>NC_050480.2:11237760-12627760 GCF_012460135.2 Molothrus ater | reverse complement strand
AGAGTTCAACTAAATTCTCAACTGAAATGAATGTATTGTTTCTAAACTCAGTTACTATGGTACTAGCATGGTGCTGCTCAGCTCTCAAAGTGGTGGTCAGTGATAGTTTTTTCATTAGTTTCCTGTTCTAAATAGTTTTATTGACATATTGGCCTTTGTGTTGTTCTATTTACTAAACGCTGCACTTTTCCAGCTGCATAGAAGTCTGTATAGGAAAATGGAAAAGGGTGAAGGGGGAAAATACCTGAGAAAATGGTGTATTGGTATCCTGCAGCTTATTGTGTTTTATATGTTTTTATACCAAAAGGAGACTAATGTGATGTAAGTCAAATGAAAAAAAAAGCCATTATCAGATTCTGTCAACTTTCCACATATGAATGTGATAGTTCTCATATATAGAGCAATATTGCAAAAAATGATTGCTACTAAAAACTAATATGGTATTAAATGGTCTCAATTTTGATACTTGGATACTACTTTTAATACTATTGGAAGACATTCTGCAAAGTTAAAAAGAGAGTTTCCTGTAAAAGAAACAGACAAATAGAACTTAATAAAGGACTAGTAGTCTCTGCATCAATTTTTAACTAGGTAAATATTTTGATACTTCCATTTGCCTTATTCATTAACTTCCTTACGTGAAGGAGCATATTTTTAAAATCTAAAGTTCTACACAAAGTTGAGATACCAGTTTCCTCTCTTTTCACATAATGCCAACTTTGAGAAAGCATGTGAAGGGCAGATTGAAGGTGTATTAAGACTGGATAAATTAGGGTTTTTTGTTACATAGAGGGGTAGACACAAACTGCAAGAAACCCTAGTAATAATACATATCTTAGTGCCTTTGTACAACATGGGAAAACAGTGTTTGTATAGGCAAGTGCAAATCTATTACTTCCTCATGAATATGTTAGCAAATATGTATTATTATTACTGCAGAGCAAAATTAAATATATGTTTATGTAAAGACAACAACAGACTTTTCAGAAGAGAGAATGCTAATAATATATTTGAGAAAGCATGACCAATAAAGTCTATACAACCTTATTCTAAGACCTGAGTAATGCCAAAGCACAGTTTCCACAGCTAGAAAATGAAAGGTCAGTGTTGCATGTGCGGGGTCTGTTGACAGTACTGTACCCATTACCCTCCTGAACAGTCAGAGTAGTTTGGTAAGAGAAAAAACACTGTTTGTGAACCATGTTTATTTATATCCTCACCTACTGGACTTTGATCACCAGAATACAGTGACTTTGGATGACATGAAATAGCCAGAAAAATATTCTAGGAAACTAAAAATGCTAGCAGCTCTGCCGTTCCAGCTTTACAAGTGCTACTTAGGGAATTCTAGCAGCTCTCAGGAGAGGCTGCAGTCTGGTCCAGGTCCATCTCAGGGCATGCAGGCAGTCAGGCACACTGCAGGGGTGCCCAGTGTGTTGGGAGTAGTTGGTCCCAAACCCAGAGATTTTTATGAACTTTGTTAAAATCCTTGTCTTAGCAGGGACATGCAAGGGCAGGCATGCACAAAAAGGAGGTGGTCTGTGATGGTGGAGGAAATGCTGACCAGTTTATAGTGTGTGAAAACCTCACACATGTAAGAAGTGATTTTCTTTTCCTCTACTATCCTCGAAACACACTGCAGAATTCTTACACTTGCCTGCCAAGTAGAGCATGGCTGTGCCAAATCTGAGTGAAAAAAGTAAACAAAAGAAAGTTAAAAGGTTCTCAACAAGGCAGCAGCCATATTTTCTGTTTTCAAACTTAGGTTATCTAAATATTCTTATCCTGTTAGTGTTAAATGTCTGCTGCAGGACGTGTGGCACACAGATACACATCAGTCTGATACCAGATTCTCTGGTGACGTCCCCACCAGCTCGAAAGCATTAGAGCTGCCACTGCTCACAGCTTATACCAATCAACCACTGGTGAAAAAGAATTTTATTTTTTCTCTTTTCTTTCGCTGTAAAGTGGTTAAAGGACATCCATTTTCCTAACTGAAAGCCAATTGTAACTTTCCTCTATATGCTACTTATGCTAAGAAGGTTTGTGGTGGTGTTCACAGGGGTCCCAGGACAAGGGAAGAGACGAGTATCTGACTCCATGTTTCAGAAGGCTGATTTATTATTTTATTATATATATATATTATATTAAAAGAAAGTGATATATTAAAACTATACTAAAATAAGAGAAGAAAGGATTTCATCAGAAGGCTTGCAAGCAAAGGAAAAGAATGGAATGATAATAAAATCTTGTTACTGACCAGACAGTCTGAGACAGCTGGCCTGTGATTGGCCATTAATTAGAAACAACCACATGAGACCAATCCCAGATGCCCCTGTTGCATTCCACAGCAGCAGATAATAATTGTTTACATTTTGTTCCTGAGGCCTCTCAGCTTCTCAGGAGAAAAATCCTAGCAAAAGGATTTTTCATGAAATATCATGGCTACAAAGGCAAAAAAAATAATTCAGATCTAGATTAGCGGCAGTTTTCCACCTGCCATGGCCATAACAATTACAGACATCTCATTCCCATCGCTGCTGATAAGCAAGGGGAAAAGCAGGGAGTGTTCTGGTGCAGTACAGGGAAATACAAGGTCCCGGCTCAGAGCTGAGCTGAGCTGCCCAGGAAGAGCAATGGCACACAGAAACCGGCAGGGGCTCCAGGGGAAGGTGATGGGTTGTGAGAGAGGAAGTTAAAATTGTCACAATTTTAAACTTTGAAAATTTAAAACGGTTTATTAAACCTTAACAAAAATACAACGAAGGACTACATAAGGAAAAAGCTACAGCGCTGGGAACTGCCCCTCGTGGATACCATGTGTCCAATTCATCTTCAAGAGGGATGCTCAGTCTTTTATACCCCTGGGGGTTGTATCAGCCAGCCCTGGCCCCTCCCAAAGTCTGTCAATCAGCTCTTCTTGGCCATTTATCAGTGGAGATTTCTTTCTTGTAACTTGATTGGAGACCAGATGTTGCCATGCTGCACCCCCTAAGCACCAAGCTTTTCTGTGAAAAATGCACATTTTATGATTGGCTTTTCGCAAATATTAAAATGAATATTATATGTGCTGTGCTAGAAAGTAATGAATGCTGTATTCATTCTCTTAAGTAGTGTGTTAAATATAGTTTTAGGTTATAACAGAATGTTAAAATATAATTTTTATGCTATATAGGATACTTTTTTTTTCCTAAAGAAAGGACTTGCACTGAGATAGCAGCCACAGGACACCTAAATCTTTCATAGAAAGAGAATTTATTGCCCCATTATCAGAAGAAACGAAACACTCAGCCCTGAAGATGCCGTTAGGATTCAGAGGAAGAAGCTGACACTGACCAGAGAGAATCCTGTGTTTGAATGGAATTTATGCATCATGTATGAGGTGTATGAATATGCAACAGGCTGTTGCTTTTAAGGGTTAATCCTCTGTTAACTTGTGTCCTTTTTCGGGCTTATTTTGCCCAGAAAGAGGTACCTGGACATCCATAGCTCTTTGTCTCTATTGTCTCATACTGTTCTAATCCAAATTGTCCAAATTATTATTACCCTAATTGTATTACTATTTTTATAACCATTTTATTACTATTAAACTTTTTAAATTTTAAAAACAAATGATTGGCATTTTTCACAATGTGCAACCAGCCCATTGGCTGAGAAACCCTGAAACATGGAGCAATCACAGCTCAGCAGGCATTCTTTCACTGCTTTTGAAGATGACAGTGAGGTCCCTGGAGTCCACCCCATCTCCAGATGTTTGTATGGGACACTCCTTTCCTCCCTGTCCGGTCTCCTGCCTTATCTGCAACCATCGGTGTGCGCAAAGACAAGATGTCCCAGCTACTCAGAATGTGTAATGTGGGCTGACCTGGTATCATCGATGCTTGGCAAGGCTGCCTGACACTGTGAGCACATTCCCAAGGCAAGGTACTTGCTAAATGACAGCTCTTGGGGGTGGATTTACCATGTGAGTGTTGCTGCAAGGAAGCACTTTTGGTGGAGGGAAGGGTCTGACCAGACAGTTTCACTGCCTCTGAAAAGAAGGTTAGGAAAAGTACATTTATTATTTGAGCATGGTGACTACTACTGAAAATAAATACATTTGGCTTGCCAAATGTCATTTTTATAATTGTTATGGAGATAAGAGGAAGCTTTTGGGCTACTACAAAGCTGTCAAAACTCTAGAGACCTGCCTGTTTTGCTCCTTCCTTCCTAAGGCAATTTAAGGCAGATTGGACTTCTTCTTCACCACAAGAACCACCTGTGATCCTTCAGCAAATAGATTTACAGAAGGGGTTTGAAGGCCTTTGCTGGAAAAGCTGTGTTTCCTCAGGGGCACAGTACTGGATTTTGGGAGGGGAAGGCTGAAGTGTGGATGGGAAGCCAAGAGTGACACCAGGCAGGAATGAGGTGAGGACACCAAAGCATTCCCTGAGGTGGAACAGGCAGCACATGGCAACACCTTCAGACCAGGCTGGCCCAGTAAAAAGCCAGTTTAGTGTGAAAACCTGATGTAGTTCTTAATTAGGTGTCTGAGAGCCTTTTGGAAAAGCTACTATTGACACCAAGAAGTATTAAAGATGAGCACATTGATTCACTAATTGCAAAGAAGAGAGAAGCCAGGTGAGAAAATCTAGAAGCAGAGGTCCCAAAGCTGGAAACAGATGGGAGGGAGGGAGAAGAAAGGAAGGATGGGAGATGAGTTTTGAAAAGCTGACTAACAAAGGGAAGAAATGAGAGAGAAAGCAACGGTGGGGAAAAAGGGGATGTTCTCTACAAGGTACACAAACCAGAACATCACATTTATAAAAGAAATACTGAGGCAAAATAGATGTGTTTTGTCTATAGGTGATAGTGTGCAGGCAGCTGGATTGGGATACAAGAATTTGGGAATTGGGATGCCATGGTCTCTGACTGGAAAGATGAAAAGTGGTGCAAGGTGAGAAGAGTTTCCAAGAATACTTGACTTAGCTGATGAAACATGGCATTTCCCATTATTCTTGGACAATAATCACCAAAAGAAAGATTGTCACCTCTACTGTTTCTACTCCTTTGTGCCTTTACAGTACAGATAAAACAGGCAAACAAAATAAAAAAGAAAAATGCTTAGGGCAGTGCCAAGAAAAGAGCATGAAAAATCAAAAACCTAAAGCATTCTGGGCATGAGGGCCACCTTGTAGCCAGAGCTCAGGATACCTCTGAGTGCCACAGGACAATCCCTGCCCTTTCTGTGCCTGGCCTGGGTAACCCCTGAGTGTAAATGGGGGTCAAGCCTTGGGTTTTTTGTTCCTTGTGCTGCCTGGAGGGAGCAACCCCCCTGGCAGGAGGGCAAGAGCTGCTGTCTCTTTGCTGGAGGGAGCACAGGGGCTCTCTGGACACCATTCCTGCTGTAAGCAGAGGGGGCCCTGTCACCCACAGCCCCTGGCAGTGTGACTGACCCGGGTGACAGCCCTGCTCTCAGCCTATGCTGCAGCACTCACCTTGTGGCAGCCCGTGACAGTAAAAGATTTTAAAATCACAGAAAATTCGGGGAGCTAGAAAGAAAGTTAGGCTTAGTAGGCCCTGGGAAAATGTTAAAGGTAGGCCCTGGGAAATGTTAGGCCTTGTATTTGCTAGATCATGTGAAACTGCACCTGTGTAGTCAGTATATGATAAATGATATAACTGTTAGATGTGATTAGATATAATTACTGTTTAAAGAGTGATGAGAAGCTATGTTAGAGGTTTGAGGGGGATCACGAGAAATCCATGCTTAGATGAAATCAATGTATACAATAGAACAATGTAAGTTTAATAATTAATATGTAAGTTATATAACAATAGAATATAAAACATATTTGGCCTGAAACCATGTTGGAGTCAGATTTGGGTGTGTACCCCTGACACCCAGAGCTCTTAATAAAAGCACCTGCATATAATCATTCTGTGATTTTGTGCTCCTGCAGGCTAACACCCCGACAGGACACTCCTCTCCTCATGGAGACCTCATGGCAGTGACCACATCAGCACGGCTGCCAGGGGCACCCTGTCTGTCTGTCCAGCATCACCTTGGCCATTTGGAGGAGTTCTGCCCAGGCAGGGGGTGGAGTCACCGTGCCCGGAGGTGTTTAAGGAAAGGCTCCACGTGCCCTGGTCGGGTCCACACAGTGGTGTCCGCTCGCAGGTTGGGCTCGATTCTCTCAGAGGTATTTTCCAGCCCAAAGGATTCTTGTGAAAAACGCCAATCACTTGTTTTTAAAAGTTTAAAAGTTGAATGATAATAAAATGGCTATAAAAGTAGCAATATAATCAGAGTAATAATAATTTGGACAATTTGGATTAGGACAATATGAGACAACAGAAACAAAGAGTTACACGTCCAGGTACCTCTTTCTGGGCAGCATAAGCCCGAAAAAGGACACACATTAACAGAGGATTAACCCTTAAAAGCAATAGCCCGTTGAATATTCATACACCTCATACATGATGGATAAATTCCATTCAAACACAGGATTCTCTCTGGTCAGTGTCAGCTTCCTCCTCTGAATCCTGATGGTGCGTTCATGTCTGAGCGAGGCGGGAAGAAGTTTGTTTCTCCTGATAATGGGGCAATAAATTCTCTTTCTCTGAAAGATTTAGGTGTCCTGTGGCTGCTATCTCGGTGCGAGTACCTCATTCCTTTCTTAAGAAAATATCCCACATACATAGGTCCTATTTTAACTACAAAAGTTACCTTTTAACTACAAAAATGCATTTATCATACTATTAAAATGTTAATACAGCACTAGTAATCAATACAACATAATACATATAGTAAATATCTGCGTAGAGCCATATAATATGCACTTTTCACAATTCTGTAATTTCGAGATGAAGGAGCGCGGAGCCCCGACCACGCGGCCCCGGCGTTGCCATGGCAGCGGCGGCGCGCCGGGCGGGCCGCGCCTGCGCGCTCCCGCAACGCGGGCGGCTCGGCAGCGGGGCGGGCGTGACGCGCGGAGCGGGCCCCGCGGCGATTGGGCGGAGAGGGCGTGACGCCAGGCGCGGACCGCGCGGCGATTGGGCGCCGCTGCTGGCGCGCCGGCGCGCGCGCGGCGTGCTTGGCGGGAGGCTGACGGCGGCAGCAGCAGCAGCAGCAGCACCGGCACAAGATGGCGGTGGAGCCGCCGCGGGAGGCCGTGTGGCCCGAGGGCGCGGGGGCCGAGGCGGGCTTCGTGCGCGCCGTGCTCTCGCTGCCCTGAGAAGCCCGACACCACCGTGCGCTTCTTCGAGCGCGGCGACTACTACACGGCGCACGGCGCGGACGCGCGGCTGGCCGCCCGCGAGCTCTTCCGCACCCGCGCCGTCATCCGGCAGCTGGCGGGGGCACCGGGTGGGTCCGGGCGTGCGGGGGAGCCCCGGGAGCGGGCCCTGAGGGAGGGACGGACAGACGGACGGACGGAAGCGGCGGGCGGGGGCGCGCCTGCTTCAGGCCTGGCTGCGGCCGGCCTCGGGGCCGGGGGGAGCGGAGGGAGGAGGTGGCGGGGGCGGCCCCTGGAGGCTCCCGATAGTCCCTGGAATCCCCTGGCAGCTCTCGGGAGGCCCTGGCAGGCGGTGCCCGTTGCTGAGGCCGAGGCCTGCGGGTGTCACAAGCTCGGGCTCACGGTGGCACTGCGTGGGCTCAGCCTGGGGCGGTGCTGCCGGTCCCTTCCCGCCCTCCCGGCGCGGATGGATGCGGGAGGGGAGATGCAGAGAGGTGTCCCGTGTCCGCTCTGGTTCATGGAGGCCGGGAATCACTGAGGGAAGTTCTTTACTTTCATGTGTTTCTGTGTGTTTCATAAGATTTTGTTTTCCATCCGCCCCGTGCTGCTTTTTGTTTATCGCTTGGCGTAAGGCAGTGCAGCTTGCAGATGTGGGTGTAAGAGCATCAAGGTGAATTATCTTGTCAGACGGTACAAACCTTAGTATTGGCCTTAATCTCGAGGAACACAGTGTTGTGTTATTGATTTGTTGTGTTATCTGAGTTATTGGCTCAGATTTTGTAAAATAAACCTCTTTCAATGAATCAATTTTTTTTTTCTGTGAGTAACAGCAATAAAAACATGACATTCTCATATGCTTTTTCCTTTCTATTGTGACTGATGAGGTCACAGGTAAAAAAACCCAACATTTAAATACTCCAGCTCTCCCCAAAACTTGGTGTGTCTTCTAGAGTGGAAGTGTCATCAGTATTATTGTTGTATTCAATTTAGAAGTTATTTTGCAGTTATTTTACATGATTTTGCAATCATGTGACTACCAGCTCCAGTTTTAAACCCTCTAAAGCCTTATCTACCATATCCAACTAAAAGCATGAAACTGCACTTGCTGCTTTCAGGATGATTTCAAAGTACACATGAGCTTCAGCTGCTCCCTACCCCCTGCTAGTGTATTGTATTGTTTCAACTGAAAAAATAAGAAAAATTGTGCTTTATTGTGACAGTTCTACACTGGGAAAGAGGATATATGTAAAATGAGGGGTTTTTTACCTGTTTCAAAAAATCTTACTAGATGTTTGAGGAAAGAACATGAAAAAATCCTATCTAAAATAAACCCATAAGTCCACACCTGTGGGTGTGGAAGTTTGCTGTTTAACGTCTTTGATGGAAAGGGAGGAAGAGCCTCAAATATGATTAAGGCATGCTCTTAAAAAAAGATGTGATACTCTGTGTTGCTTGTGCTTACTTGGTGGCTCATCTAACACACATCCAGTGTGTCTGATGCCAGTCTGAGTTATTTCCACTTCCCAGCCTGGCAGAAAGCTTAATGTATTTGAAATGTATGCAAAGTTCAGAATTTTATTGTATGCCTGCAAGCCCCATTTGCTCAGCAGTGGAATTGTCTTGTTCTGTGAGTAGGTTGCTGCTGGAGTTGGGGAGGTAGAAGTGGTGTTGCTCCTCTGGGCAACTCCATGGAATTAAATTAGTTCAGCTGCATCATCTGCTTGCACATACAGAAGCAGAAGCAAGAAATTTGTCAATTAGGCACTTTCTAAGTTAGGTTTTAATGAAAACTGTTATTTTTTTTCTGATGATATGTTGTTTTTACTGGATAAATTATGATAAAAGGGGAATGTCTTTGCCCATGTGTTGAGTGAGTGTGAATAGGGTGGCAGTCTTTTCTGTCATCAGAAGCTGCTTATTCAGGAAAGACAAAATGTACAGCAGGAGAACCTGTAGCAGACTTCTAATCCTCATTAAATCAAAATGTGTGAAATATTAATTAGTAAACCAGGTCAAGAATATTGTGAGAGGAACATATCCCTTTGTATATATTAACGTGAATATTATACATTATATATTATACTATATTACATACATATTATTAAGTGAAATTAGGAATTGAACATTGTTTTTATTTGGAGAGAGAGAGTATGCTTTCTTCATTAGTATTAACCAGTTTAATGTGGATTTTTGTTGTTTCATGGATTCTACATGTTTGTTTCTTTGATGTTAAGGCAGTGTCTTCTGAAGGCTATTCTTGGGGATTTTGATTACAGAAAATAAGAAAATAACTTTATGAACAAATAAATGGAATTCAGGTATCTCATAAGTTTCTTTTTGGTTTTTGGTAGGAACTGAGAAGCTTGAGAGTGTTGTGCTTAGTAAAATGAACTTTGAATCCTTTGTGAGGGACCTGCTTCTGGTTCGTCATTACAGAGTTGAAGTTTACAAGAACAAAGCAGGGAGCAAATCTGTCAAAGAAAATGACTGGTATTTAGCTTACAAGGTACAATTTTCAACCTTTCTTTATAGTTGTGAGATGAAAGAAAAAAGCTCCATAGCTTTTTCCTGCTTGGAGTTTTGGGATTTTGAGGGACTGATGATGAAAAGTCACACCCGATTGTTATATAGCTGTTATGCATATCACTGTTTTTCTACTGCTCTAAGGCTGAAAGAGCTTGCCTTAGGTTGGGGAATAAAGAAAACCTGAAGTGCTTTCCTCTCTGTAGGTGATATGTAAAATTCAAATGGTTAAAAACCAGAATAGCTGTGTATTTGATATGAATGGACTGTGCAGTACTTAGTTTGATCAGTTGTTATTTTGAAAGAAAGAAAGCCAGTGTGTGTGTACAATTCTTTTAATGAGCATTTCTCTTTTTCTCCATAGGGTTCTCCAGGAAATCTTGCCCAGTTTGAGGAAGTTCTCTTTGCCAACAATGACATGTCCACAGCCATTGGGGTTGTGGGGGTGAAGCTGTCTGCTGCTGATGGACAGAGGGTGGTAGGAGTGGGCTATGTCGACACTACACTGAGAAAATTGAGTGTTTGTGAGTTCCCAGATAACGATCAGTTCTCCAACCTTGAAGCTCTACTGGTTCAACTGGGCCCAAAGGAGTGTGTGCTGCCAGGAGGAGAGACTGCAGGAGAGATGGGGAAACTCAGACAAGTAAGGGAACCGCTGTGGCTGACAGACAGAACCTCTAAAAAGCTCAGCTCTGGTTTTTCAGCCAGGCTCTGATTTGTGGAAAAACCAAGGACCAATATCTTAGTTCAAGGAAGTTTTGATTTATGTGTACAAAATTGATTTATTTGCCCTTTAATCAACAAAAGTTCTAAAATCTTGTCTTTCATTTCTCTCCCTGCAGCCTAGCAGTAAATAAGTATCACTTCAGGGTTTGCTTCTGTGTGGTCAACATCTGTCCCTTAAATATTGAAATTAATGGATATTGAAATTAAAATGTGTGTATTTGTGAACAACAGGTCATTCAGAGGGGAGGAATCCTGATTACAGACAGGAAGAAGGCAGATTTCACAACAAAAGATATTGTTCAGGATCTCAACCGCTTGTTGAAATCAAAAAAGGAAGAGCAGCTGAACAGTGCAGCACTGCCAGAGATGGAAAAGCAGGTGAGCAGTGTTCAATGTGTCTCTCTTTAAAAAGTGGAGTGGTCTGTGCACCTGAGGTGAGCTGATCTCCTCTACATTCTTGCTGAAGTGTTCAGCAGTTCTGCTGGACTTGGGTCTGTGGACTTGGGTCTGTGTCAGAGCTGGATACCAGGGCTCCTGGAGGAAATGGAAAAAACCATTCACTTATGGCTTTAGAGGAGAAACTCTAATAGGTAAGCAAATAGACTGCAGGAGAGGTCCTTCCTGTTCATAGTCTATCTAGCCTAAGGACTGAAATACAATGCTCTGGTTACTTTGCATGACAGGAAAATTGGTATTTGAAAACAGAGTTATGTTCATGGTAATATTTTTGTGTTGTCTTACAGCTTAAGTATATGATTTAGTGCCTGCATGTTTGTTCTCAGCTGCAAACAAGAGGCAATTTGTTGAGATAAACAAGTTTGAAAATGGCCCTCACTGCTGATGCTCACTGCAGGTGTAAGGTTCACAATTATCCTCCCGTAATGTGTCATTTCATAACAGATTAGAGTTGTTTGAAGTGTGTTGCAGCTGAACAAGTCAGTCATGCTGCTGCCTCTCTTTTGTGCTGGCACTCAGCAGTGCTGTGCAGTGAGTCAGATGCTTGTTCTGGCTGAAAGCTAACCCTGAAACCATGTCCTGAGATGATCCAGCATATCTCACTGATCTGTGCAGTATAACTTGTTTGTGTTCCTGAGCTGGAAGCATCCTGATAACAGCTTTGAGAAGCTGGCAAGGTGTGCAACTTCACATTTTGTTGATCAGATTATGCAGATGGCTCGTGTGTTGTTCTTGCACCTGCCTGGAAAGACGTAGAACGCCCCTGTGGAAATGAAGTCTTGTCAAACAGGATGAGTCTCTCATAGTCCTGCCAGAGTTGGCATGGCTCAGAGTCTTCCCCAGCTGTAATTTTCTAGGAGCATTTATCAAATCCTCTTGGATTCATGGGTGTTTCTAACTAGAATGTGTTTTTTTAAAACAACTTCAGGTTGCTGTTTCGTCTTTGTCAGCTGTTATCAAGTTTTTGGAGTTGCTGTCAGACGAGTCTAATTTTGGACAGTTTGAACTGACTACCTTTGATCTTAGTCAATATATGGTTCTAGACAATGCAGCTGTTCAAGCCCTCAACCTTTTTCAGGTAAGAAATACCTACTTGAGTTAGTAACTGGTTTAGAGTATGTTTAATTACTTAGCTGCTTGATAATGAGCCTCACTGCCCAACTGCAATTCCCCAGATCCTGATTAATGGCAACTTCTACATTTTAGCTTTGTTCTCAGTTACTCTCCTGCAATGTCTGTTTTAAACATTTAGATACTCTTACCACCTTTTTAATTTTTTGTTTCTCGTTGGTTTATTTTAAATGTAGAAGGGGAGAGAGGATCATCAAGGAGGTAGGAAGTGGCCACGGTAGTGCTGTTCTTGGGAAAAGAATGCAAACCTCAGTTAGATGGTGTTGCTGGAACATGTAACACATGACAGGAGCAATGCCAGTGGTGTCAGGAAGGGAAGGCTGGCAGTGAACAGGACAGCACTTGTGAGCAGTCTGAAAGCACCATGTCACGTTAACTGTCATGTTTTGATGTCAGTTTTACCTTTTTTACACACATTTTCTACAAATCCAGGCAGATTGACAGACTCCTTCATACCTCCTGCCAGGTCTGCTTTTCTGCTTTGCCATTTCTACAGTTAGAGGAAAGCATGGACTTTGAGTGGTGTCACCTTTTCTCCTCTGTTTCCACATTAGTAACCCTAATCTGCTTGCATTTCAGATTTATAGGAAGATATCACAGATTATGGCCTCTGTTTACTTTGGAGGAATTTCTGCAGGAAAACAAAGCATGTATTCAGCATTTGAGCTGGTTAGCCCCTGAAGAGAGGTGTCCTGAATTTTTTCAATTTTTTTTTTAAATTTCTTGCTGCTGTGTGCCTCTCTAGGGAATGAAGCAAAAATTACATTTCTTCTCAAGCTTTATGGAGGGTGTTCTAGGAAGTTCTCTTTTAGCTACATTCCTTTACAAGTCCTTGCAGGTGTTACGTGTTTTGTGATAAGGAGATATGCTGCTGTGTCTTCAGGGGGCTGTTGTGAGCCTTGGAACAAAGGTTTTTCCATGGAGCAGGAAGCTGCCTGCATGGTAGGATGTGTGTGTGGAGGTTTTTGGACAGCAGTAAAGCAAAGTCAAATTATTTTGTAATGTGAGTTGCTCTGTGAAGTGTGTAGGTAAAGATCTAAGGTGCTGCAGATGCAGTTGGTGGTATGGAGTGTAACCCTAAACATTGGATGTACATTAGTCATTGTGTATAATGTATGTGTTCTGTGACACTTTCTTACATTCAGAAGTTTTTATTATGTCCTACTGCCCAGAACACTGAGAATAGGCCCATACACTTCAGATATTAGATATTCCAGGGGCTGAATGTGTCAGTATTGCTTCTCATGGCATTCATTTCCTGTTCTTGTGACTCCAGTTCTACATACAGGAACATCCAGACCTGCTCCTGGTTGAATGCTTGCCTGCTGTTTTAATTGCAGCTTTTCTTGTGTAGAGGGGGTTGAGATTTTAATTTCAAAGTCAAGAGTTGAAACAAACTTGTTTGTTCAATATTAACCAAAATTTTTGCTTCATAGCTGTTTGTGCGAAACCAAATCAAACCACAACAAAAATTCCCAAAAGGCTCTCTGGATTCCAGTTAATATTAAACCTGAATTATGGGTAATGAACTGTAATTTGAACAGAGCTGAGTTTAGAGGTGTTTATAGCACTGCAGAGATGATCTGGGGAAGCTTGAGAGGATTCAAGTAACTGTTCTTCCCCACTGCCTGATTCTGTTGTGTTGTTCCCCTCCCAGCAACCCCCAAAGTTCTCAAACCAAACCTCTTGAACTCAAGTCCTGTTTCTTGTTGCTTTTTTGTGATGGACAGCACCCCTAATTTTTGACCTTAAGAAGAGCAAACTAGCAAATATTGTAGATGTATTTCCACTTTTGCTACTCAAAGTGCAAACTGCCCCGTGACTAGGTACACTTTTAACTTAGCTGTTCAGTTAGGATTGGTTCCAAAATAGACAAATGTACTCCTTCCTTCCCATGTTCCAGGGACCAGAGTGTAAGTACTTTAATGCTGCCCTGTTTCATTTACCATTTTTGGTGGGTGCCAAGTTTAATGGAAAAAAAACATGCTCTGTTCCTAAATAGCTGTGTGTCATTCACTGGGTGTCAATAAACTTCAATAACTAATTTTTTTTTCCTTTTGTTCCTTTATTTTTTTTCTTTCATTCTTTCCAGAGTTCTGTGGAAAATGCAAATTCTGCACAGTCTCTAGCTGGATTACTGAATAAATGCAGAACCCCTCAAGGACAAAGACTGGTTAATCAGTGGATCAAACAACCACTTATGGACAAGACCAGAATTGAAGAAAGGTAACAATATTATGTGTTTAATAGACTTAAACACTTAAGTAACTATTTTATATAAGGCCCTTTCTTTTAAAACACAGAATGATACAACCAAGAAATAGTAGTGGTTAGAGTCTTTTGTGTACTACCCTGTAATGCATTGCACTTAGAGCTGAATATATTTTTCTTTGAGATGCAAATTGACAGGTTACTGTTAAATTAAATGCTTTCTACAATTATACATTTTAAAGAGGAGGTGCAGTATGTTTAGATGATCTGAATGATGCTGTGCTACAAGCTAAGGCAGTGCAGCAGCCACTTACTGACTTTGTTCATATGCAAATACTCAGTCTGTATAATAATATTTTGATGTCACTTCAAGTTTCCCGTTTTAAAAAAAAAATCAACAAAACAACCAAAGAATTAAGCAGTTGTGACGTGTTCCTGTTCCCAGAAGAAAGCTACTTCTGCTTACAGTAGGTCACTCTAATCATGCCTGGATACTGTGGGGGCTTTCTTGCCCTTTGATCTTGACCTCTGTCACAGTGGCTGCCCTGCCAGTAGATAACAGTATCAGTTGATAAGAAGCCTTAGAGAATCTGCTAAATCTCTGCTGAGAATGCACAGATGATTCTCCACCCTTCAGAGAGGAAAACTGCAAAGGCTGTGTTCCTACTGTGTGTGTTTGTCTTGAGTATGTTCACCATGCAGATACAAGTTGCACATTTTTTTAAACTACTGCTATATATACTGTCTTTTAATGATTTAAACCCAAATTTCATGCAGCTCTAGCAATCAGCACTACAAAATGTGTATTAAAGTGTATCTTGACAAAGCAGAAGAGGCTGGAAAGTTGAGTTTAACTTTGATTGATTCTCTAAGGCTCATATTTCAGATAAGGCATTGCAGATATGTCTCTATATGCTGTTGGGCACAGATCCCTGCTACCAAAAAAAGAAATCTTGGCTTGGATGTGCTGATATTTAAATAAGTTATGCAAAGAGTAGTTGTTTAAGTCCAGCTGGCACTAAGCACAGAGCTGCCTGCTCACCTCCCTGGTGGAATGGGGAGGAGAGGCAAAACCCAAAACACAGCACTGTACTGGCTACTGAGAAAAAATAAACTCTGTGCCAGCCAAAATCAGGATGATACTTTTCTCTCTATATTTCTGGAGACTGAACTATTCTGCTTCTTTTCAACAAGTTTTTCTACTCTACTTTTCCTCATCAGTTGCAGAATGGTGTGTAGTAACTTGGTCAGGGCCCACTTTGAAATGTTGTTAATGTGACACTGAAATATTTGTTCCCAGGTTTGTTGAATGCTGTATCTTACTTCTGCATGTGTTACAAAAGCTTTCATTGTTGGTTCTTGACTAAGTACCCAAGATCATCTGTGTCTGTCAGTTTTGGATCCTTATATCCGAACCAAATTTTATTTTATGATTGTGTTGTTTTTAAAATTTTGAAGGCTTAGAACTCCCATGTTGTAACTTTCTTATGTCAAAGTAAACATTAGAAATCTTAACTTTTGTGTGACACATTTGCTTATTACTGTACATCAGAAATCTTCCAAGTTTGGAAGAGACAGTGTTTTCTTTATAAAATTGGGGTTGAGTTGTAGGCAGAAAATGTAACTTGACCTGTTTTGTAGAGTTACTGTCACCTCTGTGCTTTGTGTTGCTGTTCTCTGTGGCTGATGTTGGCTGCATGTAGGAACAGGTGTATTTAAAGGAGGAGGGGAGTAATTAAATGAAGTTAAGCTCTTAGTGAAGCTGTAAAGGTCATTATATTCAAGTGTTTTGAATTTGAAAGAAGTCCACTGATAACCTCCTGTATCTTGCCCAGCTGCAGAGACCTTGGAGCTGCAATCTGTTAATGGTGCTTTGCTTTAACCTCTACTAATGGGCATTGAAATGCCATAGAGACACCTTTTCACTTTATTCTGCTGCATTCTGTCTGAATGCATCTTGCTTTCAAGTACTATCTGGATGAGCTCAATTCTCTGAGATAAAAGCAATGTAATTTACTTGTAAGCTTCATCCTCCCAAACTTTATGCTTTTCAGAGGGTGTAGGACTGTTCTTTTTTTAATCCCAAGGAACAAGTATGATAAGAGAAGCTGTTAGTGAGAGGTACTGACAGATTTAGATATCTTTTAAAAGATATGCAGTTGCCAAGTTGTTTTCTGAAGACTTTACAGTATATTGTGGTTGTTTTAAGGATTGCAAACCACAGTTTAGAGCCTAAGGTGGCTTGAGAAGGAAATACCTGCACTGGTTTTCCTTTACATCTCCTTTGTCATCAAGGGGAGCTACTGATTGTTTCTCAGCTTGGAGTGTGCCATGTTGAAGGGCCCCATTTAACACTAACCAGAGCAAAACTCCTCAAACCAAGCAGAACTGCCCGAGCTGGACTGATGTTCAGTGGCTGTTTTGAAGGAAGCCTCCTGTTTTGCTTATACAGGAGGTGTTTGACTTAACTGTTGTCCCAGTAGTATAAAATTGGCGTCTGAAAGTTTTACTATTTTTTTTTCCCCGCAAGTTAGGCTGTTGTAACCCTCTGCTAAGACCTGCAGGTGGTGCAAGTCATCTTTTGGAGATAAAGGAATCCACTTCTTTCAGTAGTTTGAAGTCTGCAGTGTGCTGTTAACCTCTATGGAAAAATGGAACACAGAGTTGAATCAGCAATCCATGTTAACTCTTGATACAGTAACAGCACAAATTAAAGTACATGGTGCACATGCTTCAGATAAAATGAGGTTTACTGACAGCAGCAGCTCCTGATGAGAACTGAGAAAAGAGAGGCTCCTGATAGCTGCCTGTCTTGCAAGACTTGGGGTTCTGCCAGTATCCAGCTGGTTTTCCTTGATTAAAAAAATAATTATCAGTCATAAGTATACACAATACAGCCCTACTTCTCCTGTGTGGTGTGTTCAGAAGGCAAGTACATGAGGTTCTTGCTGCTTGTCTCACAGTCAGCATATTTGAAATTAAAATGTAGTCGCAGAGGCAGCATGTGCAAATACAAGTATTAATTTCATAACCAAATCGACTGCAATACAGCTTCAGTATGTCATGTTTATTCTCCAGGTACTGGAGAGTCTGAGGAATGTGGCACAGTGTAAAATAGAGCTTGTTCTGTTATGTCCTGAGAAGAGAGTTCATGCTGAATATATATTTTTTTTCTGTATTTGGGATAAACTCTATCTGACATTTATACACACCATAAATAAAAGATTCCAGCTCACCTTTTTAATGCTTTATGTATGCTGTGGTTGAACCTCTTATGTGCCTGTGTCCCATGGAGAAGGTGCAGGGGTCTCAGAGGAGCTGAAGGCTGTACTCAATCATCACTTGCTCTGATCCAAGCCTATGCTGAGCTTTCCTCCTGTGTTTCTGAGGATCATGCTGTGTGGAGGCCACATTGTAGAAAGAAACCCTGTCTCTGGCAGCGTCAGCAAGGAATACATTTGGGAAGCTAGAGGTGAATAAATGGCTGGAAGGGTAAAACTTCCAAGTTTGTAGAACATTTTCATGCATCATGATTATTTAAGTAGCAGTTTGTTTAAAAAATAAAGAAAACCCAACCCTAGCTTGTTGCCTTGAGACAAAAAGAAGAAACATAATCCAAGGCCCTGGCTCTCTTGGAGCACCTTGGGTGAGGTGTGGGGATGGTCAAACTCTGGAATGTGTGCTCAGAGAGGTGAGGGGATCTCTGTTCTTGCTCAGTGTTTGGCTGAAATTAGCCTTGTTTTGAGCAAGGGCTCAACCAGAGGCCTGCAGTTCCAGTCGGGATTGTTTTGCTGCTAAGGTTTCACTGCTTTTGTGTTCTTTTCTAACCTGCAGCTGTCCCTGCAAAGCATTGCAGACAGGCTTTGTAGCTTTTGTTGTTCTGGCTGGGAGCTCTGCAGAGACCTTCAGTGCTTTTCAGGACCTCTGCAGAGGCACAGACTGAGCCCAGGCAGCTGCAGTAGCAGTGTGTGCTGGCTGTGTCCTCACTGAGGGAGGAGGGGAAGATGTGACCAGCCTGGAGGTTTGTCTGAATGACCTCTTCAAAAGGCATTTTAGGCACTGGGAGTGCTCCCAATGCCTCTAGGGGAGCTTCTGAAATACAGATTGGATCTGAGCAGATTTGAAGACAGAAATGTGATTTCTTATTGTCATGGAGATCATGGTGGAATAAATATTTCCCATGAAAGATGCTGTCATTCCAGTGACATGAAAATGGTGTTGGCTTCCAGTAAGCCTCAAAAAATGTCACCTTTGTCATTCCAAAAGTTACCATCACCAAGTTCCCTAGAGAAATGTTTAGAGCTTGAAGCTCTCCATGCTTCTTCTTTAACCCTCTTCACCTATGTTTACTGTTTTCAAAACTACTAATTGACCTCTGTTTTCATTTGGGTTTGCTTGTAAAACTGAGTTTGCCATTGAGTGCTGCCTAGAGACATTAAACTGGAGCTCTGCTAGTCAAGAACACATCACACAGGCCATGTCTCCAGGAAGGAATTGCCATCAAAATCTCAGGCTCTCAAAACCTACCCAAAGGCTTAGATTGTTATGTTACAAAAAGACTTACATTTAGTTTTCTTGTCTGAGGAGCTGAAAAAAAAGACTCCTTTCATGACACCATCAGGTGTGAGAAAGACAATGTTGGTGTTTGTATCCTGCTTGTTTGTATTCTGTTATCCAAATCGTTTGTCTTCTGGGTCAGGGATCAGCCATCAGTGTTGCAGATCTGTAAATTATAGGTGGCATTGAGTGGTGCAGCACTGAGCAGGTAGTCATAGTATCTCCTCATTGATACTTCCAGCTCACCCACTTCTTCCTGACAAGTCCTCACTTGGTGCAAAATAAATAGAAGGATTAAGCTTTTAGTCATTTCTTTTGTGTCTGAGTTTTGAGGCTCAACAGGAATGAAAATTAAACTAAAATTTGATTGAAATGTCAGATTGGTTTTCAGACTTGTAAGACACGATGAAACTGCTATTTATTTAGGGAAGTGTGAATCTGTAGCTGCCATACTGTTCTTTGGCTCTCATCCTGCCAAAATGAGGTGGATGGCACTTACTGCCATAGTTAAATTTTGCTTAGAATCTGTGTTTGAGTATTCATTCCATTAAGTTTCTATTATATATGGAAACTTAATATGCACAGGTGCAAAGCTCTCAGGTTTGTAACAGTGTCCTTGGGTAGTCACTGTTTTGAACACTGGATACAGGAATATGGTTTTGTTCTCTGTGAAGGAACAGTGACCACATGATTGTTTCTGCTTTGCTTAATTTATGTCCAAGAACATTAGAAAGGTGGCATGTTAGGACACTGCAATGGAAGCTCTTGACAAGAAAATTTTGTCTTGGCTTGTAATTTAATTTTCATTTATCATGTGTGAGTATTATAAGAGTCTTTAATGTTTTGTTGACATACAGTTTTGAGTTTCTTCAGTACAGAAAGAATGCAAATGAAGAAATACTTGTTTTTTGACAGCTAAGAAATAGAACTTGTTCAGTTTGCTCTGAGTTTGCACAAGCTTAAAGAAATGCACAGGTTAGCAATTTAAAAGGGTATTAATGTTGATGGAGTAGTGTAATAAATGCAACCTCTTAATTTTAATAATGTATGGAAACTTGTAAGGAGTAAAGCACAAAAAATAATAATGAAAATACCTTTTCCTCAGCTGACTCTAGTCTTTGAAGACCATGCAGTAATACACTTTTATCACTGTGTCCCAAAATGCCATATTTAATTAAAAAGCAAGACTGGCAGAAAACTTCCATGGTTTAAGGCATTAAGCTGGGACACAGCCTCTGCTGCTTTCCATCTTGGGTGGCTCTGGCAGGTTTTGGGTGGAGCAGTTTCACTCTGTGGGGTTAATGAAGGTGCCCATGACTGTGTTTGGTGAGTCCTTGCTCCATCCTCTTCATTGTTCTTTGTTACCATATAAGAAATGGAGGTTTATTAGGAATTCTTAAAAGATGGGCAGTTGTTGTTTTGTGTCCAAGCCCAAATTCTGTGTTGTTCTTGTCTTTATTCAAATTAGGATCTTTTTGCCTTCATGTCCTTGACACTTACTCACACTCTCAGTTCTGTATGCAGGGTTTCTTAGGATTTAGTGTCAAAGTTTTTAATTTGTTTTTGACTCTTGTGCACCATGCAGCAGCCTGTGGCCCTGAGTTGTTTCATGGATGGCTCACTTAAAATCACTTTAAATAAAAAGGTTCATTAATGCTTCCCTAGCTGTGGACTGCCACCTGCTCCCTTGTAATTGGCACTGGTGTTCCTGTAGCTGACTCCTTCATCTTTTGATGGGGAGTTTATCATGCTTAAACAACCAGAGGTGTTATGTTGGATAGCAGATAATCCAGAAAAACTCAGCAGTTGCACAAAGGGGGACTCCATCCCTCCTACTTCATTTATTTTGTCTCTCAGCTAAAGATCAGTTTGATTTGGTTTGTTCACCTGATGAAAACTAGTCCATGAAAAGGTGAGGAAAGTTGTTGTCCAAAATTAATCCTTTTGCCCCTCTGCAGCTGGTCCATGAGCTGCTATTCTCATGAACATCCTAAGTGCAGGTCAACAAATACCAAAAGCCAAGATTTGTTCAGATTTATTAATCTGACTTGAGTTTGCTTTCTGCTGGCACTTCTGTTTTAGAGATCATGCCAGTTGATTTATGTTGTGAGTCAGATTGCCAAACTTGCTGCAGGAGGATAGAATCTGTCTACCTAGTGGAATAGTGGATCTGTGAAATGGAGCTGTGCACTACCATTGCTCAATAAACCTGCTGCTTTCCTGACAAATTAGCTGTGAAGATGCTATTAGAATATTTTTAGCTCCTACAGAAAACAGACAATGAAAATTTTATGAAAAAGACTACATGCATGGAAATAAACATTGGGAAGACAAAAAATACATCTCTGACAAAGATTTCAGGAGATATTTCTTGCTTTATGAGCTATCCTCATAAATATCACTTTTGTCTTGAGGGTAAGAGACTGCTTAGTCCAGCAAGGTTGCAATGGGGTTTGAGGTGGGAAAGGATTTGCAGTGTTGAATATTCAAAATTCAGCTTTGCTGATAGATCCCCTTTTTTTTCTTCTATAAACATGCATGTTTAAAAGTTGGGAACACTTGTTTATCATTCTGTGAAATAGTGTGTTACTATAAGGTGAGAATTTCCCCTTTTTATGCCAGTTCCTCTTCTGGTGAGCTGTTTAATTCTTTAGGGGTAGTAATTTTGTTATTCCTTAGCTGTGAAAGAGGAGGGGAGGGGAATCAAATCTGTTTAGATTTTTTGCTGTTACATAAAACTAGTTTGAGTGGCAGTTCTTGGTAATAATTAAAAAGTACTTTGTTCTTATTTAGCAAATCCAGCTTTTGGGAAAAGAAAGTAATGGTTTATTTTTCTTGTCTATCAGTTAGATAGTGACTGGCACTGTGTGTAACACACCCAGGCTGAGGAGTGGGAGATAAAAGACACCTGGTTCTGGTTTGAGGTGTGACTGGGGTGATTGTGTAGGTGTAATTTGGATGAACAGGTGCATGAAAGTTTCTTCAGAATCTAGACAGGAACAATACTCCTTGTTTTAAATGCTCTGATATTTTTAGGACCTGAGTTTTGTAGAGCCAGGACTGGTCTGCCATGGGAATGTGGAGTAGTCCCAGCTGTGAGGTGGTGGCAGAGAGATGTCCCTGTGTCCCTGCTGCAGGGCATGGGTGGCCTTCAGTCTCACCTGGAGGGAAGCAGGGGGAGCCCAGGCAAGCTCTGGTCACCTCCTGCCTGCAGAAATGCTCCTGCAGGTCCCCTCTGCACTCTGTGGAACACAGCTCACAACTCTGCAGCTCCTGGCCACGGACAGGGCGCTGGTTAATGGGCACTGCTGCCAGCCTTGCCTTGGGAATGAAGGAAAGGTGATCCCTTCTCCTTCTCTCCTTCTCCTTCTCCTTCTCCTTCTCCTTCTCTTCTCCTCTTCTCATTGTAGGGGGTTTCTGTGACTGCCTCCCAGTCCTGCCCTTGCTCCTTAGTTCTGGCTGGAGGAGGCCAAGCAGGGCTCTGCTGCTGTGGTGCTGCTTTATTTCATGTTCCTCAGCATGATGCCAGGCACTCGCTTCCCTTAGGCTCTGAAAATATTGCTGCAGTCTGCTTCAGGAGCAAAGTCTTAATTGCATCAAGTGGTACTTTGCTGACGGGAATTAAGACCAAGTATTTTATTTTTCTGCTGAAGAATTGTTTTCTTCTTTACTTTGCTTGACATGCTGAGGTCAGAAAGTTCATAAGCACTTGTGCAAAAATAGTGAATTATTTTTGGTAACGGCAGACTTGGATAAGTGTCTTGTGGGGAAAAAAAACCTCAATGTTATTTTAACTGCTTTTCCTGATAATCCTGTCTTATTTTTTATTCTGATCTTATTATCTTGCCTCATAGTCAATACATGCAGTTTTCAGTGCTTGATTTCTGTAAAAAAATTTCATGCTTAATTTTTATAAAAAAATAGTTACTTTGTGCTTGGTACTCCAATAGAGTCCCAGGGCTTTAATTTGCTCTCTAGCCTTTGACATAATACTCAAATAGTGTATTCAGAAATTCATGTAGGGTGGTAAAGAGTCTGTTGCTTCCCTGATCCATATTAATTTTATGTTATATAAATATAACTGATATAGAGGAGTGTAAACTTTGTTTATTTAGAAGGCTGCATTTATTCGAATTATAAAATTTCTCTGTAAATGGACTGTCCTGGAGTTAGAAATATCCATTATTATTATCATGGTAGGATGGTTTAGGGACTAATTGGGGATACTAGAAAAGGCATGAGACTGATGTTTGACTGTGGCTTTCTCTTACATTGTTGAATATTACAGGTTTAACAGCAGGGAGCCTGATCTGTGCAGCTGCTTAGTAGCACTCTGTGTACCCAGAGCTCTGGAAAGTGTGTGCAGTTTGATTTCTGTGGCTCTCCTAGGGTCTAAAGCTGCTCTTCAAACCTTGCACTCCGCATTACAAGGGATTAGACTTCAGCAGGGCTGTGACAAACAGGATATTCATGGACTCTTCAAGTTACATTTAAGATTAAAGGACCATAGGAGTGGGTTCTGAGGAGCTGCACTGTCACAATGGAGTGAAAGGCAGTTGTTAGTGTTAAATGCTTTCTGAGGGCTTCAGATCGGTGCCTGCAGGTAGATCCTTGGTTTAGTTCATTTAAAACTTGATGGGAGAGTATGGAGGTAGGAGAGTCGTGGGTAGCAGCCCTGCCTCACACTTCTCCTGGTGGCAGTGCTGCTTTCTGCCACCTTGGAAGTGCTGCTGGGACTGGGGCTTGTGGGCATCATTTCCCAGCCACTCCAGGCCAACATCAGGAACACAGCTGGGCTTGTCCACAGCTGGCAAGGCCACCCCAGGGTGAGGTGCTTCAGGGAAGCCAGAGGTGAAGAGCAAACCCAGCCATAGCAAATGAAGATGTGTGTTTGTGTCTTGGTTTGGAATGACAGGTACCTGCTAAGGAAGGCAGGAGCCTCCCCTGAAATGGAGAATGTAAACCCTCCCCACCCCTCCGAATTGCTGTAAATTTTAAATTAAGGGGCTCTCAGGCAAAAAATATGGGAGCAGGAAATAACAGCTCTTTCATAGGGAAGAAGAATAAAAGGATAAAATAAACAATGCAGAACACTAGAACAACACTGACAGAGTCAGAACCCAACCTGACACCCTGTGGGTCAGGGTGTTGGTAGCAGTCCAAATGTGGCTGCAGTCCTTCTGAAGTATCAGGCATGGCTCTGTTGGAGCAGGGGGTCTTGTAGAGAAGGATGTACTCTTCCTCTGAAGATCCAGTGGAAGAAGAGGCAGCTGCTGTTCCTTCTCCCAGTGAAGGAGCCGTGCTGGTGTTCCAGAACCTCTGGATTATATTTGGGTAGCAGTGTTTGGCTCCTCCCTCTGGGTGGAGCATCTCCCAATGGGATGCTGTAGTTCTTATCAGTCATGCACTGACATTCAACAGCCTCTTATCAGCAGATGTCCCTTCCTGAGGGAAGAGTGATTGTGAGCACTCAGAGAGAGAGATAAGGCAACCTGCCCACTTGACAAAAGACAGCTGCCATACAGATGGTAATAGGATACCTCTTGCCTTGCAATCTGGAACAGTTTGAGGAGGGGCTGCAGCTGGGAGAATCCCCCTCAGTGTCAAGCTGAGGTGGCCACAGGTGCCTCTCCCAGGTTTTGTTCCTCTCCCAGGATTTGTTCTTCCACACTTTGTGGCTGGGCAGTGGACAGAGCAGGACAGCTCCAGCTGCACCCCTGAGCCAGCTCCTCTTTGGTCTCTCTTGACTTCTTTGTTTCAGCAGAGGGGAAGTTTTGGTACTCTGTTTGGGTCTAGAGCTGTGAATGATGGCAAAATCTTTTAAGAAGCTACAGAGGTGATCAGAGTCCAAGGAAAGCTGTCACCTTCCTGGGGTGACAGCATTGTCTCTCTAAGAACACAGGCATCACAGGTGAACTCTGAAAAATGCATCCCCTTGGGGCTCTTTGTTCCTGGTTTGCTGTTTCTGTTCATCTACAGTATGATACAATATCTTCTCATTAAAAGCCTGCAGTTTCACATCCCTCAAATAAAACAGTATGCACTTCAAATTCTGAATTTAGGAAGAATATACATTGTTCTACTTCTTCACTGTCATCTTCAAAGTTTTCTTTTGTGAGCAGTTATCTTCTAGTGTAGATTTTTGGGGGTGTTTAGGTCGTGACAGTGGTTTTCAGGGAGGGAAGCTGTGAAGTAATTTGATAATACAGAAACATTCAGAAACTGAGGAAACAAAACCAGCTTTGTGCTCACGTGGCAGGAGGAAACAATGACAAGGTTGCACTGTTTGGGCAGGGGTGGGTGGGAAAGGTTCTGAGCCATTTAGCATGGAGGGGAGTCCCTGTGAAGGTGCAGGCTGCTCTTTTTTGGCAGACAGCCCGGAGAAGTCTTGAATACCTGAGCACAAGCCTCCCACCTGGGTGTCTTGGAATTGCCTGGGATGTTTCTGAATTTATAGGCCCTTGTGTGTCCATGCAAATTTGGGAGGGCTGGAGGAGAGGTTGCTCTGGTGAACAGCTTGTGATACTCGGACACAAGATTTTGGACCCTGAATGGTATTGGATGGCCAAATTGGTACAATTTCATTAAAACAGCAGTAAGGTTCTGACCTCTTGCTTGGGATATTCTGTCTCATATGTAGGAATTGCTGGAGAGGTGTGTGCACAACTCATCCAGAAAGCAACATTCTGAGTTCCTGGGGAATCAAAAACCTGGATTCAGATCTAGTGTCTTCAAAGTACTGGAGGAACTGGAGCCTGTTGTGAGCCCCTTCCAAAGCTGTTCCTGTGGCTTGGGTAAATGTTGCCATCAGCTGGAGCTGCCAGACACCAGAGCAACTTCTGGCTGTGCAAAGGCTCCAGTATGAGCTGAGTGGGGACTGAGATCAGTGATCCTAAGCCTGTGATGCATGACTAAAATAAAATGGCTTTTGATGGTATTAGTCTCTCTAAAGCTGCTGGTTCTTTATTCCTCAGGGTTTGTGTTACATTTATTTCTAATTATTTGCAAAGTCTGCTCTAGTTTCATAAAAAAAAGTCTTTTTTGCATAACTAAGCACTTCCAAAATCATGTGTGGGTTGCTTAGATATTTTGCATTGTTATTTCTTTGTGCTTGTCTGAGAAATTTTGGATGTTATTTTTATAAATGCATGCAACAGCTCTGATTGTGTGAGGCAAAATGACTTGGGATGGTCAGTGTGATTTTTATGCTGCTGTGTGCTGAGTTAATAAAGTAATTTTTAGTTAGGATTCACAGTTCTGATTCAGGCTCCCATGTGCCAATTTTAGGTGTCTGCTTTAATGCTTCAAGGGCTGTAAGGCATACTGAAGTTCTTTGGCATGAAAAGAGCTTTGTAAATTTAAGGTCTCTACTGCCTACCTGAGGCAGCAAACTGGATTATGGCTGATTTTTGGGAGAGAGATGATTGTTTAGGGAACGACTTGGTCACCAGGAGGAGTTTATAAAGGGAGCTTAGGGGACAGTGCCTTGCTTATTTCTGGTTGGAAAAAAAAATTCTGGTTGGAAAAAAAGAATTTGAAGTATTTCTCTACTTCAAATTAGGCTTCCTCCAGGGTGTTAAAATAAAAAATGTGTGCCTTGTGTGAAAAAGAAAACCCAAATAGAGCAGGTAAGTTGGTGGGTATCATGGTTAAACATGTCCAGGGAGGATTTGCTTTGGCTACATTGGGTTAAGAAAAGATCTGAGTTTGAAAGAAACCTGAGGGAAACAAAATAATGGTGTGTGAGGTGTTTTTCCACTTTCCTTTGTGAAAACATGAAATTAAACTGATACAGCTGTGCATATTCTGAAACTCGTGGTGAGATGAAAGTCTCAGTGTATTTTAAAGCAGTCCTTATTATGCTGCTTTTGTAAGTGGTATTTCTTGATTAACATTCTGCATAATCAAGTAGAACAGTTGGACAGGAAAGTTGGTCTTAATCTGTAGTCAAAAAAATTCTTTAGCAGGCAGAGAATTTATGCTCTTCAGAGGACTCAGCTGTTAGATAGTCAGGGGAGTTACAAACTTTAAAGTCTTCTTAAAAGTAAGTCAGCTTCTCCTGTAAGAGAGGGCATTCCTAGTTTATTTCAGTATTAACACTTTTCCCCATGTGTTATGTGGAATTATTAGTACAGGTTTTTTTTTCCTGAAAACATCTATGAATAATTGGGATTTAAAGTCACTACCCTGAAGTAATAACTAAATATTTATTACTCATTATTAAATATGTATTAGTGATTACATATGGATCCCAGTTTTGTGAAATGATAGGAAAAACCTCAGAGTCCTTTCTTTGAGCTTGGGAGAAATGTTTTCTTTCCTGCTTGGACAGAGAGGTGCAGAGCTGTTCAGGGTTTTGTAGAATGTTGGTGGAGGAAAGAATGAAATTTTAGGTGCTTTATAACTAATCTTCTTGCACACTGCTTTGTTGGGTTTTTGGTTTTTTTTGGTGGTTTTTTTATTTTTTTTGTTTTTTTGTTTTTGTTTTGGGGTTTTTTTGTTGTTGGTTTGGGTTTTTGTTTTTGGGGTTTTTTTGCTGCTGGCCAATCCTGTTCAGGCATTATAAAGACTCTATTCCTTCTAACTGTGGTCTTTTATTTTAGTCTGTTAGTTTAGTTATTATTTCTACACACAGAGTTCTTTTCTTTCTTCATAAAAATCTGTATACAAATCTGGCATGGTTAATGCCTTTTTTTTTTCTATTTTCTTATTTTCCTATTTTCTTAAACTATTTTTCCTATTAACTTAAACTTTGATATTCAGCTGTGTAAAAATCTAGAAATAGAATTAAACCCTCCTGACAACATCTGTGTTGAGGCACCTTAAA
Source organism: Molothrus ater (assembly GCF_012460135.2). NCBI lineage: Eukaryota > Metazoa > Chordata > Aves > Passeriformes > Icteridae > Molothrus > Molothrus ater. The sequence continues at coordinate 12,600,112 of NC_050480.2, read as the reverse complement.
ATGGTGGTGGAAAATGCTGCACAGGTGTATCCAGGGAAGCAGAAATCTCATCTGGTGTCAGATGAGATGCAGACACCAGTGGAATGGAAGCAGCCTGTCGAGGCTCAGGCAAGTGTGTGACATATATTAGATTGAAAAAACCAGATTTTTGTTGTCTTTTTCTGTGTGTGTGTGTGTGGTACATTGGCCTTCTGTCAGAAGCTGGTTCAAGAGATGCCTCTTATTAAGAGTGAAGCAGGAAAAGGTGGAATGTTTTGAGTTGGAGTCTGGAATATCCAGCAGAAACGTGGAGATGAGTGGGGGTTTTCCTCTCTCTGTCTCCCAGAGCACACTAAGCCTAATGACACTTGTGAGAGCACAGAATTCAAGGCTGGTAAACAGCCATGGTTGTGCTTAGCAGGAATAAAAGGTGGTTACTGTTTCCAAATTAAAGAAAAGCACTTGTGCTGATTTTCTGTTACATTTGCTGCAGTCTTGTTCGGTGGTTTTGCAAATTTAAATAACTGTCTTGAAACAGATTTCCTTTGTTCTAGTGTGGTTTCACTACTTAGAATTGTTTCTGTTATCTTGACTGTGCTGCCTTGGATCTGGGGTGGAAAGTTTTGCCCTATTTTCCTTTCCTTTTGGCTGTGTGGCAGAAATGAGTTATCTAGTGTTGTCAGCTGTAGTTTGGTTACACTTTCTTAGCTTTTTAAATTTTGTTTCTTTTTGTATTTCCTTGTTTTTTTTCCCCCCTTAGTTGAACTTTATATTAAAAACAATCTATGATTTGATTTCATTATTACTTGTGAGCATTATTCATGGCTTATGGTTGCATTACCTTTCTATTCAGCAGCCTTGTATGTATTCTTACCAAGAGAAAATTGTTATGCAAAATGTGGCATGAGCACAAACCTGTCAGATGTATCTTTGTGGTTGGCAAATGTAGGGGGGAAGATAGTACAGTACCAGGAAGGTCATGAAATGTTAGTCTAATTATCATGGTTTTGGCAGAGGAAAATTGTTCATGCTGATCTGAGAACTCTTTGAACTTGTCATTGTGGACAAAAGAGGAGGGGGAAAAAATAAATTAGAGCTTTCAAAATGCCTTTGACAGGTCTTATCCAAGAGGCTGTTGAACAAGCTGAGGGAGTCGTGGGATGAAAGTGAAGGGTTTGTTTGTGCAAAAGGCACAAATGGGGAAAAAACCCCTGGATCCTGGTAAAGATAAACTCAAGACTACAGAGGCTGTGCTTGAGATGTTCTTGAATGACTTATAGCAGCTGTGCAGAATTTAGTAAGTTTTCAGAAGTGATTCTGTGCATATGTCTATATGCTAGCATTACTGATTTTCTAAGGACCTTTTGGAAGAAAATCTAAGTTCTCTGACTTTAAACATGAGTCATGAGAGGGCAAGATAGCATCTGATGTTGATGGTGAACTTGAATTTTGCACATTCTTGCATGTGTGAAATTGGTCATCAAAATAAGAAAAAGAAGTAGTTTTTGTACTTGAAATTTCAAAGTTGAAATCAAGGGGTAGTCAGTAGGTTAAGCAGGTTGGATTCACCCAGAAAACTCTTGTTTCCTGCTGCAGGCAGGAATAGTATTTCTCTGGATTAAAATTCACTTTGATAATGGATAAACATTCCAAATGTGTCTTGCTTTCTTCCTGGTGCTTTTTTAAAGTGAAGAAATATTGGGATTTTTTTAAAGTGAAGTAAGGTGGTTTTAAACCAGAAATTCATGCCATTTTCTTCACAATAAAACTTGAAGGTATTTGCAACTAGTTCCTCTTTATGGGTTGATGGTGGGGTGGTATTTTGATAGTGGAGAAATAATAAATAAGTTTACAGATATTGTGTAATACCTGGGAAGTGAGAGGACAGAACATCAGGCAGTACAAGCTCTTGTGTGTTTGCCATGACTGTAACTGCTGAAGACCAGGGAAGGTAACAGTGGGAATACATGGGTGTGCTAAATGGAGAAGTTTAGAATAAATCCTGCTTTGTTTTTGCCAAAGGAATTGTTTCCAGATTACAGGACTAAAAATGGCCAAGCTGCTTTGTTCCTGTGGGGAGGTTCATGTTGGCAAGTTGGTTCCTTCTCTAATCCCTTAGGGGGGAGGGAGCACATCTGGTTGGTGGGCTTGTTTTTAGGCTGTTGTATTAGGTGTCTTTAGTTTGATTCAGTTCTTATTGCTTCTCTCCCTCAATATCTAAACAATATCTGGTGTGTAAAAGCTGTGTTTGGTCACTGGTGGCTGCTGGCACTTCTGAGAGAAGAGTTTGTGATGCGAGCCCTAAGTGAGCTGTGCTGGGTAAATGGAAGGGATTTGTGATAAACATGGCAATGTATTTGCTGTGGTGAGATTGTGTAGTTCTTGTTATTCCTCCAAACCATTGACAGAAGTCTGAAAGCTAAAAATCGTGCTCAGAAACACCAGCAGGGATCAGAATGGAAAATTGCTTGGCTTTTATGATGTTTCTCATACAAGTCCTGTTCTGTGTTCTTGCAGTAGGTATCTTCAGTGTTTTCCTGTCTATTTCTGACAAGCTCTGTGTACATGCTGGAACTTTATTGTTTCTTTTGGAAGTAAAGCACCCTTACGTGTCAGTAATGTCAGTCTCTCAATTTAGGTATTAAGGCTGCAGTTGAGTGGATAAACATAGAGGTAGGATCCTTCTCTGATCTTTTCAGTGGTTTGTTTTTTTTTGGTATAATACAGAAGATTCACTGGAGTGTGGGAGTAGAATACTTTCTGAAACAGAAGGAATTTTTTGTATACAGAGATGTACCTGTCCAGGGCTCTCTGCCTCTTGTGTTGCTTTAGCCAAAGCCTTTGTTTCCTGGCTTTGCTAATTACCTGAGGCAGTGGACTGTGTTAACCCCTGTGTAGTGTTGCCAGTGTCTGGCACTCTGCACAGCACTGCAGTGTGTAATGTAGAGATTACTGCTGTCAGAATGACAAAAAAATTGTAATTTCCAATGCAGTTTGCAAGTGCAGGTGTTACTGTAATTGAAACAAATGCATTTCTCTGTCAGTAAGCAAAGCAGCAGGAATAATGTGGTGGAAGCTGTCCTTTCCTTGCTTGCATGTCTCTAGATAAAATTACCTTCTCTGCTGAAGCAAAGATATTGATAGATATTATTAACCAGAAATCAGCCCAGTATGTAATGTGGGGAGGTCTCTGAAGGAGGCAGAGCCCTTCCTTGGTGTTCTGAAAGTGTGATCAAAGAACACTGACCTCCCAGCGTTCCAAAATTAACAATATCCGAGTTCTTTTTTTAACTGCAAATGCAAAATGTGTAGAGATGGCAATATTAACTGATGCACAAAGCCCCAAAAATGTATGAAAATGTGCTAGATGTTTCTAGTGGAGAGATACAATTTAATGCACTGTCACTTCTTATTGAGATTTATGCTTGCTTTCAGCACTTAAAGAAGATTTATTTCACTATTTTAAAACCCCCATACCTAAAATTAAAAAAAAAAAAAAAGAAAAAAAAAAAAAACAGAAAAAACCCCAGACAAAATACCAAACCAAAATGTCAGGGAGCAACAACAAGGGAAGGCAAGCTGGGAGTCAGTGGTGACAAGGGTGGCAGGGCAGTACCCTCATTGGTGAGAATGCAGTCCCCCAGTGCCTGCCATGAGGCAAACAGTGGTTTGGAAGTAGTTGGCATGGATTTGCAGAGGGAAGATCGTGGCTGGCTAACCCAGTAGCCTTCTACAATAGATAAACTAGGTGGTTGGATAAGGGAAGAGCAGGAAATGCTGCTTCTTGTGGCTTGAGCTGTCTCTGTCCCCTGTTACATCTCACAAAGCAGGGACCAGGTCAGTAGAGGATCGCTGGTCAGTACAGTGTGGTGCACTGCAAACTCACCCAGCTGCCAGGCTCAGGGGCATGCAGTCCCCCTGGAGGTCAGTCACAAGGGCTCTGTTCCAGGGCTTGACCCTGGGACCATCCCTGGGGATGCCCAGGATGTGCAGCTGGCTGTAGCTGTGGCCCTGCTTTGAGCAGGGGTTGGAGTGGTCAGTACCCAGAGGTGCCTTCCCATCCTGTGGTCCAGGCTTGCACAGCTGCAGTGTCCATGTTGGCCTTGACCACAGGGAGGTAAACTCTGCCAGCTGTGGGGGTTTTTTCCCTGCTTAATACCTCTTCTTCCATAGACTGTTGGAAGACTTTTTTGCTCGTGAAGGGAAAGGATTAATCTCAAAGTCAGTTCTGAGTCAGCTTTACCTACAGGATAGATGTTGGTATTTGCACTTGGAACAATTGCAAATACCCACAATTGCATTCCAGTGCTGTTCATTAGAAACTTTGACTGTTCAAAACTACAGAAGCTTGACATGGGTTAAATCTCCTTGCTTTCTTAGCTCATGTGTTGTCCTGTTTTCATTTGTTTTTTTTTTTTTTTTAACCAGTGGATACAGCCACAGAGAAAATACAGATAGAAATTGTCAGATAATTAGTGATATAAAAGAATTACAGATCATGCCATGCTAATCATGGTTATGAATTTCTCGTGTAGGTTGAATTTGGTTGAAGCTTTTGTGATGGATCCAGAGCTACGTCAGTGCCTCCAGGAGGATCTGTTACGTCGCTTTCCAGACCTCAACCGGCTGGCAAAGAAATTTCAGAGACAAGCAGCAAACTTACAAGACTGTTACAGAATGTTCCAGGCTATCAATCAACTCCCTAATGTTGTACAAGCACTAGAGAAACATGAAGGTATTGCTACCTCCAACTATTCCCAATGTTTTGTGGTGTACTGATGATGCAAAGAAATAGAGCGTAGATTTCCAAAGATGACTTTTTTCCCTTTGTACTTTTGTTGCAGGAATAAAGCTTTAAACACATTTGAATTTTAAATGAGCTGAAATTCCAAAATGCCAATCAGATACTTAAGAATATTCATAGCCAAATCTTTGCAGGAAAATGTGTTCCAGTTAGTGTGTGTAGCTGGGATGCTTGAACTGCTGGGTGGTGGTGTGGGAATCTTTGACATGGACTTGTCTCTAGGAATTCCTGACCAGCTGTGTGTGTGCTGTGATCTTACAAACAAGATGCCATTCATACAACAGTGTTGTCATCCACTCTGGGTTGTAATTACACACAAAATCCCCCCAGTTTAAGTATTAGTAGTATAACTCAAATGGCTTTTTTTTAATCATAATGCTCCTGTATTTGATACAAGTAACATGGCAGGATTTCCTCCAGTCCTCATTAGTAGGAAGCACAATGCTGTGACAAGCAAGTCTAGAAAGTACAAAAGCTGCTTTTTTTTTTATTTTTCTGTGTATTACCAAGAAAATACAGAATAAGATCAGCATTCAATTTAGCAATAGCAGTTCTACCAGAAAGCTCATTTCTATTGAAGCCCATTAATTTGTTAGAAATTCCCTTTGTGTAAAGCAAGCACCAAAGCCTGAAAAACAAATATTGTTTGAAATTGTATGGCTACAAAAATTTCTTTCCTCTATTTGAGTAGAAAATAAAGCTACCAGTGTCTTAGACTATTCTGTACTACAGTTTTACAACTTCAAGTAATGAAACTTCTACAATATTAATCTTAAATCAATTTTTGGTTATTGGCTGTGTTATTTCCAAGAGCATTTAAGATCTGAAACTCTGAAGGAACTGACAGATAGAACTCTTTTGCTTGTTTTTGTTTTTAAAGAGCTGTGTCACTCTTCAGCTGCCTCAGTTGTGTCCATTTGGCTTTTCCAAACAGACTCTGCTTGTTTTAGCCTTGACATAGAGCTCTTGGATTCCCATCCTCTACTGAGGTGTTAGTTCAGAATGCTGGCTTCCTGTCTTTACTTCTTTTTATATTAGTTACCATTTGGATCAACAGAGTTCCTGTGTCATAACACTGGGGTAGGAAAACAATTCCATTTTTAGAGTTTTGAGGAGCAAGCTGTGTAAGGCAAACTGCTCGCCATATGGAAAAGTTAATAGACTGCAAAAGGTTCTTCCTGTTCTACACATGAATCAGTTGGACTTAGGGCAATCACCAGCAGTATATTAAAGATAGTTTAAAATAGGTGGTGTGTTATTTTTATTTTTCTTTGTGCTTGTGCCACCTGTTCAAAGTACATGAATGGTCTGGTAATTTTCAATGTACATGAATGATTCAGACTGGATCTGGTAATTTCTCTGTTTCTGACTGTACAGAATGTTGTAACTCATCAAGGGATGGAAAGTCAGAAAGATTTTTGACAATTCTGAGTATGTGCCAGTTTCAGAACTCCCTTGCCTATGAATGGCTGTGGGGATATGGAGCAGCTATGGGGATAGAGAACAACCCCAAAGCCATCAGCTGTGACTGTCTTTCCCTCAAAATGAAGCATTGTTTTGTTGAAATCCTTGTTTTTATGGGTGGTGAAAGCTGAGGAGGGGGGTGATGAGTGGAGATGGCTTTTTTCTGGTTTGGCCATAAGAAGTCTGCCTAAGATGGAAAAGAACTCTGAGTCATCAAATCATTTTGCTCTAGCTGGCAAAAGGGAGCAGTTGTTCATTACTCAGATTGCTGGGGCATGAAATTTGGGTCCTTTACAAGATTTCTGTCTTCAAGAAGCTGCTGAAGCATCTTCCCTCCTATCTCAAACAAACACTCTTTAAGTGTGTAAATATGCAGGATACAGGAATTGTATGCTGGGTGTCAGTTGTGTTTTTTCCATGCTGTATACAGTGACTGAATACCCCTTACTGCTTGTTTCAGTGCTGTTCTTTCCCAGACTTTTGCACTGGTGTCTTACAGCCTGTTGTGATCAAACTTGGCTGTTTCCCATCCTTTGTCAGATCCAACTGATTATTCCTTACTCATAGTGGAAATGCATTTATCTATCAATGTGTCATCTTACTCAGTGCTACACTTTACTTCATTTTTATTAGCCCAGTTTTCAAGGTGTTGATCTATTTCTGATTTATCTTATTCCAATATAAGCTTCTGATAGCTTCCCTATTGTTTATTTTAGTGACATTTATAAGCAGCCTTCTTTTCTGTGTTAATATAAATTCACGCATCTTAAAAAGATAAATGCTTCTCTGAGCCCTGGAGGAACTGATGTCCTTTCAGCTTGTTCATCTTTTGCAAGTGGGTGATGTGCTCTTTATCTACACTCTGGTCATGGCATAAATCACAGATCTTGCACCTTGGCACCTCCTGTGACAGCATGCTGAATGCTTTAGAAGAGCCCACGTTAGCTCTGCAGAGTCCCCTTTGTCTCAGGCATTCAGTATTTCAGACAGATGTTGTACCATGTGGATATTATCTACCTGTAGAAAACCTATACTGTATTTTATCCCCATTTCCATTGTTCTTTTCCTTTCATCCCACTTTCCATTGCACTATCAAAATGACTTAATCATTGGGATTGGTCTGTTTTGCCAGGATAGAGCAGTGTCATTTTGCTGCCAAACTAACTGTGTGTTTCAAGTCTGAAGATTAGTGTTTTATTTTAATTGCCAGACAACATTTTTAAACCATATTAATAGTCAAGTCTTTAACATGTGTAATAAACACTTGTCTGTGCTTCAGTAAGTAAATTATGGTTTAAATTAAAACCTGCACCTGGGCACAGATAGGCTCTGTGATCAATATGCATCTCTGCTTTTGATGGTGCAAAGCTCTATTAGACTTTCTCTCAGTGGTTACTTTCCATCCTAATAATGTTGAGTAGGTGCAAAAGAGCATTATTTTTTTTTACTATGCATCTTTTCTATGAGTTAATGAATACAGGTGCAAGATGTTAGAGTTTAATTTAGAATTTTTCAGTGGTGTTTCTTGCTCATATTCTTGCAATGCCAGGTGTTTTAAGAAAAGCATGTGCAAATAACTTCTGTAAACCCTCATTATTCGCTGACTCCACTGTTTTATTTCCTTCAAGTGCTGGATACCAAGTTTGAAGTTGGATTAAAAGTCAAAATAAATTTTGCAATGTATCAGTTGGACCCATATAAATGAATGTATGTAAATACATCAGTATTTTATTTACTTAATAAATTAATGTATTCTAATTCTATTATATTCCAACTTTTGAATGTGACATCTTTCTGTGCTGTCTGAGGCGTACCCTTCAAGTTTAAATAATGAAATGGCATCATGAAACTTCCCAACTCAAGAAAACAAATTAAAATAGCTACTTTAAGTTCAAGCACAATTGTTTTTCATTGATTCAAGAATATTGAAGCTCATTTCATTGTGTATGCCATGTATTCAGTCAGCTGGAGCACTGGGAACTGCTAAGTCCACTCTGAAGAATGGACATGAACTTTTTCTGCTCTTCAGTTTCTTTCTTCTTTGTTGGCTGCTTTTATTTTATAGGTTGGTTTAGATGTGTCTTCTTACAGGAGGGGAAAAAACCAAGATATTAAGAGAGCGAGCAAGAAATTTGGAATTGAAAACAATCTTTATTTCATATCTCTTGGTTTTGAAGGTTTTTAATCAGCAGAAAACTCCATTTTTGCAAGTTCAGTAATCTCTCAACAAGATGTAATCTTTTTTCTCAATTAATAGATATTAGTCAGTTTAGAGCTTTCACTTTAAAAGTTTGAAGGACTGGGGAAGCAAAAAGGCAGGATAGAAAAAGAAATCAAACCAAACTTTTTCTTTCTACTTCAGCTGAGAGAGGAGAGATTCACTTGGGTAATCATGGCCTCACTGTGTAACTTCTATAAATTTCTGTGGCACTTTTTCTTAGGAAAGGCTAGGACTTCTTTCTTAGTCTGGTAAGAAATTGAGAGGCTCTGGAATATCCAGAGCTTAATTCTGTATTTCTCTGTTAATGTGCAAAGTAAACATTAGAGGCAGCAACATGATTCTGTACATAATTCAGTGAGTCTAAGCTCATAGTATCGGATTCATTTTGAGGCATTTTTTATATATAATATAGTCAATAATGCTAATCCTTCTGTGATTAAATCATAACTTGAAGTGGCTGCAAAGATGTAAACTTGCATTTGCTGACAGAACGTTTCCACAGCTGGCTGCTGGATAAAGGTGCTTATTTGGAGCTTATGTGTACCTGAAGAAAATACTTCCTTCACAAATTTGGCAATATCTGTGCATGTTAATTTAATTATGAACTGCTCTTGGTGTTCAGTGCTTTTGGTGTTCCATGGACTTCCAGCCAATATGTGTTCTGTGCAGTTTGACTTGGTGCTACAGAGTATCTCTGTTAATTTTGATGCCTTCCTGTCTAGTGGAAGGAAGTTACTGCAAAGACCTGGTTATAACATGTGGCCTTTTTTTGTGGAAAACAAAAGCTGATAACATACACTTCAGTTGCTATGTCCATATTGTAATTACCAAATATTTCCAGTATTACGTAATATTTTATTAAGAAGAATTAAAAGCTGTGAGTGTGGAAGGTAAGACCCACATTTTTTGCAGAAGGCATGTCAACTTTTTATGTGCAAGAATTGGTAATAGTCAGACAATGGGTTTGCTTTTATACTGTTGTTTGTTGTTTTACTCATAGTAGAAGGGAATTAATACCCCCAGTTATGAACAAAGGTGACAGAATAGATACAGGCTTAATCAGAATGTAGATGGGATATTTAGAAAAATATCCCACCAATTTTAGAAAAAGGTACATGTGTTTCAGTGAAATAGTCATAGCCCATCTTTGTAAAATTCACCAGCTGAGCAGTTGTGTTGTTTATCTTGGATAAGTGAATTCTGGTAAATCTGTGGAGGTTTGTGAATGATAATTTTTTGTTTGTTTGTAACAGGAGCTCACCAGATGTTGTTGTTGGCTGTATTTATAACACCTCTTAATGATATCTGCTCTGACTTCTCAAAGTTTCTGGAGATGATAGAAACAACATTGGACATGGAAAAGGTATGAAATGTTGTGTGGGCAGGGTTTACTCAGCAGTTAAGGTTTCTTATTGAGCTTTGCAATCTGCTCTATATGAACTAAATTTAATTGATCATCTGTATTAAGTAGCTAGTGATAATTTAGCTGTATATAGAAATATATGTTGCATTTAGAAATATATGAAGGCTGTTATTAATATATCAGAGTATTCAACAGGATATTCACCCACTATCTGAAATTATCCAGCCAGTGAAAAAATGCTTTGGGTGCATTGATGTTGTGGACCTGAAACTATTTTTTAAAGATCTCATCAGTATTAAAAGTGGAGAAGTAGTTTTGTCATTTCCCTACTTTGTATTTTTAAAGTTACGGTGATACGTCTCAAATCCAAGATGTAGCCTAGGATATGTTTATTACGTGGGAAGTCTTTTAGGATTCTCTTTTTTTTTATTAACCAGGGGTTAGGATTATCCTAAGTGAAGGTCTCAGCTGACTGCAGAAATAAGAGAACTACCTAAACATGTGCCAGACCTGGCAGGAAGGGCCATTTGTTGAACTTGTGAGAACTGCAGTGGGTTAAAAATTTTGAACTTTGCGTACTTTTCTCCAAAGGCAGGAGCACTGTGTTTTCTTTCTTTGTATTGTGTTGTGCATCCATCAACTGCATTTTACTGTTTATGGAAGGACTTGTTTGATTGGCATGTTGCTGTAATTTGTGATGTATGGTAATGAAGAAATTTATAGCTTTATACCAGTTACAGACCATCTGTTGATGCAGTTTGTGTGCCCTGGGACTCTGTTTTCTTTAAAAGTAACAGCTGTTTAAGCCTTCACCCTTCATAGTCCAGCTCTTCAAGTTTCTTTTCAGGTTCTACTTTAAAAATGTTTTGTTGTCCTTCTAAACAGAATAACAAGTCAGTTATTTTTAGTCAAATCCCATGGAATCTGGCATGTTAAGCTTGATTTTTCCCCACCTTCAAGGTACTGGAAAATGTCTATAGATAAGCCAACACTGGTTTTACCAGAAGAATAAACCTTGTCCCTATGAACATTAGAATCTGAACTTTGACTTGAAATACCTCTTGGATTTTGAGGGAGTTCAAATAATATAGGCAGTTCTATTCTGAGTGCAATTGAAGGATAGGTTGTCATAGCAACTAAATTATGTCAATAATCCATTCTAATATAAAAAGAAACATCTAAGTTCAAAAAGCGTGGGATATGGTTATTCATTTACCTAGCTGTAATAAAAGTTGAGAAACTGTCACTTCCATTCCTATTTCTCTCAGAATCATAAGAGGCCTTTGAGAAACCATCTACTCCAACCTCCTCCTCAAGTCAGGGCAACTTCAAAGTTTGGTGGTGCTTTTGGTACATAGCCACCTGGCAGTGGAAGCACAGGGAAGGGAGAGAAAAAAAGATGAAATACAACAAAAAGATGAAATGCTTCATCCTTGCCTCTGAAAATTTAAGCTTAGAGGGAACCGTGTCTGCTTTTCAACTCAAGAGCTGGGTTGAAATTGGTAGGATTTTTGGTGACACTCTGTAGGTTTTTTCCTAAACCTCTAGAGTCTCTTTTAGGAGAGAGAAAATTACTGATTCAGAAACTTCACTTTCCAAAGGCTTCTTGTTTTGAAACACCCCATGCTCTGTCTTGATTAGCTGCCTAAGTCCAGGGTAGCAGAAATGATCATGTACATGACAATTTCATTCCCTCTGACTTCCCTTTTTACCCTGCCTACTGCTCAGTCATTTGTTTGCAAATAAATGTGCAGACAACTCCATTTCAGCTGAAAGGAGTCTGTTAAATTGGTATATTTTGGGTGTATGAAGTACATTATCTGAGAAAACAAGTATTTGAGATGTGTTTGTTTTGCAGTTGAACCAGACACCAGCTATCACAAACAGCATTGCATGACAACATTATATATTTGTAAAAAATTTAGTGTGAATTATGAAGTAAATTCATTTCACTGTGTATGATCAGGAAGATTTTTTTTTACTGCTTGTGTTCATATAAATTTTTTCCTGTTATTTTTCTCTAGGTGGAGAATCATGAATTTCTTGTCAAGGCTTCTTTTGATCCTAATTTAACAGAATTAAGAGAGAAGATGAATGAACTGGAAGAAAAAATGCAGTCCTTACTAAAGACTGCAGCCAAAGAACTAGGTAGGGTTTGGAACTGCCTTTCATTCATGTCCCCTTTGCAATCAGGTGATGAAAACTGGTATAAAGAAGTTAAAGGGTTAAAGGATGTTTGTATTATTATATGATTGAGTTGCACTGACTTTGGTTGTTGCAATGCAAGCTGTTGAAAACAGGGATTTTTAGCTTATAACTTTGCTTTAATTTTTTTAAGCATTCCAAATTATTTCAGAAATTATCGTATATGTTAGAGGATCCATTTTGTACTACTGTAACTCATCAAACTCTTGGCTAGCTCTAGTTCTGTTTTACATTCTTTGAGTACCTGCACTTTTTTCCCCCCTTCTGTGCATTATCCTGTGTCCATTCAGCTTTCTTTTGATGCTCCTTTCAAAATGTAAGTCATAAGCAAATGAGACATTTAAAGTGTTGATTATCCTATGCAGAAAATTCCATGTGCAGCTGATGAATCAGGCATTGAAATATCAACTTTAAGAAAAAGAAAAAGCCACCAACTTTTAATACAAATATTGCAAGGAAAATTGACAACACTATACTTACTTTGGGTTACACATTTAAGAGCTTGCATTTTTTTGGGGTTTTTTTTTTTTGTTTGTTTGTTTTTTTTTTGTTTTTGTTTTTGTTTTGTTTTGTTTTTTTTGTTTTGTTATGATTTTTTTTTTAGTGTAATTATGATACCTGGATGAGAAGAAGGAAAGCCAAGATTGTGTAGGGATGGAATGAGAAATCTTGTAATAGAACTATGTGTTAGTAGAAGGATCACAAGAGTAGAGGTGCTGTGCTAACAGCAGCAATGCAGAGTGTCCTTGCATTTTTCACCTTCCTGGAGAATTCATAGCAATAATTGAGAGCCTGATTTGAATATGCAGTTTGAGAGCATTTTAAAGTAAGAGCAGAGAATGAATCCATAATATATTTGTTTTTGGTCTGGGTATTTCTCATAGCTGTACAGAACCAAAGCAGGTCCATTCAATTAGGTCATGTAAGAGAGGCTAAATCATGGGAACTGAGGGCTAGTGAGCAGGAATAGCACAGGATGCAGGATTTGTGATAATACAGCTGGTTTCTTTTTCTTTGTTTTCATCTGAAAGGTTTGGAAGCTGGCAAAAGTATCAAACTGGAGACAAATTCACAGTTTGGGCATCACTTTAGGGTAACGTGTAAGGAGGAAAAAGCTCTCCGTAACAATTCGAAATATGGAATCATTGATACACAGAAGAATGGTGTGAAATTTACTAACAGGTATGAGATGATATTGGTGGTTTTTTAAGTCTGTTCTGAAAGGAATAGAATAGTTCCTTTATAATTATGCTGATAAACTGGATTCTCTACAAACTGTCACCTTTTTAATTGGCTCACAGATTGAAATATTGAGCAGGACTGGCATAGAGTTTTTGTTAAAAGCTGCATTCCCCATTTTATGTTGCCAACTGTTGTCTATTTTTGGTCTTTTGACTTGGGCTAATTTCTCTGTTTTAGTTGCAGCAAGTATCATAATTGCTTTTACTGTGAGTGTTTATACAGACACAAGCTGCATTAGGGAATTTATGTTTATCCCCAAATGTGACATGCAGAATTTTGTTGCTGATTACCTTTTTTCCCTTTTTTTCCAAATCCTCTCTAATTTCTGTTAGTCTTGTGTATTGAACTTCAATTCTGTGGCACTTTTAATTGAGCTGTTAAAAAAAATTTAGGTCTTCAGTTTAATTGCATTGAGGCTGTTTCAGTGTGTCCTTGTCTGGACAGCAGTTCTGACACAGACCAGCTGAAAAGTCTGTATTTTTTGTTGAATTTTAGCTCTTTTAGAGCGTTTTAGCAGAAGCAGGGGCTGCATCAGTCATCAGATATTTCTCTGTTCTTCAGTGTTTTTATACAGAGGAAACAAAGTAGGAAGAAATAATTACCCAATTCTTGCATGTGCAGAATTGGGTAATAATTTAAGTTGAAGGCTACTTCTTATCCCTCACTCAAAGCTGATGCACCTTGGGAATTAGATCCTATCTCAAGCTTAGATGGGGTAGCCCAGGGCTTTGTCTAAGTGCCCATCCTCTATAAGTATCCTTCACAGCCTCGTGGGCTCAAGTTCCAGTGCTGAATTACTATTTATGAAAACTTTGCTCATCAGATCTAATGAGAATTTTCCTAATCAGATCTAAGGAGAATTTTTCTCGCAGAAATTTGGGATCTTAGGATCTCGTTCTTTTGCTCTGCACCTTCAAGGAGAGTCTGTTGCCTCTTCCTTCCAGGCTGATCCCAGATTCTCTCAGCCTGGGCAGGCATCTCTCTCAGCCTGGTCCTGTGTGCCACGTGCTCCAGCTCTGTACCTTGTGGTGAGCATCTGCTCCAGGTTCAGTGTTGGGAAGACAAAGCCCAAAACCAGAGGTGTCATCTCAGGAGTCCTGAGTAGAGGGGAAGAATGACTTCCTTCAACATACTGGGTCCACTCTAGCTAGAGCAGCCAGCATGGGCTTGTCCTTCTCTGCCTCAGGGCCACACTGCTGGCTTGTGCTTGATGGTGTAGAGACTGGTTTCTGTTAATCACTCACTTCCATAGTTAGAAATCGTTTGAAAAGGAGGGCAAACATATTCACACCAGCCAATGTGCTGGAGTCAGCACCCAGGACATCCCTCTGGCTGTCCTGAGCAGCCAAGACCCCTGTCAGGGGGCTCAGAGACCCTGGCACAGAGCCCAGAATTCCTGTGGTTTTGATTATGACCCGTGGAACAAATTACCAACCTTAGATGAAGATCTGCAAGCCATGACAAATTAGGTAGAATGATAGTGAATTTATCACAAGGTGAAAAAGTAGATTTTGGGGTTTCTGGAATGGGGATTCAGCGGGGCAAGACGGAGGGATCTGGGCGTGTCCAGCCTTTCTCCTTCTTCTTCTTGGCCTCCACCTTTTGCTGTGATGTTGGCACTTACAGATTGGTTTAGAGTAGAAGCTCACTGTCTAACACAGGTGATAGTTATTGTAAAGTAAACATTGTACACGTAGTTTTTAGTATAAAGACATAACACAGCCCCTGGGACAGGCAGAGTGCCTGGAACTGTCCTGCTGGACAGACCTCAGCAGGACAGGAGAAAGAATTTTATAGGTAAGATACAATAAACAACCTTGAGACTGAGAAATGAAGAGCCCTGACTCCTTCTTCAAGTGCCAGGCTGGGAAAAGAGACTTTGGAACTCTTCACGGGGTCACTCTGACCAGCCAGAGACCCTGACATGCTGGTGTATTTCACACCAATTTACTTAAATGAACAAAGTGTAAACCTTAATTGCATTTTGTTTTAACATTTACTCGGAGGATATTTTTAAAAAACATCCATGAAATGTAAAACAGCTTTTTCCTGGTTCCAAATATGTCGTGAATCTAAATGTATGATGAGGTTAGGCTTTTGTGTAACTGAGAAGATGTACTTAGAACCTGTACTTTGTCATCTGTTACTTTCCCTTAGTGAGACAGCCCGTGCATCACTAATAAAAAAGAATTCTCTGTACTTAGTTAAGTTATAGTTGCTTCTGTAGGTGGTACTTGCAGCACAAGACTGACTTCTGCCTATAGTGTGGGCACACGACTTGGGTGTGTTTCTTATTCAGTATTGCAGACTCCTGTTCTTTGTTTGGGAGACAACCTTGAGAAGAATAAAAACTTGTTTAAACTCTTGTCTTTATTTCAGCTTACCTTAGTTGGAAGGTCAGCACCTGTTCATAGTGACAGTAATTAATTTAGGTTTTTACTAAATGAAAGAAGTCAATGCCTTCAGATCTGATAAGCCTGTTGTAGGACTCTGGGCTAATTACACAGTTGCTTAGCAGCAAAATGTAGCAAAATAGCCAGAAATTTGAAGAGCTAGTCCTTATCACACAGCAGTTCTATAATAAACATAGATGATGTCATGTGTTGATGCTAGAATTTCTGGTTTGGCTCTTATGGGTGATCTTAAACTTGGAATTAATCTTGAGGCCTGGTGCCTTGGTGTGGATGAATTGTAGGTCAGTTGCTTTGTGGTCTTTGTGCTGAACATTGCTGTTAAAACAGCTGGGGACACTTGGTATAGACTCTGATGAGGAGGCCAAAAGTTTGGCATTGTAGGTGAAGGCAGAACAACACAGCTTCTAAATACTCTTGTTTTGTTCACAGCAAACTGAGTGCCATCAATGATGAATATATAAAGAACAGGGAAGAGTATGAAGAGGCTCAGGATGCAATTGTTAAGGAAATCATTAACATTGCTTCAGGTGAATATGCCACTGTTGATGTGTGTCACAGTCTGGAGTGCTGGGAGGGAGGACTTGCTGTTTTCTTTGAGGGACTTTTACAGAGACAAACTGTAATATTGCCCAAAGAATTGGTGTCAAAAATGAGGTGTGGCTTTCAGACAGTTGTTGAAAGTTTGAAGTATGAATTGTCTTCTGTTGCCAGACCCTTTCCTGGCATTGCTTCAGATGTGTAGTGATGAGGTATGTGCAAATGCTAATCCCATAATAGGAGCAAAAATAAGGCCTTAAGGGTCACATCTATCCTTCACCTACCTCCCTGACTCTGGGCATCTTCACCCAGACAGCAGAAGAGGTAAAGGACAACAGAGAACTGAAGGAGTGGGACCTGAGGTCTAAGAGCATTGATAAGCAGTATATGATCAAGTTAGTTGCTGCTTACATGGTAATAAATATTATTGGTTTCCTAAGTTATTTCCCTATATTTTGCTCCAAGATTGCCTACTTACAGGGCATTCTTTACTATCCTTCACCAAAAGCAGAAGGGACACTGGGGAATTTGGGCTGTAGACTCCAGTCCCTCATCCCTTTCACAGAAGAAACCAAACACCGTAACTTCAAAAGCCAAACAAAAGAACTTCAAAAGCTGGTACTGGGGATGCTGGGCCGTCTATCCTGGTGTCACAGGCTCTGTATCTGACAGACCCCTCCCTCCCATCATTCACACAAACAGGTGGCTGCTGTGTCTCAAGTGTCTTTTCTTGTGTGAGCATCAGAGTGCTGTGTATTGTTCATGAAGGAAACTTACTGGATTTCCAGCTGAGGGAAAATAATCAGCATGGCCTCACCTCCTCCTTTCCTTAGTCTGAGGAAGTCTCCGTGTATTCAAGGCATGGGAACCTCAGGATTGCATCCTAGGCTCTCCCAGGAGTTGACTTTTCTCTTGAAGAAAATTGTTACTGCAGATGAATTACTTGCTGGACTCAGTGTAGGCTTCAAGGTACCTTCTCAGCAGGAGCAAAAGACTAGTTACTGGCACTGAGCTCCATCTCCTGTGTGCACACCAGGTTATGCAGAGCCCATGCAGACCATGAACGACGTGATAGCCCAGCTGGATGCCATTGTCAGCTTTGCCCACGTGTCCAACGGGGCTCCCGTGCCCTACGTGCGGCCCGTGGTGCTGGAGAAGGGCCAGGGCAGGATGGTGCTGAGAGGGGCCCGGCACCCCTGCATCGAGGTGCAGGACGAGGTGGCCTTCATCCCCAATGACATCACCTTCGAGAAGGGCAAGCAGATGTTCCACATTATTACTGGTAAATATTGCCCATCTCTTCTTTGTTTGTTATTTACTTTGTGAATGTCTCGGGTATTTCCAATAAGGATGTCTTTTTAAAAAGGAAAAACCAAACCAGCAACAGGCAAAACAAATCAGCAACCTAATAAAATTCTGTCAAAACAATTTCTCTCATCAAGGGCGAGCAGCTACTGAGTTATCATCTTTCTGCATGGGGAATAAGATTTAGCTCTGGAAAAGAAGGGAGGGCATTTTGTAAGCTATTATTTATTGCTAGTTTTGATTATATTTTTTTAAAAAGTGTCCCCAATGTTCATGTTACCTTTGACTGTGGATAATCTATATATTTCTGTACATACAGGCACAGTTCTCATCATCCAAACTAACAGTAATGGAGTTGGTTATTGTAATTTTAGTTGTAGTGCACTGTTTGGTGAAGGTGATCACAAATTTACAAATAGTCATTTGTGAGGAAAAGAGAGGCTGCTGGACAGTAGAAAATAAGAAATTACTCCTTCCCTAAAGTAAGATCTTAGTGAAAGTAACTCCACAAACCAGGCAACCTTAGGAGCTGAAAAGCCTGACCCTGCTAAAGTGGTTTGGAAAATTCCACTAGGCATCAATTGTACTTTGTTAGTGTTTTCTTTGTGAAGCATTAAAGTTGATTTTAAATGCAAAACATGTTTCAATGACTGTACCATTTTTTACTCTTTTCTCTGGTGTAATTAAGATAATTTTACTACACACTAAAACATTTTTAGTGTTTATAGATTTAATTGAATCTAAATTTCCATCCAGATGTCCTTAACATACGTTCTGAGTGGCAAAGATCTGAAATTAGGGAATAATTAACGAGCACTTCTAACATAATCAAAAAGAAAAATCAAAAATCTGAATTAATGCATGGTAACACGCTTCTTTTTCTGGTTAGCGAAAGTGTAAAATTGGTTTTAATTATCGGTTTTCTGGATAGTACTTTTTTTTTTCATTTGTATTTCAGTTACAATTAACTGCTTAATATCTGGGTTTGCTGATTCTGAGTGACCCATTAGCTTGTACCTAGTCTGTAACTGAGCTGTTTAATTTTTACAGAGAAATTGTAATAGTAGTTTCTAATAATTTGTTTTCACCTCAATTCTTAAGCAGAAATAAATACTGATAATTTTTTAATTTAAAGCTTATTAGTTTTAGGTATGAATACATGTTTTAGATGACTGCTTATACTTTTGAAAAGTCCCAAAACTTATGAAGGGCCCTGATTTTCTGTGATCACCTTTCTTTTGAAAAAGGAGCATTCAGTAAGACAAACAATCAAGCCTTGTTAGCCCTGGAGCCACTTGTTGCACCTGTTAGACAAGTTTGCTGCCCTTTTGTGGCAAGAAAGTAATAAATTTAAACACTCTTTGTTCTAATTTAGAGCCCATTCTCCTTTTAAAAAACTGTTCAATTGTAAAAAAAAGATGCTTTTTCAATTAATTTTTTGAAAATTAATTGAAAAATTAATTTCTTCTTTAGGCCCTAACATGGGGGGAAAATCAACATACATCCGGCAGACAGGGGTGATTGTTCTCATGGCCCAGATTGGGTGTTTTGTGCCCTGTGAGTCTGCAGAAATTACCATTGTGGATTGTATCCTGGCTCGGGTGGGAGCAGGAGACAGCCAGCTCAAAGGAGTGTCTACTTTCATGGCTGAGATGCTGGAAACTGCCTCAATCCTCAGGCAAGTCCTGTGCTTCTGTTTGATTGTCTTGGTAGGGGTTGATGGGGAAAGAAGTGCTTTAAGAGAGGTGCATTTGAGATTTTTCTTTTGTGGGGAATCTTAGTGGAGAATTGTCACATTCACATTTTCTGAAAAATCCCTTCACCCAGGATTTTTCTCCTGGGAAGCTGAGAAGCCTCAGAGAAGAATGAAAACAATAATTATGTCATTTGCTTCTCCTGTGTTTTGCTCATGTGGAATGTGTTTGAAGATTGTTTACTCACAAGTGATTGTTTCATTGGTTTTCTGTGAATTATTTTGACTCATTGGCCAATCAGTGCCAAGCTGTGTTGAGAGCTCTGGAGAGAGTCACGAATTTTCATTATTATCTTTTCAGCATTCTGTAAGTATCCTTGCTGTATTCTTTAGAATAGTTTAGTATAGTATTCTTTAATATAATATAGTATCATAAAATAATAAATTAGCCTTCTGAGAACATGGAGTCAGATTCATCATTACTGCCTTAGTCTGGAGGCAACCCAAATACAATAGAGAATCTCAAGTTCTTTTTAGCTGGTGCATAAGTTCTGGAAGTAGCCTTCTGTTCATTCCAGTGGTCAATACAGAGTTGCTACCAAGAGGCCAAAGTCTAAATGGGACCAAGAACCTAGTGTGGAATGATCTGTGTGATGCTGTGTCTGCTGTATATTTGTTAATAAGAAGGGTCTTTTGCCTCTTCCATGCTCTGCATCCACAGCATAACCTGTGATACTCCAAGATCCAGAGTTCATGCTGCTATCAAACATTAACAAATGCTCTTGTGCTTTTAGGACAGCAACTGAGAACTCCCTGATTATCATTGATGAGCTGGGAAGAGGAACTTCCACCTACGATGGCTTTGGCTTAGCCTGGGCTATCTCGGAATACATTGCCAGCAAAATCTGTGGGTTTGCCATGTTTGCCACACACTTCCATGAGCTCACAGCTCTTGCTGACCAAGTGCCAACAGTCAATAACCTCCATGTCACTGCTCTGACCAGCGATGACACACTCACCATGCTTTATCGGGTCAAGGAAGGTAAGGCTGGGTCTCAGCTTTGAGGAAAGTCTGAGAGTCCTGAGAGAGAAAAATCTTAATGTGTGGACTTTTTGTTTTGGGTTTTGTTGTTGTTGTTTGGTGGTTTTTTGTTTGTTTGTGGGGTTTTTTGGTGATTTGTTTTGTTTGTTTTTATTTGGGGTTTTTTGGTGGTTTTGGGGGTTTTTTGGTTTTTTTGGGGTTTTTTTTAGGTGTTTTAATGGGTTTTTTGTTATTGTTTTTTGGTTTTGTTGGTTTTTTGTCTGGTTGTTTTTTTTTTAATCTTATTTTGCTTTTGTTTTTTGGGGGATTTTTTTGGTTGTTTTGTGTTTGCGTTTTGCTTTTTGGTTTTTTTTGTTTTGTTTTTTTGTTAAGGTTGGGATTAAATATGTGAGATAGTGTTTGTCGTTCAGATTTAGATGTTTCTTAGTGTTTATTTATACTACACTCTTATAAGTTGTGAGTTCTGCAGTGCTTTACTAATAAATTAAAAAATGGAGCCATATTTCTCTTTGTAGAAGGTCTTTTAAGGATAAACTGTTTAGGATAAAAGGATAAAATTAAGAAATAGCACTTAAATTATTTTTATTTTTAACTTAATAACTAACTACTTGTGACCCTCAATGTGGACTTTATCTAATTACACAACATTACTTAAACTCATGAAGAAGAAGGATTAGCTTCTGCTCTAAAATTTCTGTTTTGTTTTATATATATTACTATATTCAAGAACTTAAAACTCTAAGTTTTTTATTATGTGATATTACACATTTCTATTCAAACTACACACTTATAATCCTAGTTCTATTGTTCAATTTTGGCTTCAGGTTAATTGCAGTGTTCTGTTGGGGGTCAGTGCTTGTCAGCACAGAAAGTCAAAAATTCTCAGTAACCAGGGTTCCAGCATTATTGAGAAAAAAATCCCCCCCCAGTTTGTGTCATTCTCCAGGCTTGGGGTAATATTATATATATATATATATATATATTATATATATATATATATATATATATATATATATATAGTTCTCTGTCCATGGAGAGTGTGTGTGACAGAAGCTCTGTGTGAACACAGTAGGTGATGTTGTTAATGATATTTCTTAAGTTGTCTAGGCTATTTCTGCCGCTCAGGTTGATGCTTTTGAGTTGCTCTCTTTTTCTTTTTTAAAGAAGAAGGGTTCCAGAAGGTTATTTTCAGTTTTCCTAAAACAGCTATTTTAACCTGCTGATGGAAGAGACTTACATTTCTTAAACTGTTCTTTTAAAAGGAATGAGTGCACCTTTTATGTGCTGACAGTTTTTAATAATTGCTATTTCATTGTAATAAGACTTAGTCTTACATTGCCCATTTATACGGAGTTTGATATAGGAAAAATAATATGAGTAATTTTTAGCAAATGGCATCACAACAAAACAAGAAGTAGCCTGATTTGTTAGTATAATTTCTGTTAGATGTATTTAATTAAAGTCTTTTCGTGGATCCAGTTATTCCTTTCAGTATTAAATTAAACAATTTTTAATTAGGCATAATTTCATCTATTCCTCTTGTTTCCCTATATCCCCATCATTTGTTTTTGTTCCCTTCAGTAGGAGCCTGTATTTATTGCTAAATAAAGCAGAGCTGTAACTGTGCCTTGCAAGGTGTGTCCATTTATGGCATTTCTAATTTAGTTGTGAACTCTACAGTGATTTTGGATTGTTCTCGCTAGAGTATTTCAGTCCAGTTGGCAACCTCTGGGCTGAGGTTTTGATTTAAAATGTGGGCAGAGTGCTCCTTCTCACTCTGTGTACCTCTTAATTTTCCTCTTCTGAGTTCCACGGCAGAGGAATGACTTAGGTAACATTTCAATGGGTAGAGCAGGGTTACTGTAGAACACTCTGGCTATCCTGGATCTGATACCTTGCTGGTTTTACTCCTATGACATTACTAACTGCCTACTTCTTACCCATTTCTTCTGGTTTTAAATCCATTAAATTACTTCATTTCTTGCCCGTAGATTACATGTATGACTGCTTCTAATTTTGTGCTCTCCTCTGGCTATAATCTTGCAGCTAGCTTTTGGGTACTTTCCTGTAAAGCTGTGGGAGACTGCTCTGAGCAAGGGGAATCACAGTAGGAGCAGAAGTAAGGGATGCTCCTAAGGAATGCCCAGTTTTTGCTTGAATATTACTCCAAATTGCTGTGGCTCTGGTTCCCACTGGAGAGGAGGTGTCTGTGGTTCTTTCCTAGTTTGCTGTTCCCCATCTTCTCCAGCACATGTTGAGCTCCTTCCACCAAGTGCATGCTTGAAATGGTGCTTAAAAGGTGACTTAGTGTGGCATTGGAACTGAATAAAAATAGTCATAAAAATAGTCATGAACTGCTGCAAGTGCACATGGATACCAACTGGATTTTGTGCAGCAGGAGATGGTGATGTACAGAATCTGCCAACAAGCCATCTTTAGGTGCCTTAGTTTGAGCATGTTGGTTGAGGAGGGAGTCAATATACACTGTATCAAAACCTTCTACATCCTTTGGAACAGCAGCTCCTACAATAAAGCTCCCTAATATTCCCCAGAGTGTTGGGTGGGTTCTCTTTCTTCAACCCACTCCTTTTGATTTTAAAATCTGTATTAATTCAGCCATTTTGGTCATGATAAGAACTGTAGAAAACCATTTTCATATTTTTCTTCAGTCAGTTTTGCCATTTTTAGTCATACACATCTTTGTACGTGCAAGGTCTTTTCATTCCACCCATTTTCTTGGAAGTGCTGTTGAGCATGGAGACACAAATTTTTTATCTATCTACTTAAACCTCTGTCAGAGGAGATGCAACACTCTGAAATCTTCAGCTTTAAATACCTGGTCTCCAATCAGATATTCATCTCTCACCTAAGTTTCTGCATTTAGTGTTGTGCTCTTTCCCTTTTGGGGTTGTCATATTGCTCCATCAGGGATGTGCATATAGGCAGCTCAGATACAGCTGTGTTTTGAAACAAGTAGCAGGTTTGATGTTGTTTGAAATGTATAACCAGACCTGAAAAGCATGACAAGGAACTTTTATACAGTGTTTTCAACCATGTCTTTGTGCTTCAAGAGTGACAAAATCACCAGAAGAGGAGACACATGAAGTGCTGTTCTCCAGGCCTCTGCTCAGGATTCTCTGAGCTGAGTACTGAGTTAGCTCTGGGTCTGGGCAGGTGTGTTTTTTTAAAACAAAATCAAGAAGACAAATTCCTGCTTAAATGGGTTCCTTTCCTTTAAGAAACCTGAGAGATTACAGGGCTAATAAAACAGAAGAAGTCTAAATGCTAAGTTTTCCTTCACCTATTCTTTGGTTATCTGGTATTTAATAGATTATTAGTTAACAAAAAAAACCCTACTGTAATTTTGCAAGTGTAATTAATTTATTCTTAACTCCTTTTTGGAGACCAGAATTAAAAGGCTGTAGCAATATCTGTGGGAGGACAAATGGAATTATGATAATGTAAACAAATAAGAATTGATAGATTTTTATAGAGGGCTTTTGATACTGAAGTGAAAATTGTTTTATGTAACTGTGTATAATTTACATATTCTGAGTAATTAAGAGGACTTTTCTCGAACACATTATGAACAGTGTATTAATTGATGTAAGTGTGAAGTTACAGTTGAGAGATTTTGATATAATTAAAGATGACTCCTGAAGACTGAGGAATTGTGTGGTACAGATGCAAAGGAGGAGAGAGATGATCAAGAATACAACATTTTTAATATTTGTCTATACACACACACACATATATATTTATATAGGTATAGAGTAAATGTCAGAGGTACCTATTAAAAACATGCAAATTATTATATTCTACAGACTATGCCAAAATACTTTAGTAAAAATCATTGTTCAATTTGATTCAAATACTAGAGGGAAATACTCTCTGTCTGAAGAGTTTTCCATTTCTTCTCAAAGCACTTTGGAGCTCTGCAATTACTGCTCTAATAGAGCTTAATTAAATAAGAGCATATTAATTAAATAAGAGCATATTCTTTGTGTTATCATTTTTAGTAGAAAAGGTAAATCAGAAAGTGTTGAGGAGAAACAAATAATGTCACACACTTAATTTTTCAGAGCAGAGAGCTATTACAAGCATGTCATATAATCTCTGTGTAGCCATATTGTCTTCTAAGAATTCTTAACTGGGTTTTTTTCCTCTGCATCCAGGTGTTTGTGACCAGAGTTTTGGAATACATGTAGCAGAGTTGGCGGCTTTCCCAAAACATGTGATAGAAAGTGCAAGAGAGAAAGCATTGGAGCTGGAGGAGTTTCAAAACATTGGCAAGTCCAAGGAATCTGAAGGAGAGCCACCAGCCAAGAAATTATACAGAGAAAGAGAGGTTTGCTGTCATAAATATTTTTTAAAATTTGAATTGCTGAAGCAAAGTCATTTAAGGATTCAGATTCCCCCAAAGCCTGAGGATAATTACCCTGTAATGTACTTTTCCATTACAAAATGGCTTGGCTACAAGGTTTGTTAGGAGTTGAAGAGATGTTCAGGGGTAGTGAGTTTGATTTAGATTAATTTCAAGTTAATGTAGGCAAGAATTTTATCTAAAAACATAGATTTAAGATACAGCTTTTGTTACCATTGTGTAGAATATTCTTGGCTCTGCAGTTGGGTCACACCTGGTTTTGCTCCCCCTTGTCTGAGTGTTCATTTGGTGCCATGGTGTTCTTGGAGCCCAGTGTGATCAGATCTGTTCACACCAGAGGAAAGCTGAATACCCAGCCTTCTCCTTGGTGCCCTTCCCTGTCCCATCAGAACTGTCACATCTCAGAAGCTGATCATACCAAAGAACACACCAATCAGTACCTGGAATGGCTGATTTACACCTGATTTACAGGTGTCACAAAGCAAAGTCTCTTTAGAGAACCTTCCTTCCCAAGTAGTGTAGAGGAAAACAAAGGCTGCAGGAAGCTTTCACAGAACATCCTGTGTTGTCTTGTTGCTGGATTAAGAGTCCTGACAGTGGCATCTGTGGCAGACTCCTGGGAAATCCAGTGTTGCTGCTTTGTGGCTTGCATTGGTTTTTGTCCAGTGTAGCTGGGTCCTCCTTGCTGTGTGCATGCAAACCTGCTTGCAGAGCTTTGTTCTGTGTCCCAGCAGCCAGCCTGAAACTCCCCAGCCATGTACCACCCTGATCTCCTTCTGGCAGAGACTAGGGACTGCTCCAGTGTTTGGAAGCCTTGAAGTGTTAGTCCACATCCAGAGCACTTGCTACATTTAAAAAGCCTTTGCTCTAGACAGAGGCTGTTACCTGTTACTTTATTTTCAGTTTCAGAGGTCAACTGCATTTGTTGTTCCTGGCTCAGTAAGTGGATCTGATGCTTTAGATGAACAGTCTCTGGTTTGTTCTGCTTTTTACTGCCAGAGGGCTTCCCCTCCAGCTACCTCAGTTGCTCCACTATTACCTTTCCTGTGTCAGGCATTGTGGTGAAGGAATTTTTAGATTAGTTGGACCTGGCTGCATGGTCCTAAGTTGGTGTAAATTAAATTGACATAGCAAAAGCTTGTGACAAGTACAGCATCATGTTTTATTCTTGGGTGTTTCAGTAATAGAAAATATGCCATAAACCCTCTAGGCAATAGAATGGCAGAGCTTTAAATGTCTCACCCAAAGAATTTGTCTGCCTTGGTTAACACTGTGTGTAGAGGGAAAAGGGTACTATTACTTTTTGGAAACTTCTGCACTGAAAACTACTGTATCAGTCTTAAATGATAAGAGGAAAGCTCAGTGAACTTTTCAGTAGAATTCTACAATGCAGAGGAGTGGACAAACTTCTGCATTCTGGACCAGTTGTTTCCAGTACAGGGATTCTGAATACTGTTCATTGCAATGTTTGTTCTTGCTATTTAAGTCAGATTGTTTAGAAGTTCCACTTTGCCTGTTTGTGTAAAAGCATATGCATAAAGCCTAATTATCATCTGTTCTCCTTGGTGACGGCCACTCTGCAGTTGCTTGGTTACAATTTGTCCTTTCCTTTTGCATGTTGAAGCATTGCTTTTGATTGACAGTCCCTTCCAAAAGTAACTGGTTTGGGTAATATGACCATTCTGGTGCTATTACTGCTGGCAGTGCTCACCTCATGTTGCTGCACACTGGAATTAAGTGTGGAACACTTACAGGAGATTGCAGTGTTAAATACTGTATTTATGCTGATCAACTGGTGCTTTTTGCTCATGCATGGAAAGAGAACTTCTGGTACCAGTGCAAGTGGTTTGTTCTGGTGTTCAGAACTTGATAGCAAGGACAAAAATAACCATGATTTTTGCCTGCACTTAGTTTCTGCTGATGAACAATACTTTGTATCTGTAGGGAATTTCGAAAATTCCTGCTTGCAATCCAAACACCTTTTCTGTTTTCTTTTCCTTCTCTTCATTTCAGGAAGGTGAAAAGATAATTCAGGATTTTCTTTGTCAAGTGAAAGCATTGCCCTTGACAGATATGTCAGAAGAAGACATCAAAGTCAAGTTGAAGCAGCTGAGAAATGATGTGCTGGCAAAGAACAACAGTTTTGTGAATGAAATAATTTCTCGAACGAAAGTTGCATCATGAAATGTGCAAGAACAGGATACAGCTCCTGAAGCATGTTTTGTATTGAAAGAACTGTAATTTTCTTGTCTTGTAGCTTTTATACTTTATGATACTTGTGCTCATTTATGTAGGCATTTTTTCTTGGATTGTAATTATTTTGTAAAAAATTCTGAGCACGTTACGTGCCAGATTCCTGCTTTAGTTGGGATCATTTTGTCCTGTTAGAAGTTTGCAATAAAATGGTTTTTCATATTGAGTGTTATTGACTTCACTAAGAGAATGTGTAATGCTTTTCCAGAAGTGGCCTAGAAAGTCTGACAGCTGAGGTGTCAAACAGTTGCCAGAGCCTTGGAAAGCAGCAGTAGGTACACAAAATCTTTGTCCTGGGCCATGCTTCTTTTTTGTGTGATGCAATTGTATTAATTAATTCACTGAAGATTTAGTAGTGCTGTATTAGTGCTCCATTAGGAAGAAGTCCATCTAAGTGTGTCTAGGTGGCCAAGAGGGCCAGGGGCATCCTGGCCTGTATCAGCAAGAGTGTGGCCATCAGGACCAGGGCTGGGATTGTCCCCCTGCACTTGGCACTGGTGAGGCCCCACCTCCAGTGCTGTGTCCAGTTCTGGGCCCCTCACTATGGGAAACACACTGAGGTGCTGGAGAGGCTCCAGAGGAGGACAGTGGAGCTGGAGAAGGGTCTGGAGCACAAGTCTGATGAGAAACAGCTGGGGAGGCTCAGCCTGGACCAAAGGAGTCTCAAGGGAGACCTTAACCCTCTCTACAAGTCCCTGGAAGTAGGGTGTAGCCAGGTGGGGATTGGTCTCTTCTCCCAAATAACAAATGATAGGAAAAAACAGCCTCAAATTGCACCAGAGGAGTTTTAGGTTGGGTATTAGGAAAAACTTCTTCCCCAAAAGGGCTGTCAAACCATGGAACAGGCCACCTGGAGAAGTGTTGGAATCACCACTGTGGATGTATTGGCAATGCACATGGATGTGGCACTCAGGGACATGGCTCAGTGGTGGCCCTGGCAGTGCTGGGTTAATGGTTGGATTCCACAATCTTTGGTCTTTTCCAACCAGATGTCTCTGCAGTTTGTCAGAAATTTTTTGTGTGTGTACCTGCACAGGTCTTGGGAGGGGTGAGGTTGGATGGGAGGGACTTTTTTTGTTGTTATGTGAATGGTAGTGCTTGAGTCAAATACACTGCAGGCCTGCTCTTCCTGCCTGAGTTGTGGTTTTGTAATGGAAGCAGAGGCTGGGGTGAATTTACATTTCAGCTGGAATGTCTGAGCTGATCATGATTAGTGAAGGCTGTCTACAAAGTAAGAATACATTGATTTTTATCTGATGTGCTTCTCTCATTGAGGCAGTTTGAAAGCATGCTGGTACAAGTTTATTTTCTCCTTGAAATGTAGCATTTTAAATTGTAACTGAAGGATACTACCTATATTTAAAACTGTCAGCGTTGAAAGACTAATGGGAAAAGTTGTTTGTCACAGGAGATGATAGAAATAAAATCATGCTGAAGATGTTAGGCAAACTTGCTGTGTTCAGAGATTGCATCAGTGGGTGTGTGCTGGGGACAGCAGTGCTGCTGTTAAACTGAGCTATAGTGCTGTGTCAGGGATTCATGTGTTGCAGTGGTGTCCATTTAAACATTTAAATAGTCATAAAAGAAGTGTGATGTTCAGTTTGCTCTTGGATAATGCTTGTACTTAGACCAGGACTGGGACATATTAGATCTGCTTTACAGAAGCACTAAAGGCTTGTTTGAGAGGTTGGGGTGCTGCATGAACACCTTTCTGGCCATTAAATTAAAATGTATTTTGCTTACAAAGACAAAAACAGATTTGCATTTACAAACAGCACAGTTAATGCATGGTGTGGAAAAGCATCAGAATGAAAAATCTGTTGCATAAAGTAACAATGTATGTTTTTGCAATTTTGATTGTTTCAACCACCAAAGTATCCAAAAATGTTGGCTGGCACTGCTTTAGGTTATTGATAGAAAGGTTCCTGTGAGACTGGAATGGCTGCTACTGACAGCCTCTGCCTGTGCATGCTGAGATCCCTGTGGTCTGAGCAAAAACACCCCTTGCTCAGTGTCGTGTCCATGTAACCAAGAGAACAGGCATAAAACCACCAGAGGTCATCCCTCCCAGGAATTTCTCTGTTGTCCCTCTGACCCTGTGTGCACTTTTAAGTGTCTGTTTAGCCAAGAAGTTCTTCACTGAGCTGCCACCAGCAAGAGGAGCCACTTCTCTGCTTCCCTCATTGCCTTTGTGTTCTTTGTGTCCACTCTTCCCTTTCTGGGTGCAGTGCCTCAGTTCTGTGTGTCTGCAGCGTGCTGAGGACAGGCTGCTTCTATGTATTGCAGTTGGAGGCTGATAGAGGTGTTCCTGTGTGGCCAGATTTGCCTGTCTGAGGGTGAAAGGTGCTCATGTGTTACTCAGGAGTGATGGGCCAGCACCTTCTGTGTGCTTCAGAGAGGGTCTCGTGTGTCTGCAGCAAAGAAGATTCAGGTTTTCTCTTTTTTTTTTCTCTCTCAGGTTTCCCTTCAACACTCACAAGGAAGAAAGGTGCAAATTAACAAGATTTTAAAGGTAATCTTTTGAACTGTTTTTCTCTTCTACACTACACTTCCCCCTCCCTCTGCTGCTGGATATAGGCAGGAAGAGATCAGGCAGGGTTAAGTCTCCATATGCCAGAGCTGCTGGCAAACTGGGTTACAGGTACTGTGATTTCATCTGAGCAGGCTGGGTGGCTATTTTTGCTGGTTCCAATTTAACTTTTTGTTCAGAAATGTACCTATGGGGCAGGAGCAATTCCACAACTTGTCTGCTTATTACAGAGCTGTGCTAGGGATGCAAAGATTATCAACATTCCAAAGGAAACGAACGAGGCTGTTGAGGAGCAGTGAGGCCATGCAGTGTTAGCCTTCAATAAAGATGCAAGGTTCTCTTTGCTCCTTCACCTGAGAAAGCTGGGCACTGAGTGCTGCAGGCAAGTGGGTCTTTTTGGTCTCTGTTCATCTAGAAGGCTCCTCATGAAGAAAACTGCATTAGATGAGGTAAAACAAAAGAGGTGACATGAGCAAACACTGAAGGAATTAATTTTCCTTTGGTGATTTCACTGCCCTTTTAGGGATCAGGAGCACCTGGTAGCCAGCCTGATGAGAAAGTGTTGGGTTTACCTCTTGGGTTGTGGTCAAAGGCTCCAGTTAGGGCTGGATGACTCCAGGGATCAAAGGAATGCTGCCTGCCAGATTTGGGCTTGTCTGCATATTCCAGCTTGCATCTGTGCCTGTTCATCTCAAATAATAATGCAGTCACCAAGTGGCTCTGTGTCTCTTTCCTCTGCTGGAGCTGAGGTGGTTCTGGAATCAGAAATGGCAGACCAGGACTGAGGTGAGTCCTTGCCCACTGGAAGCAGCACTGACACTGTCCTGAGGAGACTTGCAGAGCTTTGGATCCCTGCTGGTGACAATGACCCTGCTGGTGGCCTGGCTTTGCAGAGCAATGCAACTTTGCATCAGCTCTTAGGGCATGCAGCTGTTCTGGGCTGACAACCACCCTGTCAGTACTGGGAGTGCTCCTGCTCTGACTTTTCCAGATCCAGGGAAGCCTGGAGGAGAGCTCATTGCTGAGCTCTGGGATTGTGTGAGCAGTTTCATCTGGTTTGGTGTGAGATTAGGATGCTGGTTTAAACTGGTTTTCATGGTATTAATTTAATGAGTTTTCCAACACCAAGCCACTACACAGGCTGAGCAATTTCTCTGGCTATGAAGCAGTGAGACATTTGGTCTTGCTATTCTGCACTGGGGCAGATTTATTTGAAAACTCAAGGGAGAGCATTTTCTGCTCTGTATCTGAAGAAGTGTGAGGTCAAGCATTGAGTTCTTTGCCTCTTGCTGACCTGGGAAGAAGGAAAAGAAGTGGCCTCAGGAACCTGAAGCCTCAAAATACAAAGGGAGAGGTGCTGTCATCTTCCTGTGATGGCTGCAACCCTTGCAGGTATAACTTGGCTCTTGATGCTGTTTGCTGAAAAAGCCTTGTTAGCAGCTGTCTCTCAGAATTCCTGTTCCTCTCCCAGCCTTGCAGCCTTTCCCAGCCTTTTCCCTGTTCCTGCCAAGCTCCTGCACTGTTCCTGTACACAGGGAGCACCTTGCAGTGCTTCTTTTATGTGTGTGTGTGTCTCTCTCAGCTGCCAGCAGAGATTTTTATTTGCATGGGGTGGGACAGGGGTAGATGCATCCCTGCACCTGCTGCTTTGCCAGTCAAATTGAGGGGGACCAACCTCTGCTGTTAAAGAGGGAAGTGACAATTTCTGATCCCTTTCAGTGGCAGCTGGGACTTGCCCTCCTGACTCAGTGTCCCCTGTCCCCTGACCCAGCAGCAGTGCCTGTAGCTGAGGGAAGCAGTTGTGTAAAGCAGGTGACAGGTTGTGTTTGCTCCTCCAGCTGCAGCAAGCAGTGCTTTCCTAGAGGTGAGAAAATGTGTTTG
Source organism: Molothrus ater (assembly GCF_012460135.2). Lineage (NCBI taxonomy): Eukaryota > Metazoa > Chordata > Aves > Passeriformes > Icteridae > Molothrus > Molothrus ater. The sequence continues at coordinate 12,568,795 of NC_050480.2, read as the reverse complement.
CTCCTTTCCTTTGTGGGAAAAAGGTGCCTTGGCACCTGCTTTGAGCTGCTTGGTTTCTGTGGCAGTTTCCTTAAGGATGTGATGGCTCTGCCTTTGTGGGGATGGTTGGAAAACTGGAAACAGCAGTGCTGAACAAAGGCTCTGAACAAAGACAGAGAGTGGAAGAAAAGCTGTGAATAAATAAATAGCCTGTGCTTAAGAACATTTCCCCTGCTGATCCACCCCATCCTGCTGCATGCTGCAAGGGCATGGCTTATCAGGGCAAGGCACAGGGGGTGGCTTCAATATGCTCACTCTTTCTCCAAGAATTGGGCAGCTGTTCCCCTGTGAGTTGCTGTGGACTCTGGCAATGGGCCCATGGCCCTGGCAAAGAGCAGCCCTGCACAGGAGGGCTGCTGCACATCACTCTGGCAGTCTGGTCCCATCTCCATCCCGCTGCTGGGGGACGCAGGAAGCTGGGCAGCACTCTAAAGTCTGTCTGTGCCTGCCTGAAGGTGCTGCTTTATATCCTGAGGAACAGGAATTTTTTTTCCTACTGAGCTTTTGAAATATCTTCTGTCCTGCCCCTTTCTTTTTGTGCACAAAACTTCAGAAAAGCATCCACTGATGTGGTCTTCAGAGCAGAGATTGTCAGTCTTTTCAGCATGCCTGCTGGTTCCCTTGTGTGGCTGTTCCCAGATGCCTCTGACAGCAGACAGTCCAAGCTTTTAAACCTCTCTGCATCCACCTGACCCCATCCAGAGCTGCCTGGGCTCTCCCTGTGCAGGTGCAGCCAGAGTGGCACCGCAGGGACACAGAGGGAGCCAGCAAACTGTGCCACGTTTGCTGCACGTGCTGCACCTCCTCCCCAGGGCCTCTGGTTCAACAAGGAACACTCTACACAGGATCAGAAATGTAGCTGATCAGAATGTGGCCCCAAGCCCTGCAAGGAATGACAGCATGTGTTACCATGGTGCAAGCCCAGGTTTTGGGTGACTGGGGAAATGCTGTTCAGAAGCAGTTCCCCTCTTCTGGATATTTGCAGTAATTCTTCCTTGTGCCTTTCTGCTGCTGAGGTTTTTGCTGACCTGAGTGTCCCTTTCTGGGTTTTCAGGGTCTCAGCATAATGGCAGGTAGTTTCCTTATGCTTTCATGTGCTAATGAAGAAGGTAAAAATTAAAAACCAAGATTCATATCAATGTTCACCATCCAAATGACCAGCAAGATGATTCTGATGCTCATTTTAGTGCAGATGCTCTGGCTGCAATCTTTTTTTGCCATGACCTGGGAGGGCAGTGTGGGAGTTTTGGTTTCTGTACCTACTGACTCTTTTCACCTTGGGCAGTAATAGATGATTCAAGCTCACACTCCCTTTCTGCTTGCAGGAAGTCATCTTTCATATCTTCATTCTGCTGTGGCATTTATCATTCCATTCAGGGACACTGGGATGCGCTGTAGCAATTCACTCCCACCTTGGTGGCAGTCAATGACATTAAAAGGTTAAAAAAAGAAAGGAGCCTGCTTACTTTGTGCCTGCTGTAGAAAAGGATGTGTATGATAGTGCCCAAGGCTGGTGGTGCAGGGCCAGGAAATCGGGGGGTGCACAGAGCTCTGTGAGATGTTCCCTCTCTCTGTAGGAACATCCCCAGTGAAAATCAAGGGTTTAAAAGCTGCTCTTCTCCATGCTGGCACGGAAGCCTGAGATGAGAAGAGTGACTGCACCAGCTGGGAGCAGCTCAGATAGTGCAGAATCCATGGTGTGGTCTCCTTTGGTCCAGTTTGGGGGCTCCCTGGCTGCTGTAGGAGCCCTGTCCCCCAGCACAGGCTGGGCCTTTCTCCAGAAGTGTTCTGGAAGGTGCTATTTCAGCACTTGTTTGGCCACTGCTCTTCTGCTCTGGTTATTGCCTTTAACTTAAAGAAAGTCATCTGAGACTTAAACCAGAGGTTTTAGTTTGAGGTTGCCCCAGAAGATGAGCAGCACTTGCTAAGCAGGCAGTGGGCCACCAGCACTGTGAAACACTTGCATGGCTGGGTGGCTTGCTAAATTAAAATATTTGATACTCTGAGGGGGAAGCTCCTGTGAGACTCCAGCTTGGACCTGCCCTTGCAGTGCAGTGACACAGTCCTGGAGCAGAGCTGACCTGGCTCTAGCAGACCTGAGCCATATTCCAATTTCTCCTACAGTAGTGTTTTAACAGCTCCTTCTCTATTTTCTTTTTCTTTTTGGACTCTGAGAAGGAAATCAATTTCTGAGAGGGAAACCTTGCAGGAGCCCCTCTTTCTGTGCTGCTGTGGCTGGATATCAGGCATCATGTAGCATGATACAGCACTGGTTATGAGAAAGCTGCAGTGCTGTTTATCTTTCTGCTACAGGATTAGCTCTGTAATCTCTCCTGTAAGAGATGTGCTCATTCAGTGGGAATCAGAGGAGCTGCATGAAGTAAATGCTTTTTTTACCCTGAGATTAGACTGGCTGTTGATTTGGCCCATGAATCCATGCTAATGCTGTTGTGCTCCCAGTAGTTCTCAATGGTTTAATTTCTCTCTGGAGTGTAGTTTGTAGATAAAAGTGTAATTTTCTTACTGGAAAACTTGGAAAGCTGATGAGTATCTTGCCCATTAGTATTACAAAGTTCGGTTTTACTGTTTTTTTTTTTTTTCAAGAATGAGAACTGATCTCCATCGGTGACTAGATGCTTATTTATCCTGTGCACATGAGAGGAAATCAAACCATCCAAGGCTTTGCTGCACCTCCCACACATCCTGAGGCATGCACTTAGGATTTTTTCCCCCTGTTACCCTTATCAAAGGATATCATGCAAGGCATCAGGCTGCTTGGAGGTGTTCAATGTGAGCAAGGAGGTTTTTTTTGGGAGTATGGTAAGCAGTGCAGTAATCTGACATTTGCAGATAATGCCTGAAAATTTGCTCTTTGGCCCTTCCAGGAGGACACAGGGGGGATGCCTGGTGTGAAATCCTGAGCTGCTGTGCCTGCTTTGGGTCAGTCCCTTTATGAGGCCTGCCCAAGTAGGATCTCAATCCAAATGGGAAAATTTAGTCTAGAAAATAGATTGCAATGGATCTGGTCTGTAGAGAGCAGGCAGCCAATAATGCATTTCACAGGGAGCTCAAAGAAACCTCCATAAGCATCAGTCAGGAGGGTGTTGGAAAACCCTCCCCTGGCTGTAGTGGCCAAGTGCCTTGTGCACCTTTAGGATAGTGTTGGACACCTTTGGTTGCTGAAGGAGGGAAGCTCTGCTCTGCCTCTCCTGCAGTTTAGTCTGTCCCCAAACACAGTCCTGCTTTGCACTGCAGCCAGCACAGTGCAAATGCTCCACGAAATTCCTCTGCTTTTGGTGCTGTGGAACTGGACAGGCAAACAGCGAGGAGAGGAGAAGCACAGCCGTGAGGAGCATGTGCTTAAAATGAAGTGGTACAAAGGGAGAGCCACATGCTGCTTGATTTTGCTGTTATGTGAGTCAGGGACAAAATTTGCACCAATTTGAATAGAGCAGGACAAGGTCACTGAGTCTGTGTGTGATGTTTCACTTCTCCCTTCCTTGGGTAGTGAAACCAAGCCCTGAGCCCTTTGAAACTGAATGGAGCTGATGAACCTGAAGGCTGAAGTGTGGGGCTGGTGGGAGAGGCTGTAATTTTTGGGTGCCCTTCACATGCTGCTCTAAAAAGCCACACAAACAAACAAACTAACAAAAACTGTTTGCACACAGAAAGTAGTCCTAGTTCTTCTTTTAAAAAAATGTATACACTAGCAAAGTCTTTAAATTCCAGCTGAGGAGGAAAGTGGCTGCTGAGATTGATGCTCCTGAATGTGTACAGGAAGAACAGCTCCAAGAACTGGAAGGCAGAAAGCTTGATGCCATCAGGTTGTTTTGTGCCTGCTGAAAATTCACCTTTCTAGAAATGCTTTCTTCCCACTGATCTGCACCCCCTGTCAGGCCATGTAAAGAACACCCATGAGAGCTGTGGTGAGTAGGATGTGACTCTCTATGTCAGAGTGTGAGCTGTGGAAAAGCCCTGGCTGGGCTCTGCTTGTAGCAGTTTCAGAGACCAGCTAGAAACCAGCATAACAGAAATAAGTTCTCAGCTTCAATGTACCCTGAAAGTCAGCAGATTCTGCCTTAAAATGGACTGAGTGGCCAAAAATGGTTGCTGGAAAAACTGTATAGAAAGATGTTGGTCTTTACCCAGTTCAGAGTGGAGAAGCACATGGACAGGCATCCTCATGGATGTCCTGAAAGGAGACAAACTCTTTGCTTCCCCCCTGAAGCTGGACCCTAAATAAAGCACCACTTTTGTGTCACCCTCCCCTCCCCACTCAGCCCCTCTCTGGGGAGAGCAGCATTTATTCTAACCCTTATTTTTAGTGGCTTGCAGCTCTATTGCCTGTCCAGGTGGAAATATGAGCCTGTCTATTGATAATATATTGGGATTTGAATGACTGAATTTGTTCAGCAGCAGGGCAAGAAAATCCATGTGGGGACCTGCCACTTCTCTCTCCCTGGGGTGTCTCCACAGCCTGTGTCATTTAATCAGAGCAGAGAAACCTTTGCAGTTTGAACTGAGCACCACACCACTCCCAAGGCAAATATTGCCTACTCTGAGCTCTCCTCATGGTCTCAACATCTGCCTTGCAGATGCTTTAATACTGCCCACAACAAGTTTCCTGCCTGCACAAGAAAGCACTGAAGCAAAGAGCAAGCTCTCTGCAGGATGGTGCTCCCAGAGCTGCCAGCATGGCATATTAAACCCTTGTAGGGTACTAGAGAAATACTGGAGGGTATAGGACTGATGCTAATAACACCCAGCTGCAGTTTCTGGAGTTTTAAAAGATTTTAGATGACTTTTAAAATCTTTGAAAGATTTTAAAAGGTGACTGACAGTGCTGAATTATGCAGTGAATGCATCCTCTCCTGATTATATGGGGTGCTACTGGTGTTGACTTGAGCATATCAAAATCATCTCTTGCCCTGAGAAACCTTCCCCTCAGCCTTGGGCATCTGTGGGTACCAGCAGTGTCTTGGAATGATTTTCTTTATGGGGGTTGTTTCTCTTCTGGCAGGTTGTGCAGAGCCTCCATGTCAGCACCACATTTTCATCAGAAGTGGGGGATGTGGGAATGAAATCATCAGAAATCCCACATCATTTTCATCAGAAATGGGGGATTGGTGCCACTGCTGAGCCAAAGGGCTGATGAGCAGAGAGGAAATGTGCCAGGTAAACAGAATGAGAGGAAATGGTTAGATGGGATATTAGGAAAAGATTTTTCGTGGAAAATGTTGTCAGCTATTGGAACAGGCTGCCCAGGGAAGTGATGGAGTCCCCATCCCTGGAGGTATTTAAAAGTGATGTAGATGTGGCACTCAGGGCCATGGTTTAGTGGTGGCCTTGGCAGTGCTGGGTTAATGGTTGGATTCAGTGATCTTACAGGTCTTTCCCAACCTTAATGACTCTGGAAATCTCTGATTCTCTGAAAGACTCCCTGTGAGCAGCAGTGTCACCCTGAACACCAGACTCCTGCCAACCCACCAGCCCTCCTCCCCTTCTGTTGGGCAAAGACAATGTCTTTAAAACCCTTTAATAAATTTATATTCTTAATTTTAAAAAATGGTTTTTGAATCTCCTCTGCTGGAGTTACATATTTATTTGTTTGAAGGGCATCCAGGAGCACTTCTTTGGGCACCAGTGCCAAACCATCTGCTTGCAGATGGGATGGATGCTGGCTGTGCTCTGTGGCACTGCAGCTGATGCAGGTGCCCAAGAGCTGCCTGCCAGGGACACCTGGGCACTGTGGTGGCACCCATTCCCCTGCTCAGAGCTTGGATCCTGAGGTGTCCTGCAGGCCTGACCAAAGTGAGAGGCAGGAAGGTGAGAAATGGCTAAAACACCCCAGCTGACGTGCTGAGACCCCCATGGCATCCCCATCCCTCTCAGTTGTGCAGGAATGGCCCTGGGAGAAGGGTCTGCTGAGATGGATGCTGGACAGCCCCCAAATGCAGCCCAAATTCCCCCAGAGCCACCCAGATCTCCCCACATTTGGCTCCAGGGCTTTGGGGACCTGCCCCTGCTCATGGCAGTGCACAGGGAGTTATCCCCACCTGCATTGCCTGCCGCCTCTGCCTGGGTTAAGTTGTATTTTCTGCTGGGGAGGTGCTCAGAGGGTGCATGAGCCCTCTCTGATGGTATTGCTGGCTGTGCCCATCTTCACCACCTCTGTGGCAAGGCAAGCAAGAGCACCTGTGGCATGAGGCAGGATTTTGCACTGGTTGTATCCATTTGCTCTGGAAAATAAAATGACATATTCTGGCAAGAAAGGGCTGTGATATTTCTGGGAACTTTCCATCAGAGCCTGTCTGTGGCTCCAGGTCTCTCTGTAGTCTCTGCTCTTTGTAGGTGAAACCAGTCAAAAAGAGTGAACAATCCCTCATGATTGTTTTCACTTGCACTTTTGATGTAATTTTTTTACAGCATTGCAGTGTAGATCAAAATGCACTTAGGCTGGGATGTGATACCATAAAAAAGCTCTTTGGCTTTTCAGTGCCTAGGTACAAAGCAAAAATGAAGTAATTTTTCGGATAGCTTTAGAAATTGCTGAGAGATGCAGCTGTCTTTTCACTAGCAGTTTCAAAACCTAGACTATGCTTTTTTTACACTGCTTTGATAAATGGTTGTTTTGTTACAATCCCACTGAGCTGAGCTGCTTTCCAATTCCTGCTTCCTAATTCTGATACCTGCACAATGGGAGGAATTGTCCCCATCAGCTTTTTATGTGGCAACATCTGCTTTCAGCTCTTTCAATTACCTTTATTATTACTATTACTATTATTACTATTATTACTATTATTACTATTATTATTATTAATATTATTAATAATAATAATAATAATAATAATAATAATAATAATAATAATAATAATACTCTCAGTGGCCTGGTGTCCACTTTCACCAACTTGGTATGCACAAGGGATTTGGTCTGGTGAAAAATTCAGATACTGCTGAATACTCTGTGTTTCTGTTGGAGCCAAGGTGCTCAAGATTTGTAGGGTCAGGACTCTGACCATCTTCAGGAGATAAGTTGCTGCCTACAACATTGGTCTGGGGCTCAAGGATTTGCTGTTAATTCCTGCACAGGTCTCCCATGTTATGGTGGACAAGTCCTTGACTCTCCGGTGTTTTTCTGTATATAGATTCACAGAATCATTCAGGTTGGAAAAGACTCACAAGACCATCAAATAATGTATATGAAATGAGGGTGCCAAAAATGTCTCATTCAGAGGCTTGTGGAGGAGCCTACAGCTGGTCACGAGATGCTTGGAAATCACCAGCAACAGAAGGGAGCCAAGATGGAGTGTCTGATTCATCCACAGGCTTCTCATTATTGACAGTGCTCTGAGGGGCTAGAAAAAAGGTAATGCACTTCAGATGGAAACAATGACTAAAAAATTATCCTTGATGGTTCATTTTTTTTCTCTAAAGGGCTGTGGATACAGCCTGTAACTGCCTATAACCATTTTTAATATGAGATAATTTCTGCTTTAATGATCTTGCAAATCTCAAGGATATGCTAACATTTACCATCAGCTATTAGATCTACCTAGGAATATTTCACTTCTTCGGTACTAGCAGAGATGATGCTCATGAGAGGTTGCTTAATTATACCTACATTTTCAAAGATGAGCGATAAAAATAAATATTGGTACAAGTCAACATGATTATATGGGTAAGAATAATCTTGTCCATATTGGCTTTTTCCTTTCCCATTGCTGATGGTTTTTTACCTGATTTGCAGAGATTTCAGGGATGAGTGTTTCTCTCCCTGCACAATTCGGACGAATTGTTTTGATTTTGCATTGCAAATGCAGTTGATGTAATGAGACATGGGCTGCTGCAGCCCCTGGCATGCACAGGGCTCTGGCCAGGAGTGCAGGAGAAGAATTCTGACCCTGTCTGACCAGGCAGGAGTCAGCTGGGGAGAGCCTGAAGCAAAGGTACCCCTACATCTCACCCCAGAGGAGTCCTTCTGGGTTGGTCCCTCTATTGATTTCATCACTTATCTGTCCATATCCTTAAGCTGCAGTAATGTGTCAGGCTGAATAGCTTTTCTTTCCTGGACATCACAGGTTAGCAGAAATCCTTTATTTGAAAGACACTCTCAAATTCCCACATTTCCTACTAAAAGACCTGAGGCTTGGAGTCACTTGTCCCAATAATTTCCCCAGGAAGGGGTAGGGATGGCCACAAGAACACAGCTCAGCAAGGATGGAGGATTTATCTCTTTTGGGAGACAGAGGAACAGCACAGAACTCATCTGCCAGTATCCACGTGCAAGGCCTGCCCTTGGTGTAATGTGTGGCAGGGCACAAAACAGTTCTGAAAGCAGAGAGGAGCCATGAGATGGCCTCTCTTAGCACAGCAAACCCTGGCACATCAGTTATGGCTGCATTGGATCCTCCCCACCAAGCATTTTGTTTTCCTTCCTCTGGTTCACCAGGAGCATGAGAAGGTCAGAAGGGTTTCCTTGGCCAAGGAGCCATACATGCAGGATTTTGCCAACTGATTGACATTTAGGTGGTGATGGACATATGGACATAAAACTTTGCCCAACAGGCATCCACCTGCAGCTGTTGGGGTGAGGGAAGGGGCTCCTTCTTCTCATTCTGCCAATAGTCCCAAAGGGAAAGTGCCCCCAGTTGTTTGGCACTGCTCCAGGGCTGGGTCACTCAGGACCATCTCTCTTGGTGTCAACACAATGTGTGTGTGAAAGGCAATCAGAAGTTTTCATGCAGAAGACCCGAGACACTCAAACATCAATAAATTCCAAAATGAAGGGTTTGATCATAGCATTATAAACTTCCCACATGAACCATTTTGAATGACTGGAGGGTGACAATCTAAATATAAATGTAATTTCTTTTTTAAAACTGACTTCAGGCACATATATACAGCTTTGGTTGACTTTCAAGAGGAGTCTGTGGGAACATCTGACAGCAAAATTAAGTTATATGTTTCTTGTGGGAGTTTCGTTTCCTCCAAAAACAGCAAACGCCTTGATTCCCTGGCACTCAGATTTTTAAACCTGTAATCCTAGCAGGATATGAACTGTTTTTAATTACCCTCAGTGACAGAATTTTGTCCTTTGAAGGAATCACTTGGGGCAAGGCATGAAGGAGGGAAGGGGAACAAGGACATTTAGTGCAGATGCGAGGGTGAGATTCATTTTTAGGGCTGGTGTGGTGATCAGCTCAGCCATGGGGGTTTTGGCACTGATTTCAGCAGGTCACAGGGTCACACACAGCTCTTGGATTAGCTTGGGAGAATAAAGCAGTGGGAAGGAAACAGAGCACTTGGAAGCAGGCAGAGGAATAAATGGGGTAAGATTCCAATTAAACTGGATAACAGCAAAGAGAAAAAGGGTGGGCATGGTGAGGGCTTTAATGACTTGTACAGCACATTCCAAGGGTATTTCAGGTGAAGTCTTTTTTGGAACACTCATTCAAATAGCGTCATTTCCACCAAAATAACTGGTTACATGACTAGGGTGAGGTGGATTTTAACCTTTATATAATCTTCCTGTATAAATGCAACAGTTGCACAAAATGTACTTTTTGGATACGGTGTAGGAAGAATTGCAGAATCAGTCAGGTTGATGAAGACCTCTGAGATCATCCAGCCCAACTTTTGACTGAACACCACCATGTCAACTTGGCCATGGCACTGAGTGCCATGTCCAGCTGTTTCTTGAACACCTCCAGGGATGGTGACTCCACCGCCTCCCTGGGCAGCCCATTCCAATGCCTGACAGCCCCTTCCACGAAGAAATTCTTCCCGATGTCCAGCATGAACCTCCCCCGGCACAACTTGAGGCTGTGTCCTCCACTCCTCTTGCTGGTTGCCTGGGAGAAGAGCCCAACCCACACATGGCCACAACCTCCTTTCAGGGAGTATAGAGAGTGATAGGATCACCCCTGAGCTTCCTCTTCTCCAGGACAAACACCCTCAGCTCCCTCAGTCACTCCTCATAAGTCTAGGGATTTATCCTCTAGACTCTTCACCAGCTTCATCCTCTGGATTCACTCCAGCATTTTGAAGGTGTCAGTGTGTTTCTGGGTGTGTGTGACCAGGTGCCCATTGGAGATGGAAGGACAATGAAACCCAGTCCCAGGAAAAACCAGCAGCAAACATTCATCTCAGCCCGATGACGATTCCAGCTTGGTGTCTAGAACCAGTGAAAACCCCGATAGACGATAAACCCCCAAATCTCAGTGCACAGTGTCTAATGACCCACCTGTAATTGCCTCATCCCCTAAACACCAGCCCTGTGCAGGGCTCTTCTCAGGTTTCTGTGATTGAGATGGCTCCTGAGGTATTAGAAAATCTTTTTTCCCAGCCCCGTGACCGAAGAAGCCGAGTTCTGCTTTTCAAGGTTGTTTTATTTTCTCTTATCTATAACATTCTTTCTCTGACCTGGTGAGATCTGTCCAGCAGGTTGGGTTGTGGCACAGTCACTGCCCTTGGGGTGGTGTTAAGTTTTTATACTATGAACTACATGTACTTTATTTACAATAATTTTCCAATACCTATCACCTCTGTTAGACTGTCTGTATTTACTCTAAACCAGTCTAAAAGTGTCACCATCACAGCAGAAGATGGAGGACAAGAAGAAGGAGAAGAAGGACAGGACACACCCAGATTCCTCCATCTTGCCTCTTGAACCCCCATTCTAAAACCCCAAAATTCTACTTTTTCACCCTGTGACAAATTAACTATCATTCTACTCAAACTTTTGTGGCTTGTAAATCTTCACACAAAGTTGGTAATTGTTTCCAAGGGCTAAAATTGAAGGCACAGGTGTTTTTGACTCCGTGTCAAGGTCTCTGAGCCCCTTGCCAGGGTCTCAAATCACCCAGGGCAGCCAGAGGAATGTCCTGGGTCCTGAAAGGCTCTGTCCCAGTGTGGCACAGCAGTGACATGCCAGCAAGCAGCCTGGACACTGAGCTGGGAGCTGGAATGAGCATGGGACAAAATCCCAGCGACACCTTTGGGAACTGGAGGCAGCCCCATCATCCTGGTACTGTAAATATAAATGCAGCCCTTATGTGAGGGCTGGGTCCTGCTGTAATATATTGGATTAAGGGCTATTTTTACATTCCTGCCTCTGGAGAGGGTTTTGGGGGCCTGGAGACAGATGCATGTCATGGCTGGGTACTGGCACCCCTGTGTCCACCCCTAGAGGGGTCACCAAGTGTCTGAGCAAGCCAGCCCAGGCTTACCTGAGGGCAGCACGGATGAGCTTCACACCAGCAGCAGAAACAAGAGCAATCATCTCCCCTGAAATCATCTCACTGAACTTGCTGTCTTCTTCCAGCTCCTGACATGCACCGAGACTGGATGCTTTCACAGAGGCCTTCTGCCCTAACCAGGACAAGCCACTCGAGAGACCTCAGGAGCAGCTGTGGGAGCTGCTCATCCTGGTGGGTTTTCCCTTCCACTCATTTGCTTTGTTGCCTTCTTGGAGAGCAGAGCTCAGTGGATTTTTTTTCCCACAAGGAAATGAGCTGAAGTAGCTGGTGACTGCTCAGGGATATATTTGCGAATCAGGAAGGCACTTGAACAGTAACATCAAAATATAGTGGTGTAAAAGGGTAATTATTAAAACAAAAGATTTCTGATTTTCTGTAATTATGAATATCTACCAGATAAGTAGGATTTTCCCACCACAATCTTTATGGCTGGAACTGTGAAGAATTTGAAACAGTCTGAAAATCTTAACTTTGAAGCATGGGAGACCCTGAATAAATCCCAGGGGAATTAGACTCCCAGCAAAGCAATTTTGGGGACACCCACTATGAATGAAATGAGTGCTAAACAGCCAAAAAATTCCCTCTCCCCTTCACTGCTGGGCCCAGCATAACTTTTGGTGGCCACAACTCTTCCACCCCCTTATCCTTTCTGCTGGTAAATTGTGTGTGCTTTGGTGGGCAGGGGCTGCCACACCAGCCCTGGCAGGTTTTGTGTCTGGCTGGCCACTGCAGCAGCAGGTGCCATCCACAGCCTGTGCCCAGCACCAGCTCTTACTGGGGCCTGTTTTATTTAGCTGAGGAGATGGGGAGAGCAATGGGGCTTTGCCTGGGTTTATAAACCAGGAAGGTTTGCCCTCTGTGTCCATGTTACCTGGCAAGATTAACAAGTCTCCACGTTTGGGGCAGTGACATTTCTCTGCTCACAGTGTGACTGATCTTTTAAGTGCCTTTCTAGTCAATATCAAAATTCCCAAGATTTATCTTAATACCTTGGACAGATGGCTTCTATTGATTAGAATGGAAGTTGTGGAGAAGGGATATATTGAGAGTTCCTTGTAACTGTTTACAGAGCAAACAGTTTCCATCTGCTCTCTATTTTATTGCAAAGCAAAGGATCACTCAGCTGCAGAATTGAACAGATGACTATGGGGTACATCAGAAGCACATCCCACCAGTTGTTATCCCACCTGCCTTTGCTCCACCATACAGTTTACCCAACATCTGGGGACTTGTGGGGTCTCCACATATGACTCTGAGGTTTCCATTTCCAAGGGGATCTCTCATCCAGGAGGTGCTTCTGCCTCGCCTCCCACCCTCCATGCTCAGAAGAAAACACAAGAGCACTCACATGCACATCTCAGGCAACATTTTTTTCTCCTGTTTATTTCAAAAGTCTTTGCAGGAGCTTAACTGCAACATTCCAAACGTCACCTGGAATTTGACATCCTCCCAGATGTAGAGAATTTGTACTCCATCATGTTTCATGGCATTAAAAACACACAGGAATGTTCCCTGGACACGACCAGTGGGTTCTTCCATTGTCTCCTTAACCACCAGCTCTACACATCCTCTGCCAATTCCTCTGCACCGCTCTGCAAAGCAGCTGCACCTCAGCTGTCTCTGCCTCCTGGATCCATAACCATGTTTCTGTGAATGAAGGGGTGCCAAGCCCAAAATACCCATTTTTGTTTGCAAACTGTACATAATGAACCAGCAGAAACGTGATCCGCCTTTGATTGGCTTGTTTATGGCTTTTAGTCCTCTTCATTCAAAGATCTTACAGTGGAAAAATCCTGAGCTGACATCAAAAGTGGGACTGAATCATTAAGAGCACTCATAATTATGGTATAAGTTGGAGACTAAGTTCCTGTCAGCCCAGGATTAAAGCATTTTTAATACTGACACTTGTTTAAATAGATTTCAATCTTGAAATTTATTCCACTTTAATGTTTTGCAAGGAAGTATTATCTGAAAGAGAGTAAAAATCTATGTTTTCCAATCAACAATTTACAGGAACTTACGTTTCTTCATTTCACCTCTTGGTAAACACAATCAAAATTGTGATGGAAAAATACATGCATCTCCTTTTTACTTCTAGCAGGCATTTAAGTCATTACATCTATTTAATTAGGCTATTTACTACCTGCAATTCAACCAAGTTACTCCAGATTCAAGCCACAGGAACACTTGCTTCTTGGACCCTCCCGTCTCTTTTGGTTTATTTAGGTAATCTTTGTGTGGTTCGGCTCTTTGGGAGTATGTTGGATGGTGTCAGGCACTGGGACCTGCTGCAGCTCTTTCTGGGTGGCAAAATGTCCTTTTTTCTGACCAACACTCAGCTGAAATGTCTCTTGGTTGTTGAAAATGTCCCTGGCTAATACCCATATACACAGTATGTGACAGTAAATTGCTTGTGTAACATTTGCTGCCATCCTCTGATTTCAGTAGCAGGGATGTGAAATGCCCCTAACAGTGTAGAAACAGATGCAGAAATTTGTTCCAAAAGTGCCATTTTGGTGCTGAAGCTGCCTGTAGAGCAATGTCCAGCACCCCAACCAACCATCTGGTTCTCTCCTGAACCCAAACTTCTCCCACTGCTATGCAAACATTGAGCTGCTGCAAACAGAGGCAGCTCTGCTCACAGCTTTTGCGTGTGAGATCCTTACCACCACATTCACGATTATTTTGCTTGTCTGAAATGCTGATAATGGGTGTTTGGGTTTTCTGTTTGGGGTTTTTTCCTCCTTTTTTTGAAAAACCATGACCACTTGAAGGTCAGCTGCCAAATGGACTGAACGATCAGTGCAGGAAAATTGAAAATCATAACATCTTGTGTGTAGGCTATGAATAATGGGTAACACCCTTTTTGATCATTAAAACAGAAAATGATCTCTCTGTTTTCCACTGTTTTTAGCCCATTAAGAAGGCAGGGATAAGAGCACATTGCTGATGATTTGCACCACTCTCCTGGCAGTACAATCCCTGGCTGCAGACCAGGGGCTGGCAGTGGGATGGATCCCACCCTGGCAGGGGCTTGGCTGGAAGAGGCAGCTGTGCTTTGCCATGACCTTCAGCTGCTCTCCAAAAACAACAGACACCCCAAAGCAGGGACATTTTGTGCATTTTCTGCTGGGGGCTGGACCAGTATTCAAGGTCCATGGGCAGGCTTAAATTTGGGGATGGAGGCAAGCCCACCCCTGAGTGCTGTGCAGACCAAGGCATGTCCTCAGATACATTTTGCTTTCTTACAGATAAAGAAAAGATAAGCCTTGCAAGCCCTGGAGCAGGCAGAAACCAAGGCTTTTCCCCAGAAGACACAGGTGCATTGAGCATTGGAAAAGAATGATAATTTTGTGACACATGCCTGAGCTTTGGGGTCCAATTGTATATTTTAGCACCTTACTTTCTGTTCAGAACACCACTTACTTTTGTTGATTCACTGTACTGGTAAGACAATTTTTCTTGTTTTCACTGATAAAGATCTCTTAGCAAATATAGCCAGACTCGGTAATTGATTCATCTTTTAATATTTATATATGCAGTCATCATATGGAATGTCTGAACAAATCTCTCTATCTGTTTTATGAGGAGAGACGCATCACAGTAGGATTGCTGCTTTGCCAGTGCAGAGACACTGAAAAGAGCAAGCTGGAGTGTCCCAAACATTCCAGTTTCAGGAACAACCAAGGGTTCCAAGGTGGCCAGAACCAGGAACAGCCTAGCACAGGCTACAGCACTTTGCTGTGCTTCTCAAGAGAGGCTCAATGCCACATCCATTATCTTCTTTACTTTTTTAGTACTGGCAAACATCTCCTGCAGCTCAGCAAAGGGAACTGCCTGCATCCACCCAGCCAAACTGCTTTAACCACCCCAGTGCCACCTCCCAGCAACCAAACCAACCTCCAAAATAACATTGTTGTGTGTCAAGAGCCCATCCATCACCCTTGGCCCTGTAGCTGTGTGGCCTTTTTGATAAAAGTGGTTAGCAGCCAGTCGAGCCCTGTGATTTATGTTTCTTTGCTTGAATTGGAATTACATTAGCATGCCCTTGGTTTGCAATGGCCAAATAGGTACAAATATTCAGGTTTTGAAGGTTTAGACATGCAATTCTCTTTGCAGCAATCAGGCAGGTTCCATTTCAATCCCTCTAAAAGCTCTATTCACAGGAGCAAATGTTCAGCATAGGGCTTTTTCCAAATGGGACTTACATACTTCTGACTTTAAGAATTTGAAACAAATTAGATAGAATGAGCAAATGAAATAGGCAAGTCCTCTTACATGAAACTGAATCATTGGCATCCTTCACAGAATTCATGTCAAGCAATTCTGTTGGTAGAAAAAATATTCAGCTTGCTAATTCCAGCCATGACGTAATTTACAATCAGATTCTAGATTTTACAAAACAATTTAAAAAAGAAAAACACTCAGAAAAGTGACTAATTTTGGTGGGTCTGGGAATATTTGCTGGTGTTCATATTTCAGCTATTTGCAATCAATGCAAAAAGGAAAATCATACCAAACAGAAAACAGCACAGAACTGGTCGTCCTTCTAGAATTCAATGCAGAAATGAGCAAATACCAAAGCCAGGGGAATCAGCTCCAGAAGTAAAACTTTGAGGTTTGTAGTAGGAGATAGCAAAGCCAGTTCAGCTAAAGATATCTACCAAGCTGTGCCCTTTCAAACAGAAACAAAATAAACAGGAATACTTTTCAACAGGTTATCCTGAAACTCAAGTAACTTAAATTGGCTGGAAATTTGGAATGAATATTTTTGCTGAGAGTATCCAACAACGTAGAATCCTAGTGGACTAAAAATGGGCTTGTATATGTAGAATTATAGCCTTTTTATTTTTGTGAATAAACAATGTTTACACACACAAAACCCCCCCACAAACAATCCCCAAACCATTTTTTAGATGTTGTGCTTTCAGATACTGAGGTTTTACAGTAAAACTGGAACTAAATTCTTGCACTGCCTGTGCAGCCCATGGATGATACTACAAGCAAAAGTTTCCTGGATATAATTTTACTTGCATGGAATAGGAAATTATATGCATTGAGAAAACCTGGTGTTTGATTTGCACATTGTCAGAAATAGCAGTAATTTTTTCATGTTGTTTATACATGTTATTATAAAAGCATTAGTCTTGCATTGACTCACTGGCTTTAAAAAGTACTCTTACAGACTGCAAAGTACAAAAGGAATATGGAGATTTCTTTGTATTCCTTAGGTTTGCAAAAGCATCACCTGCTGAAAGTCTGATCCTGAAAACACTTGGGATGTTGAGGATAGGATGTTGGGATGTTACACACTTTCAAACCCAGCTACATCCTCATGCCAAGTCTGGGGTTGGGAGCTGGCTGGGACACAGCTGGGTGTGACACAGCCCTGGGACTAGGACGGTTTGGAGGCATGGGGGTCTGCACCTCTGACACACCCAAACCACTGATCCTCACTGTCAGGGACCAGCACGGCTGCTTTCCCAGTAAAAGCTGGACAACTGACTTGTGTGCTCCCTTTTCCCACAGGAAAAGGCATTTCTCACAAAAGACCTCTCTCCACGTTCCAGATGAGGTGGCTGAGCCCACGATGCCCCAGGAGCCCCCTGGGGGGTGGCAGTGTCACAGCCTTGTGTGACGAGGAATAAACACACGAGCAAATGCAAAGCAACGCTTTGGTTTTCTGCTGCATTTGCTGGAGAACATCTCTAAGCTCCCTCTAAGCTCCTCCCTTTCCCCATGCTTTTCACTTCTGCTGTATTTTTCCCCCCTCATGCTAGATCACCAGACTTCTTTGGGTAATCTGCAATAAACTATATCTGTATTTACTCCCTTTTTTTTTTTCCAGAGAAGGATGAAACACAATACATTTGAAGGCTGCATATGTGCAGCCCCACTTCAAAGCTGAACTACAGCACTCTGGATCCTTAGAGTTGAAAGTTTGGAATTGATGTTAGACCTCTTTTTGCCTGTGAATAACGTAGGGCAATTGCATTTTGTTTTTGAGGGTTTAAAGAGATAATTTAATTAAAGGGTGGATGTTACCCATTTAGCAGACAAAGAGAGAAAGAAAAAAGGTATGTGTGTTTATTGGTAGCTGCATTCAGACTGTGGCCATGTAAA
This sequence comes from Molothrus ater, assembly GCF_012460135.2. Taxonomy (NCBI): domain Eukaryota; kingdom Metazoa; phylum Chordata; class Aves; order Passeriformes; family Icteridae; genus Molothrus; species Molothrus ater. The sequence continues at coordinate 12,551,375 of NC_050480.2, read as the reverse complement.
CTAAAGTCGTTTCCTTTCCTCAGTGCCATTGCTACACAATGCATTTATAATGCATAATGAACCACTTACTGTGTATGTGCTAACATGAATAGCCTTTGTGTCAAAGATCAGTGGAATTGTCCATACTTTCCTTTATTTTCCACAATGTAGTGCTTCTCTTTTCCTAGCATTCATGAAAGCATAATTTGAGCTCAAATATGGACATATTCACAACAACAAAAAAAAAAAGATCAAAATTGCATACTGATTGTGCAATGTGCAATGCACCCTTCATTATTTATTCTGTGTGAGTCAAGTAGTAATTTTTCCTAATTGAATTTATTATGTAACACAGCATTTATTGTATTATTTAAATGTAACACTGCAGACATGTGTTGGTTTGCAAAGGCACATTAGTAATCCAATTAGAGCAGCAGCCATACCCACAGATTTGCTAGGCTAGCAATCAGCAAAGTATGATTTTGTTGAGATTAGCTCTGAACATTCACTGCAATGATTTGCCACTGAATAATTTTCAAGTTAAAGGCTAGAAAAGTACTAAAATGTGAGAATGGTCTCATTGCTACAGCTAATTTCCATATAGTCATAAATTCATCCCACACTCGCAATCAGGTTTATACTGAGCCCACATGCCTGGCTGTATGACCTCCACTGCTGCTAAAGTCTTTCAGCAGCAAGGCATGACTGAAATATGGGTAAATGGTCACAGTATACTCAAATTTTCACCCACAGAAAGCTGGGGAGGAGAAAAGACTGAGGGCCAGGGCTGAAGCCATGCTGGGACAGCAGCACTACACCAACAGGGGCATTTCTGGGTAATCTGAGCATGGCACAGGGCACTCCCAGAGAGCTCAAGTGGGATTCCTGTCTTCCACCAATAATTCTGGTTGCAATCAGAGCTGAACTGCCTAAAGAGCCTTTGGATGCATTGCTGTACTGCTTCTGCAGGGAGGCAAAGCACAGCCCTGTCCCTCAGACACTGCCCTCTGTGGCTGGGATTGCTCTGAACATCTACAGTGGTCTGGAGGACATCCTCTGCCCTGCAAGCAAATCAAGAGCCATTTGAATTTCTTCAAAATGAGAACAGTGTTTGCAGATGGGAAGAAACCAATGAGAACCAGATGACATCTTGGTGTGACTCCAAACTTTGTCCAAGACACACACAGGGAAGACAGACTCCAAGAGGTCAATGGAGTGACTTGCCAAATGCTACAGGTTTCACAAGAAATTATTCCTTGTGACTGCTCTGTGCTGACCTCCAGGGTTAAGAGAAGGTGTCACTTGAATTTGGTCATTGTTGCCCATCAAATTTTCACCTAAGTTTTAAAATCATCTGCAAGGTGTTAGTGCAGGTGCCAGGTGAACGTGGGATCTCCTTTGTCCAAGCAGCTCACCCCATTGCTGTTCTCACTAGGGGCCAGCTCACAGAGAAGTCCTAATTCCTGCAGCCTTCTGCTGCTCCTGAATGCTCTTCCCTGGGCTCAGGCAGCAGAAGACCAATCTGGGGGACAGGGTCTGAGCTCAGGTCTGTGCTGCCTGTAGGCTCAGCAGGCAGCTGGGATGTCTTGGCCTGTGTCAATAAAGAGTTACTACTGCTGTTCTACAGGGTGGTGCAGAGGGGAGCGTACCAGGGAAGATGAACTTTTAAAATCTAATTCAACTGTACTGTTTCAAGTTTACCCATAATTAAATTTGAAGAAAAAAAAAAACCCAACCCATTTCAAGAATGTAATACAGCTCCCAAGTTACCTGAAAAGAAAGTGCAATCTAGTGCAGTGTGCTTTCACTTTCCCACTCTGCTCCTCTCGTTTCCTTCTGATTTCTTGTGCTTCAGTCTGTGTCCAGGTATTGCTGGTATCTGCTTTGTCTGTGAAAATGAAATACCAGGAGGAATTGCACTTGGTGCAACTGGTGCACGTTTAGGGGGTAATTCACCAATGGAGCAGGCTGCCCTGGGGAATCCACAAACAATGAAACAGGAGTTAGGTGCCCAAGCCTGGCAAGTTCAAAGAGGAGTTGTCATTAAAAAAAAAAGCTAAAGGAAGAGCACAGTTGACTAGGAAAGACTGATCTCAAACCTCCTGTGTCCTCTTGGCTCATGTTTTCATGCACAGGGGTGATGGGTGCCCAGGTAGGGCTGGCAGACTGAAGAGTAGAGATGTGGAGCTTGGTTTCCATGCATCCTTGAAAAATGCTTCTGCTACTGAATATGAGGGAACTGTAAGGCCACCCTTCAGCAGATGCTTCCCAGTGAGACCCAGGTCAGTAACTGTGCTCTGACCCTCCTATAAACTGAGCTTTGCTGAGCCAGATGGGTTTGGGGATTTTTACAGGACTTGGATATGACCTGGTGGTCCCAGAGGATGACTTATGTCAGCATCTGGGGATATGAGACCTGCAAGCAACAGGGCCACTGGTAAATAACTGGGCATGCACTTCCTTGAGGCTAGAGAGAAGCAGAATGGAGATTATCAAGGACCTTGGGTGTAAGTAAACATTAGATCTAAGTGAACAGAGCAGCAATTTGATGCCCAAATTCCTTGAGATGCCCAGCTCTAGGAGCTGGTCCAGCTTCCTCTGGAGTTAATAGGAACTGCAAAGGGTCCTGCAAAAGCACCCTTGTGACTGATGGCACCAGAAAGACTTGGAAACATTTCAATCATGTTACAGCACACTGTGTGTCTGCCTTTGCCTGGACTCAGAAAAAGTACAGAGGAGGTATGTACAATTTTGTATTACTTTTCTGTATTTGCCAGGCTGGAATAAGTAGTTTGAAAACAATTCACAAATTTATATTTTAAAAAGGATTCTAATCATGGTTATAATATTTATCCTTTAAAACAACTCACTGAAAAAAAACCCTTTAATTTGCAAATTTGTTACCATAAAAATAGGAGTTCTTGAGCTCACAGAATGTTGATACATTTGAGCATGCTTTTATGAGCAAAATAATAAACAGGTAATTCTGCTGTGGCTTGGGGCCCTATCAGTTCAAATTCCTAAGTCCTTTGGGACAGAGCCTGTCTGCCCTGATTTATATAATAGTTCTAATGAGTAATAGTGCCCATGATGACAAATGCACCAAAATACAACCCTAGGAGAGGTTGGGCTGCAAAAAAAGAGCAGGGTCCCATTCACACTTTTAATAAACAAACGCATAAATCATCACAGTAAGAGATTTACCCATGGGGGTAATCCCAAGGGGAAATAACAAATTTTCATTCTTTTGGTTCCCTGCCTGTGCAGTTTCCCTTGCATCTCTGGAAGGCATCTGCCTGAACTGGGTCTTCCAGCAGTCAGAGCTTTTTCCAGACCGTGACCTGTCCCTGTACATCCTGCCTAAATTTATCCTTCAGTGGCCTTCAAAAGGAGCGCCAAGCACCCCTTCCTGCCTCCTTAAAGAGGAGGAGTGCACAGACAGGAAGGCACTCAGACAGATGGACCTTGAGGAGTCTCTCTGCCATCAAGAAAGGTCCTACCTCTTGAGTGCAGCCCCTACCATACCACAGAATCTTAAGTGTGAGTCTGTGCCAGCTGGAAACACATTACAATCATCACTGCTTGTTTCTGGCCAAACACATCTTGATAAAAGCTGTGACATTTACAGAGTGATACAGACCCATGTGTGATGGTTTATCTGCAGCTCTGATTTCTTTTCATCAGGAGAAAAGATACATTCACCACCATAATTCAGCTGGCAGGCTCAGGTGTGCAAAACCTCAAATTTAAATTTGTTTTTCCAAGGGTAAATTCCAAAACATTTTTCACTGCTAAAAATTTAAAAGAAAGCAAAAATTATGGCTAATCCAAACTCCAAACAAAACAAAGTAAATAGAGTAAAATATCTATATAAAACTTCATGGAAATATTTTCAAACATTTCTAATATTCCTATTTTTTGTTCATCAGCTTGTTCAATTTATTCAGTGACCAACCTACTACTCATGGTTTTGCCTACAATTTTCCAGTAAGTTTCTAAGAGAAGGCTTCTCAAAATATAAGCTTAAGTTTTATTTCTTGCTTGGAATCAGCAGAAGCCTTTTTATTATCTTCACAGTGTAGTAGAGAGAATTTAGAGAAATGATCCAGAGCTGTGCATGCATTTTTGAAAGAGGTTTGCAGCAATCCTCTGCACCCACTTGTCATGCTAAACTACACACTCTAGATCAGGTTTGCTTTTGGCTCTTCAGAGGTTTGGGCTAGCACAGGTTTAATATGGCTTAAGATGGTAGCAGCAACAGCCAAAGGCCAATTTATTACTTGGTATCAACATTTTGGGGGAAGCCAGCTTCTGGGGCAACTCCAAAGCAATTCCCTTCTTCTGTACAACCTGCACAGTCAGATTTCTGGGAAACAAGTACAGGATTGGGGCCCTCAGAGAATTGTAAGGAGATGATTTGCATGAATCTCTGCAACAACACTGCAGAAGATGCAAATTTACGACAACAAGAGAGCCTACATTCATTTTACTAACTCATTTCAACGAGAAAGTAAGGAAGTAAGCATTTTTGAGGCGATGCAAACATTTGACACCAGAGGTGCATACGGGCTTCTCTTGCATTAAACAAAGTCAGTTCTGAAGATGACAACTGCCTGTTTTCTGTTATTCAGCACGTAGGAACAGTTCTGCACACTTTAACATGGTCCTTGATAATCCCCTGGCTTTTAAGAGTTAGGTGGCAGGTGGTCTTTCAGACAAGCCTGGCTAAACCCCATCATTTGTAGGAGGGGAGTTCAGCCCATTCCATCCTCTGCCACTGAAGCCAGTGGGATTACTGAGGTGAAGCACGGCCACCCTAAAGCTGGTGTGACAACAGCCACCTACATGTATGTCATACAGAGGCCTGCTATGAGGAATTGCTGAAGAGCATTGAGGCTCAGGACCAGATCCAGACTTCAGCAAACTGGGAGATACTGGTTAGACAAAACTTACCAACCCCATGTTTGAATCTGGAGTGCAACTTGCCTGTTTTATGCCTTTTAACACAGTTTGGATTCAGGCGCTGTTCTGAAGAAGAACATATTGGTTTTGACACCATCCTAGCCATGCATACCATCCTCCTGTAATTGCACCAGATTCTGCATCAAAGACATCCAAGTCTCATTAAAAACCCCCTTAGGGGAAAACTGTAACATAATGGTTAAGATCTCACTGCATATTAGAGAAAACTTATAAAACCCCCAGAAAGTAAAATGCTGAACACCCAATGAATACCAAGGCTGTCTCTGAAATGTAAAACTTTCCAGTAGCTTACAGTGGCACCTCCACCCTAACCACCATTTCATTTTTATTTTAAGAAACAAACGGAATTCCAAAAGCTCTACCTAGAATCACTTGTTTCTGCCAAGCGGTTGTTCATGATGGCCAGAGCCCCCACCCCCGCCGAGAAACCGTTCTGTCTCGTGTTGATACAGACATTCCTCGGGTACCCGTTGGCCGTCTCGGACAGCTGCTTCTGCAGGATGGCCAGGGAGACTTTGCTGGACGCCGTGAGCTCCCTCATGGAGATCATCTCCCCAGAGAGCCTCCTGCCCTCGGTGTCGCTGTCGTACTGCCCGTCGGCGTCCCTGGCCACGTTGTGGCGGCGCAGGCGGGCCCCCGGGGTGATGGCGTTGCGACGGCTGAGGCGGGTACTGGATTTATGGCACTTTGGGCAACATCTGCATTCGAATTTTTTCAACACCCAGTTCAAAATTTGTTTGATTACGATCGAGATGACATTAAAAAGGGAGTATATGCAACATACTCCCATTAATATAAACATGAAGTTCCCGAATCTGTATAATCCCTGATGCTGGTACACAGCGTTTTGGTTGCTTACCAAATCTCCAAAGCCGATGGTGCTGAAGGTGACAAAGCAATAATACAAGGAGTCAACGTAGTTCCATCCTTCCACTGCCGTGTACATGGCCGAGGCGCAGCAGGAAAGGGCGATAGCAAAAATTCCCAGGATCAGCATCACATGATAAACGGACGGCTTCCAGCCCACGAGGCTGCCCACCCCGGACACGGCCGGCCCCTTTCGGAAGTTGGGAGGTAGGAGACCACTCCTTCGCAGCTGCCTCTCGTAGCACGCCTTCATGATGAATGCCAGCAGGGAGATGATGCGCTCCAGGAAGAGGTTGAAGAAGAGGATGGTCCCAGCACAGCCAAAAAGGCCATAAACAATGAGGAACACTTTTCCAGCCACGGTTGCTGGTGTGGTCATTCCAAAACCTACGGTGTGGAGATAAACAGGCAACATTAATCACACATGTTTTTGTGATAAGCTCGTGATATATGTACCTTAACAAGGCTCCCATCTCACTGGACAAAAGGAGTGCTAAGTCAGCTTAGGCCAACACAAAACCGAGTTTGGCAAAGAAGGAAGAAGGCACCAAAAGTTCAACGAGATGACTAAAACTCAAAAGTGAGCAAAAAAATCCTTGCAAGATGAAAGGATTATTATCTGTATTAACAGAGCAACATTAGCTCGAAATGCAGGTGGAAGACTCACTGAGCCCAAACCTTTTCAAGGTGGGATGAGTGAAGAGGCCATTTCCCTGCTCCCACATATGTCAGCCATCACGACCTGATGGAAAATTTACACTCTCTGTTCACAAGCTGTAACCCAGTGTAACATTTTTGTTATAGGGGTCTGATTATACCATTCCCACTGAGAAGATGTTTTCAGGTTGTATAACAGGAAAAAAAAAAAAAACACCTCCCAAATATTGAATACTGTTTTAAAAATAACAGCACTTTTAAGTCTTTTCCAAATCCCAGCTGTGACTAGCCCACCTGGTATCATCACAGAGGGAAGGAAAAGCCATCACGTCACAGAGCTGCCTGGCAGACTGGGGGCACTGGGAACTTGCACATGGATAATTACAGCAGGGAAAAACACTGCTGCACAGCTGAACAGAAAAATCAGAGTATACAAACTCTGGAAAGATCCAGCAATAATATTAATGCAACTCCTCTTTGTATGAATGACTTATTGTAATATTACTTAATATAACATTACTCATACACAAAGTTTTATAAGTAAGCACTAATGCCTTGTAGCTAACAGATGGTTAAATAACAGCAAAACTGAACTTAAATTTGCATGCAAATAAATACAGTAAGTTTACTCCATGTCATTTGCTGATACCAGTTATCTTATGAAAAAGATTACCTACATTTCACATCCTATCTCAAGAAGAGTCTTCTGAAACTCAGTTCTGCAGGTATTGGCTTTTTTCTGCTATTCTTCCCTGTAAAAACACTTGGTGACTCAGGCAAAAAACATTGACAGGATTGAGGTGACTGCTTATGTCCCATGAATAAATAACCACATCTAATCTAAATTAAAGTTTTGTGAAAAATCCACATTCCAAAATTTCATTGCTGTATTGTTCAACCAAAATACCCAGCAAGTAATATCTTCAAGGAGGTAAATATCAACACCAGACTATATAAACAGAAGTCTGTGAAGGAAAAGCATAGAGCATAATGAAATCATTACAGAGCATAAAGGAATAATTAAATCCAGTTTATTACCATAACACACCTTTATAAACAGCAACAAGATAATATTGCCTATATACAATGAGTTGAGATTGCTGCTTGAAGTCTCTTGACCTATTTTTGCAATGGCTGAATTTTTCTGGCTAGTTTATCTGTGCTCCCTTCCTACTGTGTTGATAGAGAATTTCCCACTGGTTGACAGAAGAATGTAAATGCTCATGACAAGTAAACTCAGATGTATCTTTTCAGTGACATGAAGATGAATGAGGGAAGAGATGGTCCTACTCTCACAAGAAGAGATGGTTCTACTCTGGCAGGCTCAGAAACAGCTGTGTGCCAGCAAGTCAGCCCACACCTCACAATCTGAGTAACCTGATCTAGTGAAAGGTGTCCCTGCCCATGTGAACAGATAACCTTTCAACTCCCTTCCAAGCCAAACCATTCTCTGACTTTATGATCAAAAACATCACTGTAAAAAGAGTATTTTGAGTAAGAGTCAGTGAAAAACTTGCCCAGTATTACCAGAAAATATCACCAAAGAGGTCATAACATATTGCTTTCTGGACCCACTGTCTTCTCTCCACTTTGCAGTGTTAGCAAGACCACCTTTGAGAGTAGACCTCACAAAGCCTGCCATGGGCTCTGGGAAGTTCTCAGTTCCTTCTTCTCTGTCGGATGGACCTGTTCTCTGGATTGGGCTGGCTGCTAGCAGGAGTCCTCTCATTTGATGATGCATATCCAAAAGTGCCGGTCCTCAGAAGGAGCTGGGGAGCCTGTTGTGGTTGCCAGCTAGGGATACACAGCCAACTTGGTATGGAGAAGACATCTGTTTGCCTGTGCCTTGTCAGCAAAGCACTTAAACATGTGCTTCACAGCAAGCATGTGAACATCACCATCAAAATAAATGGGTTTATTGTCACACATATGGCTAGACACATTTATTAATTAGCAAAAAAAAAAGAGATAGCAACAGTTTGGATCAAGCTGTAAATGTGCTGAAGCTTCTTAGTATTTTCTGGTGATCATTCAAGAGAGCTGATGAAGTTTTATATTTTTGATGCTGTTTGTTTCATCAAGATTTTCTGAAGCAAAATGCTTCCAAAATTCAGTATGTAGCTAGGCAAGGTGAAAGGGCCCATCACAGCAATGAGAATGCTAAGAAATACATAAAACAGGCAAAAAATGAGGCTAGGCAAACAGTGAGTCATTTAGGTTGGAAAAGGCCTTTAAGACCATTGAGTCCAACTGCTACCCCAGCACTGCCAGGCCACCACTAAAACACATCCCTTAGGTCACCAGCTGGCTGAGGGAAGCAGGCACGGGCTCTTCATGCAGGGTCTTCCTCTGCCAGCTGTGTTTGTCCCTTGGTGTCACCGCCAGCACGAGGAGTTGGTCCTGGTATGTTCTGAACCTCATCCCTGAGCTCAGCCCCTGCCCAAGGCTAAGAACACCTGATGTCCTGGATGAAGCAAACTCATCAAGAACTGCCTATGATTCCAACACAGTACAGGGAAAAAGTACAACAGGGCTTTGTGCCTTTCATGGCCCTGAGACACATCTCACAGGTGCCTTGGGGTTGACCTTGTGTGGCTCAGATGCAATATCTGAACCTCCCTCATGCCAATTCTGTCCCACCAGCTCAGATACAAGCTCTAGGGCAGCATTAATTTCAGCTGGCTGATATTTCTCCTTCCCAAAGAGAATTAGCAGAGATGAGTTGATAAAAACTCTCTTCAGCAGTCTCTCATGGTTAAGTGCTGGCATTTAATGAGACCCTCATCCTGACTTGCATAACAGGTTTGTGGTTACAATTCTGCTCATCTGGAGCTTTAAATTACTTAAGCTGGGGATGGATTCAAGAGGTAGAACAGATGGACAAACTTGTGACATATGCTTCCTGTTGCTCTTGCTTTCTTTTCTTTTACCCACTTTCTTATGAGTAAAAGATGGTTGATGCCAGAAGACAGAGAGGAATAGCAGCTTTAGTACTTGTGAGCTCTTCTCTCAGTCAAATTACTTTGGCAATTACCTTGTCTTACTACATTTTGAGATTAAAGGGGGTGACAGTTTTGCAGTAAAAGATGTTTGTACTCAGAGATGCAATAAAGTTTTGGTCACTTCAAAAACTGAACACAAGGAAGTCACAGAAACAGCACAAGAAAGGGCATAATGTGTCCCTGTCCCTTCCAGCCATCCTAGTTCTTTTTATAAGCCACAGGACTTCACTCACACCGGAGGTCAGCACGCTGGAGCAGTCATTTGAAATCCCAGAGTGAAACAGCACTTAGATCATCAGAGCACATCACCTCTATACCACTATATAACCACCATGTAGTTATATTTAAGGAAATCAAAAGAAACTTAAAGTGGTTGAAAGTAACTTTTTAAACAAATGGCTCCTCAGAGACAACAGAAACAACTATAACCAGAATGCTGCTTCCAGAGGGAAAGAAGTTTTTGTAACATAAAGGCTAAGAGATGGTGGTTACAGAACACAGAGAAACAAAGAGCTACCAATTTTCATGTTTTCTGCTTCCTGTCTTTTTCACATTTGCTTTACTTCATAGCTCTCCAATAGTCCTGGCTGGTCTGGACTGACACATAAACCACAGTATACACATATATAGGAACCAAACATCCTGCTCTGAATTCCATGTTTGGGTTCTGGTGCTTCCTTCCACCCTTTCCCACCTGTTAGCATTTCATCATTATTTCCCCTGAGAATCACACCTGTATATTCCACAACTGCCTCTCATTTATTCTCTAGCTCCTTACCACCCAACATCCAGAAGCTGTTGCCTTGGATACAGGGTCACAGCTCAGAGCTGACAAAACTGCTGCATCCAGAGCTTTTACCCAAGGAGCGGGAATACAACGAGTCAATTCTTCCAACTTCTGCATTTCCCGACTACAAATGAAAGACTTACTTTCCCTTTAATATCTTTCTCAACCTGCTTTACTAAAATACCCCTCTCTGGGCTCAAACAGTAAATTATTTTAGAGCTTTTTTATTGCAAAGCCTTTAATATAGAAGATGCTGTAAAATCCCACTTGATCTTATTTAGATTACTATCTGCAAACACCTCCTGAACAGCAGTGGTGTGTGCAGCACTGTGTGAATTAAGATCCCTTAAGCTGGACCTGTGCTATTTCTGAATAAATGAGATACAACTGCAGTTTTTAGGGCTGGCCTAACCTGCATCATACACAAGCTTGCAGTCCTTGGTGACCCATGTACTGGGGCAGATATTCCATGGAGAAAATACTGAGTGACCATGCAAATAAGGGCTGACTTCCATAATCATTCTCTCTATCCATTCATCCAAGAAAGAGCACCATGATGAGCCCAATGAATGTAGTTAAAATGTAGCCTCTGCTGGTGCTCCTTGTTTCATTTCCACCTGAAAAACATCAATCAGGTGTTTGAGACAACTGCTACTCAAAGGGAGCCACGCTGGCAGAACAGAGCCAGGAGATGATTAATTGAACTTTAAGGAGTTTCAAAGAGCTGCAGGTGACCATTAGAGGCTTTCTACAGTACCAGTTTTATTCTATTTACACACAACAGTGATCAGGTTATTGGTTATCCAAAGTGCTGTGATGCCTTAGTGAACACCAGAATCAATCACCCTTGGCACTCCTGTGCTGGCCATGCTTTAAACCACAGGCTAAAAGATCATGGCCACACATTCATTCCTCTTTGATGTATGTTGGTTTTAAAAAGAGATGACAGAATTGTAAGGAGGGTGAAGAGAGGAACCCAAAACCTGAGGAGAGGTTGGCATGTGTGAAACAGCCAATGTATTTAGGGTGAAGGATATGCTGGACTGAGAGGAGTAAGGGTGAGGTTTCACCTCAGGAACCTCAACTGTTGCCACCTTGATGGGGTCTAAGGCACTGGGGGTGATCCCAAAGAAACCTCAGGGAAGGAGAGAGGAATAACCTCCTCAAAACCTGGCTGCTCAGGAATGTTTAACTTCTCCTCCTGGCAGCAGGTTTCCCAAGGGTGTTTTTCTAAGCTGACATCTTCTAGCTGAGCTTTCCAGGAAAGATCTTCAGTCTCTAGTGGGTACTTAGCAGGCACAGTAATCAGCTCAAGTGGCCTAACTTTTGTATGTTTGAGTGATACATGGCCCTTAAAAAGATAAACACTGGGGCTTCATCTTCAGCACCAGCAGCAGTATTCCTGCTCTGTTCACTCAGCAGAAGTAGGAAAGCTTTTTTCCTCAGCTGAACTGCAGGTTGCCCTTTCTGTGTACCGCCTGCAAAGGAAGTGCACACCAAAGACCAACCAAACAAGCCCACCCTTGCTCACTATAGATGCCATTATCCTGAAGACAAAACCCAATAAATACAGAAGGAGGTCTGCTGGAGCTGCTTTGGCACAGAACCAAGCCAAGGAAGAAGCAGAAGTGTCTCTAAAGCAGTTTTATGCTTGCCTGGCTGGGGCCAGCTGCTCTTTATACACCTTGTACAAGCAAATGGGGACTGACTTGTGCCAAGCCATCAGTGTTGCCAGCTGAGCAGCAGCTCTGGCCCAAGGTCCTGCTAAGCAGGCCCCCCTGAAGAGGGAATACCTGGGGAGAGTCACAGGCTTGAGACTCAAAATCTTTGGCAAGCTTATGTTCAGTTTTCTGCCTAATCCTACTGTGACAGAAGATGGTTTTGAATGAGGGACAGGGAGCCTCCCCTAAAAGGAGATGGTGGAGAATAAAGCTCAGAGAAGGATGAAAATCAGGAGCAGGAATTCAAATTACACAAAGAAAAAGAAAGTCAAGACCTAAAAGCTGGCACTATTCTTGCTGAATTGACTTTAAAGGGATGGATGTGTCCTGTGGCGTGACAATCTCCCTTCTTTATTAACATGTTGTCCATAAACTTTCTTTCGATACTTAAGGTTTTATTGTTCTTATAAATAATAGAATCTTCTTGTCTGCTAAACTCTTGGGGCCAGTCTATGGTTTACAATCATAACAATCAAGACTGAAATTATTTTCTTCATTTTATGCTGCCTTTCTTGGACGAATCTTCAGCAAGATGCCACTAAATGTCCTTCTGTTTGTCAGTTATCCTGCCCCCTTGGCACAGCCAAAGCACCCTAATGGTTTGTTAAAACAGAAAGAATATGGGCTGGTGTTGCCTAAATTAGTCCTAAACCACCTCACAAAGGAGGACTTCCAGAAAAAGGAGATGAGAGCAGGATGTTCTTCCCTTTGGTGGCAGCCTGTCTCCTTGTACATTGATCTAAACCAGCCCAGAGCTGCTTCCTGTGGCTGCCTCCACTCTGATGATTGCTGGGTCCTGTCTCTGGCTTGTTTTCTTTGCTTATCCTAACAGCTGGGGAAAACCATTTTCTATAATCTTGTCTGAAATGGTGGTGGTGCTAATAACAGAAAAACATATTCCACACGCTCCACAGTTGTTTGACAAAGTTGTATCACTGTGAGAAAACCCCTCTCCTTTGCACTACAGGCTCAGGGTCTTCACACTGTCACATTAGCAGGTGTCAGGGAGGGCATCAAACCCCTGCTCATGATCCAGGCTGTGTGAACAAGCATCTGCCTTGGCTCACTGCACTGCCCAGAATCACCTAAAGCACAGGGGTGTCACTGTCATGTTTTCTGGAAAAATCCCTTTGCCAGGATTTCTTCTCCTGGGAAGCTGAGAAGCCTCAGAGAAAAATGAAAAATAATTATCTGACCTGCTTCTCCTGTGTTTTGCTGCTTTGGAATGTGTTTGGAGATTGTTTACCAACAGATGATTGTTTCATTGGTTTCATGTGAATTGTTTTTACAATGACCAATCACGGTCAGGCTGTGTCAGGACTCTGGAAGGAGTCACCATTTTTCATTATTATTCTTTGTAACATTCTGTCTGTGTCCTTTCTCTATTCTTTAGTAAAGTTTTAGTTTAATATTCTTTATTATAATATAATATCATAGAATAATAAATTAGCCTTCTAGGAACATGGAGTCAGATTTATCAATTCCTCCTTCATCCTGGGGACCCTGAAAATACCAGACAGGGGTTTCTGCAACACCACCAGACACAGGAAACACCCCTGCATTTAGAGTAACTGCTTTAAAAAACACACAGACAACAAAAGCATGGTAACCAGGAAATAGATGAAGTGTGGCTCAGTAACCATGGATATACACAACAGTGGAGCTCATGGACCCCAAGAATCACCAATTCCTTCTTGCTCTTAAGATCTGTCCCATCTCTGAAGCAATTCTCTGCCACCTCCTCTGACCTTCCTACAGTCTTCATGCAGCTGATGATTCTAGGTGAATATTGTTCCAAAAGTAGATTTCTGTTGCAATCATAATTTCTCATCCTTTAAAGCTGCTTCCATTCTTATTTCCCTATGTGTTTTTGAGAATGTTTTTTTGTGTGGATGATTGTGTCTCTAAGCAACACCCTAACAGAAAAAAGCTTATGCCCTGTCATTTGAAACATTAGCATTCACACATGCTTTTGATGTTTATTGAAACTTGCAGTTGCATTTCAGATGTCTATGTACACCCAAGGTTGAGCCTTTTTAATTTTTTTTCTGAACTCCAAGTGAAAAAGAATAATGGCATCCAGATTTTGTTATATTCTTGAGATATTATTGGCTTCTAAAGAATACTTGCACATGTACTGTCACTTCAGTGCCAGTACATCTGACAATACTTCTCCTTTCAGGCTAAGAAGCAGCATTATCTAGATTTCACAAGTGATCTATGTCATATTTCCCAGCATAAGAAATCTGATAGAAGATGCCACTCGTGGGCTTTCTGAGCCTTGCAGATGGGAAGGGTTCTTTTCCATGGTTATACTGTTGGCTTATCTTTTGACTGGATTAAACAACAGACTTGTGGCATATTTTTTCTTCTGCCACTGGTGATTGTGTAGGTAGGTGTTCAGAGAACATCTGTTTCTTCATAGTTGTCTCAGCTATTCTGCTTTACAAAGAGTTTGGCTTTAAAGATGTACCCAAGGGATAAAAAGGCCCTAAACATGAAAACATCCTTTCCACTGTTAGGCCTGATTTTTGTTTGTTTGGTTTTTTTCAAATCTCTGTACAAACTTCCATAGTTACAATTTAATGAAAAAAACTCTGATAAACCTACCTGGGCTTCTTAATGGTTTAAATATACCTTCATGGGTCCCTTATTTTAACAAGCTTCAGCTAAAAGCAAAGAGCAAATTCTCAAGCATCTTTCTGCTCAGGCAGCTCTTCCAATCCATTCATGAAGGCAGAAAGACCTGATTTTAAGTTACTGTAACAGAAAAAGAGGGTGACAGAACTGCTGACTAACCAGTTATTTCCCATTTTCTACTTCTTCATTTAACTCTTCCTTCCTTAGTATGCATTTCCCTTGACTATTTTTAAATTTAATGGTACTGAACAACTCCACCACACTACCAAGACAATTTTGAGCTCATATTTTATCTGGGATTTTCCTGATCCTCATAGCTCTGCCAGTAGCAGCTTTTATAAACTAACAAATCATCATATCAAACAGCTTGTTTCTGCCTCTCTTGTGAAAATCACAACTTGGGTTTAAGACCTTTACACTGCTGTCACTCCCTCCTATTTCCATCAGGCTTAAAGCAGACCTGACTCCATGCACATTGAGCATGAATGTGTTTTTTGTTTGACCTCAGGAGAGAAATATATTGCTTCCACAATTCTCAGGCTGAGCAACAAGATGACAGAATATATAATGATGAATAACCAAAGGCATTTTATCTGGCTTTAACTGAAATTTACTGAATTAGTTCCTCACTCAGCTCTTGCATGGACAAATTTCCTCTAGCTGCAGCTTCTGCCGTGATTAAATTTGCCTGTGTAAGACTCGAGAATGATTGGGAAACATTTGGCAAATAATTTCTAAAGGGGAAGAAGCTGCAGTGGAACAAGCTCAGGAAGGCTCAAATCCAGTGAGGACTTGCTGTGGGGCTACAACTCTTTTCAAGGTATTACTGCCTCTTTCCTGCACTTATTATGGAATTTTAAACATGAGCAATAGCAGTGCTCACCCACAATAACTAATCCTGTATGTTAACATCAAACCATTCAATTTCTTATCCTATTCCACTCCAAAGCTTTAATTACTTGTAAAGGCTGCTAATGCTTTGCTTTGTCTAATGCAATTAGATTTAATTTTCATTCTACTTCTCATTTGATTCAAGAAAGATTGTACTGAAACCTTCCCATGTCTAGGTGTACCAGCCAGTGCCATCAACAGACCCACTGAGCTCAGGATGTATTTTACATGGTAATAACAAGTGCATTTGTTTTATAAACCTGGTGTGCCAATAAAGCACCTAAGGCAGGATTTCCTAAAGCTCTGCATACTGGTCTGCTATTGACTTCAGCAGAAATAGGCTATTGAGGAGGTATTTTATTTGTCTGGATTGCTATGCAATTGCCCCTTGGATTATAGCTCTGTTTGTTACTAGAGTGTTTTTATTCACAAAAGGTTTTTATTGTCACTTCAAACATTTATTGTGCTCAGGAGGACTTTTCACATTTCAAATGTTCACCAGCATGAACCCTAATTTTAGACCTTAAACATCTTTTCCCAAAATGCCCTGAGATAAGCACTTGGTGCTGACACACTACAAAAACTGTCTCTTTTGATATAGGTAAGCAAGGCTTATTCAGATCATGGCCAAAGGCTATGTTTTCAATAATACCAAGCTGTTTCAGTCTAAAAATTGCATATGAAATGTTCTGAGCTGTTTTTCTGTTGCTCTAACCCTGATGCCACTATGGCAAGAGGCAAAATTCTCTTTGACTTAACAGCTTTAAAGATAAGGTAATCCTGCATTCATTAAAATGAAGAAATGACAATTGTATTTTCCAGCACACTGCCAGCAGCAGGCAATGTTACACGAAGTTAATTGTCAACAGAACTACCTTGTAATTGTTTTCCTCTTCTCTCCACGATGAAGAGCAATTAAAGCTTGCATAAAAACAAGACACTGTACTGGCAAAGATGACCCTGTGGTACAAGTGAGAAAAAATTATGACGTGCATATGATCTGTGTCAAACTGAAGACAATGAGAGAAGGAGGAAACAAACCAAGAAAGAAATGAGGGTCAATAGCAGGATTAACACTAGGGAAAGGAGATGAGGGTGATAAGGAACAGGGAGAAGCTGTAAAGCTTTACTTTTGACTTCTTTGGTAGTCCTAACGTGAAAGACTGTAAAGTCAGCAAACAAATATCTGAAAGTTAATCAAGCAAACAAATCAGCAGTAGAGAAGGGGATACTAACTGGAGGAGGGCAGGAGAAGCTGGAGAAGCTCAGGCTGGGAAAGGCAGGTGAGCAGCAGCAGTGGATAAGCACTATGAGAAGGAAAGGGGGAATATCCCCAGGAGAACAAAGTGGGGAAGTCTCCAGGGATGGCAGGGCTCCATGGGAACACAGGCCACAGAGCTTCAAGCAGGATTTGGCTTTATGAGCCTGCAGCAAACAGGGCAGCTGATAAGCCCAGTAATTATGATCCCTCTCAGCTACCAGAGGCACCATCCCTGGCTCACAGGGAGGTTGCTTGGTGATGGAGACGGACTGGCTGGAGCCACAGGGGATGGAGAGCTGTCAGAGGGTGCTTGGGCACACCAGAGTCTGCTCTGCAACCACATCTACAAGCTCCTGCAAATGCACAGGGAACTAAAATAGAGGTATCTGCAGGACTGCCACCAAAGACCAAAGGGAACGTTCTGCTAAGCAGGAGGTACCTGCTCACTAAGCAGGCATTGCTCCTTCAGTGACCCAAGCTAGATGCAAAAAGGGAGAATCCATGACTACAAACTCCAGCTGGTCTTTATTTTGAACTTGAACCAGCACCTGGTATGTCAGTATAAAAATCTCCCCTGGCTTCTGAGATGCTGGACCATATCTCATGTAAGGCTGGGCAAAATTTGGTTTTTGCATGACTGTTCTACAAAGCTGTGGTGCTTGACATTTAATTTTGAGACCCCACATTTCAGTGCTCCAGCTGAGCACCTCAAACTCCACAGCCACGGCAAAAAGAAATGCAATTTATTTGTCTTTGACTTCTCCATCTGTTACTGATGTTAATGTTTTGAAACATTTAGCTAGGGGTTAATGTTAAAGAAACATCTGACACGTTTAGATTAATTAATCTGAATTGAAATGCTCTGTAGAGATCATTCAGTTTAGATGGCCAAAGCACAGTGAAAGCTTAATTTTCTGTGGCTGGCATAACCCTACAGGGGCAGGCAAACCCTAAGAAGCACTGAAATTAAAGAAATATTTATCACTTTTTTTTTTTTTAATTTTATGAAGAGTTTTATTTCAAGTATTTGGGTTTCTCCTTCCTGCCTTCTAGAATAAAATCACAACAAATTTAGGATAAAAACGATTCAATCATAACCCTTCAGTGGGGACTCCTCAAGTCACCTGTGTAATTACATGGATGTATTCCAAGTAAAGATTTATGTTGCTGCTCTCAACTACAAGAAAGCAAGCTGTGATTTAGATTACTTTTCTGCTTGGAGCACCCAACCTATGCCCACACACTTAGGAAATTCCTATCAGTGGCACCCAAAGAAGTTAATACTCCCATGCAGCTATGGCAAGCAGAAAACATTGCTATGGTGACAGTACTTCATCTGAGGAAAATCAGTGTAGGATCAGAACTCTCCACAGAAATATGCTGGCCATTGACCTCCTGCCCTCTGAGCCTCTTGCTCTCTGTTCTTTATCGAGATTGCCCAAGTGAGAAAATAACTCAGAAATCCACAGGCACATTGATCAAAGCATGAAGGAATCAGATCTGCCTCAAACACCCTCTCATTCTGCCTGCAGATTGTGTATAGGATGGCAAAGACAAATAACCCGACACTGCAGGTTAATAACACTGCTGGCTCTTCCAGCTGCTTTCTCATTCAGTTTTGTTTGATTATTTCTTAACTTGAGGAAGGTCAGATCTGGAGGCTACTCCCCCCTAATCTGAAACCTTGGCAAAGCTGCCTGTACAAGCCCCAGGGAAGTGCAGAGCCCTGAGGAGGTAGCACTGCTGCTGATCAGGTGCACACCCTGGTTTGGCTGTCACCTGTTGGTTGGGCTGCCTGCAGGGAGAGCAGGGAGCCAGAACCTCCTGTGGCTGCAGCTCGAATTCACATCCTGGAATACAACAGTGAAGAAGATGGGACAAATAGATTTGCCCCTTTAACCTTCAGACCACCTTGGTTACTTGTGGCATTTCTCACCAAACTGTCCTCTGCAGTGCCTGCCTTCACAGGTTGCTCTCAACCCCTGGCTCCTGGCAGCGCAGTTCAACACCTCTCCTGTGCTTACTGAGCTGTCCAAAGGTGCCTTGCACATCACTTCCATTAAATTATCACCTGCAGAGCATCTGGACCGGCAGATATTCTCACAGGACTATGGTACAGAGCCAGAGGGTACTTCAGGAGTGAGTGGTTATGGTGCTTAGGCTGTGGAGCACAAGCAGAAATGCTGTGCTGGGTGTGCTGGTCCCTGCAGAGGAGCCAGAGAGAAGAAGGTCTAACCCAGCTGACATCCCAAGCAAGGAGAAAACCTCTGCCAGAGCCAGTGAGA
Source organism: Molothrus ater (assembly GCF_012460135.2). Taxonomy (NCBI): domain Eukaryota; kingdom Metazoa; phylum Chordata; class Aves; order Passeriformes; family Icteridae; genus Molothrus; species Molothrus ater. Next base: position 12,532,302 of record NC_050480.2, on the reverse strand, counting down.
TGGCAGAAAACACAGAATGATGTGTCTTTTAAGAGCACAGGATGCCCCCATCCCTTTGGGTGGAGTTGTCAGTCCACAGGAATATTGAGTAATTTAACAGGATACCTCAGGGATAAGGCAAGTATGAATAGTCCTGCTCACTCCTACACACTGTGTCCCCAACACCTGTAACCTCTGCACAGCTGTACAGAGACAAGATCCCTGCTTCCTTTCTTCCCAGAGGCATTTCTCAAGCACACATAACCCAGACTTGTTCCATCCCCAAATCATCTGCCCACAGTAAAGGTGATATAAAAAATATTTTATTGAAAAAATCACTTTTATATATCAGAGTACTTCACTTGACCTCATTTTTTAATGCCTGGTATAGATTTCTATAAATCAAATTCTATCATTTGATTTTTGAAACATGTACTTACACATAAGAAGCTTAGAATCCCATTTAAATGGGTCTATGTTTCAAAATGTTTTACTATACAGGCACCTAAGATTTATTCTAACCCTTAAGAGAGGAAAAAAAATCTGGGTACAAAGTCTAGACTCGTGGACTGAGTCAGAAATCCAGATCTTCAGGCATTCCAGAGTTGCCTGGTGTGCTAGGCAGAATAAATCTCTGCTACCAGAATACAGGGAAAGCTAGGACTGATTATACCTGCATCTGTAACATTTTTACCAGAGAGAAATCTGGTTATACTTTTGCTTTCAGTCTTTAACAAAGTGCTGGGTACTTTGGTGGTTTGCATTTGGGGGAGGAAGGAAAAAACTCAACTGAAAGCCAAAGTCTACAGTCAGTTAGACCAAAGAATCAAGAATAAAGTTCACCTAGCTGCTCCTTAAAGAAATCAGAATAATAATAATAGCCTAAAAACCCAGTACCTTTTGGAGTGCAAAATAATGACTGAATAGATGGTATAGCTTGATAGCAAGCAATCAGAAGTTAGACTGAAGGATTTTCTTACATAGCTCTGAAAATCTAGATGTGTCTAATGAAAACAGACTCAACATTTCATTATTCAAGCACAAACAATACAGTAATAAAAACTGAATGACCAGAGTGCTATCAAGAGGGTGTTTTATGGACTGCAAGCCGCACACTTTGTGGGCTATTCAGGAAAATGCTTTAAAATTACAATTTCAACTCTCATTTCTTAAAGACCCCATTAACATGTTTCTCACCCAGACTGTTTGATTGTGTTCCTGAGGATTTAGGGAAGGGCAGAACTGCAGCCAAGGAGGCACCTAAGAGAGAGAAGCTGCTTGGCTCTGCAGAGGGCCTGCTCAAGGAGTGTGGATGGGACAGTTCTCTCCCAGCCTGGCTACTCCAAACCCTTGTGTTCACAGAAGGATGAAGAACTTGGAAGGAAAGATGAGTCTTTCTCAGCTCAGCTCACACAAACTCCAGGAGGACTTGCAGTCCTGTGCCTCGATTTCAATGGATTTCATTGGATTTCAATGTATTTCTATGTATTTCTATGTATTTCAATGCCTACATGAGAAAGATTTAGTAGTTTTATTAAACCTGTTGAGAGCAGAGCGAGGGTTTGAAAAGACATAGTGAGATTCCTGCGAGTTGGAATCCTCTACAGAGGAGAAGCTGAGTAACCTGGGGGTGATTTACCCTTGAGAGACATTGAGTATACTTGCTGTTTGTTAAGCAGTGAGTAAGGAAGCTTTCCACCACCTCACTAGGATGGTGCTGTGTTTAGCTGGAGTAATAAAGTTGCTTTGACACACGTAACTGATGAAGCTGTGGAGGAAGGAAAGCTGTTTTGACTCTGCATGTCTGGTAGTTCTTGGCAAGGCTGGGTAAAAACAGCATTCTTGTCAATTAAGCACGACAGGAAAGCAAATCAAACTGCTCAGAGCCAGGATAACGTGGTGTGTGAGCTGACAGTGGAATCAAAGGTAGTCCAGGTGGGTAGGTACATAAATGAACTGGCTGGGAGGGAAAAAAGTGGACCTTGAAAGAATGGCTTTGGAGCTGCTCACCCGGGGGACATCTCGCTGCCCTGCCATTTGGTTTCTCTCATGCTTGGGACCATGGGCAGACAGCTTTGTGCACACTTGACTAAGAGCACAGTGTCATGTTTTAGTGGAACAGCTAGTTAGTTAATTCATGGGGTTTTCTCGCTTTTGCTGGGCAGAACTGCCAAAAATAACCGAATACAACTGTGTGGTGGAAGAAACCCTGCTGCAGCTGAGCTCTTCGTGGGCTCTGCCTCTGTGAGCTGCAGCACCTTGAACAGGCACACGAAGAGAAGCACTGAGGTGGGGGCAGCAGTTTCCTCTTCATCTGCAGGGGCTGTACATATGAAATGTACACAGTGAAAGCCATGCTGGGATGGAGCACAGCAGCCTTGGGATGCTGGGACTCTGGCAGACACTGCTCCTGCCAGGCTGTGCAGTTTGGCACCCCCAGCTCTGCCACGGCCTTTGCATTGCCCACAGGCACAACAGCCTGCATCTCCTCACTCAGAGCTCTCTGAGCTCACACCAAGTAGTCTGAGCAATCCAGGAGAAAGCACTGCCAGGTAGCATTCCAAGAGAAGGTACGACTTGTCAGAACCCAGCCTTTGTTGCACATCACAAAAAACCCCCAGTTTTCAGCCCCCACCTCGCATGTGAGCAGTGACATTACTGACTCCAAGGAGAAAGCACTCGGTTGGTTTTTATGGGAAACACAACTCCTGGCTCTGCCAGTTACACCTCTCACCCGGCAAAACCCCTGCTGAGCTCCTCAGTCCCTCTGCCCAGGTACAAAATAACTGCAGGCAGGGCAATGAAGTGGAGAGGAAACAAATGCAAAGTAAAAGGAAACATTTTACATTTCAATGACCTCAGAGAGCAGAAGCCGGAGTTGGCAGGAAAGCAATGTGTTTACACATCACCTGAAGATTTCTGTTTGTCACAGCAGGTGTAATGAAAGAATGGGTTTGTTAAAACATTGGCTTTTTTTGTTCACTCCTTCAGATCAGTCAAAATAATCTCTTTTAAAGATACGTCCCTGTGATGGAGAAAGCTTAATGCTTAATTAAAATGGTGCTTTACATTTGGACCGGGCTACCAAATGTAATTGCAAAGCAAAAAGTAACTGGATTTTTCAATGCAAAAAGTAACAGTACCTGACAACACTGCTGTACTCACCATCACGACTCCATTATACGGATTAGTCATTATTGATAAAACATTTTCCATACCTAATGAATGCAAACGCAATAACGAGCTGTGAGTTTCTTCCTCTACAATAAATGGAAAACACAACATTTATGCTCAGAAGACACCTGGATTCTTACAGAACTTAAAAACTAGCAAAGACTGCTAAGATCTCGTATTCAGGGACAGGGTTTCTCAAGCAATAGTCCAGGAGCAGTAGACAGACACAGAGTTTAAAAAAATATAAAAAATCCTCCCACCATAACTCATCATTTGCTTTAAAAAGTGCTGGTCTTCCTAAACACCTATGGGATAGGAAAAACTGCAGCCGGCTGCAGCGATACACGGAGAACGCTGTATTGTGCTACAGCTGGAAGACAGCGACTTCGCGTCTTTAAACACACACGCATCCTAACTTTGCCAGCAGTTAAAGCCGGTACCAAGTTGAGCGGTGAAAGCCTTTCTCTCGTTCAGCATCTCCATCAGCCCGCTACTGCCGGCCCCCGCGCCGCCTCTCCCGGTACCGAGCGCATCCCGGCGCCGCCAGCGCTACTCGGGCAGCCGCCAGCTCCGTCCGCTCCCTCGGGCCGGCAGAAAGAAGTAGCCCAGCCGCCGGCAGCAGAAGTTTGCAGGGGATGGACGGAGCTCCCGCAGCCGCGACGGCCGGCGCTGCTGCGAGCCCGCGGGAGCCGGAGCGCTGCGGGGCGGGAGCAGCGCTGGTCCCGGATCCGTGCAGCGGGATGAGGGGGATAGGAGGGGACCGCGACCCCCGGGACGGGAAGTCAGCGGGGACAGAGCGACCCGGAGGCGCTGCGAAGCCCCGGTTGCCACAGCAACGCGGCGGCGCCTCTCCCCAAACTTTGGTCGCTATAACGACGGGGCCGTGGCCGCGGCATCCCCCGGACGGGCGGGTCTGCTCCGCGGGGCCGTCGGGGCGGCGCTCACCTATGGTGGAGACCACGGTGCCCACGAAGTAGAAGGCGCCGGGGAAGTCCCAGCGGGGCCGCAGGGCGTCGACGCGGATGCCCGCGGCCATGGCCGCCTCGTAGCTCCGCAGGAAGGCGCGCAGCTCCGGCAGGCTGATGTTGAAGATGCGGCTGAAGTTGTGCAGGGTCCGGTTCCAGCGGAGCTGCGCCGCCGCCTCCGACGGGCTCTCGAGGGCCGAGAAGACGGTGGCGCCGGCGCTCAGGTACGCCGCGATGAGGGCGGCCAGCAGCAGGAACCGCCCGTTGTCCTCGTTGAGGGGCGCCAGGCGCCGCCGGCGGCAGGAGCCCACCGCCCCCCGCGGGGGCATCATCCGGTGCGCGGCGCGGCGGGCGCGGCGGGCGGCGGGCGGCCCCCGGCGGGGGGCGCGGGCATGGGGCGGCGCTGCGCGGAGCCCGGCGCGGCGGCGGCTTCGCTGCAGGGGCCGCGGCTCTGAGTCATCCCCCGGCGGGGCTGCCCGCCCGCCTGGCGACGGCGGCGCCCCGGGGCCGTCGGCCTCGCCCGCCCGCCCTGGGCCCCGGGGCCGCGGGCAGCAGCGGCGCGGGCTGGGCGGCGCGCACCGCCCGGCTCGCTCTGGCCATGCGGGGCGGCGGCGGCGGCGGCCCCGCCGCGGGGGAGACGCCGCGGGGAGGCGGAGGCGGAGGCTCCGCGCGGCGCCCGGTCGACGGCGGGCGGAGGGCGGGAGCGTGCGGCGCGTCCCCCGGGGAGCCGCATCCCCGGCGGGGAGGCTCCCGCAGCCCCGCTGCCGCCGCCCGCCCGCCCGGGCCGGGCCGCTGGAGCCGCCGCTGCCGCGCCCCCGGGGGCCGCCGCGCCCGGCCCGGGGGAGGGATGGGGCGGGACGGAGCCGCCCTGCCTTGCCCTTCCCTTCCCTTCCCTTCCCTTCCCTTCCCTTCCCTTCCCTTCCCTTCCCTTCCCTTCCCTTCCCTTCCCTTCCCTTCCCTTCCCTTCCCTTCCCTTCCCTTCCCTTCCCTTCCCTTCCCTTCCCTTCCCTTCCCTTCCCTTCCCTTCCCTTCCCTTCCCTTCCCTTCCCTTCCCTTCCCTTCCCTTCCCTTCCCTTCCCTTCCCTCTTTTCCCCAGTTTTCCGCTCCCACCGCGGCACCGGCCGGGCCCGGGGGCGCGCTGGTCCCTCGCCATGTGTGGGATGCGCCGCGGCCGCTGCGGGGGTGGTTTGGCTTCAAAAGCTTTCCTCTACGCCCGGTGCCGAGAGGGTGTTTTTGAGGGAGTTGGTGGTGGTCGGTGGAGCGCTAATTACTTAATTTCAGCCATTTCTGGATGAAGGAATGGTTGTTTCTGATCTGACTCCTCAGAGGTAGACCCAAGAAAATGATACATTTCGGGTTCAGTGCCAAATGCCCATTTAATCTTAGCTGGTGTCTGAAAAGTGATTTTTCTCCTCCTAAGATGTTGGATTCTGTCTTTGCTGTTTGCCTTGGAACAAACACTGTAGCCTTTCTTATCTGTTATGCTGCAGTAAAAACTGCAGTCCTTTCCTGGGAGACTTGAAGTAAATAATTACATTCGTATTTTTTAAATAAAATGAGAATTCTCACTGATAAAGTATGGCAAAGAGGATGGGAGTGATGCCAGTCCTGCAAACATATGTGTAGGGGTTGATAACACGTGTAGGAAAGATCTGGGCTTGGAGGAGGAAATGCTCCCCACAATTTACAGTTGCCAGTGTCAGTCTCACTGGGATGGGAGCTTGTGCCCTGGTTTATGGGTTTTTTTAGCCTAGGTTCTATTTTTTCTTTTCTTTTTTTCTTTTTTTTTTCATCTACAGGAAAATATTTGCTGCCTCTTGGTAGCTACATGATGTCTTTTAGCAAAGGGCTATTTGCCATCACTAGAACATCTCCATAGCTTCACACATCTAATTCTTATTTTGGATCTGAGAGATTTTGCTTTGCCATGAGATTTCATGTTATTGGCAGTTATCTCTTGGCCACCACATCCAGAGCAGGAGAACTTCCTCCCTTTCTAACACACTGTTCATACTTGTCAGGTGAAAAAAACTGCTTGGGTTGACACCTATGCTTCCTAGGAACATGTCTAATCAAAGTATCATGTTTTGATAGCCACTAACATCTCTAAACTTTGGGGTTTTGCTGTTGCTGTTGTGCTAAAGCATTTTGTTCAGTAGAGGTGAAAGTGTCTAGAAGTATCAAAGAAGATTTCCAATCTCCTTTTGTGCTCAAGGTGACCAATACCACATGCAACCCTTAAGAAAAAAAGTGTCTCCTATTTCAAAGTGTCAGTTGTGTCCCATTAAAAATACTAAAACTGAATAAAAAAAAATTAAACCAATAAATCACAAACCCAATAGCTGGGGAAAGCAATAGCAGACCTCAAGGACACAAGAAACAGAAAAACAGTGGGAAATTATATCAGAACTGATCAAAAGACCATTGGCATGAGTGGAAAGCCTCCTATGGATGGTCAAGGGCTTAAAAGGTCAGAAATGGGCCATTTAGTGCCAATGACCATAGCTGGAAATAATTTCCACTGTGGTAATCCAGGAATGATTACATGCAATCCACTGTGTCAGATGATGTAAAACTAAGCTCATTTACCTGAATTTGCAGGAATTTTGTTGCTGCAGATGGATATCACTAGATTCCTGGTGTTTTTGTGTTTGCAGGGGGAGTTTTTGCTTTTGTTTAGGCATTTTGTTTGTTTGGTTTGGTTTTTGGTTTTGTTTTGTTTGTTTGTTTGGTTTTGTTGCTTTTTTTCACTTTCCTGTTGGGAACCTTATTAAATGAGGGTTCAGTTCTCTGGAGTCCTCAGCAATTTCACCTACTGTCAGAGGCCCCTGATGTTTTTAGTGAGAAGCCAGTTAGCAAAGTTTGTGTAACTCGTACCTGTCACCATGCCATGCATTGTGCCCTCCTGGGGGATGGTTCCCCCTAGGTGGGGAGTGGAAAATTGGCCATTTCCTTGGGTGACGGGACAGTTTCCAAGCAGCAGAAGCTGACTGCCTCTGGAGTCTGAGTTGGCCTCTCTGGAGATGTCCTGCCAGGGAAAGGATGATGCTGGTGGGATGCTGATTAGCTTGAGGAATCACCTCATGGATATGAAAGCCTACCAGTAACTTTCCATGAGGAAAAAAGCTCAGCTGAAGCAGCAAGGGATGTGGTTTAGCTGCTTCAGCATGGACAAGATTGTATTTCCAGCATCACCGAATCATGGTTTCTAAGAATTCGAGCTGTTGACAGATTTTTCAAAATGTTTTGACAACTCATTTCGCTAAGATTTTTTTACTTGGAGTCTTGAAAATTTGTCACCATTTTGCAGAAATACTTAAAGTTTTTTTTGGCTATAAAGCTAGGGGGAAAATGTTGGTTTGTTTTTTTTTTTTTTTCATTAAAGTCCCACTGAAAATGTTTGGTCCTTTCCAAAGTAACTGGCTCCTGGGAAAACTCCATTAACTAGATAAAAAAATCTTCCAGAGCTGTGACTTAAAGGAAGGTCATGGTTTTGGTTGCTCTGATCCAGATATGAGAGTTGGAGGAAATATCCTGAAGCTGCTGCTGCACCCCTACTTGGGTAACATTTTTAAAGGCTGTTATATAGTTAAATGAAGGATGTTTTTCTAAATTTTCTTGAATAATTGAATGAAATTTTGAGGGATTTGGTGAAAACATCACTGTCTTTAAAACTGTTTGCCTAGAATTTTTTAAAAATCTGATGGTCAGCTGTAAATTGGGCTTTATGCTAAAATTAGGTCCCTGAGCTGTGGGAGTATTTTGTGCATGGCACCAGCCATTTGGTCTGTCAGGAGGTCAGTGTTTGTGAAAGCAATTATTTTAATAACCAAAATGTGGTATTTACATTATTATATTGGCTGTGTGAAGTTAAGCTTGTGCAAAGAAACGAGATGGGCTCATTAAATGTTTAATTAAAGCATTGTCTGCAAATAGGTTGTACTGCTAAACATCACATCCCTTTATTAAAGAATAAAGTTTAAAACGGCATTTTAAACCTGAGAAAGACCAGTTACTGTTATTCCTTTCAAGGGAATAGTTCTTTTTATTATTTTTTAATGGGTAAAATCCTCTAAATTTCCAGCCATGGTTTGACTGTGTAACTCACAAGCAAATTAGCAAGACCACTTCTTTTGACTTCAGGGATAGCAAGACCTCCACATTTGTGTTCTTGGTTCCAGTACAAGCTTCACTCATATACGTCCCCACTGACTCTGTAGCAAATATTTGCCAAGAAAAAATATCAAGTACCTCATTCAGGAGCTTTTTACCACGATATCGAAGTAGTTATTTGGAAGTGTACCGTACAATCTGGAGGTAAACATGCCATGCAGTCCCTGACCTGAAATGTTCAGCTTGTTTGCTGTATCTGGACATATTTTCTACCTCAACAGTGTTCAAAGGCAAATGGATTTGTCACTGCTCCTGCAGCTGGAGTTAATGTGCAGATGGTTTTGTGTCAATCTCCATACAGCCCAATATGGGCTGTATGAATTAGTTTTTGTCTGTAACATGTACCAAGGAAATTATTTTTCAGTGAGTGGCCTAATGGTGAGCCTGGGTGCTTGACAAGCTGCACAGGCAATGAGATGGTGCTCTTCTTCACCTTTACCTCCTATCAGGGAACAGTCTCTTGGGTATTACCTTGTAAAAAAAATGGATGAGGTAATTGGTAGTCTATGCAATCAGAGCCTTGGTAGCATTGTGAGCAAGGGTTTCAGTCACAATAACAGAAATGAATATGCCAAATTTTTAAGTCAGAAATCTGGATACTTTAGGATAGAGGGCTCTTCCCAGTACCTGACTTAGTGAGATGACAGATTGAGACAGTGAAAAGTATACTAAGTACAAAGTATTTGGGCATGCATGTGTGTTTCCATGGAGCCTCAGATGTAACTAGGGTCTCCTCACTCTCCCCAGGCGCTTTTTAGGTTTTGAAACAGAAGACCAGTCCCGTGACCATAATAGCCTATTGTGTTCTCATGTCTTCTCTCTGTATCAGGATGAACTTTTGGGCAGGGGAGAGAGAAAACAGCCAGGCTTATAACTGCCCTTGAAGCCATGAGTTGCCTGTTGCAGACAGTTTGGTTGAAAACTAAGACATTTTATGTGTTGATTAGCAGGTGGTCCATGTGGAGTCTTGGCATGGAACTGTTTCCAGGTAGCTGGGCTCTGTAAGCCCCCATTGCTCTGCCAGTAGCACTCTGGCTTTCATGGGAGCAGAGCCAAAGAAGCTGATGAGATAAACTTGAGAATCCTTTGGGAACCATTTCTTGACCTCCCAAACTGAAAATCAAGCAGGGTGAGGTGTAGGAGTCAGCCAGTGCAGGGTTTGGTTTGCTGGGTCGAACTGTTAGGGGATGCTAAGCTGTAGGGAAATTGTTGTTAACCAGAGACATGGTTTTACTGGGAGAATATTTCCACAAGTTTAAGAGAAACAGGCAGCAATTGCTGTCTAAATCAGAGATTCCTTCATTCTTCCTGCTAATTTATGAATATGCAATGGCCTTTTGTTTTTATTTTTCCTGAGGCTCAGTGATCTAACCACTACTCTCTCACTTTCACTGCTCTCACTGAGAATGATCTAATTAGTGCTGCCAATTACGTTCAGTTTAAATCTGATGAGTAGCCAATTTCAGAAGGCCTGATTCTGTCTAGTGCTCCAAGCATCCTGAGCATGTTAACTAATTAATTAATTAATGTGTTCTCACTTCCCTGTGCTGCCAATGGAAGCTGGAGGCACCCTGCATCTTGTGCAGGTAGCTCTGTGTTCACATGGCTTACCTTGCTCACAATTTTTGGTATAAAATCTCACATTTTATGGGAAAACCTTCCACTCTGCTGGCTTATGCTGTTCATGCATTAGTTTTGCTACTTTGTTTTCTATTATTGCTTTGCACAGAGAAATCTCAGTCAGTGGCTTGGTATGCAAGGGATTTTTAATGCATTTTAATAATGGAAAGCTGCTATTCTACTACTCAGGAAGATGCAGCTCTGTAATATTTCTAAGTCCCTGCAAAGGATAATTTCTGAATGCACAACCCAGTGTTGAATTCATGTAGACCATTAGGCAACAAACCAGTTTTTCTTTGGATCTCACCTTGTTCAGCCTAATCAGGGCCCTGTCCTTTCAGGAGAGGTCAGCATCCTCCAGCCCTCCAAGTGAACAGCTCAGTTTTTGAAAGGACTGAAAGGCCACTTAGGCAGTTCTGTCACCTGCCATTTCTCTTGACAAGAATTTGGAGGAAAGAGGAAGAGCTCTTTGTAAATCTCTGTTAAGGTTAGAGATGTGGCCCCTGTATTCTGTGGTTGAGCTTCACAGTGCAGAGGGGAGGGATGACAGACAGATGCATGGATGGATGGATGCAGAAACATGCAGAATGGGATTGGTGCAGCTCCTGAGAAATCTGCATCCTCCAAGTCCATGCTTGCCTGTGTACCAATGAGCTGCAGGGAGCTTGCCAGGAAGGGAAGTAATTTTAGAGTGTGATTTGGAAAATGATTCAGTTTAAAAATTGCTATTTTTGAAGGGCTACTTTCAGCTGGGATCCAGTCTCCAGCCTGCTCCCAGAAGCACTTGCCTTGCTGCAGCAGAGCGTGGTGAAAAGTGGAGGAGGAATGTCTGTCTGGGAGCTGGCAGCCCTGAATCTCGTGATGCCACTGAGGAAACAATCCCTGGGCATGGGGATGGGGCCTCCTTACATTTCACATCCCTGCCTGCATTGACAGGTGAGCGTTTAACCCAGCTGGGCTGGTGAGCATGGCAGAGGTCACTCTGCCCACCCTCCCTCTGCACTCAAAGGAAAGCACAGGAATGTGGGGCTGGAAATGGGGCCCCTGGAGTTTCAAGAAACAGAGTTTCAAGACAGGAAAGCCTACTTTATCCTGTTGATAAAATCCAAGGACAGTGTGAGGAATTTATGAATCAAAGTTGTGAAATGGCAAACACCTTTCTCATGCCATTTGAAGATGTACTGTGTGTATTTGACTGAGCCTGTGGCTGCAGCTCCTGCAAATCTCTCCAGCCAGCAGCACCAAAATGAAATCAGCTCAGCTGACACTCACTCCATCAGGCTGAGGCTTTACAGGAGTTCAGGACAGGCAGCATTTGATCACAGCTCTGAAGAAAATATTGGCAACCTCTTTGGCCCGTTAGATTTGCTTTCTAGGGTGAGAAGTTTCAGAGAGCAATTGTGTGCTGATTACACCTGTCAGTTACCACCAAACAGGTTAAAATGTCCCTCCTGCCCTGGATCTGTCCTGACTGTTCCTTTCAGGTAGGTGCTGGCTGATGTTCCTCTAAGGTCATTTACCCTGGTAAGCTTTTCATAAACAGGTTCCACTTGTGACCAAGCAACTTCACACGACTTGGTTTGTTCTCGAGGATGTGTGGAGTGGAAGTGTATGGCTGAAGACTTTGCTTTGCCTCCTGTGCAGGGATCAGGCACATACAAGGAGAGCATCCTTAAAACAAATTTTAAGCTCCTGCTAGGAAGCAGAAAGTGAGGAGAATGTTGTGGTGGGGAGGGCTCCCTTTTACAGCTGTCCATTCTTGCTTCAAGTGCAGTAAGCAATAGGGAAATATATCAAGCTTAAAAAAAAAGTAGAATTCCAGTTTGCTATGTAGAGGGTTTTAAAGGACCTTTTCAGATTAAGATTTCCTGTTATTTATGGTCACATAAACATATTTAAAGTGTTTCATATGTAATACCAAAACATTCTTTGTGCATCTTATGAAAGAAAGACAATTGCTGTGCCGCTGAGCATGCAAAAATGTGCCAGGGAAAACACTCAGGACTGTAGTAATTTTCATCTCTGGTCTTAGCCTGAAACTGAACTTCAGCCTCCCATTTTCCTATTTTTAGAGATACCACTGCCCATATTCACCTGGGCACTGGGGGAAAATGAAATGAAGCTGTTTGGCAGGGTTCTGCAGTCATTTCACAAAGGAGCAGTTAAAGTGATGCAAAGTGATTAAACTTGTTACAGTGGCTTTAATGCATTGTAGGTGTAGTGTGGCCAGTGCTCTCACTTTGGTTTTAGAGAACTGGGGTATTGATTTAGCATTTAACAAGCACTTATCTAGTAAAAATGCATCAGTGGAAACTTCAAAAATAAAAATGCACAGTGAAGAAATGATCTTGAAACCAAACTGCACGGTGTGCTTCAGGGCAGAAATTGCTTAGATAAGGAATGAGGTGGACACAAAGGAGCGGTGGGACGACAGGTGCCTGAGAGTGGACACTTCAGAAGTGAACTAAATACTGGAAACTCTGTGCCTGGGAGATCACCTCTGTAGCTCTGCATCTGGGAGAAGTGCAGGGGTGGAGAATAGAAAGGAGCACAGACTTTAGAAGCTCTGAATCCTCTCAGGTTTCCTTCTGGCTGTGCAGTCCCCTTGCTGGCCCTTCAGGAGTGTTGACTTGGAGTTAAGCATGGTCTAGTGTTGCAGTGTGATTTCTCGTTTCACCTATCCCAACCTCTCAGGTGTGCCGACCTTCCCCCTCCCCCTTTTGCCCTCCTGCTGAGAGCTGTCCATCAATCTTAACATTCCAGCAAGGGCATGCTGTGGTTGGCAGAAGTTCAAAAGATGCCCCTCAGGTCCGGGCTCATTGGCCTGTCCAAGTGTCTTTATCCCTTGAGCCTTCCCCTCCTCACACCTGGTTGGCCCTCACCTGTCCCTTCCCTCCCCCTGTCCCCGGGCTTAAAAGGACACGAGACCATGCGGCCCTGAGTTCTATTGGGAGCTGTTACAACATTCAGAGGTCTACCACCCTGAAATAAAACTCTGGATTAAGACTCTACGATAGAACCCGCTCTTTTCTCTTCACCGTCTGAACCTTTTCCACCAGAGGTAAACTGAGTTCCTATTTTGCCTGGATTTGTTCCGAGCGCCCAGCTGCAGCATCCAGCTGGCCAAAGGCATCTCTGGGGTGAAAAACGCCACAGCTGCCGCCTTTGGTCCAGCAGCGAGGGCCAGACTAAGCCAGGCAGGACACACCCCGAAACATCGGGATTAATATTCTATATAGTCTAGGGCAGAAAGTTTTCAAGCAGCACTTGCCAAAGTGTATTATTTTAATTTTTTTGATCAGAAATTCAGTGGGCTGACAGAGGTTTGGGAGATAGGGGGTTTGTCCCACAGGGAATTGAGCTGCCTCGGGGCAGTCGTGTCGTGTCCCACCTGGGGCAGGGGGTGCTGCCTTCCCTGGGACTCTTGGCTGTGTCTCAGGATGGAGCCATTCCCATTTTACAGTGACTCCATGTCAGGTCCAGCCCATGGGCCACCCACAGCTCCTGACTCCTGGTCTAACAGCCAGGCCACCTGAGTCAGGCTTGGAAAACATGGATTTCTCACCAGTTAAGAGCTGACACATTGCATCTCCTCAGTCCAATAATTTCTCTTCCAGTTGCCTTACTCACCCTTCAGACCTTGGTCCTGTTTCTCTCCCTAGGCTGAGAAATATTCCAGAATAGAACAGCTTTTATTTTGATGCATTATCACAGCTCCATTGGAGATGCAAAAAAATCATGGCCAGCTTCCCACCATCCCTGAAGGAAATAAAAGAGAATCCTGCTGGTGTGAGAACCATGGTACTGGGGAGACCTTGTCATGCTGATAATGATATAAGGGGAAAATGCTGTGAAAAAAACGTGTTCTAGCAAGCAGGCTTCATTTCTGTTCAAATGCCGGTGTGGCTTACTATTTTCTAATGAAGTGAAATATATTCAGGCTCTCTGAAGTTGACTGTGTTGATTTGATTTGTGTTTTATGATCAAGATTCTAGATTTCATATCTTCTATGTTTTAAAAGTAGTGAGCAGGGATTTAGCTGCATAAGACACATTAATATCCATACAATATAACTCCCCAGGCACTTCTTCAAAGACTATTTTATACATAACAACATGGAATTTCACCTCTATATTTCTCTCATTCTCTGCAGGAAAAAACAGTGATAGCTAATCTGAAGGCAAGCACACATTTTATTATTGCTCTCAAAGCAGTAAGCATTTTTAATACTCTGAATTTTTCCTGCTGACAAACAACAGGCAGTGTATAACACAGAAATCAAATAGCTGCTTTTTTGTGGGCTGGGCTGGGAAAAGCAGCAGAACAATCTCGGGCAAGAAATCACAGGTTGTTATTTATTTCAATTTTATGTGATTTCAGTGCTCTACTTTCAGAGCTTTTTTGCTTTAGAGAACTGGTATGGACTAAGTGAGTGAGATCCTTCTCCAGTATGAAATATTATTAGAAAAGGAATGTTCACTTTTCTAGAGGAAATTTCCTGGGTCTGCTTCATTCCTCATGAGTAAAAATGATCCAAATACTGTTGGGAATTTAAATAGGGGGGGGGGGGGGGAAATGACCATTAAATGTATCTCTCTGTACTAAAAGACAATTGTCACATCTTAGACACTTCTCTATCCAGGAGAATGGAACAATCTTGGGAGGATCCTAGATTTTTTTTAGTATTTTCCAGCAGAAGGAAAGACCTCTCAGCATCACCTGAGGACTTTTGCTGGGTCTTGGAGATGTTTTGTTTGAGCTGGTGAGAACTCCTGCCAGAGCAGGGTCTTTGCAGTGGGATGAAGCAGCTGGCTGGACTTTGCAGGGTGCACCTGTGGGATCATCACACCTGTATCATGCTTACCCTCAAGTAAGGAAATATTACATTTGTCAGAGTTTAGTCTTCCTAAAATTTGGCTTTCTTGACTTAGCTCATTATTCATTCTGGTTATTCTGATGATACTTTAGAAGGGTGGGACTCACGGTAACCCAGTCACAATTTGCTCTGGTTTGTGATTGCAGAACATTCATTTTGCTCTGGACTGAGTGAGTGCATTTGGCAAGTATGGAGTGTCTCTGGAGCTGTGCAATTCTGGCCCTGAAGAGGATTGTGCACTGCACTACTCAGTGGTACTGTTGTGTATTGATGCCATGGAGCAAATTCTCCCATCTCTGATCAAGTGCTGAAGTTTTAAAGGGGCTGTTGCAATACAAGAGAATATAATTCATCACCTTAACTGCAGCCTGTGGTAACCTGTGTCATGGGATTCAGCCTAACAACAAAATAAATCTATAAATCAGCTGGAAATGATCGAGGAGATGAGTGCCTGGGTTTTATCAGTTGGGTGTTGAATAATGATGAGCTCACAGTGTGTATGCCCAGGTCTCTCACATACACACACACAGGAGGTGTATAGCTGATAGAGATGTAGCCCAGAAGTTCCTAATTTGGCAGCTGTAGGAGTTATGAATCCCAGGGGCTGCCTGACCTTAGGATTCTTCTTCTAGGCTACATCATATTTAAATAATGCTGGATTTCATTGGACTGAGGAATCCATGAATCAGAGGGATGAAGGTTAGGGAAAGAAAAGATATGTTTAAGCTAAAGAATAACATTGTCTCAAAAGCAAATGAGTATGTATTGCCTATGAATGCACTGAGAGAATATTTGAGAATATTCTCAGCTATTTAAAATCAAATTTCTAAACAGTCTTCCAATAGGCAGAATTGAGAGAAAAAGCTGCACTGCCTGTAAGGTGGAGTCTGAAGGGTTTTATATAAAGTCATGTCTGCAGTACCACTGAACTGAATTGAATGGCTAAAGTGCTCCAAAACATCAGCAGGTATTTTAAGCTGGGTAAGATACAGACCTCAGTCACACACAGCATTTCTTTCCTTTCCAATCACCACTAAAAGGGGTGTTACATTTCCATGCTCTTTTTGTAGCAATATTGACCTTTGGAACTCAAGTAACTTTTGTAAGCTGGCTGAGGAATGCATTTAGGAAGAAAGGCTAGGGATGATTTTGCTAGAACATCCTTATCAGTGGAAACAAAAAAAAAAAAAAGAAAAAAGGAAAAAGTTACATCTGTTATAATGGTAAATGAGAGCTCCTCAAGGTCTCCACTGTTCAGAACCCAGCAGGAATTTTCCAGCTGAGGAGGAGAAAGAGAAATGTTTACTAAAAGACAGATTGCAAGCATCAAGCTGCCTGTTCTGCAATTGATCTTTTACACTGAGACTATCCAGAAGATCTATACTTATGGTTAGGCTGTTATTTGAAAAGGCAGTAAAAGACATTCTGCTGAGAACTGCTTCATATTAAGTCTGCAACTTGGGGAGCTTTTAAAATACAGCAATTGCCTTGGATGTTCATTTCAAGGCAGACTTTACACTGTAAATTTAAAATAATGATTTGTCTTTCAGATCTACTGGAAGTATGTTGGTTTGTTTTTGTTTTTTTTTTTTTCTTGCTTGATTAAGAAGCATAAAAATATCACAGAGGAGGAAAAAAAGACTGTTAGAAGGTTTTTGTTGAATGCCACACTCTAGACCCTTCATGAACAAAAAGAGGCAAAAAAGTTTTTGAAAAATAGACACCTCTGTGCTTACAAGTCTGGAAGGTTGGTGCAAATGTTCTTGAGCAGGGAAGCTGTCAAATTCAATCCATGGGGCTGTGCTAGCTCAGTGAAACACCATGGGAGAACCCAGAAATGAGGGAATGATGTTGGCTGAACAATCATATTATAATTTTTAGGAGAGGCACATCTACACTTTGTCATATTGACCTTTAGTTTCTTATCACTGCAGATTGATGTCCTCTTTTGTGCTCTTTTCCCAACCTCTTTAATCAGTATTTTCTTGATGAGAAGACAATTCTGAATAATTAGAAGATCAATTTCTGCTAGGAAGAAACTTGAGTCTTTATCAACTGCCCCTTCAATTGCTGCTGCTAGGAGATTGAGGCATGGAAAAGAGATTTATTGCTTACTGCCATGCTTCCTGCCTGGTAACATGAAACTGCATCCACATCCCCATGGCTCCTATCTGGTACTTATGCACAAACTTGTCTTCTATGCAGCAGCAAAGCTTTGATAGTAGCTGCATTTGCCTCTTCCACTGCCTCTGGAAGTCTGAAATCCTCTGCAATAAAGCTCCTTTCAGTACCATTTCCCAGCAGAGGTGTGATAGCTATAAGCTAGCTCCTTGACTCTGATATTAAATTCCCTGGTATTAATGAATTATGGCCTTCAGCAGTGTCAATATTATTGAGAACAATATTGTGACACTGGAAACTCAATCAAACCTCTCCTTTTACGTTAATTGTTACACAGTTTTTACCTTAGCACTCTGAAAGGAAGCAATTATCCTGGATCCATGAAAACATCTCAAGTGTAAAAGACACCAAGTAATGACTGCTATCCCTTCACCCTCAAAGAAAGCAAATAACTGCAAAATATAAATAAAGACACTGGTGAAAGAAAAAGGGATATAAATGGGGCCATAGGTCATAAGAAATTCTGCCTGCTTGCATCTACAGTGCACCAACAGTTCAGCAATTTCTCAAAGGTAAGTGGGTTGCTTTCACAGCATTTTTTGATGCATCTTTTGGGAGACCTGGGGCTAAAGATTGCCCAGGTGTGATTTGTAATTCTACTTCCTGCCTGTTCCCACACATGCAGGGAAAAGTCCTGTACCCTCTTCTTTTTGAGCATGGCTGGCTAAAGGCAAGGATCCCCAGGGAAATCTACAGCAAAACTGTGTTCCTGCTTTATGATGACAGTTAACTTTGAAATTAAAAACTAATAAAGAAAATTCTAACTGAGCCCAAATGGTACTGGCTTTTTGGACTAAAATTTCAGGGTTGAATAACTGGAATTTCAATATCATCCCATATGTGTTTGTGAAGTAGCATTGTCCCAAATGGCTAGTGATGCAGTGCTTTCTCAGTCCTGCTGAATAAATCTATTTTAAGTCAATTCCCAGAAAAAGAGTTTGAAAACCTCCTCTTGCTGTTGCCATTGTTTATTTGCAACAGTAAAAATCTGCCAAATTTCAGGCTTCATCCTGAAAACACCAGGAGCTCAGTCCCTTATCCAGCAAAGCCTTTCATCATGGGCTTAATTCTGAAACACACGAATAGTTCCCAGTGACATCTGCAGAATAAGTCAACTTCAACAGCTTAGGTTGAGCACCCCCATCCCTGGATCTGAGGGGGTTTTTCGTATGTTCAGAGAACAGCACTGCAGGAAAATGGTCACCAGCAGAAGGGACCTGAGGAGTTGGTGACTGGTGTTCCACTGAGCTGAGCAGGGCAGGGGAGAGGGGACCAGCTGGGCATTAGGGAAGGACAGGAGCCTTGTCTTCATGCCTTAAAATTTATATTCCACTTCATCCTAATGACTGGAAGTTCATCTTGGTCTGGGAGTGTGCTCAGGCCAAACACAATGTCAGGTTTCTGCAGTCTTTGGAGATTTCTGTTTGGTTTCAGGGGCTGTTTCAGGGGTTTCAGTTCCCCTGCAGACCCCTGCCCAGTGGGGGAAATGCTGCAGAGGATGGAAGGCTCAGCCCTCAGAGATGTAAATGGGTGCTGCTGAAGGAGGATCTTCTGCTACAGCCTAAAACCTGGCACAGACATCCCTTCACTGCACTGAGCGATTTTAATCTGATGGAGCCCTCTTTATTCAAATCTCATCACTCTTGACTGACATCAGGGGTAAAAATCTTGAATAGAAATGTTTCTGTCTGTAATTATAATTGGCTTTTACAAACCTCCCCTCTCCACTACATTGACCATGCAATGATTTCTTTCAGTTCTGTGCTTGTTGGGAGGAAAGCCTGTTATATCATCAGCATGAATTGCTCTGCAGAGAGTTTCCAAGGGCAGGTGCACAGGAGAGAAATGGATAATATGGCCTTGTGTTGACAGGAACTGTTACTGGCATGGAAAAAGTTTAATTTCAATCTCACTATAAAACATGAAGCCAATAACTTTGTGGGTAGCGAAACTCACACCAAGCACACTCATCCAAGCCATGCAAACAGGGAGGGGGCTCTGACTCAGCTGGGTTGAGGGCAGGTCAAGGTGAAAGCACAGGAAATGAAGAAGTGACTGATGGTGCTGGGGAGGGGGATGCCTTTATTTCAGTCCAGTGAAGGTGGTGCTGTGCACAAGGTGTCCCCTGGCTGGAGGATGACAACAAAGGCTGTGGGGTGGAAATGTGCAGCAGCAGCCTGAAAGCTCAGGAGCTCAGAGTGAGCCTCACCAGGAATGTTCTGTGATAATGTTGGGCCTTTTGTTGTGTTCTGTTTTGTGAGAGCTGGCTGCTGCTTTTAGTGGCCTTCCTGAGATGAACTCTCAGCTAATGTGGAGTGCATTTACAGCCCTGGCTGCGTCAAGTGCACTCTGATGGAACAGTCTGGCTGCACCTCCAGTTTCTGCATTTGTCTGCCTTTGAACAAATGGCAAAGAAATAGTTAATCATTAAACTTAGCAGATAATGCTGTTTACAGCTGCTGAACACATTAAAAATGGTTTTCTGTCCTCAGCAGCTTTCTGCCTTTGAGGGTTCTGCTTTTGTACAGGAAAAAAGCCATTTTGCTCTGCTTCAGGCAGAGCACGGGAGTCCTGTGTTTGTCCAAATTCTTGCTCTGAAATCCTACTTCTGTTCTTTCTCAGCATTGCTTGTCTCATCCCAGGGTCATTCAGACTGAAAAGATATCCTTAACCTGAGAGCATGGAAAGCATGAAAGGCACAAGTTAAGGTCTTTTAGTTAAATAAACTGGTATCATAAACTGAATTATGCTAGGGGAGAAGCAGGCACAGAATCTTCCATGGAATTTTGTGCTGCTTTTGCCATTCAGGCAGTTGGCCACCTCAGCCCTTGATATGTGAAATAGCACCTTTGGCTCCAGTATTTTTAATGCAGGGGTTTTGTTCCTGCATGCTGTGGGCTGCTCATGAACTGTCAGAATGGCAAAAACCTGTGAAATGCTCCTTCAGACTAAGGAAAGTGATTGCTTTGCAAGAGACATTGCAAAAGGGTTGTTCTTCTAAGACATCAGGTACCCTCTTTTAAAGTGTTGGGCATCCTGTGCTCATTATCAATGGAAGGACAGGAGGAGCTTGATGGGATGTAGGACCAGGCATGGGACTGGTTGAGGAGTTTGCAATTTCCTTCTCTTTCAGACTTTTGACACAAACCTGAAAAGTGAACCTTTGTTTTAAAAATGACTGTAGTGACCATCTGAATCATCATCATCATGGACACTAAGGTGGATTATTTGCTCTCCTGAACCTTGCCTTGACAACCTCTTTGCAAATCTATGGAAAATAGTATTACTGCCTTTTTTTTCCTTTTTCTTCTTCTTCTTTTTTTTTTTCAGTGAAAGGTTTTCTCCCAACACAGAAGGATAGGAAAATCATGTCATTGAGTTTTATTGTTCTTTGTCAGTACATGGCAATCTCAGCTCCTGAATCTTTAGTTTGTAATGAGATGCAAACTAGAGTGTCATGGTCAAAGAATTTTGCCCCTTAATGTGTCTTTAAATCGAGGTTTTAATGCATATAAATTACAACCATTTAAATTAGCACAGTATATATTTTTAATTACTGTGAATGAGCTCTAGAGATATTATTTATGAGGAATCAAGTGAGATTTTATGGTGAGAACCTAAAAGGGGCTCCTTTCACTTAATTAATTAAAAGCAGCTCCACCAAAATCAGCAAAATGGTGTGACAGTAGGAGGGACCAGAGATTTCTCCTCTATCTTTACTGAGCACTGCTGAATTCCTTCACAAGCTGGTAATTAGCAGAAGGCTAATGCTAATGACTGCTGTCTGCCTCTTGTATCAAGCCTTAAAACATGGTCAGGTTTTTGAGGTTTTTAAGCTCAATGGAAAAGTCAAGGTATCTCAGTACCTGAGAACACAACATGGAGTCTTACATTCCTTTATTTTTCAGAAATAATAACAGAACTTCTTATCCACTGGGAGATACCTGGTCATCTAATTCCCCTTTCTTTGGAGAATATTTTAAGGACAAAAGACATGTGTTGACCTCTCAAAAACAGAATAAACATGTCCCTAAAAATAATGACTTCTTTAGGGAAAAGATTTTCCTGCTAAACACTGAAAGTGGAACTAAGCAACTAGATTTGCTTCAGATGAGTTGTAAACTGCCCTACTTCTGCAGAACATGGGAAATAAAAGTGGAATTTTATTTCATGTAATTGTAGATGGGACCAAGAAAATAGCCATTACTGACTGAAAACTGCCTCCTGGGCACTGTAGAGAGAAGTAAGTCCCAGTGTAACAGGACCAATAAAATGTCATGAAATATAAAGAAATGTCTGTGTCAGTGATTTTACAAAATTGTTTTGAGCAGCTACACGGTTTTGCTGGAGATTGCTTGCAGAATGGACTGGAAACACTTTTCCTAATGACCAATGTGCAATATAAAAGTCACATGATTTTCCTTCATGCCGTAGGGCTGGAAGTTCAGAATCTTAACCAAAACTTTTTTCCTCTGACTTGGAGCAGTATTGATAGCCCTAAGGACAGCTACACAATTTGGGCAGCTTTGTGAAAGAAGATCAGCTGCCTGCCATAGGAACCCAGATCTCAAAAAAGTCAACATGCAGCTGGCAGAAAAGACAAGCAAACACCCCAATGGTTTAATATAGCTATGAAATGTTGAGGTTGTCTTGATGAAAGCTCTGTTCTATCTGACTCAACTAAGGCAGACATTGTCACTTAGGACCAGAGGGCATATTCTGATCATCAGGTGAAAGTAGAACTTAATCCAGTTATTTTTATGAGGAGCCCTAGACATTGAGTCTAACTCAAGCCTATCTTTTGGAAAGACTTCAGTAAGTCACAGTGATTAATCACACTTGAAGTTTGAAAATGTGTATCTAGTTTCTAATTCAGATTGGTCTGGTTCTAGTTTCTATATATTAGTTCTTGTTTCATATTTACTGTTTGAGTTCTTGTTCAGTTCAGCTGAACTATTGTTGCGCTTACTATTTGTTCTTTGTGAAAGTGTTTATAATACAGACACTTTTTCATTTTCTTTTTGAACATGACAGAATATTTGGAGCTTTCTAGATCTAAATCTCATGCTGGACTCCTCCATATTGTGACTGTACTTTTGTAGATGAAGCTCTTCCCAATTTCAGTCTAGACCTGTGTCTAAGAAATAGAGAAAACAAGGCAAAATAAAGAGAGGAAATGGGATGCACAGGGAGAGATGTCAGAAACACAAAATCCTTGGTTCTGGCTGATGTCATGCCCAAGCACTTGCCAGGGTGTCCATGGTAAGGCTGGGTCACAGGCATGGCTTCACCCCACAAACTAGAACAGAGCTTTTGGGAAGAAGCAGAGGGGCCACCAGGAATTTCAAGGGAGGCATGGAAAATCTTTAGAAAATCCCTTGGGCATCCCTGTTTTCCAGGTGCAAAATTATTCCTGTGTTTTTCTCCCCGCTTCCTCTTCAAGAAAGGGAGTAAAGGATGAATTACCTGAGGGAATGGCATGAACCTGTGTCAGGGAAGGTTTTAGATGGATATCAGGAGAAGATTTTTCATCCAGAGGGTGCTTGAGCCCTGCAACAGGCTCCCCAGGGCAGTGCTCACAGCACCAAGCCTGACACAGTTGAAGAAGCATTTGGACAACAGTCTCAGGCACACGCTGTGAGCCTTGGGTTGTTCTGTGCAAGGCCAGGAGTTGAATTTTCATGATCCCTGTGGATCCCTTCCAACTGAGAATATTCTTTGATTCTACAAAAATTCAGTATTGCAGCATCTGTTTGCAATAATTTGCATCTTGTTTAAAAAATATTGGAAGTTAAAAAAAAAAAAAGAGATCTATAAATCACTTTGCAACCATGGAAAAGGCCATTGCATAAATAAGGAAACAGTGGAGAAAAAGGGAAGCTGTTAGATGCATTGCTGGCCAATATAAAAATTGCTACATATAGGACACTTAAACTGCAAGAAGGAATAAAAGACACTGAAAAATGAGGGAGAAAGCCAAGACACAACCTGAGGACCCAGACTAGCAAACTGGTCTCAGCTTACAAGGGTGACTGGAGCCATTCAGAAATGGAAAATAAAATTGTTGTTGAAGATGCAGCACCTGTTGGGACGTGCAGCATCAAAGGTGGCTGTGGAGCTGCCCTGGCAGCAGCAGTTTCCTGGAGGGGATTGTGAGTGACCTTCTTCCAACTGCCCCTGTGCCCATGGCCACATGTCCCAGAAACTCTGTGCACTTGGGGACTTCCCCTGTCAAGGTCAGCTTAGCTCTGCTTAGGCAGAGTGCCTGATTGCAGCTCCAAGGTGGTTGCACGAGCCTTGAAGGGAGCTCCACATGAAATCCATGTTGGCTGTAGTATTTTAGGTGCTAATAACCCATCTAAAGCTGTCTGGTGTCCCCAAAGATCACAGCAGGAGCCTTTTCTCACCAGTGCCACCGTGTGCCCTGCTTCCA
The DNA here is from genome assembly GCF_012460135.2 of Molothrus ater. NCBI lineage: Eukaryota > Metazoa > Chordata > Aves > Passeriformes > Icteridae > Molothrus > Molothrus ater. The sequence continues at coordinate 12,508,901 of NC_050480.2, read as the reverse complement.
TATTTCTCTTGTGCAGCACTGGCGTGGGAGAAAGGAGAACTGCTCACAAGGAAACCTCTGAAGTTTAAAAACAGAAACAAAGTGGTTTTCCCAGTCTTTTATGCTTGGACATGCTGGAGTAATGTGACATGGAGGGATGTAAGGCTGGTTTCATTAGGTTCTCTGGCCTTATGCCCAGCTCTGTGCCTGCAGTGCCAGCCCAAGGTGATGGTGGTGGGCTCGGGGTGGCAGCCCAGGGTCAGCTCTGGGGTGTCCCTGTCCCAGCTGGACAGGGTCCCCTGTGTGCCATTTGTTGGGTCAGGGTGGCTCCAAGCCCTCAGGCCCCCCCCTGTGCCCCTTTGCAGGGCTGCTCTGTGCAGGGGGGGCAGCAGGTTGGGTGATGGCTTTGGGGACACCTCTGCAGTGCAGTCCCTGCAGTCCCTGCTGTACTGGGGCATGTCCCTGGTGTCTTGGGGCATGTCCCTTGGCCACAACCCCAAACTACTCTTGGGAGGAGCTGCTTTGGCCCCTTTGTCAGGCATATTGTGTCCACAGGGCTTTTAATGATTCAGGGGAATGTCTAAAGCAGGTGATCAGAACTGAAATTCACTGATAGCCCCTTCTCAATCCTTTTTTGCCAAGGTTAGCAAAAATTTTTTTGAAATTAAACCTGGATTCTATTTTGCTCTCTCCTCCTTTCTCCTCTGATCCTCTTCTTCCTTCTGTTCCATCTTCCCTGCAGAAAAAGAATCGCCACTCAGCTCAAGGGGGACTGTCCTCCAGAAGGAGCTGGGAATTAATCTTGTTGCTGAAATGAAGAATAGAAAAGTTCTTCAAAACTTTGTCATTTATTTATAAAATACAAGACTTATGATTTATTTTTCCTCCCTTTCTCATTAATCATTGTCCTCTTCAAGCATTCAGGAAATGTATGTCAGCCCCCCCAGATTCATTAAAAGGAATAAAAAGGTTTCCTTCTTCTGCCTTCTTCTGCTAAGTATTGTAGGACTGGACTTTACAGATGTTTTTGGAAAATATAATTTAAAAAAAAATGAACTATACCTTGAAAATTAAATAGAGCTTTAAGAAGAGTATCAGCTCTTTATCTGTTATATTAGTTATATTATATCTGTTATATTATATTATATCTGTTATTATATTATATTATATTATATTATATTATATTAATCATATTATCAGTTTTATTAGTGATAGAACTGTGTGATTTGGATTCTGGGTATAGTGTAAGAAAAAGGAAGCATAAATATCTTTGTTTAATGGATGTGCCCTCCAGGACCAAGGAGCCTTTGGTAACTCCTGCTTTGAAGCTGCTGCCAGGAGAATTCTTGTCCTGCCCACAAACACCTGCACCTGATGGGCATGGCAGGACATGGGGCTTTGCAGGGGCTCTGTGTAACTCCAGCATTGGTTGAAGTGCCCTTGACACCTCAAGTTACTGATTGCAAGCCTCTCCCAACACCTCCCAGTGAATGGCAGAAAGAGGGAAAGGTGACACAGGAGGGAAAAGTGGCTTCACTGCCATTAATTGACGGTGAAAACCTACTTGTATCATTTCCTCCAGCACAAATAGAGGTGAAAAACCTTGTTTCTGCTCTACAAGGCTATGGCTAAGATAGGCAGAGCTTTGATTAAAATGCGCTGGGAGAGTCAGGTGTGTGTTTTGGAGCCCAAAACATGGAATTGTTTGTCAGAAGTTGTACTAAGAGGGGAAAAACTTCCCAGGCTCCCAGTGGCACACCAGGATTGTAGAGAGCAGGGTATGAATTTCATTTTCTCTTTGAGCATCCACCGTAAAACACAATTTCTAGAGCTTTATTAAATGGCCCTGAGCATGAAAGTGGGTGCTACATATGTGTATATTACAAGTAATATTAATGTAGATGTGTTACAATAAATTTCCAATACATCTTCCTTTCTTTCTCCTCTTTCCCCTCATCTCCATTCTAACACATTTTTGAGGTGGAGCTGCTGAATCACATTTAGAGGGGCTGAGGGATTGTTTGTGTGTTTTCCTTCAAGGCAGCACTGTCTCTGGCAGCTGTGGTGCTGAAGATGGTCCTGAGCTCTTGCCAAGGACCTGTGGAGAGCTGAACTCCTGCTTGTCTCAGGAGCCTCCTGTGCTTGTGAAAAGACTTGGTGCTGTCCAGGGTCTGGATGAAAGTTATTGCTTGAATTTCTTGTAGTGAGAGACTGTCTCTCCACCTAGACAGGAAATCAGCATTCAAAAAGTTAATTTAAGACAGTAAAAATGTAGCATTTAGTGCAACTAAAGGTGTGCATGCACAGAGATAGGGGTCAGCTGTGAGCCTCCATCTGCGGTCCCTCTGCAGATGTGACCCTCTGCAGCTCTGCTCCCAGTGGATGCATTGCTCCACCTGCAAATGTGTTGGATGCTAGGGCTTGAAATTACTCTATATCTGCTCATTTCAATATATATGAACCTGACTAAAGCCTCAGACCTGGCTACTTCAATATCAAGAAATCTTCTCAATAGTCAAAAATTTCCTTGCTAAATTAGATCCATTTCTCTTTGGTTTTTACCTTCTTTCCTTTCTCACCCAAAGCTACCCCAGGTAATAGTGCATTTCAAAAATGGACATCTAAGACTATTTAGAATTATTTGAGTAGTTACCATGTAAGCTCTTACACTGCATTAACTTGCCCAGTTGATGTGTGTGTGGTCTGAGAGGACAATTTGTGGGCAGGGTTGCTTCTCCCCTGTACTCAAAGCAGGTTTTGGTACAGCTTTCTGTAACTTACATCTCTGTGTTTCAATGAATTTAGGATTCCCCTCTCTCATCAGTATATTTCTATATATTTTACTAATACAGTAAATCTAGTATATTTTACTAATTTTTGGAATTGTCCTGCCAAACTTTATGTTGCTGGTGGGGATGATGGGAAGAAGGACACAGGACACTTTAAATCCCACTGTTACAAATCTCTGTGCTGTAGGTAACTAAGACCATCTATATACCAGCCTCAAGGTGAAGGTGATAAATCTTACTCATCCTCAGGACACTTTGCCAAGTGACTGATTAAAAGCAATCTTCACAGGAATTGTTCTCTCTGCAACTGGCCCATAAAAATCCCAAACCAATCCCTCTTTTCTTAGTTACTCCAGTACCTGTAGTAGAAGAAAGCTGTTGGTTCCCCGAGAAGACTTGAATATTCTTCTTTTAAAGTTCTAGCACTACTCTTCACTGCTGGTCACGGTGCCCTGCAGGTATTCCATTCTGCTGAACATCAGGGCTACACAAGAATTAATTTTTTTTTCCTCAATGCCTTTTGGCTGCAGGTGTCAGTCTGCAGACAGAGTTTCTGGAGAAGGCATGTCCTGCCCCAGGAGAAAAAGCTGGAGCAAGCAGCAAGGCTGCCAGCAAAAGTGCTTTTTGGAGGTAGACAAGTGGCTGATTGGCAGTGCTGGGGAGGCAGGGGAGTATTTGGGTGGGGAAAGAAGGTATTGAAACAGAGAAGAGGTTTTAACTGTAAATGTATGGTGGGCATAAGGGAGACAAAACACTGCTTAAGAAATTGTGTGATTTAAAAAATACATTATTTGGCTGTCAAGTGAATTATAGAGGAGAAAGGGAGATTATTCATTAGATGCATCATAGCGACAGGACATAAAGGATTAGACATGCTGTGTGAGCCATAAAGCTTTCAACCAAGCAGGGAAAGAGTAATGATCTTGGTTTTATTGTGCTGTTTTCAGGCTGACAAAGTTCTAATTTTGTTCCAAAAATAAAGTTATGAACCAAATAGAAAGGGCTCTTGAATTGTGTAGGTTCACTTCTGTGATGGTGTTGACTGTGCAGAGACAGTTTGATCACTATCTGTCAGAGCTGCAGAGAAACCTCTGCTTCATGGGAGCCCAAATAATTCTCAAAACAAATGCAGATAAACTTTCTTGTTATTGATTAGCTTCCTGGCTTCTTTTATTTGCCTCTGCAGCCCCCTCTGTTAGTGCAGTGAATTGCTGGTGACTTGCAGGAGCTGGCAGGGTGACCTCAGCTTCTCAGGGGAGCAGGGCTGCGTTTGATGTGCCTCTGCTGGCTCTGCCCAGAGCCAGGAAATGCTGCTCCAAAAAGGGCCTCTCCTGCCTCTCACCCCCACTCTCCTGAGTCAGATAATCATCAGATAATCATCTGATATCTGCCCCACTGTCCTGGGCAGATAATTGTCAGCACCCAGGACATCCCTCTGGCTGTCCTGAGCAGCCAAGACCCCTGCCAGGGGGCTCAGAAGCCCTGGCACAGAGCCCAAGATGCCTGTGGTTTTGATTATGACCCATGGAGCAAATTACCAACCTTAGATGAAGATCAGCAAGCCCCAACAGTTTAGGTAGAATAATAGTGAAGTTATCACGGGGTGAAAAAGTAGATTTTGGGGTTTCTGGAATGGGGATTCAGCAGGGCAAGATGGAGGGATCTGGGCATGTCCAGCCTTTCTCCTTCTTCTTGGCCTCCATCTTCTGCTGTGATGTTGGCACTTTTGGATTGGTTTAGAGTAGAAGCTCACTGTCTAACATAGGTGATAGGTACTGGAAAGTAATTGTAAACATTGTACACGTAGTTTTTAGTATAAAGACATAACACAGCCCCTGGGGCAGGCAGAATCCCTCGGACTGTCTTGCTGAGCAGACCTTGGCAGGTCAGGAGGAAGAATTTTATAGATGAGATACAATAAACAACCTTGAGACCGAGAAATGAAGAGCCCTGACTCCTTCTTCAAGTGTTGGGCTGGGAAAAGAGACCTTGGAACTTTTCTAGGGGTCACTCTGACCAGCCAGAGATCCCAACTGATAATCATCTGTCAGCCAGGGGGAAAGTGCTGCTGCCACCTCCTCTGGCTGTGCCACTGCAGCACCACTGACCCCAGGCAGGCAGGAGCATCCAGGCTGCCTTTCACACAAACATCAAACCCAGTAAAAACAGGTGAGGGACCCGTGTCAAGCTGGAGAATTGACCTAACAAAGGAATAGCAGCGGCCTGGCTTCAGCTGGGACAGAGTTAATTGTTCTTAGCAGCTGGTACACTACTGTTTTGGATTTAGGATGAGAATAATGTTGATAACACACTGATGTTTTAATTGTTGCTCGACTGCTGCTCAGGGACCAGCCGGGCACTGTTCAGCAGGTGGTGAGCAGTTTGATTGTGCATCACTCGGTTTACTTGGGGCTTATTCCTCTCTTTCTTTTTGTTGTCTCCCTTTCCATCATCATTCTTAATGCTGTTGTTACAAGAATTTACTTTATTTCAATTATTAAACTGTTTTAATCTCAACCCAGAGGTTTTACCTTTTTCTGATTCTCCTCTCCGCCACACTGGGCTGGGGATGGAGTGAGCAGGCAGCTGCCTGGTATTTAGTTGCCATCTGGGGTTAAACCATGACAGCCAGGCACTTCAAGTCTATTGCTTCATATTTATTATGACTTGGATAGTCCCTTGATTGGCTGTGGGGGAAAACTTAAAATTAAATTCTAGAGCATTTTGTTGACTAGAGCAGCATGTTCTGCTCTTTTACAACACTCAGAACAAGGTAGTTGGTGAGGAATGTAAAAAAATAAACTTAACTCCTTTCTGTAAGCAAAATTAGAAACTCAGAGGAGCAATTTAACCTCCAGAGCTCACAAGAGGACAATATAACAGTGTGGTCACCTGCAATTTTTGAGTCATTCACTCCTTTGAATCACTCTTACGTGATTCACACAGGCTGAGTGAAAATGCAGACCTGCCCTGCTAGCTGCTATCTTTACTTCTTCCTTCAAGCTTTTCCCGTGTTTCTTAATTCTCTCCCTTCATTTACTTCACAGTAAATTTATCTGAATTTCTGAACTCCAGTTAACAAAGAGAAGGATGTATTAACTACACAATCAACATATAAGGGCTGTGACACATGATAGAAGCACCAGAAAGATAGTGAGATATTAAAAAGAAGTTATTCTGATTTATAAGCACTGGAGAGTTGCATTTTCACACCCTCTAAACAATTTGAAGGTTAGAAATGTACTTGAAAGAAACTTCACAAAGATTTCTTATATTTGCTCATTGGTGCTTTCATAACCTTCATGTCTTTCCCTTTCTCATGAGTTCCCACTGATGATAGCCTTAATTAAATCAGAAAATTTTGTTAGCAGTTCCTAAGTGTATTCTTCCTCTTTGGGTTGTATTGTACAATTAAATGAATTTCTTAGACTGTATTTCTTAAAATATCTGTTTCTTCCTGTAGCATATTCCCATTCTTGTCAGCAAGCCCTGTCAGCAGCTGAAGCAAGATCTTTCTCACCAGCTTTTTTTTTTTCCTTCTTCTTCTTTTTGGAGAGACATTGTTGCATAAAAACCAAATAGGAAATAACTATTTCTAAGCTTGAGCCACAAAAAACTTCAGCAGATCCTTTCTTCATTCCAAAAGGTTCCCTTACCTAAATGTTTTATCATTTACTCTTTAAGTGGGTCCCCTCTCTCATGCTGAGCCTCTTCTTCTCTGCCTAACTAATATTTCTTCATTAATCTCTTCATCAAATACAAAAAAAATGAGGTGTTGTGCATCATAATTTGGGAAAAAAACCTCATCAATCTCTTCTCTGGAAAAGAGATCATATTTAGTCATTTTATTCCATACTTCATCCCTCTTTCTTTTGTGTCTGGGTTTGCACTTTTGCATTCCAGCTTTGTTCTCAATCCTCCATAAAGTCCTATTAATTAAATGCCTTTCTCAGTCACTTCTTCCCACTATCTTAAATATGGATAAGCCTGGGAAAGGTCAGCAGCTTCAACTGCTCTTTTAATACAGAGTGGAGCCAGCTATAAAACAAAGCCCAGATAAAATCAAATCAAACCTGGAAGGACTGAGCTGAAAAGCAATAATTGCTTGGCTGTCCTCAACAGAACTACAGAAGTGCTTAATTTAAACCTGAAAACAAAACTGAGAGGATTATTGGCAAGAACTTGATGAAAGAAAACCCAGTTGATAATATTGATTGTAGTTGGCAATTTTTTCCTCCAGAAAGTGCTTTACAAACACTAATTAACCACGGTATTGCACAACCTGAGGATCTCTTGTAGCAGGGTTTTTTAGCTTTGGGTCTTCTGTGATATGTGGCCAAAGATTAAGCAAAGTATAGCAAAGCTTTTTCTAGCGGAGAAATGGACCCATTTTAATCTAGTGACCAGTTTTGGTGTGTGCTATTGTACTCTGCTTAATCAGGCAGCAGTCAGCACTTCTTGATGGAGGTGCATTTTTATTGCATTTTTATTGCATTGCACAAGGAATGCCCCAACAAAGGCAGGAATGATGCATCTGACACCATGTTTTCAGAAGGCTAATTTATTACTTATTTATTACTTATTTTACTATATTATATTAAAGAATACTATACTAAAGAATACAGAAAGGGTATTAACTGAATGCTAAAAAGATCATAATGAAAATTTGTGACTCTTTCCAGAGTCCTGACACAGCTTGACCCCAGTTGGCCAACAAGTGAAAACAACTCACACCAGAATGCAATGAAAGAATCACCTGTGGGTAAACAATCTCCAAACACATTCCCCCATGTGAGCACAACACAGGAGAAGCAAATGAAATAAAAATAGTTTTCCTTTTCTCTGAGGCTTCTCAGATTCCCAGCAGAAAAATCCTGGGCGAAGGGATTTTTTCAGAGAATGTGAATGCCATACATTTGTTCTTGTCTAATTAGGCCTTAAATAGGGGTAAAACATCATATTCACTCCCAGTCCTTGGGTGGAAGGGTTGGGAAGGAGAAGTGCTGGCAGTGGGCCATGTTGCTGGCTCTGCTTGGGTTTGGTTGTTTTGGGTTTTTTTTAAATTAAAGCTCCTTGGGGCTCTGTCTGTTTCTGCATATCCACAGAGGAGTCTGGAGGAGCCATCTAAGGTCCAACCACTGCTGAAAAGCACAGCAGTGCTGCTGTCTCTGCAGTGTTCACTCTTCCAACAAGTGAGTCCCTATGGTGGTGATCATGAGACTGGCCTGTAGAAAAGTTAAGCACAGTTCCAGTTACCAAGGGTGAATAAACAAAATTAAATAACTATTTCCTTTGCCTGCAGTCAAATTTGTCATGCATCACTGATATGGAGCCCCTCAAGATCTGAACCAAACTTGACAATTTTTTTTTTAAAGTTCTTAATCAGCAGCCATAGCTGGGCAGTTATGATTAAGCAATTGCATTGTGAACCTCATAGTCTTGGCTAATCTTTTGTTTTAAGGGAAAGGGAAGACAATCCCAAGAGAAATGGGCAGTCTGGACCAGAGCCACCAGGAGTGAAGTCAGCAGAACTGAGCAGCAACTGGGGGAAAGGTAATTCTGGCAGTGGGAGACCACAGCCACCAACCCCTGACCACCTGCTCAAAATGGACCCCAGGCTCAAATGGAGGGAAGAACTGTGCATGCAGGCTAATTAGCATGAGAAATGAGAGATAAGAACTAGCAAATAAGGGGCTGAGTACTGATTAATAAAAAATTATGTAATCTGTAACCAGGGGATGCCTTTGTTAAAATGTTTAATTAAAGTTTGGATGGTCAGGTAGCCAGCCTTTTATGGGTTACAACCCAGCTCCTGACTTGGCACGAACTAGGAAAAAATGTTAGAAATACCTCAGTGTGTGTGAATTGATGTTGAGCACCAGGTAATGAGCTGGCATTTGGGACAATGGAACTAAAAGCAGAGGAAATCTCAGTTTAAGTTTCTGTCTCCATCTCTCATTCTCACTGTGCAGCATAGCAGCAGCTGCCTAACCCAAAAAACTCAGTGGCCAGTTCTTCTTTATGATGGGTAAATCACCAAGCCTCACAGGTTTCAAAACACTTGGTAGCACACAGCCTGTCCTTCTCATACTCTCATGCATTAGGTACAACTGTTTATTTTCACTTTGACCACCGGTGTCTATCTTCCATCTCCAGCTTTGCTATTCCCAGAGATCTGAAATGAAAAGAGAGATATATTTTGAAGTGACAGCATCAGTTCTTTGCACTGATAAGTAAAACTGACCTGTCATTTTAGGTAGAAAAACCTGCTCTGCAGCCACACCACAGCATGGTCTTGCCCTGCTGTTGGGCAGGAGCAGCCTCAGCTGTGGCACTGCCCTGGAGCCACAGCAGGAATAAAAACCTCGTTGTTCTTCAAGCACTCAACACCTCAAAAACCTCTAAAGTCTTGTGATTTTGATGAAGACTTTGAGAAGAAGAGAGAAATCAAGAGTTTTATCTGGTACCAGTCTTCTCCATAGATATTGCAACTGATGCCTGTTTATTGCATCACAGCTCCTGCCTCATTGCTGCAAAGAGAAGAAAAGCAGGAGTGAGGTGTGGGACCTCAAACCAGCTTGGTTGTACCTCAGCCTGTGCTGGGGGAGCAGTGTCACTGGGGGAAGGGGGAAGAAAGCAATCCCATTTTGGGTAGAAGTCTGCCCAAGTGCTAGCTGCAGTCCCAGGTGGTGGGTTTGTTTTCCAGGCTCCAATAAAACCCATCTGTATGCAATCACTGCTGGACTAAATGGGGGGAGATTTGGTGAGCACATGTGTGCTCACACCAGGATTTTGAGTGGAGATGGAGCCTGCAGGAGCTGTAGCTCATAGCTCTGCCTCTGCCAGTGTGGAGGCAATGTGGGAAGCCAAGCACAAAACCTCAGACCCAGCTGACACTGACACTGTGCCTCCATTGTCACAACCCATTCATTTTCAAGCATTTTTAAATTTAGCACAGCTTATTAGAAGAAGGTGCTTAACTCCAGATGGTGTTACCTGGTTTTAAATGTCATTTCAAGGGGAAGGGCTGCTTCCCAAGGGCTCTGTGGTTTTCCAAGTTCCACTGCAAGTAAAGTAAAACTGAAAAGGTTTGGAGAAGGGTTGCCTAATGAATTGCATCCCAGCCAGGAGTAATTAAACAGGCCGTGGCTTCTCAGCATCAGTAGAGTCAGTAAGATGGGGAAGGTTCATTTGCTGGTCCTCGTAGATCAGTGTCATGAGACACCCCACAAAGCTACTGGGTGGCAGGTTTAAAATTAAAATAATGAAGTATGACTTCACATGGTTCATAATTCAGCTGCAGAACTCATTGCCACCAGCCACTGGGGGCCTATCACTCAAATGGCTTCCAGGGGAAATTAGCCTGTTCAGGGAAGAGAGCTCTGCCAGCACCTGCTAACAGCAGAGATTCTCACCCACAGCTGTGGTCAGGAGCCACAGAGCCAGTGCTTTCATGGAAGTATTGCTGTACATGCTCCTCTTCTTCTTCCATCCCCTAAAACATCCCAGCAGCTACCAGCAGAGGAACCAGGGTCTGATAGTGCTGCTATTACAGTACAAGGATTCCTCAGCCCCAGTCAGGAAGGGGATATTAAGCAGTACAAGTGCAAATAGCCACTCTACATCACATGTGCAGAGCAATGCTGGGTGTTGCAAGAAGGTGGGGACGCAGTGAGATAAATACAGAAATATATTTGAGCCTGCCCAAAATCATGTATCAGCATAAAAGGGGACTAAGGGCTTCCCTGGTCTCAGGCTTGTGATGGTGCTGTCCTTCAGTGTTGGGGCAAAGGAGCTGTATGATGCTAGAACAGGAAAATGAATTTTATGATAATTACCAAATAACACAGAGGGAAAAAAAAAACAACTATCTTCTTATGCTTGGTAATAGAAATACATTCAGTGCTTATAATGATCCCTCTAATCTGAGCAGGATCTGAGTTTTATGTTTTGGAAGAGAGGGAGTGCTCAGACATAATTCCAGTGCAGCTGCAGACAATGCTCTTTTGTGGCTGATTATCCATCCATAATTCAGGCTGGTGAATTCAGCCTTTTCAGTTTTGCACAGTCCATTTGCTTCCAGACTACTTAGGTTTTCCCCAGTATTTTAAGTGGTAGAAATCATGCCAGAAGGTGACAGTTCTGCAGTCTTACCCAGGTGTATGTTAGCTACCATCAGTGTCTGCCCCTAGAGTAGTGCTGAGAGCTCCTGCCTGGGAGCTGGGAAACTGGGATACAGCTGGCTCCTCAGCTTGTGTGAAGGTGCACTTCATTCCTGCTGGTGAAACCTCTCCTGTGTGCAGGAAAGGCAATCCCCAGTTATTACGTTGTAGGGAAAATACCAGCTGGAGAATCTGTGTAGCCCCGTGGTTTTGAGGTGTGAGTTTGGGTTGCCTTGAGAATAAAGCAGTCTTTGGGTTAAAAAAAAAATAATTTGGTGGCCCCACTGCAATTTTTGAGGTGGCAGACCTCTGGCTATGTGATTTATATATGATTTGCATATCCTGGGATGCTGAACTACTGTGTATCTTTTCCATGTCCTGGGCGTAGTTGGCAACTAGAGCAGCACTAGACAGAGCCAGGATGACCTGCAGCTGCTCTTACTTTACCTCTGCAGAAAAAGTTTTCTAATGATGCCTGAGTCCTGCTGACTCAGCACCTGATTTTTACATGGTTTTTTTTCAGGAAAAATAGCAGAATTTTTCAACCAGTTGACCTCATCCTCCCTCCTGACTTCGAAAAATCTATGAATCTGAAACACAGAAGATGAAGAAGGATTTCTGCTTGTGCCAAGAAAACCCTTTTATTTCTCAATGTTAATATTTCTAATTTACATTTACTGCTTGGGGGTTTAGAGATTATTTGGAACAGCAACTATGAACCCTCCTTCCACATATGCTGGGACAAGCAGCTATTTATAGCTTTTGATTTGCAGTTGGAGAAAGAACCATAAATATTCCCTACTTCAGCAGGAAAATAGTTCCAGCAATATAAAAAAAGAGCCTCAGTACATAGGAATGGCACAGGATTTGGGCTTCATTGATTTTGCTGTTTCAGCTAAGATTTATCTCTTTGAAGTTTCTGAGACTGGTACAGTCTTGTGTCCATTTTAAGACAGCAGAGCCCTATGTTAAGCTTTGCATCATTAACAGAATGGTGGGCAAAAAATGCTCTGTGAAAACAGCCCAAGCCCTTGGCTTTATGCTCCTGAATATTCTAGGAGGAGGAGGCCTAAAAATCACTGATGTGAAAGTTCTCTATGTGTTATTATGCCTTTGGGGACACAGTAATAATCTGTGATACCTCACCTTTTAACTAGTCATCTGTGATGGGGAGAGAGGGAAAAGGGCTGTAATTGTTCTGCATGTTTGTTAAAGGATTATTTCACTATGTATTTGATAAAATACAATCCCTCATGATCATATATAATTTTACAGTGTTAAAAATAAATATCACAATAGCTTTTTACAGTTTTTTTTTTTTATTTTAACATAGCTGGGTAGGTGTTTCATATGCAGTTTATTGAAGTTGTATTTTTGATGTCTCCAAGGGGGATGTGGAATTGCTCTTCCCTGGTTCAGAATTTCTCAACACACTTAGTGCACCTATTCTCTTATTTCTGTTGCATGCAGTTCCAGTGGAAATGAGTGTTCTTAATCCCAGCCAACTGAGATGCAAACATTTAAAATTAAATATAGTTACTCATTTTAAAAGGTCACTCTTGTCTTTTTATTAGTGCTATTTATTTCCTCCAACCTGTTTCACATTCAGATCACTGCAATGAAGAGCAGTGCAACCCAGAACAGCCAGAGCTGGGGCTGAGAGTGGAGGGGAGAATTCTGCCACATGTGGCTCCTTGGTCTTAATGTGTTGCCACTTATCCCTTGGGCTGTGCACAGTCTGCAGAGACAGGCCCAGTCCTCTGTGCATCTTCTCTCAAAATCTTTTCTGCACTCCTGAATGGTTGGTTTGCTGCAGTGATGTGCATAGGCTCTATTGCTCGTGGTGGATTTCTGCTCTGAGCTATGTGGACTGCACAATGCTTTGAGATTCCAAACCAAATGGAGATTCACACTGTCTGATTCTCCTGAGCCCTGTACCCCTGGGTGTAGTTAACTCCTGGGAAATGCCAGCAGCTCCAAATAAGAATGGGAAGCTTCTAAAGGCTGAAATAAGGCTCAAGGCAGCAGGATGTTTTTTTTTTTTTAATAGTCATAGCAATTAAGATATTAAAATCAATGTCATGAGCTGTCACTTGGGCTGCATTGGCTCTGCTCTGCCATGAACTTGCCCTTTTTCACCACCCAAACCTTCTGAAACTGCAGGAGAACAAACATTTCTCACGGAGCCTAAGCACCCTCTGCTCTTAATCTGAATATGTTTGGATTTCTCAGCGAATCTGCCAGCATCCATTAGAGTCACCATTAAGGGGCCATGGTGGGATTTGAACTAATCAGTACAATTTACAAAATTGTTTGGAGCACCAAAACTTTTAGGAGCAGCTGAGTGGTGAAACCATACTCAGGGGACAGGAGTTTTTCTAACAAATGCAGCTTGGAAGAGGAGCAATCAGTCTGGCTCCCACCCAGGTTAATGAAAACCAACATTTGAGCCTGTGATAAACAAAGGAGCAGCCCGAGGTGTTTTCAACCTTCTCAACAGGCAAGAGAGGCAGAGGAAGGCATCAGGGAAGACAGCCAGCCAGTCATCAGTCTATCACTAAGAATTGTTCTAATTACTAAGGGGACAGAAGAACAGGGGAAATTGATCTCTGGTGCAAAGTCAGAGCATGTCAGATTTGCCATTCTTTCCATTTCCCTCTCCAAGTGCTGCCTCACACTGAGTGATGCTTTTGAACCCCCACATGCCCACTGATGATTTAGAATCCATACTTGCATGAAGGGATTATAATTAAGCTCCTCTGTGGCTTCATACACAAATTTACCACTCCCTTACAGACAGTACCCATCAGCTTTGTGTCTTCTGGCTGCTGTGGCATCATTACACCCAGATCAGCTGTGGTGTGCAGTTTTAATTTGATACTTTAGCAACAGCCAGGAGCCCTGTTTTAGCTGTCCCTGTGCTTCACATGATTCTGTTCATGCTCTGTAAGCTGGGACAGCCAACCTGAGACAGGAGGCTACAGCAGAGCTGCTCAGCCAGCCCAGATGAGAGCAGGGCTGTCAGAGGGGCTTCTGGAGATGGTGCAACTCCAGGTAGATCTCCTGCCAAAGCCTAAACCCAGGTGTCAAGAACTCACCAATTACCCATCTCTCTCAATTTCCCATTCATTTGGTTTTGAATCACAAACCAGTTTCTAATTGCAGCCAAATCTGACTTCTGCTTTTTAAAATTCCATTTCCAGATAAGTGCAGAACTGAGTTGTGGGTTAAGCCAGTCTGATCTCAGACTGGGAACAAGCTGCAGTGCCACTTGGGATTTGCTGCAGAGGTGTCATGGTGCCACTAGCAATGGGCTCTCCCAGGAGATGGGCTGGGCCACCTTGTCACTGTCACATTTTCTGAAAAATCCCTTGGCTGGGATTTCTTCTTCTGGGAAGATGAGAAGCCTCAGCTTCTCCTGTGTTTGCTGCTCTGGAATGTTTTCTGGAGATTGTTTATCTAAACATGTGAATTGTTTTCACTTAATGACCAATCAGCATCAGCTGTGTTGGACTCTGAGGGGTCAGTCATGAGTTTTTCATTCTCATCCTTGTTAAGCCTTCTGTCTGTATCCTTCTCTTTCTTTAGTATAGTTTTAGTATCGCAATATAATATAATGTGATATATCACATTATATTATATTGCGATACTAAAACTATACTAAAATCACTACTATCACTAAAATGTGATATAATGTGATATAATGTGATATAATGTGATATAATGTGATATAATGTGATATAATATAATATAATATAATATAATATAATATAATATAATATAATATAATATAATATAATATAAGCCTTTTGAGAATATGGAGTCAGATTCTTATCTCTCACCTCGTCCTGGGGACCTCTCAAACACCACACCATATGCTTGTGCATTACTCTGTCTGTGAAAGCAGCAGAAAAAAAATTCTTTGTCTAAGCTTCATTCAGGTGAAGCAGTTCCTTGTTTGAAGCTGCCAGCCATGAGATGAGCTCAGGAATCATGTCAGCCTGAAGAGGAGGGGCCACAAAGGGAGTGAGGAGAGAAGGGCAAAGGCAGGTAGTCCCTTGGTTAAATAGAGAAGAGCAGGATTTGTGCCAGAGGTGGGGCTGGTTCATGGTGGCAGAGAGGGCTCACAGGGGTGGTGCTGTGGCACAGAGCTGTTCTTGTTGTGCAGAGAGAGACAGAGAAGCTTCTGCTGGTAATTCACTGTCCCTGTAGGCTGTGGTCAGACCCTGAGCCAGGCAGGAGAACTCATCTGCCAGGGGAGGAACATCTTGTGCTCAGCCTCCTGTACTTGTGGCCTTCAGGTGAATTGCCAGTCCCCTGTGTTGCTTTGGTGCAGGACATGCAGACCTGCAGGCTTTGTCTGCATCAATAATCCTCTCTCAGGGACAGCTGGGCTTGGAGAATGGTCCCAGCTGCAGCCAGAGCCCCTCAGGGCTTGGGTGCTCCTCAGGCAAGGGTGGAAAAGCAGGGACACATCTCCTGGGGACACAGTCCTACCAAAGGTTCTCTTTGCCTCTCTGCTTCCAATCCTACAAGGATAAACATATTGGTTTCCTGAGCCCGAGCCTCAGCAGTGTTGTCTATTTAAAGAGTAAGGGTTGAAGTGAGTTATTTTTTCCGATATTTTGAGGCTCTTCTTGTGATGTGTTAAAAAATAAGAGAAACAGTCAGGGAAAGGTAAAGAACAAGTGGTTATTTATAACAGAAAGTAGTTAAATGTAAGGCACAGGAAAATTCTTTATTAAAAGAAATTAATTAATTCCTTGATCACATAGTATGATCTTGTCTACAAGCTCTCATTCAATGTGTGTTTTAAGGTGAGAAGAGTTTCTATTTTTGATAATCATTGTTTGCCAAGACTTAGAGCTTTGCAGATGAGTCTGTTTCTCTTCACCTCACCAGGATTTATAGCTGCAGTCAGCCTTTTAGAGGAACAAACATCAAAGCCTTCAGCAGGTGTGCAGTGACCAGGAAATGCAGCATAAACTCCAGAGAGGAGGTGACAGGATATTTCCCCTGGGATCCTTGTAAAAATGACATGGAAAAGACAGGAGTGTGTGCAGATTGCATTGTGAGCCCTGCAGAAAATGTATCAGCCAAAGGAGGAAATAATCTTGGAGATGCCAAGGCTCATTGAAGGCTAGTGCTCACAGAGCTGTGGGAACTGGTCCCAGTGGCACATTATTAACCAGCCTGGAATAAAGGTGTTTTCCATGAGCTTGTGTGCCAAAGCCTAGCCATCAGAAGTATTTCACTGTGGCACTTCTGAATTGCAGGGACGCAGTGTCCTGAGCTCATGCAGCTGGAGATAACTGATGGAAGAGCTGCTCCATAGCTCAAGAAGCAGGAGAAGGAAAAACTATGCCATTTAAAAACACTTGTCCAGTGGTGACAAGCACTTCCAGCACAAGCAAAACAAAACAGATGCAACAAAATAAGAGCTGTTCTTCTGTCAGGACTGGATGCACATGTTGGGATGTACCTGGTTTCCTAATGTGCCATTGGCATTTGCCAGAAACATCTGTTTTTTGAGCTACATGTCTGGATTGCATGCTGCAAATAAGTAGTTTAGTGCTTGTGTTGCACAAATAGATATTTTCTCTATGAAAATGTTTTCTTGACTGGCTGGACACCAAATAAGAGTGGTCTGGAAATGCAAGCACACCTGAGCCAGCTGATAGCCTGGGTGGTTTCTCTGAGCTGGATGCTGTAGGTGGCACTAGTGGTGTAGCTGATGTTAAATTATGCAGCATTTATCCCCTTTTGGCTGAAGTGGTGGCTTTTGGATTGAGGGAGAGGAGTTTGCAAATATCTGTAGGGCTGTCACATGTTAAATAGTTGTAGTTTTATTTGTTCTAATTTCGTGAATACTCTGCTGCCACTGGAATGACCTCAAAAAGCCCTTCTCAGAAAGCTGTGATTGACATATCTCTTATATCCATGCAAAATGCAAAGGTGTATTTGATATATTGGAGCCATCATCTGCAGTCTGTGTGGAGTGAATAGAGCCAAACATATTTGCTTGAGCTGCAAGAATGTCTCACTAAAATAATTAGTTTCAACATGAACAGGAGTTGAAGATTATTTTGTAATCTGCTGCAAGCATCAGTCAGTAGTGTCACAACTAAAAGGGCTTGCTGAGATGAATAGCATTTTGAATTTATTGTTGTGTTGTTACCTACCTGACTGCTTGGCTGCTGTAAATCAAGTGGCACTACTGGAAGCATGTGGATGAATGCCAGCTGGAGATCTGGCCCATTATCAGACTATAAAATTCTCTTTCCAGAAGTATTTTACTGGGCAAGGCACCCAGCTCTATATATAAGTTTCTTAATTGAAACAGATGGCAAGAGGCCATAAATTTTTGTGGTGTGTAACGCAGACAGGTAACGAGGACACATTTATCAGCCTTGTGGTGAACCAAAGGAACATAAAAGGGAGCTCAGAGAAATGTGCCATCCTAAAAGCAACAGGATGGACTCACAGCTTCAAGGCTTTAGTATCTGGTATGTACCCTTCTTTTTATACAGCTATTTTTAAATTCCTGTGTTTGCTGCTGCAGCAGTGGGTTCAGAGGGGTGGCAGGGTGATGGAGCAGGCAGTGGTGTGTGCAGTGTACCTGGAATGACTGGATTTTATCAAGCATGCCTGTTAAACAGCTAGAGAGAGGAAACCTGCTGTGAAATCCAGAGGAACTGAGCCTGAGCTGCTACAAGGAGAGCTTGTCTCAGCTCCCTTTATTTCCTGCTTTCTCAGCTGGCTGAAGACTGTTGAAGTGGGGAAATGTTTAATCTGGCTTTGCTTGTCAGTATTTCCCAGCTCAGCAGACACAAACAGATAAAGTATTGATACTCCTGAATACACCCAAGGCACACATGTAGGATTTCTTTTTGCTTTTGACTTTTAATTTGTTCAGTTTTCAACACTCAGGTGGCACAGCAGATGGATGGGCTGTGAAGGTCTGGTCTTACCCTGATGCCTGGAGCAGGAGAATCAGGGAGGGAAACTGCTGGAGCTTTGCCACACTGCCATGGCTCTTGCCTGGCATGAGTGGAGGCAAAAGATCCATTTCTCCCAGCTGTGCTGTTCCACATGCTCTGCTGACCCAGACAGTGCCAGCTGTGCAAGGGGTTCAGCATCAGAAGGAGCTCACATCACTGCATACATTTCACAAGGGGTGAGCACGAGGTGGTGGCACCACTCTGCCAACAGCAAACTTCCCCTGAGAAATTACATCCTGTGCCCCACCAGCCATGGATCAGAACTGTTCTGTAAGGAAACCATGTGATACATCTCTTTATTTTACCCTTTTTAAGTGATAAGTTCAGGGTGTTGTGTGAACTGCTGAGTCCTGGGTAATGAAGTAAAGAGCAGCTGGGAAGTGGTTGACTTTGAGATTATATTTTGTGTTCTTTGACTTTTTGGTGGATTGATTTTTTTTGTTACTATATATTAATGCTGACAAATGAGTTATTTTCCTTTCCTTTTATTTTTTCCCCTTTTGTCTTTCTCTTTTTTTTTTATAGTTTTGTTGTGTTAGCCTGGTCTTCTTACTAACACCACTTACATACTTTTGCATGCATCCATTGAGAGAAGGGAGGAAGACCTCTAAAACTTTTCCCATGGCCTTGGGTTGTTCTCTGCAATCATGTTCTGTCACAGTGTGATGTCTTCCAGCAAAACCACGACTTTTATGTATTTTTTTTTATTATTATTCCTTCCAATTGCAGCTAGCTTACATTGGGCTGCTAGTTTCTGTACCTAACAGAAACTCAGACCAAGTCTGGCTGCTCTCCAGCAGAGCTTGTTTAGTGCTTCTGAGAGCAGGGTCCAAATCATTTCAGCCAAATTTGAGCCAGCAGTAAAAAACCACCAGAATTTTATTTCCCAGCTCAGTATGATGCAGTCAATTCTGTGAATTACTTGTCAAAATAATATGCATGTTGACCCCTATGAGCACACATCATGGCACAGCTTTCCAGAGTGCTCATGAAGAAATTCCATGTATTTTTGAGGAAACATAGTTACCTACATTGTTTTTCAGGGTTCAGATAGCATGTCATGATTTCCTTCTTCTTATTTCTTTCTCTGCCTTACTTCTATTGATATTTGCCACCAAGATAACTTCTTAGCACCTCGCTTTGAAAAATCTGGTTTAAATTGGTGCTTGATTACCCTCTCCCCTGTTTGTTTCAGATTACATCCCTCCCTGGGAAGCTGCTAGGAAACAAAAACTGCTGCTGCAATTTCCTAGCTTCTGAAATGGCTACAAATCCATTTCCGTGCCAGTGCAAAGCCCAGCCTGCCAGTGGGGCTATCCCAGGGGAAGGCATTTGCTCACCCAGGGCTGCTGGGATGGGAGATGGAAGGAGCAGGGGCTGCAGCTTGCTGGTGATGGTGGCACAAATCCCGGGAACGTTTTGAGCCACCCCCTCTGCTGTCCCCATCCCTTGCCTGTGGCCATACTCTGAGATGTGAAGCTCTGCAGGGTGGTGGTCACTTTGCTGTCACCCACATCCACCAGGGAGCTGCAGCTCTGCTGGGCTGGAAGTGACACTGGTGATTAGAGAGCCAGCTTTACTCTTTGGAGCAACTTAAACCTCAGCCTGCTGGGTTAAACTCTGTTTACAGTTAAGCCAATGATGTGCAATTAAAGAAAAGAGCCCAAGAGGTGTTTACAGAGGGGAGACAGATGGTCCTCAGTTGGAAAGTTACAGCCATGGGAGACAAGAACATTCTAGATGTTTCTTAATGCAAAGATCTTTCATGTTCATCAATAAATATAATATATAGCTATATACCTGATATAAGGAGAGAAGAACATTTTTTTTATCCTATGCCATGAGTGGGAAATTGCTGACAAGAACCTCAGCAGCAATTCACAGAGCAGCAATGTCTTTGTGCCAGTAAAACCAGCAGTGGCACAGCATGGGCACTGGGGAGGGACCCTTAGCTCCTGCTTTCAGTTCAGTGCTGCAGTAACACCAAAATTTGTCACCCTCTGGCTGTGTTAGGCCGTGGCTGTGCCACAGAGCTGCCCTGCTGGATGCAGTGACTGTGTCCAGCTTGGGCACTGCCTGAGGGGCAGACTCTGCTCTGCTGGCTCATTTTGTCTTGGAGCCAGGGCAGCTCTCAGGTAGCACAATCATTTTGTACCCACAAGATAAAAAACACCTCATCTTCACTTAGACGATAAATTGTAACTTAGTCTTTCAATCAGGTGTTGAAAGTAGTGCCAGAAGCCAGAATTGGGATGGTTCAGGATTCCTTTAGAAGTAAAAATTTGAATCAAGATCTATCATCCTGCTGCCCTGACAAAATTTATCATTTAATGGTGTTTATCTTGTGCAGGTGGCAGCTGGTGTTGTCTCTCCTTACCAGCTGACAACAGAAAAAGCCAATGTATCCAACAGAGCAGCTCAGGAGTGCTGAAGTCTGAATGCTGACATGTCACTAACAAAAATAATGGAAAATATCCAAACAATATCTGTTCTTTTTTGTTATTTGTTTTCTTGCCTCTAAAAATGTTGAATGTCATTCTCATGTGAAAAATTTCATGTCCAACAGCTTAGGGATATTTTTCAGTTATATTGCTACTTCTGGACTGTGCATTTGTAAGAAGCTGGAAATAAAAAGGGGGCTTCACCAAAGAAGATGCTTTAATTGCTCAGAGAAGGAGCAAACCAGCCCTGTTGGAAGCAGATCCAACTTCCATCAAGCTCTTCCATGCTACAGAAAACAAGGAAGATTCTGGATGTGTAATGGAAAAGTATTTTTAAAAACTAGTGGATGCAATCTATTATTGCCCCATTGCAGTGAAGCTTTAATGGATAATGGCAATCTGAGAGGGTACTGTACTCTGGGTGTGCTAGCTACAGTGGAAGGATTAGCCAAGACCTGTTTGCAAAAGTGACACTTCTCTGATGTTCAGATGTCTGAGATATTTATGTGCCAAAGAGCTGTGAAGAGCTGATATACTTCTATATTTATAGAGGGTTTCTCCATTGAGACTGTGAGTCTTCTGCAGGGGGACAGAAGTGCCCCACATCCACAGGAGGTGCAGCTAAAATTCCATGTCTTCCCAGAGCCTTTGCTAAAAGGTGGGGTCAGCAGCGCGGGCTTGGGTTCTGATCTGGAGTGCAGGGAAAATGCACTCATCCTTGGGAGCACACAGCAGGACAGGTCAGTCCTCTCAGAATTCCTCTGCATGATGGGATGGACAGTCTCATCTCTGTTTTAGCACTTTTTCCAAAGCTGATGGCAAGGTCCTCCTGTGGACTGCTTTGGGCTTCCTCTTCATCAGTTTTGCAAACTGATGATTGACACTGGAGCAGGCTCAGAGATCTCCCAAGATGATGTAGGAAAGTGAATGAAAATGAATCACACAGGGAAAGATAAAAAACGTGATTTGCTCAGCCTAGAAGAACAGGGATGAGAGAAGATCTGATTGTCTATAAACACACCAGGTAAACAAACAGCCTCATTCAGAAGAAAGCAATCCCAATATTGCAGAGATATCATCAGCCAGCTGAGATGGATAAAGTTGGGAGGACCCAAACCCCCCTCAGGAATTGTACTGATTATTCCCATTTAGTGAAGAGCAGATGGGAGAAAAAAAGTTTGTCAGTCAGTTGGACAAGCCAACAAGACAACAAGAACTTTATCACTCTTGGCTCCACATTTTATCTCATGGTGCATTTTATCACTAGAGGTTTGATGCCACTAACAGGAACAGGATTTTATAAGCAGCAGCTAACTCAATAAACACCATTCCCTCCTACAGGGACAAGTCCTGGAGCTCTTTCAGTCCTTGGGACTGCAGCAGGATTTTCTGCATTCCTGCCACGTTCCTGCTGGGAAGCATTTGTCACGTGGAGTCCCACCACCACTGGTTCAAAGCCAAGTCCAGAATCCTTCTGGGAACAAAGTGACCAGAAGGCACCACTATCCCTGGCACCTTCCCAAAGCAGATCACAGCTTCTGGGTGCCCACAGCAGGGACCAGGAACTTGGAGTCCTGGTGTGCTTGTCCTAAATGTGTGCAGCAAGGTAACGTTGGGTGGGTGTGGGAAGGGTTATCTCCAGGAAAGCTGCTGGGTGGGAGGAATGGGGAATGGACCACGAGCTGCTGCTGCTGCTGAAATGTGTCAGCTGAAACTGCAAATGGGGCTTTGCTGTGCTACTTAACTTGATACATTTGTATGAAGGGAAAATTACATTTCCCAGGGAAAAAACAGTGGTTTTGCAGCCTGGCAGGGGTTTCCAAGGGCTTTTTCTGTCAGCTCGGTTCAGGTGAACTCTGCAATGCCAGGTGCTGCCTGCAGACTGCTGAACAGATTCCTGCCAGAGAAACACAAGGCAGTTTCCAGGTGGCAATAAATGTGATTTGTGATGGAAAAAGAATGCAATACCTTCTCTTACACTACCATTAAAACTTGAAATATTCACTGAAATCAAGCCTTTCCCTAAGGATTTCACAGCTAAACCTTGCTCAGAAGGTTAAGGACTATCTTGCAATATTTTAAACTTACTTCAATGGCAATCAATGTGCCAGTTTAAAACATCTTAAATAACTCCTTGAGAATCAGAAGAATGACAAGTGAAAAAAGCTCAGAATTCATCAGAAAAGTTGCAAGGCCTTACAACATCAAAGAAAAATATTCTACTTTCAACATCTGCCCCCACCTTCCCCCATTAAAGTAAAATTAATGTAAGACCATGGTCTTTGTTCCTGGTACATGGTAGCCAAGAAAGACAGGGTAAATGTATGGAATAAAAATGGTCTTTGGAATTGGATAGTGCTGTATAAGTACATACAAAGTATCTGGGACATTCTCCAATTAAGTACAGTAGTCCTGTGACAATATTCTGATTGATTCAGTGTAGGAGCCTCCAAAATCACTTCCCCTTCTCTCCTGGAGCCACCTCCCAGTCCCTTCCAGAGCAGCTGAGGTGGCAGCACAAAAGGTAAATGACCTCTGACAGTGGAATTGCTATGACAGTAATAACAAAGCAGCCTTAACACAGGCTCTTCTGGGTGAATTTGATTAATCAGCCAAGGATGAGCTGGCAAAAACTTATGACTCATGGCAAATGAATGAAGTTATGGAGGAGAAATGAATGCCTGATCCACAGCCCTGATAAAATGGTCCAGTGGCAATGCCATTCAGCTGGAAGGTACTGGAGGCTCTAAATTTGCTCTGGCTCTTTGGTTGTTTGCCAAGCAGATGATAAAGCATTTTGTGCTTTATCATCTTAAAATTTGTGCTTAACTCAACATGTGCCTAACTTTGTGAAGCTGTTAAGGTGAGCAGCACTGCTGCCCTGCCCATTGAGCAGCCGATCTATGAGAAAATTGTAGTGCTGCCCCAGAAGTGGTGCTTGGAGTGAGCCTGGCTGTGTGAGACACAATGCTGGACCTGTAGGCTCACACAGCACGGGGGGGAGCTCACACACAGCTGGGAGCATGAGGAGAGCACTGGCAGGGTGTTGCGATGGCTCAAGCTGATTTTGTTGAAGTTTTGTTAAGGTGCTGCAATCTCAAGTTTGGCAGCTGTTCAGAGTGGTGCTCTCAGCTGTCTAATGGACAGAGTAGGGAAGGCAGTGCAAGCAAAGGGAAAGCACAATTTGGTAAGGAGCAGGAAGACTGCTGGGGTGCTGTAGCAGGGTTTCAAGCAAGGTTCAAGTGTGAAGGGTAGGCAACTCCTGGCTCAGTTCCTGCCCAGACTTAGCCCACTACCCTTTCACTACCCACAGCACATCTGTTCACTTTGTTATCCAGGGGATACCACAGTAAATACAGTTTTCAGTGTCTAAATTAACTCTAAGTTTAGAGTAAGGGCAGAAGAAATTTCAGTTCTGTGAGGTCTTACACAAATAAACATATCTGCACCAAGGAAGAGACAGTAGGAGGCATTCACAGTGTGGCTGTGCCTCTGAGGCATTGTTATCACTGACGCTTTTATAACACCACAAAATAAATCACCTCTTTCACAGTTAATAAAATTTAGGATGTAGCTCTTTGTTTCTGCTATATCTCTCCAAGAATGGAATGGCTCAGCAAATGTTGTATGACATTATCAGTTGTCCTTTAGTCTTTACATAGAAATTGGACTGGTCAATGTATCTTTCAAAAAAAAAAAAAAAGGCATACTGTGAGCATATGAATATAAATATTAAGCTTGCCTTAATTTTAGGCAATTGGTAGATATTACTATTTAGAAGCTCTGAACAGATATTATGGATATTCTGGAAATATCAGCTGCTTATAAAGTTTAAAAATTATTTCTAATTTATTGAATGTATAGTTCTCAAATTTGATTATTGTCTAAAGAGGAGGATTTTCAGCTTTTCCTTTTCCATCCTATTTGTACAAGCTAGCCATGTTCTTCCCATCCTCCCAGCTTGCAAACAGGTTACTGCTTTTGTGCTACATTGTCTCTTTGCCCACTGAAGTTTTCACCTAATTCTGACCTCACATCCTTGTGTCTGTAAGTCTGTATCTTCTTCAGCATGGCTTTTGTTGGCAGCTAACACCAAAGGGAAATGTATTTTTTTTTATTCTGTAATTTTTCTGCCCTCAGTGATCTCTGTCTACGGAGGAAATTGGACTTTTATTTCTGTGCTTCTGTGGGAGCTGAGGTGAAGAGAGCTTCAGCAAATCATCCTAACAGCTTATTATTTCCAGTCCTCCTACATGATCTCCTTGCTTATGCAACTTTATCAAGGATGCATTTCAGGCCAGTGCAGTCAGTGTGCCCATCAGTGGGATGCTCCTCCTCCCTTGGTGTGACCAGGCCGGAGTTGAGCCCACCGAGGGCATCGCTGGCACTGGGGGTTTCCACAAACACAAAGTGGCTGGGAAAGAGGACAAGTGGCTGGGGAGGAAAGAAAGAATTTCAGAAAGTATTTCCTCTGTGGCTGTGGGTGTCCCTGGAGGCAGGGCCATGGCAGCACCGTCCTGATTGCCAGCAGTGGATCTTAAATTAGCCATGAGACAAGAGGATTCAAGCCAAGACACCATTATGAATATTGATGTTCAATGAATCTTCTCTCTTTTTTTAAAATTTTATTTCTCCTTTCCTCAAAATGTTCAAAATTGCAGGACAACAGCATAAACTGTGTGCAATATTTGTCCTTTTTCTTTTCTAATGTTTTCAGATCATTGATGTTGTTCTCATGAAGATGTGAATGCACTCAGAAGTGCTTGACAACAGAGCCAGGTACTGAGCTTTGTGCCTGACACCAGAGTGACTTTACCTCTGTGGGTTGGCCTCAGTGAGGGCCAAGTGCAAGCACAGCCACAGGAATAGCACAGAGGTGAGAAACAATAAGGCAAACTGTAAAATAGATGGACATGCCCACTGCTGGTCTCACCAATCACTTCTCACCCCTGGTGTTTGCCAGGACTCCACCCAAACCACCAGGAGCCTCCATAGCCTTGCTCCTCCCTGGTATCACTGCTGCATGCGGGATTTGGGGTGCAAAAACGGAGACTGAGCAAAACCAGTGTGTTTTTCTCTTTGCAGCATTCTCAGTTCCTGGCTGCTTGTCATGCATTGGCAATGTGCACCCTCATTTCCAGAATGATTCTACAGTCAGGAAGGTTTCCCTTCTCTCTCAAGGGCACCTCTCATCTCAAGGTTGCTTCAGTAGAGTTCTTTCACCTCTACCAAATTCTGCACTGCTCTTCTGAAAGAGCAATCTCCACATTTTGTCCCCTCCACCTCTCACATCAATGTCATGCAGCCAGAGGAAGAATTAGAGATTAGATCTGATATTTGCATGAGACACAGAACCAGACTTAGGGCGTACAAAAGGATCCATTTTGTTGAAGCGCATTCATTTTAAGAAGACAATTATCAGTTTGTATCTCAGCTGAAAAACTGTTTCAAGGGATAGGCTGATCAGCTGTTAATGAAATTCCAAATCAGCAAAAACAGCCGCCAAGTAAACCTTGAGAGAGTCAAGGTTTATTTTAGGAGTCAGAAATAGTGTATTGCCTGGAGGAAGATGGATTTGATAATCATCAGGAAAAAATCCCCAGGAACTGGCATTAAAGAATCAGTAGCAAGAATGGAATTTTTTTACCTTATTTTCAATTAATCATGTGAATCTTGGAGGAAAAAACCCCATATTTTTCTCTGTTTCAACTAGGCTTCATTAATAAAAGGTCTTTCAAAGAATAACTAAGAAAAAAAAAACTAGGAAAATTAAAACAGCCAGTTGATTAGGATAAATTCACATATCAGGTGTCAGGATGCAGAGAGTATTCTAAAATGAAGCAATGAGAATTAGAATCATAGACTGGTTTGGGTTGGAAGGGGCCTTAAAGATCATCTAATTCCAACCCCACTGCATGGGCAGGACACCTTTCACTAGGCCAGGTAGCTCAGAGCTCCACCCATCCTGGCCTTGAACACTTCCAGGGATGGGGCAGCCACAGCTTCTCTGGGCAGCCTGTGCCAGTGCCTCACCAGCCTCACAGTGAAGAATTTCTTCCCAGTACCTAATCTAAACATACTCTCAGTTTGAAGCCATTCCCCCTTGGTCCTGTCACGACAGGACCTTGGAAATACTTTCTGAAATTCTTTCTTTCCAGCTTTCCTGTGGGCTCTGTTCAGGTACTGGAAGGCCACAATTTGATCACCTCAAAGCCTTTTTTTTCCAGGCTGAGCAAACCCAGTTCTCTCAGCCTTTCATCATAGGAGAGTTCTCCTGTGGTTTTCCCATTCAATGGCAACGTCCTCCAGAAAAATGTTCATACTTTAGGAGCTCCCTCCAATGTTTAATACAATTTTGGTTAATGGAGGGTTTTGCGATTCTTGGGTGAAGCATTTTGAGCAATTTCATCAAAAATGAGTGAAGCTGCTTTTGCAATTAATTGAAAATGCCAAAACTGTTAGTGCTCTCCAAGGGGAGAATGAAGTCAATGAAGCCTGGACTTCTTTGTGTGTTATTAAATGCCACCAGTAGGGATCCCAGCATCAGGCACTGCTGGCAGATGTACTGGAGCAGTGGTGGTGTCTCGTGGAGCATCACTGCCGTGGTGATCACAGCAGTCCACAGATGTGAATGGCATCCTTCCCACAGATGTGAATGACATCCTTCCCACAGATGTGAATGACATCCTTCACACAGATGTGAATGACATCCTTCCCACAGATGTGAATGACATCCTTCCCACAGATGTGAATGACATCCTTCACACAGATGTGAATGACATCCTTCCCACAGATGTGAATGACATCCTTCCCACAGATGTGAATGACATCCTTCCCACAGATGTGAATGGCATCCTTCCCACAGATGTGAATGACATCCTTCCCACAGATGTGAATGACATCCTTCCCATCAGTGTCTTTCATCAAAACCAAGCAGAAAGCACTGTGAAACACTGTCCTGATGGAACGTTGAAAACAAACCACTGACTTGCAGCTGGTATCCCAACACTGGCAGTGCTGCCATGAAACATTGGGCAGCTGTACAAACTCCCTAGTTTGCCCTGGAAGCTGTTAATTTTTTTAGCACCTTGTCCTGTCTTTCTCCAATCCTCCCCTTGCTTTCACCAAAAAAGGCACCTAGTACGCTTCCTGTTGCTGCTCCTGCCAAATATTCCCTTCCCTGGTGCAGGAAGGAGGAGTGCATATGGCAGATCTTTTGAGAAGGTGCAAAAGATGTGAGAAGGAAATCCCTCTTCATTCCCCATTTCTTTTATGGAAGAGCCACATAATAGTTAAAAAAAAAATCAGTAAACAGTGTACACTCCTGTAGAAGAGTACCCACATCATTTTCTTCAGAACTGTTGGAGAAAGCTAAACAGAGAATGAAAAAAATTATCGAATGACAAGGAAGCAATAGGAATGCTTTCCCCACTGCTGGAAATGACGTGGTGGAAATGAAGTATTTATACATAGTGACACTATTCCATTGCAAACAGTGGAATAAAGGCCAAAATGTCCATCTGCAATGAGATATATTGAACACAAAGATGCCAATACAAGATGTGATCTGGATGCTTGTCATACATATCACATGACAATTCTTGGTCTCTATAGTAAAATCAAATCGTCCCCAAAGATCTTTAATATGTTATTTACAAAATATCCTGCTCTAAAAACCCAAAACTGTTTTGTCATCCCTCTCTTAAAATGTGTTCTTGAGTGCAGGAATTCTTTAGGGTCAGATGGATTCAGTTCCCCTCACTGTTCAGTCAGGTCTCCCTCTTCATTCCCATGGTTCAGCTCACATCTGAAAAATACGGTATCAGGTGGGATACTTGCCCCACCTCTGCAGGTCTGAACTGTGAACTTCTTGTTAATAAAAGCTCAATCAATGCTTCTCCAGACCAAAACTGCCAGAGGAAAAAATGTCTGATTAAACAAACACCAAGGAAGAGATCCAGTGATGACTGTGGATCAAATTATTTGTACCTCAGCAATTTGGCAAAGAAGCCAAAAGTTGCTCAGCTAAATGAGTCAGTTTGGTCTGCAGTTTATAAATACAGAGTTGTGTATTTATAGCAAACTGTCCACCCGTGATGTCTGCAGCAGCATCTCCCACTGCTTCTGCTGGGGTAGGAGATCAGCTCCCATGCTGATAAACAGCAACTCCTCTGTCATTCATAACACACAACAAAACTAGTATTTCCTTGTGCTTCTGGTTACAGCTCTGTTAACAGATGAAGACATTTGGAAAAGTTTTTATTCAGCCCTGGCAGTCAGTGTCTTTTAAATAATCTAGTCTGTTTCCATTCCTTCAAATAAACTTGCATTATTCATAGATCTAACACCAATCCCATGACTTAAGTGCTATCATATACTGGAATTAAATCATAATAATTCAGTTCTGGGGGGTTGTGGTTTAGACAAGACTTGAAAGGACTTGGTAATGCTTGCCTTTATCACCTCCCAGCAGCACCAAAATACATCTGGGCACAGAGCCACCAGAGATGAGAAAATAGCAGCTAGCACAGGATTTTGCTGCATAAGCTACTATGAGTTCCTTATTGATCTGTCTACCACAGAATATTTTATATATCTTCCATATACTTGAAATCACAGGTGACCAAGTTCTAAATGCTTAAAACATCGCCTGAAGGACCATCATGGTGCTTGACCACTTCACTCCTCAGGCACAGCAGATCCCTTCTCTGCAAGCACAGAACTCACTGCTACAGAACCAAACATTTCCTTGGAGACTGCTCTGTGGCTGCAGAGCAAAAAAATAAATAAAAAAAAAAATCTGAGCACCATCTGAAATTCAGCAGGCTCTATTCAGAAAGCAAGGTGTTCTTCAAGGGTTTTTTCCCTAATAAAAACACACACCATAGCCAAAACTGTATCTATGCAGTGTATTGCTTGTGAAAACACAAGGTGTGCAGGGAAGGGCTTAGGTATTGCTAATTATAAAGTGGCATAAAAAGCCAAATTGAAACAGAATGGGTGACACCCAAATTTTCATGTTGTTGTTTTACCTCTCAGGACTCCTCTCTTGTGTGGATGTAGAAGAGGAAATGTCTCTGATGCTTCTCATGTTTGTGAGGAGAATTAGACACACTTTATTTGGCACACATATGATTTCCCCTTTACACTTTTTTAGCCCCCTGCCCCCAAGTTCTGGATGCTGGGGACTCTCAGCCTGCAGCTGGAGAAATGGGACCCAGACTAAGCAAATGCTGCCTCAGGGGAGACTCCTGGGTTGTTGGAGCTTGTGCACAATTTCATATTTCTACACAAAATGTGCCTCATGGCAGCACTGGCATAAGCAGGTTTTTTGGTGAAGAACAAGAAAACACCTTTTCTATTTTACAGGCCTTCCAAGTGATAATTTTGCAACAGCTTTCACTGTTTCATTGGAACAGTGAACATTTTGAAGTAGTTTCAAAGCAATAGGCAGCACACTTCTATTTCACTGTTGTAATTATGATATACTATATGATATTTTTACAACATTTCAAGATAAGGAGCTTCATTTTTTTCTGAATTCGTTATTGCTTTCATTGGAAAAGTGCCTCAGCATTATTTAATTTCTCAGCTTTTAAGATTCTCCTAGAGCTTCAGTGCACTTCTCTGCATTAAAAATAAATAAAAAATGGCAAGGGAAAAGACAGTTTCAGGGCTCACTCTGACATTGGTAGTCAAAGCAGCAGGCAGATTTCTGACATTTCTTTTCAGAAAGGGAGAGTTACCAAGTTTTTGTGGGCATAACAAGAGATATATGAACCTCAGCTTGTAACTGCTCTGCTTTGTAAACCAGACTTTGATGAATGCACAGCCTGTGTCCTGGTTGGGAGATTTTTCTTGTGATTATGGCAAGTTACAAGGGCAAGCAAAAATGCAGCAAAATTTTGTTAGGAAAGGAGCTTATGTGTTTCACTGTATTAGCTTTGGAGACACGTTTTCATGCTGCCTCCTAATTACATAAAACTTAGTCATGTGTTAATTGTAACTACCCTTTGTTACCTGATATATCACATTACAGACTATTATATACTTGTGTTAATATTCTACTGCCTTCTTCTTATCAGCCCACTTTGTTTTAAACAGGAAACATTTCATATGGTGAGGGACTAAAATAATTCCTGAGTGTGAAGATCCTTAACGACATGGCTGTGTGGCATGAAACAGAAAAAGAATAACATTTCCCTCAGAGTGATTTTCACAAAAAAAAAAAAAAAGGTGATTTGATGAAACCTAAGAATTTCGGGGCAAACACTTTCATTGGAGCCAGAGCTTTCTGCAAATTGTAAAAACATTTTCTCCTTGGGTTGCCCAACTTCCCTGCTGCTGCAGGGAAAGGCTGGCAGTGGCCCTGCTTTCCTGCAAAGCCCCTGCCTGGTTTTGAATAATGTGGTCACAGAAAGCAGCAGTTTCCTCAGAAATCATACAGGGCATGGTATTATTTTCCCCCCATGTATTGTCCAATTGCAATAAATATGGACCTTTATTCCATCTTAGAAAGACCTCCTTTAATTATTTCTGCTGCTGTCACCGATGGGAGTGATGGATGGGGCTGACCTACACATGCAGAAGGGAGCTCACAAACAATGTGTGATATCTCTGTTAGCCTGGGACATTCTTCTGTGCTCATGTCAGCATCGACAGAGCTGCTTGCTCAGAGCCAGCACACCAGGGAGCTGATTACAAATCTCTGGAGATGACCAGACTCAGAATTATGTTTCCCTTCTGAAGGATATTAAAAAAAATCCACCAACAAACACAGCTAGT
The DNA here is from genome assembly GCF_012460135.2 of Molothrus ater. NCBI lineage: Eukaryota > Metazoa > Chordata > Aves > Passeriformes > Icteridae > Molothrus > Molothrus ater. The sequence continues at coordinate 12,477,744 of NC_050480.2, read as the reverse complement.
AAAGAAGGCTGCCACACGCGTAGGAGACAATCAGGTTAGGAAAGTGCAGATGTCCTGGATTTGAATTGGCCAAAGCATTTCAGCAGGAAAAGCTACTTTGCAAGCAACTTTAGAAACAGTAAGGAACTTAGATAGGAAAAGCATGCACATTTTGTACAAAAAGAAGAAAAAAAGTCTTCAAAATTACAAAGCAATAAGCACAGAGGTAACTTCAAACAAATCAGTGCTCTCATGGAACTGAATCCTAAAATGAACCATGTAATTTGTCTGTGTTCACTGATTTGCTTTTGGACATGACACTACCAATGCAAGGCATTGAAATCAAACACTCCACTGCATTAAAAAGGATCTAATTCTTGGGAATGTCTCTGAATAAAATGGATTTATCAGTGGGGAATGATTCCCAGCATTTCAGAGTATGTTTTCATGAAAACCAGCAGTACCTTTGATGTTAATACCAGCAGCGTAAAGATTTCCCCTTTCTTTTGCTGACCTTTTCCACTCTTCATTTAATTCTCTTTAATTCATTTTATGAATTTATTTATGTAGTAAGGTTTCCCAAAGGCTGAACTCCATGATGCTCATTTTGATGAGCAAGTGTATGAGTGAATGGAAACCTTTTGCATCATTGCACTTAGGTCACTCAGCACTGTGCTGTGTTTCTTTGTGGATTTATTGGATTTATTCTGTGTGAAGGTGGTGATTTATACATTAATAGGAAAAGCCAACACAAGTAATTTACAGGGTCCAGTAGTTGACTCTGTGTCAAAATCTGTAACGCTGAGAAGCCCAAGATTTCATTATCCATTTTGAATGCATAACGGTTCCTTTTCCTTTTTCTTTAAATTCTTGCAAAGGGTGCTGAATGAGGGCTGAATTTTCTTGTGTTATAGCATCACTTTCAAATCCATGTTTGGCTCATTCTACTGCTGCTATTTCCATGCTGGCTTTAATAAAAAAGAAGGGAACTAGTAAGTTAGGCAGAAATGACAGATACTTTTGTGAAAAGAGTAGGGAAAAACACACAAGAGATTCAAGATCAGGCTTAGTGGATATTTTAGCTGCAGAGAGTCAAAAGAGGACAGACTTAACAGCAGTTAAGTGCTGTTGAAAGTATCAACCACTTAGAGAGCATTAGAAATTATCTCAGTATCCCAAACAAGCCCCTCCATCTGTAGATATTTTATAACCATCTCTGTTAGAAATATGGAGAAGAATACTGAGTGAGTAATTCTAAAGTTTTGGTGATTATTAGGATAAGGAAAATGGAAATGTGTATTAAAGACATGGAGGAGATTTTCCAAACACAGCCTTTGGAATTTTGAATACATCTCTATAGGGGAACTTAGGGCAGAATAGGAGGGCTTATGTGACATTTTTGAGATGGATGAAGCCAGTTTGGCCTTTGGACAGAGTAAGAGCTTCATTTTTTAACAGAAAACCTGGAGAAGAAACCAGAACTTGCACGTGACTGCTTAGGAAGTCAGCAAATAAGAATTATCTTGCTTTGAAAATTGCACAGCCAGCTGTATTCCAGTGAATTGGAGCTCTGGAGTAACAGGCTGTGCAATGACACAGGAACATTAGAAAACATGGCCTCTCAGACCTCTGAGAGGCTGTTTTGAGTAACACTGTAAATACCATGATGAGAGCTCTGAGTAAAGCAGAGATGGACCTTAGCCCAAATTTCTCCTTTTCTGAAAGAGAAGATAACGGCTGTGAATTGGTTTTGATCCTGGGTGTATCATGTACTAAAGCCTTTCAAGTGGGCAGAGGTATGGATAGCAGGTGCATTAAAAAAATTAGCTAAGGTCATCTTTATTACTGTAATTACAGTGAAAAATGGGAGGTGGAAGTTTCCTGCCTTTGTTTCAAAGTCTTTAGAGAAAACAACTTGTAATTGAGTTATCTTTATATCCCATGAATTTCAGTTGAATACAGGACTCCAAGAAAACAGCCAGGATTTCTGCCCTTGCCTTTGTATCCCACAATAAATTACTTTTTCCCTCTGAAGCTCATAGACCTTTTTTTAATGTACCTTGCTTGTTTCTTTGTGAGCAAAGAGCAAACACATTTTCTGTCTTATTGGCCTTTATTTCAAACGAGAGGACGCTGATAAGCGGAAGAACAAAAACTGTGCAAGAGAGGAGAGTGGCTAAATGTTCCTGTGAGACACTGCAAAGAAAAGTCTTGCATCCTTTTCCAAATCACTTTTGAGAGGCAATAGACAGGAAGGTTCAGCCAGCTGTCACAGACTGGGTGCACCAAAGTTTCCTGCACTGTCCTGTCGATTGTTGGCCATGCATGCTGCGTGTTCAATGGCAGGAGGCAGCAGAAAACTGTCCCCACTCCTCCTGTCACCTGGGCAGCTCTGGCACATCCCTGCAGCCAGGGACTGTGCCTGCAGGGCCAGCTCTCAGCCTGGTTTCCTATATCAGCATCTCTCTCCTCCTCTCCTGGATGGTTTTACTCAGCAGAGTCCAGAGGAAGATCCTTCAAGCTGGGAAGTCAAAGGCAACTAAGTCTAGCTAAAACTTTGCCATTTTGCTTGTTTGCAAGTGGGTACAGCTGGTCCCTCACAGCTCAATAAGCCTCAAAAATGTTAGTTGGCAGGTTTGGGGAATTAGAAAGCTTTTACTTGTGCTGTGACAGGTGGCCATTGCACAGAAGTATGAGAAGAAACCATCCCAAAGTAGTTACTGCTTGCTAACAGACTGACAAAAGGTTTCAAGGGAAGCAGGAAAATGTGGTGGCAGAGGAGAGGAGCCAAGCCAGGATGCTCTGTCAGTAGGAGAGAAAGGAGAGCCACCAACCCCTTCCCAGAGTCAGCAGAGCTGTGTATTTTAGTGCTGTTGTTTCCCTTCCTTCCCCATCCTACTTGCAGCCACTGTTTACTGTGACTGTGCTATAAATAACGCTGAGGAGTGAGAGCTGATTTCAGTCCAAGGTACGTATCCAGGAAAGCTCATAAAATTCAGATGCATTTCTTGAGCTGAATGATCTCCCCACCAAAGGGCAAACAAAGAAAGGTGGTTTCTGAGAATAAATACAGAGCTATAAATACATTAATCTTGCTTCTGGTTTCACTGGCAATGTGTGGGTCAGGTATGATTGTGGCCATAATAGTGGTCTGTGACAGTGTTCACAGAGGTCCAAGGATGAGGGAAGAGATGAGGATCTGACTCCATGTTTCAGAAGGCTTGATTTATAATTTTATGATATATATTATATTAAAACTACACTAAAAGAAGAGAAGAAAGGATTTCATCAGAAGGCTAGCTGAGAATAGAAAAAGAAAGAATGATAACAAAGGTTTGTGGCTCGGACTCTCTGTCCGAGCCAGCTGGCTGGGATTGGCCATTAATTACAAACAACCACATGAGACCAATCACAGATGCACCTGTTGCATTCCACAGCAGCAGATAATCAATGTTTACATTTTGTTCCTGAGGCCTCTCAGCTTCTCAGGAAGAAAAATCCTAAGGAAAGGATTTTTCATAAAAGATGTCTGTAACAGTGGCCACCTCCCTGTCCTGCTCTACAAAGGACAATGTCTCCTTCCCATTGCACAGAGGAAGCCAGGAATTTTCTAGAAGGTGTTTCTCAATGTTTTCTAGAAGGGGGAAATGCCCTCACCCACAAGCCTGAGAGGGCTTATGGAGACACAAAACACAGCTTCAGTCATCTGACATATCTCCACCTTAAAATATCATCTTTAAACAACCCCAGAAAAGCCTCTTCTGCTGCCTGGTACATGAGAACTGTGCACATCAAAGCACACAAGAAAGCCTGCTCATTGCAGCTTCTACACAAATATATCCAAGGCAGAGGTCTGAGTATTTTTGGAGGTTTTTTTTGCTGCTGTGTTCTGCATGGCTCTCTTTCAGCGTGTGCCTGGTGCAAGCGTCTGCATGAATCACAAACTGATTTTAGAAATCAGAAGCCTTATGGGATCTGTACATATTTGCTGGGCACAGTTTGTCAAAACTTAGAGAAAAGAGTGTGGTCATTTTGGCCTGATGTCTCGAGGCTTATTTTAGAGGACACATCATTCACCCAGGAAGAATGCAGATTACAGTTAACTTCCCTAGGTCTGAAACTTGAGGGCTCAAGGATTGGTTTGTTCCAAAACACCCACAGATTTAGGAAGGGTCTTGCATTCACCTGCAGATCCAACTCTTGTTTTTGTTTTTCCCATTGGTTAGTCGTGTCTTGAAGGTAATTTCAAGGGATATCAGGTCATACACACATGCACATATACACATATGTGTAAAGAATCAGCAGCCCTGTACATTTTGTACATCCAGAACTGCTCAGAACACAGACACTGCTGGTGTCAGTTTGAGCCTGCTCACCTGTGCAGAATCAGTGTAATTTAGAGGGATTGGATATTTGTAATTGTAATCTTGGGGATTTTTTTTTGTTTGGTTTTTTGTGTGTGTTTGGGTTTTGATTGTTTTTGTTTTGCCAGTTTTTTAAAATAATGCCTTGTTTTAAATGTGTTTCTATTAACAAGGCATTTTTTAATAATGTCCATTCTGAACAACTAGTTTCAAAAATTGATGGAAAATATTGAGAGAGAAGAATTTTTGGTATTAGAATATGTCTGAAGACCTCACTAAACACCGAGCTTCAGAAATGCACCGTTGTCTAGGCTGATATTTTAGGGTGTATCACAGAAAAGTTCCCTGTGATGTGGCATGGTTGCTCAGGGCAGTGAGATCCTGTTATAACAGATTAACTATTCCTTCTATGGACCATTTCTTAAGGTTTTCCAGACACTAACCAGAACCTTCTTTGCCTCTTTTCCTAATTTTTGACTTAGATGCTTTCAGCGGGTATTGCTGACCCAGTGGGAAGATGTTTCTTGTGGGGCACAGGCAGTCACTAGTAGGACTTCACTCCAGGAGAAACACTGGGAACAAACAGAAGGAGAAGTTTCCAGTGAGAGGGAGAGTAAGGAAAATAACACTGATGCAGGAATGGGAAGTAATGGCACTGGAGAGAGGAGAGCACACGGCCAAGCAGAAAGGAGTGGAAAGCAATGCTCCTGGTTTGTTGTGATTTCTGCTGTTCTTTTTCCTCTCAGGCTGTCTCCCTGCAGAGAGGAACAGAATGTGCCACAGTGAGTGATGAAAGGAAGAAAGTGTCTCCTTCAGGAGTAAGTAAATTCAAAAGGAGCTCTTCTCTTTGCATTGCTAATCCTGATGGCATATACAGCCCTTGAATACATAATCCATGTTAATACACCTGTGGAATACATGCAAATTGCTTTTTTAATGTGGTCAGATTTCTCAGAGCATCTTTTTGATTTATTCAGTCAATTTTCAACAGTCAATCTAAATGTACTTCCTAAATAACCATTTAACAAGTTATTTTCCCTTTCTTACCGGCTCTTAGATAGGTGGCCTGAATTTGCTAATGAGGTTGCCAGAGGACAATTACAAAAAGAACTTTGCAGTTAATGCAAGAGTCCTGTACTGATCACTTGTATTAGTGATCAGTGACAGCCTGAACTGATTTTGCTTGAGCATACATTAAGATCCTCACTCTTGCTGAGTATTCAGAAGTTAAAATTAGGCATTTCAAAAGATCTGTAAAAGGTTTATGCCTTCTGAAGGAACGTGAATTTTGTTACAGTCAGTGGGTGGTGAGCAACTGCTTTTCTTTGCATCACTTGTTCTTCTTGGGCTTTACTTTCCCCTCTGGCTCTTGGTTGACAGCAGTGCCATGAGAGAGGGGGTCCAGAAGAAACTTACCAAGATTCAGAATGGAAGGAGACAGCAAGCTGCATTTCTGGAGAATGTTCTTTATGTCTTGGTTTGTAAAGACAGGTGTCTGCTAAGGAAGGCAGGAGCCTCCTTTGAAATGGAAAACGTAAACCCCCTCCCTCCAAATTATTATAATTGTGAAATTAAGGGGCTCTCAGACAAAGATATCAGAATAGGAATAACAGTTCTTTACTAGGAAAATTAAAAATACAAATGCAATAGTACAAAAAAGGAAAACAAACCACTGACAGAGTCAGAATACAACCTGACACCCTGTTGGTCAAGGTGGTAGCAGTCCACTTGGATTGGTGGCTGCAGCCCTCCTGCAGTGCCAGCTGTGGTTGTGGTGGAGCAGGGGTCCTGTAGAAGGGTGGAGTTTTCCTCTGAAGGCCCAGTGGTGGTGTAGATGGGTCTGGTCTTCCTCTGGGAATCCACTGGAGAAGAAAGCTGCTCCTCAGGGAATCCAGTGGGAAAAGACTGCTCTGGTGTTCCAAATCTCAGATTATATCCAGGTAGGAATGCTTGGCTCCTCCCTCTGGGCGGAGCATCTGCCAATGGGAAGATGGAATTTTATCAGCCATGCAGAGACACTCACTGTCCCATGAACAGAAGACATTTTCCAGAGGGAGGATTGGTTGTGGAAGAGATAAAGAAAACTGTCCAATGAACAGAAGATAACTGCCCCACCTCTGACAGATGGTAAATAGAATACACACCCACCTACACCTGAGACAATCCATCAACGTCATTTCATGAAGTTTGAAGAGTAATAAGAAGGACTTTGAGAACAAAACACTCACAATAAGGAAAAATGCACCGTTTTGGTAATCCACTTACAGGCTGTGTTTTGACAGGAGAGTTGATCTTAAAACAGCTTATTCCTGAAGCCCTATTTCTCCATGAATATATACATTTTCACTTATTAGCTCCATCTGCATCTCTTTAAAGTACAATTCCTTTATAAACCCCTATTTTCTAGAGATAAATATCATGGTCCTATAAGCTGTGCATCCTTCTGATGGAAGAGGTGTCCTGTTGCTGCCAGCATCACAATTTCCCATTAGTGGCATATTTGCAGCTTGTAGCTAAACATTAAATAGACTATGTTAAGGCACAAATCCCTTGTGAGGAGTATAGAGCAGTTGTTCTGGTCGAACATTTAAATCATTAACAAAATCCCCATAGAGCAAGGCAGGCCTCTTAGCTCCTTCACCATCAGGGGCTGAATGATTTTGGAATGATTTATTATCATTAAGGGAATGTTCAGTCTAGTCTCCAGAGATCATATGCATTAAATAAACTTGAATGGTTTTGTAAAGACATAAATACATTTGCACCACCCTTATTTTATATGGATGTTTTTTATGGTTTATTAGTTATATTTTTAGCACAAGTACTTGGGATTCTTCTGCAATGCATATGCTTTTTGTAAAGCATTTTAGTAAAATATGGAACCTTACCAATCCCTTTGAAAGAAATTGGTTTAATTGGTTTTGTATATTTCTAATCATAATTCTCCACTATGATCTGCAATACATAGAATATTTCAACTCCTTGTGCCCTTTTTCTTCCCCTTCTTCTGGATTTTTGTAGAGAAAGGCTAGAATTCTTATTCCTAACCCATGAGAAATACAATATTTTTATGCAGTCTTATCTGTGCTTTGCTGTAATGCAGGCTAAACCTTGTTTACTAACCTCAGGGTTAGTTCTGGTTAATACAATCTAAGTACTTGACAAAATGTAAAAGACAAAAAGCCCACACACGGAGAGAAATTAATTTATCCAGGCCACAAGGGAGATGTAGCAGCAGAGCTGGACCCAGAAATCTATGGGGCCACATCCTACAATCCAATTGCTTGGAAGTAATATATTGTATATTTTTCAGGGCTTTTGATTTGTTTTTTACTGCCACTTCTTTCTGTTACCTGCTATTATACATAATCAGACTTTAGTTTTTTCACCCAGCATGCCTTACTTTTAAGAAAAATCCAAGTGGAATGTACAACTTTCCATGAAGAAACATAGATTTTGTGTATAAGCTTCGAGCCAGCACTGTATTTTCCCCGTGTGACAGGCAGTTCCTTACTAATAAAATAGTTTTCCCAATATGATAAGGGCAATAAAGATCAATATTCATGTAGCCTGACTTCCTGTGTCTCGAGAGACATCATTAGTTTTTAAATTCACTGCTCAAATGGACACGTGGTGTTTCATACAAGCTTCCCAGTGATCCCACTTCAAACCCTGAAGAGGTGCTGGCTGCATGAGGCAATTACAGCAGAAGGTGTAGCAGCACCTGTGAGAGGGATGGGGAGCTTGAGACACCCCAAAAGAGATGTTAGTTTGAAACACCCCAAAATAGATGTAGTGCTGTTCCTGGAGATGGAGATACCAGTGCAGACATCAATGACCCTGAGAGAGATGTTGGTGTTGAGAACAACTCCCCGACCCCTCCATGTTTCCCCCATATCATGGTGCAGCACAATGAAATCCTGGCTGTGCTATAAGCTGAGAGCACAAATCCCTCACACAAAGTCCTGGCCCTGCACAGAACAACCCCAAAAATCACACCATGTGCCTGAGAGAGTTGTCCAGTTTTAAATTATAACACTCAGGGGTCAATCTATTTTCTTTTTGTCCCCAAGTTCAGTTTTTCATTTTTTCTTTTTTTTTCCCCCAGAGCACTTGTAGCAGAATGAAATTAATTGGTTTGTCAGTGCAAGCCTAGAATTTATTGTGAAAAAAACCAGCAGAAGCAACAGTATTTAATCACCTACCTTCCACACCAGAGCTGGAAGAGCTCTGCAGAAACTCCTCCTTGACATGAAAAGGAGTGGTAATGGGGGAGAACTGGTCTGTACTGGTGGGAATGAGCCTGTAAAAGATTGCAAATTCTAATGTACAGTGAGGGCTTTGAATATTAAAAAGAAGTTAATTTGAGAGTAAAGGGAGGAGCAGGCTCACCCAAAGTGGGGTTCAGGCTGGAGAGGTTTCCTGGAGAGACACAGAACCTGAACAAGGCAACAGCTCCCTTGGGTGTTACCCCATTGTCCAGAAAGGCACTGATCTGCAGCACTTCCTTTGGCCATTTGTTGTCAGTGACTTGGGGCTTTCAAGATAATCCCTCCTGTCTGAGGTTTAATATTTCATCCATTCCAAATGGGATAAGGCTAAGACCTTGTTCATGAGACCTCAGCTTAGCCAGAATGTAATTCAAAATGTTGAAAATAACTTAAGCCTGTATTTCTTACCTACAGATTTAAGGAAAGTTTCTTACTTGGTCTCAACCTCTTTTTTTCTTCTAACATGAAACAGATACAGATTAATTGAAAAAACCCCTGGAACTGTGTATAGAACAGCAAATTTTTCTTTTCCCAAGTGACACCTGATTTGAATTTAAGTCAGGCTGGGCATATAATGCAATATGTTTTCCTTTTTGTACATATATTTACGTGAATATTTGGATATACAAACAAATACATCAATAGCCAAACCCTGAAAGTGCCTTTGCTTTCACTTCTCTGAATGTTTTCCTCAAACTTCCCCTGCCCATGCCTCCCCTGCACTCTGTGACTTGCCACACCTGCCTTGACAAAGACCTGAGCAGCACAATGCTGCTTTTCCTTTTGACTTCACAACATCTGTGCTGTGCAGGAAGCATTGCAAGAAATACACCAGAAACTGAGTGCAAATGGCATTTCCAAATTGTGCTGATGATAGGAAATACCCTCCTCTCCAGCTTTAAAATGAAACCATATACTAGCTTGGGCTGTATAAAAGAGGGGACACCTTAGGAAGTAACAGTTTCAATGTTGTTTATGTCCAATTTGAAAGAAAAAACACACACCAAACCTCTATTAGCATCTATATTTTAAAATATTCACACTCTGGTAAATTTTTTTAATGCTTTGCTTCATACCCATGGTAGACATGTGGGGATTTTATGAGGCATTATTGAAAATGAAAACATAACTTTGACTGTAAGAATCAAGATACCTTAGCCTTCAAAATGTACAATATTACTTTGAAATTGCTAACTCAGGGCTACCTGAGGTGCTTGTTTGCCAACTCAGCTAACAGGGAGTTAGCTGTGCCTATTACCAGAACAATTGGTACATGCAGAGATTTACCCATCAAAAACCACAGGAGGGCACGAGAAAAATGAGGGAGGGTGTCAGGGCTAATGGAAATGAACTCCTAGCCTGCAGTTTTATTTCCCAGCCCAAGGGAGGCTGGGGAAATGGACATGAAAAAATTATTCTTGGACAGCCACTGAATCTGTGCTCCTCCAGCAAGCAGCACTGGTGAGTGGGGAGAGGGTCACTCACTCTGGCCCCAGCAGGTGCTGCTGGGGTCCCTCAGCTGCCCACTCATCCCCCCCCCTCCATGGCACCTTTAAATAATCCACATCCAGCTCCAGCTTCCTCTCCCTAATAAAGGAGGTGCTTGGAGCACTTGGGTGTCGCAGACATCTTTTCATGAAAATCCTTTCCTTAGGATTTTTTCCTCCTGAGAAGCTGAGAGGCCTCAGGAACAAAATGTAACCAATGGTTATCTGCTGCTGTGGAATGCAGCAGGTGGATCTGTGATTGGCCCATCTTGGATGTTTGTAATTCAAGGCCAATCACAGCCCAGCTGGCTCAGACAGAGAGTCTGGGACAGCTGCCTTTGTTATCATCATTCCTTTCTATTCTTAGCTCAGCCAGCCTTCTGAGAACCTTTTCTTCTATTCTTTTAGTATAGTTTTAATGTAATATATATCATAAAATACTAAATCAAGCCTTCTGAAACATGGAGTCAGATCTCTGTCTCCTCTCTCAGCATAAGACCCCTGTGAACACTGGTCACACTTGGTTTTCTTGGTTTGGTTTGTTTTTATTTTACTTGATGAGTCAGCATCAGTGAGATTTGGACTGAGGGTGCTCTTCAAGCTGCTTGTCACCAGCACCCCAGAGTCATCAGAGAACAAACGAAGCAGCCCAAAGATGAAATGTCAGTTTTTGTGCTGACAGATGACCTGCTGGGCTATACCCTGTGGTGCCAAGCACATGTGGGGTCTGGAGAGCACAGAGCCTCGAGTGCACCACGGAAGGACAAGAGGCAGGGCAGCCAAGCTGCAGTGAGATCAACCCCACTAGAAATAACAAACCTCCTCACAGAGAGGTGAAGCACTGGCTGCCCACACCTCCTTCCTGACTATTCTCTACTCTCTGCTGGATGGGGTTGAGCAACCTGTCCTGACCCTCTTGGGCAGCCCTGGAGATGAGACCTGCACAGCCACCTCCAGCTGGATGGCCCCTCAGGACACTCAGGAGAGAGCAAAGTTCCTTCAGCCCTTGCTGAGCTCACCCTGGGAGTGCTCACCTCCTACAGGCTCAAGATCACAGCAGTCAAGACATGAGAAAACCAACAGCAATTTTTTAAACACCCACAAATCAAGCAGTGATGGTCTGAGTGCTTCTTGCCCGATAGCTCAGCATCTTTTTGTCTCTCCTTTGTCCCCACGTGGCATGTCAGGAGCTAACACTGACTTCATGCAGGCAGCAGGGTGCTGGGGTTGCTGTGGCAATGATTTAAAGCTGCAGCTGCTCCCTTTTGCTGCTGCTGATCTGTTCATGCCTCAGATGCAGTGTTTCCAGCCCTGCTTGCTGTTCCACAACAGCTCCTAGTGCTCTCCTGGGAATGGCAGTGCCCTTGCTGGGTGGGATAGAGGGCAAAAAGTGCAGCCTCCTGATACAATATTCAATATTCTTAAAGTTCAGTGGAGATTTATTTCTATATATTCCTCCCCCTGCATTTGAGTCCTTCTTCCTCCCCACCATTCTGGTTTCTGATCAGAGAGCATCATTCTGGTTTCTGACCCCCTGGGCTCCTGAGCCCAGTTGTGGTATTTTCAGGGTCTTCAGGATGAAGGAGGAATTGATGAATCTGACTCCATGTTCTTAGAAGGAGAAGGCTTAACAAGATAATAATGAAATAATAAAGATAATAATGAAAAACTCGTGACTGCTTCCAGAGTCCTGACACAGCTGGACAGTGATTGGTCATTAAGTAAAAACAATTCACATGAAACCAATCAAACAACCACCTGTTGGATAAACAATCTCCAACCACATTCCAAAGCAGCAAAACAAGAGAAGCAAATCAGATAATTATTGTTTTCATTTTTCTCTGAGGCTTCTCAGCTTCCCAGGAGAAGAAAGAGATTTTTCAAAAAATATGACAGTGACAGCCAGTCTCTTCCAAAGGCACTGAGGGACAGGCAGTGGCACTGCAGAGGTGACAGGAGTGCAGGGGTGTAACATCACCAAGCTCACCCTGCTGGGCTCTCCCTGTTTTGTGGGGGGTCAGCCCAGGTGAAAGCTGAAGCTGCAGCAGCAGAGTCTTTGGTGTGAATGTGCAAGATGAATCAAAACCTCCATCAAATCACAGAACTGCTTGTGCTCAGACTACTGCAATGTTACCTATTCCTCATATTCTGCTGCAGTTCCTTATAGAATTTCAGTTTTTACATTGAATACAGATCAAATAGTCCCATTTTTTCACATAAGTTTTAACAAGTGAGATGTTGGCTAGTTTCCTCACAGGCAACTCCCTTGGCATGTTTATCCTACTTTCCAATTATAAAATCCAATTTATTCTAGTATTTTAGAGCTTGCTATTAATTTCATTTTAATGCAAGGAAACAAAACAAAGCTTTAGAGGATGCACAAATTTCTAGCAAGGACCATATGAGGATTTGCCTGGTTGGGTCAGAACTACATACAGGCTGAATTTTCTACTTCTCTGCTCCTTCTATGGCAATGTCAAGTTCAGTCAGCTTAAATTCCAAGATGTACTGAAGGTCACAAACACAATGTGTTTTTCCACTGTTCTCTATGGCAAGATATATTAGAGAAGAAGAAAATTACTTTGTGTGCACCAATTGATATTCTCCAGGGAGCAGGGCTGGTAACGCTCTGCAGACCTTTGGTCCATGCTGGAATCAGGGTGGGAGAGGGTGTCCTTTCCTCTAGACAGTTAATCAAGAGCAGAACACTTTTCTGAGCTTGCACAGTAATCTTGGATGCAGAATGGGTGGGATCGGGCTGAGTCCATCCTTGCTCACCTGGACACACTTGTGCCAGCCTAGGGCCAGTGCTCATTGCAAAAATCAGATTGCAAAGGATTGTCTATAAAGTCAGATCCTGAGTGTGTCTTTTTCTATTTGATCAAACATTAAAGGCAGGCTCAACATTTTGTTTGTTAGCAAGATCTCCCAAATGTTTGTACTCCTGTTCAGTTCGTGGTCTAGCAAAGCTAAATTTAACTTGTTAAATTAGATAGTATCATCAAAGTGCTAAAAGTCATTGCCAAACAACAAGTTTATGCCCATGGTTTCTTGCCTGGCTGTGGAAGATATGGAACATTTTAAAAAAAACCCCACCTGTCACACGCATGCAAATTTCAGAAGTTCTGAATAAAAACTGGATGTTTACATATTTCCTCTGCTCAGGTCCCAGAAAAAAGTCCTTTATGTGCTAATTGTCTGGAAATATTGAGAATTTACAGCACTTTCTTGAATTAACAGCCATGGCAGCCCCCCAGTGCCTAATTATTTCTATTGCTGATTTTCCCTGTATTCACTTAAAAAAATACTTTCACATTCTTTTATTACCAGATGCTCTAGTGGCTCCAAACACCACCTCAAAGGGACAATCTACTGAGATGTTTTAATCCTGCCAGTGGGAAGAAATAGAAAAAGGAGTCACTATTGATGTGCAGGAGTCCTACACACTCTGTGCAGTGTTTCTGTTGATAAATTCCTGGCTTTTTGCTGAAGAAGGCATTAACTGGGGGGGGGGACTCAGCCCAGCCCAAGCTGGTTACTTCACTTTGTGCCTGGAATCACTCAGGTTTTTGTTTCACTGCATCTATTCCCATGTCTTTCCTGCAGACTTTTGACCTCTGGATATGTTCTAACTCAGTGGGCTGCAGGTAATTAATTATAAATTACCTAGCTGCTTAATTATAAATGAGCCAGCACGGGGATCAGATGGAGCCTGATGGTGACAAAGGCACAGCCCAGAGCTCCAGCTGTGCCCTGAGTGCTGCCAGGACCCTGCTTTGCTGCAGCTTGCACTCAGCTCGGGGCTGTCCCACACTTCTCTGCCATCCCCGGTGAGGATACACCTCCCAGCAGGAATGACTGACTTTTGGTCGAGGCAGAAATCAGCCAAGGGTGAGTAAAGGCTGTGTAAAAGCTTGGTAGAGTGTGGGGGTATCAGCTGTGGGTTTCTCTGGGAACTTTTGAAGATTGAAGGCACTGGAGACAGTAATTCATGTTTGGACTCAGCTGTTTATTATTTCCAATCAGTAAAACATGAGTTCAGCAGCAAGGCACAAAATGGCCAACAATCTCTTGTTACAAGGTCTTTTAAGGCTAAACTATCCAATTAAGAGCTGACACCTGGATTATTTCCCCTTTTAACCCAATAGCTGGTCCCTGGAAGCCTCCAATGAGGACTTTTCTGCCCAATTACAGAATGCCACCCAAACCCATGAAGAAGAAGGAAGAAGAAGCATGAAGAAGAGATTCAGGACAACACCCTGTGCCCTCCATCTTGCTTCCATCCACAACACACTAAAAATCCCCAAATCTAAATTTCTCACCAAGTGATACACCTACACTGCTCTCTATAATCTATTTCACACTTTTGTGGATTCTAGGCTATCTTGAAGTCTAGGAAACTTTCTCCATGAGTGAGGGTCAAAGTCAGTGCTGCCCTGGGGGTCAGGGCACCCCAGAGCAGACAGAGGAATATTCCCTGTGCCCTGGGTTTCCACAAGAGAGCATCTGTTGTATGGGCTGGATTGTCTGGGTGCTGGATGGGAAAGGTGGGGGTTTAGTTAGTGCTCCACGTTAGCCCAACATCATTCCTACCAAATGGGCAGAATTCTGGGCACTGCTGAGTAGGGTTGGAAGCCCCACAAAATCCAGAAGCCCCAGAAATCTGAAGAGGGCAATGAAAGGCACAGACCCTATGCCAAACACAGTCCTGCAGGTCTAACACATCCTGAGAGAGCTGCGAGGGAAAAGGAGCTGCAGGAAAATTTTACATCAGTGCTGAGCCTTTCTCTGTGAGAGATCTTTGAGAAAAAAAATCAGTAATGATTACCATATCCTCATTTTTCCCATATTCATACAAATGGTAAGGAGAATTCCCCTGGAGTACATTATTCAGATTAGAACTTCTCACTGCATGGGGACACAACATTAATTCAGTCTCTGTTCTGCCTTTATAATAAATGGCTAAAACACCATTAGACAAAAACAGCTTTGTTTTGGAAAAGGAGTGTTTTTAGAGCCGTTTTCTCATATAAATGTAATGCCTATGTTAAAAAATTGCTCCTTATTTAAATGCCACTTATTATGAAGGGAATTTTGCTGCTTAATTTTTTTATTTTTTTTTTAGTCAGAAATATTTGTTTAATTTTTCTTTAGGACAAGTGGATGTGCTTAGTGCAACATAATGAAGAAAAGTGTCCTACCCATATGAAGTGTCTCCCTCCACTGAGGAGCCTTCTTGATTCTCGAAAAGACACAACAATTTCAGAAGAGCCTTCTTTTCTGGGGATAAATAATGCAGAATTAGCTCATGTTTTGTTTGCCAGCAGCTCTAAGCTTCAAGTGGTTTTATTTGCAATTAAGGCTTGCCCAGCCTCTCAGATGTCTCAATTAGAGGGAGCAGATCACTCACAGCTCGTGGGCCACATGTTTTGTAGTGTGGTCATTTTCCCAGCCAGCACATCCTTTTATTTTAATTCCTCATTTGAACACTTTTGGTCAGGTGCAACAGCTCTGATCCCAGGAATCAGTGCTCCCCTGCTAATAGAGGGAAGGCAGGAATGTTACTGTGCAAGCTTCCTGAGAAACCTTTCAGAAAGCTTGGATAGAAAAAGCTTTGATAAAACCAATGCATTGGTGTGGAGGAATTGGCTCCTGAATGTCTCTTCACAAGGGTCTCCAAGGGTAAGCTTTGCTAATTAGAATTTGAATTAGAATTGGTCATCAGATTTTTATTTTTTTTGCTTTTGCTCTACCTTTCTTCATAAAGTATTCCTCAAACATTGAGAATGACAACTTAATGGATGTTGATAGATGGTATGGTCCTGTTATTTATGGGCATTATCAGTGTATGGTGTTTTAAGTACACTTCAGTGTATCACAGATGACTATAAATCACAGAAGATACCTTCTTTATTATTTTCTAGTATACAGTGATTTGCTACAATTTATTACTAAATATCTACTAAATATCCTTACTCTTGTAAGCTGCTGCAAATGGGATTACAATATTAAGTAACTAAAATGCAAAATTAAAGTGATTTGAATACATTCATTTTTATTACATCTTGTCTTCTGCTCATACTTCTGACAAGATTCTTTTACATTCTGTATTTACTCAGTTGCAGTTCCTCCCACCTGGAAACTCCACCAGCTAATGCTTTTTCTATCATACAGGTTATTGATAAAAGTTTTAAATAATGCCAGGCACTGTGCAATCAAAATTACTTCAATTATAGGTGTTAAAAGCTTTTAACAGACTGTTGCTAATCCAGGAGCAATTTTCTGGGGGTTACATCAGTTAATCTGTAATTTAAGATACTGTTGGCAGAAAATCCTAACCACGGTTCTGGGGAGGGAGCTGAGGATGGCAAATCCATGGAATCTCGCCTGGCTCCTGTGCCAGAGACACCCAGCACCTCCAGTGCCCCCGTGGCCCTGCAGGGAATGGTGGTTGGTGGTTGATGCCACAAGGGTGGCAGAGGTTGGTGCTTCCAGAGCAGTGGTGATGTCCCCTGGACAGCCCAGAGGGAGACAGAAGGGGAGACGGGGCACAGCCACAACCACAAAGGGAAAACTGCCTACCAATCTCTTCATTCCCTGCCCTCTTGGATGTTATCTCCACTGAGGCTTGTCCAAAATATGAATCTTGGGTAATGCATGATTTGGAATAAATTATAATTCATTTACAGTTTATCATTAGCAAGTGTATATTCACAAGTACATACACATACCTATGGCACGCACATAAAATTTTTCACTCTCTTTTTTCGAATTACATTTCCTGAACTGAAATTATTGTCTCTGGTTTATTCTGTACCCTTCACACACCATTTTCAGAGTGGAATTCATGAAATACAAACTGCTCAGCAAAGCACTAAAACATTTTTTTCTCGGCAAACATTTGTTGTTGGAATTTAAACATAAAATCCTTTGGGTTCCACTGTGCTGAAAGACTTAATGTCCATGCTTTTTCTTATATTTAAAAATTAATGACTTTGTATTTGCAGTCAGTTTTGCATCAGAACATTCTTGCTTGCAATTAATTCCTTGTAGTCTCTCTCAGCAATGCTCCTTGCCCTGATTCCTGATGATGATCCAATTCTAGACTCCACTGAGGCTTCAAGTAATCAAGAATGAGGAGGTTCTTTCATTTTTTTTACAAGTTGATTTATTCACTCCTACTAAGAATTTGTTCCAGTTGCCATCTCCCATCCTCTGATATATATATATTTTTTATATATATATATATATATGTAATTTCTATATGTATACAGACATGTATATATTAAAATATGTGTGTGTATATATATTCTGCTAATTAAATGTTGCAATATGGGATGACCTTCACAACAAGCTGCTTGAATACTGGGCTTCATTCCATTAGACTGAAATGAATCCAGACCCAGGGAAAAGGTACACACTTCACTTTGGGTAGCGTTATTTTGGCAGCTTCTTTGGCAAGTCTGTTTCCTGTCCCTGCCCATGCTGGCTTCAAACTAACAGAAGGAAAAGACATATCAATAAAGCAAGAAAATGAAAGTAATTTGGTCAAACTGTAAAGACAACTAGTGTTGGAGAAAAGTAAATTGTATGTCTTGTCTTGACTGAACCTAGTCATGCCGCGTAAATTATAATTTCCTAATTCCTTTAATTTTTTTCAAATTTCAGCTCCCTGAGTTAGATTTCCCATTGCCTTTTCTGCTGTGGCAGGATTAATCACTGTTGCTCAAACTCAGGAGTGTCCTGCTTTGCCTTTGCTGCAATAACCACAGGGGATGCAAATTTACTGCCCCAAATTGGTTTTATAAACATGCTCTGTACCAGTGGGTAACTGCACTCCAGAAGATATGCCAGCAAGTGCCTAATTTCAGTGGTGCAAATCACTCATATAAATAGAGTAAATGTGTAACTACTCCCCTTAGTAAAGAGGCAGTTATAGAGGGTTTGTAGCAGTGCAAGGACCAGGGGGTTGAAAGGCTGCTTGCAAAAAATAGATAAGCTTTGTCTCTCACAGCCACTAATACTGGGGGAGAACCAGAGATTTCTTTATGCAGCACGAGGAAAAGCCTTGTTTTACTGCAGGATTTAAGATGGTAATTGGTAGACAGTTACTTTAATAAGAAAATATGCTGCCTAGAGTCAAATCACATGCTTGAGGAAAGGCCATAATGTTATTACCTTGAAAAGCTGAAGAACAGCAGCATGAATACACAGAAGGGATGTGTCTGTGCCTTCTTTAACCTAAGCAAACTGCAGGGAATGAAACAAATCCTGCTTCCCAGAGTCAAGATCTGGGCCATCCTTGAATGATAAATCAGATGTCCCCTGTGACCGTGTTCACAGCGGTCCAAGGATGAGGGAAGAGACGAGGATCTGACTCCATGTTTCAGAAGGCTTGATTTATTATTTTATAGTATATATCACATTAAAACTATACTAAAAGAATAGAAAAAAGGATTTCATCAGAAGGCTGGCTAAGAATAGAAAAAGAAAGAATGATAACAAAGGCTTGTGGCTCGGACAGAGAGTCTGGGCCAGCTGGGCTGTGATTGGCCATTAATTAGAAACAACCACATGAGACCAATCACAGATGCACCTGTTGCATTCCACAGCAGCAGATAATCAATGTTTACATTTTGTTCCTGAGGCCTCTCAGCTTCTCAGGAGGCAAAATCCTAAGGAAAGGATTTTTCATAAAAGATGTCTGTGACAGTCCTCCAGTTAGAAACTCCCTGGGGAATATCCTTCCCACTGAAAATAAACCCAAGGGAAATTTTCTGCAGAGGCAGGAGGATTCTGCAGAGGCAGAGTTTCTGTTTTCACCACCTCTCCCTGAGAAACCTGTGAGGTGAGCTGCCTCAGGAGCCTGCAATTCCTACAAACCAAGGCTGTGCCCTGGGAATATGGTCCATTTCTGAGTGAGCTGCAGGCCATGGTCCTGGTTTTTGGGGGAAGGAAGGCTGTGGACAGGGACAGGGCAGTGCAGGAGAGAGGATGGGAGGTGAGGCAGATGTGGATGGGGCAACACTGAGGGGTGGGGGACAAAGCCAATGCCATTTGTCACACCTGTGACAACTGGAGGTAGTTTCAAGGTAGTTTTCCATCTTCCTGCCAACTGACCCTGTCAATATCTTTTTAGGATTTACTGGGGGAGGATGAGCACTAAGTCAACCAAAATATAGATGTAAATCTATAGAGTGCAATCAGAACAAGCTTCAGGAGAAGTGCTCTGCTAATCCTTTCTGTTCTCCTTCCCAGAGCAGAATTTTAAAAGTCTAATTTTACAAGTAGTAAACTTGTAAAGAAATTGGATATGCTGCAAAGCTTCTTTCAGAAGGTTAATTTTACAAGAAGCACTTCTAGTTCTTTGAAGATTTGTGGGAACACATAATAGGAGAAATTAGTGACATCACCACCATTTTCTAACTCACTATTTCCTTGGCAGTCTTTTCAAGGTTTATATACAGTTCATAAAGTGATTGAAACATCTCTGTTACATTCATGAAGATGTTCAGAGCTTTCTGACATTTCCTGACAAGCAGCCCTTTAAAAGTGATCCTGAGTATTTTTCTAAAGTTAAATTATCCTGACCTGCAATAAAATACCTAAAAGATGAGTGCAGCCTTATCCTGGGATACAGGTAACATTGCAATCTGCATTGCTGCCAAGGCTTCAGCAGTTTGTGAACACTTCAGGGACAGAAAGACACCATCAATTACTGATTTTAAAATCATAGTTATTCAGAACTTGGAAGGCTGTGAATCTCCAAAATGTTGTTGATACCAGCAATAAACGTTGCAGTTGTCTGTCCCCTGATGCTCAAAAATTCAAGGCCTATCTTAACATCCTCTCCCTTCAAACACTACTTTTTGAAATAGGTTTTCTGAAGGATATAATTTCTGTATGTTTGCTGCCTAACCTGGCCCTGGAAAGGCAATTCTTTCCTTGTGGGGGCAGGGACAGGCTTCACTATCAGGGGACTCAGAACAGCATGGGTCATTTCATTTTACTGTTTTAGGGGGTTTTTTTCCTCACAGTAGATAAAAAAAAACTGGAAAGTCCAACTAAACATTAAATACTGTCATTTTCAGGGAGCCTTTGGACTTCACTTTTTATTTACCTGAGTGATAAAACACCAGCACTTGAGCAAAACATATATATAAAAGCTTGGCCAGTACTTCTTCTGAATAGCAATGGTCAGAGAATCCTTTTGCAAGGTATTTACAAATGCAAGATCTATTTTTTTTTTTAAAGCAGTTGTATGTGATAACTTCTTGATACATTAGAAGAGTTATTTTTTGTTTAATAAATACAGTGTCTTCCAGAGGAAAGCAAATATATTTGTAAATGTCTTTTGCATCAACTACGAATAAACTCTCATGTCCCTTGTTACTGTCAACTGCCATATATCCTCTCCTTCTTCAGGTGCTTTTTGATTTGTTTGTTTGGTTTTTTTTTTTTGGTTTTTTTTTGTTTGTTTGTTTTTGTTTTTTGGTTTTTTTTTTGTTTTTTTTTCCCCAAGAATAAGAAATAGCACTTTAGGGACACACAGTTTTCAAACCTTAGCTCTGATTTACGAGGGGCTGTACAAACCTGCTGCTGGAAGCTGTGCAAGAGCTCACCCAGAGCCCTCTTAGCACCTTGGCTGCAGCTCAGGGAATGATCAGAAACAGCTGCCCAGAGCCCAGCAGTTCTGCTGATTGCTGCTAATGGAGAAACAGGTGGTCATTCTGTTTTAGGGTATTTTCAATCAACAAACAGGTTTTGCATAAATATGTCTGGTGTTAAGCTGTCATTCAAGTCAGTCGTCCAACACCTTATTGTACTACTAATGATAGTGGGGAGTGTCTGTCTTGGTGTCCTGCACAAAATTCCACATCCATATGTAAATCTTGCATATAAATGTGAATTAAATGTTATATAAATGCTATAAGAGAGGTCCTTTTTCACCAGGAATTCAGAGTAGTTACTTGTCCTCGCAGCTGATGGAGAAATTTCACTCAGGTGTAAACTGACAGGGAGGAGGATGCAGACCATGGGTTTGTGGGTGAGTACAAGACAAGCTGCTGGAGAATTAAAATCCTTGCAGGTCAAAAGCCTCTGGGGAATAGTGCAAGAGCAATTTTTACTTCAGCTCTGCCCAAATAACCCTCCCTGCTCTTTCCTCTCACAGTCAGTGCATCAGCAAGTTCATGGTCCTTCTGAGCATGGACTGGTATTGGCTGGGGAGAATAAGGTCAGACTTGTAGTATATATTTTAGAGGAGCATGCACCTACAGCTGAGCTTGATATTAGCACGATAAGACAGTTTAATAGTTTTTTCCTAACTTTAATATGTGCTGGAAAATCCAGTGGGTGCCACTGAATAGGTTTACTACTTCTTGAAGCTAACTTTCTGGAACATTTAAATTTGGAAAAGCTGAGACTGAGACAAATTCATAGCAAGGCTGGTTATATTTAATCCTAAAAGCTCAGGAAAATGTCAAGGATGGCATTGCAGTAGGAAATCCTATTTTTCTCAAGAGCTGTATGTGGCCTAAGCAGACACATTGTTTTCTTCTGGAACACCTTATGCTGTGGAAAATGTCAGTTTAGAAGACAGACCTTCCAGGCTGCTAATACAGCACTGGTACAGATTCATAAGCTTGTAAAATGGATCATTACACATTGTACAAAAATCCATACCATCCTCTTGGCTTAATATAGCACGGAAAAAAATATTTCCAAGACTTCACTGGAGGAACAGATTGGAGCTCATGACAAAGAATGAGCATGTAGTGTAATTTATAGCTTGCCTGAATTAGACTTCTCATGTCTGATCTGCAGTTAAAACTGGATAGAGTAGGCTTAAGTTGGCTTTGCCAGCTAATGAAGAACTTCTCTCAGGAGAGTGGCTGTTCATTTAGCCTGGCTGTGTGCTGGGATCCGCTCCTGCAGCTGTTTCCTGCTCTTGTTGATGTGTTTAAGGAACACACATTTGGTACTACATGCTTCTGGAGGTGGTGTATCTTCACACTTCCTGCGGAGACTTAGCACTCTGCTTTGCAGAGTAGTAGAAACAAAAGCCTGGAACATAAACAATCAAAATTCTCCTGGGAGAGGGATCTTAATGGAAAGCAAAGTCTCCAAGTGCAGCCCCACGAAGGGGCTCGTGGCCAGTTCTGCTGGAGCTCAAAATTAAGATCTGAAGAATGCATGCAAGACATTGCTCTACCTTAAGCTAGTTTGTCAGGGTAAATATTTGCATATTTTGAAATACAAACTAGATAAGAATCATAGCAATAGACAAAACAATCCAACAGGTAACATTTATATGCAAGATTTACATATGGATGTGGAAGTTTGTGTAGGACACCAAGACAGACACCCCCCACTATCATTAGTAGTACAATAAGGTATTGGATATTTGACATGAATGACAGATTAACACCAGACATATTTATGCAAAACCTGTTTGTTGACTGAAAATACCCTAAAACAGAATGACCACCTGTTTCTCCATTAGAAATACTGTCTTCCTTCTTTAACTAGAGAGCCTCATGGGCTTTCCACAAGCTGCAAGCCTCTGGGAACCCTTGAAGGATCCTTTGGTTTGCAGGCATCCTTGTGCCCTGTGCTGATGGAGCTGAAGGGCTGTGGGTACCTGGAACAGCTCCTCAGGCTGCAAATGCCCCTCTGGCTCTGAGGGCATTTAATGCTCAGGGTCAAGTGTGACAGGGAGGCAAGGGATATATGAGTGTGTGGGAAACAACAACTGCCAGGAGCCAAAAAAACCCCAAAAACAAAGAAAGAAACACCAAAATCCAGTCTGAAAAGATGTCTGAGGACATGTGGAATGGCAGGGATGTAGAATACAACAGGAGGATAGTGCAAATGAAACCAGTGTGGTGGAGAGGCAGATGGGGAGCAGAAGTGTGTGCAAAGGAAGAGGATGGAGAGGGATGTGGCTTGGGCAGCTTCTCCCATCTCAAGCGAAACTTGCAGGGAAGGAGGGAGCATTGGAGTGGCACTTTGCCTAGGTTTTCTCTGAAAGGAATTGCCAATGGTAGATGGGAAAACAATTTTGAATTTGCAATAAAGACAAAAGGCAGTTCGGGAGCCATGAGCTGAAGTGGCTTAAACTTGTGGGGTTAGTAAAGCTTTAACACCCTTGCAGGGGTCTGGTGTATGGAAAGGAAAACTCAGTTCTGCACACAGACTGTGTCTTTGAAGTGGTTCCAGCAGCTCTAACTGCATTTCAACACTCAGTAAAAAGAGTTGAAAGGATGACCAGCAGGGCAAGCTTTCATTTTTTAGAGGATTAGATTGCTTCTATCTAGCACTAACCTTCAGGTTCCCAACATTCAATCAGTATTCTAGACACGGTGGTGTCTTTCTTCCTCCTGAAAGCAGTTGTAGGAGTGGTAATTTTAAGCTCTCTAATTGTAAAAAAATTTTCAGTTGTTTGCGTACAGGGGGAGGATATGCATAATGAAATTAAAAAGTTCACTATGATGAGACATGTCACTTAAAAATTTTATCTTTGAAAGAGGCTTTTACAAAATTCTGTTACCATCACACTGCTGAACTTTCCTTATTGCTGACCCATCACACTGAAAGGAGAAGACTACTTTTCTTATTTTGGATGTGTGCTGCACCTGTTTTTTTCTGCACTGTTGAATCCACAGCCTACAGTTCTCCAGAAACCCTTAGGTCTTCTGGATGCCCATGCAGAATGGTGACTTTTTCTACATTGTTTTTTTTTTTGTCAACCTGCCTGCAACTTCCTTTAACAGAGCACTCAGAAATTATTTCTACATTTGTGCAATGAGGACCATTCAGAAAGTTAAATGTAAAATGTAATGAGCCCAAGGGTACAGAAGAGGCAACATTTGTGCATGCTCTCACCACCCTGCACTTATGTGTGAGAATTATGTCAAAAATGCAAACTGAGGACCCTGCCAGATAAAGGGATGATTTATGCCTGGTATATAATGGGAAGAAATGCAGATATGGAAATCTTGTCCACCAGGACTCAGTTTGCTGGGGATCTAGCCAGCAAAAATTCTTCCAACACAAGGGAAATCTAATGGACAAGCTGGACATAAGAGCAGTTGATATGACATGAGCAAAACAGTGCCTGGGCTTACTGGACTGCTCATCATGGAGAAGACTAAACATGGTCTTATAGCAAGGATGTCAAAGAAGAAACATAAAAGAAGAAGAAGAAGAAACAAAAATCCTGTGTAATTTTGGTCCAAAATGGACAGCAATGATCTTCTTCTCCAGCAACATGAAGATCACCGACACTGCAAATTTATTTTTTCTCACCAATAGATCCTATTTCTTACCATGCTCATCAAAGCCTTTCTTCCCCTGTTTCTGTGAAGAATGCAGGAAATGATTGGTCACTCTTCCATGCTGCTGGAGCATGGCATTTTCATGATACAGGACAACATGGAAACATCTGCTAGGGAAACAAGATGTTTCCACATGAGGTTTTATTTTAAAATCTGGTTTTTTGAGCAAAAACGGGGTTCACAGCCTGTCCCTATGAAGGGTCTAAAGCTTTTGCAAGGCTTTTAAAAATCTCTGTCTAGTTGAGAGTGCAGCAGCTATTGCTTTAAAAGTTGGTGTCCAAGGCAACACCACCCAAAGTCACAGAAATTCCATTGGAGAAGGGTTGAGATGAGTGTTTGCATTCATTTGTTGGACCTAGTCTTGCAGATTTCTAGGAGGCAACACACTTTTGTGGCCATGGCTCCCTGGGAAAATCAACTTCTGCTAAAGTAATAAACTGTCTGTGCAAGGGAGGGAGCAAAAGTGCAGGAGCCAGAACTGCCCTGGGAGACAAATTTGGATTATGCCATTTATTTTAAAATATACCAGAGGGATCCCAGTTCTCACCATTTTCAAACCTCATTTGATTTAGCATTTCCTTAAAAATGCATCCTCATGTACAGCCTTATACACTGGTATAGCTTTTTTTAAAGTGCTCAAGCAGTTTCTTCCCTACAGGTTGGGGGATTGGACTGGGTTGGATTTGAGATGTGGGATTGGAGAGTCTCAGTGACTTGTCTACTTAAAGCAGCCTAATCCTACAACTCTGAAGTGAAAAAGAAGCTCTTAATACCTGCATAATTTCATATGGTCCTAGTATACAAAGATGAATTGCCTTTTCTGTGGAGCCTTGCATTTAGATTAATAACAAATGTAAAGGAATCAGTAGAATTGTATTTCTGCAAGAGAAATTGATCTGTTAACATTTAAATTCTTTGCCACAGGCTTTAGTAAATCTTTCAGTTGAAGGTAAGATTAACTTCTTCCCTGCAGTTCCAACATCTTGGCTTGCAGTGCTTTTAAAAGATGCATGAAGGATAGATATCTTTGCCTTTCAGCATTTTGATCAGATCACTTTCATTTGGCCAGATGCTATCACGGCTGTAAATTTCAAAGCTAAAAATAGACTTGACTTTTCCCCCCCCTTATCTCTTAATTCTTTCAAATAGATAATGATTCAGTGCTACCTTGTGACCTTTCAAGTCTAGCTCACTGCATGTTAAGTGAGCACACTGATTTGGAGAGCAGAAGTCTTGTAGCTTAAGGTTTTTAAGAAAGGGGTTAGGTTTTCTGATCTTTTATTGAAAGCAGTAGGTAAGAGCAAGATGATTTTATTCCCTCACTGCAGGACGTATTCATGTCAACTCCAGAGCCTAAAAGCCTGATTCTGGCTTTTCAATTCAAATAATCACAACATCTTTACTTTTTACAAGACTATTTCATAACATGTAATACTAATATTTGAAACATTAGGTCCTGCTTTCACTGGTGCTACCTTGCATCTTGAGCACTTGATCAAGGCAAGCTGACACCGCGTTTGTGTCATTGCAGAAAAGAGCAAAGGTCAATGGCTGGCTCTTGTCTGCTGTGGCTGCAATATCTATTGCTGCAGAGGGACTTTGGTATCATTCCTTATGCTGTGACAGGAACTCGTTGTGACAGGCTTTTCAGAAAGAATAGACTGTAGCAGAAGATTTGCTCAAGTGTTTAAGATGAAATCCAGTAGCACAGCGTTGAAACTTTTTCAAAAAGATCCAGCAGGGCACATGAAATAACCCAGAATTCAATCTTTGCAGAGGATGCCCCTCAGCCCCAGATCTTCTGCCAGTTTCTTCAGCATGCCCTTGTGAGTTATTTCCCAAAATTTCTTGGCAGCCTCAGACAGCTGGCATTCCACACACTCTGACACCATGCATCTTTACAGAAGGGGCTTTTAGGAAGCTGGGGAATTCAAGACTGTAAATCCATTTTGCTGGTTTATTTTCTGTTTGTGTGTGCAAGAAGGAAAAAAATTGTGTCTGGTCAAATGTGAATCTGAAAATTAGATATTGAGTATGAAAAAAACATTGACATCAAACTGAGCACTGGGTAAAATCAGGGTCTGGGTGTGGGAAGGGATATGGAGGGATTGAATTTGTGAGAGAAGGACACTGGCAACAAGGATACTGGAAAGGAACTGCACTGAAATCAGTGCATTGAACTCTGATTTTGCCTTACTCCTCTAACAGGATTTTTCTATTTAAAATTTCTCCTTCCCTCATGCCCACAAACCAAGGAAGAATTAAAAAAACCCAAAACCAAAAGCAAAAATCCAATTTCCATCCCACAAGATGTTTGATGTTTATAGGATTCCTCATTAATATTGGATTGGAACAAACAGCTTGAGCAGACAGAAGAAACAAATGGTATATAAATAATCTATTTTCTGTATCATCTACCTCCTTTGTCTTTAAGCAATCTGTGGGAAGGAACATCTCAGTATTTATTTGTATTTAGCTACAGCACAGGCATTCTTCTTGCTTTGGTTTTGATGGTTAATGATTTGACTTTGCTTTTTAAGTGGTGAAAGTTATAACTGAGATAAGATATCAAAACAAGTAAGAGTGCTTACAAATTCTTTGTCAGTTCAGTAATACACACAATTCAGAGAAATCAGTGAAGTCTTCCCAGCTTTGGTTTTGTTTAGCTGAGTTTTGGTTTGTGGGTTAAATGTAGTCCTGCTAAAACTGTTGTGTCCTCCATCTCTCAGCAAAACTTGAGCAGCATCCTTTTCTGAGTGCATGTCCTCTCAGTGAAGGCACAATGCTTTGTGTGTAGTACAAACCACCTCAAAATAACACCTAAGCAGCCCAGAGAGGAACAGCCTGGGCAACACCTGTAGGGGGGGATCAGTAACCTTTTCCTTTTAAGTGGGACAGAGTCTGTATTTTTTACCACATCACACAGAAATTCTGTTACAAAACAAGATCAGGAACCTGCGTCACAAAACTGTTCTGCGGAGTTCAGAAAACACCAAATTCATAAGCAGACCTGTAAAAATAAACCAAGGACTCTAGTTCTGTTAGCACCCAAGCTGGGACTCCATGTACCCATTAGATTTTGTCCATAAAAATAACTCTACCAGCTTTTTTGGTGTGTTGAAAACACAGTAACTACAATGTGTGCACTGAAAATTATTTATTTGCCCTTGTCCTGGTTGTCTTCCTTGTGTGTTTCCACCTTTCAGCTGTACAAGAGAATGATGGGACTGCTACAGTAAGGAAAAATACAATTGTAAGAGCCACTCCTACCAGGTTAGATGCAAGTCTCTCCCGTTTCCTGAGAAACAC
This sequence comes from Molothrus ater, assembly GCF_012460135.2. Classification (NCBI taxonomy): domain Eukaryota; kingdom Metazoa; phylum Chordata; class Aves; order Passeriformes; family Icteridae; genus Molothrus; species Molothrus ater. The sequence continues at coordinate 12,449,995 of NC_050480.2, read as the reverse complement.
AGACAAGCAAACAAACACAGAAACTAAACTAAAAATGATTGAAATATCAGACGTGTTTTTCAGAACTCCTTGTTCCATAGGTCAGTGACATTTTCCCTGAAGGGACATACCTAACTCTCAACTTGGCCCAAATGAACTGAGGAGATCCACAGCCAGAGTGAAAAAATAGGAACTTCTTCAGAGGTAGGAATAAATAGTTCATTCTCCCAGCTGTCTCTTTCCCAGCTCACCACTATCCCAGGGTGCAGTCAAAGATCACTCTTTTATTGAGAAGGAGTTCCTAGGTAATGTGTAGAGAAAACTGCATCATGGAAAATTTCTGTTTGGAGCAATTCTACAAAAAACTAAAAATGAAATGAAAAAATGCCAAATCCTTCACCTTGAATCTTTTTTTTTTTTTTCCTTACTTCTCTAAGCAGTCACCCATCCTCACTACCATTTTATCTCTTTTTTCAGGGGACAGACATCTGTGCTGGGGAGTAATCATTGAACTCTGAATTGTGGCTAGAAGGTATTATCAATAATATCTCACCTCTCTTTACAAGGACATGAATTCCAGGAATATAAATTTAAATTACCTGTTTAGAAGAATATTCAGATTCCAAAATCTACAAAACAGGAACTGGTGGAATCAGTGCTGCTGAAGCAAGCAGACTCTTTAAATGCAAGCATAAACTATTGGAAACTTCCTCCCTGGCCCCAACAATTTCTCTTAATTACAGATCTCTATATTTCTCTCAATTGTTCTGCTGTGTTGCTGGCACTCTTCAAGCCAGTGGAGTTACTGGCTAGATGACCCATCCTTACCACAAAAAGAAAAATGGGAGCAAATGTGCATGTGGGAGAATTCAAGGTCCAGATTTTGGAAGGAGATAAATGCCTCTTAATTCTATTGACTGTCAGGAGCACAGAAAGTTTTCAGCCTTCCTTGTGACCTGGCCCTGCATCCAAGTGCTTGAATAGAATTAAGTTACATTTACAAAACTGCTATTACTGTCAGGTGAAATAAGCTCTGCTGGCAGTCAAGAGACCTTTTAGAATGATAATAACTCACTTTTTATTTGACATGGAGAGAAACTTCTCAAGTAACTCAGTTTTCTGTAATTGATGCTTTTGTTACTCACTGCTGAAAATACACCCTTTACTGTTCTGGGAAATGGTTCTAAAAAGTGACCTTTTTTCCTACAAACTTCCCAACTCAAGTATTTATAAATTACCGTGCATTATTACAACATTACACAGGATCAGTGAAATAAAACAAATCCCTTCCTGGCTCCAAGCAAAAAAAAAAAAAAAAAAAAAAAAAAAAAAAAAAAAATTCTGATCAACCCCTAAAGGTTATTATCTTCATAACATCACCAGTGCAGCAGCTCAGTTTAAAATCATGGAAAAGAGGCCTGGTTACAAAAGCTGCGGTTGTTCTGTGGATGAACTGCACTCAGCTGTGGAATAATTGCTGATAACCTCCTGCCCTAGCAGTCTGTCCTTGAAAGAGGATCATGACCTGATCTGAAAACCACACCAAGCAGGCAGGCAGGCAGGGCAGGAGGCTCCGTGCAAACTCCACGTGGTGTTGCCAAAACAAATGTGATTGCTGCAGGGTTTTCTGCCAAAAAACAAGGCTAGGACTCACCTGGAGGCAAAGGGGAGGGGTCAGAGAAAAAATGACAGTCTGGCACCTGAGCTGGGAAGGACAGGGCATGGTGTCACCAGGGTAGGACTCTTCCAACCAATGGTCAATACAGGAGGACCTTTCCCCTCAACTCAAGCAGGAGGCACCTTGGCATCCTCAAGGATGGAGACACAGAGGCTTTGTTGCTCTGGCAGATTCCTCTGGCTCCAGCAAGTGCCTCAGAAAGATCTGCATCCACCCATAAACATTTCTACCTTTAATCTTCAGCCATGGGGTGTTCAAACAGTGCTCAAGGTCAAATATCTGTCACTCAGCAGCCTGCTCACAGATGGGAGCCTGGACCCTAATTTTTCTATAGGGAAATCTGTTGCAGATGCCAAACTATATTCATTTCTCCTCTTTCCCCTCCTCTTTTCAGGAGTTTGATTTGATGATCCTCATGTGTCCCTTCCAGCCTGAGGTATTCTAGGATTCCATGATTTCATGGCCTATTTTGCTTAACAATTTAGGTGAACTGAACTTTCACCATTACCACCTGAGCTTTTCTGGAGCTCTGTTGATTCCCTTTGATTTGCCTGCTCCTCCATATGTGACAACAGCCTGTGAAACAGGTGAGATTACAGCAGTCAAAGTGAGAGCTGGGAAAGGAAGCAAACTCCACAAAAGCTTTTGGCATAGAGAAAGAAGAATTATTTGAGGGCACCTTCAGCCACCGCCTGTTCTGCTGGCAGCTACCATTCACAAAGGAGAGGCTGGAAGCAGTGAGTGAAATGTAGCATATAAATATATATAAATAACATTTTCACTCTTCCTGAGCCCATGATCAGCATGATCACCATGATCAACCCATGATCCAGTGATTATGGCACATGGAGGCAGAGAGCACAATTTCTCAACAATTTCTCTGTGTTCTGCAGCACTGCAGCAGGTTAGTGCTGGGAAAGGTTACACTGCCTATCAATAGGGCTGAGCTCAATGAAGCAGGAGATGCAAGATCTGAACAGAGAGCTGGGATATTTGATCTTAGATTGAGACATTTTCAGCTAAGGGATGTGCTTCTGTAAGCCAGGGACAAGAATTCTGGAGGGGTTCTAGGCAGAGCACAAGTGCTGCACATCACTGCATTTTGAATATGGCAGCTTCATCATGAGGCAAGGGACATCTGGAAAAACCTTCCTCTGGTCCAACCTCAAGCAACCTGCCCATGGATTTGCAGGACTTGTCATCCAACAAAACATGACATTGTAAAATAGAAGCAAATCCAGATCTTGCAGACTGTCAGCACAATCTTCCCAGCACAAGTGATACCAGACTGAAGGAAGAATGTAATACAGGAGGGGGTTGGTGCAAGCAAGCAGAGAGCAGTGGAAAAGCAGCAAGCACTTTCCTGATAAGCTCTCAGGGAATATCCATACTGCAGGCAAAAGCAACAGAGCTGGCAGCAGTGCATGATGGATGCTAAGGAAAATGTAGTTAACACATATCTGTACACAGGCCAGGAGCCAGTGTCCTAGCACTAGAGCTATGGGAATTTTGACAAGGAAAACACAAGCCACAAATAGAGAGATCACAGGTTGTCAGAGAGGATTCAGTGTGTTTTTCTTCAGATCACCTTTGCTGCAGCAGCACAAATGCACTGGAAGCCTAGCAGAGCAAAAGAGTAATGAGCAGCTCCTTGGTTCTCCTGATGTTTTCTGATCCTGTAACTTCCAGATGGCCAGAGTGTGGGGAAGAAGATGGGGCACTTCCACACATCTCACTTTCTTATCTTCTTCCCCTCAGTCTTTTCTACCTTTTCCTTCCTACATTTTTGGGAAGACAGCCTTCCTACCTTTCCAATGCCATGCCTGCCAGCTCAGCCTGCTGCATGTCAGCAATGACAGCAGGAACTACAGAAGTTCTGGCATTCTTGTCAGAACTTGATACCCCTCACATGGGTGCAGGGTGCAGATCTTTCTTCTTCTGCCCTGGGGGAAGCAATAGGACTTCACTGCCCAGGAGAGATCTGACCCAGGGTGCAAGAAACACTTTGGGTTCTCCTTGCTGGCAGGAGCAGTGTGAGCTGTCCCCCTGGTGAGCTCTGTCTGGATGAGGTTCAAGAAGTGCTTGAAAAACTGCCAGCCTGCCATTGAGGCAGCAGGATGCATTTCCCTGCAGTCAGGCTCCAGCAGACAAGCAGAATCAGCCTGGAAGCACAAGCCATGGCCCCAGAGCAGTAGCCAGCACTTATTAGGATCTCAGGAAGAATCAAACTGTCAGGCTCAGGGAAACACACTGCCAAAAATACACTTGGCAGCTGGCAGGAGAGGAGCGAGGCAGAAACCAGTGCCACTCAGAGCTCTTTGGCCACACACCCCTAAAAGAGCAGGAGGCCCCACAGCAGGTGATCCCTGAACATCATCCTCACTGGGACCCTGTAGGAAACCTGTACCAGGGAGGCCACACCTCAAATCCTGTGCCCAGTTCTGGCCCTCTCACTGCCAGGAAGGCATTGAGGTGCTGGAGCATGTCCAGAGAAGGGCAGTGGAGCTGGGGAAGGGCCTGGGGCACAAGTCTGAGGAGGAGCAGCTGAGGGAGCTGGGGGTGTTTGGCCTGGAGAAAAGGAGGCTTGGGGTGACCTTATCACTCTCTACAGCCCCCTGAAAGGAGGTTTAAGCCAGGTGGGTGTTGATCTCTTCTTTTGTGTAACAAGTCACAGGAGGAGAGGAAATAGCCTCAGGTTGTGCTAGGGAAGGTTTAGGCTGGATATTGGGACAGATTTACTCACAAAAAGGGTTGTAAAATATTGGAACAGCCTATGCACAGAAATGGTTGAGTCACCATCCCTGGAAGTCTGTTTAGGACATGGTTTAGTGATGGGTTTGGCACTGCTCAGTTTAGTGATGACTTAGGACAGGGTTTAGTGATGGGTTTGGCACTGCTCAGTTTAGTGATGACTTAGGACAGGGTTTAGTGATGGGTTTGGCACTGCTCAGTTAGTGTTGGACTCGATGATGTTATAGATCTTTCCCAATCTGCACAATTCTGTGCTCCTGTTGTATCTCACCTGCCAGCTATATCCTGGTCAAGGAGTGTGGGGAAGGTACCAGGTGATTAAGTAACAAGCTGCAATTGCATTTTAACTGTCAAAGTTATCTCTCCAAACTTCCTAAAAGGTATAATTTTGTCATCATAACCTTCTGTTTCATTGTGAGGGCACTGAAGCAGGTCAGTCTTTGGGTTTTATAAGGAAAGTTTAAAAAAATCCTCGTCAATAGGAAAGCTAGAAAGGAAGAGAACTCAGGGTAGGAGAGCAGATATGGAGGAGGAGATGAGGGGGAGGTGATTTTTATTTACTGTCAGGGGTGATATTGTCTCCTAGAAGAGGAAAAGTGGGCAACTCTTGCAGGGCTTCTGCTGCTCCAAGTATTTTTACTCTTTATAAAATATGAGGCATACTTGCAAAAATAAAAAACTGAATGGGCTAAATTGTGCTGCTTCTCCAGATGCCACACACCAGTCCCAACCTTATATAAACTTTTTGACACAAAGGTACAGATTGTATTTGTAGTCTTACTGTAAGTATTTGTACTCTTACTGCTTGATGCATGTCACCAATGCAGCGTGGTAAAACACTTGAGCTCCTTTTGACATTCCCTTCTAAGGAATACCATCCAGGGGCAAGTGGAGAGTGGCTGTGAGACAGATCAGGGCTCCTTGCAAAGACTTTTAATAAATCATTGCACCTTCTTGTCAGATTTTTGCATCCTGGATGCTTCTGCGAGGGCAGAGCTCCTATACAGCTTTGGGGAAGATAAATCACTCCATCCCAGTGGCAATAATGCCCACAGAAGAATTTCTCTTCCTTTCTAAAGCATCACTCTCAGTGCCTAACTAGCTGACTTCTGACTCTTCAGGGGGCAGGCCTGGTAAAGCAGACCCAGATTAGGAGTCTCTTATCTGATCTGGTTATATTAAGTCCTCCACCTTTCAGGCCTCTCTGCCTTGGTTTGGTAACCAGAGTGGGAAAGAAAGGGAAAACTGCTTTTGGCAGCAGAATGGGAGGAGAGCACCTGCCTTGCAAAGTGCAACAGCCTTTCTGGTATGTGAGTGTCCACAAGTGACTGCTGCTGATGGTCTCTGTTGGAGTTAAAAACATTCTTCAATTTATGAAAAATAGCAAAGTGCCTGGCAATCCTGAATGAGTCCCACACAATCTTTTGGGGTAAGGCTGTGTAGTTTGTGCTATTCACAAATACAAGTGGCCAGAAAAAAAAAATGTGCAGGGATGCAGCCCTCTTCATGTGACTCAGAGCTTTAAATCTGTGCTCTTTTTTCATCCAAGAGCTGTGATTGCAGCACAACACTTTGCTGGCAAAGCACAGTTCTGCTAAAAGCAAGCTGCTTCCTATGTGCAGAGAAAATCTCCTTGGAGAGCTTCTGAAAAGGATAGTAAAAGTGATCCCCCACTAACTTCTGCTTCACAATATAAACCCCTGTTACCTGCTATCCAAATAGTTCCTGCCAGGCAATGGTTCACTTCAGCAAAATTTAAGAGCAGACGGTAGCAAACTGAAATTATTACATTAAATTGCATCTGAAAAACAAGTTCTTCTATTTGACCAATTCTTGGTCAAAAAAATTATGACTGGTCAAAGTCTAGATTTTCTGGCATTGATTCAAAACCAATCTGTACCTCTCTATGTCAAGAAGTTGATAGAAGGTTGGGATTGGTGTACGGCATCTGGAGAAGCAGCACAATTTGGCCCATTCAACTATTTCTTTTTGTAAGAATACCTCATATTTTATACAATGTTTTCATTGTAGCCATTGTGACACCACAGATGTAAAAACTCAACAAACTGGCTGGAACACTGGAATCAGACTGAGAAAACCTCAGGACTTCAACTGATATTTTTTTTCTCTTCTGTAAGGTACTGTAGCCATGTTCTGTCCCATATACCCCTTGCTGCTTTTCATCACACATGGTAAAAATGTATAAAATCCCAGTAGTATATTAATTCCATTTCTTCTCCTTGTTCAAAAACCTTGAAGAGTCTACTTCAAAATGTTCTGTATTTTGCCTGTGATGGTTTCCAGTCCTTGCTACAGGATGCTGATGTGCCCAATGTGAAATGAGGAGAAGGAACCCTGCAAACAGGAGTGCTGCAGTTCCCTGCCTGTCATTAGTACATGTCAACACTTCATTAAACTGTCCAGAGCCTGCAAGCATAAGACAAATGGACTTCATTCAGCAAAACAAGCAGGAGCAAAGTTAATAATTTTTCATCCTCTGTGTTTTTTGGATTAATTTGACTGACATTCAACTGATTGGGGTAAGAATTTAGAAGGACAAGAAAGGCAGCAGTTTAAAATATCATATTCCTACAGCTGGAAGTCAGGTGCTTGTGAGCCATTAGGCTTTGTAAAAACTGAGAGATTGATGTTTCCTGGCATGGGCTGTGAGATAGCCACCTCCAGACACCCTGGGAAAATCAAAAGCTATCATGAGGTCCATTAGCTGCAAACTCCAGTCTGTAAGGTCAGGGCTGAGGCACAACAGATACAAGAGCACATGAGACATTTAAATCGGTGCTGTGTCCCTTGTCTACACAAAAATCTTTAGTTTCTGGTGGTATTTCTCTTGCTGACAGCCTTTCTGTATCCCTGAGCATTCGTGATTTTTAAATTTAAATGTTTGGAGCTGCTGAATTGCAGTGGAGCATGATCTGTGGGCAGAGAGATGAAGGCACTCGATGGAAGCACACTGACCTCAGGGCTGAGGAGTGAATAAAGGCAGGAGAAAGGGAGCAGCAAAAGAAGCACACACGTGAACATAACTTTGAAAGTGTAAAGCTAAAATAATATTTTGTAAAAATTAATTTATTGCTGACATTGAATATACTTTTTATCAGGTTAAGAAGCAAAGGCTAATCATGTATAGGGACTGAGCTTATTTTTAGTCCAGAGGAGGAAGAGAATCTAGCAAAGAGGATAGAATTGTGGTAAAGGGGTGCCAGATAATAGTGTGAGTGAACATAGGGGAGGAAAAAGGATAATTATCATCCTGCAGTGGAAAATGAGCCTTTGGATGACAGGGGTTACTGTGCAGAATGGCTCAAGCCTCCTTATGCTGTTCAAATTCATGAGTGACCAAAACCGCAACTTGTTTGAAGTCATCTGATATTCTCAAATCTAAAGTACTATTTCATTAAAAGTCTTGGCCAGTTTTTAGTTGGCTGAAAGGTGCCCTGTTTTTCCATTTTATCTGATAAAATCTATTTTTTATCCTTATCACCCTCTTACACCAACAATACTACCTGCTGGTGCCTCAAAACACTGGGTGATGAAAAAACCTGAAATAATCAGAGTGAAAAATACAAGAATGCTGAAAATCAGGGGGGAAATGTAGCTTAACTCATGACAGTTTATGGGAAAAGAAAGTCTTTAGGTAAAGTTAAACCAGATTTCCCTGAAAATCACAGATTTATTGCAAGAAGACAGAAACTGTTTAGAAGAAGGGTAACAAGTGCACAGTCTGTGACTGTTAGATACCTGGGAGATGCAGAACTCTTTGGTCCAGCCATGTCCCACCTCCACCCTAGGGCACAACTTGGGTATCCTCCATCCCACCCCGAGCAGAAAGCTGGGTGAAGGTGCAGGATTTGCAGATCTAAGTAGTTTTGCTGTCTTATGAAAGAATAAAACGTTTTTATTTTATGTGCTGTGTCCACAGGGTTTTGCACCATCTCATACTGTATTTCAAGATCCATTTTCTCCTGCTCTGCTTGCAGAAGTTGCAGCTTTAACATTGGAAATGTTACAAACAAAGGCTGAGGGAGCAAACTCATGGCTCTAGCTCCCTGCTCAGTTTTTATAACATAGACCTTACTATTTGAGAAAATGGGAGCTTTTTTCCCAGTGCCTCTGGATTTTTTTTCCAAACAAACAAACAAACAAACAAACAAACAAAAAATCCTGATTCTTCTGGGGAAAAAAAAAATTAAAAAAAACTTTCCAGAATCTCAGTCTACTTACAGACTGGAAGAACACCCAGTTGGGCAAGACAAGCAAATTTAGCACCAATAGTCACAAAATTACAGCAGGTATTCATGACCATCACACAGGTTTCTGAGAGGGAAAAAGCTTTCTACTGCTTGAAATTATCTACCAGAATACTTTTATAAGTTTTGACGCTTTTGACAAGCATGAGACTAACTCTAATAAATTACTTATGAACTCAGAGCCATCAGAACTTATGCAGCAGCTGTCTGAGAATCTGAGAAGGGATAGTGAGCTCCTGAACAACTGATTTAATTGAATGCAATTAAGGACTAAGAGGTATCAGATGCATGCAATCATATTCTCTCAATCTACAGATTCCTATTAGCATCTCTCAGAGAGCATTTTCAAATTTGCTATTTGCTGGTGCTCAATTTACTTTTTTATATTTTTTTTTGTGTATGAGATTTATTCCCAGGATGTATTTGTATTTAATTTGTATTCCTTGTATTTAACCAGCAAATTCTGCTTTATTTTGTTGTTATTAATTAAATTCTCCTCATGGAACACAAGCCAGGCCTGGCAAATCTGAAGAGCAAGGAATTCTCTCTGTCCAGTGGAAGCTACCTGAAAACTAAAATTACTTGCTCCAAAAATTTCCTGTGAGTGGAAAATGCAACCCTTGAAAAACATGTTTGGATTCATTGTGCAATTTTCATGTGTTAACTACATTTTTTTGCTTTGTCTGACACATAGATTGGTTACCAGCTCTATCTCCAAATTATTTTCAGACAAGTTGTGCAGCATCCTTACACAAAACATAGTTTGAACCATATTATGAACTAAAATGTTGGAAGATCTAATAAGTAATTCCTTCTTAGCAAATAACAAAATAGAAATAAGCATCAGATATTTACTGCAGAGGAATATTATTGTTTCAAAGCTTATTCTATAGAAGTAAAATGTAAAGAGAATTAGACCTGTTTGGCAAAATATTAAATCAAATTACTTTTCCTATCTATAAAATTGATATTTGTTTTTTTAGGTGATGAAGAATCTACCTTGTGTTTGACATATTACCCCTTACAATTTCTTTAACCCACATCCTGGAAATAATTAAACTGAAATTTTAATGCAGAGTCAAATAAAGATAATAGTTTAAGAATCTGAATATCAGTTTTGGCAAAGGCAAATTGTCAGCACTCATTAAGAGCAGGTTGGAATCTGAAAGAACTCAAGAGTTTCTAAATAGAACAAAATAAAAACCACACTTTGGTGAGTGCTTCCTTGATGGGGGTCAGCATCACACAAAGACAAAGGAGAGGGAAAGTTGTGTTCCTGGAAACCTTTCATCTCTTGCCTCACTGAACATGCCAGACAGCTTGAACCTCTGGGTGTGCCCAGAACAGCATCCAGGCATTCCAAGTTTCCATAGGAATATTGCAGAGGGAGGATTGGGCTCTCTAGGATGGTTGGCTCTCCTCTTATCCTCAGTGCTGCCACAGAGCATGACAGGACAAAGCCACCCAGGACACCTAAGAAATGTCCCCTGTGGAGATGGGACATTCCCATGGCTGCCACTCTGGGGCTCCTTGAAATGCTCCAGGAGCCTCTGAGCCAGCACAGTGGGATGCACTCTGGAGACACTGCCCAGTTTTTTGCAGCCCCTGCACTGTTTAAATGGCTTACAGTCCTGCTAGCTCTTGCACTGGTAGAGCTGTTGCTCTGCAGGAACTTTCAGGGGATACTGCAAATCCTTCAGTAATTTTATGGTCAAGGCAGCACAATGCAGTTATTTTGGGCTCAGCTCACAGTGCCATACAATTACATCAGGTTCTGCATTTTCATGAAAAAGAAATGCCAAGTTTCCTGCCCTTACAGAGAGCTTTAAGCTTTAAAATTTGAAATTGATGCAATGTTATCTGCCCGAGGGCCTGAAACAAGAGCTCCAGGGAAACTGATGCAATGTGATATGCTTGAGAGCCTGAGATGTTCTCCAAGGAGTGTGAACTCCTGTATGTAACTTCATTTCATATTTATTCCTGAATCCATGGTCCCAGCAAGGCTAGAGACAGCCAGCCCTGCAAAGAGCAGTGAAAAGGAAGGAACAGATAATTGTGGCAAGCCCTGCCTACTCACTAAATCACTGTGCCCTGCAAATCAATGTAGGTATTACAGGTTGCCCTGCTGCTCTTCCTTCTTCTCTTGCAAAAAAGAAGAGGTTTTTATTTTCCACTGCTGCTTGCACTGATTAAGTACAACCAGGAGCAGAAGGCTCCTGAGTAGAGTCATGGAAGGTTCATTGGCAATACTTATGGGCTCTGAATTATTTTATTCCAGCCACCAATTATTGGGAATGTCATTTAATAAAAGGGTCTAATGAAAAGTAATGTTGAAAGTTCATGAATGTTGCATAGCTTGGTAAACTGTTATTTTTTCTGTGTAAAGAGCCCTGGAAGTCCACATGGGGATAAGGGAAAGCTGAATCTGTCAGGAAACCGTGTTGAACAATTAGGCACTTAAGGCCAGCAGCAGAGAAAAGCCAGGACTCTGCAGAAAAGTCGAATTGATGAAAGTCATTCTTCCCTTTGAGCCATAATGTTATCAGCCTGCTTTACTCCTACTATATAGAATTGGCTCCTCTCCATTTTTAAAACTCAATTATGTGATATAACCAAAAGCATCATCTGGTCTTTTGGTACTTGTTACTATTTTCATCTGTTAAATCATTGAAGTATTTTTGTAACTAATAAAGGCTTTTAAGTGGTTTTTAAGGTTGGGGTGGGGGGGGGCTTTTTGGGCAAAGCTGTTGTAATTGCTCATCTTCTAATCAGCTAACAGTAGTTGGTTTGAGTATTTGTGATCTGACAGTGTCATCTCAAGGGACTGAAAATATGCTAATTTCTGATTTACTGGAATAAACCATGACATTTAACAGAGGTCTCTATTTTACCATGAACTCAGTATAACCTTTGGTATGCTACTGGCTTGTAGAATAAAGAAAACCTTAACAGGGAGTTAAAAGGAAATAGAACTGAAGGAAGGAGTCATAGTAAAGCATCTGGAGTACAAATAGAAACAGAAATACAACTGCATAATGTAACTAGATGTGAATGCATTTCTACTTCTTACTTCTCTCTCAGTAGCCCCATTTATCTGGCTACATTTCTGGGGAAAAGAAGCTGAAATGAAGAGATGCTCAGGCTTTATTTTCTTTAGGAAATAAGGGAAATAAATTGACAAACAATAGAAGCAGAGAGAATGGAGACAGCAGCGTAGGCTACAGCCAGATTTGCTGCTGTGACTTCAGTTAGGTAAGAGGTTACTGCTGGAACTCTGCTCAGCACCTCCCCCTCAGTGTTACTGCCTCTTCCAAGATCTGCAGGCGTCTCTGAACATGCAGATTTGAGTTTTGTCCTCTGACTTTAGGAGTCACGGAGTGTGTAACCCTGCCAGCAGCTCCAAAGGCAGCACTGCTGCAGGGGCAGGAGCACCCACCCAAGGATCCACCCTTGGGGTGCTGGTGACCCCAAAAACCCAGCTCAGCTGCCAGGACAGCACTTCTGACCAGCTACACTGGTGTCATGCCAAGCCCACCAGGTTTTTACCCCTGCAATAAGAGCAGAATGTGACACATAAAAGCTGCAAACAGAACGGGAGCGAAAGTGCATCAGTTTGGAGGAATAGGAAATGGAGGAGAAAAGTCAAGAGGAAAAAAAAAAAAGAAATGAGACAGAATCTGGCTCAGATGTATAAACCATCTGTAGTGTGTATCAGTGTAGCAACAAAGATCACAGAAGCACAGAATCACAGAATATGCTGAGTTGGAAGGGACCCATCAGGATCATAGAGTCCAGCTTCTGGCCCTGCACAGCTTTGTCCAAATGCTTCTTCAACTCTGCCAGGCTTGGTGCTGTGAGCACTGCCCTGGGGAGCCTGTTGCAGGGCCCAAGCACCCTCTGGGGGAAGAACTTTTTCCTGATATCCAACCTCAACCTCTCCTGACACAGCTTCAGGCCTCAGGTTTGTCACTGGTCACCAAAGAGGGGAGACCTACAGCAGTACAAGCTTCAAGGCCACATGGAAGATGAAGAGACTAAAAAATGCAGTGTTTTTTTTGTAACCAAGACCTTCTCCAGGGGTTCAAAAGGTTTCAGGCTTCCAGAGGAGTCTTTGGCAGTGCTCTGTGCAGGTTGCCAGTGAGTCTCTACATGCAACTCAGGTTTGGAGGCTCTTTTGGACCTTTAAAGCTATAAGAAACACTACCGTTGCCAGATAAATATTTCCTCTCTTAGATGCAGCACAATTCTGCAAGCAATCCTGGCTTTTTTTCTTCCTGAGCGTGGATCTCACAATTTTGTCAATAAACCATGAAATCTCTCAGTTCACCCTGCACAGAGGAGCGTGAATGGAGGTGCTGGGGTGAGACACAGAGATCACTTGAGCATGAAGCCCTCCAGTTGTGATGTTCTCAGGATCCCTGCTTCAGTGGGAAAAACAACTGCTGAGAGCTCTCTCAAGAGCCAGTTGAAATGTGGGAGGGTGCTTAGCATCGAGCCAGCCCTCAGCACAGTAATCCTATAAATCCAAATAAGTTAAGGGAATAAAGAGCTGTTTTTCATGACTTGAGAGCCCCCTGTGGCTGCAGATTTGGCAGCAGCATCTGACTTCATGTTCTAGAAATCTCACAAAAAATCTTTATGGTGGAAGAGCGAGGCACATTAGATCCCTAACCCTTTTACACATATTTCTCATCATAAACCCTAGGGGGTTCTGTCCTTTTTTGCAGGCTTGTGGAGTAGTTTTGAATGTCTTACATAAAGACTGTAGCTTAGTCCTCCATATTATTGTCCCCTCAATGCATACTTGCCTTTTATCTCCTACAGGCAGTATTGGGACCCCACAGGCAGTCAAAGTATTTGACATTGTGGGCTGACTTTTACATCAAGGGGGAAGGAGTCTTGTGCCAGCCAGCTCCTTTCTGCTGGAGTTACTCCTTGTCATTTATTAAGAATAAGTACTTTTCAAATTGGCTTCCACAGTTATGAGCCTTTCCAGCACAACACAGCTTTGAGATGTCATTTGGACTGGGCTGGTGACTCAGACAGAAGTGTGTCTTTGCTAATTCACAGTTTATTCTGTATTTTAAAAAGCTCCACAGAAGGGGCTGTCACTGTCTGTGAGAAGAGACTTCTGAGAAGTGACTACTCACTGTCATTTCATGACTTTCGCACGCAAGCAAAAAGCGTGTTCTCACCTCTCTAAAATAAAGGTAACATGAGGAAACTTTAGACTGTGCCCAGGAAACCTGTGAAGATGAGCAACCACAATTCTCCCCACTTTAAAAACCCCTTCATCTGGTACTGAGCCCACCTGCACTGGGGTGACAGCTCCAATGAGCTACTTTCAGTACTGTAGGGATGGGCCAGCCCAGACTTCACTGGAAATGTGGAATACAAGGAGAAAAGAACATCCTGGCTGGGTCCAGACCAAGTGCTGTGTCCAGCAGTGGCAACAGGAGAGACCCTGAGAGAAAACTACTTGAGCTTGGGCACTTTTTGCATTAGGATAGAATTAACTTCTTCTCAATGACTGGTGCAGGGCTGTGTTTTGGATTCAGAGGAGAATAATGATGATAACACACTGATGTTTTGGTTTTTGCTAAGTCATGTTTATCCTAAGTCAAGGACTTTTTTTTTCCCATGCTCTGTCAGGGAGGAGGGATGGAAAAGAAAAAATCTGTGAGGGGGCATAGCTGGGATAGGGAACCCAGACTGGCCAAAGGGATATTCCACACCAAACATCATGCCCAGAATATAAACTAGGGGAGTTACCCAGAAAAGGGAATGATCTGAGTTCAGGAATGGAATGCAGCATCAGTCAGTGAGTGGTGAGCAATTTTATTGTGCATCACTTGTTTCTTTATTTCTTCGATCTTTAAATCATTATTATTTACTATTTTATTATATTTTAATTTGTTTTCAATTATTAAACTGTTCTTACCTCAACCTAAAAGTTTTAATTCCAAGTTCAGACCTTGTTATGGAGAGCAGTACATCTTTCATCTCTTTTAAACCCATCTCCTGTTATTTTCAGTCAGTGTCCCTCAGCCCCCAGGTTGCACACCTTGCTGAGTAAGAGCTCCCCATCCAGCTTGGAGTGACTTTGTAAACCTCAGCTACATCCCACTCCTCCTTCTCCTTTCCACACCAAACAAATGGGCGTGGAAAGGAGATAAATGTGGAACCATGGAGCCCCAAAATGGAGCCATTTTGTCCTTTCCATGCAAGGCAGCCGCTCCATCCTTTGAAAATCTCGTTGCTGTGTCCAGTGTCTCCCTGCCCATATTGAGGTGCTGGGACCGGATCCACCAGCAGGCAGAGCACAAGCTCTGGGCTTGCCCTGCTCCTTTGTGAAGGCACCCAGGTGCCATCAGTTCTGTTGCCAGGACCCTTTCTGATGGTGTTCTGTTGCTTTTCTGGCTGTTTCTGTGTTCTGAGCCAAGGATTTCAGTGACCTGACAGTGCTGGCTGCAGGAGCCTTTCCCAAGGGCTCCAAATGCCTCTTTGGAGCTCAATTTTATGGGACAGTGACTTCAATATACAAAATAGACTTTTATCTGCTCTGAGGCATATCTGCCACCTTTCTGACCTTCATCATCTGCCACCTTTTTGACCTTCAGGGCCTTATTTGACTGCTAATCTCCATAAATTTGGCGATATTCATCCCACCAGCCTCCCCAGGGTGAGATGTTGAATAAAGCCTGCCTCACATCCAGTTTCTGAGAGAACTGGTGTTGACCCTTCTCTGTCCTGAAAATGACAGTTTTGTCTTTCCTTTTTGCTTCCTACCCCATTATCAGACTTCAAACCATAAAAGCACCTCTCCTCCAATCCCATGGAAACCTAATTTTTTTAATACCTTTTCACAAGGAGCCTTGTCAAAGGCTTATTGAAAACCCAAGCACACAATATCTACTAACAATCTTTCATGTAATTCACAAAATCCTCTTTGTCATTGTAAGCCATCAACACACAGGGTTACCACAGGAGAACTAAGTCCACTTGGTTTCAGAATTACAGAATTACAATACAAGTTAATTACAATTAAATTGTAGACTTTTATTTCTCAGTTCCACTGTGCAAGGAATACTCCAGGTTCCCCTCCCATGTGATGCACCTGCAAGAAGAAGGTGAGTGACAGAGCCTCATTCATATATTGGCAGCTCAGAGATTTTCTAAAATGAGACCTAAAGAGGCAAATACATTATTTTTTTAAATAAAGAAGTGGAACAAATATATATATATATATATATATATACATAAAATGAATATATTTATATATATATTAATATATATATTTAAAAATATATATAAATAAATGTATGGGGTTTACTTAAAGTCTAGTCAAAAGAAAAGGCTGGAGTTTCATCCTGATCAGAAGAGAAAGTAACGATGATTTGAGGTCAGACAAAATTGTTTTGAAGTCAAATACTATTATTTTGTTAGTTTTTAATACACTTTCATGCCATCTTAAATAGTTAAATTCAAGGCTAAGCATTATTTTAAAATGAAAAATCACACACCTCATTAAAATATATTGTATTAAAAGAAACTTTTTAAAATTTTAGGAAGTTTTCTGTATTTGTTGATGAAGCTTACTGGCCAAATTCTAGTCTAGGTTTACAAATAACTCCAGTTGATCCAAAAGTGCATTGTCAGCAAATGAATTTTTTGTATGAAAAATTTCAGCAAACTTTATATACAGCTCTCCCCGTTTGTAATCCCAAACAAAATCCTGTGTACCACAGTACCGTGTGTTCTGACTGAATACCAAACCACAGTGTTGCAATTCATGCACAGAGAAGCCCAGTCTGAAAGCAATTCACACTTCTCCCTCTCCAAACTGCATGAAGTCAGACTTTCAAAATGCTCCTCTCACCCCCTTGCTGATGCTGATCCGTGGCACAAAACTGAGCCAAGGGGTGATTTGGGGGGTGATTTGATGCCCAGGGGGCTGGAGACAGACTGAGAGAGCTGGGCTTGCTCAGCCTGCAGAAGAGAAGCTCTGGGGAGACCTCAGAGCACCTTCCAGTACCTAAAGGGGGATCCCAGAGATCTGGAGAGGGACTTTTCACAGGGACATGGGTGACAGGACAAGGGGAATGGCTTCAAAGTGAAAGAGAGTAGGTTTGGGTTAGATGTGAGGAGAAATTCTTTACTTTCAGGGTGGTGAGGCAGTGGCACAGGGTGCCCAGAGGAGCTGTGGATGCTCCTTCCCTGGAAGGGCTCAGGGCCAGGTTGGATGGGGCTCTGAGCAACCTGGTGGAAGGTGCCCCTGTCCATGGCAGGGAGGTTGGAACTGGGTGATCTTTAAGGCTCCTTCCAACCCAAACCACTCAATCATTCTATGGATTTGAAGTAATTAATTTTTAGATGCCAATCCTCTCAAAAGCCAGACCTGTTTTGTGCCATAACTTTTTTCCTGTCCTTAAATCTGAAAATCCCTGGAGTGTCACCTCATACTACATCTAAATTTTGAAAATTTTTACTTCTAACATCTTGGAAATCCAAGTTACAAGAGGTTACCATTGATACTCAAATCAAAAAGTCAATCAGAAGGAGGGATTTGCAGAGGGTGTAAGTGTGGTATGAAATCCCAATCAACTATGTATGAATCACTCTTTCAGAAGACAAATGCAGGTACTTAGTGATCTAACCACATGCCTAAGGGAAATTTACATGCCAGTGATGTACTCTCCAGAATTTAATAATCCATATGCATCATTAATGTGCTACTTAGCAAACCTAGGGGATATCATTTCTCAGTAAGGCAGAATTGTTCTTAGCTTCATTTTTTCCTGTTACCTCCCACTACAATTCAAAAAGAACAATCATCTAACATTTTAACTTAATTAAAATTCATTTAAAAACACTTTTGGTGTTGGTAGGGGAGCTCTTGTTTATCACACAGCAATTTGGGGATATATTGAACAGTGCAGATATTAACTGGCTTACCTTTTACCAACAGCAAAAAGACTGGGGAAAGTTGGGACAAAAAGTTAAGGGCGTCAAAATGTGTAAGCAGGGGGAAAAAGACCATTTCAGCATAGAAAAGCTGAAAGATATTTAGAAGAACCCACTACTGACTGTGCTTACTGGCAGGATTTGAAAACATCACAAGAGGGATGCTCCCCCTGCAAACTTCTTTACAGTACTATGTAAACTTGGAACTTTCCTAAAAAAGATTACAAAAATCTACAGTATTAGTGTTTTGGCTTGACTCATAAATTTTTTCTTTTTTTAACAAAACTCTGGAAGAGGGGGAATATTGAGCAGTCAGGGCTAACCAGTAGTCTCAATGTTTTATACAGGGATATGAGAAAACACAGTTTATAATATTGTGTAAAGGATGAAAAAATTTTCTATATTTTTTCCAAATTTTTTAAATTTTTTTTCTATTTTTTGATACTTAAATGTCTTTAGAAGTCCAGCTCTTGCACAATAATAATAATAATAATAATAATAATAATAATAATAATAATAAATATTACTGAAAGACTTACAGGATCAGTTAGGGATGGTGATGGTGTGGCTCCCTCTACTGCAGTATCCTGGATGGTGTTGCTGGTCCCTGGCTTGGCTGTGAGAGAACAGAAGCAATCCTTCTAAATAAAAACAAACCAACAAAAGACTATACCAACAGATTTTTGCTCACTCAGAAATAGCTTTATGGTTCTCTGGAGCAAGTCACAAAGACTCATTTCAGCAGGAATACACAGACACTCTGCTTAAAAGAGATTCAGGTGCAGCTGGAGCTTTGCAGCTCTTTTTGAGGCAGGGAGGTACCTTAAGGAGAGATGGAGTATTCCTCCAGAATCATGTTTTAGGATTCCTTCCCCTCCTGCTTCCATTGATTACTCTTCTCTTTGTTCAAATACTTTTCTTTTTCTCTCATATGTCCTGATTCTTCAGAAGAATCAGGACATATGTTGTGTGTGTTGGGGCTTTTTTCCCCCTTTGCTTTATTATTTTGGGTTTATTCTTTTTGATCTTTTTGTCTCACCACTTCTTCATATGGCAAAATGCTCAGAAAGGAGTTGTTGTCTTTTTCTAACAATAGCATAGACCATTGCCACAAAATCTTTAAAGTGGAGGAAAGTGCACTGGCAGCCCAAGAAGAAACAGGTTCAGCATCCTGATGCTGCATTGTTACAGCACCCCAGCACCATGAAAATTAAGCATTAACCACATTCTTCCACCCACACAAGCGTGGCAGGAAGGATGCTGGGGCAGATCTGTGCTTCTACACGTGCCCCATCTCAGTGAGGTGGGACATCAGTGTGACCTGGTGTCACATCCCTGTCCTACACAAAGCTGGGCTGCTCTCAGTCAGTCAGGTGGGAGCAGGAGACCGAGGACTGGGGGCTGCATTGAGAAGTTCTGGGAAATGGATGAATGGCAATTGGCACTCACTTTAGGCAGACCTCCTTGAAATGAAGCAGTAAATTCAGGACTGCTTTGCAGGCCCCTGGAGTGACTGCAGTGCTTGCACAGGAGGTCAGGGCTTGGTCTGTGATGCTGTGCAAGGGCTGCTGCTCTGATCTTGGCACTATCAGTGAACATCTGTGATTTGAGCTGGCATCTGCCTGTGGGGTGGAAGTAACTGGCAGTGGAGCTGCTCACCTCCACGTGAAGCAGGTGCAGAAGGTAACATCCCTCCAGCTGCTGGATGACTGTGAGCACTGAGCTCTTGTGCCCTTCCCAGCCCCTCCAGGCAGGCCCATTAGAAGATGCACAGCTGCCTCCTCAGGCTCTCCCTGCCCACAGGTACTTTCCATGGATCAGTGGAGAGTTAATGGAAGCAGGCTCTCCTTTGTCCACTCCTGGAAAGTTGATCCCTTTTTGGGAAAGAGAACTTTTTGAATTTACCACCACGTGTCAGTGTGTACAGACACTAACCCACACCCAAGGGCACACACAGCAGATGCACCCCAGGAGGGTGCAGGACTGCCCTGTTGTGCACTGCCAGCTGCACAGTTGCAAGTCTGAGTTTGTTTTTTTTTTTTCTATTTCACAATTCACAACAGACAACACCTTCTGTGAAACCTTGGTTTTAAAATCCCAAGGATTACATGAGAATTTATTTGAAAGGAAAGCAAGTTCTTGACTTTAATTCTTCCAGGGAAATATCTGAAAAATAGACCACTCAGCGCCTTGGATTGAAAAATCACCTGGCAAATTTAAAAGTTCATTATATTTTAAAGACTTG
Source organism: Molothrus ater (assembly GCF_012460135.2). NCBI lineage: Eukaryota > Metazoa > Chordata > Aves > Passeriformes > Icteridae > Molothrus > Molothrus ater. The sequence continues at coordinate 12,430,110 of NC_050480.2, read as the reverse complement.
TTATTTTTTAATGCCCCGAGTTGGCAATGTAGCATAAGTCTGTTGTCAGCTCACAGATTTTACCTAAATTAGATACTAAAGGACTTCAGCAGTCCTTACAAAAAAAAAAAAAAAAAAAAAAAAATGGGGCCATCTGTTACCAAAGAGTTTCTTCAAAACTTACAAATCTCCGTTGCAAGTGCTGCCCAGCTGTAATTGGCTGTGAGGTAAGTAAGCCACCACCTGAGGGCAGAGAAAAGACAGGGAACAAAAACTTCACCCAGAAAATGATCAGATTTTACTGCATCTATTTAGCCATTTTTCCAACACAAAATGCTTCAAACTAATGAAATGCATTTTCCATGCACAGAAAATAGACATGTAAAAATATATGCATTAAAAAGTACCAATTCAATGAGCTCGTTTAAGTGTGAAGCAGGATTTTCTCTAAGGGACCCTGTGTTAAGATTTAAGGAAGAATGTAGGAGGAGACAGCAGATGCTCAGAGGCAAGTGAAAAGGATTTAGGTGTACTTCTATTAATACAAGACCTGCACTGAATTATTACTATGAACACAGGATGTTCAAGCCACGTGGTAACAGACAAGTCAAGCAGTGACGTGGGAGTCTTCCGGCTGAAGCTGCCTTCCTGAAACCAGGAATGAAAGAGAATGTGTCAAACAGAAAACCATTAAACATGAAGCTGAAAAAAACAGTAATGAAAAGGAAATGGGTAAAACTGAGGCCTTGTTTCCTGGTAACCCTGCGGAAAAGTCAAATTTAGTGATAGAGATTGTACCTTAAATTATGCATGAATGAATGTCACAGCTATGAGCTTTAACTGCTGAAGTTCAGGCAGCACTGACAGCAGCAGACTTGCCATGCAAGTAGTGTAACCTCAAATTTGTGGAAAGGAGAAATATAGATATTTGCTGTCTGGCAGACACATGAACTCCCATTTCTGATGAAAATCACAGCTCACAGGTTATGAGGTCCCCTAGACAAGATACTTGTCATTCATGGCTGCAGCAGTTCTGCTCACAGAGAGATAATTATCCCACTACAATTCAGCAAAAACAAAAACAAAAAAAAAAATGCTAAAACCCTGCATTTTTTTTTTCAGAACTATATAGTTTGTGTATTTTTGTGCCTGTGTTAAACATACAATGAACAGAGGTGGTGCCCATCATTTTTTAACAGCCAGCAATGCTGTGCCATCAGCCTTGGCTGGAGTGGGTTCTGCAGAGCAGTGCAGGAAGCCCATAGGAGCTATGGGGACAGCTCCTTGATGAGGAAGAGTGCCAGCAGGGTCATCCATGCAGTGTTTGAGGGGCTGAGCAGCCTGTGTGGGGTCTGGATCACCCCCAGGGGCTGCCTGAGTGCCAGCCTCAAGGGGAGCACGTGAGGACTGGCTGCACATCCTTCCCAAGATTTCACACCACAGGAAACCTGCTCTGTCCTAGCAAAAAACCTGGCACGTGTCTCCTCCAAATCCTCCACAGGAACTCAGACAAGAAAATACTGCAGTGATCCTAAAAATGAAGCTTCAAATAACCTTTTTGCTCAGTGCAGACCACCAGGGCTGTGCCTGTCAGTGCAGAGTTCCATGGTAATGCAAATGCCACTGGATCATGACTGGACTGTTGGCTTTAGCAGGCAGTTAAAGGAAGGGGTGGAGAAGCATACCTCTTCTTTTAAATATCAATCAATCTTAGAGGTTTTAATTAAAATAGAAACTTGCTTGGGAAAGAAAATAATTTTTATATCTGACCTGTAGAAAGGATTAGTGTATTTGGCACTGTCCCTAATTTGTCCTTAAGTGAAATGAATTCAGTTTTAAATTCTCTGCCTCTCCAAGGTGTGGATGCCAGCTGCACAAATAGATCCAGCAATTCTGTACTGTAGGCAAATTGTCCCCATGTCACTCCTTGCCTCACTGCTTCCCCAGCCTGCTTAATTGCCATATCATGAAACAGCTGCCATCCACGTACACCTCATGTAATTTTATTTTCTTTTTGCCACTACAATAGGAGATTACAAATCCGATTGCAGGTTGTGATAGAACTTACTATGCACCAAAACAATTATACCAGCAACTGTTTTCAATAATAATTATTAGGGACCCACTAGAGTGTCAGCTTTAGTATTTGATGCTTTGATATTTTTCCAAATGTTAAAGCAGTATTAAAAAATAATGAGTTGGACTTTACATTCAAATGTGGTGGTATTTTTCTGCAGGGTTTGCCTCTGTTTCTGTTCAGTTATGGTGGTCAAAACTTTGTGAAAAGTAGGAGGGGAATGAGGACAGATTGACAACCACCTACAGATCAACACCTTACAGCATAACATTGTCCTCACGTCTGTGAACAGCAGCTTGGTGGAGAATATAATATTAGCACCCTGCATGGCTTCATTCTCAATGAGAAAGAAAAGAAAAGCAGCTCCAAATGGAGCTCTTGGCAGGGACTGGAGAAGCCTGTAGAGAAAAGAGTTACAGAAAAATTAAATAATGGGAAACCTTGTGTCTGTAGCATGTGAGGAGAGCTACGGTGTATGCAGCAACAAAAAAGGGGCAACCACAGAGGGAATCCTGCCCTTGTGAGGGGTGGCAAAAATGGCATGGACAGGAGCAAGAGAAGTGACACACAGAGCACTGCTGTTGCCCTGATTTTTTAAGATTTTCTAAGCCTCCTGATGTTTACATTCTTGTAGCAAACTTTCTCACACACTTTCTGTAAATAACTTTTTGTTTTGCATTCTTTTATGGAGGAGGAGAAATTTGATGGACTGCTGGTTTGTCCAGTGTCATTGGAGAGGTGGCACTTTCACCCTCCAATCCACTGACACTTTTGGAAAACTATAAATGTTGGAGTCAGAAAATAAACTTACCTTTTCTTCACCTTGAGAGCAGTGGTGTGTACACTTATGATTTTTCATGTCCTATAGCAACACACTGCCATGTACAGGAGGGAGAGCAGATTTACCATCATGGGCATGAGCAGGAGGAAAGCCCTGGAGATTCCATGGTGAGCTCTCAGCCTCCACCTTTCCCCTGGTTTATATTAAACCACACACACCAGGGAAGGATCCCTGCTCTACCTCAGGCCAAGCACGACTTGTTTCAGGGACAGGCCATTTGTGCCACCTCAGAGATCTCAAGCCCTGTCTCCCTGGAAGATCTGTGTTATGTGGCTCCTGAGCCCATCTGCTGAAAGATAACGTGATGGTGAGAACAAAGCTGCATTAAAATAGCAGTGTTATAAAACAGAGTGAACTGCAGGTTAGAGAAATGAGTATTGAACCAGCTCCCCAGTGCACCTGCAAGCACAGTGAATTTCATGAAAACAAACTCCTATTAAGCATTTGAAATCATGTTTTGAGCACCTCTGCCCTTCTGCCCTCTGTGCTGCTTTACAAGCACTAACCTTGCCATTGTGGGGAAAATTCATTTCTGGACTCACTTCAATCAGTGAGCCCTTGACTGTCACAAGCTCGGTGAATGCACACTTAAAAATGAAGTGACATAAATACCAAGCTGCCAACAAAACAGAAACTTCAGGAAAGAGACCTCTCAGAGCATCTGCACAAAGAAGTCTGCAATAAAGGGCTCAGAGGAGCTATTGAGCTATTCATCTCCAGTAGGATGACTGGTTACCATTTCCTTCTAAAAGCATACTCATTCAGAAAAGGCTCACAGTTAAACTCTCTCTCTCTTGCTAGGAAAACCAGTTATCACTGAGGTCTGAGTCAGAGGATGGATCTCGTGTGGACAGGGCTCACTGGGCACAGCACTGCTCCAGTGTGAAGCTCAGAGCATCCAGTGCCAGCAGAACAGGCCACCTCTCCCCATGTCACCGCACCCTTGTCCCAGCCTGCACCCGCACCAGAAAAACAACTTCTGGAAGACATTTCTCCAGATCTAGTGCCAAAGTCACTTGGCAATAGATCAGCTCCACATAAGGAGCAAAGTTATAGATTTAAAAAGGAAATAAAGAAGCCTCTTCTTGTTTTTTTGCCATGTTTTAATTAGTGGGAACCAGTCTCCCTTCGGCTCTCCGAGCAGGATCTGGCAGGGATGCAGGAATGAAGCATTTAGTGTGAGCATTCTGGTTCTTCTTCACCAGGCTGCTCCCCAGTTACCTCTCTCATGCATCACCAGTGCTGACAGGTGACAACTCTGAAGCAAGAGGACATCAGGAATGCAAAATACAAATAATTCCTGTTTGCAGCACTGATTTACTGATTCAGTGCTGGGAAAAAGCTTGGAATTTGTTTAACCCTATCCATCCAGCTCAAATTTATGTCCCTTGCCCTGACAGCTGCAAATATCTCATGGTACTTTATTAACAGACCACTGCCATTACCAGTCTTTGCAAACCTTTCAATCAAAACTCTTTGTTTTCCACAAGAGATCATCTGATTTAAACAGGGATAGACTCAGGGAAATTCAATGCCAGGTGCTATACAGGTCAGACTGTTTGATTACAGCTGTTTTTTTCTCTGGATTTCCAAGCTATTTTTTCTTTGCAAATTGAAATTATCAAACTGTATCAGTGAAAAATCCACAAGTGTTCATACTGTTAATAGAAGCACAATAAAACAGAAGGCAGGAAACAGGATAACTGTGGGTGGCTACTACACTTTGAAATAGCAGGAGCATCTTGAACCCAACAAAATCAGCAGATGAATGTTCCTGTTCTGTGGGAGCAGCATGGAATCATGGAGAAGAGCTTGATCATCTTCAGCCCTGGCCCATTTTTATTTTGATTCCTGCCTTTTTTTTTTTCCCTTTCTAATTTTTTTTTAGGACATCCTATTATTATGCACAGATCTATACCATACCACATGAAACACATCCGAATTGGAGATGCAGTCTGTCTGCAGTTCTGGTTGAGAATTAATTTCACAGGTTATGTTTAGACTCTTCTTGAATTTTGAACTCCTGTTTCTGGTAGTTCTGCTGCATGCTGTTCTAACAGCTCTCATCCCACTTCAGATCTGCATCTATGAGAAGGCACAATATAAGCAAAGCATCCTAAAATGTCATTTATTCTGAAATCTTACAGTTCCATCTCTTCTTTTTGATGCTTTGTCATGTAAAAAAAAAATTGAAAGGTTTTAGTCATACAGTGATATTAAAGGGACCCTAAATAAACATGCAGTTCTTGTTTCATTTCTCACTGCTGTACAAGCTCTTCTTAAACTAGTACAAGGAATCTGACTGTCTGCAGATATGTAAAAAAGCAAGCAAAGAGGAAATTAATCATCTCTGCTACTAAAATAAAGCTGGTTTCTCAGCCCAATTACAGGACAATGAGTTACTGCATGAACAGTTTCTGATTTATGTATGCTGGATGCTGACAAGTGGTAAACTTAGTGCTGGGGAAAAAAATGCCCTTTTAAAACCCCTTACATTTTTCCAGGCCTATACAAAATGAGTGTATTAGAATATGTGATTTTTAGCAGCCTACCAGACTGATTATATTTAGGTCAGAATGACCTCAGTACTCATAAACACTTTGTCATGGTTGTATTTTTCTAAAACTTAACCTTTCCCCTGGTTGCCTTATTTGCAGCCTTCACCTCATGCTTAAATTCTCCTTTGGGGCAACTTCTGAGGAAGGTCAAGGTTGCCTTCAGACCTGTGTGTATCAGCATGATGAAACTGTCCCTGTGAATTGTTCCACCTCACAGTCTGAGGCTGGCCTGGCAGCCTCTGTCACCAAGGTAAGCCCTGCAAAGTGGTACCTCTGACCACCTCACCTCTGTGGAGACCAAAGCAGCTCAAATCAGCCCCAGAGAAAGGAAACACATTAATCAAATGAAGCAGTGGACCCTCTTCCCACTCCCCAGAAGCTATCTGTATGCCAGTTATTTAATTTTTCTTTTTTTTTTTTAATAGTTACTAGGTGTTTGCAGTTAAATCCAATGATCTTCGTCCACAGTCATTTCTTGTGCCAAAAATGAAAAAAAAAGATACAAAAAATTTTTGAGAAAATGTGTTTAAAATAAAGGAGAAAAGTGAAAATCGTTACATTTGTTACAGTGGGACAACTGCAAAATATTGGGATAATACAATCTTAACAGTTCAGTTCAAATTGAGAAAATTCTACCTATAATAGCTAGGCCTTTGGGATTTTTTTTCTCTCACTTTAAGAGCTTTCTGTTAGCTCTGGAAGCAAATTTGTCACTCAGCTCAGCGGACACATAAAGAGGGGTAGTGCACATAGCTGGTGCTTCAAACACCCACCAAAGTGGAATTTCCTAGACTGCTCTTGACACTAACTCTCACAGATAATACTCTTTTAGCAAAATTTCATCTGAAGAGCTTTCAAAAGTTTGATATCATCGTTTTTGCTTGCCTTGAGGACCCAGCCCCTGCCTGAGCGACGCTCCCTTCAGCTGTGCCTGCCTGTAGCCCTTCCCTCTGGATTGACCCTGGATCTGATCCATGCCCTCCCTGTCCTAATAGGACACAAAATGAACGATACTCACACTCTGAGATGTCTACGGCAAAAAAGGGAACGTTTATTTCCAACTTTGATATTTATAGATTTCTAAAAAGTGACCATGGATTGGAGGATGAAGTTGCTACCTCTCCAACCACACTGGTCAAACCAACAGTCTATCAATTTTCTCTTTTTCCTGAAAGGAATGCAAAACAATCATTATTTACATGAAAAGTGTGTGAGAAACTCCATTACAGAAATGTAAACATCAGAAGGCTCAGAAGAACTTTAGAAGAACAGGGCAGCCCTCCCCTTGTCTGGGGCTGCTGTGGTGGTGACCAGCACCCTGTGCTGCCTGCACAGCTCAGTGTCCCTGTGGGAGCCAGGAGTGAGTGGTGTCCCCCAGACTGCCACCAGTGGTATTAATGCCTTCACAGTGACAGGGACAGTGGGATCAAGTGCAGCAGCAGCGAATTTGCAGGTGACACTAGGCCAAGTGGTGCAGCTGATGTGCCTGAGGGACAGGGTGACATGCAGGGGGGCCTGGACTGGCTTGAGGCCCATGAAGGTCACATGAAGTTCAACAAGACCAAGTGCAAGGTCCTGCACAGAGGCCAGGGCAAACTCAACACAGACTCACAGAATCACAGAATCACAGAATCACAGAATCACAGAATCACAGAATCACAGAATCACAGAATCAGAAAATGAGGTTGGAAGAGACCTCTAAGATCATTGAGTCCAACCTGTGCCCTAACACCTCAACCAGACTATAGCACCAAGTGCCATGTCCAGTCTTTTTTTAAGCACATCCAGAGATGGTGATTCTACCACCTCCCTGGGAAGAGCATCCCAGTACTTTATTATTCTTTCAGTGAAAAACTTTTCCTTATATCCAACCTTCTCCTTCCCTGACGTAGCTTGAGGCTGTGTCCTCTGGTTCTGTCAGTGCTGCCCGGTGGAAGAGACCAACCCCACCTGTCTATAGCCTCCCTTCAGGAAGGTGCAGAGAGCAATGAGGTCACCTCTAAGCCTCCTCTTCTCCAGGCTGAACAACCCCAGCTCCTTCAAATGTCCCTCACAGGGCTTGTGTTCCAAGCCCCTCACCAGCCTTGTTGTCTCCTCTGGACACGCTCAAGACAGGCTGGGGGATGAAGGGGTTGAGAGCAGCCCCACCATGAAGGACCTGGGGATTCTGGTCCTGGGATGTTGTCCCTTCCAGCCCAGGCCATTCTGAGATTCAGATGCTGGGGGTCTGCATCAGCTGGGTGAGCAAAGGCTCTGCCTCTGCCAGGAGCAGCCTTGCTCCTCCTGCTCCCTCAGCCTCACCAATTTGCTCTTGACTGCACCTGGCAACTTCAAGAGCAAGACCCCTCACCCAAGGAATGACTTTTCCTTCCTGTTAAATGTATCTTCCAAAGAATATTGAGAGGTAGCAAACAGTACAGAAGATAAACAACCAGGCACCTGGCTTCAGGGGCACTTTGCTTTTCTGTCGTAGTTATTGTTTTAAGTAGCTTGCTTGACACACATGAGTTCATTTTTTTCCAGAAAGACCTCAAAATTACCTTGTAGCCTTTTCCTTATTCCAGCAACTAACAATATAGAAATGAATTATTCTAGACTCTGGATAAAGGCCTATGTATAGCAGAGGGTCATGGCATAACCTAGAAAAGCTAGGTATAGCCAAAGTTGTTTAATTTCAAAAATTTTGAGGTATTATCTTGAAAAAAGACAAATCCTTACCATTTCCACTGTCTCTGGAATGGAAAAGTTTCAGAACCACTTCAGGAGCTAAAAAGCTTGGTTGAGGGCTGTGTGGGAGTATATGTGTATGCATTGTCAAGGGGAGAGAGAGGAAAAGAATTATGATAAATACAGTATTTTTTGGTGTTCAGATGAGTTTCGTGTGAAGTCTGCACTACAGCAACTTTATAACTCCCAATGGCCTTCTCTTCAAAAATAGGAAATTTTTAAAAAGGGAGGAGGAGGAGAGAGTAGTTTGTAGAGTTTTCAGTAATAACACCTTTTGTAATCTCCTATCAAACAACTTCAGACTTTCATGTTTTAACTATTCTAGAACCTACCCTGTTGAGATTGGCAGAAAAACAAGTAGAATTATGAATTTTACTAGGGAGAAGATGAAGATTCTGTCCTAAAAACCCCCTCAGCTTGAGTTAGTGTGAATGGCTCCACCAGGCACGAGTGTGGATGCAGAAATTGGCACCAGGAACAAGCAGGCTTGTTGAAGAGAGGGGACGTGTGTGCCAAGCAGTAGCTTCCGAGTGTCTGCCAAGAACTGATAAGCTCCAGAGACTTCACAGTCCTGCTGAATCTGCAAAAACTGATAAACTGAGCACAGACACTCTGCCAAATCTGTCCAAATCCACTGGCATCAGCCATGGGTGTTGCACAATGCTAGCAACATCCATGAAGGCTACTATATGCAAAACTACACGATTCTCTATCTATCTATGGATATGAATATATAAAACACACACACATACACACATATTAATGATGAAACAAAACGATCTGGAGGGACTTCCTGAACATCCTGACACATCTACACACACCTCTGCTTTTAAGTAACCAGCTGGGGTTGGTCTACCTGCTCCTGCTCCACCCATCAGTGCAGATGTTTGCGAACTGCACGCGGGAATAAATGAATGCAGTGTGTAATGAGTCCCTTGCTATTAATAGCAGTGTGACAAAAGGTGTCTAATAAATGCTGTTGTGCTCTGTGCTTCCCCTAGCCTGATCCCAGAGAAAAGGGGATATGTAACAACCCATTACTGCAAATTTAAATTTCTGGTTTTGTGGATATCACCTCAGCAAGGGTGTCTGATGTTGGATTCAGACTTTCTAAATGACAGACTTAGGTATGCTTCCAGTGTGACATTTTTCAAGTGGCTGTCACCATGAATGGAAGCATGCCCAGACACAGACACAGGGACACCCCAGACCTGGAGAACTGGTATGGTGGAATGGGACAAATTACAAAGTTGCCAGGCTCCTCACCCAAGCTTTTGGACCCTGTGGTCTGTGAAGTCTCAGGATCACAGCCTCTTCTTGGGACATTCACAGTGCTGCCAAATCAGTAACCTGTCCCTCTTCTAGCAGAGCCACCAGGACTGACTCATGCCCCTCCCAGCCTGAAGAAACCCCAGGGCCACCAAACTCGACCCCAACAATAAAATGACTTCTGTGCCACTCACACCATCTTGGCTCCAGAGGCCACAAAATTCAGATGGCCCTTCATGTTTTCCTGTCATCTCCATTGCTCAAATGATCAAGACAAGAATGACAAGAGTCATCTCCAGGGGGAATCTATCAGGAGTCTGCTCAAAAGAGTCTTTATTTTCAAAACTGGGTCTGCTCTCAGCATTTGCCCAAGCTTTCCCCCTTCCTGCCTCATCCCATCTCCCTGCTTCTACCTGCCAGATGGATGATCACTGTCATTTTCCAGAAAAATATAAATTGTGTTGCCTATTTACAAGCAAAAAATTGACAAAAACGAGCCACCCAAACACTTCTGCAGGTAATGGTCCTGGTGAGTGTTTTTGATAGGACCAGCAACACCTGCTGAGGGGGTCATCCTGCAGTGTGTTCCACTTCCAAGCACTCCACATGCAGTGGAATCTGCTGCACTTTTCTCGGGAAAATAAATGCCTTTGCTTTTGTGCTTCAGTTTGAGGCAGAGACCACACCAGATTGTTTCTGATTGCAATAGAAGACAAGTTAAATGGAAGTTATGCATTGATGTTAAAAGGAAGTAGCTCTTTTAGAAGGAACAGGCTTTCAAAATCCTTCCACATCGGCCGGATTTGCAGGACCTCTTGTGGTTAAAGCTCGGACTTGCAGTTCCACGTTTTTGCTGGAGGTGGGAGCGCACCTGAGGCTTTTTCTCTTCAGCTGTGCAGAAGGAAGGCGAGGCTTTGGCTTGAAATGTCAAGCAGCAATGTTAGTGAAAGGAGGAAAAGCTGTGCTAACTGGCATCTGGTGAAAAATAACAATAATTTGCAAAATAATAATAAGCAAATAATAATTTTATAATAATATTTGCAAGTATTATTTGGGGGGTAACAAAATTTTTATAATAATATTTGCAAAATAATAATAAGCAAATAATTTTTGTGTGGATTTAAGCTTATAAAAATAAGTTGTTCTTTTGCTGTATCTCAAGCATACCAGTCAAGAACCATGAAATGGAATTGTCTTACAGAGTCACAGAAGCACAGAATACCCAGAGTTGGAAGGGACCCACATGGATCATCGAATTCCACCTCCTGGCCCTGCACAGGACAGCCCCAAGAGTCACACCAAGTGCACCACGTGTTATAATGCATCAGAAAATTGCTTTTAAAGGACGTAGCCTCACCAATTAATATGAAAAAAAAAAAAAAAACAAACAACCAACAAACCAAAAAACAAAACCATGGGAAGGGATCCTGTTATTTTAGCTGCCACTTCTTAGCTCTGCCAGTGAAACCAGCTGAGAAGTGGGGCTGGCAGCTGTCCAAGCTTCTCCTCCGGCCATGTACCAGCTTCTCCTCTTCCACCACAGCGCTGCAGGGCAGGGAGGAGGTTGTCCAACGCCAGTGCCACAACTGCTCCTTCCCTGAGGGTGTTTTTGTGGGAAGCCTCCAGCTCATGCCATCGCACCATTGACCCTAACAAGCACTGCGGCCCCATGGCAGGCAGGGAATGGGGTTTGGAGATGTGAAAAATGCCTATTTTATGATTGGCTCTTCGCAAATATTAAAATGAATATTATATGTGTTATGTTAGAAAGTTATGCTGTATTGATTCTCTTAAGTAGCGTGTTAAATATAGTTTTAGGTTATAACATAATGTTAAAATACAAACTATGCTATGTAGGATACTTTTTTCTAAAGAAAGGACTTGCACTGAGATAGCAGCCCCAGGACACCAAAATCTTTCAGAGAAAGAGAATTTATTGCCCCATTATCAGAAGAAATGAACTTCTTCCCGCCTCACTCAGCCCTGAAGATGCCATTAGGATTAGGAGGAAGAAGTTGACACTGACCAGAGAGAATCCTGTGTTGGAATGGAATTTATCCATCATGTATGAGGTGTATGAATATGCAACAGGCTGTTGTTTTTAAGGGTTAATCCTCTGTTAACGTGTGTCCTTTTTCAGGCTTATTTTGCCCAGAAAAATAACACTTTGTTTCTATTGTCTCATATTGTCCTAATTCAAATTGTCCAAAAATTTCATTACTCTAATTATATTGCTATTTTTATAATCACTTTATTACTATTAAACTTTTAAAATTTTAAAGACAGGTGATTGGCATTTTTCACAGAGGGCAGTAGCTGTTGTCCCAAAATGGGTTCTTTGACTTGGTATGCCAGAGGCCAATCCACACACAGAGCTGAGATATTTGATTTATTCACCGTTCTGCACAGAAAAGGGTGCTGGGTGGCAAAGCCTCAATGTCAGCATGACAAAACCTTTAAATATTTATACATTTTAGTAAACAAAGGCATTAATGTTCACTGGCTAAAAGTTACATAGTTCTCTTATTAATTAGTATTCTGTCTTCTGCTTATTAATGATTCTCTTGCTTCTCCTGCTAATTAGTCCCATACTCAGTCTTTCCCTTCTTTTGGGTCAGTGGGTTTCTTGGGTCCATGAGTGCTGGTCACCATCTCCCTCTGCCAGAATTACATTTTACCCAATTGGAGCTGGTTCAGCACAGTTGCTGAGCTGTCTTTATTTTTAATAGTTTAGAATTAGTTTCTTCCTTATCTTTGGGGTCCTGCCAAATGTCCTTGGGGCCCATAAATTCTGCATTCTTTGTGTCCACTATCAGCTGCACATCCTTCTCCCCAGGCTTTGTTAACCTCTCCCGAGGTCGGAGATCACCTCGAGCCCTAAACCTTAACAAGGTAACCCGAGCCACAAGTCATTTATCTTTTTAACACCCGAACGTCACTCAGGGATTCTCGTCAGCCGCTATTTCAGGCGTTAAATCCCCTTTCCTGTTGATTAGGGTTGGAAGCACGCAAAGATCAGAGATCCCCCAACGTCCTTTCTCGCGGAAATTTCCAGATATTCCGCGTTTTGCACCAATTGGGGCCAACAGAGACGCACGGGCCCGAACGCTCCCTCAGCGCTTCCCGCCAAAGCTGCGGGCGGGGCGGGGCCGGGGCCGGGGCGGGGCCGGGCGCGCGGGTTTGGCGCGCAGGGCGGCCCGCGCTTCCCGCCGCGGCCATGTCTCGGCAGAGCACCCTGCTCCGCTTCTTCTCCAAGGCGGCCCCGCCGGCCGCCACCGAGCCCCGCAGCGAGCCCCGCAGCGAGCCCCGCCGCGCCTCGGGGGAGCGGAACGGCCTCCAGGCCGCCGGCAGCCCCCCGGGCGGCGCGGGCCGAGCGGCGGCGCGGCGCGGCGAGAACGGCGAGAAGGGCGCGGGGGGCGGCGCGGCCGCCAAGGCCCCCAAGGCTGCCAGGTACCGGCGGGGACGCGGAAGGACAAGGCGGGAAGGGGAGGCGGGACGGAGCTGCAGGCGCCGGCGGTCTGAGCGGGACCCTTGGGGTGTCCGTGTGTCGCTGTCGCCCCGTGGCTCGGCGCGGTCCTCGCCATTCCCTGGATGCGGTGCTCGGCCGGGCCCGCGGGCTGGCCCGCAGCGGCCTGGGCTCCCGGCGGGACAGTGGGACACCTGCGGGGACGGGTTGTGCTGCTTGGAAGTAGTGCCACGCTCGTGTTTTAAATTTGCTTTCCGTGCTGTGTCACAGAGGGACACAGTGGGTCAGGCTGGAGGGGAGCACAGTGGGGCATCTGGCCCAACCTCCCCGCTCGAGTAGGGTTATCCCAGAGCACATGGCACAGGGCTGTGTTCAGTTTTGAGTACCTCCAGGGAGGGAGGCTCCACCTCTCTGGCCAATCAGTTCCAGGGCGCAGTCACACACGCAGTCAAGAAGTTCTTCCTTGTGGTCTGGTGGAACTTTGTGCCCTTTGTCTTTTGTCCTAATGCTTGGTATTGCCAAGGAAAGCCTGGCTCCATCTTCTTGGCAACGCCTTCTTTAGGTATTTATACATACTGATGAAATCCCCTCTCAGTCATCTCTCCTCAGGGCTGAACAGGCCCAGCTCCCTCATCCTTTCCTCTTAAGAGAGATGCTCCTTTCCCATAGTCATCGTTGTTGCCCTCTGCTGGACCCGCTCCAGGAGCTCCTTTTCTCTCTTGTGCTGAACACCACGATGGCAAGTGTCCCATCTGTCAGCACACTGAGTGTCACTGGTGGCTGGGCCACAGCCTGCAGGAGTGTCCCAGCCATCATCTGTGGAAGTGTGGCAGTGGCTGGGGTGAAATCTGTGGGAAGGAGGAGAGAGCAAATAAAAGCTGCACCAGGTGCTTTGCAGTGCAGGTAGAGTTTTTTTATTTATTCATTTTTTTGTAGCCTGAGGGTTTTTAAAGTCTTACTCTTTTCTTTAGGTGCCTGGTTGAAAATTAGTTTCTACAGGAAAAGGGCATGTAGTGACAGGGTGAGAGGGAATGGCTTCAGACTGAAAGAGAGTAGGTCTAATTAGATATTAGGAAGGAATTCCTCACTGTGAGGTTGGTGAGGCACTGGCACAGGTTGCCCAGAGAAGGATGTGGGTGCTCCACCCCTGGAAGTGTTCAAGGCCAGGCTGGATGGGGCTCTGAACAACCTGGTCTGGTGGGATGTGTCCCTGTGCATGGCAGGGGGCTGGGACCAGGTGCCCTTTAGGGTCCCTTTGAACCCAAACTGTTCTGTGATAAAGCTCTGTCTCTGTGGGAATCCAGCAAAACTTGGAGGAGCACCTAAAAAGAATTTAGGAGAAGAGTTGGTGGTGGTATGGAAGAACTGTGTAATGCAGGTTGGAGGGCAGAATGCTCAGCAGCAGTGTGCAGTGACATCTATGAAGAGAGCTGTTCCAGATGTTTGCGTTCCTTAAATGACACGTTTGTTGTCTCTGCAGTGTCTCCTGTGAATATTCTCCTGGGGACCTGGTGTGGGCCAAGATGGAAGGCTATCCCTGGTGGCCATGTCTGATATACAACCATCCCACTGAAAGGACAATAGTCAGAGGGAAAGGAAAATCCACTCGTGTCCACGTGCAGTTCTTTGATGACAGCCCTACGAGGGGCTGGATCAGTGTTAAATACCTGAAGCCATACAAAGGTAAGAGATAGAAACAAAACTGTTTGAAATGGAAATATGCCACTTGTTTTGGAATTACAGGCTTGGAATATAGGGTATATGATTCTCCATAGAGAAAGAACAGCAAAACCAAGAGTAGAATTGAGCATGTTTTGTGCTTTGTAAGTGACAGGTTTTTGAGGGTTACATGTATATTTGTATTTTTACAATTCTTGAAACATAAAACACTAAGCCCTTTTGTTTAATGGATTAGAACAACTAATTAAACAAACTTAAAGCTTGCTAATGTTTGGAGATATTTCCTTTACTTCAGTATAAAAATGATGTAAAGGTAAACACGGTATTTCCACTTTTAGCCCTGAAATCCCTAAAGTATTAGGAGTGTCAGACCAGTTTTTAAGCAGCTGTATTATGTCCAGAATTAAAAGTCCAGGCCCAGGATATGGGGTAAATAAAATTATTTCTGCTGTAGTGTTTCTTCTCAGCAGTGCAGCATTTCTGTAAATAAAATATATTACTTGAGAATTGAGTGTTGGTGAGGGCAGTGCTTGTAGTTACAGATCAGAGTTGGTGTTTGTGATACTGAAGAAATGACATGGCTAACTAGTGAAAATCAAATGTAAAAATGAGTTAACATTTTGCATAATAAATCTCACCATTTTAACAAACATAATCTGTTTTCCCCTATTTTTCATAATTTTACTGTTGCTGAAACTGAATCTTGTTAGTCAAAATCTTAGTCTGGCTGTAAACTGTCTTGTTAGTCAAATACTTCATATGTACTACAGTATTTCTGATGCCCTGTAGGATTTGCTTGTGTCACTGAAAAAAAAAAACCTGTCACTGAATTTAAATAGTTTCTCCCTTTATACAGTCAGAGTTCCATCTCGTGATCATGTAGCCACATTTTTGTCTCCTCTATACTTCAGTGTGCTGCACTTCAGCCATGGTTTTAAATTAAAATGGTAATGTTATTGCCATGAGTGTTAGCATAATTTATTGCAAGTAAATTGGTCCATGGTTATATGTGTCTTTCCCCAGAGTATTTGAAAACAATCAAAATATTTTGAGAGCTTGTAGTTGCACAAAGAAGCAACTACAGGTATGGGGAATTAATCAGTTTGCCAAAAGAAAATGGCCAAAATGAAGTTTAAGCACAGATACACAGATCTATCACAGGAAAAGTGTTGAATGCAGAACAGATTAAAAACATTCAAAATACCTGTTTGCTTTAAATTCAAACAAAAAGCATTTTTATATACAAAGGAAAAGTGTTAGAGTCTTTGGGTAAGAAAATGGGTAAGTTTCTTGGGTTGTGTTATTTTTTGTACCTGAGTAAGTGCAGACAACACAGGGCCAGACCTGTAACAGGTGGGCAGGAAGAAGTGGAGGTGCACAGCAGTTGGTTAAGTGAATATGCAGGTGTTGCACCCTTAAATTTGCAGCTCAATTGTATGAGAAGATTTTTCTTCTGACGTTGTTCAGTCACATTTAATATTAATGCAAAATATTTTTAGACTGCCTCATTGCATTTGGAAAGCCAAAAGGGGGATCTGGATTGTTAATGTGTTGCCTTTGCGCTGTCGAAGCAGCTACTTGTAACTCCCTGCTTTGCTACTGCAAACTGGGAGTTGATTGAGAGTCAGAGTTTTGTTTGAGTTGTTTCTGGGGTGTTTGGCCTCCTCCAGGTCCGCTGCCTTTGTGTGCCACTGGTTTAGAGCTGAAGCTGCAGTCAGTAGTGCTGGATGATGGGGTTACAAGAGTGGGGAAAAGGACCTGAAATCGGTCTGTAGAGTGGTTGGCTTTGGGTTTGTGTGTGTGCAGGTGGTGGCAGGAGGGGCTGTGCAGGAGGAGGAGGAGGGAATGCAGCAGTTATTAATAGCAGGCTTTGTTCACTGCCCTGCAGCGGCAGCCTGGGTGCCCAGCGTGATTGGCCATCAGCTAATCTGGCTAATGGGCTGGGCTGGGTGCCTGGCTGCACTCAGAGCACCACTTTGGAGGCCAGCAGAGCTTTCAGGTCTGTGCCATAGGTGGCCTGTGCCTAGAAAGTGAAGATAACTCTGGCTGAACCTACCTGTCACTGCTAAAACAGCCCTGTGGTCTGTCAGTCTGTCTGCTGCTCTGCCAGTGTTAAATTCAGTGCTAACTACAGTGAGAGTGAGTCAGAGCTCAGCCCAGGAGTGCTCACGTGTGCTAATGAGTTACAGAAATAGAAGCAATTCTTCAAGTGTTCATGGAGGTAGGCATTTCATTTGTGAATGGGTGTACTTTCCCCGGGGGTAGTTCATCAGGATGAAGGAGTGATAGATTGCTGTATTTAAGATGTGGTGAGAATGAGTGGTAGCAGCTAAAAAACAGGAGTTTAGTTATCTGAATATGAATGCTAGTTGTCTGAATGCATTTAAAAGTGAACTATGATCACTAGACTAACAAATGTTAAGTCTAGCATTTAGCATTTGTTCTTAACAAATCTGTGTTTTTTACAGGTTCATCAGACAAGGAGACGATGAAGGGAGGTATGTTTTACAGCACAAAGCCTGAAATTAAAAGAGCCATGGTGCTGGCAGATGATGCCATGAGCAAAGATAAAACCCAGAGGCTTGAACTGGCAGTATGCAATGAGCCTTCAGACACAGAGGAGGAAGAGGAAGAAATGGAGGTAAAATGTTTCTTAATTGCTGTCACTTGCAGAAATATTGCTAGAACTTAGAAGCTGTGACTTGGAGCTGAGCATGGAATATCCTGCAGTTCTCTGGTACAGTAATCACAGCTTATCTCCTCGTTAATCTTGCACACATATGTATCCATTTGTCTTTTTTGTACTGCTTCTGTGTTGTCAGGTCATATGCTGGTCTCTCATCTTTTCTAGTTGGAAAGACAAGTCTCTTTGGTGTTCTGTATGGTAAGGACTGACCTCAGAATCTACTCAACTTCTCTGACTGTCTTCACTCATCACTCCCTGGTGACCTACTTTTTCACCCAGAAATGCTTTTTTCTGATGCATCATTTTATCTTCTCTATCTGCTATTCATAGTCCCAAGTTGCCCTAAGTTTGATCTGGAGTTTTAGTGTGTCTTAATATATGAATTTATACCTTTTTGACTGTTCATCTAAGGCATTAAATTGCAATTTTGGAGCCCACCCTCATCTTGTGGAGTAGCACTAAAATACCAGTTCTTGCACTGTTAACAGCAGTCTTGGTGAGTAACTAAAAAGTGATGTTTTTCTGTATTGTATTCATGTTGTGTTGATTCAGCTATTATTTCAGAAGCACCATATGCCTTGGAATAGATTTTTTTGGAGAGGAATGGTATGAGGACACTGTCAGTGGGATGGTGGCTTCCCTTAGCTCATATATTCAGTCTCCAGTGTGACAGTGGCCCTGAGGGACAGGTGCCACTCCAGGCATTGTGTTATGTGCAGTGGCACTTTGTACTCACTACAGTCCCTCCACTGCTGGTTTTCCATTAAAGTTTGAAGCTGAAAAGGCAAATTATGGAGTTGCTTCCCTTTCTCCTACATGTGCCATATTCTTTTTTGTGTAGTTTAAATGCTTTGTTCATCAGCATCTCATATGCACAGTAATGAATGAGTCTTTAAAGAATAGAAATAAGAGTGATTATGCTACTGGCCAGTAGAAGTTACTTGTCCAGAAAAAACCTGGGTTCTGTTAAGATACTTGGAATTGGCTGTGGCTCTGCTATCTCTTGCTTGAAGCATCATAGGTACTGTGTTATTGCACATTTTTGCACTTCTTTATGCAGCAGTATCTTTGTAGCCAGAATTATCTACAGACAAAATAATTTATTTTTCCAGGAGATGAGTGAAAATGCATCAGGCAACAGTGAAGACTGTAATAGTGAGGAGGATGTGAAAAGCAATAAGCGAGTGATGAGCAGGGAAAGAGCTGTGAAAGCAAAGAGAAGGAGAGTGTTGGATTCTGACAGTGACCACGATGGCTCTGATGTGGAGTTCAAGCCTGATGGGAAAGAAGCAGCCAGCAGTGAGGAAGCCAGTAGTGGGGTGGATGAAAATGAGTCTTCTGACACAGAGACAGAAGCAGAGAGTGTTGCAGAAAGCCCCGTAAAAGTCCCTTCGAAACGAAAGAGAAGAGAGGTGAAAAAGCCTGCTAAAAGGAGTAGCCTGGGAAATGACTGTTCTGAAACACCCAAAAGAGCAGCAGCAGTCTCTTCAGAAGCCAAGTCTAAGCTGACATCCTTTGCAGCACCTGAAAGTTTTGAATCTCAAGCAAATGCTTGCAGTGGAGGCACTGGTGGCTTCTCGGTGTGGGAGCACGAAAAGCTGGACTGGCTGCAGGAAGGGAAGAGGAGGGATGCGCACAGGAGGCGTCAGGGTGACCCTGACTACGACCCCTGCACTCTGTACGTGCCCGAGGATTACCTCAACAAGTGCACGCCGGGCGTGCGGAGGTGGTGGCAGCTCAAAAGCCAGAACTTCGACGCCGTGATTTGCTACAAGGTGGGGAAGTTCTACGAGCTGTATCACATGGACGCAGTCACCGGCGTCAATGAGCTGGGCCTGATCTTCATGAAGGGCACCTGGGCCCACTCGGGCTTTCCAGAGACGGCGTTCGGCCGCTTCTCCGACGTCCTGGTGCAGAAGGGCTACAAGGTGGCGCGCGTGGAGCAGACGGAAACGCCCGAAATGATGGAAGCGCGCTGCAGGTCCGCGGGCCACTCCAGCAGGTTTGACAAGGTGGTGCGGCGAGAGATCTGCAGGATCATCACCAAGGGAACGCAGACCTACAGCGTCATGGACTGCGACCCCTCTGAGAACAACAGCAAGTTCCTGCTGAGCGTGAAGGAGAAGGAGGACGCGGCCGGGACGCGCCTCTACGGCGTCTGCTTCGTCGACACCTCCATGGGGAAGTTCCACGTCGGCCAGTTCCCGGACGACCGCCACTGCTCCAGGTTCAGGACTTTGGTAGCTCACTACACCCCTGTGCAGGTGCTGTTTGAGAAGGGGAACCTGTCTGTGGACACACAGAAGATTCTGAAGGGCTCTCTGGTTTCTTGCATTCAGGAAGGGCTGACCTCAGGTTCCCAGTTCTGGAATGCGTCTAAAACACTAAAAGTCCTTCTTGAGGAAGGATATTTCAAGAGAAGCAGAATTCTGAAAATGGATGTTCTCTGCCCTCTGTAATCAAATCTCTGACTTCAGAGAGTGACTCCCTGGGATTAACTCCTGGTGAAAACAGTGAGTTAGCTTTGTCAGCTCTTGGGGGATGTGTCTTCTATCTCAAAAAATGTCTGATTGATCAGGAGCTGTTATCACAGGCAAACTTCGAGGAATATGTCCCTGTGGATATTGCTATTACAAAAACCATGAGTTCAAGTAGTTTGTTTGGCAGAACTGGCCAGCGGATGGTGCTGGATGGAGTCACCCTGATGAACTTGGAAGTCCTGCAGAATGGAACCAATGGAAGCACAGAAGGTACTTTGTTGGAAAGGATTGATTCTTGCTGTACACCATTCGGGAAGCGACTCCTGAAGCAGTGGCTCTGCGCTCCACTTTGTAATCCTAAATCGATCAATGATCGTTTGGATGCTGTCGAGGACCTCCTGGCAGTGCCAGATAAAATGTCTGAAGTCACTGAGTACCTCAAGAAACTGCCTGACCTTGAAAGACTGCTCAGCAAAATTCACAGCATTGGGTCACCACTCAAAAGTCAGAACCATCCTGACAGCAGGGCCATCTTCTATGAAGAACTCAAATACAGCAAGAAAAAAATTGCTGACTTTCTGTCTACCCTGGAGGGATTCAAAATAATGAATGAAATTGTCGAATTCATGGAGGAGTTTGCCAGTGACTTCAAATCCAGAGTCCTGAGGCAGCTGGTCACCCGCAAAGCCAAAAATCCCGATGGCCGCTTCCCAGACCTGAGTGCAGAGCTCACCAGGTGGGACACTGCCTTTGATCACAACCAGGCTCGGAAGACAGGAGTGATTACCCCCAAGCTGGGCTTCGACCCCGATTATGATGGAGCACTGGAGGATATCCGAGCTCTCGAGGAGGACCTTCGGAAGTACCTGGATAAGCAGCGCAAGCTGCTTGGGTCCAAATCCGTGCAGTACTGGGGGACGGGCAAGAACCGGTACCAGATGGAGATCCCAGAAAGTGTCATCTCCCGTAACCTGCCCGAGGAGTACGAGCTGAGGTCCAGCAGGAAGGGCTACAAGCGCTACTGGACCAAGGAGATCGAGAAGATGCTGGCTGCCATGGTGAACGCCGAGGAGCGCCGTGACGCCGCCCTCAAGGACTGCATGAGGCGCCTCTTCTACAACTTCGACAAGAACAGCAAGGACTGGCAGACAGCTGTGGAGTGCATTGCTGTGCTGGGTAAGAGCTTTGCCTCCTTCTGACACTGTAAAACTACCCCTGTGCTGGTGAAGTCTGATCTGGGGAAGCTCATTGCCAGCTCTTGACTTGTGTTTGAAAGCTCTTGATTGTGGTAAGGGCTTTGATAATTAACAGTGATTCCCTGTTTCTGTCCTGTTGCTAAATAGCAGGAGAGTTGCTGGGCCTTGTGATGTTTGCAAGCTATTTCTTCATTCCGTTGCATGGTTGTAGATGTGCAGCCAAGTGTTTCTCCCAGTTCAGTGTAGCCTGGTGGGCCTCACTGCTTCCAGAGCCTTGTGTGTGGATTAGTAGCTTCTTATTAAATGGAGCTATAAAAATCTAACCTGCTGGTAAGCTTTTTTTCTATCTGAGCAGGATGCTTTCTGGCCATCCTTTAAAAATAAAAATGTTGTTGAGCCTTGAAGAAGGTAGTCTACCAAGAAGGCTTCCCCAAATCCTCCTTAAATTTGTGAGATAGAAGAATCTCTTGTATTCCCTTCTCAGGACTGGCATACTTCTGTCCTGTGGATTTTCTGCTAGGATGAGGCACTCTGGGATGTCTTTGTTCCAGGGGAAAAATGAAAGCAGTCTCTGAATGCCACTAGAGCAGAAAAGGGAGGGCAGGCAGGCAGGGAGTGTTGGCTGGGAATGGATTTGCTGGGAGAGCTGGGAAGCAGTCACATCAGCCACACCACAGCTCAGGGCAAGTGCTGAATTGGTTCCCAGCAGAGAGGAATTCGGTGTCCAGGCTCAGCTGTAATGTGTGTACATAAAGCCTCTAAAATCATGAAGAGTCTCATTGTGTGGGTGATCAGCTTTTAGAACCTCAGGGCTCAGCTAACTGAGGGGTCTTGTGCTGCTGCTTCCTGCTGGACACACAGAGTTTTAATATTTATACAGTTTTCCTCTGGCAGCTTTCAAGCAGAATTGGGATTCTTCACAAAGTAATTCACTGTCACAGAAGCTGATTTCCTCCTTGTTCTAAATGAAAAACCAGTGCAATACATTATTGTTTTATACATGAACTTTTGAAATGAAATGATGTGGATTTTAAAGACTTTTGAACTAAAATAACTATAGGGGAGCATTTTTATCATGACATCTATAGAAATCTGGAAGGAATGAGGAAAGACACTGTAAATATTCCCACCTTTTACTTGTTCTGGAGTCCTTCGTGGGTGTTTCCCTTATGAGGAAAATGGAATAAAATAGAAAAGTGTTTCTACAAAATTGCTGTTCAATGAGTAAATGAATTCCAGTGCATGAAGAAATTTGAAAGTGTAACTGACTGGAATTTCTCTTCATTTTCTAGATGTCTTGATGTCCCTTGCTCACTACAGTCAAGGTGGTGATGGACCTCTGTGCCGACCTGTAATCCTGCTGCCTACGGATAATGCTCCTCCCTTCCTGGAACTCAGAAATTCCCGCCATCCATGCATCACAAAAACTTTCTTTGGAGATGATTTTATTCCCAATGACATCGTGATAGGCATCAAGGATGAAGGCAGCAGCAGTGAGGCCTCCTGTGTTCTGGTAACTGGCCCCAACATGGGTGGCAAATCTACGCTCATGAGACAGGTGATTGTCATGTGTCCCAGGGTACCTGTGGGGTTTGGGTGAGGGAATTACAGGGCCTGGCTGTCATGGGTGTCACAGGAGGTCCCAGATGTGGCCTTCAGGGTGTGCAGCAATTGCACAGGCTGGTAGAAAGTGCTCATGTTCAGAGATATTGTCTGCTTTAGTAGGGAGGGGTAAGTTTTAGTTGTCCTAGGAGAGTTGGTTGGGAAGAGGCAATAAGAGTACCGTTTATCTTTTTCAAGTGACTTACCCAGGACTTGGCATCAGCTGGCAAAAGATGCTTCTGCAGGTTGAACAAGCTGAAACTAGAGATCAGCAGGGAGGTCGCTTTATAAACACTGCTTGCTGTGATAATTTGTGTTTTGAAGGCGTTCAGAGTAGTTCAGTCCTGCCAGAGATGCTGCTGCTGCAGCCTGGAGCTGTTAAAGCAGCGGGAAGCTTTTTGTACTCCAGTCCCTGTTTTAGGGGAAACACAGCTTCGTGCCCTCGCTCTGTGTGTGGAACTGAAGCTGCAAGCACCATTGCAAATGTGACTGTCCCTGTTTGCTGTGCAGGCTGGTCTCCTGGTGGTCATGGCCCAGCTGGGGTGCTACGTGCCCGCGGAATCCTGCAGGCTCACGCCCATCGACCGCGTGTTCACGCGGCTCGGCGCCTCCGACAGGATCATGGCCGGTGAGTGCCTCACACACAGCTAGCTGCACAGGGGGCACCAACTTTCTGCTCCTGCTTCCAGTGGCAAGCTGGAAAGGGAACAACAGTATCTTGCAGGGAGAGCTGTGCATTCTTTTCTTTTGTTGTTCAGAGTGGAGACAGGATTGTACTTAGGCTTTGTTTTTTCATGTGTGCGTCCGTTCGATTTTTGACAGATGCAGGGGATCACTTCCTAATGAATTTTAGTATTAAAAGCCTAACTCCCAGCTGGATGCAAGTCTGAGGAGTATCTTTTTTTAGAATTGATTATACTCTACTCTCACTGATACCTTTTTGTAAGTGTTCTGAAATAGAACAGTGATGTTGGGGCAGCTGTTGCACAGGAGTTCTTTGTACCTTCCTGCAAGGACTGCAGAAGTCCCTTGTTTCAATCAGAATACCTTATGTTTGAAATCTGATTTCTTCTGATGAGCAAGAGAGGCAGATGTCCTTCTTGGAAGTAGTAGTTGACAGTTCTTGGAGTATTTTGTTCCTTTAGTGGAGAGGAAGATACAAGTGGAGGATGACGTGACAAGTGGAATGATAAAGTCTGCCAGTGGTGATGGGCAAAGTGCCACTGGGCTAGAAAAATAAAATGATTGTTGTACTAAGAGTAGTATCACTGCTCATTAAGGAGGGCACAGGTTTTCTGTGATCTCTCTGCTGAAAAATGTGGGTCAGTGAATATGAAAGAGTTAAGCCCACTGAACTTGTTGCACAGAAGGAATTTGGAAATGAATCATTCCAAGTTCTTAATTAAAAAAAATATTGACACTTCCCCAAATGAAGGCTCTTCTACTCAGCTAGAGAATGTTATTAAGGCTTTCTTTGCCCAGCTTGTCTCCATTTTGTTTAATTTCAGTACAAGAAGAAATCAAAAGTGTGAACGAATACTTAAATGCTTATGGTAGAGATGAGAAGGGCCCTTCCTTCATGAGAGATGGTCTAGCATCTAGCATTTTCAATTTTTTTTCAGTTAACTGAGGACTTTACTTCTGATTTGACATTTCAATTGTGAGGGTAAGCACTGCAAAGAATGAGCTGTGAAATCTGTTCTTGATGCATTTGTTTGCACACTGTGTTAGACAGGAAAGCACTGAAAAGTTGTTCCACGGCAGTCACTTTGTAATGGATGTCAGCAGGACTTTTATGAAGTTAATTTTTTCAGTAATAAAATTTTAGGGCTTTATTTTCTGAAGAGAATAAATGGTTATTCTTAAATATTGTTGAAACCATTAAATCCTGGCAATTTCTTTAAATTAATGCAGAAAATCAGATTGGTGGACACTGCTTTAATAATTAATGTTAGAAAACTTTCGTTAGAGCAAAGCAGTGCTCATGCAGCATGAGCACAGGAAATAAATGTTTGCCTTTAATGGTATAAATTGCTGCTACTTGTAATTATTTGTAATGATCTCCACAAAGAACAAGTAAATCCCGACTTTGTAAGTGTGGGTTTATCACGTGGAAGGGTGTGAATAATTGTGTACTTCTGCTCATAATCTGCTAAAACCAATTTCAGGTGTAAATTTCAGGCTTTGTATTATCTGGGTTGCTGAAACTCCCATGAGATGCTTGAGCCTTAGCAGCAGAATATTGCTTTTGTCATACTTCATTCAAGGAGAGAACATACAAATAAAGCCTTTATTATCCAAATAGTTCCCTCCTGACATCACAATCAAACCAGTAATTCCAGTCTCTTAGTCTTTGATTTTCTGCTTGCTTTTTTTTTTTTTTTTTTTTTTTCTGGAAAGCCACACACACCTTCAGCCTGTCCTCTGCATTCAGAGCAAGAAAGGGACAAAAATTCTTCCCATTGTAGCCTTTGTGCCCCTCTTTTTGTCCAGCTGTTACTTTTGACTGGTGCTATTAAAAGTAAGCAGGTGTGTTGGCCTGAAAACTTAATTAATTGTGCTTGTGCTTATTCCTGTACTCTAAAGGAACTGAGACCTGTGTTTTCTGGCAAAAGGGAAACTGCTGTTTTCATTCTGGAAAAACAGTGTCATGTTTTTGTTCATCTTCAGTTAGCTACTGAGTTTCGCTTTAGCTTAACCGAGATTCTAGCGCAGATTAAATGAGGTTTTAGTTGTGGTTCTCAGATCTTTGACTTACTTTGTGGCGCTTTTTTTTGTCATTTCCTTTAAAGGTGAAAGTACCTTCTTTGTTGAATTGAGTGAGACTTCCAGCATTCTGCAGCATGCAACAGAGCATTCCCTTGTTCTCGTGGATGAACTGGGTAATTAGACCATTTTGTAATAGATGGAAGCTAAATCTGTGAGATGAAAGACTGGCTGCAAGGTTTTTGGGCTGTCTGAATGGCAGCCAAGTACACAGGGCCAGTTTCACCATAATGATGGTGGTGTTAACTGGTGTGTCAGCCTCTCTAACATGAACACATCTTGGGTGCCCTGGGAACTCATCACCACCTCCCACTCCTGTCATTATTACCCTATTTCCAGCTGTGGTTTCCTGCTTTTGCTTTGCATAATTACTTGCAGCAAACCTCAGGGGAGCAGAAACATCTTTTTTCTGCAGTGCAGAAGAGGGTGATTGTTATGGGGCCAACACCCAGGTCACCTTCCCCTGCTGCTGGTGGCTCTCAGCCCTCACTGCTGTTAGTTTGTCTTGCACACAGCAGGGAGGGGAAGAAACAAACAGTACAAATGCCTTGCTGCATTGTCTGTAGGGTGTCTGTCTAGCAGCACGTGAGCTGTGGATTGACTTTTCTGTGCCCCTCGTGCTGCCACAGCTGTCCTGTTGTGTCCCCAGGCAGAGGCACGGCCACGTTTGACGGCACAGCCATAGCGAGCGCGGTGGTGGAGGAGCTGGCGCAGAGGATCCGGTGCCGGACGCTGTTCTCCACTCACTACCACTCCCTGGTGGAGGACCATTCCCACAGCAGGGCCGTGCGCCTGGGACACATGGTATGGCTGGGAGGATGGGCTTCTCCCTGCTGGGACTTCTCCTGCTTTTCTGTGCTCTTCTGCCCTGAGAAACGGCTGGTTTGGGAACAGGACATGGTGTCCCATGCCTTTCTTAGGCTGCAGGTCAATTTTGCAAACTCTAACTTGTGACTTGCTCTTCCTAGGCATGCATGGTTGAAAATGAGAGTGAGGATCCAAGCCAGGAAACCATTACGTTCCTGTACAAGTTCATTGAAGGAGCCTGCCCAAAGAGCTATGGCTTCAACGCTGCAAGACTTGCAGATATTCCAGAGGAAGTCATTCAGAAGGGGCACAGAAAAGCCAAAGAGTTTGAAAAAGCAACCGTCTCACTGAGAATATTTAGGTAAGGCCTAGGGTTTCTGTATCAAAGTTGCAAATGGCTTATAGGAACACATTTTAATATTTGGGCAGTGGCTTTTGCTCAGTCACAGCACGAGGGGCAGTTAGAACTACTTTTGTGAACATCAGATGTTCACAGGGAGGGAGGGAGGTACTATGGGAGGGCAGAGATGATGAGCAGTATTTTAAGCCTTGGTCACTGTGCCAGTCTGAATTTGCACACAGAGGTGCTTGGGGGGGGTGTGCTGGCAGCCTTTACACCAGGCTCAACATCCATGTCTCCTAAAGCTATTGCAGGAATGGCAATCTCAAGCTCTGGCCCTCAGTGTCCCTGTCAGTAAAGGTGGTTGTTTCCCCCAGGTACCTGTGCCAGGTGGTGGATGGAGCAACCTGTGACACAAACGCGGTTCAGAAACTCACGGCGATGATCAACCGGCTTTAGGAACTCGCACGGCTTTCTCAAGAAGGTGGGAGCAGACAACATTATGATCTAATAAACTTTATTTTTTAAAAATGACCATTTTTCCATTGTCTTTCCTAGGAAATTAAACCCTTTAATTCATACCTACCCTCTACATAATGGTTATTGAGTACTCCACAATATATTAAGTCTAGATGTTATGGTACATGCATACACTTTCAGGCTGTTGATTACCCACTGTCACCAATACACATAAATGGAAAAAAGCTATGAAACTGTATAGGGCTGTATATATACTTGTCTCAGCTTCATTAGAGCAGGAAATTGCTGTGATTTCCAGCAGGTTATGTAAGTAATGTCCAGACTGTTCAAAAAAAACTATGAACAGAGTAAAAGTACAAGACTGTTTTGAGGAGACTTTCTACTGTGTACTTTAAAACATAGTAAAATTTCTTTCACAAAACTTAGTTACATGGGTACTTTGTTTTATAGTGCATTATAGTCTAGGAAGTCTCATTAAAACACTCGCTTTTCTTTATTTTGTTAGGGTGGTTTGAGTACAGACTATTGCTGGGGCAGGGGAGGAGATTATTCTAACTTCAGAGGACACCAGAAAAATTGCTGGATATAATTTAAGATTAGTGTTTTCTCTTTCATAGAAAGAACGTACATACTGGGACATGAGTACAGTTACAGCAAGTCTAGGTGTGCTAACAAAACAGGACACATTCAAGTACAATAAGATTTTTTGCTTGAAATTAGAAACAAACTACATGAGATTAAAGCATTAAAATCATATTTCTCAATCTGAATAAATGTTAAAAAATCAAAAGAAATGCAGAAGTGCTAGCTCACATTTTTACCATGTTACAAAAGCGATTGGTACCCATGTCCATAAAGGCAGCAACAAAGAATGCTGCTTGTCTACAGAAGTACTACTGCAAATTGGACTGCGTTTCAATGCTACTTGTAAAAACACCAGCTCTCAGAAGTTGGTATCTGTACAAAATTGCAGCTTATTTTTCTTCACTTCTGTCCCTTCAAAGTCTTTGTTTACACAGTAATGCTAAAACGCCCAGTTCTGTTATCCTGAGTCAACATATTGCCACTTTCTTTTTTGGTAGGTTGAGCTCCATAGTGTCAACACCTCACACATCCGCTTTAATACAGTCTCTTTCTGCAGAAATGGGCAAGTGTAACTTCCTCCAAAAAAAAAGTTTTAATAGTTATGATATTAGAATGGCAGGACTTTCTTCTGAAAAGGAACTCAGTTGTGCTGCAATGTATTAGATTCTATAGGTGGAGCAGAGTCATATAGTGTATCTGTATCGTGTGTAGGCTCTCCGGCGAGCGTACAGGGATTGGACAGTGTTCCAGCACCACAGTCACAGAAAAACCTACAACACAGAGAGACAGCTCTTAGTGGCCATGCCCTCCTGCTCTGGGAGCAGCCCCACACCCTGCCTGGGAACGTACCTATCATGTCTAATGAATTCTACGTCGTGTCCTTGATGGCACTTCTTGATGCAGTTCACACAGATGGCATTACGGTCTGTGGTGTTGCAGGTGTGACATCTGCAGGGAAAAGCAGGACGTTAGGCAGGAACCAGAACCTGAGCAGCTCTCAGGGAAAGGGCTCCAGGAGGCTGGAGGGCCAGAAATGCACTGAAGGAAAGAGGGCGCACAGGACTGTGAAGTTTGAGAATTTTACACAAACTTGGATTTCACATACACTTTTTGTTACTTTTATCACAGTCGTGCTGTGCAATGCCCTGGGCTCAGGTTCACAGAAACAATCTGTTTTCCTCAAGCCCAAAGTCAATTCCAGAAAATGGGAACTTATTAAATCCTCTTCTGTTGCAGCTGAGGAAGAGCACACATTTGTGTGTTCACCCACACGCAGCAACTGTTCTAGGGGCCTTGCAGGAAGAGAAAGGCTTTCCAGTACAAACCCCCTTTCTGTAGGTGAGGGGAAGGAACCTGTTACCTGTAGAAGTCATGCATCGGGTAGCTGGTGTAGCTTGAGATCTTATATAAACACTGGCCTCTACTGACAGCTTTCTCTATGGCATCTTGATTGTTCATTATTTTGTTATCTGTTGGGGGGAAAAACCAGGACTAATCACATCTGGATCAATGACACTTTTTTCCTTGATGCATTTAACCCAAGGGCCCATTAGGAACAATTAGTTCTATACCTGCATTTCAGCTCTGGCATTTAAGAATAGAAAATCCTCAATGCCCACATGCCCAGAGTGCCATGCACTCCTGAAGAAAGTAACACTGTTCCTCTTTGCACATGTGGCACGAAATACTTGACAGCCTCCTTTTGAACTTGGCTGTTAATAAATGCTTAGAGACACACAAGCCTTCCTAGCAGGTGTAAGCTCCTTTCTGCTGAGGAGCCTCTCATTTACCATAAGGCCTTTTACACATCCCTTAGAAAGAGGAAAAGGATGGCTCTTTCCCCAGGAAAGTTTAGGAATAAAGTACTTTCCAACACAATGGAAGTGGAAATTAGGTCTGACCAGTTCCAGTACTTCTAAGATGTGTCCAAGGCACAGCAAATTTGATAATCCCCTCTGTTACTGATCTACCTGATCTTCTTTCTACTCCCAAAGTGCACCTCAAAAAGTTTTGCCCACTCCCAGCAGCATCAGAGCACTGAGTGATGTCATTGGGAAGCCCAGGTGCTGGGAAGCAGGCAGCCAGAGCCTGTGTTTTAAGAGGCACAAATATTTCACAGGAAAGGGTTCAACAGCTTTATGTACAGCAAAGTACATAAAACTCCTGCAAACTGAACCTTTTTCTTCTTGAATAACCTCCTCAAGCTGTCTGGCATTAAAACCATCATTCCCATCTCGTCGAAGAGGATCCTGTCTCATGCACACTTCCCCACTATACAAGGGAATTTTATGTATGTGAACTGTTCATATTTTCTGAAAAAAGATGTTTGGGATTGAAAATGTTCATGCTTTTAGATCCTAAAAGCCAAGTGAGGCATGTTTCTTTACTGGACACTTGCTTTTGGATATGCGAGAAAAATACTTTCTATTGTACTAAATCAGTAGTATTGGAGTCTGAGATGGGCCGAAGATCAGGAACTGGTTCAAGAAGTGACTTTGAGACAGAAGAGCTGATCACAGTTTTAATATAACAGTAAAACCTTCATTTACCTTTGAACCCATCTGTCTAAAAATCTTAACACAGCTTAATGTGGCTCATAACCTTCAGCTGAAACTTAGTCACAACTCTGCTTCAGGTGGTACCAGCTGTGAGCCACAAAGGGTACCATAAAGCCACAAGCCAGCAGCACCAAACAAGTGACCAAACGCAAGCCAGGAGGACTCGGGCTCACCTTTCATCGTGACATTGACACCAGATGCTAGAAATAAACCTCCAAAGCGGTTGTTGAAAATCTGATTGCCTTCTAATGTTGCAGTCGCATGATTTGTTATTTCAATACCTTGAGTGGGTCAGGGGAACAAAGGAGAGAGAAGAGAGTGGCAAAGTTAAATTCCTGGTGGTTGTGCATTTGTACTTCTCTCGTCATCTACAGCTTGGTTGTTTATTTTTTTAAGCCATCACAAACTCAAGGGGAAAAAAGGAAAATTACATAGCTACAAAACTGCACTGTAACTTGTTATAAAACTGTTCAAATGCTGCTGTTGAATCCTTTCAAAGAGCTACAGCTGGCATGCATGGTCTCTGGGAGGAACAACACACTACTAGTTTATCTGATAATAAAATGGTACTATGATCATGTTTATTTTCAAAGGGGATATGATTTTTGGGTGCTTAGAGCTGTCATCTTCATGTACATTTGAAAGTTCTTGTGCACATACCTTACCCTTTTTAAAATATCTTTTTAAAAAAGTTCTCAAGATGGGCACCTAAAATTCATTTCTTTAATTCTCAGCTTTTATCAGTAACCCGTGTCTTCCAAGTCATTTGTCCAGGACTGCTCTTGACAGCAACCTATCCTTCCCCCCCACCACACTGAAACAACACCTTTAGAGGCTCTTCTCAGAAAACTTGCTTCTTCTGAAAGAAAGATGGGAGAAAACTCAAGAATGCAATTTTAGTTGAAATGGAATGGAATGCAAGACGCATGAAACTGTGATGATTAAACAGTAAAATTGCAAAAAATCACTGTTAAACATTCTTCATCACTTTTGGAGAAAGAAACGCTCATCTTTACAATTTTTCAACTTTGAGGAGTGAGAAAGTTGAACTTGAGATGCAATTCAAATCTCTTTAAAATGTGTATTTGCTCAGTTTCCTAGGTTTTAAAGCAGTGATAAGATATTCATACCAGCATCCAGCACATCAACTATGAATATATCCTAGACAACGTTACCAATTGCTTCTAAAATAAAATAATGAAAAGTATTTCACAAAAAAATGACAAGACAGAATATGTGCCATTTCCCAACATGCTGTAAATATACCTTGACTACAATTCTCAAATGAATTTTCAAATGACTTTTAGAATACACTGAAGAATATCCCAGTCTCTTTTAAAACATCTAAATACCATGGGGTAAAGAAACTGAGTAAGCTTTGTGAATAGCTCACTCCAAGCTTCCAAATTTGATTTAAACAGCACAAACCTGCAGCAAAACCATCGAATATTCGGTTTTTCCTTAGCACAGGGTGGCTATTGGTGCTGATAAGAACACCAGCTTGAGCATTCCTGAAGATATCATTCTCTTCCAGAAGACCTATGACAGACCAACAGATGTTACATTTGAGCTTGGGAGCATTTCCTGACCTGTAACCTTTATGTGAAATATTTTCAAAGGATCTTATGTGTCACAATCCTGTTAATAACTCCTTTCATTTGGAGAATATGCACCAGTAGCACTGACATCAGTGATACCAGTTTAAAATAGTTCTCAGTGTATAATTTTGGAAGTGTATTTTTTCAGTACGCAGCATGGAATTTGCGATCATAGGCACCACTGCAGAAAACTAAATCTTTCTGCCTTCCAAATTTTTCTTTAATTTTTCTAACACCTCTCTCTTGTTGTCTTTTAAAATGAACAGGCTGCCAAAAGGCAATCACTTTTTTGTTATAGGACAGGATTACTTTAAAATGCTGGGTTAAAATTAAAGCTCACTTAGAGCAAGTGATTATCTACAGAATATCAGAAGTTGGTATCAGGACACACAACAGTCAGGGGATTTCAGACAGGGACCACTTCTGAATTTACAAGTACAAAAAAGATTCCTTAAAGATCTGTGGATTTTTTCCCCTGAATCTTGGACACTCTGGCAGAACCTAAACTGCTCAGGTGCATGATTTTGGCTACGTGACTTGAATCCAACACTGTGTTTCAGTCAAATGGCAAAGCTTAGAAAAGCAAATGGCATAAAAGGACTGTCCTTAAGCAGCAATCTAACAGTTATCTTGGATGAGATTAATTACCTCTCTGCCTCCCACAGATTTCAGTATTACTAATGTAATTAAGGCTAAAAAGCATTAGGGTATGTTCGCTATAACTATTTTATCACTCCAGAAGACAAGAGCTGTGTTTCTAAAGAGCACTTTAAAAAGAACACTGCTTAAACTGAAATTTAACTCTTATCCAGAACATTCAGTGAAAAACAGTAAGGGAAAAAGTTACCTCTTCCCCCATTAAATATACAGATGCCTCCATCTCTTCCATCATGGATTTTATTTCTCCTTAGTGTAGGATTACTGTCTGTTTTAATCCATACACCAGCCATTGCATTATCAAAAATTTCATTGTCTTCTATAAATCCAAGCCCTAAAATTGAAGGAAGGGTAGAAAAAAAATAAAATCAAAATGTCTAATAAATGAGAAGATAATATAACACCACAGACCACAAACAATTCTGGATAAACATGAGAAACAAACCTACCAGAATTATAGACAAGAATACCACCATTCTGACCACCCCAGATCTTGTTGCGTCTGATTTTGGGGTTGCTTCCAGTTCTAAAGCAAAGAAGTAATTTAAAAGTCATTAAAATAAGTCATTTATAGTCATTTACTATACCCCAAGGCCAAACATCTCAAATACTTCTAAAGAAGTGCCCCATGGATCTCACTGCTTAACAATCTTAGTAAAATACAATTCTTTCCAAACATGCAAACATAATTTATCTTTACAGACTTCAAGGGCCACACATTCCAGTCAATACCCAGGCTGTATTTTTGGTAACTTTCTTGTAGGTTAAAGCAGAGGGTATTCAGACATACTGGATTTCAAAAAAGTTATTTTTATAAACAAAATGACAAGAACAGCTAAAAAGACACAATAGAGCACATAACAAGCTACGTCGGTTTTGGCAGAAAATCAGAATAAATGTTACCTTATCTGAACCCCTGAGTACATGTGATTATAGATGTCATTGTCTTCTAACACGCCATGTCCATTGTCATAAAAATAAACTCCAACCTAACACATCAAGAATTATATTATTAGTTCCAAATTAATGAGGCATAAAACCACAGGACTTCCTTTTCTGTGGCCCCCTTGTAACCACAGAGCAAAACTCACTTGTTTCCCACTGTGTATTCTGTTTCTCCTCAAGACTGGAGTGCTCCCTGTTGTCACCCAGACTCCAGCCAATGTATTGCTGTAAACTTCGTTCTCCTCAATCACACCTTGTCCTTTTTCATGCTAAATACAAGATGGTTTAAGAGTTAAGAAAACCTGCTAAACACCAATACTATTTTTTCTGCTTTACCCATTCCTCCCACCCGGCTTCTTTACTGCAGCAAAGTAATTCCTTTCCATTTGAGTAAGCTTTTTCACCATTTTTTTAAATAACAGCATATCATGATTTTGAATATTTGCCATGAAACAAAGAACACCCTGCATGTAAGTCATTCTGTTTCAAGGCTCTGCAGTGCTATTTGTAAATGTCTGCTGGCTGCTGGTAGGAGAGATGCCTCCCCAGTGCTGTGCACTCACATGAAGGCTCTGGCTTGTGGTTCTTAAATCTACACCCAGCTCTGTCCCCAAGATGGACAAAAAGCTGGCATGGCTCTGAAGGTCACCACACGTCTGGGCTCAGAGGTCAAACAACAGTTTTCTCAGTCAGGGCAAGAAGCTGTTCTGGTTAAATTTACTCAATGAAGAGAGGAAGCTGCACACTTGCAGCGTTAGCTAGACCTTAGGTAACCTTTGGCAGAAAGACAGACACATATTTCTGAAAATCTGATATTGCTTAAGGGAACCTGACAGCTCTTTCAGTTCAGTTAGCAGAGCCCTTGCACACATTGGGAATTGGGCTTTATTTCCCACTTTTGCAATACAACAATTCCAATTTCTATCATCCTGAAGGCAGTAAAAAAAAAATCTTCTCTGAGGTTAGTGGTAAACACATTATACTCCAAAAGAGCTGAACAGACTTTTTTTTAAATTATGACATACTCCTATAAAAGCTAAATCATTTCAAAAAGCTTTCAACCATGCAACGATAAAATTCTGTAATCTATCCCATTTTAAATATTTTACTCTGTAATAAGAAAAATTTAGTGGCATTTATAAAAACCTTAGTCTTTTAAATAGCAGCACCAGCTTCAGTTGCTTACCATGAACCTGGTTTCTAACATAAGGAGCTCAAGCATTCTA
Source organism: Molothrus ater (assembly GCF_012460135.2). NCBI lineage: Eukaryota > Metazoa > Chordata > Aves > Passeriformes > Icteridae > Molothrus > Molothrus ater. The sequence goes on along the minus strand of NC_050480.2, from coordinate 12,395,587 downwards.
AGCACAAAGATTTCACATAGGGTACTTTCCCCCTTTACATTTCTAAAACAGAACACAAGTCTGTGCCTGTCCTAGGCTGCACTTACTACATAAATTCCTCCATGTTGACCATCATGAATCTTATTGTGTCGAACGATGGGACAGCTGTTTGTTCGGATCTGTATTCCTGCTAATGCATTACCTGCCAATAAAAGTGGAATTTAATACAACTTACACATCGTTTTTCTCAGAAATCAATATGCAGCAAGCAAATCAGCTTACCATAAATGTCATTTCCTTCAATAAGGCCTCTTCCATCACCAAAGATATAAACACCACCTTGATTCCCATTAAAAATTGCATTCCCCCTAAGAAAAAAAATCAACATTATGACGTTATTCTTATACATTGTACAATACTATATATGTATGTAGTGGCCAGGACTGTACCCCATTCAGATTTAAAATAAAGAATTTATTTTCTGTTGCTTTGAGAAAGACCTACCTCTAAGTGCATACACAAATAAAATGTAGCTCAACTGAACACACAGAGAAATTTCATTTCTACAGATACAGGAATATTTACAGCTCCCCATACTTAAATTAGCGTGCACTTATCCCATCCCTATCAAATCTCTCCTTCTTCTACATACTGAAATAATAATGAGGAAAACAATACCTTATTGTTGGGTCACTGTTTGAGGTAATCCAAACACCTGCAAAATTGTTTGCATAGATTTTGTTCTCTATGAATTGTCCTCTTCCTTTTTCATGCACATAGATTCCTCCAGTCTGGCCGTGATGGATTTCACACCGCACCACTGTTGGGTTGGCATATGCTTTCACTTCAAAGCCTGCTATCCTGTTTCTATGGATGTTGCAGCTTTCAAAATAACCCTTAAGACACAAAACATGCAGTTTCCTGTAAAAGTCCTTTTTTAAATGAAGGTTATTCCCTTCCCTTTAAATTCAATCCTCATTTAAAAGGAACAGTACCAAAACTGACAACATGTAAGTACTTATATAGCTAATCAAAACAACTATTGACACTATATAATTTCATTTTTCCAAAAATAAAATACCGTTTCAAAGACACTATGTTTGCACTGCTATTTATGACTACTCATGGAATACCAAGAAAAAATGGCAACTCTAGATATAGCACATTGAATAGGACCCAGTATCAGGTTTCCTCAGCAGCTACAAGGATCAGACTCCTTTCAAAGGCCATAAAGCCCACAGGCCCAACACAAAAAGGACAGTGCTATGGAGAAACTACCTGCTTGTTTTCAGGCCAGGAACTATAGACATTTGGCAAAAATATGGTTTCTTTAGGAAGAAGTGTGCTGAATTTCTTTGAAACAACTGGTCAAAATAAATAATAAGAATGCAGGAATTCAGTAATTTTTCCAGAGTTGGATCAGTCTCAGTGGCCAAGTGGTAAATTTTTTTCCTTTTTCTCTTTTTTTAAATGGTGTACACAGAGACACTCTAACAGTAGCAGCAGACTTACAACATAACTGTATTTAAACAAGAGCATTATAAACAGTATTGCTGTGGGCAGGGATAAAAAAGGTCATTGCACAAAGCCATGCCAGGCATGTTCCTTCTGTGCCAACCACAGAGCAGCACCATGAACTGGCCCACCTGAGAATTCATCTGGCAAAATAATTGTTTCCTGCCTGATGATTTCTCCACTTCTACTTCCAGGGCCTTGCTAAGTAACTGTGTCAGCCCTTCCACAGCATTTTCCTGACATGGTCCTGGAACATTTTAATATTCAAATTCAACCTATTCTTAAGGTGAACTTCAATGGTATTTCATGCCCATTTTGCCCAAGCAGAAGAATAGAAACTAAACTGAAAGACAGGAAGAAGCATTTCTTATTGGAGATGGTAGACAACCACCAAGTGATGTGCTGTAATTTGTGGATAGCTTAGATGCAAGCTCCTGAAAGCTCTAACCCAAGCCTTTCTCCAGCAGCACCATTTTTCCTGTAGCCACCTAAGTTAGTTATTTAGACCTGCTCAGCATGAGACTTGTTATACTTGTGCACTAAAAAAAAAAACCCGAACAACAAACAAACCCCAAAACCAAACCAATAAAAAAACCCAAAACCAAAACAAACAACCCTCCCCAAGTTCCTGCTACTGCTCAGAGTAACTGGATTCCATGCTCACATGATCTACTCCCAGGAATGCCTCAGGCCTGGAGTTGCTACTACCTATCACGTGGAAATTACTCAATCTACTGCCAGCCTAGGCAGTCAGCACCCTGTTTCACTGTGCTGTGAATTGCTGTGGGACTCCATCAAACACTGACTACAAAAAATCAGAAATACATCCAGCTTAACGAGGAAATCAAGGTAGTATGCTCTTCTCCCTGCTCTGAGGATTGCAGTCAGGAAAGGCAGTGCATGGATTAAAGATTCTCCAAAGAAGTGCTAGCCATGTGCACAGCTTGGCTCCTCAGACTCCTCTGGGTAACAAATGAAGTCAAATGGAAGACATTTACATTCTGTAGATATTCAGAACAGAGGATGTTTTTTTCAAGAACTTTAAAGAAATCCAATCCTAAGTGGGTCAAGATGGTTTCAGAGTTCTCAAGGAAGCGACACACTAACAGACAGGGGAATCCAAACATCTCCTCAGAAATATGCCTTCATGCCAACAGGCAGGCTTTTGACTTCTTATCCTGAAAGGAATCACTTTTTTTTTCCTCTAAATTTTCCCTTAAAATGAAGCTCTCAGAGAAACTTATCTAAAATGACAATTTGGTATATAAAGGCAAGCCTGATTCTCCTGATGGAATACACAATTTCAATTAAAATATTGCTAAACATGGTCTGACATATTTTTAATTACTTCACACATTATTCTCCCTCTGAGTGCCAAATGTTTTTGACTACAGCACCATGATGAAAGAAGAGGGGTATTTCAGGTGTGCTTAATTACAGTCATTTTGGATTCCAGGTAGAAGCTGCAAACAAACAGAGCCTTTCTCATGTGGCCTGCAGGATCTCCACAAGCACCACTATTTAACTTGGAAAACTTAACTTCTGATTCAGAAGAAAGTAGGAATTTGCTGTAAGACTCTGTGAAGGAAATGGTCCTTCAAAGGGTGGGAAAAAACCAAAATAAATCTGTATTTCAGATTCCTCTATAACCTGACTCGTGGGTTAGAAAGTCAAGGCTTTCTGCTGAGCAAGATCCTGTAACATTCAATGTCCATGAAGAGAAACTGCATTAAAGAGCCCAGCCCACCTTAATCAGAGCCAGCTTAAGCTGAAGGGCTGGCTTTGAGTTGATGCAGTTAAACCCAGTGGGTTTCTGCATCTGTTGAGACCAAGTCTGACCATCACCTGTGTGCATCACTGTTAAACTCCAGTCAGCTAGACCAACAGAGCTGCTGTTTGTCAGAAACACATTCTGAGCAACCACCTCATCCCAGACTTCCTATTTCCTGTGCCTCTGTTTCCCAGGACATTCTCTGTTGATACCAACAACTTTTTTTGGCCCAAATTCACCCCCTAGAAAGGGCTAATACTGACTTGAGTCTTTAAGATGCCCCCAGCAATCCCTGGTATCTTTTCAGCCACACCCATTCAAAAGGCATTACTGTGCCTTTGAACTCCAGCCTCTCAAAGAGGTCTGGTGATGAACTTGTGGCTTCAGTTTTTCTTTGGAACATTAGGGACTATTTTTTAAAATGGAAATTGTGTTTCCAAGTATGGAGTTCCATGACCTGTTATCCACAGGGTCCAGCAACACTTGTAACACAAAGCTTACTGCCAGCTCCAGCTACAACCAGGTACCACCATCAGACACAGCTGCTCCTCTCAGCACACTCTAGCTGCCCAACCCTTATGCTCTGTCCAGTTGTTGGGCAGCTCAAGCCCAGATCCTTTGGGAGATTCTGCCAGGCAGCTACTGAGATCAGGAAGTCTGCACAGAGGGACTGAAAGCCTTATATTGCCTCCACTTCCTTCTAAGAATGGTTTTCAAGTGTGCTGGGTGTTTGACTTGGGCTTTGTGAGGGTTTCTGGTTATACTTCAGCAGCTAATGGAAGAAGAACCTGGAGGAGACAGCACCAGACAGTGCCAGGATTGCTAAGGAAAGGAGGCCCCAATGATTAATAAGAAGGAAGGGAGGATGCATGTGGAAAAAGTATTACAATCTTACAAAAAAACTACAAAGTAGCTTTCTGCTTGAAAATCCTAAATATTAACAAGCAGCTCTGTACATCAAATTTATTTACAATCCCAGGCAGAGCATTAGCTGTGGACACAAAATGAAAGGCTACACTGACAGCATGTGTGGGCAAGAACACTGCTGCAGCCTGGTAAGCTCTGAGCAGGCGAAGGAATCAGAAACAAACACCACAGCAATGATCATGCTGATATTCCCACCTGGCACACACTGCACAGAAAAGATGTGATCACAAAGATGGGATCCTGCACAGCTGAAAAAATTCAGAAGACTTTTTACATCAAGACTAATTCAGTGATTGAACTTGGATGCTTTTTTCTTTCTGCATGTTGTCCAGTCTAACAAACATGGCTCTGAAATGCTTTAGAGTTAAAACTTTTAACGGATGAGATTTTGTTGCTGCTTTTCTTCTCAGAAGACCTCTGCCCCCTTTATTTCTAAAAGGACTTTTTCTTCTTTCTCTGTCTTGAAGATTACAACATTACAGAAACACAGAGGCATTTAGTATTACTGTTGAACAACACAGGTATTACAAGAAAAGAGATATAATTGTGTAAGATTTAACATTTCCTAAATATTTATTGACTCAGGTATTCCCAATAGGGTAGGGGAAAGAAAAAAAAAAAAAGACAACAGGAAACCAATATAGAAAAAGAATAACTGCCTATGCTTATAAAATTTGCCTTCCAAACCCTGGAAGGGTCCTTATTTGAGAGTTAGTGCATTTTATGAAAATTCAAATGCAACATAAAGAAAATCACATCCAAGATGCAAAACAAACCCTTGATTTTTATGCACAGCAAAAGGCAGTTAAGTTTTTAATGTAGGCTCTATAGAATCTGGCATATGCTTAATTTTTTTTTTGGACTTTATATACACATTTCTTTAAAGTGATCTGATTTGTAGTATTTAGAAGACAGAGAAGTAAACTAGGCATGATCACCCAACTTAGACACATGCTGCTACACTTTTACTTCATCAGAAAAAAAAAAACCCAAGCTTCTCATTTAGGAGCAATGAAAATGAAAACTGTTTTGCCTAGAGCTCAGCTTTAAACTGTAAAATCAGGCTTATTCTTACATTAAATTGGAACTTCTCTATTGTGTGCAGACAACTACAAAATACAATTTATGACAGATGCCTGGTAACTCATGTCAGGTTCCTGAGAGGTCAGGGTAAGGCACCCAGGGCTGTCAATGCCACACTGCAGTTTTAATGCCAGCTTGTTACATATATGTCACAGCACTAAGGCAAACCTCAGGATATTGCCAGTTTAGAAATAAGAGGTTAAGTTTCTACAAGTATCAAAACATAAAGAACAGTTTGAAAACATGAAACTGAAAAACAAAGCACTCTTGAACCTTTTGGAGACAGCATTCCAGCACAGAAACCCACAGGAAAAGAATGTGTAGGGTAGGAATTCAGCACTGGAATGCACTTATCCCACTTCACAGGCATAAGCCAAAAAAAAAAAAAAAAACCAAAAAAAACCCAACAACTTACAGAAAGTAACTGCAGTGAGAGAAGCAAAAATACAAAATCCATTAATTTGTTTAGGAATACAGGATTTGTATCTGAAGGATTCCATGTCACTTTAGGACCATATAAACATTGCCAGTGATGTAATTTCATTGACTCCATCACTAGACATGATGCAAAAGCAGAAGATGCTGCCAAAGCAGACTTTGAGACGGGGGGGGACTGAATCTTTCAAAGGAGTTTATGACTATGAAATATTTCAATACTATTTGCAGCTGAGATAAATACTATTCACACATTCTCTTTAATGTGTTACTGTTTCCCTAAAACAAAAGGGAAGCATTTATTTCTATTCCATTTTGCTTGTGATACCAGACTGATCACAGCTCTGAAACAGACATTTCATTGGTAAGAATAAAGATCAAATGCACTTTTATTTAAAATTAATCAAGTGAATTCAGCCTGGCTTTTAATTTTTTTAATATTTCAGTACTCATATATTTAATATTTATACTTCAGTACTTAAACAAGAAGCAGCTCCTACCCAGACTTTCCAATTAACCCTCAAGCCTACACACAGACACCTCCCCTGCTGAAGCACTTTCCTTCACCAGTTTTCCTATAGCTGAAATCACTTCATGTTTCCAGGCCTGTTTAAGTCTTGAAGGGATGGATGTACCCACTGAAGTGGATCAGAAGTGCTTGTACAGTATATTAAACACAGCTTAATGCAGTCCAAACAATGAGATAATATAAACCAAAGACATCTGCTACCACTCTCTACAAACCAGCCAAGCAACATCATCTCTAGAGGACAGAAAATGATGTAAAGCCATCCATCAGAAGAGGGCTGCCAGCAGGGCATTCTCAGCTACTGCAATCTTGCCCAAAACAGAACAAGTACAGTCCTTAGGATGTAACTATTAGAGTGGAGAAGAGGCAGCTACCAGCAGAATCCCACCATGTGGGGTGTTCCACCTCCACTGGCAAGATTTTATGCTGGCCGCAAAAGCAGCAGCCCTGTGACTTGTTTGCCTTCTACTGAAACTAGAAAACCACAAATCCAACAGCTACAACTAGCACTGCCTCAATCTTTTATCTCTGCCCCTCAGCAACCTGGGCAAAGAGGAGACAGGCCTCACTGGATTGTACCCACAGTGCATTTCTTGTTAGTGCTATTTACAGTCTGCCAACTGCCATCAAAAACCTGAGTAGGTCTGGATTAGAACTTGCACTTGATCCCACTGTCTCTATCGCTGATGAACGTGAATGGTACTGGTCCCAGTACAGACTACTGAGGTACATGATTTAGCCACTGGCATCTACCCTCTGGATGCAACTATCCAAACAATTCCTCATCCACTAAACAGTCTATTCATCAAATCCACATCTTTGCCACTTAGGGAGCAGGATGTTTGTAGGGGAATACCTGGGAAGGTGGTGGAGTCACCGTCCCTGGATGTGATTAAAAAAAGACTGGATGTGGCACTGGGTGCCAGGGTTCAGTTGAGATGTTTGGACATGGGCTGGACTCGATGATCTTTAAGGTCTCTTCCAACCTGGCCATTCTGTGAATTCTGTGAATGTGTCAAGGCCTTACAGGAGTTCACATAAATGACATCCATAGCCCTTCCTTTCCCCACTGATGCTGGTCAGGCAGGACTTGTCCTTGGTCAATCTGTCCTGGCTGTCCCCAGTCACCTCCCTGATGGCCTTAGCACAGCTTCCAGGAGGAGCTGTTCCATGATCTTCCCAGGCACAGAGGTGAGGCTGACAGGTCAGTCCCTGCCAGGGTCCTCCTTACTGCCCTTTATTGAAAATGGGTGCAATGTTTCCCTTTTCCCACACACCAGGGACTTCACCTGACTGCCATCACTTTCCAGTGTCATGGAGAGTGCCTTGGACCCTACATCAGCCACTTCCCTCAGAACTCTGGGATGCATCTCACTGGGTTCCAAAGACTTCTGTACATTCAGGTTCCTCAGGCAGTCACAAATGTGATCTTCTCTTACAGTGGGTGTGACTTTGCTCCCACTGTCCCTGCCTTGAGGTCCACCCAATAAAGAGGTGTGGGAAGACTGCCAGTAAAAACTGAGGCAAAATGTTGAGTACCTCAGCCTTCTCCTCATCTCTTCTCACTGCTGTTACTCATGGGGAGGGTGGGGTGATGTGCTTTTTTTCTGCTATTCCTTTTCTGAAAGATACCTGTGGAAGCCTTCCCTGTCATTCCGTGCATGCCTTGCCAGGTTCAGCTCCATCCATGCCCTGGCCTTCCTGACCCCACCCCTACACAACTGGACAGTGTCTCTGGACTCTTCCCAGGTCACCTGGCCCTGCTTCCACAGCCTGTACATTTCCATCCTGCCCTTTAGTCCCAACCCAGCAGGTCTCTTGCCTTCCTTTCCTGATTCCTTACACCTGGGGATCAAGAGCTTTTGCACCCTATGGAAAGCATCCTTAGAGATCTGTAATTTTAAGAGTGACTGAAAGAAAACTGCTTGTTTTGCCAGCTGGGCGTGGGGAATTGGGACTTTGTCATTCAAGCAGGAAAAACAATGACTTGGCACTCTTTAGAAGACATGCAGAATATTTTCCTAAAACAAGTCAGCAATCATCTTTTATTTTAGAGACAAAAATCTCTTCTAGTTCAAGGGCTATGAATGCCGTTTCTCACTACTGTGCATGTACTTGGAAGTGATGAGCTTCACCCGACACAAATAAACATTTATGAAATAAGACCTGAATTCTCATATGAAATTCTGTGTTAAAATTCCACAACTAATTCCCTGCTACAAAAGCCCTCTTCCCAGAGAAGGTGTACATACCCTATTTCAGAGTTTTAACATTAAAATATGGCTAAGTCTTCACAAAACTTTTTTTTTTAATTTCTAAATCATACAGCATCTTATTTTTGTTCTTTTTCAAAGGGAAAAGAATGAAGTATAAACGTAAGCCTACAGTTTACATCCTGTTTCAAGAGGTATTTTGTCACTGCAACATAATACAATGTAACAGGCTGCCAATCAACTGCAAAAGCTTGCTTAAACCTCTTTCAGCTAAAATTGTCTTTAAAGTGAAGTCTCCCACTTAAGGGCAAGAAAACAACAGCAGGGATATTTTAAACTATCTGTTCATGACTAAATGAGCTTTTTAAAAAAAAAAAGATTTCTCCAATAACAGGGAAAATTGGAAGACTTCAGTTCTACAGCATGTGTATTTTTTTCTTCAAAAGAAAACATATAGGTTACCATTCCATGGTCAAAAGTGAAAACGCCAACGTCGCGTCCGTGGTGAATGTGATTCCGTCTGATAATGGGATTCCCGTGGTTTTTAACCCAAATCCCTGCTAACGCATTATTGGAGATCTCATTGTCCTCATATATTCCCTGGGAAAGAAAAATGTAAATTAAGACAGGAATCCAGAACAGTAAACAGGTTATCAAAGTAAAGAAATGAATGTGGAAAATTACCTGTGCGTGGTCTGTAATATAAAGTCCAACATTTTCACAGTCGCTGATGTTACAGTGTTTAATAGTAGGACAAGCTCCCTGGCCACTAACACATACTGCAGAGCCAACTGGAAGAAAACAGTACAGTTACCATAGCTTCAAAGCATAGTGTATTTATAAATAGTCTGGCAGAGCAAGAAAAGTTAGTGTGAACTGATATTCTAAAAAGATTTGGTGTTCACAGAGCCAAAGCATTGCAAGCCACTGGCAGAAAAACACCAATGTCATCATTTTGCAGATGCAAAAAACCACAGTAGGAGTCACTTTAAAATCATCCTGCCAAGGTTAAACAGCTGCCAGGACAATGGTTTACACAAGAATTCATGCTTATGAAAGTCCTCACTCATTTTGCCTGTGTTAGGCCCACTGTATACTGACTGTTCACAGCAGAGCACAACAGAAATCTAACAAAATTCTCTAATTACTGCCTTGTTGTGCTTCCCTTGAAATTTTCACAACTCAGTACATCAAAGAGGCCAAACAATAATTTTGTAGCATACAAAGACACATTGTCTACCCAATACTCAGCAGGACACAGACACACAATCTTGAGTACAGAATAAACATCATAAACCAACAGGTCTCTCCCCAGCCAAATTACAAAACTCCTTGAATGATTTCAGCTACCATACCATAACCCAGAAAATAAATATTTTCCAGGAAACTAGAACTCAAAATTGTTCAGGACTTCAGCATACCAGCTCAATTCCCTGAATTCCATGAAGTGTGACAACATAAAATTCTGCAGGCACTAAAATCAACAGTGATTTCTGAAAGGTAAGAGCTCATCTCAGGGAACCTGGCCTACATAACACACGGTCCCCACAATTAAACACCACTACATAAGCAAGCCAGTACCTGCTCTACTAGTCAGTTTTCATATATTCTTCTAGCAAAGCACCACGAAGACTATGCTTAAATAATTCACAGACTCATTTACAGAGAGCTTATTCTTTTTTAATTCCTAAAGAAATTATTTTGATTGTCTAGTCTGACCTTATGAATAATACAGGCTATACTAATTCCCTGAATTAAGTCCTGCTTCAATTCTAGTAGCAGGAACTTCAGCACATATCTTGTAGAAACATATTTAAATTTTGATAACTTTGACTTCCAGCAACTGAGAAACTAGCATAAAGCTTGTTAGCTGGCTAGAGGGCTGTTGTCCTTTTAATTTACACTTTAATTGCTCATCTGAATTGCTCCAGCTTTGGCATCCAGTTCTCTTTATACCAGTGTATGCTGTATCCAATGCACACACGCACAATCAGTGCAAGCAATTTGCTCCTTCAGCCTTCTCCTTGATAAAGTAACAAATTACAGTTGCTACAACCAAAGTTTTCTGCTTTACCTTATATGACTTTTCATTGAACAGTTTCTAAATTTTCCAGCATGTTGCTATGGACACCAGAAAAGAGCACTTTATTGTGAAGCAGGACTAAGCAGAGGCATTAACAGAGTCTCTCTACTTCTACCTGGTGTTCCCACAGGTGTAACTAAAGATCACATCAGTTCTTTTGGCCATTTGACTACAGGAGGGCTCACATTCAGCAGTTTATCCACAGTGACTCTTTAAACTTTGCCCAGCATTCCAGGAGAGGGGTTTAGCACTTAGAAATAGGAACAAAAGCAAGTTATGTGTGTGTAACTCTGCACTTGGTCAGACTGACGTGAGTGGTATTTGACTGTCCACCTACCAGGAAGGTCATAGCAACCCATCATCCTGGTTATTTTTAAGACTGTAGTTATATTACATTCATATTGTATCTATAAGACTCTATAGTAAAGTCTACAGGTCTCATAAATATGGATCTTATTTCTTCTCTTCAAGTCAAGAAGTCATCTTTGAAATAACCACAAAAAAAAGCCATTACAGTTACCCTGAAGGTTATTTTTCATCTACTTGGTGTAGACTCTGGGCATTCTGTAGAACTCCAATATTTTAAGGCACTATGTCTTGATGTCAAACATGTTTCAAGGATCTGTGTAATTATACAGATTATAATTATAATTATCTCTGTAATTATACAGAAGGACTGCTGCCTTCTTTTTGTCAAAGAAAGTAATCAAAAATTCCAACAGTGTAATGCAACCATTGTAACTTTCTATATATACACTAAATTGATTCATCAGAAATTTTATATTCTTGATTGACCAAACCCCTGCATTTACACCTCATCATTTTACCCAGGATCAACAGGCAGTACTCCTGCCGTACTTGACCCTGGGTGGTCTCTCCCCTCCCACCTCCCCCAGGGACAAAGACCATCTCATCGAGGTTTCAAGTTGCCTTTGATACACAATAGGAAGCCAGAGAATTTCTTGGTCAGTTCTTTCTAAACTCTAGCATGATTTTAGAATGTCTATTTTCTCAGCTGTTTAACCTCATCCACAGTTACTGTCAAGAGTGGAACGTGTTTCATTGTCCCTCTAGGGGATGAGGGCATTTATCATTCCTGCCTATTCTCATTAAATATGGAACAAAAATTACACAACACTTTGCCATTCAAATTTTTCCATTCTATGATGGATCAGCATCACTGCTGAAACTCCCTTTGTTCCCCAAATTAAGACACAAGCACTGTCTCTTCCAGACAGATGCTGCATCTTGTCTTGTTTATCAAGTCCTTTGTGGCAGTAAAGTGGTGTGTTTTTATTTTAGAGGGAGGTCCCCACAGTTTCCTTCAATTGCTAATTTCCTATTTGTATTAACTCTTAATAACTTATTCTTTCGTGCATTTCATAACTGCTTTCACTCCCCTTCCTCTATCTCTTTCTGAGACTGAGGAGCTATGGATTTTTGGAACCTGGTGTGATGTTCTAAAAGCATACCTCTATCACATCTTGTTTATTTAAATGAAAGCAATCTTTATTCTGACTCTCTTCACTGGACTTGAGTATTGATTGTGTGAAATGGGTCCTTTTGGAGTACAAAGCACATGTAGTACTGGTTTAAGCTTTATTTTGTTTACTCAGAATAAATGATTGCACACACTTCAGCAATATTAAAATTTTTGAAAAAAGGAACATTGCCATCCACTACTACTTTTATCCATCGAGGTGAGGGCTAACAGATTTTTTCCACAATGGATGCAACAGAACCTCTAGACTCAGTATCTTGCCATTTAAACTTTATTTGAAAATGTTTCAAAAGATGCTTGGGACTGGCAGCAGGAACTTTCAGCTTAATGCATTTGCACTTACATAGCTCCCATCTTTACATATGATATACATTAAGAACTTTACATATGACGTAATGTGGAAATATGCTTTAATGCAACTTGGAGATCTACAGAAAGGATATCAAGCATGTGCTAGGAAAGAGGTTTTGAATGCCTATGGATCAATACTTCAGAGATGTCAATTATCTGGAAACAGTAAATGCCTTTTCTGGCAGATTGCCATTCCCCCTCCCTTTTTACACAAACTCTGTACTTACTGAGTAGGTAATAGCAAAGCTTGGTAGGATTAAAAAGCCAGTAAAACTTGATAATTGATAAGTGATGATAGTATAGCCTACACACAGCCTCCAAAACTGAACAGAATTTCAGAGAGAATAATTTAATTTTGGAGAAGTGAATCAACAACTCAATACAGTAAAGATTCAGAAATCCAGAGTTTTGGAGGGAGCAAAACTTCAAAATTCTCAGAAAGTGGTATGAAAAAAATAATCTAAACTTAATTTTCATAAACAACTTTCACAAAAATATCAGGATCTAGTAGCTTATCTATAGGCATGTTTCCATCTGAAATCATGCAGCTCTTCAAACTACTTTAATATTCAGACTGAATGTGGCCTTCTCTAATTCCACTCAGTGGTTGTCAGGGTTCCCAGTATTGGTATATGGTAAGTTCCAGAATACCTTTTCTCTGTATATTTCAATTTCCTAGTGTTAGCATTAACTCTGGGATAACTGGGATACTGGGAGCAGCTCACTGTCCTTTGCTCCTCTTCTGTCATTTTCAACACCTCCAAGTATTCACTGATGTGTCTCCAATAAAAGAGATGGTGATGCAAAGCACAGAGCTGCAAAGCAGAGAACTGCCTTGACCAAGTGCAGTGGTTGATAGCCCAAAACCTTCAAGAAAGCTCATCTTCCTCTAGAAGGCACACACCAGGAATCCTTCCACTGTTCTCATCATGGTTCCCTGCAGTATTCTTCACAGGCAGTACCAGAAAAATGTAGTTTTTATATCTAGTTGGAAGAACTCTTTTCTTTTTCCTTTCCTTTATGGTGAGCTGAGCAACCTCCATGCACAGCCTGCTGCACAGATCCATTCCCTCTCCCTAGCTGACCTTGGGGAAGTTCACATGGCCATTTCCACACGAAGACTCAGTATCTTAATTCTCCTGAACCTCTTCTTTCTCACACTCCAACTCCACTCCATCTGGCTGTGTTCAAAGATGTTCAACTTGCCATATCTTGTGTCCAGTGATTAGAAACTGCCATGTCTTCCTGCTGGTGACTAAACTGCCATCCAGCTCCTCACTTCCAGACACTGACTCCTTCTTTCCTCAACCTAAACTACTGATTTTTCCCAAATCAGCTGGTATAAATTCCTCATTGTCTCTGACAGCAAAATGAATCTTTCAACACTTCTGCCCGTAGAGCTACTACTCATCCTCTGAACATGTCAAATCATTCCACTCAGGGTGAGCTGAGCTCAGCAGTTACATCTTGTGACTGTTTAATGCCATTGATCCCAATACTGAACATCAGAACAAACCCAATGAACAACTCCCATGTGTAACCCTTTCAAATGCCCCATCCTGCCAGCTACAACTATACACCAAACCCAGGTATGTTTATTGAACTGTCACTTCTCAATTTCAAACCAACTGTCCAACGAGTCCAAACAGATTCTAACAGAAAACCAAGTACACATTATCACAGAGGTTTTGGACACAAAGAAGTCACTCTAACAGTGATGCTCCAAGGCAATTAAGGCTTGCAGACCTGTATTGAATACCTGCATCAAAAAATAAAGATATGCCAATTGTAATCATACACAATTTGTTGTGTTTCTTCAAACAATAAAAAGCCCACTAACCTGTACAAGTACTTCGGATAATACAGTGATCTATAATTGGACTGCAGTTCACGGTAATCTCTAAGCAGTGGTGTGCATTGTGGTGCTGAGCAGATTTGTCATCAGGGTTGAACTGAAAAGGAAGAAAACAGAAATGTTGTATTTAACTGCTCAGACATTAAAATATTTTTTTTAAAAGATCTGCTTTCAGGTGAGATTCTTACCCTGATTGTCATATATCCAACATAGGCATCTTCAGAACCCTCCATAAAAACGAAGGTGGAATCTCTAGTGTTTTCTATTATAACTTTATCTGCTACTTTTCCAGGTGCTGCAAAGAGAACAATTAAAAAGTCTTAGTTTATGCTGCCGAAAAAGAATCCTCAAAATACTTACAGAATTCTGTTTGAAACAACAAAGGAAAATTAACACTATTGTTGGCACATAAATAGTCCTCTTGTCAAAAGGATTTTAAAAAAGGAAGCTTCAAAGACAATGAAGAAACTAGTCTTTAACTAAGACAATGTGGCACCAATTTAGTAATATCTAGTACTGTGAGAAAAACCTCCTCTGTTACACAGCTAGTTTTTGACTACTACTTACAATTAACAGCTTAGACATGGGTATCAGGCTAGAGGCAGCTTAAATCTGCTCCAAGTATGATTTCTTCTGGTATTCCAAACCCTTTTATTAATGCTAAAAACATTCATTCCATCACTGACATGAACCACTATTTACTAATCTACTCATGACCTACAAGTGACCTCCCCACACTTCTCAAATGTAGGATTCAGAGTTTTGAATTGATATCCTCATTACTCTTTATCAAAAAAAAAACCCCAACAACTTATTGAATTAGATTGAACTATACTACTGGCAGCATGTACAAAAGGTTCTGAAGTGGTTCACTTGCAAAATGCTATAATGTGCCATTTGATTTCCTGTGTTAGCAGTGAGGCTCTGCTCAATTCTTTACCCTTAATCCAAAGGCAGGTGATGTTTACGTGGGGATGGCACAAGCCAGCAGAGGGAGCACCAGTTAACCTCAGCCACTCACTGGAATAAATTCAATGACGCTCATTCACAAGCAAGATCATTTGTCTGATTCAAACCTGCACATTAAACATGCAAGCCAGAAGCAGCCCTCCCTCAACACACCAAATATAAAGGTGGAAGTTTGACATACTATAGCAGATAACTTATCTGATAGCATTTTAAACCATTCCCAATATAACACAAATGTGATCAGGTATTTATCCTAAATTCTGTATTTTATTGAAAAGCCTATGCACAGGATTCCTCATGAGCAGATTTCTGTTTGTTGACATTAGTACAGACAAGCAGTATGTCCTGTTCTTTATCACTCTGGCAGAAAGATGTCAGTCAGAATGAAGCAACATTTACATTATTACACAGCTTGTTCTCACTATCTGAAAGCTCAATCTCCGCTTTCATTACTGCAGAGCTGCAAATATTTTAAGGTAGTCTGGCTCTCCTCTAACACCACTATTCACTTAGTACCAGATAACAACTAAAAGAGGCTTTGATGAGGAGTTGTGTCATCATACAAAACATATTTCTGTGGTTTGGTGACATTTCTATATATTCACCATGGTGCAAATGCAGTGGCATAAACAAATCTGTGTGTTTCAGCACACAGAAAGGAACAGCATCACAGTACTGCACCTGAACCAACCCAGGAAATAAACAGAGCCCCAAGGAGGATATGAGAGCCATAAATCAGTATCAGAACTTTCAGGGTGGCACAGAAAGATGGCACATTGGATGCTCTGAAACACTATCAAACAGATTTGTGGAATTGTTCACAAAGCACTTGGATCACGTTCTCTACAGACACCTTCCTCTCATCTCAGGAGCTGCTACACAAGCAGTAACTTCCGAGTTGGGAAGGTCCCAGAATGCCCATCATGGAACAGGCCAGTTAGTAAGATCACTGCACTTAGGTCTCCCTAGGAAAATAGTGAAGACTTCCTTAAGCATTAGTTTCATTCCAAATGCACCAATGAAATTCTCTGCAACATTCTGCTTAATCTTTGTGAAATAATCATTCAGAGAAATATCTCCATTTCAGCTTTTGGCTTAGGCCACTTTAGAATAAAGAAACCGGTGTTAGAATTGGAAACGGAAGAAAAGGACCATAAATTTTGTAATCAAGCAAAACACAGCTCCCAAGAATTCAGTTTGCTGGAACCTAAGGGAGTCATGTTCCCCAGGATCAGAATCCATGCTCAGCTTAAGGACCATGGATAGACCATTTAGAAATAATGGAACAGAAAGCCTACAGTAAGGGACTGTCTAAAGAAATATACATTAACTGGATATTGCCTCAGAATTAGTTAATTCCTCATAAGGAATAAAACAATTTCCCTTTTCCTTGCATTAGAAGACAAAAAATCACTACCTTCTACAGGAACTAACTGTGACCCTGTCCAACTGTACCAAGCAAAAACCAGATACCCTTTTAGATCTTACAGTCTACAAGATGTAAACCACAAAGGTCTAAACCAGTTCAAAAGAAAGCTTTCAATTCAAAATGCAGAATGGGTATTTGAAGAAGAACTCAGGCATGTGAAAGTACTCTTGCACTCTAAAGTAAAACAATATCCTTTATATTGTAAAGTTTTTTTTTTATCCAAAAAAACTTTATAATATAAAGTAAAACAATTGTAATAGTTGTCTTACAATTTTAGATTTTTCCAACCTTAAAATGACAATAACCATTCCTATTGGCTTTAGTAATTTTTTTTCTTGACTGAAGGATCTTTTGATAATCCATTTTCATTTACTTGCATATTATTTAAATCAAATGGAAAATGAAGGGAAAAAACGAAAGCTGTAGCTCTGAAAATACACATTAAGTGAAGATTCTCAGATCAGGACACGTCTGTACAACTGTTGAAACTCAGCAACTGGGAGATTTTGTGTCTTGAGTGAAATGAACACTCCATAGAAGGCTCCTATTCCTGCAGCAAACACCCCCCTCTCCAACCCTGAAAAACAGAATCCTTTTTAAAAATCCAAAGGTATTTCTATCTGCTGAACCAGATGAGACAATTTTCTTACAGAACCTCTTCTCTTGCTTCTTTCTTGGCAATTCAGCTATGCCAGAGTACTATTAATACTTCCAAAGCCTTCCTTTAGAACCAACTCTTTCCCTCAGATTTAGGGGAAGAAATAACCCCAAAATTAAACAGAACAAAAAAACACTTCCCCAAAAAAAAAAACCCAAAAAACCACCCACCAAAAAACAAAAGGCATTATTCTGTAAGCACATTTTGTGATGAAGCAGAAGCTTCTTCCAAGCTCAAGGTATGTTAAGCTGCCTTTCTAATAATGTTGTGCTTCTTCTGAAGCCAGAAGAATAAACTATTAAAGAAATTTGAGTAGAAATGCAGAGAGGTTTGGTGCTGCCTTAATCCCACCACTCTGCAAAGCATGCCATACTGAACAGAGAAGAGGCAGTTCTCCAAGGCTTAGCGGTTCACTTTAATTTGTTTTCTTTTCCAGTCAAATGAAAATTGACTCTCTCTACAATGTCACTCACCATTCAGAAGAGAAAGTCTGAGGAAGTGAAGTCAGCAATGCCAAAAACTGAAATATAAATACATCTAGCATTGCTGGATTCCTCTTGGAGGTTTTGTTCCCCAAGACAGCTATTCTGTTACAAAAATACACAATAAAGATCCCTGGCTTTTAAAGGACTGTACTTAAGATAACTGTTTTCCTGAATAACTTAGGCTAATTCCAGAGGAAGGGAAAGCAGATGGCTTTTCAAAACTTAAAAGGAGACAGAGAAGATGCAGAAGTTTACCCAGATATTCAAGATATAATTTCAAGTGTCATGAAGTGACTGGGAAATTTTATATCTTAGGACAGTGCTGATCCAATATCTCTGGATTTTAAACACTTCATGAATATGACCTGCCCTATTTTTACTGTAATCCTCTCTTCTACGAAACAGAAGCCAAGGGTTATTTGTCTGTGGCCACATCTCCATCAGCAAGCACAGCAGCCTAACACAGGAGTGGTACCACAGAGGGAACCAGAGCTGAGGATCAGGCACCCCCAGCACATGCTGCAGGAAGGGAGGGGAGAAGGGACTGACTCTGCACTATCCTCCCCAGGTCCCTCTGACTGAACACACACTGGCTACAGAAGGGCAGTAAGAGTATTCCAGGAACATGTCTTGTAAAATTAGTCTCATCCAAAAGGAATCCAGTTTGTCCTCCAAAAGCTCTCCACAACACAGACCAAAGCAATGTAAGTGGGCATGTTCAGAATGTTAGCTCCAGAAATGCAGTCACAAACTGACAAACTCTCATACTAACACAGCCACATCTTGCAGATCTGTGGGGACAATTTTTCAGAATAACACTGGAACAATCTGCCTGCATTGCTCAAAACCATTCTCCTTGCCAAGGCTGCAAAACCCAGGCAAGAAGTGCCAGAACAGTCACACTCAAGAACAAAACAGTTGGTATGGAGAACAGTTAAATACCCAAAAAGAGAAACTTTGCAAAACAAAGAACATATCCGTAGGAAATACACCCACCAAAGCAAACAAAAACCCCCACCCTTACAAACAAAAACCCCAAACCCACCACCCTTGATAAAACCCACAACCCATTAAACCAAACTAACCAGAGAGACAGCTTCTCAAAACCACAAAACAGCAGGTAATTCCCTTCTAGATCACCACAGGAGCAAGAGGTCTGAGACACCTTAACCAAAATCTCTACCAGACAGTAATACAGCCTGAATTCCCACCAGTGACATACTACTGGGAATTGGCATGCTCCTAGTAGTGACATGAAAAGCAAGCAGCTCCACAAGTATCACAATGGGCAGCCTGGTGTATTATATTAACTTCCTAAACCCTTCCCATTCTCCAAGTCTTATTTCCTTCTCCATAAAGATTCCTGCTCAGAGGAACAGTTGGCAGAGAACAGAGGAAGAACCTCCAGTCTCAGAATCTTTCTGCTGGATGCTCTCATTTCCTTCCTCAAGATGGAATTATGATACTGAAGAAAATGGGACAGATACTAATTTGGGCTTGTTGTCACTGCTGGTTTCTACTCTGGAGATGGGTTTTATATATATATGAATGTATGAATGCAAAAGTTTCAACTGCAGTCCTATTACTGAATAAGCCTTCTGACAAATTCCATTTTTTTTTCTCATAATGAATAAAAAGATAATTTAAGTTATTCTGAGAACTAGCAAGCAGACAACAGCACTTCAGTCTGAAGCCTCAGCTACTTTTGAGTTAGTGATACTTGTACAAAAACTACTTATTTGCTAGGCTGATGAAAGAAGATGGGCATTTATACTGGATATTTAATATACCTGAGTATCATGGTAATGAACACAAGTTTGAGACAGTGATGCTCCCAGTTTACATACCTGCACCAATCATGGTGATTGGAGATTCTATATATATCCATTCATCAGTATATATACCAGAGTGAACAAAGATAAGTCCATCAAAATGAGCTTCTTGAACTCCACCAAGAGCATCCTCAATGGTGTCATAATACTAGAAGAAAAGGAACAGATTTAGAGTAATGTCCATTTCCATTTACATAGATATATAAATAGTTTTAAGAACTGCTTTATGAACATACCAGCATATTTTCTCTTCCTTTGTATCTTGCAGGATTACTGTAGAAGTGTTCAGCAAAACCTGGCTTTACATGTGCTCCTTTGTACTAAAAGAAGGAAGAGAGTTTGTGAGAAGCTTGCAGACAGGTGGGCCTGAATGCACTGACAGGAGATCCACTAATTCCCTAATCAACAAGCCATTTGCTGGTATCAGTTTGTCCCAGAAAGTAAGGTCATATACTGACCTCCCACTCTAGGCACACAATTTGAAATGGCAACACCAAAAAGTGTCTGAGCCTAAGGGAATGATCAACTAAGCCAAGAGTCCAACTACTTACACAGCCATAAGCCTTGAACCTGACTGAAAACCTCATACACCTGAAGCATTCCACAAGAGCTGTCCTTACTTCCATCTCTTGATTCTCTAGCAGCTAGCCAAAAAAACTGCATTCATATGGTGAGGAAAAGAGAATTCCATACCTTCACTAGTGATTGAATACTTAAAGAAGCCAAGTCAAGCATTTGTCCTCAATGCACTTCAGAAATTCATTAACCAACAACATATGGCATTGTGTGGTACACTCACATTGATGTTTATTTCCTTTACTTATGTTTTCATATGATCATGCCAGGCCTTTCCTTCAGTACCTTTGAAATTTTGGATTAGAGGTGCTATCACATTCCTTAAAGGAAAGTTGTTTGCCTCCAGTCAGGCCAGCTGTAAATCACTATTTAGCCCAAGTGGCATTACCAATATGTGTTTGGTTCACCATATACATTGGTTTAGTAAGATATACAATAGCATCTTTCACACTGTGAGTCTCAGACCATGACAATCTTGTACGTAAAATTTCAGTGATGCAAAACCCAAAACAGCAGATCTGGATACTCAAGGACTCCACTTTACCATGTGGTGTCTCCCTAAAGTGTGCCTCAAAACAGGAAATAACTTCTGAATTCCCCCTACTGCACAACACCACAAGGATTTTGAAGTCTAAACCCAAGGTAATTACTGTTTGTCAGCCACATTTCAGAAGTGTGTGTTTTTACTTTTATAAATACCCATGAATTTGAATATAAATGAATAAAACTACTGTTACCAGCTGCTGGAAGCTTTCTTTCCAGGGATTTGGATGCTCATATTCTTCTGGATTAATCTGATAAAATTTACCAGGTTCAGGATGCATCATTGGACGAGTGTACTCAAATACTTCCATATACAATCTTTTCCTGAGCAGAAGAGAAAATTAATTTTAATTTTCCATTTTAATATAAAACTAAAGGCTAAAACCTGGGGTTTTTCTGAGAAGAATTTGCCAGTGACTGTGAATAAAATCAAGATCAGCACCTACCACTTAAAACCATTTTTTTTTGCTGTACTGACTTCTGTGTTTTTCTGACTAAAATTTGTATGTGTTTTATAAGCCAAGAGAAAAAGTTTTCAACATGCAATTTTCATTATGAAACTTAAGCAGTTACATACACTATTTGTGAATCAAACTGTACATTAACTACAGCATTAACACTTACAAAAGCTAGTAGCACAAGTATAACAAAACTTAAGACCAAGCATGCCACCACCTCTTCCTCACCTTGCCAAAAAAAGACTGAGAAATGCATTCAGTGAGAACAAGTGATGCACTGTATTCCAAAGAGTTCATCAGTGAACAAATTACAGTGGTTTAAAAAGAAGAAAACAGCACACAGCAGTTGGATTCTTTTCATTAGTGCCAGAATGCAAATAATTGCAGTGTCTGAGCCTGCTGATACTAAGCCCAGACTTACAGGATGACACTGAATCACAGAAGTTGTAATTCATCTGACAAGACATCCCCAAAGCTGTCTTTAGGACAGGAATACAGGGTAGTTCTGTGATGTTATTTTATTATTCTTCTTTTAGTCTTAATCTTTACTTTTAAATCAAAGCAGCTTAAGAAATATGTTGTTTTTTTCCCTTATAAAAAAGTACAAATTTAGTTCCCATTTATTAAAACTCTCAATAACCCAGGAGTAAACCAGACTCATATGAGAAAACAACCCAAGTATCCAACCATTAAACAAAACAAACAAAACTCAAACCAAACAAAAACCCCATTTAAGTAACACTAGACAAAGCTCACATCTAAGTTGAAGAAATGTTTTGTTCCTTCTGTGTGAAGTAACACAATCCCCACAGTAGCCTAAAAAAGGTTAAAGGGGGAAGAAGGAATGGCAACTGAAGGAATTGATTTTTTTAAAACAGGCATTTTAACTAGTACCTACACTACCAGAGAGTCAAGTTTTAGTGTTTAATACATATAATACAAAAATAATGCTTAACTAAATCAGACATAATAAAATACAACTGGTTTTCCTTCAACTAATTGTAACCAGCATTTCAATTTTTCTATTGTACTGGCATCTTGAGCAGCACATCTAGTATTTCTCAAGATAATGAGGAATAGCTTTTCACTTACCACAAAATTGGATCATTAGCCAGCTCACTGAAGCGTTTACACACACAAGCTGCTCTACAGAGATCCTGCTCCAGCAGGTAGGAGAAGATCTTTAGAACCACTTCATCTGGCAACTTTTCCTGAAGATACTGCTCTGCAGGTGCTGCTATTAAACAGTAATCAATACAAGGTTATTGACATACTATTGAGTTCAAATTCTGACTCCAAAAGATTAGCAACTTGTCACTTGAAAGGTTCCCCTTTAAAATGTCAATTATCTCAAGGCAGCCTTTTTTTAAAGCTTGTTTCTTCTAAAACCAAAGGCAAAAAATCTGTAACTTGAAGTTACAGACTTCAAGTCCTCATTCCAAACTTCTTATTCCATCTTTTCTATTGGAGGAATCACTCTGCAAAGAAGTGCAGATGTTAAGCAGGCTACTGTGCATGTTCCAGAAATGCTGGCTTCTCACTGCTATTAGCTTCATTGTGGTTCAATTAACCCACATTATCTATACAATAATAATAATGCAATCCCAAAGCCAAAATGTCTGCAAATGTTTTCAAACACAAAAGAATTTAATCAGAAATAGTCACTCTCTGGAAAAACTACTAGGAAGACTTCCTTCTTCTCCCACAATGAACACATTAGGGAAAGAGGACATCTGGGATGTAGGAAATCAACAGCCATCAATAACTCCCAAGTCTCCTCCTTCCCCTTACTTCCATTTATGCTCCTCCTTTTAAAATGAAAAATCTAAAGCAGAAGAAGTATTAGTCTTGCCAGATGCATTTCTTCAGAGAGGCTGGAGAAAGTTGCATTCCCATGCCACTGTGTGGAGACAGGAGTGCACTTTGTTAAACCCTGCTATGGACACTCCACAAACAACAGATCCTTTGGGAAAGCCCTGCCTGCAGTTTGTGTTGTCACCAGACCCTCCTGGGGAGGAACCCTCAGAGCAGGTGAGTTCTGCTTGCAAAGGTCACTTCTTTGGCTAATGCCATAAGCATCCTCTCTATGATTCTAAAGACACAACCACACAGAGCAGCTTCCAAAGTTTAGAGCATTTGTATGCAAGGCATTCAGAGTTTGTGCCTGCTAAATTCACAGCACAACTACATCCACGTAATCATGTAATGCCCCCCACATCAGATTTTCTGAGCACCTGAGCCTAAGGAGCAACAAGACTGTCATTTTGGCTACTACAAGAAGCCTACTGAAGTGACCTTAAGGAAGATGACCTACTAAATATGAGGGAATAACATTCTGAAAAATAACATCCATGTGAGATTTCACATATAAACAAAACAAACTGCCCCAGGATTCCCCTGGGCAAGACAGCACAAATAAATGTTATTTTCAGCTGTAAGATGGAGAAGACAGAAACTGCAGGCACCAAACTGTGACTTTTTTACCCCACCTTAAACTGGGGTCTGCAGATCATATCACCAGAACTTGTGTACTGTGACAGAAGTGATTTTTCCAGGGTGTCATGCTTACAACTCTGATCAGACCACGTAGAAGAAATTCTGAAATATTCCTTAGATTGCAGCACCTTCCCTGAAAGTGTTCCTTATTGTGCCATCCTATGAATGTCCCCTTAGTGATTCCAGAGTGCCAATTTCATCTCAGATGCTAGAGATGCACTTTATGTATTGATGTATTTATGCAGTTGACAGCTGCTCACAGCAGTATCACAGTTTACAGCCCTGAACTATAGGTATGTGCCACTTCAATCCAACAAAAATCTATGCTGTGCCAAAATGGTAATGGCCACCACTCCACATGCCCACAGCTATTTGCTCCCACAGCATCCTATTCCTCCTCTAGTTTTTTTATGATCAGCTCCTTGCTTTAGTCCATTGCAAGCTACAGAACTGCTAGCATGGGGCACAGGGGAAGAAACAGGAATGAATACCCAGAAGTTGGCCAAGACAGTTCTCTTCTGCAACAGCATTAATGGCAGACTACAAAATTATTTTTATTCAAGAAAAAACAAAACAAAACAAAGCCTTATGAGCCAGGCTGAATCCAGTAAGTTGGTAAAACTTACAAAATACAAGTAGTCTGGAAAGGCCTTCTGCTCAAGAAACACCTGGGGGGGCCTGAAGCCTGAAGAGCTTAGCAGCAGCCAGTAAGGGAACATGGTTGTACATCAGCAAAAAATGTTACATGCATTATCAATGCTGGTTAAAAAAAAAAATTATCAATGGTTTTTAAAAAGGTTTTTTTCCACTGGAAGTATAAAGGGTCAAACAGGCAGGAGCAGTTTGTTCTACAGTCCTAATTACTCTGAAATGCATCACAAGATAATTGGACATTGCTTCTGAATTAGTATTTTTCTGGTAGCTTTCCAGTTAGATGTAGTCTTCTACTGCCTTACTGAAAGCTGAAATCTTATACTGCAGATGCAAAACAATAAATCTTCCCAAGTTTTCCACGACCTGTCTTCTCCTTTTAACACAAATCCCTGAGGCATACAGTTACTTCCAGAAACAAACTGCAGGTTTTTTTCTTCCTTTATCTATGTTAGGACCTTGAATAATTTTTTCTTGAATGGAGAAGTTCATTAACACGGTGCCTTCCCACTGCTCCAAACTTCATACTCCTGTTTTCCTCCCTATGCTCGATTTCAAAATCAAAATTGAAATCCAGATGTGTTTCCTTATTGCAAGGGACAAGGAGCAACTTTGAGAAAGTGTCAAAACACTTGAAATAAAAATAATAATAAAAGTTTTAAAGCCTCAATTAACCTTCTTGCCCCTGCAATTTTTCAAGTTGCATTTACTTGGAAACCTAGGCAGTGCATTCAAAATGAAGATGATGATTTTACAGGTGTTTGCTATCCTCACTCAGCTTTATTCAAAATCTTGTAGAAGTGAGCAATTTCATTTAAATTGCCCTTCTGCTCAATTAAGCAGGGGTTGATTTAAGATTTCTCCACTCAAATCACTGATACAGTGATTACCAAGTGAAATTCTCCAGTATAATTTGAAAAAGCTAATTTGCCTCTTAATGTGAAGACTTCTCTGTATCCAAGAGAGACCAACATGCTTTTGTTCTATAAATCCACACTTCACATCTTGGATATCTTTTAGTAATGTGTCAAAGCAAGGATGTAATCAATGTGTTCTTCCTCTCAGTTTACAAAAATGAGCCAAAACAGTTGTAAAAGGCTTGTCTGGCCACCGGATCAGAAGCATTTATATGTTCCTACTCCTGACACTTTCATGCCTATTGATGAAGTCAAGGTAATGGACAAAATGCATACTCATATTAAAAGAGCCCCAACCGGTTTTCCAAATAAGTGTCAAAACCAGGTAAGAGTAAAAATAAAAATGAAGTGTGAGAGGTCATCACCAATCTTTATCTTTGCCCTACTGCAAGTTGACAGTTGAACTATTTATAATTTAGTAAGTATTACTATACTGCACATCTGAAAGTTAGAAACACAACTAGTTATGTCATTCAGTTTCCACAGGATATTCACAAAGCTAATTCAGTTTCAGTTTTGATCATTTAGCTGATAGGGACTAGCAAAGTAATACCAAGACAAAGAGCAGGGAAAGCTGCCTGAAAGTGAATTTCCTTCTTTGTACAAAGACAAAGAATGCCATCCCAAGAATCCAAAAGTGTAAATTATGTCTTGTATGGTTGCCTTTTTTGTCCATTTTAGTGGAGAAGATGGAGACAAATTCTTTTGCTCCACAGGGATGTATTTAGTAAAAATCTTTTCTTCTTAAGAAGCAGAAATATGTCAGAAATATAGCATGTATTGTTCTTGGGAAAGGATCCTAGGAAATCAATAGGAAAAGAAAAAAAATCAATTTAAAAAGTCAGTAAGTTCTGTAAACTTATGCATGTTCCTAGTGTACAGAACAATCAGTGTGTGAGCCAGTAACCTCAAGTCTCAGAATGTACTGCAAATCTATAGTTCAGTGAAAAGAGAAATTTAAAATAGCAGCACTCCCAGCAGAACTAACTCTGAAATCTGTATTAAAATACACGTTTTTCCGACTCCTGGCTCCACTCCAGTTGGAAACTCTAGTTGACTGGCATTTCTCCTTTCAACTTCACTGAATTTTCCTCCACTCAGAGTCTGTACAACACGGAATGGTTTTCCACCAAGAAATCTTCCTGTATTTCTAGTCCTTGCCATCGTTTAATCTGCAGGTCTAAAATAAACACGTGTACAGCCCAGATGACAATACACAGTCACCACTCATGACAATCCAAGAAGCCTCACACCCACAACTCAGTTACAATAGCTATCATTACCTATGCCAACAAAAAGACATGAGGTGAAGGGGACTGTGTGTTAAAATAAATCTCACCAGAATCAACATTTGAACAAATTTAGAGGAATCTCTTAGAAATTCAACAGGGAGAATAAAAATTAACTGTCACCCATACTGGGAAAGAGATTAATAGAAAATGGTTTGAGGAGGACACTCCTTTCTTACATTGCAACTGGTTTGAACACGTTCTTAAAAGTAAAATTGTAAAATCACTGTTTACAGTGATTCCTCTGTCAATTCCATGCTGGAGGAGCCTCCACAATCCCCACATGAGCTCAAGAATCTAACAAATGGAATGCACAGTGAAAGCGTGCAGAATTCCTCAGGAAATCAGTGTCATTCATGTTGGAAAGTCACACACTTTCACTAAAGAAAGGGGGAGAGTAAAAGCACAGCGACAAACACAGCAAAGAGTGAAAGAAATGGAAGAAAAATTAAGAATTGTCAAGAGAAACAAAGTCTGTGACAAGACAATTCTGCACAAGGCTCCAGAGAGCAAATCAGGAAATGAATCAATGAAAAATGACACAGGGTTATGTCCAATTGGTTCTGGCTATTTCAAAAAAATAAATCTGAAGTTAAATGGTTCTTAAACAGCTGCTGAAATTAGAGAGTTGATCAAAGAGGGGGAGAATAAAACAAAGGGGGAAAAGGACAAAAAAAGACAACAAACTATGCTATGGAGAAAATGAGAAGCCAGAAAGAGCAGACCTCAACAGAAGACATGAAAACAGACCCAAAGTCTTGTGCCAGCTGCTCAGCTTTAATTCACAATATTAAGGGAGACATGGACTAAGAAAAACAGAAGCAAGAAAAGCAGGAGAAACCACATCGATGGGAGTTGGCAAGCGCTGGTGTTGATTTTCCAGGCAAAAGTGACAGCAGATCTCCTGGAACTGAAGAGTGTGTCAGGAGACAAAAAATAATAGAAGCAGAGAGACTGAAAAACTACACAGAAAAGAGAACAAGAAGGGGGTGTATGCCTGTATACACCTGCAAAGTGTGTGCACACAAATAAAATACACACAATACAGTTACATACACATGTACCAGATGTGTGTTTATTATACAACGTACATTTACTGTAGATGTGTGCAAAAACCTCCATACATTATGTATGCAGGTATATCTGGTTTTTATTTACAAACACACCAGGTCTCTCCCTCTCTCCACAATGAAGTGCTATGGTGACATACCCAGACTACCCCTAAAAATGCAATGGAACAATGCCATCAATATGAGAAATGGTAATTAAGCACTGCAGTATTATTGCTCCTAGCAGCAGCTTAGATACAACTACACAGCACTATGAGAATAAAAAAACAAACCAAAACATACCTGCAATGAAGCAGACAGAACAAAGGATCAGATTCAAAAAATTCTGATTAAAACCATGCTACCAAATTTGAAGATCAGAACAAGCCTGGAGTTTTGTTTTGCTATTTTTTCCCCACTACTGTTTCTTAGTTGGAGAATACAAAGAAAAATAGTTTAGGGACAATCTGTGTGGGAGAATGTGTGACATTAAAATGTCTCTAACTCCTTCTCCCTTGCCCTTTTTTTGCACAAAAGTTATTACCTGATAAATCCTGGGATTTCCCAGATACTCTAGCACGTTTTGCTCGGTGACCAAAGTTTTCAGTAGCTGAAGTAGAGGCACCCTTTAATAAAATAAATTAGAATTAGTGCAGTCATTAGATAACTTAAGAAAAATACTAACTAGTTTCATATTCTTGAAACAGTAACACTTGCTGTACAATTAAACACGAAGAAGTTACCTCCATACTGCTCTTCGTAGGACAAGCTGTTCTTTTAGGTAGAAGAGTTTTTCTGCGAAGTTGGTACGGGCTGTTTTGTGCACCAGGACCTGATTCTTCTGCAACCATATCTGCAGGTACATCATCATCTGCAAACAAAAAAAGAAATTTGGTAATTGGAATTGTAGTTTTGCTTTATACCAGGGAAATGCTACAGAAATTTTCAGGCAAGTACATAATCAGAAGGGTGGGGAGGAAGTGCTAGAGAGCAGAGTACTTCTAGTAAAAAAAAAAAGGTCAGAATATCACAGCATACAAATCTAAGTTCCTTCATGTGTACTTTCTCCATACACACACAGCAGCTACACCAAAGCAGATTAACAAAAAGCAAAAACCGAGACTTTTGGTTTCTCTATAAGCATTTAATTCACTGTGCTAACTCAATCACCTCATTACTTCAAATCTTTTACCTACACAATCAGCAGAATGAGGAACGCTGAAGTGTCAATTATTAACTAAATGTTATCAAGAAATCCTTTAGTAAACATAGCACTTAGTACAAAACTCAAGACTGACTTTTCCTCAAACATTTTGGGAATAGCTTAGGTCAGCACACAAAAGCTTCTGTAAAATGGAGGTAGCTTTAAATACATACATTCTCTTCACCTAAATTACACTTGAAAAAGTAAGAGCATATTTTCTCCATGCCCTTTAAAAAAGAAGTGCAGAAAGTGTCATGAGTATAATTCTAAAGGCTTTGATTCATTAGTTTCAATTTTCCCTGTTCATATATTTATGGAACATACTTGAAACAAGCAAGAAATAATTACTCATCACTGCATGCCCTATAACTAACATTACATTATAAAGCTGCAAGAATTTTAAAAAGGCCAGAACAAAAAGCATCTAGAAAATAAATTAAACCAACTCCACTTAAGAAAAATATATACTTTCTGCAGATGCTTAACTGTGAGAAAACAATTCTGCATTTCCTTTCCATTTCAGTTGTCTTTTTCTTCTTAAGCTGAACAAAATGAGATGTGAAAATAATAGCCATAAAAGCAATGCCACAGAGCCAGCAGTTTTCCTGAATACATTAGGTTGAAGGGACTAATGTAAAAAAAAACCAAAACAACACAACACAAAAAAGAACCCAATATGCCACCAATAAAACTCCCAATACTACAGCAGTCTGTTTAAAAAACAAAGCAATGCAATTCTGAAGTGACTCATGCACATTTCAAAATCTTAATCTCATGATTTTCCTAAGGGTTTCTGGGTTGGGGTTTTTGATCATAAATTACAAAACATTGTGCTTATATTGGATTATACATACCATGCAGCCTGAGCTGCTACATCAGTGAAAAAAAGCCACCAAAACCCCAAACTGTTTTTCCCCTTCCTTAGCAGATATTTATAAATGGCAACCTTGCCATGAACCATTAGAGATCACAACACTGCCACAAGATCCAAATAGAGGACAGAAGCTGTGCAAAGATGAAGTTCACTGGTGATGCGTACACCTCCACACAGGCTCTCAGAACAATACAGGAGAGCTTCATCAGCTCATTAATCCACCTGAAAATTAACCTGCAAGTACCTCCATGATCAGCCTTCAGCCAGCCCAACAGCTGGTGCAGCTCAGCACAGCCACAAGACCACGTATCTGGGAAGAACCACCAACAGCACAGCTCTTAAGGACAGAGATGAACTGTGAAATTTCTATCAAGACCTACCACTTTTTAAAAGAGAGCCACCTCCAAAACTTCAGCTGGAAGCTGGCTCACACTCCCTGCCTGCTGCTTCCCAGGTACACCTCACATCTGATCACTTCACTACCTTGGAAGGATAAGTATTTATGAATTATGCAAAAAGCCTAAAGGACACTGATAGATGAACTGCAGTGAATTTTCCTGTGAAGGCATGTCTGGCTGAGCGTGGGGATCACTGCCTGTGGGAGGGCAGTGACCTCAGAGCAGACTCAGTGCACACTCACAGCTCAGTCACTTGGTTTTACCCCTTTCCTTGCATCTCTGATGGAAAACACCCTCTCAATTAACAAGGCAGGCAGCAGACAGAAGCTGCTACAGGAGAGCTCCCAGCCTTCCCTGGCACACCAGAGCAGAAAAGCAGCCGTGGGTGTGAAGCAGGCCCTGCCAGCAGGAATTCAGACACCATCACCAGCCCCACAGCAAAACACCCAAATGTACTCAGACACTGCAGCAGGGATCGATTCTGCAGCCCTTGCTTCTATTTTAGATTTGATACAGTAATTATGATTACTGTCACTAATATCCTCCAGAAACTACCTGGGGACTTCAAGCATGGTGTCTCAAGCTCCCCCTGCTCCCCTATTTTGCATTGAAGACACAAGATGACTGTCAGAACAGCTGGGATTTTCCCCCAGCTCTGGATGGTCAGTACAATGGTTCAAAATTGCCACATGAAATACAGCAACAGCATAATAAGCAAAAATAACAGGGGAAAAAAATAGAAAGCAAAGCAGAGAATTTTGTTCTCTCAGTAGGTGATGGAAAGGGCAGAGATAAAATCCAGTCAGGTCTTCAGAACACCACCCATGGAGGCCACAAAGGACAGAACATATTACTGCTGGAAAGAGACAGCAGAAGCCTGTGGGGTAAAACGGAAGGAAAGGTCAGTTTGGCTGAAACACTGAAGGACTGGCTAAGCAGAACAGAAATATATTCATATTCTTGCAGTGTGTCCTACTAAAAGATTGCTCTTCCAGCACAGACGACAATAAGGGATATGCACACACTCACAGCAGGCACCAGAAGAATTAAAATCTTCCTTTTTCCATCTGAACACCAAGGAAGACAAGGGAAGGGTACTGTGATGTCTCTCACCAGCAGTTTTTGCCACACTTCTGAGGGGCTTCTGCATGGATTTCTGACACTTCAGGAATAACAACTGATCCTATTTTTCCAGATGCAGCCTGTGTAGTTACTGCCAAGTGAAACAGTACCAGGGAACCTGAAGGCCTTGGGTGACCTCTTTGAGCAGTAGCCTTGGTGCTTGGTTTTAGCCTTCCAGATGCTCCCTGAAAGCCCTGAGCAGACTAAGGCAGCTACACTGGGAGCCTTCAGAGAGATGCTGCTCACAAAGTAAATACTTCTTCAACACTGCACACTGCCCTTCCCTGAGCAAAAAACTCTTAAATCAGACTGCCAGAGCTCTATTTTGAAAATCCTTCCCAAAAATCACTTCAACATACATCTGCTTTAGAGCAGAAATATCTGTTTTAAAATACAGTGTCTCCAAAATATTTTGAAAAACCCTATTTTAAAATGTAACAGTATCAGGCAGTAACACACATAAAAAGCATTATAATCACATTTGTTGATGATAGAAGCATAAAAGTCAATAAACAAATTTGGAAGAGTGCGTGTGTAATATTAATATCATCATACAAACACCTGCTGAAATGACTGCCAGATGCTGTCACAGTTTCAACCAAGTCAGTATGTTTGCAGTTTTTAAGAGATTAAATTAAGCTGAGTCTGCTCTCAAATAAAAATATTTACCCAAATATTTTACACCAATTATATTGTATAGTAAGATAAAATAATTTCAAATAAAATCATGTTTACTGAACTTCGTGACTCTGACAGGTCAAAACCTAAATTTAAATTAAGAATTATCTCATCTGATAGTTCAAAATGACTCACGAACCTGA
The DNA here is from genome assembly GCF_012460135.2 of Molothrus ater. Lineage (NCBI taxonomy): Eukaryota > Metazoa > Chordata > Aves > Passeriformes > Icteridae > Molothrus > Molothrus ater. The sequence continues at coordinate 12,363,574 of NC_050480.2, read as the reverse complement.
AGTGTAACACTATAAGCTTTAAAACCCACAAAAGACCAAAAAGAACAAATACCTTCAGGAGGAAAAGAAGAAAAATCTGCCATTCTAGCAACTACTGTCAGGAGTGCTTTGTATTTCCACAGATGCTGTGGAAGTGAGTAGATTAAAATAGAGAAAAATAAAATTATACAACTGATTTCTTTTGTTTCATGAAGACTTAAGTTACAGAGAAGTAACAAAGTGCTGTCAAGAGCTATCTATTAAAAAATATACACCCCTAGGTCACTTCTAGAAAAAAATTATCATGTTTCAAAACACGTGCATGTGGTTTCATTTCTACCTTATCTGCATTCAGATAATATTTCCAAAAAACATTGTTAATATAATTGACAACTGTAAGGTTGATAAATTCTTCAAAATTAAAAGAAAAAAAGCTTTAAATTCCCCCAATAGACTCATCATAAAATAGAAACAGTAGGAAGAGGATCCCAAAGAAGGCAGCTCATACACTAACCTGGAGTGTTTGATCATTTAAGTTTTTACTCTTATTTTTGTGCTGGTTTTCTCTACCTTCCCCAAACAGGGCAGGAGGAACAAAACCAACCAACCAAAAAGATTTGCAGTCAGGAGAAGGAGAGCCCTGGGGGTGGCAGATATTTCCAAACAGACACAGCACTGAAATTGCTCCTTCAGGCTGGGGGAAAATCTGGTGAGAAATCCAACCAACTCGTTTTCAGACAGGAAAATCCATATCAAATTGAGAGTATATCTAGAAGAGCAGCTCTGAAAAATTAGGTTAATCCATACTGAACCTATTTGAATGAAGACATGATTCATCTTGCCTATCAAACAAATTTTAACAGGAAGAGTTAATTAAACAGTGTTTTAAGTAGAACCAGTACAACTTCAGAACGAAATAATAAATTATTAAAACAAAAAAAATTCCAAAACTGTCTATCTTCATAACTAGAAGAAAACACAAACTAAGCAACTAGAATGTTAACTGATACAACTCATTTGCTCTGGATTGACCTCATCTTGCCATAAATCTGGCAAAACCCATATCAAGTATCCTGTCAGCCTGTGAGATGACAGCCCCAAGAACTTGACTGGATCCACTTCTGGATTAGCTCAAAATTCTAACAGAGAAAGAGGATGACACAAATTTAAAGGAATAGAGAGGAAGGAACCCCCAACAGAGCTAACAATGAAGGCAAATGACTTACAGAGCAGAGATTCAAGGCAGTTCTGTATTTGCACTGACAGCAACATCTCTGCAACAAACTGCTGCCCAAAAAAACCAAGCAAACACACCCACTCACCATTTTTCTTTAAGGAGCAAGTCTCTGGGAGTGAGCTGTTAAATAAATGCATGTATCAGTAGTGTGACTGACACTCATCCTGTGTCCTTGAAAACATTCCTAACAAGTGGCTGACACCTGAAAGCAGATACAGCACCAAAACATTAAAGATACTGAATATAGAATTTGCACATACTACTCTGTATCTCAGAGCAAAGGTTTCTCACACCAGTGGAAGCTTACACGTTGATTCCAGGCAGCATTTAAGGATTAGTTTAAATTATGGATGGCTTAAGGTTGCTTTTGAAATGGAGACCATTTTCTTTTGAGAGCTATCTGAGGACCTCTGAAGAGAAAAAAAAACACTAGCTAGGAATATCACAAAAAAAGCAAGTGCACCCCCAGAAAGCCCCACCCAAAGCTAACAAAACTCCTACAAAATTGAGAAAAATGACGTGCAAAGTTCACAGAGCTCAGATCCAACACATCCTAAAGGCAGGAGCATTGTGGTGGTCCTTTACAGTCAAATTTCACAGTGGACTTGGAAAAACAAAGGGTCCATAAGAAACAGGAGGCATGTATACAGCCACTCCATTTTATGCTGAATGTAAAACATGGTATTAAAATAGGTAGCTGCAAACTCATTTGTTACTATTATCAGAGACTTTAATAAATATTGTGATATAATTTTTAATTATAATGGAAAGAAACCCAGCAGCATTTTTCAAGTATTATCTAGAGCAGCTCAGCTCACAAAAAGGTAAAATCTAAAAGGTAGTATTTTGTGTCTGGTTCTGATGGCACTGCTCAAGGAGAAGGATTAACCTCTGACTGGAGACAAAGCTGTTTGGAACTGGAAGAGATCCTGCAAGAAAAAGATTCTGAGTCAGAACTGCTACTCAGAGTAGCAGGCTCTCAGACTGGAAAGGGGACAGACCTAACATTAAAAATGTATGTTTTCTTAAAGACTACAGAAAGATCAGACTTCCTGAACACCATATGGAATAAAGAGATTCTGCCTTCTGGGAAGCAACATCCAGACACAATAACCATTACTGACTACTGGAATATTTTAAATATACATACAATTTCTTACTGGCAATAAACCAAAGATATGCAACAATATGCAAAGCACACTGTAGCTTGTAACAGTTTATCAAATAAACAAAAATTGTGTGGAATACTTTGAAATTTTCCTGTATGAGATTTATTTCTTAAATTCAAAGAGGGGGAAAAATTATGCTTAAACCATAAGTCACAGTACTTGTACAGAGCAATATTTAAGAAACACACACACCACACCACCTTCCACCCAAAGACTCAAACAGTACTTTTTTCTGCATTTACATTTTAAGCATTTAAACATCAATACCTAAACAAGACATCTTATTACTCTCTCTGGAAATAGGTCGTGCAGTCATGATGGCCTAAAAAGAGTAAGAATAGATCAGACACTCAAACTCTATCTCTGTATTTATCCAGAAGCTCATGTTATTTTTACAACATATTTAGAAGTATTTTCTAAAAGAAGAAAAGCAACTACTTCTAGCTACATAGAGAGTTTCTTAAAGCTGACACTATTTCTCAGCATTATTCTTAGATAAAAGTTAATTTCCACAAGAAATTCTCAATAATCTGATCTTTTCTCTTCCTCATCACATTGTGAAGCCCACTGCAACAATCCTCACACAGGTCACTCAAACCAGACAGAGACACCACCCCCCCAATGGTCTGCTGGGGCAGCTGGCACCCCCAAAATGCTGCACAGGAAAGCATGGTTTACACAGCAAGGTAAAACCTTAAATTCTTAGAGCTGACACAAAACAGACTAATACAAAAGGAGACAAATGGGAAAGATACACTGGCTGCAAGCCCAAAACTTGTCCTCATCTATATTTCTTAAAAAATTATCAGCAGTCACAAATAGCTATTCACATCTTTACACTTCATTCCCTAGGGAGCTCACAGTCCAAAACCACCTAGCACAAAAAACATGTGTTAACACCAGTTAAAAAACCCTCCAACTACTATGAAGAATATATTCCTTTTCAAAAGCCAGAATCAAAAAGTGATAACGAGGATTTCATGAAAAATTCTGGTTTCTTTCCACAACCATGCCCCTAGAAGAGTATTTCACATCAAGTTAAAGACTGAATTTCTAAAAAAAAAAAAAGAAATCACTAACATGCACATTTTTTATTAAAACACAGAGAATAATTGTTCAAGTACCTGCATACTTGAGCTACTTGTTAAATAACTCATTTTAGAGAGAGAAGAAAAAGACCTTTTTCTTCAAAAAAGCAGCTCTAATGATCAGCACTAGAATGTAGAACTGATAAACTAGAATTAGAAGACAGATTTTATTTTCTGGTATTTTTTTTAAAATTACATTGTTTTCCCAGACTGATGATAACTGTATTACAGCACCATCTATAACATTTAGCAAAGTAATAAACAACTCTCCAGGTGGCTGCTGTGCAAGTATTAAGGGAACTTCCCTCCCTGCTTAATAGGCAGCTTGACTTCTGCTCTGACAAGCTTTCATTGAGAAGGGACAAGGAACCCTTTTTGGGTGCATTCCTCATTAAGAAAGCAACACTTTCAACACTGTGGCCTTGCTGCATGGTTCCTTGGTGCTACAGTGAAAAAGCTGACCAAGGAGATTTTAAGGTTCAGAAATACAGTGCTAAGAGCCTTTCACTGTTACATTTCTGAATAACACTAAATAAAATAGACTATTACTACAAGCTGATTTTTTTTTATCTATTGTATGATTATACTCAAGATTCCAAGTAGGACCAATTAAAATTTCTACCTGGCCATATCACTTCATTTGTTAGGGCAGTCAGATTACCAGTCTCAAAGGTCATCTCCCTCTCTGGCGGAAATACAGCAACTTTCATCTCATTAGAAAAGCACAGCCAGTGAGAACAATAAAAAACACTGAAATAGGTTCAAGTATTGCCACTTTATTCTGACCAAAAAGATGTTTCTGATCAATCCTCATGCTTCAACTTCAGGCAGTACTTCAAGGTGCCTGAACAAAGAAAGAGGTGAGAATGGAACCCTGTGACCACACCCTTGGGGCCTACAAAAAATTCCAAATTCCCATTTTACCAGGAAGTAAAGTGTCTCTCAGACAGGAGGGAATTACAGATTCTCCAACAGCAACACCAAAGTCACCAGAAGGTGTAAACAGAGGAACTGTGGAATCAGTCATTGGTACTTAAAAAAAAAAAAAAAAGGCAAATAACCCCCATCAAATCACACAAACCAATGAACAAACCATCAAAAAAATTACCAAACCCAGAGAACTCACTTCCATGAACAATGATGTCAGTCAAATCATTGGACATTAACAGGATGAAAACCAGCCTCCAAAACTCAGGAGGTGAATGTTCTAATAAGCACATGCAAAATTAATAAGAGATAGTTATTTGTGAGGACATATTATTTCTAATAAGCAGAAAGTACCTGAACTATGAAGCAGTTTTTTAATAAGACTAAGTCTGGATATTCTTGATACCAACAACTACAGAAAAATAATTAGAAGTTTGTGATTTCCTCTTTGTATTAACTTCTGGCAGCAATTATTTCAGCCTCACCTCCTTTAGCACTGCTGAACTGAAGGAGGAGCAGGACACTATTCATTTCTTCTCTAGCTGAGTTTCTGATATCTTTCAAAAAATTTGGGGCAAACCCACAGTCTAGGAATGAGTAGATTCAATGAGAATGCAGAGATTTCACTTAAAGCATCCTCAATTTACACTTCAAGTTTTCTACACTCCATAATTGATCCATTTACAGGAATTTTCTGTCATCCATGGGAAACCAAGAGAAACATGTCTCCTCTTGAAAGAGCAATAAAACAATTCACAAGTCTCTTTATGAATTAACACTATTGCAGCTATGCAAGCATAACCCCTGTAAAACACCATCTCAGGGCACAATCATTTCACCCAATTTTCAGGAAATGAAAGCCTCCCACAGATTTCGCTGTCATGAGCCACATCTGCAGAACACTGTTGTAACACAGGCTGCAAAAAAAAAACCCCATATCTCCTGCTACTAAGTGTAGTAGCAGATTTGGAGATACTTGCCATGCAAAGCCATCTGCCTCCTGTGGACTCTCCATGAGAAGTAACTGACATCTATCAATACATTGGCCCAGCTGAAACCTCATTACGTCAAAGAGCAGTTTTGATGAACTGTAGGAAATTCCTGGTTTAGGGCTTCAGAAATAAAAGAGCTTCTGAAATGCCTAGCATGACAAGGAAAGGCAGTCATGGATATGTCTTGCAGTGGCAAAAAGCCTAAGGAAAAAACCAAAACCAAGATGAAAGGCCAGACAGCCCTTTCTGTGTGCTGGGTTCCAAGGGGTATAGTCAGTATCATTTCCTCTAAGAAAGAAACAACAAAGGAGGAAAACTATATTAATAATACTTTACAGCTTACTGAGTTTGGCTGTCTTTCTTCTCTACTGTACCAAGCAAAGTCTCCAAGCTGACCTCTAGTCTGTGAAGAGGCAGAGAGACAGCAAAAGGTCCAGAAGAAAAAATATGGACCCTGTAACCTTGACAGAGAGTTGGGAGGAAAACACACCTTGTGCCAACACTCCTCACAATTCTGGATGTTCAAGAGCATGTCTCTAGAAAAAGACAATTATGCAAACTGCAAAAGGAAAAAACTATTAATTCTGCTACATTTTTTGGCTATTTCCCCTTACTATTACACTGATATTCAACAAGCACACTGAATTCTCCTGCTGCCCTAGTACTACAATCAACACTTACACAGAATTTCAAATGTTACAGCTGAAATGAAAAAAACAAACAAAACCCAAAAGAAACTCCAGCACATACACTCCCCAAAGAAACTGAAATAGCACTATAAGAACACCGTAACTAACAACGGTATCCTGAAAACATAAATACATTAACACTGGAGAGGAAAAGAAAATTGAAAATCTTTAGTTCCTGCCCAATTATTGCTCTTTAATTCACCAAAGAGACCCCTTGTCATAAGACACAGTTATTTTTAGCCTTTCAAGAAAGGTTATTTAATGAAAATAAAATGTACCTATAAATATATATGTGTGTGTTATTATGCCAAAGCCATGCACATATAAAAAAGGGAAAACAAGCATTTCTTATCCTTGAATTAGTCAAAAATTTGTTGTATCTAACATTTATCATAGTAAGGCTGAATTTTACAAGCCTAACTATGGCAAGGTTTTACATGCAGTCATTCATCTGATCCTTACTCTGAAAACTTCTCCATGACTGTTCCTATTATTCTGTTCCTTAAATTACCAACTTTGAGGTGCCTGTCAAGAGCAGGAAGGCATGGTTCTGTTTAGCTTCAGGGAAATAACTGAGAAAACAAAGTGTGGAACCACTGCAAGTGCCAAGTATCGTTGGGGTGCAGGAGAGAAATATTCATTTGCCAACATATATGTTATTAAGATGGGTTAAGAAATCTGTCATCAAACTCTAAAACACCACTGCAATAGTCAACATCTGATTCAAAACTAAATTTGTTAAGAGCTACAGTAAAAATAAGAAACTGCTGACAACACCAAAGACTGCAGGACTAAGGGCCTACCTAAACCCAAGCTGCTTTGAGAAAAAGTAAATCCTACACAGAGAACAACTATAATTTTTCAAACCTATTCTGGGAGATAAAGGCTAAATAGCTTTTCTACCAAGTTTTACTGTATTAATACATTATTTAAATACAAGTTGGAGAACAGGATCATCTGTTTTCCACTGCCAACATGTGTTGCAAAACAAACATGAGGAAAGCTGGAAAGAAGGTTTCGTATTATATGTTCAAGGAAATTGCGGCATAGGGAGAACACTCTGTTCTTCCTTGCCCTGTAGACTAAGGATGTCTTAAACACCCCAATCCAGAAGTTACTGCTCTTGGATATCTGGAGAGGAAAAAATAATAAAATTACATCCTGATTTTATTAGAAAACCAAATGACATCATTTTGATACATTAATGAAGTTTTTACCTTTTTTTTTTGTTTTCTCTACCTTTAAATAGAACTTTTTAAAAACCAAGTTTATTTTTACAGACATACACTTCTTTTTTCACTGTGTAAATTCTGCACACATTAAGTTATCCAGCCCATTCCACAGCACTGCATAAGCAACCACCCCTCAACACTCAGCTGGTTTTAACTTTCCTGTTTTCAACTGCAAGGAAAAACAGGCTGTCAGAGGCTGATGTATCTTTGCCATTAAAAGCAGTATCATGCATGAAATGCTGCATCAATGAACTTCTCAAAGCTTTTTTTAAGTAGCTATTAAATTTCCATTAGTATTTTCTATTAACACTGTCATTTCACATCATGAGGAGCTGTTAGATAGATATATATATATATATCTAACACCTGTATATATATACATTTAAATTTCAGAAACACGTATTTAATGAACAACAACTGATTCTGATACTGATTTTGATTTCTGCTTTTGGTAAAATTTCAGTGACTAAAACACCCACAACTGTCAAGGTGTGTGGGTGGTGGTAGAGGGCAAAAAATCTGTATTTGGCTGTTAATTATATCTTTTGGTAATTAATTACACTATTTGCAGATACATTTTTCCTGATAAATTCTGAAGTTGTAATGGCTGCAGAATTCAAGAGTTTCCAAAATGACTTTTTGCAGTGAACACTCTCAAGTTTAAAACCACAGACGATGCCCTGTAAGCGATGAACTATTTTCAATTACTGACAATTTCATTTAAAAATAAATCAAGCTTCTTTTCTTAGTATCTCTCAACTGTTTTTCTTATGGTCCCAATTTGACTAAAGATCTGTTACATTAAACAATATGGAAATGCCCATCTAAAAAAATAAAAGGCCTTATAGATACCTCCTTGTCAAAAGTAGATGCTTATTACTTCCATTTCAAATTTATTCTTAACAACATTAAGAGGAAATAAAGTTCAAGCAGGCCAAGTAAGCTTAGTCACCTGAGAGCAAGCATAGGTCAGAAAATGGAAAGAAACTACTAATTTTTTTGGTTTTGTCAAAATTGTCCAGAAATACTGACAGTTTTCAATAGGGCTGTTTTTCTTCTTCCACAGTCTTTTTATGTCTGGTCTTTTTGTATACTTACAGCAGAATCCTGAACTTTTAATTTCTTCAACAGGTACTCCTTCTCACACACCTGAACTCCCATTTTTAGTTTCCCAAATTCTGGATATTCAGTCATTTTAAGACCAGACAGAAGGAGGGTTTTGCCATTTATTCTGTCTCCATTTTGAAGGTCTGAGCCACCACACTTCCTACAAATTTGTTATGTCTCAGTATGGTAAATTTCCATTCAAAAATGTGTTTTTAAATCATGTGCATTAACTGTAAAAGGTGTTTGAACATATGCAGCAAAAAGCAATAGGGAAACAGTATGTTTGAAGAAGAGCCCAGTAACGACAGCCCCTTCCATGCAGACTCTCACAGCCCTTCACTATACACAGTAACCCTGTGTTGTGAGCCACTGAAAGACACTGAAACAGCCATCAAAAAATAGACCCTATGCTAAAAGGACCTAAAGGAGTTTTAAGAACAATGTTCTTTCTCACTATGCCAAAAAATCAAAGACAATCTAGAAGTTGCACATTAAGATGGTCAATTTTCTCTTTTCATATCTCCACAGTTCTGTCATTACGCACTGACCTCAAATGTTTTCTCTCAGATATCTAGACCAAGCAGTGTATTTACAGACCAGGGCACTCTGGAGAGTCAGTGGACAAAACACATGCAGAAAAAAGGGAAATCAATAAACTTCTTTTCTGGTTATTTTACCTACACTCCCAATTATTTTTTATCCAAAGAAAAATTTTTAAAAATTGAAGACTGATTAGAAAGTATTCAAAGATGTCAAGATGTGGCATGACAGCTGCCCCATGGTGAGGCTCCCCTTCATGCCTTGACTAGTGCTGACTACCCTGTCACCCCCACATCCCCAGTGAGCCTACACAGTTTGATCTTTTCCCTTTCAATAATTTTTAGTGTTGATGAAAAGTTAAACATGTACAAAATAAAAATGTAATTCTGTGTGTATGCAGAGCTGTCAAGGCATTCTTCTGGAGACAAATTTGATATATACACAAAAACACACTGTGAGAGAAGAGTCAGGGGTGTGCAGACCTGATACAGTTCTGAACACACTGATCCACCAGAACAGAAAACACCCCTTGTTTAGCCAAACTAATTTTACTTAGTGCATCAACAGACTACATGAGTCACAATACCTTGCTGGAGAGGGCTGCCATTTCACAGTACTAATTTATTGTGGTTTTTAGGTCATCTGACTCTATCCTTAAAAAGCTGCAGGTATAAAGAGTATTAACATTAAGAAGGAACATCGTATTACAAACCAGACAGATGGCCAACAAACCTTCAGGTAAGTTCTGTATGACAATCAATCTTACAGATAATTATCTCTTCTGCAGGACAAACTGCTCAAATATTAAAACTAAAAACAAAGACTTCCTTGGCCCAAAACACTGTGAAGAAGTTCACAGAGTTTACAGCTGTACACAAATAAGGTGAAAAAGCATTAAAGCACTGGAAGTACATAAGAAAAAGATTTCCATAAGGAGACTTTTTTCTTTTTTTTGACTGTGAGGGTGACTAAACAGCAGCACAGGTTGCCTGGAGTTTGTGGAGTCTCCAAACTATGTGAGCCCTTTCTAAGATGGCCATGGCTTTGTTAATGTGGCAAAGGCAGAAGGCACCATTGGTGAACAATTCAATCACTGCTTGACTCCAGCACTCTCATCAGGTAAGCGCTCTCCCATTCCTGCTTAATATACCTACACCTGAAGCATTTACCCCTCCAGATTTCTATTACAAGGCCTTACCATTGGCCTTCACTGAATCTCCAATCCAACTGTTTTGCTATAAAACATAAGTTTGTAGTATTTCAGCATCTCAAAAACCTCAGCCCATTTTAATTCTGCTGAGTACTCCACACTTCTAAAAATCTCAGACATGGTGACATTAGGACAGGAAGACAGACCTTAGTATTTTCAACCATACACATGTAAAACTACACTGCTACATAAATGTGGATATTTTCCACACCAGTGTTACTATGTTAAGTTGTCAAATAATCTGTATCAGAATTTTGTATTTTGTCAGCAAAAATCTATTATGAAGAAATACTATTTTAAGTTAAATCAAAGCACCCCCAGCACAGCAATTTAAAGATTTGATTAGAACTGCTAAAATATAACTTGTTAAAGTAATAGAAACTGTGTCCTTCTCTTAGATTTCCATAATTCACACATTACCATCATTCCTTCCCAACTGTCAGACTCAGTTTCATTTCATCATCATCCCGGTCCAAAGATTTGAGAGCAGAAAAACACCAGTGCTGTGTATTTTGACCAAGAGTTAAGACTGTAAAACATCCCAGGGCCCTTCTATACACTTGATCAGGCAAGTGGGACATCACCAAGTCTTTATCCATTTGTTTTTAAATAAGCAGTGTTTTTGTAAAGGGACAGCAACTGATAAGGTATTAGTAACCAAAAGCTGTTTTAGAGAAGCAGCAACGTTTCTATGAAGTTGAATATTGATGATTAACTGATAGAAACATCCTTCCTTTTCAATATCTTTAATTATACGTACAGAAAAAAAATCTAAGAGGTCAGTCGCAGAGGCAATGTGCAGAAATTGTAAAGATGAGGATTCAAGCTGCTTCTCTCCTCACCTTTCCACATTAAAGACAAAAAGGTAATGAGCTATTAGTGTTTACCTGGAAGACCAGCATGAAGTAAACAAACCCCTGCCTGACTGTGTGATCTTGTTTACACTGCTCAAACGTGGTTATAACCAAAATAAAAGCTTTGATTACAGAGCTACAGGAGAAGATTAATCCCTCACTGCTGGAGCTGAGAAAGAAGGGAAGACAAACTCCAAGACATCCACCAGACCTTTAGGAGAACGAAGATTTCAAAACCTGCACTGCTGGGGTGGTAGCAGAGCAGGGGTAACCCCCAGCTCTGTTCAGAAGTGAAGCCCCCCAGACACAGAGAGCTGAGCAGAGGCCATGGTCCTGCCAGGCAGGAACCCCTGGGCTGTGCCTGCTGGGCTCTCCCGAGGCTCAGAAACGACTCTGGGCTATCTGCAGCAAGCTACACTCCCCTCCTGCTCCTCCTCTCCCCACCTCAGCCTCTTCCAGTCATTTCTGCTCACACCAGGAGGAATGACATGCAACTACCACCTACTTAAGGGTGATCTTCAAAATAGTGTCTACTCCCACCCCCAGGTCTTTCACCTGGAATGAGGTAATACTTACACTATTACTGTACACCATCTTTGACAATCCTGTGAATGTCATTGGTACAGAAAGGATGGTTGATCTCTTTCTCCATATTATTAAGCTCTCAGCAGTTACAAAAATAAAATTAAAAAGAAAAATCAAGAAGTGCTACTGTGCCAATTCATGGTTTCAAGGACCTTTGCAGCTGTAAATTGAAGTATGCTGGAACACATGCTGGCTGAACACGCTGAAAAACTCACCTGCTAGACAAGATCACACCAGCTAGAAAGTCAGAGTTTAATATATTCTACCTCCTACACCTTCACTCTAAATTACTGTCAATTTGCTAAAAGCAAAGCCACACACAATCACTCTCCCTTACAAAGTATGTTCCCAAACTAATGAATCTACAGGCTGCACTAAGATGGTTATATAACATCAGCAAATTGAATTTATTTTCCAGGCCCTATTTTCTGTCAGTCTTTGTAATCATCACCTCAGTTTCAGCTTCCTTCATCAAATCATCCTGTCACAGTTTCACCTGTTCTGAATTTACCAATCTGACACACCTGCAAACTACTCAATTGTTCCACTGTTATTAATGCACAGGAGCACCTGGAGACTCAGCCAAGTCAGTCACTTCAAACACTTAGAGCAGAGGGGAAAAAACTCAAACTTACCCTGAAGAGCTCATGGACACAGCTGCAAGCAAGGCTAGAACAGGAGAAAGTAAGACAACACAGAGGCACAGTGAGCTTGTTTTCACACAGGCTTAGACTGGTGTGTTGACTGTGCAGTGCTTAGGGGTTACATGAACAACACTCACATCTCTTTCCCTGCTGGTTTGCTTGCAGCCATTCCTTCTCCTAATTGATAATCTGGGATGAGATGATGGCACATTGTTTAAGAACTCTACACTCACAAACTTGCTTGGAACTGCCAGAGCCAAACCAGAACTGGCTGCTGCCATCTTGGCACGCTCTGCCTGATTCATGAGTTAAAGGATTAACATCTTTAAAAGTAGGTGGGGAGGATTTAAAAGACATTGCTGCTTATATTCTTTCACCTGCTGCTTCTTTCAGACATCACTACTGTAAAGCGAGGGTAGAAAAAGTATTTTCCATGAACTCATTTGAATTTAAATATTACTGAAAATTACTGTGAAAATAAAGGAGAATCTAGTGAACCACTTTCCAATGTTTGATCTGAATTACTTTACCTTGTGTTAGCACTTAGGAGGAGATCAATTCAGTACCAAAAGTCCTTAATTTCATTAACCACACTTATCCCACATTTTTCTTTACTGAACTGGACAACTACACAGTCACACTCATTACTGTGCAACTGAAATTTTCACAGAGCAGCCACCTCCTCCCTCCAACCCAAAGCTACCAAAACCATCTCAATGCCACTCCTGTGCTTCTGAAAAACCACTCCCAAAAGGGCTTTGGGCAGCAGTTAAACTGGGGAAAAAAACACATAGCCCATGGATTCTATACTACCAGGTAAGGGCTGGAGAAGTGGGCATTATCCAAACCCTGTGAATCCAAAAGCTTGCAGCCAGCACAGCTAGAAGGCAGGCAATAAAGAAATACACCTTGAAGAACCCTGTCACTGTACAGGAGCTGCTTCACAATATTTTTTTCTTTAGATGTCAGAGCATATGCCACCACTGATGACTAACAAGTAAGGAACACAAAGAAATTTTGGTGCATCAGTCAAACCATGGTTGAAAAACTATGAGGCCTGACATCAAATCAGGCTGCTATCTTTGAAGTGTAGTACTTAACAGTCAGTGAATTATTTCATGCCAGTGCTGTGTACATTTCTGATACTAGCACAAAATGAGAAACAGGCCAGTGACTGAACTATGATGGAATGAATTTTTACTTCCATATGATAGACAATAGACACTCATAGCAGATGGATGCACTACACTATCTACAGTGATATTCTGGGAAAATATTATGGCAGTTGGAATGTCCAGTAATAACCAGAAATCAACAAGTAAACAAAGCTGAGGCACTGCTGTAGAGATGACCTTCCCTTAACAGATGCCTCTCATTTGCCACATGTAGAAAAATATTTCCAGAAAAAGATATTCTACTTTATATCTCAGACTCTCAAAGGACTCACAGGAGGTCCTGTCTCTGGTGGAGCCGAGTTCAAGACTCTTGTCACATAGCAAGAGCTACACATGTGTGCATACATATACTAGTTAATTAAAACCAAAATAAGAACCAACCTTAAATTCTTAGAAGAATTAAGAGTCAGAACCACTTCATTCTGCTCCTGTCTTTTCACATTTCCTGTATAATTTAATCCTGGAGAACTGCAGTGCTTCAGGGAACACGGGTCAATGTCAACAATTCAGCACCAATCTAGTACTAAACATCACTTCTAAACACAAGAGGTTTTTTATTAACTACCTAGCATCTTTACCTTGAAGAGTGCCTCTGAAGTGTCTAAGTGTTCCTAGAGGAAAACCTTGCATGCAAAGCATCTACAGACTGATGATCCTGTCTTTACAGTCACTCCACATCCACCTTCTCCACAGACCAATGCCTACCATGGGACAGCAAGACCATAGATGCAAAATCAGAACAACAAATCACAGTGAGTTTCAAATCCTACACATGTAGAATGTGCAAGACACTGTCCATTTGCAAGCACAAAAAGCCCCCCATTACATAAGTACATTTATGTAGTCTGTCAGAATTGAAGTGCCAGCACAGACACAAGCAGATTCAGTATCACTAGAGACTCAAAAGAAAAGAATCCTTTGTGAGTTGCTCTTAAATCAAAAGCATTCAAAACATTTCCAGCAAGTGAAATATATTTTGTGCACTCAACTTCAAGTATGCCACAAAGGTCATGAACACAGTTAAAACCAGCTTACTAAATAAATGGGTATTTTCTCTCACTGAACTAAAACATACAATACTTGTCAAATATTAATTATACTGCATCAAGTACAGCATTCTTACATCTCTGTTCTAGAGGCAAAACTGGGATATTCTCCATGTTCTAATATGTATCAAAGACAGCTTATAAGTGCATTGAGCTTTGCCATGTTCCCCTTGTATTTTGGTTGAGCCCATGGAGTATTAGTCATCTTTGTTATATTCATGCTCAACATAGCTAAAAAATTGTCTTGAGATGTATTCTAAGCAACTGTCAGATTGAATTTTTGACATGTTTATTCTCAAACTATGGCTAATTAAAAAAACAAACTGTTCATACTCTATAGGTTGAACGAGTAAACTTATACAAAAAATGGTACTGTATTTATTTAAATAATTTGTTCACATGTAATTTTACGATTGTTTTACACAAAGTACATATTTTAAGAATAATTCTTTAAAATACTGCATTATGTCTCACCATTTTGAATTTAATCAACAAGTAACCTACAGCAACCTTTACTTATTTTCCTCCACATACACCACCATCCATCTTACATCCAGATGCTGTAAATATGGTGGGTTGGGTTCACTTTCTGAGGTTTAGTTGATTACTGAGGTTTTGTTCACAACTTCACAAACCAGTATTTTGGTAGGAACAAATGCTGCTTCCCAGAACTTTTACCTTAACTGACATGGGCAATCTAGCAATCCATATTCCTCAAAAAACATAGGCACTCTCCAGGAGAACAGTCCACAAGCAACTCCAGGCAATGCCTCCAGGCAAGAGGCTGGTGGCTCCTATAAGCAACATACACCTGCTCCTTTTAATTAAATACACAGAGGAGTAAATCGTGCAGGACCAGATTGAGCCCTGGCAGAAATACAGTGTACAGAAATAACAAATTAGGTACTTTCTGATCAAGTGCACTAGTCAAATGCAGTTATCATAATGAAAAAATATTAAACATTTATAACAACCTAGACTGAGTGAGTAAAAGTCATATTTAGAGCTCAGGCCAGATTTGTTACCAGGCAGTGAACTGCTGAATGCATGTAATTAAGGACACAAAATCAGTATTATGCTAACAAGACTTTAAGAGCACCACTTAGGTGCACAGACTAAAACCATCTTTCACAGCAGCTGAGTCTTCTGCATTCCAAGGGCAAGAACCATCTCTGCTATACATAGTGCCATCTACTAGTCAGAAAATGTCATCATTCCTGGGAACCAAGTGAAGAGCTATGAAATAACAGGTTCTGAAAAATTGTTAATAACATTTCACACTTGAGAACCAGAGCCTTCAAACTTAAGAAGAAAATAAAAGAAGTCACGTGCATCTCAAAATCAAAATCTAGTTTGGCTATTTAAGCTTAGATTTTAAGACAAAAGAAAACCCTTATTAAAATATCTTATGTTCTTTAGGAAACAAATGGAAAAGAAGAGAAGTTTTCCCTTAATGAAAAGTAATCAATTGTGGCTGAAGTCCTGAAAACCTTCAGCTAAGACAGTGTTGGGAAGAAACTCTTAAAAAGTGAAAACTTCTAGAATAAACACAGGAATAAAACTGTCAATGACACAAGTGGCAAAAATATCTGTTTTGTACCTGTAGTGGACAAATACAGAGGTACAATCATCTTCACTACAGAGCAATTCAAAATTAATTTTCATTTTTTATAAAGCCATACCTTACTGTCAACTTGTCTCACTGTAAACACAGAGGACTTCTGGTTTCCCAGCATAGAACAGACTTGAGATATAAAGGAGGGACGAAGTCCCATCACCACATTCCTCCCCACTCAGTCACAAATGACACTGGAGGCACATATGTATTAAAAACACAAGTTAAAAACACTAAAAATATACTAATAGCAGGACTTCCTCCTGCAGTGATGGGACAGGCTCAGACAGGAGGTCCCTACATGAAGTTGTCTCTGATGTGGTCCTACTGGGGAGCATGGTGCCCAAGTAAAGACCAAAAGCAAGGCAACTAAGTAATGGACTTGAACATCTCAAAATACAGACAGTATCAGTCAAGTTCCTTATCAGAAATAATTACACTGGAAGTAATTGTGAAAGTGCCACTGAACTTCATTTTGCCAGTACAAATGAGTACAATACTTTGTCAGTGCCCTTTCTGAACAGTTGTAACATTTTATTCCAAGTCATTACAGCTTTATTTTTTGAATCAACTTTGAAAAGTACAGAGAACTAAATATAATTTCCTGCAAATCTGAAGCAATTATTAAAGTCAAATGTTTCCACCACATGTACAAGAAAAAAAAAATGCTTTCCTCTAGCAAACAACATAATTTAGTAGGACAGATATAAGGAAAATTTAAATTCCAGACTGTTCTCTGAGCTACATGTAGCAATGAGGGGATGTCTCAGACACGTTCTATTGCACATTCATAAGACTTCAACCTTAACAGCCTGGAAGCCCTACCATTTACTCCTAGACATGATTGTGAAAGGCACAATCAACAATGTGGCAGATTCTGAGACCAAACTATGGATTCATACCAGAGCAATGCATGTTGCACATATTCCCTTTAAAAATCTCTGGTCCAATGGATGGAGAAGTGGACAGAAGTGGATAAAGCACCCATATGCCAGGTACCATCTTTACAAAGGTCCTTTTAGGGCAGCCAGTAGCAGGTTCAAGTTGGAGCAGAACACCATCTGTAGCAGCCCAGATTACCTCTGAGTACTAGGAATCCATTATTTAAATTATGTTGCTTCCTAGCCTCTCTCCCCAGCACATCTGAGGGCTGTAGGCATGACCAAGTTACAGCAGGTAAAGCCAATGTAAATGCTGGACTTGCTAAGTGTTTCCAGAACCACTAAACCATTAACTCATGCCTAGTCTTGAAAAAACAAAAGAGCCAACCACCAAACAAAAAGAGAGGGAGCAGTACTTCCCTTTCTGATAAAAATATTCAAAGCTTTTCAAATTAAAAGCCATACACTGTTTGACTGCCAACTGCAATGCTTTCTCCTGTTAAAACTAAACTACTTATTTTCCCAACCATTACCTTTTATAAACTCACATAGTCTTCCTCAGATAAAATGTTACCAGTGTTTTTTTCTCTTTTTGTTCACAGCAATGTGCCAATATGATCAATACCATTAGGAGTTCCCACATCCCTACTCAGAAGCCTATGCTGAAGTTCCTGAAGAAGCAAAGCAAAATCTCAGAGTTTAAATCTTCCACGTGAGCTGTAGGTCATCTCTCAATGCACTTCCTTTGGTATTTGTGCTTTCCTAATGTCACACTGCATTTTAGTACAAATGTGTAATTTTCTTGTGCCATACATACGGTTCAGTGCACCCACAGGCACACCTATGGCTTCACAACTGTCACAATGTTGTATCTCAAAAGCACAAAAAAGAGTCTATAAGGACACAGAATGCAAGTAATAAGAACATTATTTCTTCTCACAGAAATGCCCACTGTTCCTCTTGGGATGTTTTTAAAGTTAATTGCACAAACAGTTAAAACAAGCCTTACTCTCTGCCTTACCAACAAATAAGGGCTTTGACTGACACACACTGGCAAATAAAGAAAAAAAAAGTCTGCCAGGCAAAGCAAGCCTCAACCCTGCCAGCTGCCCCTTAGAATGTAAGTTGGTGCCCCAATGACAGATGGCCATACAGCTCACGTGGCACTGCAAGAGCAGCTCCAGTTTTCAGCCCAGCATAATTAAGCCAACCAACTGCAACTCTCCTTTACCTTCGTATGGTGTCCTGAAAGATTAAAGCACCACCACAGCCATATCCTGAGCCATTCAGTGATCCCTGTCTTGAACAAGGATCAGCTGGGAGCACAGAACAAAGGGCAACTGAGAGCAACAGCTCCCAGTACACCCATCCAGATTTTAGCCTGGGACAAGATGAGCACTAGCATAAGCCCAGAAAGAAAACAGGTATTGTACTAAGAGACACCACATGGTTCACAACTGGAGTACCAACCACAGGAACCCAAGGACATCACGTTCAATTCTGTGCTTTACCACAGATGTGGTTCCATGATAAAGATAAAACAATTTAAGTGTATAATACTGCCAGAAAGGAGGGTGCAGACCTTTTCCCACCAGCTCCCACACACAGTGGGAGTGATTGTACAGCTACACAGTCATTAAAACGAAGGAAGGAAGAAGCAAATCACTGAGAAAATCTCTTCTGGTAGCCATTTGCAATCACACTGCTTAAAATATCAGTGAAACTGTGCCTACAGACTTCCCTGGTGACTTAGGGCAAGCTATGCCATTTCCTCATGCTTTCGTTTCCCACTGCTGATGTCAGAACAATGATACATCAGAACATCCCAGGTGTGCAATGACAGCTACAGACACCACTAAAGGCCTGCAAGACACACGAGCTCTGCAATACCAATATCCAAATTAGTAAAACAAAGGGGATCCTTTACCAGTAGCTGAAATTACTCTAGGCAATCACTAGTGGCAGAATAACAGATATTTCCCCATGTTTGCTGCAACTCCAACACAAGACCTTCAGCCAGAAGGGAAGGATTAAAGTTGAGTGCACTGATTAGTATTCTTTTTACATCACTGAATGCTTGAACAGCTCTTTCCCAAGTAAACTCTGAGCATATACAAGAGTAAGGATTTCTGTGAAAAGATCAGTAAGTCAGGAACCTTCTGGACTAGAAACTGCTCATTAGTCTTACTCCACCCACTGCAGGGCTGTTACTAGAAATACTAAAAGAGGAAACAAAGAACCACTGAATTGGTCCTCTCACTTTAAAAATTAAATATGCACACATGCATACAAATCCACTCTTAGAAGAAATTCTTATTTAAACTCTTAAGGTCACTAAGACTACTACAGTGACTGTCTCTAAGAAATTTTATCTAGATGGGGAGATTTTTGCCAGCTGGGTTTGCAGAATGGGATACTTAAGAATTGTCTCCATATATAGTGAAAAATACCTGACGGCAGGGAGGTAGAGGCAAGACTTGGGAGGAAATATATCACTTATCTCTTTTAATAAAAAAAGAGCAGGTTGATTTTTGGTTTTAACTGAGAGAAAAAACTCAACCCAAGAAGGATACCACATTGTTAAACCCTGCTCTTCTGATGCCTTTGCCCTTTCTCAAACCATACACAGATTTCAAAAGCTAGACAAATTAAAATTCATTTTCTGTAATGTACTTGGCCATTTCTGTAGTACTTTTAAACTTGGGGAGAAGACAAAATATGTCCCAGAAATCTTAAGGAAATCTTAACCAGGCTCAAGCAGTTACCCCAGCCACCATAATGCACACAGCATTTATATTATTTCAAAACAATCTTTCGGTCAACAGGACCCTACACAGGTTACAAGAAATAAATCTTAGTTAATGTTTAATACTCAGTATACATACATAATTTTACTGACTACATCTGCAGCAAAACATCATAAAGATAATAAGAAAAAGAAATTGTCTGTTTTACTATTTAAAATTTGCTTGTTATGAAAGTGGTAATTATTTCTACCATGCAAGTGACATAAAGAGTTGAAAATTTCTGCCCTTCACAGCCATTACAGCACCATGTCACCAGACTACCTGTTTGCTAATAGTGGTAGCCCAGAGGAATGCTTAGGGCCAACGCTGCCGATAGGAAAGAAACATTAGGATAACAACTGAAGTGTATTTAAAAAATTGAAAAATCACTGTGCCCAATTCACTATGAATCAGGTAATGTTCTTGATGCCACACAACTGTGCAACATTTCTAAATCTTATACATACACACAAAAATATACTGGCAGCTTCTTGCATTCTTTGTGATACTGGTCATTGTGTCAATTGAAATTAATGAAAAACAATGCACTCAGTCTGCTGGGATTTACCCAAGAACATGGCAATGAATCCACTCAGCACCAATGGATAACAGGTATTGTTTGGCAGGCCTTTGAAAAAGAGGAGTTAAAAATCATGCTTTTTCCACACACTACCTACTTTTAACTTCCACTGTATTAATCAGCATATGAGCAACCCACAGCACAGAGAAAACTCAAAGCTTCAGTTTCTAAAAAAAGTTATCCAGAAAAAAATCAGGCTGAAAAATTAATGTATTTTTGAAATAAAATAATGAAAACTGATCTTGAATTGGAACACCACATACTATTGAGACTGAAATTTTAAAATAAAAATTTGTTTGAAACTAATTTTCTGTTGTCTCTCTTTTGGCCACATTTTTACAAATTTACAGATTTCAATATTAGTATGATCAATACATTTTCCGTTAAACTTACATATTAAAAGCTAGGTTGTCTGTAACCGAAAAATCAAAATAATTTCACCTCTTCTTTCTTTTCTGACATTTAAAAAACAGTTTTAGAGGGTATGGGGCTGTTAGCAAACATTATGTCCTGTTTAAAGTTAACAAGCTCAGATGTTCAAGCGTTATTTAGACAAAATGGGAGAGCCAACATCACACTGACAAGTACTGTGAGGAACTGATCTTCAGAACTGAGCTTCATTAGACAGACACCCACTGAACCTACTGGGATATGCCCTTTTCAGTTACTTAGACCTTTCAAACTAAGGTTAAATTTGACAATGACCAACAACCATACTGATACTGTCAGGTGTATCAGCAGATTATTGATCACAAGCTGCTGATCAATGAGAAGATATTTGGCAAGATATGAAAGGTTCTCAACTTGTTATCAAAGGCCACTGGAAGTTGCTCAGGTATCACCCATTATCACAATCACACCCATTCTTCTCCTAGTCATCCTGACAGCAACAGTAGCCCAAAGCACTAATCCTCTCTCCTCCCACCGATGCCTAGCTGGCCAAACAACTCTTGTGTTGAAGGAGGTTCTCTCAACAGCAATCCAAGGCACATACCTTAGAGGCTCAATTATCATAGAGCTTTAGGGAGACTCAAAATGGAACCAGAGGAAGCTCCAAATGGATCTTAATACAAGAGGGAAATTAGAAATTGAAATTAGATGGTTTTTAAGGTCTCTTCCAACCCAAACCAGTGTGTGGTTCCATGAAAAGCGATTCTTCTGCGATGGAAAAACCACTATGCACTCTCATACATGGCAATTGTCCTGGACCTTTGCTCTTCCAAAGTCATAACAGATGGAGCTCAGCTACCTCTTGTCTCCACCTATGGTCTCATCTTGGACAGCTGCAGCCAACACAGGTCCAAATAGAGCAAACAAAATTTCAGAGTAACTGATTTATTTTGGATAACTGCTCTTCAAAGAGTGTGGATGCATGTCCAAGGACATGGTCACAGATCCTACCACCTGCAGAGAAGGGTGAGGCATCACATCTTGACCAGGATTAATGTAACAACCATCCAAGAGCTGTAGTCCTTCATCAGGACAGCAACAACTGAAGGAAATAGCAAACATTAATTTGAGCAGCCACTACACACAATTTACATTGATGACCCAACAGCATTTGGGTCACCTTTCTGGCCTCCTGCTTTCCCAATTGTCAGGAGAGGCTTATTTGGACAAAGCATTCAATTTTGTCTCCAGTTCTTGGAAACAATGACTAAAATCTGAAGTTTTCCCATGCTTCTGCAACATAATGTTCTCTCTAAAGGTACTTTGACAAACCTAACTTTCTAAAGGTATGTTGATAAACTTCCCAACTATTTATTTCTCACAGGACTACAAGTCTGCACCAAGACTTATGTCTCAAATTCCAATTAAAGAAGAAA
The DNA here is from genome assembly GCF_012460135.2 of Molothrus ater. NCBI lineage: Eukaryota > Metazoa > Chordata > Aves > Passeriformes > Icteridae > Molothrus > Molothrus ater. Next base: position 12,341,412 of record NC_050480.2, on the reverse strand, counting down.
TTTACACATTTCCTCTGACTTTTCCAAGTACAAGAAGCTTGGGAACTGTAAATTTTACCCAATTATCTCCTAGAAAAAAACATTTATTGACCAAATAAGAACGAAAAAATAGGAAGGATACTTTATATACACACAGGACCAGTAATGCAGTAATTAAGTAAAGAGATTAATCTGTGGAAGAAGAGGAAATGGAATAGATTCAAGAGACAGTTCTGGGTTTCTCTTTGGGAGCCTAAGAATTTACTAAGGCAGCAAGAGAGGATGGCAGTATCACACTACTGAAAAATATTTTCCCATAAACATTTAAGTAGTATTTTAGATTTTTAACAATTATTGATGAACCAGACTGGACTGGATTTGCTGTTGCAAAATCAAATTTCAAATAAGAACTAGGCACTAAAAAGAAAATCAATTGTTTTACCTTTCATGTAATTTCAGATCAAATTTAAGCACCATTTCTGGCAAATGGGAATTTTTCAGTTAGCTGGGATTTCAATAGGCTTTGAATGAGAACATCGAAAATTGTTACTGCAGTGTTAGAATTATTTCAATTACCAAGCATCATCTGAGAGAAATCAAGGTAAAATGTACTTCTTCGAAAACAAGAAAGAAGTATACCAAGATACTGTGAAATAAACAACTTGTTCTATATGTTTATAAGTGCACTAATAAAACTTTGTATGTTCTGCTAAAGAAAAACACACCTGGCAATTGTAACATCTGACTGGTTTTCAGGATAGCATCTTTGTAGGATTTATTTCTTCAGCAAGGTATGGTCTCAAAACCACAACAATACAGGAAGGTGGTGAAGTCCTCATCCTGCTGTTCTACAGCCAAACTAGCTGAGAGACAGAAACTGCATTATTGTTTTAGCCAAGGCTCTTCAGCAGGTCTAACAATCCACATGGAGAAGGGAGTGCCTTGCAAGAGCTTAATGAAAGAGGGTCAAGCTAACTCAAATTACCTTCCATTTGCCACAGGCTAAGAGCATACACATGAACAATTACTGTGAATCAGACACCCCAGATCAGCTGACATATGGTAACCTGTCATCCTACAATAACCTGTCCAAATACAAAGATAGCTTGAAATGTAGACCTGCTGTAGAGCTACAACTCACCCCTATTCAGAAAGCAAGACACTAAACCCTGGAACCTTTGCTTCTGGATGCATAAGCTGAAAACAAGCAACAGAAGAGAACCCACAGATGAGAGCCCTTAAGGTAAACAGGCTGTTTCCAAATACTACAAACTGGGATTACCAAAAGGAAATAGTTACTGTAACATGACCTATTAATGCTAATCAGCCCTTCAGTATAAAACCATACACACAGTACGATGACCATGAGACTGCAAATTCAGCTCTTCTGCTGGTGTGGACAGTGGTTATTTAAAATAAGTGTAGGAATTTCAAGTACAGTTGTTCATTTGGCCTTGTTGCCATGTAGCGGCAATTCAAAGTAGGATAAAACCCAAGCTTTTGTTTTCCAATCTCATTCTCAGGAGTGCTCAGTTCTCTAGCTCGATGCAGTCAGTCAGCACAGAAAAAGTGAGGAAAAGCTCTATAGGCTCTACCAGCACTAGACTGGGACTCACATGGTACAGCTGAATCAGTTTTTTGGAACACAGAACTGGTTGTGCAAGAAGATAAACACTACTATTATTTTGATACTGGAATACCAGAGATATCCGGTATGTATGGGAAGCATATCTATACAGGCTTCTGCGGAACAACCTACATAGAGTCGAGGTAGAGAGCTCAACAGAAACAAACCCAGGAGCCTGAGTGACAAGGTTTCCAGGCAGAGCTCAACTATGCAGCACTTTGAGCTCCCAGAACAAAGCAGTGCCTGAACTCTCACATACAAGACATCAGAGGGACCTGACAAACCTGGCAACGGAATGGAAACTGCAGGTTTCTGTAACAACGAACAGAAGGTTTCATTGTATGTCCCACAGCACAGAGCCCCAGCAGCATTGCAACAGCTCCTCTCAAACAGCACTGGGACCAGGCACTGGGGCAGGCTCCAACCCCACACCACAGCCAAGCTGATCTAGGGGTGACCTGTGAGGGCAAGGGCCAGACCCACTGATGGGCAGTTCTCTTACTCACCCAACCCTGCAGTTAGAGAGCTCCAACAGCTAAAGCAGCAGGTCACTACTCACAGTGCTTTGGAGGCTTGGTTTCTGTGGTGATATGGTTCAGGGAGCTAAGGGTGTCAAAGCAAGGCAAAGGCTGAGCATGAAGTTAGAAGCAGGAGAACCAGGACAACCGCCTTCTCTAACAAACAGGCTCCACAATTACTTAGCTCTCTTGGAAAAATGCAAGAAAAGGAAGTCTCTCAGAGGAGAGCACAAAAAATAGTCCCCAAAAGCCTACTGAAAGAACTCCAGGTTTTATAAGTGTTCATTGCCTGTTTAGCCTAGCTTCTACCCACAAATGAATAATAATTTTAAGAACAGGGAATTTCCTGATTTTTATAATCAGGAAAACTGTTATTGAGAGGAACCACATTAACTACTATTCAAGCTATCTTTTAGGAAGGATTCCAGAATAATGTATTTTAATCATCTCAAGAAAAGTTAATTAAACTTTCTAAGAGGAAGTACAAGGCATATAATAGAAGATGCCTCTAGAGCATCTTCTTTAGTTAGGAACCCACATCTAGAACTCACTCTTTTCTTCAACAAAAATTTAAAAGCAATAATATACTACAAAAGCAGACTTTTGATACTCTGTAATTTCACTGCATGTTTTAATTTGCTTTCTTTCCCTCCCCCCTCCTTGGCCCCCATTTCACAAGAACTGAAGGACTCAGACTAAAAGCCTAGATTATATTCAGATACTACAGTAGTATCATGAGCAAGAATCACCACGTTTTACTCCCCTTCCAATCCAAGTGCTGAATGCAGACACATCACACAAGAAACAGAAAGAAATACCTAATAATCTGAAACCGTGAAAAGATTAGGCAATGACAAATTCAACTGACAAACCTTCCATTTTCTCAATTCCTGGTAGTTCAGTCAGTTCACCTCTGCTTCTTTTTTTATCCATATGTTGTGCAGCTCTGGGTTAATTTTCCTATTGCATCTGTTGTAATGTGTAAGACTAAATACCCTTAATCACTAATCAATGCAATTTAGAAACCTTACAGAAGCACACTACCTCCTCTTCCTAGCAGACCAAAGAGTTTACAGGCAAGGCCTGCAAGAGGAAGTTTAAGTGTTGCCACAGGTGATGCACGTTAACAACACACCTGGTGCATCCTCCTTCCAATTACCCAGGGACCCAGAGGAGAGTGTGGGCCAAAGAGTTGTCCTGGCTGCAGTGGCAGCCCCTGGGATGCCACCTCTGTGTGTGTGTGTGCTCAGTGTGCTGAGCAAACACCCGGCCCAGCAGTGGCTCTGCATATTCAGCACTCGTGAGGCACACCGGGCTCACCATGGTGCTGAGGGAGCTGCCATGAAAGCAGGCTGCCAGCCTGACCTTCCCAGGCAGCTGCTGGCCTGACACAGCCTTCCTAGGGCTCCACTTCCATGCATCTACATCAAAGCCTCACATCCAGCGCACAGAATGTTTATTTATGCTCAACAAATGAGATGCTTCATGCCTGCACACCTGCAGTAAAAGCCTGACATACACTGCAAGCTTTGGTCTACTCTGTAGCTGTGATTGTCCCAGGAAGCACCAGAGCAAGGAGGGGGGCACAGAGCATAACCTTTCCCCAAACCACAAAGATATAAAATAGACCCATGGAGGAGGCTTCATTATCTCTTAAACCACTGGGCTCCAAGTTTTTGTCACACAGAAAGTAAAAAAAGATTTGGTATTTCTGGGAAACTATAACAGATGTTAATAGTCTTATGATTGAGTAAAATATACCAAGACTATAGGCAATGAACATTACTGTGTATGCCAAGAACAAATACACTTGATTTTGATCTCTCCAATTGAAATAGAAAGCTTTAGCATAGGTTTAGGCACTTGTCCTATATGAAGGACAACAAAGGTACACGGATACTCCTTCGCACTCTTAATGCAGAATGAGGCTTTGGGAAATGGAAATTGTACTTGAAGAACCAAGTTTAGAGACTCCAAATTTTTATCTGTAAGGTAGACTTTGGAAACTTTTCATTGCAAAAACAATAATTTTATTTCCATATCTTTTCCCAGCCCGTGACTCACTTTCAAGAAATAAGAGAAAAGCCTTAACTAGATTTCTTTCCATGTGGAGCAACTGATGCCTGACTTGACTTCTCGCCTTAAGGGGTGACCCTACAAAAACTGAAACCCATTTAGGTGCTTTGATGCAAGTCTGTGCACTTGCTTCAGAATAAGAATAATTTAATTCAGTTACTGTTACTGCCCTGCACTCACCAAATAAGCCTTTAGCACATACAAAAAAAAAACATATATAATAATGCATGTGCTTTCACACACACACTTGAAACAGAGCCAAATAAAGACTCCTTACCTTTCCTAAGATATTTATCTCAACATTACAAAATTCAAATGTTGTGAGCAAGAACTCTACTGGAGTTTAGTTTCTGTATGTTTGTTTTACACAGCCTAACCCACTCCTTTTCCCAGTCTGTCAAGCCCTCGTGTCCCTTATACAGGTAAATGACTAATTCAATTACCTTGTGTGCTGACAGGCCAGCTGGTTGCTGCTTCTTGGCATGGGTAGAAGAGGGTGAGTTATAAATGTCTTTCCCTCATTGTCTTCGTCCTCTGCCCAGCCAAAAAACTTCACACCCCTTTGGCAACTTTGGTTTAAACGAGCTAACAAGTTCAGAAGTTGCAGAGTGACACACAGACTATATGGGTGTATCTATCTTGTTTTCACTGCAAAATAGATTGGGGCTAGGAGGGGAAGCAAACTTGCACGGTAGGTTTACAGCACGCATGTATTAAATTTGCCTCAGCTCCAAAAGTATTGACCCAGCTTAACCCAATCTAAAATGGAGCTGCCACAGTCCCACCACACCCACAGGCGTTCAGCGTTATCCCTTCCCTTGTAGCAGCACTCGTGCCAAAAATCAACCTGGGGAAAAAAAAAAGGCAGTTAGCATTTGGTGCAGGCAGCTCGGAGCCAGCTCCTGCCTTGTCACATGGACACTGGCAGCAGGGAACAGCAGCACCATGGCAGATGCAGCTGGGGACTTATCAGCACACAGGAGCCAAGCCTAAGAGCACTTAATTCTGGACATGCAGCTCAGAACCTCATTAGTACTACAGCCAATGATGTGCTGGTTTTACACAGGCACATATGCACTAATGGAGTTATTATTTTGAGAAGAAGAGAAACAAGAAAAAAATATTCTTATGATAGCTCTGCGGTTGACAATTTCAGCTGCATTCCGGACAAGATCTTTTGGTCTTTTAAAATAAGTGTATAACCTTGTCTTCTTCCTAGCAAAACTAGCCAAACCTCTACAATCAAGGAAGAAAAAACCAGCACTATAAGCAAACATGGGAATATTTAATCATAAACATTACCGAGTCCAGATTTCCTTTTGGGTAGACCTTTGTCCTAAAGAAAATAAAAGGACACATCTATTCTATATCATTCATGCAGAATAGCAAAACCACTGAATAAACCACTGGTAACCCCACTGGTGACTGAGGAGAGATCAGGAGGGAGAAGGTAGAACAGAAGTGGCATGGTGTAGCAGAGTGGCTAACTTAGACGGAGGGAGGTGTGAACAGCAGAGCATAAGGCAAAACATCTTGGGAAGTGTATCCTGATGACATCTTATCTTGGCTGAACAACACAGTGAGTCTGAGGGAGAAAATATTTTTATCTGCAATCATTTATGATCTCCCCCACTAATCAGAACACAGGTATTGTTCATCAATGCATATTATAGACAGCATGGTTATATATTCATTAGATTTGTTCCTACTACACACATAAAACGAAAATTACTTCAGTATAAAGAACAGCTTTGTATGATTTTTAAATTCTTATAAGGAGCCTTTGAGGAAGGATTTTTAGAAAAGTATTTTTTCTCAGTGATCAATTTATTAACAATAGGTGTCATAACTTGATTTTTACCCAGCAGTGAACATGTAACAGCTGTTACTCAGTTGTAAAACACTGTCTACTTACGCAGCATTAAATAATAAATAAAGCTCAAGACCTAGTACATGTTTTACTAAGCAATTTAATGATATGAAACAAGAAGTTCCAAAGATTAACTGTGAGCTGTATTATCAACTCTGTCCCATGATATCTGTGCCTATAAGCACAGAGTTGTAATATGAAGGAGGAAAGAAATTAACAGTAACAAAAAATAATTTTTGTTCAGTCACAGCTGCACTCACAGTATCCAGTAAAAGGTTTTTTTTTTTAACAAATTTAAATCTGAGTTCAATAGAAACCCTTTCCTAATAACTTATACTGATTCTTTTGTACAGCCTTTTTTAGGATGACCTACATTGCTTGGGAATAAAGGTGAAAAAAGTCAACACTGATTTGCATGGTATAGTCTAACCCCAGCATATTGGCTTTTAATTTAGTAGCATAATTCATCAGCCTTTACTGCAATAGCCCTGCACAAAGCCATCAAAGTCACAGGTAAAACTGAAATTACCTTCCAGATATAGTGGATCAGACCTTGCAAATCCTGAGATAGAACAGAAACTGCACTAGAGACACCCCCAAATGCAGAGAGAACGCTAGTGACAAAAAAATCTTAATGCTGTTGACACATTTTTGGGCAAGTGAGACTAGCACAACTGACCTTCAAAAATGCAAGGAAAAAGCTAGCAGTGATCCACATGGGACGGTAATTTCCACAAACCATGGGATTTGATTTTGTTATAATTTCATCACCACTGAGTGGTCAACCATGTGAACCATAAGAACAATGTGAGAAAAAGAATAAAAAAATAGGTGAGTCCAGAGTTCCAGAAATGTCAGAGTAATACAAATACACTACAGCCTCACATTTCAATAGAGAAAGTTTCTGCCTGTATCTTTAGCAAATTAGTAATGTATGAACAGTGGCAGTCCAACGTAAAACTGAATAATCACTGAATTTAATCCATAAGCACATCATTCTGGATGCCTTTTATAAGTTGTATTTTCATCTGTTTAAAAGGCAAAGTAAGTCATGAGGTTGAAAAAATGCCTATATTCTGCATATGGAACGTTGATGATGAAAACCCTCAGTGCATGTCTTTGAGAGGAAGTTCTTTTTTTTGTTGTTGTTTTGCTTTATTTTCTGTGTTGTTGTTTTTCTTTTAAATGTCAGTATACCAGAGAAGTCATTTTAATCATATAATTACTGAAGATTTTGGAAGGTTTACACAAGACCCATAATTGGGCATAAGACATCACATCCTCTGGTTATATACACAGCAATCTGGTCTGGGTAACATTCTTTGCTCTGACCAATGTGTGCGAGGGGGGGCGGGGGAAGGAAGGGGAGGGAGGGGAGGGAGAGGAATGGAGAATTAAAAATACTTCTTCATATTAAATTTTCTTTACCTCATTTACTTAAAATGTTCTGATTGCATAAAATGCACTAAAATATTTATCACGACGCATCTCCGTAGTTAAAACACCTTGTTCTGAACGCGATATCCTAGATATTCAAACAAAAGACATTCAGCTGACAATGAAGCTTTTTTTTTTTTTTTAATTTTAAAAAGGCATTTGTACACCTAAGACCGCACCACGGATCAGTCTTCTTTATCATGCCGGAGTTGTGACAGGTAATGCATAAAAAATTAAAATCTAATCCACCAGATAAGACATGCAAAATGTCTCCTCCAATCCCACCCCCATCTCGCCTTCAAAAAAAAAAAGAAAAAAAAAAAAAAAACTCAGCCACCAGCAGCCCTGCACATTCGAGCACAGGCACAGCGGCACCCCCAGAGCCACCACTGGGGCGACAGCGACAGGCCCGAGGGGCCGCCACCCCCGAGCCCCCCCGCACCCCGCTCCGGGCTCCATGAGGGGCGAATCCCACCTCGCCGCTTCCTCATGCCCTCACACAATGGTGCTTTCCCCCACTAGCTCACAATTGTCAACATTTTCTGGCTAGGCCCCGGCCGGGCAGGGCCGGGCTGCGTGCGGCCCGAGCCCCCGCTCCGCTCGGGGGTGGCGGGGGCGGCGTGGCCGGGGGGGATCAATGGCCGATGGGCCGCGGCCCCCCCGCCGGCGCTGGAGCCGGAGCCCGAACTGCGCAGCAGGCGCGGCGCAGCGGGCCCAGCCCCGCGGAGCCTCGGCCAGACCCGGGGCCGCCGCCCCCGGACACCATTTCGGGGAAGGTGCCGCCGAGAGTGGCCCGACACCATCGCCTCCCCCCACCCCGCAGCCCCCCGGGCGCTCTCCCCCCGCGGCCCTCAGGGCCAGGCCCGCCGCTCCCCGCGGGGAGGCTCCGGTGTTCCCGGGGGGAGAGGGCTGCTCGCCCGCTCGCGGTCCCCGGGGACGGGGCGGGGGCTCGGGGGGGTGTCCTGTCCCGAGGGGCCGCGGGCGATCCGCTCCCCCCTCGCCGGCCCGGGAAGGGGCCGAGCCCCCGCCTCCCCCCGAGCCGGGGCAGAGCCCGAGCCAAACAAAGCGCGGCCTGAGCGGGAGCCAAGGGTGAAGCAGCCTGGGCTTTTCCTGCCGGTCTCCGCGCAGGGCGGGCCCCGAGCCCGGCTTACCCCGATCCCCGGCGGCGGCGGCGGCGGCGTTGTTCCTCTCCTGCTGCTGCTGCTGCACCGGGCGCGGCCTGGACACTCGCCTGGGTCTCCTGTTGGCGGCTCGGACCGAGTTCATTTGCCGGCTCGTGTGGGCGGCGGGAGGGGAGGGGGGGAATCCTCCGGCAACCGGTGCCTCGGCGGGGACGGGGGCGCTCGGAGGGAGCCCCGGGGCGGCCGCCTCGCAGGCGCGGGCAGCAGGGAAGGGCGGGGGGGAAATCTCCGGGCGCGGGTCCCGCCGCCGCTGCCGGCTCGCTCGAAGGCAAAGGAGCCGCCGGCTCTCTCAGCGCTGCTGTGGGGGACGATGGCGCCGCGCCCCCCCGTCCCGGCCCCCGGCGATCCCGCGGTCCTGCCCGGCTCAGGCCCGTCGCTGCTCCGTGGCAGGAGGAGCCATTGACACCGCCAGGGACGCGCTCGCGAGCGGGCGGCCGTTGGGCGGCCGCGCTCCGCCAATCGGCGCGCCCCACACAAACGGCCAGCGCCGGCGCGGCCAATGGGCGCTGCCGTACTATCGGTGCGCGGGTTGGGGAGGGGCGGGCGGGCGGCACGGCGCGGGGTGGGGCGGCGCGGTGCCTATAAAAGGCCGGGGCCGCGCGTGTGGGGCGGCAATGGCGGCGCTCGGGCCCGGCTGTGGTGGCGGCAGCGCCCGTGAGGAACTGGCGCGGGAGCCGGGCCCGGGGCAGCCCTGGAAGCCGCCGGCAGCACACGGGTAGCGGAGGGGTCTGGCAGGCTCCGCTCAGGCTGTGTGTGATGAAGGAGAGAGGGCGGGCGTCTGGCGATGGTGCCTTGTTGTGGTGCTGTGCGCCTTGGTAACCCTGCCTGGGCTGGGATTAGCCGTGCTGTGGGTGCCGGCTCGTTTCGGCTTCCAGGCTGCTTGTTAACCATTTTTTCCCCTCTGGATTTGTGTATATTCCTTGGCCGGCGTGCCCACTCTTGTTCGTGCTGTCTTTTCCCAATACAACGATAACGCTCTTTAGTTTGGGCTTCAGAGAAGTGTCTGAGGCTTTTCCTTTATTATATTTGTTGTGTTGGTGCTCAGCTGATGGCCTCAGAGCAGGGAGAAGAAGTAAACGAAGCTAGCTGTGGTCTTTTTTCTTTTCAGGAGTCACTTAATAAAATGGATGGCATAACCCAGGCAGTAAGGAAGAGATCATCTCTTTGTGGGGTTGCTCAGGAATCTGCTGCTAGTGTTGTGAAGGTGGGTTTGTGTGGAGTCCTACTTAAACTGAGCTCTGGGAGCTCCTGGAACCAGGGCCCTTGTCTATGCCTGAAAAGCAAAAGAGTGTTATCTGGTATAAAATGTAAATAAATGATGGTAATTAAAAACACATTAGGTAGGAGCTTGTTTCAAGCTGACAAATGAAGGTATAATATAGCTAAAGAAAATGACAGCTTTTAAAAAGAAAAAAGCTTTAAAAACACTTACTCTTGTGATTCCAAAGGAAATGACAGTGAAATTCTAATTCTCAGTTCACATTAGACCAAATATAAATGTGTGAGAAATCTCAGTAGTTGTTAAGGAGCACTTTTTAGACTTAACATTTTGTTGCCCTAAAGAATGACTGGAGAAACAGTAGAGGATGTTTTTCCATGTCCAAGAGAAATAATTCTTGCCAAATGCCCTGATATTAGGGGAAGAGATAATGAAGTTAAGCTCCTGTGAGAAGAACTTTGTAGGGAAAAAGAATATAAACATCAATCTGTTTGGGGCCAGTTTCTGTCATAGTGATTACTAGGCTACGGTACTGAACATTCGGTAGAGCTACATAATTACATGTAAATATCATTAAAGTTTTTTTTTTTTTTTTGGTATTAGCATTGTGAAACTCTGCTTTAACTCTTGAATGGGAAGAATAATCATACCCAGGTATGGTGCTGAATTTACTGTGTCATGATTAAGGGTTTTTTCCCCTCACTGGAAACTTCTAATCTTTAAACTGGAGTGTTTCAACTGTTTGAATCCATTTCTGTTCAGCTGTTCTAGTTGTGCTCTCTTCACCAAGCAAATGAATTCTTGGTGTCACAAGATTACCTGAAATTGCTCAGTGTAGGTATACTCCAATTCCAATTTTTAGTTCTCTGAATCTTTGAAGCTTGTTCAAGGATGGATGACAAGCTGATTTTCAGAGAGCCTTCAAGAATCTATAGGTTCTGATACTAGAATAAAACTTTATTTATTGAAGCAAACTCTAAACTTCCTTAAGAAGTCTTGCACTAGTTTGAAACCGAATGGTCTCCTGGCCTACAAAAACACTTTCTGTAATTAGCTCCTTAAGGTCCAAGGTGTACTCTCACTGACAACCAAAATACATCAAGGGCAATCTATAGAAGTTATGCAGAAGTTTGGGATAAATGCTCTGAGTTGATGCAATAAAAACCTCATGCTGAATTATACAGAGTTGATTCAGTGACTCAATAAATTACTGGTGCAGAAAAAGTGATTCCTGTAAGTATTCAGTGTTTGCTTACAAGGCTTGGAGTAAAGAAATACTTGCAGTACTCTTGTCTGACATTCTTGGCTGTACTTTAGAAGGCTAAACAGTAGAAAGCCTGAAAACTCATCAAAACATTATTGACTAAATCTCTGTATCTGTTCTCATAGCTGTTAAATGTATCCTTTCTGGGACTTGGCCATAATTTCAGGTTTGTTTGTCAGTCTTTAAAATGTTGTACTTTGCCATCCTGTGTCTTCCTTGCTGCTGTAAAGCCTCTGAGAAGGAAAACACTATTCTGTGATGGAAATGGCACTGAAAGCCCAAATTAATAATTTGGCTTCATTGTGTTGACCACTGTGGAGGTGCTTTAAGCCATCCCGTATGATGTGCTAATAAGCCATTCCTGAATGTGGGTGTGATTTATACTGGCAAGATAATTTTGCCTTTGTCAAGACAGCTTTTTCTTTATTTAAATTGGGAAGAGAGGGAATGGGAAGTGGAGCTAAACTGTACAGTGATCTCTTTGCATAATTGTCGACAATAGAAATGCTTGCTGGGCTGGTTATGTTGGCCACAAATCACCTTTTGGTGACCCTTGAACAGCCTCACATTATGAACAGAAAGGTGCAAGACCTGGGTGAGGAGCTTGCTTGGAGCATTTATAGCATAAGCAATTTGGACAGAGTTGTCAAGTGCTAGCTCATCATATTCAGACCATCTTCTGAGCTGCAGTGAACTTCAAATGAGTGTGTATTTAAATGTTAATGATAACTGGTTCTCTGTTTCTTGAAGAGTTGGCTGCTGCTTTGAAGAGATCACCTTCCTTCCTGCATGAAGGAAGAGATGCCACAGAGTGCTTAGTGATAACAGTAACTTGTTAATTATGTGTTAGCATAGAATAGTTAGAGATGAGGCAGCTTCACAGAGAGATCTAGTGCAAGTTGTCATGGAGGGGATTCCTGTTTGTGAGGGTGATGTGCAGAGACAGAAGAGCAACTTTGAGTCGGCTGACTGTCTCTAAAGTGAAAACAGTTAAAACAACTTAATTATCAAGATAGTGAATCACTGTTTCTTTTCTATAATCCCAGAGTTTTGCTGTGAGATTAGAGGTGGTGGGGTTACAGAATAAAGAAATTTGCTACAGGATTGGGAAATTACTATGGGACAGTGCAAAGTGGTAAGTCAACAAGGCTGATTGAGGCCAGAGTGATCTGCAGGAATCACCACTATTTTATTCTATTTAATGTATATGTCTACTAGCAACCTGAAAAGCCTTGCTTCAGAGCTTATTAGAAATGCTTTTTATGGGATAGATTCATTTAACATGTCATGACCCATCCTTACCCTGAAGATGTGGGTATTGCTTTAACAGTTGATCAAAACAAATCTAGGATAACAGATGTCAATGAATCTGTGATCGGTGAATTACTTCTAAGGGGTTCACAAAATGTAAGTAAGGACAGCCTTCAACTTGTGTATGATGGCCTAAAGCTCTACTTCAAAATTATTCAGAAACAAAAATTTTGAAAATTGAAAAGAAAAAACCAACAACCCCCCCCAACTTAATTGGTCACTTTTAATTAAATACAAATGGACAGTATTCTCCCTAGCTTTTGCTTCCTTATATATGTGAGAGAACAAGAAATATTTTGAGAACATGGTTATAGTTAATTATACAAAGCCCACCACAAAGCCTTTACCTACAGCTTGTGGATTTGAACAAGAAATACAAGGAGTAATTTTTTTTTATTGTACTTTTTAATCGATTCAAGTGGTTTTGCAAAGGAGCCACATGTCTCTCCCTCTCTGTATGGATGAAAGTGAAGCAGAAAGGGTTGAAGTGACTTGTCCAAGAGCATTAACAGGGCTGTGAACAGAACCTAGGGTACAAGAGTCCTTACCTAAGGCTTTCTCCATGGTGTCACATTACTGCTTTCAGAAGGATAAGAATTTTGTCTATTATTTTGAGCCATCTCATATGCTGCTAATATGTCCCTGGACTAAAATTACTGCATTGAAGATTTGGGACTGGCCCAGCGTGAATTTCTGACTTGTAGCTCTTTAAACTTAGAGGCATGTGTCTGCTGAGATGGGGAGATGTGGGCCTTTCAGAAATAGCTAAGGATACCTAGAACTGGTTGAACGTGCTTGCTGTGCAGCTCAAAAATTCCAATGTCATTTTGTTGCAATGTCTCTGACCCTCAGTTCCTCTTAGTTGTGTTTTACAACCCATCTCTTGCATCTAGAATCTTCCCACTCTTGCAGAAAAAGACTCTTAAATCTCTCCTTCTTTTACCTGGAATCCTTGTCTACTGAAATCCAGCTTGATGTTAGCTGACCTTCCTGGGCTGCCTTCTGGGTGAATGTCTGTGGCTGGGATGTTTTCTGTTGCTATATCAACCTGGTTTCTGCACTAAAAATAAAGACCTCAGGGTGGGGAATGTGTGTTGTTTCCTATAAGCTCACATGACTGTTGCAACATGTTTATCTAACATGTTAATTCTAATTCTGCCCTAACAAAAGCTCTCTGGAAACATGAGTGGTACTTCAGTTCTCATTAATTATTTTTTTTTAATAAAAGTAACTTCTAAAAAAAGTCCTGGAGGGGTTGTGTCTGAGTTTTAAAGCATTATTAGCTGTCTTGGTAGAAATTTCATAGCTAGATAAATATCTACACAGCTGCCTTCTGGATTTTTTTGTATGGTCAGGGAGGGAGAGGGAGTGGGAGTATGGAGCTGTTTCAAGTATCCATACTATATTTTCAGCCCATTTTTCCTGATAGTACACAATGAAACTCCCAAACTTGGTCCTCTGGATTGTACTGAGTTTAGGTGCTTTAGATAGTCTGAATACAAGGCAAGCCTGATACAAGGCTTGATTTTTAAAATTAATTAAAATATATTTGGGATAAATCACATAATTTTATGGGTGATGATGGGTTATTTTTGACTTGGTGGGTCTCATTCACTCAAGGTTTGCTTCTCACTGTTCATTTTCAGACATGCATATACAGAGATCAAGTATGGGCTTCACTCAGTTTTTATTCCTTGGAGCCTACTTTTGTTTTGCACATTGCATCAGCAGTGTGTCCATATGATGAGTTCTGTCTTTAGAGCTGGGGTTTTCTGCCCCCCAAATAAGGCTGGTGCGGGTGTTACTTATATTGCCTTGGAGAGGATGCAGCCTGAAGAGATCTTTCAACATAATGAATTGAGTCAGGTCCCAAATGAGAAGTGTCTACAAGAAGTACATCCAATACTCCCAACTGGAAAAATCAATCATTTAATACCAGGATGCTGGAGTAATATGAGGGCCTGGCTCCAGATTTAGATGCAGGAAAGGAAAATAATGGCTTCTTTATGAAATTTTTTGCTGGTTTAGGGGGTGGTTCTTCCCTAGAAATAGCTCAGTGGGATTCTGAGGTCCTCATTTTTAAAAAATACTTAAGTTCCCTAAAGCTGGTCTATCACAGGCCTAGAGGGGCAGGAGCAGTTGAGGACACTTTGCTTCACCTTTGTTAGGAACAGCTAAATACAAAATGAGTATGAGGAATCCCAGTCTTCGTTTTCAATGTGTCAAACGGTTGGCAGCATTGTAGAGCATCCATTGTAGAGGTGGGGTGCTTAGATGGGATTTGGTATCTCCATGCAGAAAGGGGTTAGCAGTAGGAATGGATGCTGCTTTCAGTCCTGAAGGCAGGAAGACAAAAGTGGTCTCACCATCAGCACGTGAATACAACTGCCTTCACTTCAAATCTGGAGAGCAGGTGGATGTGGGTTTTATTGGTACTGACAGTTTTAACCCCAACAGCAACTGTTGTTGTTAACTGGTGGGAACAAGTTCTTCATGGTAAAAAAAGAGAGATTACAGTTTTTCACTTTGCTGCCTGGTAGACAGATGCCCTTTTAAATGTCCTGCTCTAAAGCTGTATCCTTTTCTACCATAAGAGTTCTCTTGTATAGAAAGATTAGAACTGCTTGGGAAAAAAAAAGTGTGTAGCATATTGTGTACATATGTCCTGCCAGCTTGCTCCTCTAGTTGGAGCAGGTAGAAGAGAGGAAATTAGGTCCTTTTTCTCCATCTTGCTGCCTCAGGTGGACCTCTTGGTTGTGCAGTATCTGATAAGTGGGAGTAAGGTCTAATTATTCTTATGACCAAGAGATATTTCAACAGAAAGCATTTTTGGATGCCCTGAAGAGTGTTTTGCAGTTGGGGTCCAAATTGCTGTTCCTCTTAAGAAGAAATCCTGCTTTTCACAGTCACATTTTTGCTGCCCTACCCTGTGCCCTGTTCTGTCAACCAGCATCTCTGCAGTAGCACAGTTAGGCAGGTCAAGGAGGTAAAATGACTGCAAACTAATCCAGCTGAAGGCACAGCTGTTTTGCAGACATGTGCAATGGTAGTGCAGAAAAGTGGTGGGAAAGGATGGCCCTTCCACGAAGGAAGCATGCCTTCAGTGTTTCCCTGGGCCTGTGAAAGTCATTCCTAATTGGAGCTGTTTTACTGGAATGCTCTCAGCCATGGCTGTGCTGCTGTAGGAGCTGTCTGGGCTGCTGCTGGAGCCCCACGTTCTGCTCTGTGGTTGAGCAGTGCATCCAGGCAGGAGGCAGCACATACTCCAGGGATCCCCAACTCGGGAGCACACAGAGAATAGAGACTTTAACCTATGTAATGACTTTAAGCAGTTAATTTCTCTCTGTTGCCACGTGGTGGTGATGTTTGTTGTTGCCTTCAAGGAGCTTTGGACTTCTGCTGCTGAGGGCACGTGACACATAAGTTGGCAAGGAATGTCTTACAGTCACCTATAGGTGACTTTCTCCAGTGCTGTGTGGTTTGTGCAGTTATCCACATGGTGATGATATGTTTGCTTCTGTTTATCCTCCATTTTCTGTGTACACATTCCTACACCTCAGCAGGGTCAGCTAATCAACAGCAGGAGGTGTTTTCCTAGGAATAACTGACAAAATATAATAGATTTCAAGGGTAGCACACTGCAGGTATCCCCTTTTGAGTCTACTCAGTTGTCATCTTAGGTTATTCCAGATCTAGAAGGTTTTCCTATCCCATCTTTATCTCACCAAAGGCTTGGCTGTGATCATTTTGATTCCCCAATGACCCTGTTTTTGTGGTGAATCCCTAATGTGTCACATTCTTACCGTTATCTTATTCTATGTTGATAAGCAGACACAGAGGATAGATCATCCATTCAGAAGCGTGTATTTATAAATGAGATCAATGGCACTGTAAAATCCTCTCCACCAACTCTTGGTGATGAACTTGAGTGTGATCTAGGCCTTAACAAAATTTATATAGTATATGTAAATGTACATTCACTATAAGGGCAGCTTACAGAACAACTGATTTAAATATGTTAAATAAAATCTGGTTTTCCTCCACTTGGCTGTGTCCAGTACTACAAACTCAGATTTACTGAGTCCCTGACTTCCTGAGTCTTAAGTCTTCTTGTTGCTTAAGTTTTTTATGCTTTTTACACAGCAAATCAGAAAATAAAAATGGGAAATCAGGATTATCGTATATTCTATCGTATTCAGTCTCGGCTAAGATGAGAAGGAAAACTTGAGTAAGGCTAGTGTGATATTCTAGAGAATTTTCCTTTTAGGAATTGGATAAAGGGAAGTGATGTCTCTATGCTGTTTTATGGAAACAGATTACTGACTGTCATTCTAAGTTTATGTTCAACATCAGTAGAGAAGCTGTTACTCTAGAAGTTTATAAATGTTTAACCTTTATTGTTTGTTTTGTAATCTTCATTTCTTAATAGCTGATCCTTGTCTTTGTTTTTTATCAAACTGGTCATCTTATTGCTGTGTGTGATTAAATGGATGACTTTGTCTTGTAAGCTGCTTGGCAAAACAAGGCTTATTTTGATGCAAGTTGGGTTTTTTCAGGTTTACATTTGTGTAGATGGCATTTCTTCTGTGAACCATTTTGGGTATGGAGTAATTAATAGTTGTTCAAAAATGCAGTCAGGCATCTTACTTTTTTTTTTTTTTAGTGAGACAGAAACCAACTGAGAAGAAGGAAAAGCATCAAATCTAATTTTCTCTCTCTATGCTTTGTTCCAACATGACATTGGGTGCAGGAGTTAGTGTTGGGCAGTACTGGGCTGTGGCTGCTCAGTGCTGGAATTTTGCATAGCTCTGAACACGTTTGGGTGGAAAGGGGAGGTCCAGCTCTCACAATCCCAGAATTTCCATAGCCTGCATGAGCATCTTGAGAGGTGACTGGTTCTGTTGCACCACACTCTGTTGGGCTGTGTGTGTGCAGGGTTTCCATACTCAGCCTGTGAGGTGTGGAAAAAGGAGGTGGCAGTCCAATCTATGAGTCAATTTTTGAGGTGTGGAAGAGCAGTCAGTGAAGGAACATAAAAAGGTGAAGATTGGGGAATGGAATGTTTGGCGTTGGTTTTAATTAGAAACATCCTGTTCATCACTCATATGTGAGATAAAAAGGGAAGAATATCCATTACTACAGTACACTGACAGAGGAAATATCTGTATTATAGTGAGCAATTCTAATTGAGCTGCCAAGTATAATTGAATTGAAATACAGATCCCATTCCAACAGTATTTCCCTTATTGTAGTGTATGAGTGAGAGTCATCTGGCATTGTATTTATTCCTAATCTTTCTGCAACTGATGACTTTTGTCTAAAATCCAAAGTACTTCAGTACTGACTCAGTATTAAACTTAGCAATTACCTCTGTCAGCTAAAAGATTAATAAAGCTCAAAAACCAAAACTTTCTTTCATAAACCCAAGGCTTCTTGTACCTGTCCCCTCACAAAGGTACAAAGATGGCACTGGTACTGTGACCTAGAAGAGTGGCAGTGTAAATCAGAGCAGGAAGCTGATACTTGCAAAGCTCAGAGCTGAAGGTTCTCTTGGTTTTGGGGGGGAGCTTTGTTCTTGCCGAGGAGGAACCAAGCCCTGAGCTGCTCTGCTCACGCTCTCCTAGGCGTGGTGCTGTGACTCAAGAGAGGGGTATGTGCTGCCCGTGACTGCAGCTCTTCACTTGGAGTGACCTCTCCCTCCCAGCACTGCAAACCAGCTGCACTGAGACTGTTACTCCAAGTGGTACTGGAAATTAGATTAGAATCTGCTGCTCCTGGCTTTGGGTAATTAGCTGGCGGTACCTTTGAAATACTTTTTTAGAGCATTTGGACAATGGTGTGAAACATTCATCGTTTTCAAGGCTTAAGGCTTAGTAAATTAAGCAAAACAATCTGAGATCCTTCCACATGTCAAAGGGAAAAGTTTAAGAGGTTTAAATTCAGGGTGTTCTACATTATAAAAATTAACAAATATCAATATAAATGGGTACAAGTAGTCCTTCCACCCTCCAGTTGATACAAAAGACTTTCCTCACTTTCTATGAATGTCTCTATATAGACTGAAGCTTCCTCTGAACCAAATTTTTTTTCACTTCTGATTAAAAAGCATGTGAAGAGCTGTTGTAAAGTCAATACTTTGAATTACTATAAAGCTGTGACATACCTAAAAATAGTGAAGAACCAAAAAATAAAAAAAAATTAAGTTCTAAAATTTTTCTAAAATACACAGACATTTTTGACATTATTCTGTTCAGGTCATCAAATTGTTACAAGCTATTGAACTACAATGTAAGACATAAATTTTAGAAAAATTAAAAGTGCAGGAAGTTTGAATGATGCATTGCCATAAATTTACTCATCTTTTATAAAATGCCTTCTTGAGGTGCTGACATTTTCAGTACATTAATTGTTCATAATGAATACTCTTGCATAAAACATTCAAAGGTAATTTTCTGAGGCCAAAGAATGACTAAAAAGTTATTCACTAGAGAGCAATCAATAATCTGTATCCAAAGGAACACTGGTGGAATGTGAAATACACTGATGTAACAGGTAGAGGAGTTTGCATATGTAAAAGAATCTGCCCTTTTTACAGGTTTGATGCCCTAAAGAAGCCATAGAGTGGTGTGGACTGGTGCAGAGGCAAAATCATTATGTTCTAATCATGTTTCATTGAAGGCAAGGAAAAACCAGCTTTGGGCAAAATATCCATATCTCTTGTGGCAGAGATCCAGGAGGTAGCCACCTCTGCTGCAGGTAATATATGATTGCTTTTGTGCTGTATACTTCAGGATGGATAATAACAATCAGTGAAGATATGTTTAAAGGATATACTGAAATAGCAGGGAAATAAATTAATTGATCTATCAGGCTTCTTCCAGGCAATAGATTTTAAACAACTTGTCAAATATTTCTTGGCTGTTATACCCTCGCATAAGAGCTTTCCCTGGTTCATAAAGAAAATTAATGTGAAATCAATAATGGTATTTAAAAATTCACCAAACACTTCCCATCCAATGCAAGTCTCACTTTCAGAGTGCCACTAATGCAACAGGCAGAGTGGGAAAACCACACAGACTTGACCTTAGTGGTTAAAACAGAAGCCGGTGCAGATGGAAAGTGCAGTGAAGAGATGCTTTCAGAAGCAACCAGGAGGAGCTGCCTGCTTCCCCACAAGAACAAACCTCTAAACAGAGCCCCTTGTGAGCATCAGCTTGCAAAAGTCTTGTTTGAAGATGCAGTCGAGATGCTACTCTGACTTCCTGCTAGAAGATACAAGATGGCCTGAACAGCAAGCAAAAAGAAAAAAAAGAAATATCACATAAGGGTGAAAACCACAACAGAAGAACTGTAAAATAAGTTTCCTGTAGCATCACACAAACCTATGAGCTGCCCAATTTCAGATAACAAAGAGGGAACATTTGCTGCTTCAGGTTGCTTCATTCTACTCTTGGAGGAAACCTGGGATCATTTTGGAAATGAGAAGAAACAAGCCATAAATTAGGTTTGTGTTTTGGTTTATAATTTTTAATAAAAGTACAAAGAGGAGTAAGACAATACATGGTATTTTTGTGGCTGTATCTGCATTTAGGCTATTTTTCTGGTGACAGAGGTACATTGTAGTTACCATTTATGTAAATTAATACAATTGTAATTACCCACCGCTGCCACATTTGATCTGTGAAAATAAATAGGATTTGTCTGTATCCCCTCTTCTTCCCCTTCCTCCCCAAGTGATTCAGAACTGTTTTGCAGCCTCTTGCACAGGGTTGTTCAGCAAGGCAGAAGGTGAAGTGCAAGCCTAGGGAGTTTGGGGGTGGTTGTGATCTCTCCTGGCAGGCTGATGTACTGAGCTGCTGCATCCAAGAGCAAGGTCCAGAGTTTGCTCAGTTTTGTCATCTCCAGGCACCCGTGCCCACAGTCTCTCGGCAGTATTCACAAAAATTTAAAAATATACTGCTTTATTACTCGTGGTGATATCTAGTTTTGGGGGTTCACATGTCTCATACCTCCCCAAGCTTTTTTTATCTGACAGAGTTAAACGTTTGTTTTTCTTTTTAGGTTAGAATTCAGATTCAGATGGAAGCACTTGACTCCCAAAGCTGCGTCCTCAACCAGCAGCTAGGAGATGCACGATAGAATTGGCAGAATTGCACTGCTCTAAGCACTTTTGGAGACATATGCTGCTTTTCCCACTCCTGGAAGCAGTCCCACGGATGCCTCATGATTATTCACTTGAGTCATGGCCGCAGAGTTGACTTTTTGGAGGTTTGGATTCCCAGATTCCTACACCGCACGTTTAACAGAAGCACAAACTCCGAAGGTGTTTAGTTTAGGTGTCCTTCCTACTAATCAACTGATTAGTAGCTAGGACATGATTCCAACTCCCTCTCAGCCAATGAATAGGACAAATAGGTTGTTGGCAATGATTAGGACGAGTATGGCGATTAGGAAGAATAGCAGGTAGGTGAAAAATTTTGTAATGTAGGGGTCTGAGGCAATATATCATGTTGCAAATTGTAGGATAGATCAGGATACGAACAGTGCAATGGGGAAGAAGGTAAGGAAGTAGAAGTTTATTTTTAGGCTGATGGGGATTTTGAAGTTTATAATGATTTTTCATTCTCAGAAGGAGGTGAGGCTTTCTGTTCTGGAGTGGATGTAGATTGTTATTGGGATTAGGCTGATTAAGAAGGAGGTTTTGACTGTGTTTATAATTGTGTTGGGGGTGTTCTTGCCTTCAAACTGCAGACCTGCCCGGCTGCAAACACATAGGATGCGTTTAACCAAAACCCAATGCTCCCAACGCAAACCTGGAACGCTGTTTGGTGGAATCGAGACATCCCCAAGGAGGAGCAGCCGCCGGGCGGGTGCCGGTGTCGCTCCGCGGGGACAATTCCCGCGGCGCCCGGCACCAGGTGGCGCTGGCAGCGGCTCCCTTGGTTTTGGGAAGGGAGCGTGGCAGTCACAGAGCTGGACAGCAGCAAATTCTAAATTTCTAGAGCGAAATCGCTGCGGGGAGCCTGGGTGTTGTTTCCTTGGCGGAGGTTGCAGGAGCGGGGCATCATCGCCTGTGTGCCATTGCTGCGCGGCTCTGCTGCCCAGGTGCGTGTGCTCCGTGAGAAACGTGGCAGCACCGAGCCCCTGCCCAGCTCTGTGCTGCTCTACTATCTAGGGTATCAACAGAATAATTTCCTCCTGGTGTGCTCCTGCTGGTAAATGAATGATTAGTACATGCTTCACCATGAACAAATGTTAGACAGCCTGAGAAAAAAAACTGTATTTGCCTACTTTACTGACTCCACAACGTGAGCAAAACTTTAATTTGCTTTAAAAATTCTTTTAAATGTTGCTAGAAAGAAGTTATTGTTACACAGCTTCAACAATAGATTATTCTAAATCTATTCCTAAACCCGTACAAAAATGGAATCTCAGATTTTACTTATGCTATCAATCTGCACTGAGTTATCACAAGTGTAGAAAAATAAGAAAGTTGCTATCCGGTCTAGTTAGTTGAAACAAAACAGGAAGATGAATTGCAGCACTAGTAAGAGTTCTTTTGTCATCTGATTTTCCAGAAAGCATTTTTAATTTTACAGTAAAATCTTGAAAACAAATTTCTTCAGAATGATGCCTCTCTGCTTCATAGGATTTTCAAATACAATTCCCATTCTCAGCTAGCTTGGTGGTAGGAGCCATCTACTTGCTCCAGATGCAAAGCAAAATTTGCTTTCATTTTGCTTTAAAAATTCCATCAGTTTGGTTTTTTGGATTTTTGGATTTAGTTGTTTTTGGTTTTGTTTTGATTTTTAACAGAAAAGAAAAAAAATTCTGTCCATAACAGTCCATTACAGAGTTTGGAATATTACATACGCCCTGCAAAAGGAGATTTAAAGATTCATTGAATACTAGAGATGGTATGAAAATGATAAACATTTCTCAGTGCTTTCTCTAAATTTTCCACAAAGCTTCTTAAACATTTGAATCAACTAACTCTAAGCTGGTTCAGTTTTCAGGCAAGGAAAGTTGTTTTCTTTTTTTCTGGCTGGTAGTGTTTTTACAAGAAGTGAGGACAAGATCAGGCAGATGGAAGGGGAAAAAAGTGTGAAGGAATTGTAAGATCAAAATCTTAAAAACTGCATTATTGGTTTGGAAAAATGAAGACATTAGTTGTGTAGCTTCTGAGTCTAAATTACAGAATGTTTTGAAAATGCCATTTTAGTTTTTAAAATTGCTGCATTTATTCAGAGACTGCTGAGAATGGAGAGTATTGATAAGCTCTACTAAGCATTTTCATATGGAATCTATTTTCAGCCACATACCAGAAAATGTCTTTGTTATTTTTTTGAATGAGACCCTAATCTCGGAATGACTTTTCATTTATCAGAGCCTTTTAAGTCTGCTATTGTGTTTCCAGTCAGATCCTTTCCACTCACTTCTTTTTTCCTGTGTCAGCCTCTTACAAACTTGCCACAGGGCAAAGTTCACAGTTATTTTCCACAGGCACAAGGATTTCCCCTCTCAGGGGTGCACTTGGGCTTTATGCAGTGGAAGCCAAGCACAAATTAATGCCAGCTCTAATAGTTTGTGATAAAGTTTCTTGTGGTATATCATACTTAATAGCAAACCCTACAATTTGTGATTTAACTTGTTAGCAATTCCAAGGCTTTTGTTTCTTCTGCTGTTCAGTCAGATGAAATGGCTTAGTGGTTTTTTGCATCACCAGCATTGGCATTTGTGCCTGTTGGTGTTCTTATTTAGCGTTGTGTCGGTTCCCACTTCAGCTATAATTTAGTAATGTTCAAATACCACTTTCTAGAAAAAAAAAGTAAGTTCTGGCATCTGCAGTTGAGAAGTTGGAAAACGTGAGTGGAGTATGCCAAAAAAATCCCCAAAGAAATATTATTGAATCCTCTTAAAATTTCATTATTTTTCTGTTTTGGTATTTTTGGGGTGGGGGAAGGGGGAGAGGAGAGGTGGATTACAAATGTTGTAGCACTTCAGTTCCCTGAAATATATTTAAGTTTTTCCAGGGTGTTCAAGTTTATGTCTGTGTATTTTATGCACAACAAACAGCTGAAATTCTCTCAAAGGGATTAAAAAAAGGCACAAAACCTGTTTGTTCTCTCCTAATTCACTGTTACAGATTTTACGACTCCTGGTATCAAGAAGGATTTGTGTTCCTACCCTTGACAGAAACCTCCACCTCCCCATCCCTCTGCAGTGAGGATGTGCCAGCTGTCAGCCTGGCTGCCATTTCCCACCCTCCTGCAGCTGAGCAGAGCTTTTAATCAGTCTTGGAAAGTGCTTTGCTGACCCTTCCCTTCCAACAGAGGCTGATGTTCAGGCTGTAGCTCCTCGTATCAAAATTCTTTTGGATCTCTTGCTGGGCATTTGCTGCCTTCGGGCTGGAGCTGGGAGCAGCAGTGGTTTGCCTGTGTCAATGACCAGCTAACAACAGGAGAGAGCAGAGGATGCATGGATCAGAGACAGAGCCAAAGCTGTCCTGCTCAGTGGCACCATGGGCCCAGATGGCTCAGCAGTGGTTTACCAAGTATCAGCGTGGAAAAATAATCAATCAGCTTGTGTGGGTAACCTAACTCAGCTGTGAGGGGCAAATGAACATCTGCATCACAAAATGCAAGTAATTGGCAAGAAATCTGGGGATTTGTGTGAGTTCTGTTTTGGAAGAGCCAGCCTGGTCAGAGTCAGCTCTCTGGGAAAGTGGCACCAGTGCAGATCAGCCAGGGGCTCCAGAGACTGCAGCCAGCACAGCCTGGCTTTGCTTGTCCTCCTGACACTAAGAGGAGACCTTTAGCTGATTCCCTTCCCATCTTGCTCTGGTCTCCTGATGCCATTTGGTTGCTTTGTCTTGTTGAAGTTGAGCTCCTGGGCAGGGGGAGGCTGCAAATTCCATTTATTGGGTGTGTGTGAAGCCCTCAGCACCACGGGGCTGAACATCTCCAGGCTGCTGCACCCAGAGCAGCTGTTATCAGTAACACAAAAACAAGGAGCTGCAATAGAGTGTGGGAAGGGGAATAGCTTGCCATTACTGATGTCAGGTTTAACAAGTAAGAGCTGCACTTGTGTTATTACTGATCATCCTCTGGAGAGCTGTAAGCATCTCCCTGGATAGGGATCCAGTTTCTGCCCTTACCCTGTATAACCTCATCAGTTTCAAAACAAGATTTAATGTCATTAGAGCAAATTGGCTTTAAGGCAAGGGGATTTTGTCCAAGGAACTCAGATTGTCTTTACTTGTTTTTTCTAAGTATATGGCATCAGAAGGATCATTGAGAAATTTACTCAAACCAACATTTCTTCCCAGCTGTCTCAGGTCCAGCTTGTGTCACCAACCTTTTTGCCTGTGCTGCTTTCCATTCTGCTAAGTGGTAAACACCCTCTGAAACATCTCAGCATCCTTCAGGATATTTTATACTCCCTTTGCTCAATCTCATACAGGCTCAAGGGACAAATGGGTGGTCTGGTTGTTAACTGGAAACTTGGTCAGCTCTCCTCATATTTTCAAGATTGGTTATAGATTAATATTTTTTTTTTCTGGTGAATAAATTATAACTCAACAATGCTATATGGCTAGCATTTAGTTTTATGCGTTTCCCTTCCTTTTCTGCAACATTTTTCTTTTCTGCAGTTTAGTATGGGTACCTACTTGCATGATAAATTGTGTCTGGAATTCCTGAAAGAGTGATTTATGCTATTCTACTCCCGTTGTCTTTGCTTGCACTTTAGCACTTTGAAATTTCTGCATTTCAAGAAAAGGAAGAAAATTCCCTCCAGTATGAAACTGCTTAGATTTCATTGGTAGTCTTTTAGTATTTCAGTCAATGCTTTGTCTCCTGGTATGTACAATACCTCTGTAAATGTCTCTCTCTAGAGTCCTTCAGGATATCCCCTAAAAGAATGTGGAGTTAATATGACTTGCAAATTGTTTTAACTGATTTGTTTATTGGGTAGCCCCGGCTTAGTTCATTCTCCTTGACAAAATGCAATCAGTTGCTTTGCATCATTCCTCATAAGCTACAGTTAGAACCTTCTTTTGTTTTTCCAGAGAAGGATCTGAACCCTGACCCCAGCAGTGCTTTGAAGTCTTCCCTGACAGACAAAGATGAAGCTTGAGGTATCAAAATGTCCTGGGAGGGACGTGACCCTTCAGTGAGCAGGGACCTGGTGGGGAGGGCTTGTTGCACGGGGCTGGAGATGGGGAGGAGGGTGACTGCATGGAAGTGGGGCTGCTCTGGAGCCCCTGGAATTGCAAATTGCAGCTGGAAGCAGGGGAGAAGCCAGGAGGATGTGAGGGGCAGGGTACAATTTCCTGGTGTCATTGCAGAAGATTAAGAAATATGCTTTAATGGAGAAAGGGGTTGTATCTTTGGATAAATACATGTGGATGCCCACATTTTTAAATCTAAAATAAATTCTTGAATCTAAAATAAAAGGAGTTGAAGATTTCAACTATGGCATTTTGATTCCAAGAGAGAGAGTGGCCTTGACAAGAAGTAAAGAAACAAGTTTTACTGTGATTCTTTCTTCCAGTGAAACTTTCAGCAGAAGAAATAGAAAGTATGGAAAGGTAAATTAGAGGTTGTGATAAAGGAGAGGATTAATTCAGATTACATAGCACATAAGGGTGTTCCCAAAGTACAGGACACTCTTTTAGGAACATCCCCACATAAAAAGGAAGCATCAAATGCCTTAACCAAACTAAATCAATCTTCATGACATGACACGTCTGTGGGCATTTAACATCCTTGCTGCAGCCTTGTAACTGCACTCTCCTGTTGCATGGATGTGTCCCAGGTAAACATTTCATCTTTATTGAAGTGCAATAAAGTGTAAGAAAGATGTTAAAAAAGACCCTGGGATTTTTTTTTTCTTAGAAAGCCAGTATACATGAGATAATGTCAGGTGTAAAGAAAAATTCTTATGTTTGTAGTGAGAATATTTCAAGTGAAATATTTCCATCTGAACCCAGGAAAAAGACAGAGGAATGATAACAGCAGATTTCTTGTCAGAGATCAGCTGTCAGAATGAACAGATAATACTTACTTAATGGCATCCAAAATAGAAATCCTCCAGATCAATCTGCACAGCCCCTATAAAAATAACAAAACCAGAAAAAATGAGTAATTAAATACTTGAGAGATTTACAGTGACAAAATGAAAGATGAAATAAAGCTCTGAGAGATTACCACAGAACAGTTATTTTCCCTTTTCTCTCTTTATTTTCCTTTCACTCTTCTGCTTCTTCTTTTTATTTTTTTCCTAAGGCAAATGCTAAGAATATTTCAGTGAGTCACTTCAGACAGGTTAAGCAGATATCTAAGGAAGCAGCCTTTGGTAAATCAAGTGGGATCACACAGGTAGAACTGGAATTCAGTGGCCTGGGCTGAACATCCCTTTGTAACTGAAAGGCTTTGCTTGTTCAGTCCCACAGATGCAGCATGGCAACAGGGATGTGACATATTGCTTACTTAGGGGCATGTGCCAGAAATTGTGAAGGGCACATCAAGCCTTCTGAAAGAAAATCAAACCAATTAGAATCTTGTCTCATGTTTAATTAACTTAAAACTCAGTCTCTTATTTCTAGGCAGGAGTTCTTGTGGGAATGGAGGTACTTGAATACCAAATAATCTTCCAAACCATTTGGAATTCACTCTGATAAGAGTGGTTTTTGACTGAGCTTTATTTTCAGCTAAATTCTAATGCAAGTTGCCAAGCAATACAAACCTGTACAAGCTGAAAAGAAAGAGGAAAACCCTACTGGTTTCTGATATTGAGCCAGTCAGCCCAGCTACTACAATATCTGAACATCTTAATCTTTAATGTGTGTCACTTCCAAACTTCTCTGTAACTAAAATTTCTTGTAAAGGTCAAAATCCACTTCTTAGAAGCCACTCAGAATGTGAGAATCCATTTCTAAGAAGATTTTGCATGCATATAACAGGTGAAGATATATTGCAATAGCTAGGTTTTTTCTGATTTTTTAAAATTTATGAAATGTGTTTTTCCCAGGCTTACAACCAGCACAAAATCAAATATAATAAGCTGATAAAAAGCAGAACATCATCCATGACACTTCAGTCTGCCAATTCTTATATTTTTCACCCACTTACTCTGTTCTCAAGACATCTTTTTGCCTAGGGAAAAACACAAGATTTATAATACACCAGGAAAGAAAAAAATCTGGTTCTTACCACACTAAGGTGAAAGCTCCAAGTAAAAGGATCATCTCCCAACATATCCTTGTCCATGTTTATTTTAGTCAAATCTAAACTAGATTAGATTTTGTATATTTTTAGAGCATCTTGATCATCATCATAGTATTTGATCATTACCTCCTACAGACCACATATGGAAAGAAATACTCTGGTGTATGGCTGGTAGATATTCAGGAACAAATGGGAGTCCAAGAGGAATAAGCCTGGGTGGCTAATGACATCTTTAATACTTTCAAGGAAGTATTAAGTTCTGGTTTTGCTTCAGGCAGATGCACACCTGAAGCTTGGGTGCTGCTGGAGAAGAAATGAGGAGCAGAATGCACCCACATTTTTTAGTTGCTCTAAAGCTGTAGTGGAAACTTGTAGCTGATCTTCTGAGCTGTCATGGGATGGGTGAGTGGGGCAGAGCCAGAGAGGGAGATGATACAAATCCCTCTGCTTTATGGGTTTAATAAAGGGAGCACCAGGAGCATCTGTGCCTGTGAGCAGCTCTGGGAAGCTCAGTCCCACTCACAGAATGAACTGCATGGAGCACTTGTGCCCAGTTAGGATGGGGGGAGAGAGGTGCAGTGCAAATCCATAGGAACATCATGGAATAATTTTTAGGCCTTGCACATTGTTGGAATGCAACTGCTGAGTGAAGGTATCCTGCCTTTTCACTAGGCTGTGCAGGGCTGGGAAAGAAACAGCCCTATCTACTCATTTCTTTAATGAAAGCTGAAAAAAAGATGAAGTTGGACTCTGTAATGCCGTGCTGACAAGTGATATAATATTCTTATTCATCTTTTAATCCTGTTCTTTCAGGTGTCTAATTTGGTGCTTCCCCTATTAACTTTCTCATTTCTTCCTGTGCAGTACATCAGAGGTCACTGTGCCTCTTGTCATAATATTTCCAGTTTATAAGAGGGCAGAGGGAGCAGAAAGTAACTACAAGGTAGTTCTGAATCTTTCATCTTCATCTCTAAATCCTGTAATTTCTTTAAAGTACATACCCTCCTTCTTTCTTACCACCAGAAACAAGAACTTATTTGAATGTCAAACAGGGCTTTAATGAATCTCATAAGATAATCATAACAGCAGCTGTCCAAGTTAGTTTCTTTAAAAAATTCTGTATGATTTTACTTATGTTTTTAAGTGCTAACTCGAGAGTTTGCCTTTTTCTTCCTCTCACACATCCCTTTGAAAACAGGGATGTTAATTTACTAGTTAATGACTTTTTAAGTGCTTCTTCACCCAAGATACTGAACACAGATCCTCAAACGTGCCAGCTGAACTGGAGCACGTACCATTGAGGAGAGAGGCACTCAAGTAGCTCCTCTTGCAGTCATGACAGTGTTGATATAAATATTTAGAAATGTCTTGAAATAATGTTACCATTCAGCAAAGGTTGGCACCCCTAGAATGGTGGTTACTAAATATTTTTATGCTTTCTTGGTTCAACAAAGCCTATAGGGTTTAATTTACCCTCCTCTGGGGAAACACTGAGCACATGCAGGGTTTTGTCCTGTGTTTTACCCTTTAAAAGTCTCTCCTACAAAGAAGGGCAGGTGACAGTAAGTTGAAGTTTTCTTCTAACATCTGGGTGTCTTGTGCATCAGTAGCAGATGCTTATGCCTTCCTTTGGGCATAGAAGAAGTCTGAGGGAGTTCTAAATTTGAGTCACTTGACTCACACATACATCCCAGTCCTGAACTGAGGATGTACAGCCAACATCTGAGGCAGTTCCTTCATGTAGGAGTCCCAGCCCAACATCTCTGTCTGGTTCCTAAGTGACAGCTCCTAACAGCAGAATTACTTCAGTGAGAAGCAAGGCAGGCAGCCAGATTCCAGGCTGTTCACATTGCCTCCTCTTCTCCTGAGCCTGCCAAGGTACAAAGTCCTTGCATAACCCAAGCACTGAACAGCAACAGAGCAGGTCTCTCTAAGAGATGGAAACCTGCTTGCACATTTAAAGGTAACATTTGAAGGCTTTGTAGTGGTGCTACATGGGGATGCTTCCCATGGCAATGTCCCTGCTTATCTGTTAACAGAAAAGGTAATTGCGAAGCTTTAGCACTTCACTTCTGGCCAGCATTTCTGCACTTGGGCTCTTATCCTATTTATTTGTTTCTGCAAAACAATAGGAATCAGCTTTCTCATAGTGCACTGATACTGTTACAATTTATCTTTAAAATTTTTCAATGTATTTAGTGACAGGTTTGTTCTCAACAATTGTCAGTCCCAGCATGATTAGTTCCACATTTTTACTTCATGGGGACATTTTGTACTTCATTTTGCTTCCATCAGTTACTGAGGCTTCATCCTGATGTCTTGTAGGGCATCCCTCAAGAGTGCTGTGTTTCACACATGCTTTTCTCAGAAGAAAAGAAGAATTCAGGGTTTTTGTAATATGTCAGAGCTGGCTGTTCCTAGTCCTACTTCACCTTTTCCCTTCAATTGTTTCAGATTTGCAAGTAAGATGCCACTAGTAACATAGGAAGGCTGCAGTCACTTCCAGCCTGTTCTCAGCACTGCCTACAGACTGATGCAAATTGGCACATTTAAAGCCCAGGCAGACAGCAGCTGTGTAATCCAGTGGCATTTCCTTCTAAAATTTTCTGCAGAGAAGAGGAGCTTGAAAGGAAGTAACAGTTTGGGGAGAAATCCAATTCCAGCCCCAGAGGCAATGCTACACTAAGCAGTAAATCTTCTTGTCTGTGTCTACAGAGCAAATAAGGAGCTCCTGGCTTGCTGGCTGTGTCTCTGCAGCCAGGGAGGAGCCTGCAGACTTGCTGCCCCACTCTTCTCTAGCAGAAACCTATTTGACCATGCTGCAATTCCCTGTCAGTGCACGCTCCAGGTTTTATTTTCCACAGAAACTGGGATGCTGCCAATGAAGGAGGATGGGAGAGATGCTGTGTACCTTATTTCAACCTGACATGGCTTTAGGACATGAGCAGAAAACAATACCAGAGCCAGAGAGCCAGACACAGCTCTTTTTTTTTTTTTTTCCTTTCCCCAGCTTGCTAGGTATCCAATAGTTTCAGGCAATCAGACACTGTCTGATGTGAAAAACAAGCTCCAAAAATCTGGAAGCATCTAATTCATGCAGAAAAGTACCTACTAAACTGGGGGAAAATAGAGACTTAAAGCTAGTCAGTGCTGTAAAGTCACAGACACAGAGCTCCAAGGTAGCAATGCCTCCCATCTAATTCCAGCACAATCTGTCACTGGGCTTGGGAAAAGGCAGCATGAGCAACAGCCATTCAGAAGAAGAAAACACCAGCATCTATTGTGCCTGCACATCAGTATTGGAAGGATGATTTCTGCATGATTTCATTCCTGAGATCCCACCGGGGCTTTTTGCTATTCCTTTTTCTGTAAGAATAGATCCGCTTCTAAATTTCCCATTAAAACCATGTTTTTGATCAAAAATGCAGTTTCTGCCACATGAGCACTAACAACTCTTTTATCAGGCCATGTAAAAAAAAAGTCTTGTGTTTAGGGCTGCCCAGCCTGAGCTTACTGTCCTTCAGCCTGTTGAGCTAGAAGATTAAAGGCTGAATTGCTCCCCTGCCATCCTCCAGTCTCCCCATTCCCAATGGTTGCTCCAACAGCAAAACAGGCTGTTCTGCCTTGGCTGAGTCAAGGAGATTGCTGTAGGTGGTGTGTGGCAGTGACATTTTGGGAGAAGGAGTCCAGTGTGGGAGGCCAGACCAGAGAGGAGACACAGAAACCCAGGCTGCAGCTCTCAGGAGATGTGGTTTCCCTGTGCAGCAAGATGTAATTTAACTTTGAGCTGACTCAAAATAAAAGGCTGGAGGATTTTTCTCTCCCACCTCGCTTTTACATCACATGGGTATTTTTCTCTTTAGCAGTGTCTTCAGGCTTTCAGTTCCTCTACCCAGCTACAGCCTGTTCTGCTTCTGGGAAAATTTGGGGAAAGGAGCTGCAAATAGAAAATATGTCTCCTTGTTTCTATCCACCTCTTCTCTCACATGCTTTGGTAAAAGAAAAACGTGTAGCTCTTATATATATATATTTTTTTTAAAAGTCCAGATTGCTTCCCTTAATGCTTTCTCTAGTGGTTTCAGCTAGACTTTTTCCTTCAAAAAGAAATAAACCATTTCACATTTAAAAGTCACAAATTGTGGCTTCCATTTTGTCAAAAAGGCTGAGCTCCTTCCAGGTTTAGAAATACACTTAAACCTGCCAAGTTTTGTCAAACATTACCTTCATTTAACAAGAAATAGTCATACTTTTTGGATTAAAGAGAAAGAGGAGAAGCAGCCATTCAAGTGCCTTTTATAAGAGAGAACGTTCTGTATTTTCTTGGGTGCAGACATGGGGGAGGAGGAATATGGAAAGAAAAAAATAAAAAAGAAAAGAGCAGACAGAAATACCCAGCTAAGGGCCAATCTGAGTTTATAATTGGTATCAGACTCTGCCAGTCTTACTCATGTACTGCAATTCCTATTGATTTCTGGAGGTTCTCACAGGGTAAGCTAATGTTTAACATAAATAAGGGTTACTGAATCTTGCCCTTGAGAAGGAGGGGTCAGGAAGCTCTTATCAATTGAACTGCTCCATTCCTGACTGGCAAGCCTGTTCAATTCAGGGTTAATTAAGTGATTCCTTAAAGTGCAAGTGTTGTGGAGGAGCATGATCATTACAACAATTACCATTTATATTTATTCTAATATGATGTATTCCAACTCCCTCTCCATCAGGTCTTACTGAGAGGGATCTGGTGAAGGAGATTGAAAAGTCTTTGCAAAATAATCTTGAATACTGCCAGATACACTTAGTTAAAGTTGTCTGGTAGTGCAAGATGAGATAAAGTGTCTAAGGCAACAATGCACACTTTTTTTTAATTTTAGCTTATTATTAAGCTTGTGTGATACAAGCCCCCATCATTTCTGCTTTCTCACTTTTTTACATCCACCTTTGCTACCTATCCCACTCCAATGTGCAGGAAAGAAGCTTTGATTTGAATTGCACCAAGATGCCATGCATCTTAATAATGCTCTGGAGTGATTGGCATGGAGTCTGGATTACAGGGCTGGATGCAGGAATGCTGCCAGAAGGCACCACAGCCACTGCTGTGGTCTCTGAAGGGACCCAGCCACTCTGTCCATGTGTCCTTTCCCTGTGTCTTGCAGTGCTTGAAGGTACTAATTTGTCCACATTTTCCTCTGTTCATTAATGCATCCTGTCCTTAGAAATTGAGTTTTTTAAGACAGTCATGTGTACTGTCTAGTTGAAAGATTAATCACAAGGAGGTGCTTGAGGTGGGGAGGCTTTACTGGAGAGGTGCAACATGTGGTCAGCTAGTCACTCTTAATGGCAGTTTCCAGTAGGTCCCCAAGCTTTTGAAAGGGACATCCCCTAGCTTTTGGAAGTGACATCCCCTAGCTTTTGCAAGGGACATCCCCTAGCTTTTGCAAGGGACATCCCCTAGCTTTCCCAAGTGACATTCAGCCAGACATGTGCCAGCCACGCAATCTACCAAACCCTGCAAAGTGCAAATATCAAGATAAATGGATGTTAAGTTGCTGTGTGTTAGCTCCTAACTAAAACAGAGAGTGGGCTTCCAGCAGAGGCAGACAAATAGCATTGGTTTACACTGGCTTGAGGATTTGGCCCATCACCATCCCCTTATGCCCTTCTTGGAGGAGCTGCGAACTAGATAAAGGCTTTTCCTGTAACATGGCTAGCAACTGTCTGTTTAGGCTGACTGGTAGTAAAGCTGGGGAATCTTTCTCAAAAATCATTCTGCTGGACAGCTGATTCCTCAGGTAAAAGCCATTTATTTAGTTAAATCCTCCATCCTAGTCCTGCCTCTCAGGTCAGCTATCTTCCTCGTCAGCTATCCCTTTGAAACCAAAGTGGATTTTGAAGAACAGCTTTGGTGATCCAGGGTTTCTGTGTGTCTGATCAGTCTCTCTTTTGGAGGAGCTCCTGGGCCAGCTGCACCCTCCCTGTGCTGAGCAGAGCAAGGCCCCAGCAGCACCTCCCTCCCAGCCTGCCTGTATGGAGAAGGGGCAAAAGCCACTCCCAACCCTTTCTGAAAAGCTCACAAAAACACAGCAAAGCATGTGAAATAACATGGATGCTTCCAGAATATATCAACTTTCCTGCTCAAAGGGGGTGTACCTTCTCTGTGCCCACAGTGTGCTGGGGTAAGGGCCATGTGCTGAGCACCCTGCATGCTGTGGCCACCCCAGCAGCTCCCAAGTGTCTCCTGAGGTACTGCTGGTGGTTTTATCTGCTTAAAAAGCTCATTTTGTTTGTGGCATAATTTGATGGCAGTTTTCTTGGGCGTTTTTGCTGCTCTAATAAGTATGCTGTGAGTACATCTGCAAGCATTCATATGTTAAGATAAAATTACTGGTGGTGCTCATCTCCCCCTGTGCTACTGCTTCTACCTCCAGTAAATGCTTGTGTGCTTGCATGCCCATGTACAGCATGTGCACAACACCTGATCCTGCTTCTTAATTATTTTTAGCCCTATTCCCAGAGTTATTCTGCTTCCTGCTGATGAATGGGAAATTCTAGTAGTGCTGTTTCATTTCACCAGCCTCTCAAGTGTAGAAATTATGGTAAATTTGAGAACAAGTGAGGTTAGATTGATAGTTACACCTCCTTCTTTAATTAGCCAACCATGGGATCTGTGGAGATAAGGGAGGGGAGTAAAAATTTACCATGGTGAGAGAGCTGGAGGTTCTTTCTTCTCTGTCCTTTCTTGTCCGTCTGTTCTCACTGACTGTAGCCCCTTTCCTGATGTGGGGTTTATTTACAGCTGCCCTGCCTGTGCTACATCAATGGTTTCCCTGACCTTGCCTCAATGATTATGCAACAGAGCGTTGTAAATTATCTTGTCACCAGAATCTCTATTTAGGCAAGTATAATCACTTCCTTGTAAGATCCCAGGCCTGGTGTACAGAGAAACAAAAAAAAAAAAAAAAAATCTGCTGCATAATAATGAGTGCAGCGCCCTGTTAGGGATGAAAAAGCCCCTCTGCCATATGGAAAACTGCCACACACTGGCTCTGGGAACCTGCACGTCAGGAATCTGGGCAGAGTGCTTAGCAATCTTTGGCAAAAGGGTGTAAGTTAGTAAATTTACAAGGTGTTTGCAGTAAATGCAGCGTGCCCGTCGCTCCTTTGGTGCAGCGCTGAGCCCTGTCTGTGCCTGGCTGCAGTGACAGCGGGCAGCGCCGCGCTCCCTCCCCGGCGGTGCTCGGGAAAAGCGAACCTTTCCCAAGGTCTCACACCAAATCCTGTGTTTCACTGCTCCATATTGCAGGGTGCCTCCTCCTGCCTCTCCGAGCAATGGCACTGCAGCCCGGCTTTCCACAGCCATGGCACTGGAGCAGGGAACGCTGGCTCCTGCCGGTGCAGCGCAGGGGCGGAGCGCAGCGCTCTGCTCGCTCCCAGCAAATGCCATTGTGGAGATGGGGGATCGGTACCGAGTGGCCGCGGGTGCACACATGAGCACGGTGATTCCTGCAAGGATATAAGGTATCCTGGCTTGGCTGTGCCGGCTGGGCTGCAGGAGATGTCACAGGGATGGGTTCTCAGAGGGGGTGGCTGTGTCCGGCGAGCTCGAAGCAACTTCAGATGCAGCACAGGTTTGTGATGCAAACCTGTTCGTGATGCATTTTCTTCAGATGCTCATGGCAAACCTGTTCCTGTGTTTGTTTCCCTTCAGCTGAGGTTTACACCTTCCCTTCTTGTACCTCGGAGTGATGGAAAATGTCCCTCCCATGAAACACCCCTTTGGTACATCTAGACCAACTCAGCAGCAGCTCCCTCCAAACCCTTGAATGTAAAACCTTGGGCTGCTGAATTATTATTACTGTATCTGAGGGAACCACACTGTCTTGTTCTTACCCTTACAAATTTTACAATTAGTCCTCCAGCACAATACCTTCTCCTCTCCCTCGCCATAGTAACAGGGGAACTGTTATTTTTGTATATTTGTTAGGAATGTAGTTAGCATTCACTGAATAAACTCAGAAAGCAATATTTCACATAGAATAATTATGAATATGTATTTACTTGAATAAGCTGTTGATTTTGCATGAATTCTGCACACTGTTTCTTAGGCAAATATGCTAATGATTGATGTGTGAAAATTTACTTTATTTTGGGCTTGTCAGACTAACTAACACAGTGATCCAAATCCAGAAAATTGTTTCCTTATGCCTAAGGAACCAAAACAATTACAGGAATATTCCAGAGATGTTGATTACTAATACATCAAACCCTTCTCTATGGATGTGATGATTTTGCAGCAGTATTTCCAAACAAAATTTACTTTGCTGCTGTCTCTTGGCATTGGTATTCAATCAAGTCCTCGTGGCTGTATCAGCTCTACCAGGAGACCACAATGGCATTAGAATCCTTTCACATGGTGTCTGTGACAAAACCTGGGGACAACACTGTGGGCAGTGATGCCAATGGGCACTGAAAGGGGCAGTGCCAGAGGGCCATGGCCATCTCAGCAGGCACTGGGGAGCAGTGGGTGGTGTTTACCTGAACTTCAACCAGGCTTTTGACAGCCTCCTGCAGTGTCCTGGGTTCTGAGCTGGAGACAAGGGGACTGAGAGTAGGGATTTGTGAAGGAATTTTGGATGAGTTAGAGACAGGACCTCTGAGTTGCTTAAGATGATGTGATTTATTTTTACTATCTTCTACATAGGCAGGAAGGGTGAGTTTGGCTCACAGCTTCACCACATGGCTCAGAAAGCCACAAAACCTCTAGTTACAAGATTTTTTAAGGATTTATTAACCAATAAAACACTGCCAACAAGGATATTTATGGTTTTGACCCAATCCTTAAATATTTTGTCTTATGGACTCATGCTACAGTGTAAACTTTCTTATCCAATCATGTTATGACACACAAACCTAGAGTACTGTACTCTAAAACTCTAAACTTTCCTCTACTTAGCTTAACATGTCTCTGCTTTAAACTATAAACCCACATTCTTGTTTCTAGCACATAAGTTTGGAAGCCTTTTCCAAGGTCTCAGATCAAATCCTGTGTTTAATTCTAAGCTTTGGCTTGCAGGCCCAAAGTTCTGAGAGTTCCTTGCATTTGGGATTCCAGCACTGATCAGGAGGGTAAGATGAGTGGAAAATTGACTGGACCACAGGACTCCAGGTATTCCATGCAGCAGATCAGAGTGAAAGAAGTGACTGGTTACTGGTGGTGCTCCTCAGGATTCACTGCAGGCTCTGATGTTATCCAATGTCTTCATTAAAGCTGGACTTGGAGTGGAATGGAACCTCTCCAAGTTCACTGATGACCCAAAACTGGTGGAAGAGTGGATGCACTGAAGGCCAGGACATTGAAGGGGGATGACAACTGGCTGGAGAAATGGGTTGAGAGAAACTTCACAAAGTCCAATAAAGGCAAAGTCCTGCACCCAGTAAGGAATAATGTCCTGCAACAGCACAGGCAGGGCTTGCTAGAAAGCAGCTCTCAGGGCAGGACCCAGGAGTCCTGGTGGACAACAAGTTTGGTGGTGAGGCACTGGCACAGGTTTCCCAGAGCCATTGTGGCTGCCCCATCCCTGGAAGTGTTCTAGGCCAGGTTGGGTGATGCTTTGGGCAACCTGATCTAATGGAAGATGACTCTGCCCATGGGGGGGATTGGAATGATGTGATCTTTAAGGTCCCTTCCAACTCAAACCATTGTAGGATTCTGTGCTGGGTCAAGTTCAGCAAAAAGCACCAAGATGCTCAGGTTGCTGGAGCACAAGGAGTACAAGGACAGGCTGAGAAAGCTGGTGGTTCATCTGGAAAAGAGATGGCTCAGGGAGTGTCTAATTGCTCCCTGTAACTACCTAATAAATGATTATAGACAAAATGGAGCCAGACTCCTCTTGGGGGTGCACTGTGAAAGGCAAGGGGCAGTGAACCCCAGCAAGGTGGATCCCAGTTGGATATAAGGAGAAAAACTTCATGGTAAAGAAGATCTAGTGCTAGAATAAGTGCTCAGAGATGTTGTAAGCTCTCCATTCTTGGGATATACTCAAAACCTATCTGGATAAGGCCCTGAGTACCCCCACCTCACTTCAAAGCTGACCCTATTTTGAGCAGGAGTATGGACCAGACATGAAAGCTGCCTTCCAGTTTATTTTATGGGGAGTTTATAGCGAACACTTCTAGTGGATTTTGCACTTGGAAAACTACTCCTTTTATCTGTATTTTGGATATCTTTCATGTCACAGTAAATTTCACCAGAAAGGCATCCAAAGAATGGGAGTTTTGCCAAAGAAAATGAGTGCTGAGGCTAATTTGTGTCATGACAGTCTGGCTATGAATTTCTAATTGCATCGCTCTAAGCCCTGACTGGTTCCATACCTACGGCTCTCTGTAGCCGAACATTAATCACCAGCTTCCAGGGATGAGAACCTTCCTGAGCTTTCATCCCCAGCTTGTGGGGGATGCAAGCTGTGCCCTGCAGTGGGCAGCCACAGTGCCTGGCTGTGTGTTTGCAGCCTGCCTGCCTGCACTGAGCAGCCCCCACGGAGCTCTGGAGATCTGTGAGCGCTCTTCAGAGCAAGTCAGGAGCCAAACGTGC
Organism: Molothrus ater; assembly: GCF_012460135.2. NCBI lineage: Eukaryota > Metazoa > Chordata > Aves > Passeriformes > Icteridae > Molothrus > Molothrus ater. The sequence continues at coordinate 12,303,115 of NC_050480.2, read as the reverse complement.
AGCTCGAGAGTCTCCCACATCAGCTGCATGTGGAGAACTGTGCAGAGAACTTCCCAGCTGTCCTGAGGGTTTGTCATCAGGAATTGTGCTGCTGACACAAATGACACCAAGATTTCACAGTTCCCTTCCCTTCAACATGTGCATTCAAATCCCAGAGGCAATGTTTGACGCAAAAACAGGTTAAATAAGCAGGTTTGCACAAAACCACTGCCTTTTTTTTTTTTTTTTGGTGCTTTTCTCTTTGAAATGTGAATGGGACTTTGCTTACAAACTGAATTTAATTTTTTAGTCCTGATGATAAACCAGAAATAACTGCCTTGATGTGAGTTTGTTTCTGGAGGAACATGCTCTCCACTTTGCTCAGCCATTGCAGAGCACCTATTCTTCCAGTTCTCTGGCTGATGTGCTCAACAAAGCATACACAGAGAAGTGTTCCAAATTGTTTAAGAAGCTTTCATTCTAATCTATTTGTATGGCAAACAAATATGTCAGAGGAATTAAACTAGTGGGTAACTGCATGTTACAAGATTTTTTAGCATTGCTCTATTAATGTGACTGATTGAGTACAAGATGTGTTGCTTGCCATTTCCTGGAATAAAAAAATGAGCTGTTGAGTCTTAATGTGCTATTCCAATTATGGTTATAAAATACTGAATCAAGTCTTTCTTTAAGAAAAAAAAAAAAAAAAGAAAAAAAGAGAACCATTTGGAATTAAACAGTTCAACAGAATTAATAATGATTCCAGATGGGCCTGTATTTGGCACTAAGAAGTGTGTGAAAGGAAACATTTTCAACCAGAAGCTTGAATGATTTATAAGAGTTCTTGAGAGATTTTTCACTAGTAAAGATGCCCTTTCAGCCTCTGCACATTTGGAGCTAACAAAGGAAGTGACACTCAGTGAGTGAAAACCTTGGCATTGGTGAAAAACACACATATGTTCACAAGCAGAAGTGCCTGAAATAGCACAATTAGCAAAGCCAGGTTCTTGACACACTCTCAGCTCCTTGTTTCCCTATGAGTAAAAGAGGAAGAGTAGGAGTTCCTCACCTTGAAAAGGTACTGAAAATAGGAAATCTTTTGTGATTACTGTGGGATAAATAGATACCATGATATTGATACCTGTAGCAATATGGGGAGGATAAAAGCGACTTCTGCAAGTTAAACCTTTTCTTAGGTTTGGGAGAGACAAGACACTGGGCCAAAAAGACAGAGGTCTGTGTTTGACAACAATTATTTTAGTATCCAGTGTTGGGCAGACTTGGGACTACTGGAAGCAGCACAAGGCAGAGTTACAAGATCTTATCCAAAAATGAACACTGTTTAATGAACTGACTAATTGTCTCCCTCTCCCATAGCATTCCTGTAATAACCACAAAGTATTTAGCTGCCATTTAACTCTCTTAAATGCAAGTCAATAGTTGGAATTAGCAAAAAAATCTTAGCATTGAGTGGTCAATCAGCCTCTTTACTGGTCACTATGATTCATGGATTATATTAAACAGAGAAACAAGGAAGCAGATTACTCACACTTCATGTATTACATTAAATCAATTATTAATAGACAGTTGAGTATCTGACTGCCTTTTCTCTGTTGTGAACTCGTGGGAATGATGAGCAGCAAAGTAGAAGTTAATAGACTGCCCCAAACCACTTTTTTACCAATTACAGTGTTAGCCTGGTGTCAGTTAATGGAAATTACTGAACTTTGCATCCTGCCTCTTCTGTGATTTACAGCCCCAGTCCTTGATCAAGATTTTAGGGAGGATGTCTTTTGCAGGGGGACTGGAAATGACAACATATGGCTTCTATCTCATATTACATCCATTTGTAACCTGCAGATTTAACTTCTTTTCTTCCTATACAGGAGATATCCCCTCCTCCCTCTGCCTTGTTGCAGCCAGATCCCAGTGCCACAGAACCTGTCCTTGCCAGATTCCTCCCTTTTATTCCAATATCCCTTTCCTTTAGTTCACCACTTTAACACTTTCTGTCTGCTAGTGCCAGTCTTCCTTTGCACATTAGACTGCCCAATTATTCATAATTTCTGGGCCCAGGTTCAGCAAGTCTGTTTGAAGATGATAGTTGCTCTGCACTCACAACTTCCTTTTATATTGGTGGTCCTGAGGCTTGTATCAGGCTCCCAAAAATTATCATTTTTAATGAATAAATGACATTTTTCTTTACCTGGTTTGAAAGGTTAAAAAAATAATATTCCACACACAAGTGATCGGATTCCATCTCTTCCTAGAGCCATAATGTGCTGACAGTCCCATGGCTTTATTCTGTGAGTATCATGATCATCATTAAAATTTAAAGGCAGATGCATTGTGATCAGAAATTTCATTCACTAATTCCAGTTGTTGAAAATAACCAAGAATTAGCCGTCAATGTTTCATTTTTAATTACATCTTAGTGGTTAAGCAGTGTGTCTCTACCTTCTATTAATTCTGCACTTAAGAAATATTGAAACTGGTCCTTTCACTTCCTGAATTTCCCAGGCCTTCAGTTCTTTCCCCTTTACAGCTTATGGCCTTGGGGAAAAAAAAACCAAAAACCAAAATAAACCCAAACCTTGCAGGCTGCCTGTTGGATGTAGGAGAGTTTCCATGTTCTCCATGTACTCTGTAGGTTGTGCTCCCTGCTCTCTTCTGCTTCAGGTGCTGTGAGCACAGGCACAGCTTCTCCTTCATCCTCACCATGAATTTATCCCTTATAAAGGGGTTCACAAGGTTGCTGAGGTTCTTCTTGTTCTTGCTTGTTTTGTGCTTTTGCTAAAAAGATTGGTAGAGAATCTGATCATGTTTTTTCCTTCTCTCTGCCTTATTCATCAGCCTCTGTGGAGTGAAATGGATCGTGTTGTCCACAGCTCTGTAACTTTTCCATTCATCCAGTATGTTCAGATGAATCTGACTTTCTAGTGTTTAAACCAAAACTCATCCAAGCAGATGGAAAAATTTCTAATTCCCTCAGTTTCTGGACCTCATAAACTTGGCTTGTCTCTGCAAGTCCTTGCACCTTTTGTATAATTATTTATAACTTTGCAAAGTCATTAGAAAGTTTTCTAAATGTTGCCCAAATGAAATATCAGGGCTTCACACCCCCTCTGTGGAGCTGTAGATGAGCTAGAAAACTCAGAATTTTTTTTTTTCTGCTGAATAAAATAATACTAAAGATTTGGAGATAATGTTGGGCTTAGGCAGGCAGAGCAAAGCACCAGCAACTGCCTGGGAAATATATGGAGAAAAGCCAAACCTCATAAACATTTCCTTTCAGGGAAAGGAAAATATGTTTTGAAACAATGTAAATAAAGACATTACAAAACCATGTTTTTCTTTTAGGACAGCACCATCCAGAAAGGATGGTTTTTTTCCATTTAGGAAATAAATCTGTGAAAAACTATCAAAATCGATCAGAAGCAAAGCAATCTGGACAAGAATAGGAACAATCAAATTAAAATTAACCTTTTTTTTTTTTGTTTTAGAATTATAGGAGCTGTCGGTGGGGTTTTGTTTTGTTGGTTTTTTGGTTTGGGTTTTTGCTTTAAAGACCTCATTTTCTGCCAAAAGATCAACTTCAACAGAATTTTCATCCTATGATTTTGTACACGTTTCCATAAAATAGCAGATGCTAATGCTAATATTTATTCACAAAAACAACTTCAGATATAATAAAACAACTTGAATAAACCACTAGGAAAAATACACCCTTGCTCCTTGCTAAGAGCCTTTTTGCCTTTTTCCTGCCCCAGCCCATGATAAAGGTACAAGTTGGGACTTGAATCCTGCAAGACCCTGTGGCAGGCTGGGTTATTCACTTACTGAGTGCTGTGTTGCAGCAGTGTGACACAAGCTTCAGGTCTGCACCTGCATGGCATTACTTCATTTTTGGGATATGTCCTCCTTTCCTTAACAGCCCCTTTTAAAGCATGAGAGTCTTTTATCCACTCCCTGCTGATTGGGAAAGGAGAGGGCGGTTCCCAGCCCATTCCTTGGTCTCCAACATATCCTTGCTGCCCCAGTGGGAGGATCCCAGGGAGGAGAAATTAAAATGAGGGAAAAGGCTGTACTTCTAATGTAGATCCTGGGTCATTAAATAGCTACCCGGGCTTGCAGGCACACAACACCTGTGGGAAAGGAAAAGCTACAAACCCGAAGAGATTTTTTGTAGGTAGGATTTTTCTTCTTAAAACACAATTTTGCAGCAGAACCACCCGTGTTTCTGCTGTGCCAGAAAAAGACATTTGAATGAACTGGCAGATTCTAAAGCCCTCTAGAAAGGGAAGCTCACTTCTGCTTTCCTAGTTGCCTAGGTGATTAACATGAGACAAACACAGTTCTTCCTATGGTTAGTCTTAAATCCATAAGACAAAGAGCTTTTTGGCTTGGTGTTGCAAGGTGTGAAGGTGTTTCAACAGCAGGATTTCACAAGAGCTGTGCCCTCCTCCTGTCCCTTTGCTTGGATGGCATTTCTGCTGTGAAGGTCACCTTCCAGCCACCATCTGAGCACCCTCCAAGCTGTCTTGGGGCCAGGAGGGGACACTGTCCCTGGGAGCACCCAAGTTCAGGGGTATGTAAAGCTCCTGGTAGTTAAAAATACCGAGCCACCCGCAATTCTCTTTGGTGCCATTGACGCCCTGGCCAAGGCTGCTGGCCGTGAGCAAGAGCAGATTGCTGGGCTGGAAATCAGAACCCCAGGCTTCTGTCTCTCTGGGCTCTGATTTCAGCTGATTTCTAATCCTGCTGCTGCTATTCTTCCCCTGCCATGTCTGTTTGGAGAGCAGGTCCTTTGTGGCAGGGATGGCTCTCCCCGGGTGTTTGCTCAGTGTTTGCACAATCGGCCCCGCTCCCCATGGATGGCTCCCAAACACAGAGCCTCTGGAGCAGGCTGCTGGGGCACAAATCATCCTGAAAAGCCAGTTCACAAAACGTGTGATGGCTCAAAAAAACTGCTGGTTTCCTTCTCCCCTCCAAGGATTTCAGGCTGCTCCTAAAGCAGCATCACCAGGAGACATGGAAATGCTGCTGCCCTTCTGTGACAGATCAGGAAAGAGAACCCCAAAAATGTGAAATGAGCTTCTCCGCCTTATATAGCAAACAAGCTTTTGCTGCCCCTTTCTCCTCCCCCAGTTCAGTATCACAAAGAGACAAAACCTTTTTCAAGACAAAAAATTCCCTGCATGTCTTCAAGATTTTGCCTCCTGCTTCCTCTCCCTCTTCCTGGGCTGGCAGAAGCTGCCACATCTGCAGATCTGTGCTTCCTTTAACGTCTTCACTTTCTTCCATGATTGTCTGCTGACCTCTGGAAACTCTCCAGGGATTACTGGAGCAAATTTTAGCAAGGGAAAAATGGTCTCTTCTTTACAGAGGCAGCCACTGCACGTGTATGTTATGCCTAATCCATGTTGAGGTTATAAACACCTGCATCTACCTTAGCCCTATTTACCCACAAATTAGGATTTTTTTTGGTGAGACTTGAACATCCACACATTGATAGTAATTTAAATATTGATTTTTTTTTTAATTGGGAAGCAAAAGAACATTATTACCCTTCATTTAGCCTCTCAGCTCCACCGTGGAAGAGACAAAATGGCACAGGATCTATTCTAAAGATGGGCAAATAGAGGTGAGGGATTACAGTACCATTTGTCTGGCTCCTAGAGAAGTCACAAATGAGGATGGAGGCATTAAGCTGGTGATGCTTGGGCTAAAGTAGCCCATCACCTGCTCGCTATCCAGGAGAGGAAACCATTCTCCTTCAGGCCAAAAACTTTCTATTACACTGCAGAGCAAAATGGAGAGCTGCCTTTTCCATCCTGTGTGTTGTGTGATATGAATTTGAAGCTGCTTCAAAAAAGGAGGGTTTAAAAAAAAGAAGAAAAAAAAAAAAGAAAGAAGAAAGGAGAAGAAGTTATTTCAGACATGTTTCCTGGGTTGTTGTCTGTGTTTGATGTTTTCAGCTGACGCCAAGTGGAACGAAGCAAATACAGCCCTGGCTGCGGCGCTCTGTTTCCCTGGCTGGCAGGGACACCTAGTGGGTAGGACAACGTGTGCTGCTGAAGGCAGGGGAAAACACGCGGTCTTGACTTCCCACCAAGGGCAGTATTTCATTTTCTGAGTCATGGCAGGGCCTAATTGATGCTCATGTTACCCTTTGGAATTAGCGTGGAGTCGGGAGGAGTTTACAGCCAAACCTCCTTCAAGGAACAGAGTGTAATGTGAGAAGGTGATGTGAGCAGCGTTACCCAAACTGCTGCTAACAGGAATTCCAGCCTGGAATTTGTGCAATTGCCTCTTTTGAAGACTGCCACAGTCACAATAACACCTACACGGGCTCTGGGTGGGAGCTGACTCGGGGCTGGCGTGATTCATCTCTGTCTGCACTTACGCCTTTCATGGGCTGCTGCATTGGGGCCACTTTTATTCTCTTGCAGACACCTACAAAATGACATTTACTGCTACTCTCAGTGGGACAGCTTCAGCAGGGAAAGCCAGCAGGAAGCTGAAAAAGAAGAGGAAGGCAGTGTGACCATCTGCCTCCCCCAAACCAGCAGGGCTGTTCGCAGGCAGCGCCCAAATCCCTCCTGCCTCCTGCAGTACAGGTCAGGCTTTGCTGGCCCTGTCCCTCAAGCTGTTTACCAGATTGGATCCTTGATTGCATTCCCTTAACACGTGTTTTTTATGGGAAGAGGTTGGTGAGTAATTTCTTTGTTTCCATTGTGGGGCTGTTTTTCCTGGCATCTTCCCAAGCACCTGTCTGAGAGGGGCTGGCATGCGGATGCTACGTTCCAGATCAGTGGCATCCCTAAAATCCTCCAGCCTGTGCCAGGAACAGAGACATTACATGTGAGGGATTTCTTGCAGGGAAAAATCCAAACCCCTTTATAAACCTTTATGAACCTTTATAAACATGGTATTTTTTTGTTTATTTGGTTTAGATACTTTTCCTCTGCAGAGGCTGGGAACGAACAAGCAGCCTCCTGCCATGCCACCACTCTGGGGACATAGGCCCCAAAAAGATTCTTACACTTAGAAATATGAGATGAACTGCAGCTTTTTATTCAGAAACAGATCATCTAAATAGCAAGAAGCAGTTATGCTCTGGACATTTTGAAATCATCTCCTTCTGATCTAATTATGTGCTAGCACTAAAACTGACACAGTTATGGTTATTAAGCACTTTTCCTTTTTTCCTCCTTTTACCAGGAATCCTATCTTAGGATTAATAGGCACTTGCATCATTTCAGTCCTATGTGCTGTACTAAGTAGCATCTACATCACCAGCAAATATTTTTATTGTGCTGACACTGCACACAAAATGAAATGTGAAGGTACCGAGCTTTATTTTTTTTTCCCTCTGGACTCTCAACATAATTTGAATAGCTTATGCCTCATAAGTTCCTTCATTAAAGAAGGAAACCTAATTCTCATTTAATGAAATTAATAACTTTGAGGAAGGGGTAAAAAATACTTCTGTCCAACATAGCTGCACAGTTTTGTAGCAGGTCCTGAATATTTGTATTCTAAGTACTGATGATGGGGAGAAACAGTAGGCAATATATTTAATAAGACTTTTGGCACTAATAACCTGAATTCATACATACAAGCAAGCAAAATGCAGTTTATATGAAATCATGATTATCAGTGTGTATACAAATAGATGAAAAAACTCTCAAAGCATTATTGCCAATGACTCAATGTCAAACTGGAAGGAAATTTCAAGAGAGCGTTCCAAGCAGATGTGCAGAGATCTTCAGAACTGATTTTAGTCAATATTTTTATTAGTGATTTTCAGGATAAATATAGAGTACACTTATAAAATTTGCTCAGTCTGGCAAGCAGGATCAGAATGCCAAATGCTAAATTGAAGAGATGGCCTCAGATCAACAAGATGAAGTTCACTAATGACAAGTATGAAGTGCTACACTGCAGAGGGAGATATCAAATGCATAAATATGAATTGGGAAATAATCAGCTCAGCGTCAATATGAGAAAATTATACTCTGTGTATAGTGGTTCATAAATTAAATATGACTCAACAATGTGATTATGCTGCAAAAATTGCTAATACCACCTGGAGTTCTGTTAATGGAAGTGTTGTATGTGGAAGAGGAGAGATTGTGCAGGCATCCTGCAGCTCCTTAATGACAATCTGGTCACCCAAGTCACCCATGCTGCCTGTCACCTCCCAGACCTTCCCTGTGCTCCCTCTCCATGCCCTGGCCTCAGCCACAGCTGCTCTCTGCTGCCTTCCCCTGTGAAGGATCCTTGACCTCTTCTTCTCTTTGGAAACCTGCCCGTGCTCCTGCTGCCTCACGTTGCTGCTCCTTATGAAAATAAGTTACAGGTGATGCCAGGGGTGGTCTCCATGTGAATCCTGTAGGCACATCCTCTATGGATCCCACATGGGGAATGTGTGCTGCTCAGAGGATGCTTGCAGGGACTCTGGCAAGGAGGGCATGTGCTGCTCCTGCAGAGGGGCTTGTGAAAAATGTGTATTTTATGATTGGCTTTTTGCAAATATTAAAATGAATATTATATGTGTTGTGTTAGAAAGTAATGCTGTATTAATTCTCTTAAGTAGTGTGCTAAATACAGTTTTAGGTTATAACAAAATGTTAAAATAGAAACCATACTGTGTACAATACTTTTTTTAAGATAGCAGCCACAGGACACCTAAATCTTTCAGAGAAAAAGAATTTATTGCTCTCTATCAGAAAAAATGAACTTCTTCCTGCCTCGCTCAGGCTTGAAGGCACCGTCAGGATTCAGAGGAAGAAGCTGACACTGACCAGACAGAATCCTGTGTTTGAATGGAATTTATGCATCATGGATGAGGTGTATGAATATGCAACAGGCTGTTGCTTTTAAGGGTTAATCCTCTGTTAACGTGAGTCCTTTTTCGGGCTTATTTTGCCCAGAAAGAGGTACCCGGACGTCTGTAACTCTTTGTTTCTGTTGTCTCATATTGTCCTAAGCCAAATTATCCAAATTATTATTACTCTAATTATATTGCTATTTTTATAACCATTTTATTCCTATTAAAATTTTAAAAATTTAAGAACAAGTGATTGGCGTTTTTCACGGGCTGCCTCCTGGCAGCTCTGCTCTGGCACACGGGAGCATCACCCAGAGCAGGGCACGGCTGTCGCTTCCAGGTCCAGCTCCTCCAACGGGAAACAAAACACTCGAAGGAAACAAAGGAGACTGTCCCTTGAGAGTTACCACAGTCCAAGGCAAGACAGGAACATGGAGGGAATTGACTGCATTTCATTGCATCGTTTTTTCATCCTAGCGAAATTTTTTAGAGGTGCTTGGCTGTGGGAGTTTTTTTAAACTGCTCAGGATTTAATGCTGCCCGGAGCCATCCCCATGGCACCGCGGGATGACCCCAGGGCTGTGACACTGCCACAGCCAGCAGCGACAGCGCTCCGAGCTCCTTCCACCGCTCCTGCAGGCACACCGCAGGATGATGGCGGCAGGCTCAGAGGGCGCTGGAAATCCTGTCCGGGTCAGAAATCATAAACAGATCGCCCTAAAACCTGCAGGGGTGCGCGGCTGCTCCCAGGAGCCCGAGGCTGCCGCTAGATGGCAAACGTTAATTTCCAAATCCTGGAGATGCCGGGATCCTGCCTGGGGCCGTGCGCTGCCAGGGATGGGATGGGATGGGATGGGATGGGGATGGGGATGGGGATGGGGATGGGATGGGGATGGGATTGGATGGGGATGGGGATGGGATTGGGATGGGGATGGGGATGGGGATGGGGATGGGGATGGGATTGGATGGGGATGGGGATGGGGATGGGATTGGGATGGGGATGGGGATGGGATTGTGAATGGGGATGGGGATTGGATGGGGATGGGGATAGGGATGGGATGGGATGGGGATGGGGATTGGATGGGGATGGGGATGGGATTAGGAATGGGGATGGGGATTGGATGGGGAGGGGGATGGGGTTAGGGATGGGATGGGGATGGGGATTGGGATTGGGGATGGGGATTGGGGATGGGGATTGGATGGGGATGGGGATGGGATTGGGATTGGATGGGGATGAGGATGGGGATGGGGATGGGGATGGGATTGGGATTGGATGGGGATGGGGATGGGGATGGGGATGGGATGGAACGGAGATGGAAGCCAGGTCCCAGCCCTGCACACACCCAGGTGTCCCCTGGCTTTCTGACTGACCCACTCCTTCTGGGTACCCATCCTAAAGCTGTGCCCGGGAGTTTGTGCACAGTAAAGAGCTGGGAGATGCTTTGCCAGGTGTCTCTCCCCCCAAAGCAGGGAGCCAGGGCTGTCCTGCACTGTCGTGTGGAGACTCCTGGTGATGCTCTGAGCAAGGCCAGGGGGGTCAGAGGTCCAGGAGATGGCTCAGTCAGGCTCGGGGCTCTGCAGGACAGGTCCCACCAGCAGCTGGACACTCTCCAAAGAGCCACTGCCCCTTCTCCTCCAGCTCCAGCTCTTCTCCCTCTCTTGGCCCCGGGCTGGCACTGAGTGTTCTGGAGAACAGGGGTGTTTTTCAAGGCTCGGGACATTGTATAGGATGGGAAAAAGCCTTTTGTGCACTTCCCTCCCTGATGGTTATCTCAGTAAGCATGACAAGGTAAGCTAAGAAAGCAGCTCTGCTGAACCTGGTCTTCTCCAGATGGCTATCAATCCCTGAGGAAATGGGCACAGACTGAAAATCAGAGTGGTGCCAGCATTGCAGCAACCTCACTCTTGCCATATTGTGAGATGTACACATAAAGTCTTAGATATATTTTAGGAAAGCCTAAAAATTGTCTAAATTAACCTTAATTTTCCTGTGAACTTAATGAAAATATTCATCTTCCCCATCAGCCACATGAGTGGCCTTATTTTAATCAGTTAACTTATCTCAGTGTGAAGATACTGGGAAGCTCCAACCCAAGTGTGAGATATGTGCTCCCCTGTACAGAAATAAACTGATTGTGTTTCTCATAGCACAGGTTTTAGACCAAGAGCTGACCTTATGAACAACAGTGCTTCTAACATGGAATGTTAAATCCTTCCAGGGGATAAATCACATTTCCTCCACAAATACAGTTCACTATTCCATGTCACACTACCAGGAAAAGCATTTCTTCACCACAGCAGATAATGCTTTTGTGGCAAAGCACAGTGGTTAACACAGCAAATTCTGTGATCCTGAGGGGTGTGTAGGGCTCCACATGGTTTTCCTTGCATCTGCCAGTGGTGGCAGTCCTTTTACATCTTTTGAGATCTTACCTACAAAGTCATTCAATAGCCACCAGTTGTTCTCTGTACACTACAACTCTTGCAGAATTTTGCAATGTGTTATGAAAAATAGGGCTCACTTTTACTGACACTTTTAAATTGCATGCCATGTGAGCTGTATTCTTCATCATCTGTATTTTAATTCTTTTTCAGTTGCCTGGCCCTACATCCAGTGTCATTAGCTGAAAGCAAAATCAGAGCGAGCCATTCCAAGCCAGCTGACGAGGAGCTGTCTCCTCCCCATGGTATTCACTGTCTCCATTTTGAAGCCCAAACTTCCCAAAGTGGGTAAGGATCTCCCCTGACTCCACAGAGTGGGGTAATCACCTGATTTCAAAAGTAATGTCCTGAAAAACCACAGGTTTTTACCAACAAAAGCAAAATCTTCTGGCTAGAATTCAGATATTGCAACTAGTGAGGAGCTCAAAATACCCCTGGGCTGGATAAAGGATTTCTGCCTGGAGCCTCTTGGTGAATCCTTTCCCCTGAGGAATGGGCTGGTGTTCAGAAGGCAGCCCCTGCCTCCTATTTGCTTTCTCTGGGTTTGGGATATATGGTTCCTTATCTTTTTCTGCCTGCCCAAACTCATGTTTTCTAGATCACAAATTACGAGGTCAAACTGAGCCCAGGCACCTCCTTCTCCTTTTCCTTCTCCCTCCTCCCATCTTGGGAACCATAAGCTTCTTCCTGAGTTTTTTCTTTCCTCTGCTGACATCTTGTCAGGACTGGGCAGAGAGACGTGATGCCAATGATACTTATTAATGTGGAAATTGAGTTGTAGCTAACACAGAGCTCAGACAAATAAAGAAGCATTTTTCAGAGTCTGGTTTCTCTGATGGATTCTTGCCTCAGTACCTTTCAGTAACAAGAATCACAGCAGGTGAAAGATCAATTTAGGGTCAAATAACAAATTAGTAATATATTGTTAGTTATTATTTCCTCCAGGTGCAGGCTGAAAACTGTAAAGAAAGTTTTGTTATTAAAATGTGTGTTCACTTTAAGAGAGAAGAGCTAGGTTAGGGAAGGCTGAGGTTGTATATCCTTCGTTTTCTGAGTGGAGATAACACAGGTAGTTACAAAAGGGCAGGGGTTTGGTTTGGTTTTCTTTATGAAGGTCTCATTCCATGCTCTTGCCTGTAGTCAGGATGGACAGGAAGGAGTCACCACCCACCTGCAGTAGCCCAGGACCTGGAGTAAACTGGGACACAATGCCCACACACTGTAACACCAGGGGAAAAAATTGTATTGGGATGCTGTTAACACTCCTCTGGCATCAAAAAAGCATTCCCTGATCTCACCAACATGAGGGACATACCCAGTGACTCTGAGCAGTCAGAAATGCCAAAGGGGGAGAAACATTTCAGACTGTCCTCTAACACTTGAGGAAGGAAAGCAGATCACAAGCCAGTTTTCAAAACAACCTTCCATTTCAAAGTGAGCTGTGCTCACCTCCTGTGAGAGGAGAAGGCAGCTGAAATGCAACCTGGCCATGGGAAAGTGCAGCCTTGAAGGGAGCAGCTTGAAGAGTGGAAAAGTGCCCAGGAAGGACTGGACCATGTAGGGGGATAGAATAGAAGAAAATAAAGAGAGTGTAGAAAGTAATCTCAGCCCTAAGGAGTTGCAGCTGGGCCAATGATCAAGATTAGGAGCAGGCCTGACTTTACCAGGCCACAGCTGTAAGCAGTGAGAAGAAGATGCTATAAAAGAGTGGCGTGGCTGGGTGAGAAGGGTACTGGAGTCAGTGGCTGCTTTGTGAGGAGGAAAGAGTCAGAGCTCTGAGGAGCTGCCCATGAGAAACAGCAGGAAGGTCTGGAACTTTTGGGACAAGGAGACAGCAGCATGGAGCCCCTGCAATGAGATGGCAACAGGACCACGTTGTGCATTCAGCTGGATGTCTGACAGCTTGCTCATTTCTGCTGTCACTTGTGAGGGACAGGCAGCCTCACAGGGGCTCTGGAGGAGTTTCCAGTAATCCCAGAGCTTCTGTGCTGGGTGCTGGTTACAGACTGCTCCCCACTGGATAAACATGTGGGAGGCAGAATCCCCCCCAAAGGCACCAAGAGGTGTTAGCCAAGGGCTCAGTTAGTTGGTAGTGCTCAATTGAACGCTTGCATTCGTAGCTTCACAGAATTTTTTGAGCTCAAAATTATATTGTTTACTCTTTTTTTCTTTAGTTTCTAAAAAATAACTGTTTTCTTGTGTGCAATGGTGCAGCCTGGTTGCCTGTTGTCCTACATATTATGCAAAGAAGTACCTAGGGTAATATAAACCCAGACATATTTAAAAAAAAATTAGTGAATACTGGATGGAGACAAGGGGAATAATTCCTTGAATTTTGCAAGTTTTTATTGTCCTTACTCAGAATAAAGCAATGTTTAAGCCTGCAAAATTGTTGTGAAAGGGATTTAATTTTTCCTTGTGTTTTTCCTGACACATCTTAGACATGTTTTGATTTTCATTAGCTATTTGATAGCAGATTCCTAAGGTAGTGGAGAAAAATCAAGAAAACAAAAGAGTAATATTGGTAATTGCTTTTCAAAGGGCTCTGTTATTGTTCCAACTGTTCCCTTTATGCAGCAGGGTAAATAAAATGAGTGAATGAAGAACTGGCTTTATTTAAAAGCATTAATTGCTGATGCAAACGGTGGATAGAATTTAGTCTTAGTTGGAAAGGCAATGAAAATCCTTTACTGTTAATTTTTAACTTTCTATTTCCTCATCATGGGTCTGTAAAAATGCAACATCCTAATTTTTTTTTTTCACGTCCTAAGTACAATGGATGGCATTGAAGAAAATACAAAGGCTTTCTCTTTTTTCAGTAGTATTGTCTAATTCTCCCTCTACCCCCAGGTAATAATTAAATATAGAGCATGCAACAGGGAAGGTCTGTTCATAGTCTCAGACTGGTATGAACTGGGAGCTAATCCATGGTTGTGTGACAATGTGAGAAAATGGTTGGGAGATCAGAGTAAAGGTTCCTGTTTCTAGGAAGACTCATTGAAAAGCATGTAGCTCTTTTCCTGGAGAGATGCTCTGGAGCCTTTCACATGCTTATTTTAATCATTTATGAAAAATACACTGAATAGGAAAAAAAAAAGTTGAAAAAAAAAAGATGTTTCTAATTCTAGTAATTCCAAGCGGTGTCTCAAGGTTGAGCACAAAACAAATCATACATAAATAGTAGAAAACAGTCTGCATCTTGTTGCCATGACAATGCCCTACTTATAGCACATTAAGCTGATTCATGTCTTTTCTCACCTCACTGTTAATAAATTATGGTGGCTGATGAGAATTAAGCCAGCTGGAAGAGCCAGTGAATGTAAGCAGCAAATTAATTTGCCACTTAAACGTGGTGTCCTTCAGGGGAATCGCCCTCTACATAGCAAATAATATCTTACTGTATATGTAAAGCAGTAGGAATAAGTTGAAACAGCTGATCTTTGTTTTCTTTGTGATGTTGATGTATCACAGCTTATTGCTGTACCAGCAAGAGCTGGTGCAGCCCCTCTCCTGCTGTAGGCAGCAGCACCAACTGCATGTGGTGGCAGACAGGCTCCTGCACTCCATCAGTGAAGATTACAGGAATAAATCTTTAAACCTTGATTCCCCAGGTCTGAGTCATGTTTTCTCATGGAAAGTGTGGGACATTTGGCCAGCAGCTGCTGCAGGATGTCACCTGCAGTGCAGCACCTTTATGCAAAGCTGGTGCCCGGTGCCTGCACGTGCGGGGTTACAATGGGGACAGTCATTTCCCAGCTGATGTGCCAGTGGGGTTTATATGCAGGTCACAGTGCAAGAATGCAGCTGAGAGCAGGCATTCATCAGCTGTGAGCAGAATTTAGGCTTCTTGATTAATGTATGTTCACACTGAAAAAGATTTTCCTTTTTTTCTTTAGGGAAAGGTTCAACAATGGCTATGGTAGAAGGGAATAAACTCTGTATAGCTCATAATGGCAGCCTTTAACAGAAACCAGCCACACTTCATTCAAACCTTTGTCTCTACGCTCACTTCAAGTCAATAAACTCTAACAGCTGGAGCTGGAGCTCCTGTATTGAAGGACTTTCCAAGTC
Organism: Molothrus ater; assembly: GCF_012460135.2. NCBI lineage: Eukaryota > Metazoa > Chordata > Aves > Passeriformes > Icteridae > Molothrus > Molothrus ater. The sequence continues at coordinate 12,287,787 of NC_050480.2, read as the reverse complement.
ACAAGTATAAATCCCCTTGAAAAATAGCAAATGCTTGCTCTTGGGGCCTGAAATCTGTGAAACCCTAACTGAATTCCAATAAATATTCTGTGATCTTCAAGCATTTGCTCAAGTGCAGGAGCACTTCCCTATATTTTTTCTTCACTTTCTTCTTGAATGGTTTCACTTCTCTTTCAGCTGTAAATCAAATGCAAATTTTCTTTGGCATTGTGCTTCAGTTAGAGTTAACCAAAGAAACCTGATCAGAATCACCTGAGGAAGCCAAATTAAACAGTTGTTCTGTATAGCTTGGCTAAGCTTAGTCCTCTTCCTTTTGATTCCTAATTTCATCTGCTCCTTTCAGTGAAAAATCACTGGAGGCTGGCACCTGCTCTGTTATCAAAAATGCCACTATGGTGTATTCCACTTTTGCTGCTCCTTCTGGTTTTTCAGCCTCCCTTAGCAAGGCTCAGCCAAGAGGATGCCAAGCACTCCTACCCCTGCTCCTCCCCCACTGCATTAATTCTGACTGGGAGATAGCAAAGACCCCAAGCTCAGATCTTCTCAGCAAAATGATGTTTGGGACCACCTTGTTTCTTTCCCCTGCAGTGCTCAGAAGCAGAATCTCCCCTGCCCCATTTACACAATTACAGAATCTCACAGAATCACAGAATGATGAGGTTGGAAGAGACCTCTAAGATCATCGAGTCCAGCCTATGCCCTAGCACCTCAATCAGTCTATAGCACCAAGTGCCATGTCCAGTCTTTTTTTAAACACATCCAGAGATGGTGATTCTACCACCTCCCTGGGAAGTGCATTCCAGTACTTTATTGTAGGGGGATAGAATAGAATAGAAGAAAATAAAGATAGTGTAGAAAGTAATCTCAGCCCTAAGGAGTTGCAGCTGGGCCAATTATCAAAGACTAGGAGCAGGCCTGACTTTACCAGGCCACAGCTGTAAGCAAGGAGAAGAAGATGCTATAAAAGAGTGGGGTGGCTGGGTGAGAAGGGCACTGGAGTCAGTGGCTGCTTTGTGAAGAAGAAGAGTCAGAGCTCTGAGAAGATGCCCATGAGAAAACTCCAGGAAGGTCTGGAACTTTTGTGATAAGGAGACAGCAGTATGGAACCCCTGCAAGAGATGACAACAGTTTATTCCTCTTTTGGTGAAAACTTTTTCCTGATATCCAACTTATACCTTCCCTGATGTAGTTTGAGACTGTGTCCTCTTGTTCTGCCAGTGCTGCCCAGTGGAAGAGACCAACCCCACCTGACTACAACCTCCTGTCCTTGGGTGATGTTGTGATGCTTGTATCCCCACTGTGTGTTCTGCTTATGCTGGATATCATGTTCTGTGCCTTCAAGACCAGCTCTGAAGAGTGAAAGTTTTGTTTTGGTTTTGCTATCAGCCTGCTCCCCCACAGCTGGTGGGACACACAGACAGGGCAGTGCTGCTTTTGCTTTTTGCTTTGCTCTTGCTCCTGCTTCTGCTTTGCACCTGCTTTGCTCTTGCTTTTTTTGCTTCTGCTCATTAGTTAGTTTGGCTAAGCAGTCCAAATTTTTCCCTGGACTGTTTTTCCTTTCCCTTTTTTGGAACCACTCGAACCTGCTCTGGACTGGGACCTGGGAAACACCAGGAGTTTGCACCTTGTGGCCAGTGCAGCAGCTGCCCCAGCACCGGAGGGACTGATAACAGAGCGACCACCCCCAAGAGAGACTTTCTGAATTTGTCATCTTTTTTGGAGTGGTGAAAGAGTGGTGTCATCTGGTATTGTTCCTTTTGTGTGCTGGGGGGTGCTGTGCCTGTTAAATAAACAGGTTCTTTCCACTTCTCTCCAAGGAATTTTTCCCAAACAGGTTTAGGGGAGGGGCCATGTGGGTTTGCTTTCTGGAGGGGCCCCCTTTGGAGGTTTTCTCCCAAATTTGCCCTAAACCAGGATACCTCCCTTCAGGAATTTGTAGAGAGGAATAAGGTCACCTCTGAATCTCCTCTTCTCCAGGCTAAGCAACCCCAATTCCTTCAAATGTTCCTTATGGCACTTGTGTTCCAAGCCCTCTTCTGGACACGCTCAAGCATCTCATTAAAGGGGGACTATTTGTTTTCCACACATTTCCTCATATTCTCCCAGAGAGGCTTTTGGAGAAGATCCTCTGCCTTGTGCTGGGGACCAGAAGAGGCGATTCTGCTCTGAAGAAGCTGAGTTCTCACTGCAATCTGCGAGCCATGCTGAGTTTGGGGCAGCAGCACTGCCAGCCCCTGCGGCGCAGCACAGCTGGAGAGCTGAGCCTGCAGCTGCAGAGCACATCTGGAGAGCCGAGCCTGCAGCTGGATGGATCCTGCCAGCAGCAGCATCGGCCCCACGGTGTCCCGACACTCCTGCCCATCCTTTCACAGCCGAAGTGATTCCATGGATTTTGCACTTCAAAAGGGTTTGCACTTCAAAAGCGGGTCTGTGCACCTCATCCAATGGCTTTGGAGCCATAAGAACATGGCACATGTTGGGAGCTGGTGCTTGATATTGCATGCAGCCCTAAACTCTCATTCCTCCCATTCCTGTAGTGCTCATCAGCTCCATAGCAGGGTTAAGGTTTCTTTCTTTTCATGTCCACACCAGCAGATTTGGATCTTGGTGAAGAAGATGGACTGTTCAAATGTTGCCACATTTCTCTTCACAGAGAAAAGCAAGGCAAAATCATTCCCAAGAATATTTCTGGGTTTCCCCTTCTCTGAACCTCAGAGAAAAAAACCCACAATTCTTATCATTTGTTGTGCCTGTGTTTGTGCAAAAGGAGAATGCAGTATGGAGATTGTCTACCCAAAGTGATGGTGTTTTGTTTCCTTGCCTATCAGGGCCACGTGTGCGTGTATGTGTTGGGACTGTTGGGTGGCAGTCATGAGATTCTGGGCAGTGTGAGCAGAGTTGAGTGCTTGGCAGATTCAGTTTAGATGCAATGTAATATACTATAGAATAATATGGTTTATTACTATTATTATGGTATATAAGAGGGAGTCCTCCTCATCATTTTCTCCCCTTCATCATGGTTCCCTGCAAATACTATATTCTAAAATACCTTTTTTTTTCTTTATAAGACAAGATATGAGCGCAGCTGAGAGATTTTCCTGAATGGATTCAGAAGTATCAGCAGCTTTCAATCCACAAAACTAAAATTCCTAGACTTCTTGCAATTTCAAGGAACAACACAAAATTTTATTTTACATGAGATTAATTTATTACCAATTAATTTAGATCCCTACTCTGAATTATGGAAAAATTTGCACATGTTAGCTAAATTGAAAAAAATTAGCTAATATGGAAAAATTACCACATGTTTTGGAAAAATTAGCTGCAGGAATTGTGCATTGAAACCTGCTTAAGACTTTCTGAAAATTGCAGGAACTGATGTGAAGCTGACTTCCAGCCTCTCATACAAGGAGCCTTTGGGAAACAATGAGTTAATCTGTACCCTACTTTGACTCTTCCCTCTCCTGTTTTGCCTGATGACCAAAGTATTAATGATCCAAATTGGCATCACACATGCAACCAATCCCCAAATCTCATGGAAGAGAAACGAGCACCACCTCCTCCCCTGAACAGCCATCACCCACCCTGCCCTGCCAGGGCATCAGCTGCTGCACAGTGGCTGGAAACCTCTCCCCTCCAGAGCAGCTGAGCACATTTACATCAGCTGAGCACGTTTACACCAGCTGACTGACCCTCTCTTGTAACTTGCCGTGTGTGTGGAGGCCTCTGGATTTCAGGGGCTGGAGCTACAGAAAGGTGACAAGGCTTTCCCATGTTTCCTTCTGATCGTTTTCCCTACTGGAAAAAGGGAGAGAGGAGATTTGGTTGCTTCTAAAGCAGGTACTGGGCAGCCATGGAGAAAGAGGATGTGCTTTTAGAGGATGTCCATGCAGCTTCTGCTGGAGCCTTGCCATGGCTGGGTGCAAAAAGCAATGGCAGAGAGGGCTTTGTAATGAGAACAGTTGTGTTTCCTTCTGCATGTACTGAAAATCCCAAAATCTCAAATCAGCCCATGCATATGAAGGATCACAGCCTCCAAAATCTGCCATTACCTTCCTGCCCTCACCAAGAATGTTGTTGATTTGAATTAAGATATGTCCCACTTAATGCATCTTGGATGCCTGGGAAGTTTTTCCTATTTTCTCTGCTTGTACCTCTGAAAGAGGGAGGCATGGGGTGGAGAGCCTTTATAGATCAGCTTGCCATCTTCTCCATCTGTTCCAGTAAATAGTAGATAGAAACCATGAAAGGCAAAGCAAAAAATCAATGCATTCCTTTGCATGACACTTAGCACAAGGATGGCTGACTTACAGAGCTTACTTTAGCTCATTCTAAAAATCACTTTATAGATGAAAGATTTTTTTTTCTCTTCTCCCTGGGTTATTCTAGTTCATCATCATAATGATTCTCTCCTTCAGTTTCCATTGTGTGGCACATGATGTGATTCTTGGGGCTGCCCTGTGCAGGGCCAGGAGTTGGACTGTGATTCTGTGATTTTATGTATTGCTATTTTAAATTAAAGTGAAACAATTTTGTACTGTAAGACCACAGAAACAGATTCACAGCTGATATATTTTGCCTTTTCCTCATTTCCTCCAGCACAGCTATGTACAGTGATAGCCTGCAGTCTGACTTCTTCTGTGTGCTTTTCTTAAAGCATATTACATTAAAAAAATCCATCAAGTGTAAGTCTAAACACTGCAGCAAATTGTTCATTAGGGAGTTTGGAGATAGGTAGCCTTCAACAACCTATGCTATTAATACAACTTAGAACCACCTTTGAGTAGTTGTGCTGTCAATAAAATGCAGAAGGAAAATCAGTCTCCAGTCAACTTTTCATATGCAGAAACACCTGAACTCAAAATTATGAAACTGTGATTTTATATATATAAATGCCAGCGGTTTTATCTGAAAGTGCCAATATTACATGCTAATATCAGGCTATAAATGACACTCTTACTTGCTAGCTTTGAAAGTATTAATGCTCCTGATGACTTTTTGTTTTCTGAGATACAGAACTGAGGGGGTTCAGTAGTAATTTTTCAGACATGAGCACTCTGGTTGAAGTTGATTAGTTCAGCACTTGGAACAAATGGTCTTAACATTGCCCTAATTTTGTGTGCACCTTGTGTCAGAGGCAGATGTTGCTGATCAGCAGCGGATAATGCAGGCACCATATCAGCGTGGCTGATCTTGCTTCCCCAGAAAATAAGTGGACATTTTTTATTTCAGTGGTTAGAAGCAGCCCAAATCTCCTGCCTTCCCACATTTCAATATCTTGTTCTGTGTGGTGGGGGGAGAAGGGGGGGAGAACCTCTTACCAATGTGGCTCTTATGCTGTCTTAGAGTGTCTGAGCCTTTGGTTTCTCTTATTTACAGCCACATCTTGTGTATGTGGCAATTACAGCCATGACTTACTCTGCAGAAAGCATGCTGGGGAGGTGTGTAATTTCTGACACTGTAAATATGGGGAGAACTATTGCCAGATGATGATCAGCTCCTCGAGGGTTATGAGCCACCACAGGGTTTAACAATTTTGGATCCATGTCACTTTGCAATGCTTTTGCCTGGGGACTGTATGAAAGCTTTATTTAATCTTTAAAGATATTTTACTTTGAAGTTAGTTACATTAAGATAGTGAATGTTAAAAGCTGTGCACAGTGAGCTGTGGCTTCACTTATTCCCTTTTTTTTTTTTTTTTTTTGAGGGGGGTGGTGTCTTTCCCCTGCAGAACAGGGGAGCCTCAACATGAGGCAGAACCCAGGGAGAAATGCATAGCCAGAATAACTGTAACTAACACCAAGCTTAGCATTTGGCCTCTGCTGAACAACCCCTCTCTGTCTCAGGCTTCCTAAGCCAGACCTTGCCTGTTTCTGAGCCAGCAGCAGGGTTTGGACCCCTTGGACCCAAAGGATGGAGTGAAGAGGGGTGGCACAGGGGGTGACAGCAGCAGGTGACAGCCCCATGTCCCAGCAGCTTCCTGCCTCTGTTGATTTCTGCTCCTCTGGCCAGCTCCCAAATGGGTCAGCCCCAGCCCTGGGGTGGATTTCAGTAGCACTGTTACCTAGAAACTGGGTCTGTCTCTTCCTTCCACTGCTCACTGGCTGGAGGCTCAAGGGTGAAAGTTTTGCATGTGTTAGAAAACCTCAAAAAAAAAAAAAAAAAAAAAGAGAGAGAGAGAGGAAGGGATCCAGCTTGGTTAGCATTTCTAGACCACTGATAGTGCTGTCAACTGCTCTGCAACCTGCAAGGGGCCCCAAAATCTCCACTGAGCAAACGTGGGCTGTGCAAGACACTGATAGCTGGTTTTTGAGTCAGCACTTCCCAGTGTGTCCTGCTTGTCCTCTCTTCCAATGAAACACATACTGAAATAGGAGCCCTAAATGTCTCCTTTCCTGATCTGAAGCCGTGGCAGAATACTGTCATTGACTTGCTTCTGTGACAAAATCTGCACGGTGGCTGACAGCCACGACACCAAATGCTATTTGCCTTTTTGTCGTTGTCAGCAGTGTTAACTCTTAACGAGCAGAAAAGAGACAAAAGTGTGTGTTCTCTTCCAGGGCACACATCCCTCTGCCTCACTGCTGTGGGGTGAGCTGTGGTACCTACTGCTATGAGCAATGCTGCCTGTGCTTCAGCTGCTTTTCAGCAGCAAAACCTTTAACAGGATGTTTTCTTTCAGAATTAAGGTGTTTGCTGCACTTCTTTCATCTTGAAGGTAGATGAGGAGCAGTAGTGCCTGTGGCTACTCTAAACAGTGCCATTTATAGGTCAGGTCTGGGGTGGCTTTGGTCACAGGCTGTCCTTTGGCAGCAATCTGGTTTTGTAAAGTGGGATAGGGTCACACAAATATTTTCAAATGATTGTTTACTAAATCCTGTGATCCAAGGTGTGTGTGTGTAAGAACTTTATTTCCAATAACCACATCAGTTTATCTGTGCTTTCTGAACAGCTTGGTATGCTTGGCACAGTTTAACATGGCTTAAGTCTGTCTACAGCTGGCCTGTTGTTCAATTCTTCCTTACACTAGAAAATATAAGGAAATTCTTTTCCTCTCTGTGACAGTGCATGTCTGTAATTATCCAGAAATCATCTGAGAAATCTGAACCCAGAGAAACACAGTTTGATATCTGTGTGCTTGAAACAACAGAGCTTCTGCAGAGACCCTTAGCATTTATGGAAAATCCATTATGGTCAATACATATCCTTCTAATTATTTGATAGGAGCCTGTGCAAAGTGAAAGTTCCCCATCTGGTTCAGTCAGAGATGCTTTTTCTATTTTAAATTTTTTTTAACCTAGCTGCTATTTAATTTTCTGTTGATTTTCTCCCCACTGGACTCCTGTTTCCCTCTGCTGCTCTGTTCCATGTCAGCTTGCTTCCCATCTTTTATTCCTCTCACAGTTACAAGAGGCTCTGTCCAGCAAGTCTTACACTGGGCTCTGCCATGTGCTGACACCAATGTCTGCTCCAGGAGCTCTTCCTTTCCTGACCCCTTCCTGTGCTCATGCCCTCAGCTGGCCTGTCTTAAAATTGTATATTGTTTTCCTGGGTTCATTTTTCCTTTTTTTTTTTCTTTTTCTTTCTTTTTTTTTTGGTTGACTCAGTCATGATGGAGTAATGAACCTTTGACTCAGTTAAAGGATGCAGCTCCAGAAGATACTTCTTGATTTCTTAATTTTTGTGAGTTTTAAATTATTTTTTTCCCCATGCTTTGGATTTTATGCCTGACAACAGAATTGAAACAAATGAAGTGTTATAAATTTTGCTAAGCCCTCACAGCATTTTGAGAGTAGCTCAGGAATCATGAGACTGTTTTTAAGAGATTAGAGCTCTTTTTATTTTGTCTGGGTTTTAAGAAGTCCTTTGGCTATATTTGGGTCACATTTTCAAGCTTTCTTCTGCAACCATGAAGGCAAAAACTTTATATTTTATAATAAACCTGGAATTTAAGGGGGCATCGCTTCAAACAACCAAATACTGCAAGACACATAATTTGAGAGATGCCAGTTCTTCTGATCTTCTCCCAAAATGTGTTTTTACAGTGACCCCTTCACTACATTGGAGGTTTCTGGGTTTTTGTTTATTCAAGCCACTGGTTTTTATTTGTTTTCATCTATTGCTTTTGAACACAGCACATATGTGCAACCTGGGACAACTGTAAATTTCATAATGGATTGAGAATAAATAGTTCCATACTTAGCAAGAGCTGTTTCTTGCACTGACACTTCACCTCCCCTCCCTGGGGCCATAGGCTCATTCCCAAATCCTCTCTGTGCAGCTGATCCAAGTAGTACCTAATCCTCTTGATGCAGTTTGGTTCACTCTGAATCAGCAGAGCATTCTGTGTGCTCTTAACCTCCACACTGCAGCCACACCTGTAGGGGGGCTGCTAATCTCATTTTGATCCGCAGTGGTGGCAACAAACAGGTCACTTAGGGAGTTAATGGCAGCTGCTCCTCTAATTACTGCAGGAAAGCGATCCCACCATCCCGGATGGAAACGTCTGACTCCAGCCTACAAGGCACTTTCAGTGCACTAATTCTGTTAGTGCTCCATTACTGCTTCACTGGAGCTGTGTAGTCCATCTCCCAAAGTGAGGTAGTAAATCCCCAACCAATTCCAGAGCTGGGAAAATGTACAGACTAAAACATCACTGACATGATTGGGCATTGTTTTCTGTTGGGCTTGCTCTGTTTCTTGAGGTTTATCTGGACAGATCTTCCTTGCTAACTCTTAGCTTTAGGGGTTTTCATTCTCAACTTCACCTTGAAGGGAGTGGGATGCCAAAAAATATCCTGTGGATGTGGATCTGATCTCTCTGCTCCTTAGATACTGAAACATAAAATAAGAATATAAAGCTACACAATTGCAATGCCTTAAAGATTATCAGGGTCTCAGAAAACCTGACAGTGCCATGTTTATATATATCTTTAAACCAGGTGTATATATATAAACACAGAAGTCAAGAATGCCTTGAAACATCTGGGTAGGTATCCCTGGGCTTGAGATCTTGCTTCTCTTGGCATGAAAAGCACCACAGCAGCCTCAGTCCATGAGAAATAACCTGGGCTCTGTACAATAGCAAATGTTATAGGAATAACAGAGACAGGATTCCATGCTGCCCTTCACCCAAAGTCCCCACTAGCTATGTACAAAGGGGTTTATCTTCCTAAGTTTGGAAGGCTTTAATTTTTATGGTTTTTTTTAAGTAAGTGGGGATCCTCAAACTGGCATCTTTAGAGATTCCTTGGATTTCTTCCAATCATCCTCACTGTCATTTCTTCTGAAGCCCACTTGTACGTCTCCTTTGAGATGCACAAATTGCTTTGGAATTTGTTGTCAGGCAAAGTGCTTTTGAAGAGCAGAAGAAAATGTGTTGTGCTGGGAGCTGCTGGCTGGCCTGGTTTTGAAAGGAGCTCTAAATGAGGTGTGCTCACTGTGACAGATCAATAAATATGCCCAGATGCCTGAGCTGCCTCTAGGCATTCCCTGTTCACTTCTCAGCTGAACTGCAAAGACTCTTGAAAACTTTCCTGGAAGTTGTAAGTGGAAGGCAAAGTGAGAGCTGCTGAGCTCCTTTTAGCTCCTGGGATAGCAGGGGCTGGGTGATGGTGGCTCCTGCAGGCCCTGCTTGTCTGATACTCCCTGCATGCCCCGTGACTGGGATCTCTGTTAGCCAAAATTCCCTTGCACTGAGTCTTACGGAGTTCATGCCTCAAAAGTAACTCCAAGCTGCTTTTATATTTCTGTTCCTCTTGTTTTAAATGTATGAGCTGCATAAAAGTGTTATAAATTGTGATAGCCTTACTTAACTGCATTGCACATCCTGCAGTGAACAGAACCTAATGCTCAGAGCTCACTAATTCTGGCTATAGAAAGAAATATTTCTTCAGCCCTTCAAGTTAAAAAAAAAAACAAAAAACCTTTATGGTTCGAAATAGAAGTCTAATATAAAAAATTGCTGTCTGAGAGGAACTTTTCTGTCAATGCTTAGGGACCAGTGAAGTGAATGGTTATAGATGAGGTTGGAATGTAGCCTTAATGACAGGATGTGCTGACACTGTGCATTATCCTGCTGTGGCTTTATTTGTACAGCCACAGTGGAAGCCCCTCATGTGAGAAGGTGAGGGAGTGTCAGAGTAAATCCTGTGATTTGGTTGAAGGTGTGACTGCATCTGGTTGGGCAGTGCCTGATTATCTATAACACAAGGTGTTCACTGTCTCCTGGGACTTGGACAGAGATTAACACCCCCTTGGAAAACTGCATCTCTGTTTCCATAGGGAAGGACCACCCTGACACAGGGAAGCACCAGCCCAGCAGATGACACACACCTTCAAGGAGCCAGGGCTGACATGGTGAGTGTGGCACGAAGCTGTGCCCCCTCCTGCTGGACACGGGCTCGTGCCCTCATTCCCTAGCGCTTCCCAGGGCTCCTTGGCTCTGCTGTGCTGGCCGGGCTGCTGGCTCTGCCTTGGGCAGATGGCTGATTTCCACAAGGAGGGGCTGATATCCACAGGGAGGGGCTGATTTCCACAAGGAGGAGCTGATTTCCATGAGGAGGGGCTGGCTGTTGTGGCCCCTGTGTGACCACCCTGGCACCAGGCACAGCTCAGCTGTAGCGGAGCACATGAGAGCCACATTCGTCTTCCCACTGACGCCGGGTCTGACCTTTCCTGAGGAAAACTGGTGGTGTCACTTGGAGCAGATGGTGAACAGGAGCTTGGTGAAACATCTGTGGTGTCATTTTTAAAGAGTCCTGTCAGGCTGCTTGAGGGCTGGGGCTGTGGAACCAGGAGATGGCTGCTTCTCCTCATTCCAGAGGTGAGCTGCCACTGAGGGCAGTGTGCAGCTGATATGGGATGGAAAATGTGACTGTGCCTCCATGCAAGAAATTGCCAGCATTCCTTTGTGATGTCCTGAGCTAGGTGAAATATAGACTCTCATCTTCCACAGTGTTGGACCTGGCCAAATTATCCAGCAAAAAATGTTCAAAGCCCAGTGGTCACGAGGGATCTGTTGGACACACTCAGGCAAGAGGCTGCACGTGTGGATTGCTCGCTGGCCATGGCACAGCTGCAGATGGAATTCTGACAAACCCACCCTTGTCAGCACTGCAGCCATTCTCAGGAGCCTTTAAAATCCATTGTGTAGCATTTAAATGGATATTTAGCAAATTCAGCCTGACTGAAGAATCCGTGTTGGCTGTTCTGTTTCATCTCCCAGAGGCAGGAGGTGAAGATGTCTAAAGAGAAAATGGGCACCACTCTGTGATGGGCTGGGGAATTTGGGAATCCCAGCTGATGGGGTTTTCACAGCCATTGCTGTGAAAACTGCTGTGTAAACCACTGTGTCACCCATACCTGTCCAAGGACATTTCTGTGCACATCTGAGGTGGGTCCTGGCTGTATCAAGGCTCACAAAAGTAATGGTGCCAAGGGCTGACCCAGGCAGGTAATGGGACCTTTCTCTGCTCCAGAGGGAAGGGGATGGGAGAGATCATGGACAGAGGTTGCCCAGAGGAGCTGATGATGCCCTGTCCCTGGAAGTGGTCAAGGCCACGTTGGATGGAGCTCTGAGCAACCTGGGCTAGTGAAAGGAGTTCCTGCCCATCACAGGGGGGTTGAAATGAGATGTTCTTTAAGGCTCCTTCCAATCCAAACCATTCTGTGAAACTTTGAGCAGCAGGAGTGACTGAGGGGAGTGTTTGGAGGGGTTATGGGAAAAGGCTAAAAGCAATGGGAAGTTTTCATCAGTGCAGAGTGTCTCACGTTGCTGAGATAACTGGGCCAGGTGAGAGAAAACAATCTCTGTGCTCAACATCCCTAGACCCTGTGAATTACCAGAGCCAACATGGACTTAGATTTAGGGTGTTTGTGCTTCTGTTGGTGCTTTCTGAGCCTGCACTGATTTCCCAGCTGTGTGATCTGCTTTGTGTGCTGTTTGCACCTGACATACAGCTCCTGATGTGTCAAGCCTCTTTCAGGCAGCTCAGATGCTTTGGGTTATCACTTCTACCAATAATCTTACATCCTCCAATATTTCCTGGTAACCTGACAGATTCCTGGAAATCTTGGCTTCCAAAACAAGAGTGCCTCTTCATTTTGTGTGTGCTGAACCTGGCATGCTGAGGGTACAGGAGATGGGCAGTGCCCCATAGATGTAGGAGGTTTCTGTGCACATCCAGGGGCTGCTGCTTTTTTGTGTGCAGATTTTAAGAGCTGTGCCATAGGTGGCTGCCTGGAAGAGACCCCGTTTCAACTTCAGAGAATACTTTGGAACTGAACTATCTCTGTCTGAGGGAAGTGGTGACAGACAGACAGGCTTGTCACCAGCAAGTGTCCTGACAGGGACAGTGTTGGCAAGGGCAGGTATTCCTCCCAGCAAACCATGTGAACCATGTGAGAGGCTGAGGAGGAGCCAACAAAAAGGATGAGGTAGTTGCTATTCCTGTTAGCTGGTTTATTTCTCAGTGCAACCACCCCGTGTTTACCTATGATATCTACACAGCACCTCTGTGTGTTTCATTGTGGCATCCAAAAAATGACACAGGGATGTGCCCATTTTTCCCTTCCCCTGGGCATAAAGGGAAATCCAAGCTGGCAAACAGGTCCCTGAGAGGTATTCCTTCCCTTCAAAGGCTCCTTGGGACTGGCCCAGGTCAAATAAACACGTAGCTGTACAAACGTGAATGAAAGAAGGAAAAGTGGTGACAGCAATTCAAACCCTGGATTGTCTCTGGGGGAGTAGGATAAATGTAGGGGGGATAGAATAGAAGAAAATAAAGATTGTGTAGAAAGTAATCTCAGCCTAAGGAGTTGCAGCTGGGCCAATTATCATCAAAGATTAGGAGCAGGCCTGACTTTACCAGGCCACAGGTGTAAGCAAGGAGAAGAAGATGCTATAAAAGGGTGGGGTGGCTGGGTGAGAAGGGCACTGGAGTCAGTGGCTGCTTTGTGAGGAGGAAAGAGTCAGAGCTCTGAGGAGCTGCCCATGAGAAACAGCAGGAGGTCTGGAACTTTTGCGATAAGGAGACAGCAGCATGGAGCACCTGCAATGAGATGACAACAGATAAAGGATGACTGCCTGGTTTGGGTGCAGTAGCAGCTGTCTGCAGCAGTGGGAACAGGATTGTAATGGAGTTAGTGTACTGAGTGAATCACACATCCCCAGAGCCCTGGGAGGATCCCCCCATGGATAGCGTGAGCATCCAGGACAGTTTATTCTCTTTGCAATCTCTGAGCACTGCTCTCATAGTAAAAGCTCCTTTCTCACACATTGGTGATGCTTCTGCTGCCTTCCTCAGTGGGGCCTGGTTTGGGTACCCCAAGAGACAGCAACATGTGCCAAGGGCTTTGCCTGTGCCCGAGTTCACACACCCCCAAGCCTGCACCCAAACTGCCGTGCTCCCTTTGCAGGGTCTGTCTGCCCCACATGTGCTTCTCTCTTCTTTGTCTGGTGCCTCTTGGCTCCTCCACACTAAGGGGGTGTCTGCCCCTGAGAACACTGAGCCCTAAAAACCTGCTGGAACGGTTGAAATAAGCACTGGGACACCATGCTCAGCAGAGTCCCTGCTTTTGCCTGTTTGGTTCTTCATCCCTGGCTCTGCTGTGTGCCTTCAGGACAGAGCTGTTTGTGTCTCCAGCACTAACTGTGGCTGTTAAACACCATCCTCACGCTACTCAAATGACAAATTCTTGTCCTTAAGGTGAGTTGGCCGTAGCAGGGTCTGCCAGAGCACAAACCCACCAGCCACAGGCACTGCTGGGAGTGCTGCTGCTGCTGCTCCAGGTGCTGCAGGTACTGGACTGGAAGCGATCACTTTTGTTATCAAATACAAGGCATCCAGGCTGACTGTTAGGTTTCATCTGATCACAAGGCAGGCTTTTATTAATCCCTTATCAATGTAGTGCTTTTGATTGAAATCTGTCTCTCTCTTTCAGTCTCCTCCCCCCTTTTCCTTGCAGGACATAAAAGACAATGGAAGGGATAGGGCCAAACTGCTCTTCTGCAGACAAGAAGCCAATTGTCTAAAAACAACACTTCATTCAAGACCACGGGAGACTGAGGACAGTGGCAGGAGCATGAATATACAAAAGTGCCTACTGTTAAGGCCACAGCTTTAAGTGTTTAAATTCAAATCACATTTCCATTTGAGGTTTGAATTTATGGCAAGAACGTACACACAAGGGTTTCAGTGTTCTAAATAAATCTCATCTGACTTCTCAGGGTATTCCTCATGGCAACACATCAGAGCTGAGTGCAAGGGAGACTCGCTTTCCTTGCTCTATGAAGGAAAAACATTGAAGTAGGTTATTTTGGTTTGGGTTGGGTTTGTGTGCTCTGTGTTAGTAAATAACACAGCCTGTCATATCTAGGCTCTGGTTTTCTGATTGTGAGGTTAGTCCTTTGCTTGGAACGCTGTTGTTCTTGGACCTTTGCCTTGAGCTGGAGGGCTTATATGTGTGGAGGAAGAGGAGGAACCGAGCTAAAAATAAAGTGGAACAAAACTCTGCTTATTGCCATGGAGTAGATAATGTTTTCCTAGATGTCTCAGCAGCCCTGTCCTTGCAGGCAGTGGGGACTGGCACAGCCTGCTTTCATCACATGTGAGCCATGATTAGCTGTGTCCCATATCGCCCTCCTCATATTCTGCTCTGTGCTCTATCTAATATTTTGCTCATGCTGGTCACAGCAACAGCAAGAGAAACAGGCTCCACTTTCCATTACACATCGAGCAAGGAGCATTTGCATTGCAGATGTAAGAAGCAGGTCACATTGCTTGGCTCCTTGGCTCCTCTATGTCCCTCAGCGTGACCCTGTGGTGTCTGCTCCTGCCACAGCCCCGAAATGATGGCAGATGCTGAGAGCTGCAGGGACTGCAGCACAAAAATACCTGTGTGCTCACAGGACCAAAAGCACTCTCTGTCTCTCTCTGTGGAGAAGCACTGAAGACAGGGAATGAGGGACTTCTGCACAGCACTCTCTGGGACAGGACTTGGCACACACAGGAGCTGAGCAGATGTTGGATTGCTTATGGGAGCAATGAGAATATTCCCAATTACATCAGGTCAGCTGCAAACCAGATGTGAGACTACTGCCCTTAGTCAGGATTTAGAAGAAAGCTTCTGTTGGACTGGACATTCCCTCCTTGCCTGTTTTCATGGTTTGAATGCATGACCCTAAACCCTCACCTGTGAAACCCTGTTGGTGCTGGGTGTTTGGCTAAAAGCACAGGATTGACTCAGTGCACAAACAGCCCTGTTCAGTATAGATGCCAGAGAGGCAGATAAAATATTCAGATGTTCAAATATTTTCCATGAAAATCTCCCAGCTGAGGTTATCTTTGACCAGTATATCAACATCCACCATCACACAGATAAACAGTGACCAAGGAAAGATCACAGAGGTCACATCCTCTGCCTGCCCAGCCACGGTCCTCTTGCACTGATAAAACATTCCTGCAGCCTTACAAGTTCAAAGAAATGAGAAAAGGGCTTCTATCAGCAATGTGGTTTTAGTCAGGTTGTTGTGAATGGTTTATGCACAGTATCACAAGGTGCTCAGTTTCTGAAATATCGGTACAAGCAGAATATAATTTAGAGTTTGGGTTTAGTGTCTCTGTACTGAGGCAAGGTGTATTTTTAGGTGTTTTAGAAACCAAACCATAATAATATTTCTCTGTGTGAGTAGAGCACAGAGCACTGGTGATGCCTCTGGTGTCCTTTCCCAACATGTATTGCCTGTGCTCCCTGGGCCAGTGGCTATCTCCCAAGGATCAAACCAGGGTATCCTCACAGAAAATTCCCAGGTCTGGCATTCAAGTTTGGTTATATTATTAGCACACCCTATTTCTTCTTTTAGGGCAGCTAATTGAGAAGCTGCAGCAGAGCTGTCTTTTCTGAATCCCCAAAACCACGGAGGTCCCTTTTCCTTCGCAGCAGTAATTGAGAACATGTAGTCAGATTGCCTCTGGGAGAGGTGAGTTATTAAAAATCAGGCACTTGAGTACTAATTTTGTGAGCTGGAATGATGGTAAAGGGCAGACAGGCAAATCCCTTGTGCAGAAACCTCAGGCAGGCCATGACCTCTTGCCAAATGCAGCTGTGTGTTGCTTCAAGTGTCTTACTCTAAAGTCCTCTTCATGCCTAGGAAAGGGGTTTGTGCACCCAAAGGGGTGAATAATTTTCTTCCTGTGTGGTCACTTGCTTTATTAAAAGATGTAATCTCTTCTTACAAACTTCGTGTCATTTAGTGGGGAACAGTAATTTGATGTCATGTGGGTCGTGAAGGGCAGGAATTGTCCATCTGCATCCCAGTCCTGTGTCTGTGCCTTACCTCTCTAGGAAATGGGGGGTGAAAAGAGACCCTGAAGCACCCTCTACCATCACGTTTTTCCATAATTAAGGCATTCTCTTTTTTCTCTTCCTAGTACATTTGGTGCCTCACAGATTTCTAGCTCAGTAAATCACTTCCCTCCCCTTGGCTGCTGTGCATTTCGTCCGTGCTGGTTGCAGTAGGAGCAGGGTGGCCAGGTGGAGTTCCTATGTCAGCTCCATCCCTGCAGCCACTGGAAATTCAGGTTGTGTAGACAGTGTCATCATGGAATTATGGAATGTTCTGAGCTGGAAGTGACCTACAAGGACCATTGACTCCAACTCTGGCCCTGCCCAGAACAAACCCCAAGAGTCACACCATGTGCCTGTGAGCATTTTCCAAATGCTTCTTCAACTCTGTCAGGCTTGGGGCTGTGACCACTGCCCTGGGGAGCCTGTTCCAGTGCCCAGCCACCCTCTGGGTGAAGAAACTTTTCCTGATATCCAAACTAAAGCTCCCCTGGCACGGCTTCAGGCCATTCCTGCTCACCAGAGAGAAGAGATCAGTGCCTGCTCCACCTCTTCCCCTCATGAGGAAGTTGTGTTGTTTGCACATGACCTGGGACAACTCTCCCAAGACTCCTCTGGATGCAGGACAAGGATGAGGCTTGTGCCCCAGCCTTGCTCCCCACTGCAGTGAGGTTGAAGTGACTCACTCTTCCAAACCACCACTACAACAGAGCTGGGTTTTGGTTAGCCCTCACCTTGTCATTTCAGGGTTTTGGAATTAAAAAAAAAGAAAGAAAACAGCAGCAAGGGAGCCTGGCAGTGCCATCTGTGCTGAACACTTGCCACCCCTCACCAGCTGGGATCTGCACTAGAATCTGCAGCCAGCATCTGCTGGGGAAGCTGGTGAGCTCCAGCTTCAGTATAAGGGGAGCAAATTGCTATTGGAAGGAAAAAATCCTATACCAAAGCAACCTCAAAACCAAAACAAGAAGCAGGGTGTCACCTGGAAGCACATCCTGAGCCTGAGTGGGCTGGACATGAACCATCCAAGGTGAATGGGTGGAAGCTGGAAACGCTGCCTTTTTTGTGCCAGCTGAAGGTCTCACCTTGACTCCTGAAAATTCAAATACTCAGCTCAAAGTCTCCAAGATGTGACTCTTAAAAAATAAAGACAGCAGGGTTTGTTCCTTCCATGAGGTAGCTCAGTGTCTTCATGGCACCTCTGGAGGTACAGCATGGGTGAAGTTGGCTATTTTGTTTGAAGACTTCACCTTGCCATTACGATTGTTCTAAATCTCAGGGCTAAATTATGTTGTGCTACTCTTATTCTGATTTGGTCTCCTCCAATGGCTGTTGAAAAGAAAAGAAAAGAAAAGAAAAGAAAAGAAAAGAAAAGAAAAGAAAAGAAAAGAAAAGAAAAGAAAAGAAAAGAAAAGAAAAGAAAAGAAAAGAAAAGAAAAGAAAAGAAAAGAAAAGGAAAGGAAAGGAAAGGAAAGGAAAGGAAAGGAAAGAAAAGAAAAGAAAAGAAAGAAATGTGTTGTAATTCTCCTTGCTCACCATTCTGACGTGAAATCAAATCCAGCTCTTTCCTCTGGTTTATTACTGAGCACCACTACAGGAGGTGGTTAAGGGTTTTTTAACTGGCTGCTACACAAGTATCACTTTAATTGCACAAAATGTGTGCTGGATATTGAGAATACTTTCAACCAGTTGTTTGCCTTGTTTGTGTGGCATCACTAATGTAATACCATCTTTACAAATTATGACTTCCCCTGTGTTATGGAAACAGAGTGGAGAGCTTTTTTCAAAATTTAACAACCACACATTCTCATGTCCCATAATTTGCAATATTCAAACCAATTATCACATCAGTAAAAACATGAAAAACAGTTTCACTGTTACAGTCATTATTGAGAATACATGGCTGTAGTGGTTGAAAACGTGCTATCTACATCTACATACATCTTAGTGAGTGCCAAAAGACTTAAAAGAATCTTGTATCTTTCAAGCAACTACAGTGCTACAAATAACCACAGTGGTGACAAACAAGTGCACTTTCTTGTGTGGTCATGGCTCAAATTGTGCTTTCAAGATGAATGTCTAATACTATCAGACTGATACAGATTTTAAATCTCTGCTGTCAGAAGTGTGAATAAGGTTTGCTTTAGCAGCTGGGAAAACATATTTAAAGCTGGGAATAAATTAATATGAATAAGAGGATGTGTGGGGAGCTGTTTAATACTGCTGGGAGCAGAAAGACCAGCTTTTTTCAGTTAATACAAACAGAATATTTGCATCCACATCTTAAGATGTGCACCCAGGAGTGACTGAAGGCTGCTGTATAGATGTTTTTGTTGGTAGGATTTTGTCAGCAAAGACTGCAGTAGAGACAGCACTTGTAATGATAAAACTTACCTTCTTCCTAGAGAGACAAATATCCCCCAATCAATGTGATTAATACAGTAAAAGACTCTGCTGCTGATGTTGGTTCTGCCTGTGCTGGTGGCTTATTTTGCCACTGTTGCTCCCTCAGTGGGAGAGCATTTTTCTTTTCTTTGTGGTTCCACATTTGGTTTCAAAGTGACCATGGATGGAAGCCCTCACCTGAGCAGCGTGGAGGTGGCTGTGTGGAGTGCATGTATGGTCACATAACTTGGAGGAAAATATCCCTTCCCCGAGTCTGCAATATTATTTCAAATACAATAAAGCATTAAGCCTTGATTCAGTTATAAAACTTAATGAAACACTGCTACAGAGGTGTTTCAGGAGCCCTGCTGGCTTCCCTTGCTCTTCATAAAGTTGCTGAACAACCTTCTGCTGTGTTTTGGTTTAATTCTCATGGGAAAAGTTTACCCTTTTGTTTCTCTGTAGCTCACTAGATGCTGACAGCCAGCACAACATTGTGCAAGACATGGGAAAAGGGAAAGGAGGGCAGGGAAAACTAAGAAGAAACACAACAGAGGATGTACCCACCAAGGTAACCAGAAAGCAGCTCTAAGTAGCAAAACTGTGGGACTTCCAACAGCCTGATGTTCTGTGGATAAATAAAATGAAGCTGATTTACACTGATGACTTCATTGCATTTCTGCAGAGCCCAACTGCAAAGTCCCCATTTGCCATTGAGTTCAGCATCCTGGATTTGCACATGTGGCATTCCCTGAAGAGAGAGACTCTCAGGGATGAGGCACAGCAAGGTCAGCCCTGTGAGCTGCCAGTCTGTTTCCCTCACTCCCAGTGCTGCTGCTGAGGCTGTGGTGACTCAGGGAGCTGAAAGCAGACCCAACACACATCAATAGTGGCCATGTTATGCCTGTTTGTCCCACACAAGTGACTCAGCATCAAAACAGTCACTTAGTGACAGTCTGGGGCTCTTTTTCAGACCCCTCCATCCATGGAAGGAGTGAGCAAAGGAAGCTGGGAGACAGATGTGCAGCTGATGCAAACACAAATCCTCCTAATGAGCTCAGTGGAGCTGAACCAGTTCCATCAGCAGAAGAAATTTCCCTCTTTTCCCAGGTCTAAAATGGTGGCCTGCAGCCTGGCTCACCCATGCCCAGCCTGAGCACTGTCACTTGCTCCCAGGAACGTTCCCTGTATTTTCAGGAAGGGACAGTGAAGGTCCAAGGGAGGAGATGAGGGCACAGAGCTGGAGCACCAGACAGTGTTTTTGGTTCACCACCTTGGCAGCTGCTGGGTTTCTTCTTGGGAGGCTCAGTTTGGCAGAGTGTGAGGCACTGAGCTGGTGTCCTTCTGCATGGCAAGGATGTATCAGTCAGCTGTAATCCTTTACAGCTCATCCACCCTCTCCTTAACAGACACTTTGACAGGGGGTAATAAATAAATAAATGTACATTTTTACATAATCAGCAACAACAAAGCTCTAGGGACTTCCTGAGAATCTGAAAATCTGGTTGCAAAAACAAGCAAAACCACTTCTCCAGCAGTTAAAACTCAGGGCTCTGCTTTGAACTTTCACCACGTTTTTTAAACAAAGTCATCAGCAGTGATTGCATCCAGTTTGAGATCATTGCCATAATTAATTTTAATTAAAGTGTACAGAACTTAAACCTTGTGAAGGTTTCTTTTGTGTCCTTGTGTTGCACCAATGTTCATGTATGATGGGACATCACTCACATGCAGTTTTGCAGTTCAATGTTGACTCACACAGCACCTGCCAGCTTAGCCATGCTTTGAAAATACAAAATATGCTCCTGAAAGCAGGTTGTAGTGAATGCCAATACGATGATTACATAAACAGAGGAATCTACTGTCATGTGTAAATGCAATTTTGTAAATACCACATCGCACGTGTCCTTGCACGTGCCCAGAGGTTTTTATGGCATTCAGGGGATTGATTTTGCTGTGCCCTCATCAATCTATTCCATGTGATGATCTCAGTTTGAGGTGATGATGCACCGTGGACAGGGATTTGATCCACGCTTCCCAAATCTCTGTAACTCTGGCTGTTTGACTGACAAATTAATCTCCTGCTCCCCCAAACTGGAGCCAGCCCCAGCTGCTGTGTCGTTCACTTTTGGGAAGCTGTGAAAAACAATGAGTGCAGCTACAACTGACTTGAGGGTGAGAAACATTTGGTATGGATATAAAAGTGTTCCTGGCACAGGACGAGAGGCCATCTTAATACCTAATTGGCTTTATTCTCACTATACTTTCCCTTGGCAACTGCCTGCAGGTTCAAGCAAGTGATATTATTCCCTTCAGACATCATATAAAGAGATTCTGACACAGAAATCAGAAAACCAGCAAGTATATAAAGGTGTGATACAATTCATTTGCTTTTGAGAATATAATTTGGATTTAGTAGAAAATTAAAGTATTTCTTTCCTATATTTGAAACAAATGTATGGAAAAAGTAAGTTATTTACCATACAAATCTCCATATAAGCAGGTCCCTGTGTATAGGAAAGGCTGGAAAAAAGTACTTGAAAAATGTTGGTTGAAAAATGCTTGTCTTCCTGAAATTTACTGCCACCTTGAATTAGTATTCCTCATGTTAAGTGCTTGTCAAGCACATGGCCAGTAAATAACGCGGGTGGTGTAAACAGAGCTGTGTGATCAGGAAGTTTAAAAAGGTTTGCTAATGCCTTTTGGGGGGTCTTCCTGTTTCCCAGATGAAGAGTTTTCCTGCCCAGAACACTCTCAGATATCTGTATGAGCCCGTGTTGGCTCAGCCAACAGTTCACCTCTGTTCTGCAGATTTGAGCCACAGGATTTGTTTCCAGTTCCGCTTCCCCATTGCCTCCCGTTCTCAAAGGGGAGCGGGCACGATCAGGAGTGCCCAGTGTCACTATTGTCATTGCTAAACCAAATGAGAATAAAGCTGGACAAGCTCTTGAATGGCCTCCTGGAAGCCAGTGTTTAACTCCTGGTGTTGGGATGAAAAACACAGGTTTTTCCCTGCCCTGGGAAGCGTCCAACACTAGTCTGCATCAGAATTGCTGAACAGACTGGACTTTGAGATCGAGCCAGGAGATTAATTCCTACTTTCCTGTCACAGCCTCCTTCCTCTTGAAGGTGGAAAACAAGCCAAAAACCCCTAGAGCAGCGTGTCTGGCCTTTGCTGCTGGCTGCCAGGGCCCTGAGTGCACCCGTTGCCTGGCTCCTGGGATCCCCAGGCACCCCATTCCCACCCCTGGCTGCTCCTCACGTGCCTGCTGGATGCCCCCATCTGGTCATGGACCCAGTGTTAGGTCACCAAGCTGCTCCTTGACATGGCCACCACCCTTCACCTCTTGGGCAATCCGTCCATCTACCCTAGCTCCCCTTTGTTAAAGGGCAAAAATTTGTCCTGGACCAAAATACTTTACTGTCAATATGCTTGGGGAGCTGGGCTTTACGAAGAGAGATGTTGGAATTTCCTACAGGGAATTGGGAGACCTCTCCTTGACTGCTACCAAATTACAGAGAGGCAAACAAGTAAACCAGGGACAAAAGTAGGTGGTGCTCCATGGAAGCAGCGGTGGAGCTTAGGAGCTCAGGAAGTCTTTTCCAGAGGGTGGTGTTTGGATCGTGTTTCATGAGTTCAAAGGGAAGATGGCAAAGTGCCAGGAGGAGAGGCCCTTTGATTACTGAATGACAAAGTGCAGCAGGCTCTGGGAGCCCCTGAGCTGAACATAAGGAGAGGTTGGGAGAATATTAGGGACAGAAGGATCATGTTACACTTGTGCTGCTCCTGCCCTCCCCTTGCTGTCCACCTCTGGCCATGGCTGGGCACAGAATGATGGGCCTGAAGGGTCCTTGTCTGGAGTGGCCACCTTGTCACCTCATCAGTGCCTTTCAGGAACAAAACACAGCCTCTGAATGATGGTTCACAGAGATCACCTCTCCTGAAGTCCTGCCTCTGCATAATTAATGACTCAGTCTTCAGAACAGGAGGGTTTGGGGCAACACTGCTGCCTTCTTGTGTGGATCCTTGGCATGTAGTGCTTTTTTTGGTGACCAATTTGAATGGATTACCTTACCTTATGGTGTCTCAAACCTGTGGGCATAGGAACAGTGAATAACACCAAATGTAAGTTTTAACATTATTTGACTGACTTTTTTTCCTCAAACATTAAGTAAATTCATCATCTTAATTTAGCAGATGTGATCTTTCAAAGTTAACAGAGCACAATTGCTTATTGCTGTCAGATTTATTTATAGATCTGTGACCAATGTTCTACATGAAAGCCTAGCCCAACATTAATTTTAATTGTACTTGTGCAATGTTTCTCTAGGTTAGAAGCTATAGACTATAAACTTGGTTTGCCTAACTTACCTTTCATGAGTTCCTACAATAATCAAATGAACCCTCAAGTAAGGAGTAGCAGTTTCTATGCTTCACTCTGATCCATTGAAGCTCCAAAATCCAAGCTGCAGTAAAGAGGAAAAACAACAGCATGGTTCCATACCACCTCGGACATGCCAGTGGAATAATTAATTTGGTCTTCTTGATGATCTTCTTCTATGTTTCCAAGTCAAAACTGATTTGAGTAAGACATCAGTTCAGAGAGAATTAAATTCAGTTTTTGCTCATTGTGATAATTAAAAAAAACTTTGTTTTTCTCTTAGTCCCCTGAGTTTGTCTGATGTTTTTCTCTCAGACAAAGGGGTCAGTGCCAGAACGGATGTCAAACAACGTAACATGAAACGTTAACGGTGATTTGCATTTTATTTTGTTTCTCATCAGGTTCCCATCTCCCCACTGACTCTCTCAGGATGAGTGTGTGCTTTCCACGTGGGTTGGAGGCTTTCCTCCCCCCTCAGGTTTTGGCCAAGGCCTTGTCTGGAGGCCTTGGGCTCTCTCAAGAAAGGCAAACAATGCAATCTTGTTAACACAAGGTCCTTTGTGTGGATTAAACAGAAATAGATGGATCCTCAGCTATGGCAGAGGCTATCCCCACGCAGATGCCAGAATGTATGAGTCCACTGGACAGCTGTAATCAGGTCCAGGCAGTAATCCCTGCCAGCTGTTGCACAGATGTGCAGGTCAGAAGCGTTTCTATTTTGGGAAGGCTAACAGGCACCATCTAAGTCCTCCTCTCTTTGCCCACAGCACAGCCCTTCCAGTGGAATGTAGTACCAAGGCCTGTTGGTTTCTAAATAACTCTCCAAATCATTTGAATGTAAAGATTTCTGGTGTTAAAGTGTAATGGTCTATGGAAGTGAATAGCTGGTGCACACCTCAGAGCCTGATTTTGATCTAACCCTGTCCAAATCAGATTGCTGTAAATCAGGAGTGCCTTCAGAAGAGAGATACAACAGAGAAATGAGGCAGGAAACAATGCTCTGAAGAGGCAGAGCTTGCAGGTTTGCCAGCAGGATTGCCAGGAAGTGCAGGTGCTCTGCAGAGTGGGATCACAGTGGCAGCTGCTTCTCTGCAGATGAGTTACAATGGGTTTCATAGCAACTGCTCCAGTCCCAGGGGAGAAAGCCCTCCAAAAGGCTCTCCAAGTAACCATCCTGGGACCACAAGCATAGGCTGACTGGGAGAAAAGGTGCTGGAGCCTGACCTCTGGTCTCTTCTGCCTCCTTGGAAGGGGCAGGGAAAGCCCCTCGTGTTGCATTGGCAGAGGCAGTGCCTATTAAATATGGGAAATAGGTGTGCAGAAGGTGCCTTTGACTTTGTGCACCCAACTGGAGAGGTTCTCACAGACTCCAGAAAGGAAAGAAATTGCTCTGAGGCAGATTCTGTCATCCTAAACCAAGCAAAATGCCCAGGAAAATCCCAGGAAATTTACTCAAATGAGGATTGCTGTGCTTAAGCCCAGCCATTTTTCACTACCTTTCTTCACCTTGTTGTGACCTCAGATATTCTAACTTGAACATAATCTATTCTTTTGCTGAACTTCCATGCACACCTAAAACAAAGTGAATTTATATTGAATGTTTATTATAATCTTACAGTTCAATTATACATATACATTTAAATTATGTGTATACAAAATACACATATATTCACACAGATAAAGGAAGTACATATATATATATATACACACATATAGACAATAATCTCAGCTTCAAAAGACAAAGAAAATGTAGAGGTAGAATACCACCAGTAACTCATAGTGTTTCTGAAAGCCTTTTATGAGGGTAACCCTGAATAAGTTAAACAGTCCAGTTCAGGAACACCAGCTTGGATATTTTCAGGGGCATATGGAGAAAATTCCTTGCAATGATTACAGAGCTGTAAACTGCTGCTGAGTGGTAACCAATGCTACATGCAAATGTGGAAATTGCTTGTTAAGTGTAATGTTCAATGATAAGTGTTTTGATTACAGTCGTTTTAGGGAAATCTGATATATGGCAGCAGCGAGATTGAAGGAATATTAATTCCACCTTGGATCATCTCAAGGCTTGGGACTGGCAGAAGACAGAGATAACTTTTCTCTCCTGGACAGCGTTAAGTTATAGATGGTTGTGAATTATTTGGGTTTTTACAGGTGAAAGAAAGAGCAGGACATTATAGCCTGTCAGAGTGCAGAACCACCCCACTGGCATCCCCAGGTACAGAACATACACTGCCAGCTCTTCAAAACTCAGCAGGCAGCTTCATTGGCCAAAACCATAATCTTGCACTGGAAAAAGAAAAGGAAATCCTGGTCATAAACCCACAACTTTTTCCCAAGGATGTAGGAGCAATATTTCTCATGAAGCTATTTTTTTTTCTGAAGACATTGGAGATAAGATGTGGAGAAATGCCTTCTGGTGAGGGGCTCCATAGCTCAGAGACTGAGCTCACTGGGATGTGGTGTTGGGTCTTCCTCCCCAGCACCAACTCCATGCAAAGTGGCCTCTTAAAACTGGCTCTGCTTACAGGTTATGCCCTGGAGGACCCCATATGTATCTTCCCACCCTGTTCCCTCTCTCACCTTGGATTTGGGAGCCTCTCATCAGGCATATCTAAGTTATCAGATGCATTTGCATCTGAGCTCTGATTTTTTTTATTTGTCTCTGATCTCTGATTCAATCCTCTTATTTTTTCCCCTGATGGATTAATATGAGGGCAAAACACATCATTTTTGAAAAATACAAATGAAAAGTAAGTAACAGAATGTGGGGAATGTACACTGCTAATTCCTGACATTTTAATGAACTCTGTGGTCTCATTCTGGCACCGAGGACGTCTGGTCAAAGCAGACCCCTTAGGGCAATGACAGGCTCATAAATTAATCTCAGACAGTATTTTTTGTGGATTTTCCCCATTGCATATTCAGCACAGACTTGTGCTTGGTGAATAAAACAAAGAGTTTAAGGACTATCTTTAACTGGACACCAAAATTTTGTTTGTCCCAAAAGAGAGCCAACAACAATAATCTGGGGAAGGAGAAGGAGGATGACTGTCCTTTGGTTCCTGACTAAAACCAGCCTCAGATGGGGATCAGGACATTTTCTATACATACATGTGCAGACACATGATTTTGCACAGAATTGCTTTTTGTCCTTCCAGCATTCAGCCTATCCTCTATTTTATCTGCTTTTTATCAGTTTGTAAATTCCCATTCACAAACGGAAACATCCCTGAGGAGCTTCCATCATCCGCTTGCAGCTGGATGCCATGGTGATATGAGTCTGAGAGGTGCTGTGCTGCACATTCCTGGGCTGAGAGGGACCTGCCAGCCCTCCTTGGGCTGTGGCAGCTGCCAAAGCCACCCAGCTGAAGGGCTGGAGATGCCACTTGAGCATCTCAAGGGTCATTCCCCAGCAGGATGTGTCAGCTTGTGTAGAGGTCTACACCCCCAGTCATTATTGACACAACTACCTCAGATACCTGGCACATCCATGATCCACAGGCTCAACACTGGCAAGCCAGCTGTCGGCACTTTGATAGTGAAGTGGATTAAAACCTTGATAATCTGTGAGTGATGGGTATTGTGAAGGTGCCTAAAAGGACTGGCTTGCAGAGAAAAGGCTTCCCACACTCAGCCAGGACCATTAGTGGCATATGGTTTGCTGGCTGCAGTAAGCACAGGAATATGTCAACCAAACAAAATGCTGCATGATCATTATGCTGCCCTTAATCAACTGGAAGGCACCTTCCTGAATGCCAGAGAGAAATGCACCAGCTGCTGTTGAATAGGCTTCCTTGCCTCCAAATATGAACATAACCAACAGGACATCTGAGTCCAGATTGTTTTCCAACACCTCATCCATCTCCAGCTCTGACTCATGAGATTACACCCAGCATCAGTGCACTGAACAGGACAAATCTTATTCCATAGCCAGTAGTTCCAACACAGTTGATCCTTCTGCCCAGCATATCCTGCCCAGGCAATGAGAATGAAATAGTATTTTTTGTCTCCAGAATAAAGAAGCTATTTCAATCACCCTTCTCTCCTGTGCCTTTTGTACTCTGAGTGATGGAAATGTCACAGGTCAATATCTTTATCTACTTGGTATGCCTTCATTCCATTTCTCCAAGTCAGCCCCTCAGAAACAAGCAGCAGGAGCCATATCAGCCCCCAGCATGTGGGGATAAGGGATTCAGTGTTCATCCCCTGAAAAAGAATGTTTAACAAAAGTGTAGTTCTGACTGTCAGAGACTGTGCAGCAGCCAGGCTCAAGGTCCTTGACCATTATCTTTCTAACATTTCCAGACAGGGAGCCTGTCTGAAACCATTGACTGGAACAGGCTGTGACTTTTCACTTCATGATGGAATATCATCCATGTGAGAGTGAATTTCTTAGCTTGCTTGAAAAATTCATTGGGAATTGGTTTGTATCAAACCAGCCATTGCTATTTGCCTCATACAAGGACCATATTTCCCAAGTTTCTCTTTTATGTAGAAATGATCAAGCAACTTCAGGAATGGGGGGAGATTCAGACAAAGGGTAAATTCTCTCCTGAACCAGGCTGCAAACCCACAATTTTCAATGTACCTGGAATCTGAAACCATGTTGGCCATAGACAGGAAGGACCAGAACTCCACACTGCTCTTCTTAGGAGCTCATATCATATCCTGAAGTCACTGGAACTGGTAGCTTGTGCTGCCTGAATCAACACTTTGATACCAGTGATGGCATAACTCTAT
The DNA here is from genome assembly GCF_012460135.2 of Molothrus ater. Taxonomy (NCBI): domain Eukaryota; kingdom Metazoa; phylum Chordata; class Aves; order Passeriformes; family Icteridae; genus Molothrus; species Molothrus ater. The sequence goes on along the minus strand of NC_050480.2, from coordinate 12,259,930 downwards.
AGCAATCTCTTGACATAAAAGCTTTGGTTGTGGATTAAGCCCAGCTGGACATTAAGCCACTCTTACACAGCTGCTCTCTCGACCCCTTTCTCTCCCCCCTCCTCACTCCACTGGAATGGGAAGGAGAATCAAAGTAACCCTCATAGGTTAGAGAGATAGAGAACAGTTTAATAGAGAGATAGGAACAGTTTAATAATGGAAAATAAAGTAAAAATTCAGTAATTATGGTGAATAATAATGATAATTAAAAGGGAAAAAACAAGTGATGTGCTCAACACAATTGCTCCCTACCTGCTGACAGATGCCAGACCCTCCCCTTCCTGAACCCAGACCGTCCCCTCTTCCAGGTAACTCCCCCCAGTTTATATATGGGAATAATATTCCCTGGTGTGGAATATCCCTTTGGTCAGTTCAGGTCACCTGTCCCAGCTATGCTCCCTCTCAGGTTTTTTGGGTACCTCCTCACTGGCAGAATGTGAGACAAGGAAAAAGTCCTTGCCTTAGGATGAAGACGACTTAGCAAAACCCAAAACATCAGTGTGCCTATCAACACCATTCTTATTCCAAATCCAAAACACAGCACTGCAACAGCTACTGAGAAGAAATTAACTCTCTCCTGGCTGAAACCATTGCACAAAGTACCCAGGAAGACACAAGGAGTTGGTAGGCTGATCATTGCCTTGCTTTAAACCAAGGTGCTCCTTGGTTTATAAGTGCCATGTGCAAAGGGGACATTCAGAGTGCATGTCCCAGACCTGTCCTCCCAGCCCTCGAAAGTGTGTGCATTCCTCTTGCTGAACATGAGGATGGCATCACCTGTAACATGAGCCCAAAACCATCCAACAGCACAGTTGCTGTCCTAATTCAGCCAAAACACATCCTGATGGCAGGATGAAAGCAAATCTCTCTGGGGATTATTTCAGAGATGCTGAACCCCAGCCCATCACTGTAGAATGATGAGGTGCTGCTCCCCTCCCTGCTCCCTCCCAGTATGAACTCATCTGTATTAGAGGAGATTATAATAACCAGCTGCCTCAGTTGGTGTTTTGAAGCTAAGCGCTTGTAAATGCTTGAAGATATTTGTATTAAAGATAGGCTGAGCAAAAGCTGGTATGAGAAGTAAAGCTTATAATGTGCAGAAAGATTGGGGGGTAGCTTTCAGGTTTTTCTTTGGGCTTTAAATCATACCTTTTCTTTTGAATAATAATGTAAAACTATAAAACTTTGTTACTGAGAGGCACCATAATGAATATTTTGCATTGAAATCAAAATCGTTTCTTTTAAAAGTACTCAAGCTCTCTTCAAGGTACCGAGTCCTTAGTCAGATATTTAACATCAAATCAGAATTTGAACTACTGCCATTTGTCTCAAAATTTAAAGCATCAGGATAATAATGAACCACAAGTAAATTCATTTCAAGTACTGCCGAATACAAGTTGAAAGCCAATTGTTAAACAAGCAACTACTCTCCTAATCACAACAAAAAGAGAGTGCCATAACACAAGGTGAAAATAAGCAGAAAGCAAACAGAACACACCATTGATTGAGTCCTTCATTATCTAGGATAGCTTTTAATGGAGGAACCTGCCTGTGTGTCACTGCTCTTATCTCTCCAAAGGCAGTATGCACACACTGTAAAAATCAGTCTCTTCATTTTCTGCTTGAAAAGATCATTGTGAAAAAAAGGTGTCAGGGACTGTAGGTCATGCTGATTTATTGGCAATTAAACCTGCAGGATTTCTGCACTCTTTTCAAAACAAAGTATCTCTGGGTAATTCAGCCTGGCACATTACATAGTGGGCTGGATACTAAAAGGCATGAATCTTTTTGTTTGTGCACAACAAAAACAATTGACTTGGTCTTATTTAGGAAATTGCTACTTTTTTCTGTCAGGTATTTGTATTACCCATAAGGAGAGGGAGGTAAGTTACCTCTCAGCAATGCATGATTCTTTCCAATAATAAAGATGCTGATTTTATTCCCCATCTTTTGTTGAGGATAGCAAGTCTACAGACAAACTTCTCCTGCTTAAGAGTAAATAGATGACAGTGCTAAATATATGATGTCTTGCTAAGGTAAACCACATTTGCTTTGCTCCATGATTGATTTGTCCATTCTTCAATAAGTTCTTCTGCACAAGCTTTCAAATGAGACTGCATCCTGCCTAGTCTCCTTGTGTGTATTTTCCAGCTGTATTATTTAGAAGATAAAAACAACAACAAAAAAATCACCCTCAAGTTACACAGCTAAACTGGAAAAAAAATTACTATTCTGTTTTTGCAAAACCATTTCATGCAAGTTTAGGCTTACATCATTTGCTGAGCTAGCATAAGCTATACCACACAAACAGGTGCAATTAGAATTGATATTCCCAAAGTGTTTCCCAGAGTTGAAATATTCTCAGATTCTTTCTGATAAAGGTAACTTCTTAGCTCTGCAAACATTTTTGGAGATTTGATATTGAAAAGTCCTAGTATTTTGATGGTAATTCAATATGTTTAATTCAGTTCTTGGACATATGACATACTGCAACCAACACTGCACATTTTTCCAATCAGTGGTTGTATGGCTAAGAAATCATCTAAATATTAGTTTTTACAGGTAACATTCCTCCTACAGCTTCCTTTATAGTTTACCTGCTTGTCTGAGGTCTGGATTTACACTGGTGAGATGTGCATAGAAAGGTGAGTCTCGGCAGATGTTAACAGACCCTCAGTCCTAGCAGGAGCTGCTAAGAGGAAAAGGAAAAAGCTGAGGGCATATTCAGTCCCTAAAATGAGTGGCTTTGGACCTGTCTGTATATAGCTACAACAAGAACAAGAACTTCAGCACTGACTCCCACTCAGGACATCGAGTTGAGAGAGAGCAAACGTGGCAGGCAGCAGGGTGGTGGAAGAAGAAATGCTGTGAACCACAAACTGCACAATGTCCCTTGTGGCTTTGCCTAGGGCCAGGGAAGAGATCAAATGCTAAACTAGGCTGGTGGTAGGAGACAGCAAAGCAGGAGCCAGATAGAAACCGCAAGCAGAAAGTTACAGTGTGGGAGCTGAATAGGCAGACACACCAACCTGGAGTCATAGGAAGTCCCTTTGAAGTTATTTCTTCAAACAGGGCTGTCAATGCAAATCAGGGATGCCACTTGCAACAAGAATTCCTAGAAGAAGCAGGTGTCCAACCAGTGCTGGGCCAGCATTTCTCTCACAGCATCCCTGGGCAGAAAGAAAAGTTAGCCAGAGCTGTGAACAGCAGCCTGGTGTGCTCCCGTGGAAGAGACAATGCTGCTCCCAGATGGATTAACCTGTTAACTCTTGTGCCAGCTTTTTACAGGGTAATACACCAGGTGCAGGTCACCAGGATCAAAGGGCTTGTGGTTTCATGAGGAGAAGTGCTGAGACACTATGAAGCCTGGTTGACTGCTCACACATGGCAAAAATCCCAGCACAGTATCTGGGGCTCGCTGGCTCTCGGAGCACACACCCATGGCATTGCACCTCCAGCACTGCCCTTCTGCTTTGCAGCAGTTCCCTTCCTGCCCTTCCCTGCTCTCCACACTCTTGGAGCAGCCTGGGAGCACTGAACATGCACTGAGCTTTAGATGACAGCTCGGGAGAGGAGGTGCCTTTGTGGTGCTGGGTGGCATAAGTCAGCTAATGCATCCCTTGGAGGATCCCTGCTGCACCCTCTCCTCTCAGGAGAAGGAAATTGCAGCTGCCAGGAGGCAGGGGTAATCTTCCCAGTGGGCTTGTCCTCCACATGACAGGTTTGGATGGCTGTGCTCCATCAAGGCTCAGAGAGCCTTCTCCCAGGATGCCCCTTCTCCATCCATATCTTGCATTGAAATGAGAGGAAATCTGAGAATATTGACCCTGACATGGGAGAGGTGTAAGGCCTGACTTTCTGCCCACAGCAGAAAACAACCCAAACAAGAAAAACACTTCATGTTTTTCTAAGCTTTTTCCAGCATTCAACCACCTGTGGTGATGGCAAATCACCCAGAACCATGGCTGTGCCCTGAAGGGGAGAGGACAGCCAGAGGCTGGTAGAAGCCAGGCAGGAGGCAGGAAGGAGGGCTGCAGTGATGACAGCTGCCTTGGCAAAGCAGGCACGGCTGTCCTTCAGTGGGCAGGACATTCAAGGACAGCCTGGAGCTGGGCCAGGAGGCACCAGCAGCCTCTGAGTCTGTCTTGGCTCAAAGCAGGAGGTGACAAGGGCAGGGTGGAGGGCATCTCCTGCCACCTCCTCAGCACCTGCCTCAGCCTCTGCAGCCCATCTTCCCCACACCTCCTCCTTCAGGGGGCTGCAGGAGGTGATGCAGGACATGCTGGAGAACTGTGCAGGGACCCACACGGAGCACCATGACTAATGTCTGTCCCACCTATTTTAAAGGTCTGTGCTGGAAAATAGCACCATGTCCTCGTCATTATTTATTGGATGAGTTTTGCTTTGTGTGGCTGCTGTTCCCCTGTAGGTTTCTCTCCGTAGCTCTGAGTAGAAAACTAAGATGGCACAAGAGGGAGACCAAGGCGGTGTGTGGGCTCAGACTGCCAGAAGCCATCCTGGGACAGGGGACACTGCAGGAAAAAATTAGTTAATGCCTTCAGGCTGAAATGTGGGAGCAAGCAGCTTTCAGCTTCTTGGAGGTGATATAATGCATGGCAGGATGACACTGTGGCCTTGGCTCTGTCAGATGCCCTCCATCCCCTGCTCTCTCCTGTTCTCACTAATCACATGCAGATTTCAGCACGGAAAATGGTTCATGGTGAGGAAGCAGGGATCAAATGTGGTGTAGACACTGAGCAGAGACAAACACAGTTCCCTTGATCATCTGCCTGCTGCCTGGGCACTAACTGAGGCATCCTGATGCTGACTGAGGTTGCCAGTCAGGAAATCAGTATAGGCAGGGACAAACATCAGGAGAGGTGTGAGTGTAGCCCTGATGACCCAAAAATTCTCTGCACCCCACTAGGCCAGGCCAGCTACAGTTCCTCTAGCCCGGCACAGACAGGCTGTTGCAGCACTGCAACTGTCCATGCATATAGCAGGGAGGCTTAGCTCTGCCTGCTGAGCCTTAGGGGGATGAGCAGGACATGAGGCAGAGAGTTTAAGCCTCTCTAAGAAGCTGGACTTTCTTTTGTCCCCTGTCTGAGATGCACTGCTGCAGCCACCAGTGAGTCCACAGGCTGCCAAAGAGTGAAGGTGACTGTGGTTGGAGCTGGAGGTGAGGGGGAGATGCAGAGGGTTCTCCAGAAAACCTCAAATCTTGGTTATTGTCTTAGTTGAGGAAAAATTGGTAGATTTGGAAAAACGTAGTATGGCTTAAAGCCAAAAAGACCTAGCATGGATATGTTGAGGAATAGAGAGGACTGAGGAAAATAAAGGTGACAATGTTTTTCAGGAGGTATAGAAACACTTTATTTGAAGTGTTGTGCTCCAAGCTGGTTTAAATAAAATGCCAGTTCAAAGGCCACGTTTTATTTTTGTTTCTTTGAGGGGGCGTCGACTTCAGGGCACTTACAGCTTTTATCTTTTCTTTTTTGGTTTTGTGGTGTTTTTTCCCGCTAAAGGGGGAGAGAGTGTGCATTCCTACTGAACTCAGATTGCATTTTTAAGGGGTAAGTGGAAAGAACCTGTGAGCAGACCCACTTTCAATGCCAGGGTGTAAATGCAATCAAATGTTGAGAACAGACACCACCTTTGCTGGCCCAAACTCGACCTTCCACCTAATAAATTGAAGCTGGAGGGATCCTGGAGTCAAACGTCTCTCTTTCAGGTTGCCGCCCAGCAGGGCAAAAGTCAGAGCAACACACCCTGATCCCAACGGGCAAACAGTGCTGGGCCCTGCTCCTGCCTCTGCCAAGGCAGCTGAGGTGTGCAGGGCACTCAAGGCACGCTGATGTGCACCTTCAGAGGGACAGGAATTCAGGCAAAAGAGCCTCTTACGGGCAAAGCGTTGCTGGTACCAGCAGTGCTAGGTCTATTTTTAATGATTTGGGAATGGAAGATGCTTGCAGCAATACATAATTAATACAAGTGCACTTCTGTTGTCTGCCGAGAGGGTACGAAGGCCCTGGTTAACTTCTGAGTCTGTGAAAGGAAAAAGAAAAGGATAAAAGAATCATAATGCAATCAATCAGTGGAAATTAGGTAGGAGCTAAATGAAAGTTGCTGAGAATAATTTATTCTGATCAGAACTCTGTGGCTGGGCTCTGTTTCTGAAGCTGGCCATGCTTCATGGTGCAGTGCAAGGAACCTCCCTGTCACTGGATTCAATACTCTGCCCTTGGGAGAGTATTCCCCCGACTATAACCCTGAGCCTGATATATCCTTACTCTTAAAAAACCCAAGGGATTGCTGTCTGAAACTGTTTCAAATAAAAAAAAGAAACAACCCAACCAGTAGTTCCTCCTAAGGTGGAGTGGAGGAATTTCCTTGAGACGCATTCCCATCCTTCCTTAGAAATAAAATTACCACAAGTCATCACGAGGCAAGCTTCAGCTGTATTCTTCAGAAGGTGAAGAAACCTTGGGAAAGTGATTAAACATTTATTTTTTTTTTCAGTGTAAGATCAGCTCCGAAACAAGACAAGGAACTTCCTCTTTATGATGTTGTAAAACTGCAAGTGCGTGCAGGGCTGTCCAAGCCCGGGGAGCGAACAGCAGAGCTCTTGCCCTGGAAAGCCGAAAGCACAAGCGGACGGCAATGCGCTGCAAGGCAGGGCAAACACGGCGGCGGCGGCCGGCGGCTTCATTTTCGTCAAGAAGATTAAAAAAAAAAAGTATATATATATGTATAAATAAAGAAGGGAAGTGAAACTAAAGGAAGGTTTCTGCACTTCTATTTTAAAATTTTTAAAATTTAGAAAGCGTGGTATTTCTGGGGGGGGGGGGGGGGGAAGGGGAACTTTTTGAGGCGGGGCGCGGAGCCCCTCAGCCGCTCCCAGCCCTCACGGCCCCGGCCCCGGCGGCGGTGCCAGAAGCGGTGCCGGCGGCGGGGGAGGGCGGGAGCGAGGGAAGGCGGCCGGGAAGGAGGAGGCGGTGGCGGCGGCGGCGGGGGGGCCGTGCTTGCTCGCGGTTGCCATGGGGAGCGGGAGGGCGGCGCCGCCGCCGCTGCGCAGGGAGCAGCTGCTCCCTGACACATCCCCCCGCTGCCATATTGTGTCCGCCGCCGGCCGCGCGGCTTCATGACCGCGGTGAGTGCCGCCCGCGCCCGCCGCCCCCGCGGCCCCACGCCTGCCCGCCCTGCCCCCGCGCCTCCCTCGGGTTTAGCTCTCGGCTTTCCCCTGGGTTTGGGGGGTGAGTTTTTTTTGTTCCCGACGCTCCGCGAGGGTTTCGTGGGGGAAGGGGGAAAGCGCGGGGAGTGTGGCGGCGGGTCCCGCTGGTGCCGGGGAAGCGGCGGGGGCGGGGGGGGCGGTGTGGCCGGTGTCCTCTCATTCCCCGCGTGGGGACAACGCGCGGAGGCGGCGCTTCCCCTCTCCAGCCGCTCCCGGTGCCGGTGCGTGGGAACGGGGGGGTCCCCGTGCACCCGCAGCTCCTCCTCCTCCCGGCGCGGCCCCGCGGAGGTTCCGCCCGCCCTCCCGCGGGGTGTACGCGGGTGACCCCCCCCCCCCCCCCTCCTTCAGCGCTCCCCCAGTGGGGCCAGCCCGCGCTCCTTGCGCTCTTCCAGCTGCGGGGATGGAAAACGCGGCCGGCACCTGGGAGCGCGGCCCCGCCGTGCCCCTCGCCGCCGGGTCACCCCCGTCAGACCCAGGCGCTTCCTTCGGTGAAATAAAGACGCGTTCGGCCTCGTTCCGCCGCGCCCCGTTGTCCCCGGAGCGGCGGGAAGCCCCCAGGGATGTGCGGAGCGTCCGTGGCTTGCGGAGCTGAGGGCAGTGTGGGAGAGGAGCTCCGGGGTTCCCGCGTTTTGGGGTAAAATCCAGGAAACTGCTGGCGGAGTGCTCGGGGTCAGGCTGGGATCTGCACGTGGCCCTTCGGAGTTTTCCCATCTTTTTCGGGGTTTTTTGGTGAAGTTGGGCGATGAGTTGGTGGCGGCAGCAGCGGAGCAGCATCCCACTGCCTTCCTGCCTTGCTCCTGCTTGGACACACCGGCGGGCTTGCTGCTCAGGTTCTGTGGGAGCGGAAACTGCCTTTTGTTGGTGAGGGTTTGGATTATGACAGGGCCCAAACAAAGAGTAAAAGGAACAAAGAAATAAAATAAACCTTGAAGAGGAACTGATAAACTCATGTTCCTGCCGAGGTGCCTGCCTGTGGATGGATGCTGTGTTCTAAATGTGGAGTTAAACGTGCTGAATTATGGTAGACTTAAATGCTGAGAAAGCATTTTGATTAGCTTTGTGCCTAATCTATGAAATCAAGATAACTTTATATATAATTCACCACGCTTATATGCACACAGACACTCTCCAGTTCTTGTTATTGGTGGGCTTACATTCAGATAAATTTAGTAATAGGTGGGTTGTAATATATTGACATATGAATCATTTAACTTCAGTTGTGTTTCTTGGATTGGGGTCTTTTTACCCCTCCTTAAAGTCTGGTGTGGTGCTACATCTATGCAAGAAAAATTCAGCTGCAGTTATCCTACGTCAGGAAACTTGAAGTAGTTTGAAGGTTGCTTGTTTTTTTGTTTTTTTTCCTTTCCTTGGCAGGTGCCTACTCACATTTCCCAAGCTCTGCAGAAGGCAGTCGGAGCTCTGTAGTAGCAATTAGTGCAGCCCAGGGCTCGACCTGATGAACTTAGCCGGGTGCCAGGGTGTGTTATCTCTGAGCTCAGCCACGCTGCTGCAGCAGATCAGCTTCTGCTGGGGGCTCACTCGTGTCCAGCTGTGCCACTTAACTTTTGTAGAAATAGAGAGAGGTGGTGATTCTCACTTCGTGTGTTTGAGTTGCCTGAAATACGTATAGGGCTTTTCTGTGCTTTCAGTATTTTTTGTTTGTTATCAGATGTGCCCATGAACTGAGCAGTGCTGCTGTGCACAGTGTCTACACTTGCAGACTGTGGTGGAGATGCTCTGTTGGCTGCACTGCAGGTCCTGAAGGGAGCTGGAAGCACTGGCCCTGTATCAATCCAGGCATGGCCTCAGGACTTACTGGAATAAAACTTGGTTGATGTCTTTGTTGGGAGTGTCTGGACCAGAGGATGAAATTGTGACCTGCTTTGGGGGTACTGCTGCTGGGGCTGTGCTGAAGGACCTCCTCAGGGATTTTTCAGCCCAGAAGTAAGGTATTTTTTGTCTAAAGGGGGCACTAGTTAAGGAGTGTGCTGCCTCAACAGCTCCAGCCCCCACGGAATTTCTGCTCGAGGAGCCTTTCAGTCTCCTCTAGAGAGCTTGGGATTGAGGGCACCAGCATTGCCAGCAACTCTCTGTGTCAGGACATGCCAGTCCAGTAAGTAATGGAGCAGCTAGAGGGGTGTGTAATGGTCCTGCTGAAGGAGAAGTACTGCCTGGCAAGTGAGTGGAGTGCCTTGGAAACAAGACAGAGGCTTAGGGACATATCAGGCTGATTTTTGCCATCTCTATTAACCACAGGCTCTGTTCCACTCAGTGCAATGGATTTGAAAACCTGACATGTTGAGCAAAAGCAAACCTTCCTGGTGAATGAGATAGTTTGGCATCTGAAGATGCTCTACATGGGTATGGTTCAAACTGGTGAGAAAGCCATGTGGTTCTCATGCAGAGCTGTTGGTTCCCATAACAGCAGCAGAATTTTTCATGTTGGTTTCTCTGGGGCTGTAATTCCCCCTTCCTGCTCTGTCAATTCCACCTTGCCTACTCATTGTTGGGGTTAAAAGGAGCTGGTATTTACGAGAGGAAGTACCCCAGGCTCTCAGAAGACTTTTTCCATGTGCAGGTTTGTGATACCTTATCAGAAAGAGCTGCACAGAGGGATTACAGCCAGCGAGGTGGCAGAAAGGATGGGCGCTGGGAGGAGTGATGGTGTGCCCACAGCCACTGCTGCCATGCATCTCTTGATGCTGTTCCCTGCTCTGGGATATTCTTACTGCACTGCTGTGGTGCAAAACAAGCTATGTGAAACACAGCTTTTCTTGCCTGGATGGATGGAAATGGATGGAAAGCAGGCTCTATTCTCCATAAGTAAATGGCTGTCAGCAGTCTCGATGAACACTCACAACCTTTTTAGCAACTTCTGGGTTATTCCCTTTGGCTCCTTGAGCATTTGCTGTTCCTCCCCTCCTGCTAAACGAGTGCATTTTGTGTAAGGATGTCACTGCACTGCCGGTAACTTTTCCTGAGGGAAGTGGATGGAGGCAGTGAGTGCCTCATCCTGGTGTGCGTGTGCTGCCACTCCACCACTGAAATGGTGTTGGGCAACTTCCTGCAGCTCGGCGTGACTCACGGCAGAGCCCTGCTCTGCTCTTGACAAGTGCTTGCTTGCAAACCCTGTCCACATGAGGAGGCTCCCTGTGGCTGCATCTGGGGTGTCTCTTTCCAGATCCAATGGCTGCCTTGCCTTGCAGAGAGGACACAAGAGACCCTTGGGATGCTGCTTCACATTTTTCCTGGCTCGATCTTTATGTGTGATAGGTGTGTGTTTGTTCCCTGTCACATTGCACCTGCTGATTTGGTGATGGTGCTGGGTGATGGTGAGCTCTCCATCTCATCCTCACCACAGTGGGTAAAGGCACCAGTTCCATGAGCTCTCCATCTCATCCTCACCGTGCTGGGTAAAGGCACCAGTTCCATGAGCTCTCCATCTCATCCTCACCACAGTGGGTATAGGCACCAGTTCCATGAGCTCTCCATCTCATCCTCACCGTGCTGGGTAAAGGCACCAGTTCCATAAACTCTCCATCTCATCCTCACCATGCTGGGTTAAAGGCACCAGTTCCATAAACTCTCCATCTCATCCTCACCATGCTGGGTAAAGGCACCAGTTCCATGAGCTCTCCATCTCATCCTCACCATGCTGGGTTAAAGGCACCAGTTCCATAAACTCTCCATCTCATCCTAGCCATGCTGGGTTAAAGGCACCAGTTCCATGAGCTCTCCATCTCATCCTCACCATGCTGGGTACAGGCACCAGTTCCATAAACTCTCCATCTCATCCTAGCCATGCTGGGTTAAAGGCACCAGTTCCATGAGCTCTCCATCTCATCCTAGCCATGCTGGGTTAAAGGCACCAGTTCCATGAGCTCTCCATCTCATCCTCACCATGCTGGGTACAGGCACCAGTTCCATGAGCTCTCCATCTCATCCTCACCATGCTGGGTAAAGGCACCAGTTCCATAAACTCTCCATCTCATCCTCACCACAAGTGGGTATAGGCACCAGTTCCGTGAGCTCTCCATCTCATCCTCACCATGCTGGGTAAAGGCACATAGTGATGTTCCATGATGCTTCCAAAATGCAATTTAGGTCAGCAAGAAGAGACATCTCACAGTGCTTGGGTAATAAATCACATGGAATGGAAGAAGTACTGCCTGATGCCAGCCAGCATCTTTATGACCCTTGGTACTCTGCCTGCTCCCTGTAAAACACTATGGCTGTGGGAGCACGAGGTTGGGTCACTCCAGGCTGGGAGGGTGCTGTTGAGTGCTCAGTGCTGGCCTGTATGGTCAGCAGCTGGGAAACATGGCAGCTGTGTTTGGGGCAGGAATGCCCATTTTATTGAGTGGTTGCTCAGGGGCACCAGGACCATTTTAAGAGAAGCCTGTAATTTGTGCAGATAGGAATACTTACACTGAAAGTCAATGGTGTGGATTTTGACTTTTTTTTTTTTTTTTTTTTGCTGAGTGCATTTAAATTGTTTTCCCGTTATGTTCAGACTAGACTTAGTGCTCCCTACATTTCCTCAAGGGTTGGAGAATGTTAGGGATTCCATTAAATTGACTACTGCAGGCATCAACACCCACCCCTACTCTTCTGCACACTCAGTCTTGGTGTCTTCTCTAAGGTTATATTCAATGCATTCCTATCTTGCAGTTTGTCACTACTTTTAGTTTCCCAGTTTAAGTGTGGTCCCGTGCTTGCTTTCTTTTCAGCAGTGTCACTGGGTTTTTTGTGCTTAGATTTTGGGGCAAGTACATGGCTGCCTAAAAGCTGAGTACTGGATATGAAGAGAGCTCAGCACCTGGAAAAGTTTCATGAAGTAGAGCTGAAGGAGTGGGAGCTGGGAAGATGACTGGAAGAGTTTCATGAAGTAGAGCTGGAGGAGTGGGACCTGAGAAGCTTCCTCCTAAGCAGCATCCACTCATTGTCCCTTGTCCTGTGGTGTGTGAGGATCATCCCCAGACCAGTTATCAGCCAGTTTGGTTTGGTTTAGGGATGTCAAGTAGTCAAAAGTAGGAGGGTTTTTTGTTTGCTTTCTTCTTTGTTTAAACAGAAAGCCAAATTCCACACTGGTGGGATAAAATTAAAAGCAAGTTGGCCAGGGAGGTCAGCACAGTGAAGAGCATTGCTTTGCCTTCCCTGGGCTCTGGAGGAAATCTTGCACTTTGTGAGCAGGAGCTGGGAAGCAGCAAGTGGGGACAGCTTTGCAGTCACCAAGTTGTACTGGTAATGTGGTTTTGTGATACAGCTCCAGTGGGGCTTTCCAGTTAAATCTTGCAAAAGGGTCACTTGGGGTGAAGCTTCAAGTTGTTGGTTTTCCACTGGAAATCAGGAGTTTTGGTACTTTAAAGGCAGAAAAGCTGTGTGGAAAAGATAGCTTTATGTTTTCTAGCATTGGTAAATTGGTACTGACACCAGCTGAAATGTAGCTATGTTCACTTCTGTTTCAAGAGGATGGTAGGGAAACACACAGAAAGGTTACCCTGGAAAGGGAATTAGCATCAGAATTATTTTGCAAGTCATTTGCTCAAATGGCTCACTTGTGAACATATCAGTGGTTTACATTTTTTTGCATTTTAGTCCACTTAGCAAGCACAGTATTGAATTTGAGGAGAATGACCTGTAAGCATCTCTTGAAAAGCTATTGGCTGTAAATAATTTTTCTTGAAAGCACTTATTTCCCTCCCCTCTCCTATTTGTGCCTTACCAAAGGTTTTTCTTAATAGTTAAATTTCACTGCTTGTTTGGCTTTCTTATTTTTTTAATATTATTTTCATGTCCCAATTTCTCTTTTAGACTGTTATTATGTGCATGTTTTAAATCTGAGGCACGGGGAGCCAGGTCCAACAGTGACTGCAGCCTTTGGAAAAGCTTCACATTTGCAAAGTCTCTGAAGACAGCAGTGGAATAAATGTTCCAGAGGCTCTGGGTCGTGTACAGGGTCTGGATGGGGTCAGGGCATGTCTGAGCTCACATATAATTTTCCTTTCAGATATTTGTAAACCCACTTATGTGTGTGCATATGTATGCATTCAATTAAAAAATGCAAACTTTAATGAAAAAAAGTTAGATGAAATCTTCCTCTTGCTCCCTGCCCTTTCCTGGGCTATGATAAGGGTTTGTTAATCCCTTCCCTATTGCAGGATTTCTTAAATTTTCTTTATATTGGACCTTTGAATTGGTTTTTGTTACTTTTTCCCCCACCCTGCCTTTAATTATATCACGTGGTGTGGGAGAACATTGACATGAGAGTTTTGGAAGTATTTCTGCAAATTCTGGAAAAGCTCTCTTCCTCTTTGAGCCCACTGATGCCAAGGTTCAAATGAAGCCCCTGAGCTTCTGGCTGGTCCAGAAGTTCTTTGGTTGATGGGTTTTATTTTCAGTCTGGATTTGAGAAGGTGTTAAGTGCCCTTTCTAGTGTTTTTTTAAACCCATTATTTTTAATTTTCCTCAGCTTTGCAAGCCAGGAAGAGCAGGAAGGGCCCTGCCTGCTGCAGGTGCTGCCCCTGGGAGCATCTCTGTGTGTCCTTTGTCACCCAGGGGTTCATCTCTTCCACAGACACTGGGTCCCAGCTTGCTGAAGTCTGTGGCTGAGAGGTGCTTTTATCCTCAGAAGACTGTAATGCCTTTAGTTGTCTTGGATACGTGACATCATGTAGTGTTATAATCAAATATAGGCCTTTCTCAGGGCTGGGGGAGGGTCTCAGCTGACCTCCAGCAGGGCTGGGAGGTGTGCAGGGCATGGGCAGCCCCACACAAGGGAGATGATGGGGGGAAAGGTTGAATTAGTGGAGGGCAAAATGGTTTGGTGTCATCCTTTTAATGCTCCTGGTCAGGCAGATGGGTGCTTTTTATTGATGGGTTTGCATTAGTCGTGCCAGGGGTTTTTTGTTTGTTTGTTGGGGTTATTTTGTTTGTTGTTTTTGTTGGTTTTTTGTTGCTCTTCCCTCCAACATGCAAAGACTTGTAGCTGGTCCTGTGCTATGTGCCCAATGACTTGGAAGTTTATCCTCAGCTTGGGTAGGTGAGCAGTGCCAGTCATTTATCTGTCTAATTCTTGGGCTGTTTTGACAACACATATTGATGTATTTGAGTCAGGACAAGCCCTGATGCGTGTTGTAGATGCAAGGGAATATGAAAAATCAATAGAGGAGTTTGCTACTGGAGTAGTTGTTTGCATGCAAAAGCAGATACCAATTGTCTTAAATCCTCTCACAGAGCCTGTTTGTGTCAGGACAGAAGTTGGGTGTAAAGCACAACTGCCTGGCTCTGTAACTAAGGGTGCACACCCCGAGCTTGGTGTGCAAAGAGTGGGTGCAGAGCTGCTGTCATTAAGTGTGATATGGCTGAAAATCTTTTTTCCTGGATTAAAATTATGTTCCACTCCTCAGACTTGGGCAATGCACGGTAAGATTTTATTTTTATTTTTATTTTTATTTTTATTTTTATTTTTATTTTTAAACCTGGAGGGAAATCACTGCACTGTTGGCAGGCTCCAGGTCTTCCCACTATTAGCAGAGGTGACCTAGTTGCTTGGCTGGTCCTGCAGAAACAAAAAGGTGCATTTAGTTGTGGAGAAGGTTGTCCTAACCTGGGGCACTGATGCTGTGCAGGTGCCAAAAGGGCACCTTTCATCTGATGCCACTGTAAAGAAGGATCAAGCAGCAAGAGCAGCTCTGTTTTCATGCTAACTTGGTGTGGACAGGGCTGTGGCACCCTCTGACAAAAAGGCTGAATTCTTTTTTGCCAGTTCAGTGAGTCCAAGTGTGGTGGCCACTGAAATGATACCTGCATACTTACACCTGCAATGCTGCTGAGTTTGGAGGAGGTCACCTTTGGTGGGATGGTGTCATCTGCCATAGCTTTGTCCTTTTGGCCTGGATTCTGCTGGAGCTGAGACTTCTCCCAAGAAGGGCTGCTGCAAAGTAAACATGCTTCCCTGCTTTCCTGAGGATCTGCTCAAGTGGACTTCCAGTTTCATTAAATGGTTGGCCTTTATTAAAGCAGCTTTGTCTTCATTAAGTGCTCACACATCAAAGCTTTTGCTCCTGTGGCAGAACATAGCAATGCTGAAGTTCTTCCATCAAAATTCAGTCATAGCTGGGGTCTTTGTGGGAGCACACAAACCTGGTTTAACCCAGGTGTGCTCTGCTAGGCTGAGGACCTGTCCGTGCTCATCACCTTTCCCAAACTTAGCTCTCCAGTGAGTTTGAGAGAAGGCTGCAAAGAATATTACCTTTTCTTGAGGTATGGAATCTCCTCTGATCTGTTTGTGCTTCTCTGGGCTGCTGCCTTGGTACACTGCAGCCTTAGTCAGCCTCTTCAGACCTGGGCTCTGCTGCTTGGGTCATGAGTGCTCTGGAGGAGCAGGTCTTCACTGGGCTCTGGGTGCTGGACTGGCATGGATTAGCAAGGAGGTCTGCTCCTGGCTTTTATGTGATGCCAAAAATCAGACTGCTGGAAGAAGGTTGTGTCTCTCACCTCTTTTCTGATGCATCCTAACTTTTATTTGAGCAGCCTCAGTTGACTTGGCAGCCTTTTAATCTTCTTACCCTGGAATCATAGTCCTCTGTCTGTAATTACCAATGCAAGATGATGTGCACCTCCATTGTGAGGAGCATTTGAGAAGTGAATGCTTTGTTTGGCCTTTCTTTTCAAGGTACCAACAGGAGATAGATCCTTGAGTTCCTTAGGATTGGGATGCATGAGGCTCTGCTTCCAGCTGGAGGTGTTAGTACCAGTGAAGAGCAGTGTGCTGTGTCACTCTGTACTCACTGGTAGGGTAAAGCACATGGGCAGAGCACAAACTCTTGCATGTTTTTCAGAGGTGTGCTTAAATCATATTGATTTTGCATTTGCCTGGCTGGAGGTTGCCTTCTTGGCTCTGCTTACAGGGCTGGGGCTGTCCCCATGGGAATTATCAAAACATCTGCACTGGAGAGCTGCTGCTGTGCTCTTTCCTTCTCACACTTTGCTCTCCTTGCTCTTACTGTGGTTTTTCTGCAGGGCCATCCCTGAGCACAAAGCTCTGCCAGCTTACAGCAGAGATGGTTTGGTGGATTCCATGACCCTTATGTAAACCATTAGACCCCAAATATTGGAAGTAATCTTGAAAATGGCATCTTGGAAGCTGTGTTCTCACAGTTGTGCCTGTTTATAGGCAGTCAGAACACACATGGAGAAAAAAATTGTGGATTTTGGATGTCATTAAGGGTCTCTGTGAATGAAGAGGGGTTTTGGACTTGTGTGCCTTCAGATATGCTCCAGTGGCATTAGTGTTGCTCCTGTGATTTTATTTTTTCTTATTTATTAGTTGATAGTAGTCTAATATGGCCTTTATACCATACTAGAAAAAAGAAATTAATTTATGATATGTTCATGTAGGAGGTGTGTGAGGTGGTGAACTAGGGAAAGAAGGTAATGAGATGTGGATTTTTGTAATGCATCTAAGAAATGTGACACTAACCTACATTATTTACTTTTTATAATATTTATAACTTTATAATATTTAATAATATTATTTATGTTACCTGCAAATAATTTTTATTTTCATGTAGGGCATTAGATATGCTAATGATTCTCTTCTATAATACAGTAGCAGGCAAACAAATAGTGCATTGACACCACAAAGTCTACCTGGTTAGAAGTGCCAGTTTCATCAGTTGTTCTATTTTTTCCCTTATATTTTTGAGAAGACTGAGTGTGCCCAGGCCATTTTTGTGTTGAAAGCAGACTTCACTGCCCCCTTTCCCCTAAGAAAAGAATACAGTGACCTCAGACTTGCATGTGTGTGTCAGCATGTGTGTGCTCTTGATCTGCCACGCTGACGGAAGATTTGTAAAGGGAGATTTGGTGCAACATGAACCGGGAGCTAAAATTACCAAAACACGGCTGGGAGGTGTAAGCTCCTGTGTAGCTGCCTAAAGAGGTGCTCAACCAGGGGGCAAAGTTAATGATTAGAAAGAGAACAGAGCAGCTCACGTTGCAGCAGAGTTGGGGTTTGTCTCACTGTATGAATTTTATCACTAGCTCTTTGTTTGGCTTGTTGTTTTTTTTTAATTTAAGAAAGGATGAAGAAGTGACATGAGCATATGTATATATGGCTGTGTTTAAAGGCAGCCATCTCTGACTGCCAATATGAATCTGCTCTGGTGCCTTGGGGGAGAAGTAAATCGTAGGGAGAGCAAAGCTATTTTTGACCAGCTATTTGAGCAGCTCACTTTGCTTTAATTTTTTTTCTTTTTATAATACTGACTGAGCTGGTAGTTAATCATACCCATCCGTGCACTTAATAGAAATAAGAAACATAAGGTGAAAAATTTATGCATGTTTTCCAACACTGCTACTGGTAAGCATCAGTCCAGGTGCTGTTGTCAACACAGCTTTGCAATAGCTGGTGCAAGAGTGCATGAGCAGATGAAGAGAGAAACAAAAATTGCTGGTGGAAACACTGTGTGTTTCCTGGGGGAGATACAAATTCTGCACCTCTTGACTGCCTGGCACCAGGCAGGGGCTGGCAGGGTTGGGATGGATTATCCTGTTGCCTTTCTGTGTCGCTCCTCCATTGCAGATATTGCTCCCCTTCTCCAAAACAAGGGGGCTGGGCAGTGTTCTGCCAGGGACATGGTGAGGCTCCAGGCTGGAGGTGGCTGGGCCTGGGGCTGGCACAGCCAGGCAGTGGGCCCTTGGTAGGAGGAGATGCAAGAGCAAGGAGACAAGTGTTTACTGCAAACTGGGGTAAGAAAACGTGCAGTAACTGTGTAGAGCTGTCTGGTGAGATGTGATATGGAAACTGTCCTCATCTTGAGCTCTGGCACTGGGAGCTGGAGCATGAAGCCAGAATGATAGTGCTTACAGGGACAGGGAACTGGAATGGGGTTTGGGTTTTTCTTTGCTTGTTTTGTTGGATCTTTTTACAGTTAATACAAACCTCAGCTTTGCGCTGTGCTATTTACAACTATGAGCTGCATCCATGGTTGGAGTGTCTTATGTCTGTAGGGTACATGTGTGTGTGCAAGTACACCCCCCAAATCTGTACAGTGCTCACATCAGCAGGAAGAAAACTGCTGTTCCCATAACACAGTTTGCTAGAAGACCCCTTTGAAACTCTACAGGCAAGGTGGTGTCTGTTGATGTAATGCCTCCAAAGCATGGGTGGCCTGTTAGACCTTGCATTGAGTGGCAGTGTTTTAAAGATAATAATGTTATGATTAGGGTTTTAGTGTTTTGTTGTTCTAGGACTTTTTTATCTAAGTGGTGAGCCATTGCTCCTGCAGATCTGAGCTGCCACCCCCAGTGGTTGGTCCCTTCCTCTTGAGAATTGGTCCCAGCACTCTCTGCTCTGCAGGGAAGCCCAGGTTAGGGCAGCAAGCCCTTGCAGGAGGGCAGAAAGGTCTTGTGGACCCAGGCAGCTCTGTGGGACACAAGTGATGAACAGATAGGCTGGCCAGATCTTCCCCTGGTAGAAACAGGCAGCAGCACTTGAGAATGACTGTGAGTTGTAGGGGTTATAAAGATTTCATTGGCACTGAGACCACAAATAGACTTTTTCTGATTTAAGTTTTGCAATTCCTTTTTCACTATTTGGACACCAAAGGCAAACGCTTCTAATCAGGGTCAGTTTACAATATAATGGGTAACTTAAGAGTTAGTGTGAGATCTGAATGGATTAGATCCTACCTGTTAAGGTTTTTTCCAGGTTTCAGGTGTTGACATGAAAATAGCTATTATTTCTGTGTCTGAATTGGTGTTTCTAGATAGATACAGCAGTTTCCAAGTGCTACTCATAAGCTCTGCTTATAAACCAAGGGGAGTTTATGCTCATGAGTTTACTGGGAGGCTCCTGTTGGGCCCTGGCTCTCACCAGTGGCTTCAGCGTTCGTGCACAGCATGGGGATGGTGCAGCCCCGTGCTTGGGTTTGGTGGGCTCCTGCTGAGCGTGCCTGTGGTAGTTTGCAATGATTTCTGACCACCTCCTTTGTTGCAGACCAATCAAGCTAAATGGGTCCAGTCACTGGGATGACTCCGGATAAGAAAGCTGAAACGCCGGGAGCAGAAAAAGCCGCGGGACTACGGCAGTGCCATGGGATGGGCAGCCTGCCCGACACGGGCCACGCCGGCAAGCCAAAGGCCACCGTGGTGGACAGAGATTCAGCAGATGATGAGCTCACAAATTTGAACTGGCTGCACGAAAGTACTAACCTGCTAACAAACTTCAGCCTCGGCAGCGAGGGCCTTCCCATTGTTAGCCCCTTGTACGACATCGAGGGGGACAGCGTGCCATCCTTCTCACCATCCTGCTACCAGAACCCTGAGAAAAAATCCTCCACTTCCAAACCCCCTTACTCTTTCAGCCTTCTCATTTACATGGCGATTGAGCAGTCCCCTAACAAGAGCTTGCCAGTCAAGGAAATCTACAGCTGGATCCTGGAGCGCTTCCCCTACTTTGCCACGGCCCCCACTGGCTGGAAGAACTCGGTCCGACACAACCTCTCCTTGAACAAGTGTTTCCGAAAGGTGGAGAAAAGCCATGGCAAGGTGAGACCCGGCAGGAGGGAGGTGGAGCAGGTTGGAAAATCAGGGAGAAATGGAGAAGGTTCTGTTGTTCTTGAGCACAGTTTAGTTTGGGTTGTTTCCACCCCACCGTGTCCTCTTTACACTTTATTTGCAGATGGGGGTGCTTTGGAAATGCTGCTTCTGTGGAATCACAGGATGACAAAAGTCACTGGGTTTTGTTATTTATTGTTCACCTAGGTACACCCAGCTGTGGTGCATCCTTTTAAAATGTGGCACACATACAATTGCAAAGGACTCTTGTTTCCATTTACTTAAAATTTTATTAGCCTGCAATAACCAGCCTGAAATTTCAGATAACTCTCTGAGGATTTCTTCTTGATGAGGCCTCTTAAAGTAGTGCTTTCTCTATTTCCCAGTGCTGAAATTCTGGGGTATGTTCTTCCTTCCCTGCTTTTCCAGCATGGCCATTGCTACAGTTGCACTGGCAAGCAGAGCAGATTATGGGATGCCAACCAGCTTCCCTGCTTGGCTAGCAGGGATGTTGCCCCTCTGGGTGCAGATGCGGTCCCCTGCAAGGTGCCCTTGCTTGTGGGCACACTGGATGTGCATGGTTGAGTGTTCCTCAGTCCAACAGCTTTCTCAGATATTAAATTGACTCTTCCACTTGTGATCTCCTGTTACACTTAGCACAGCTCTAGCTTTCCAATAACTATATTAATTCCTGCATTTAATGGACTGTAATGCTTTAACATCTGTCATAAGATAAGATGTGCATCTCTGTGTGGTGCACACACGCACTTCTTAAAGTCAAGGATGCTCTTTTCTGTACAAGGTCTTTCTTCTGATTTATATGATTTTACTAGTGACTTTCTTCCTCCCTCTCTCATTCCCCATTGTGTTCCTCAAAGAGCTGGCTGTGACTTGAATAAACTAACAAACCACATACTGAAAGTCAACAAACAAGTCCTGTGCTTGGAGGTCAGGCTCGGTGGTAGCAGGCTTGCAGAAATGCCTGCAATGCTTGGAGTGCTTGACAGTTTCTCACTGTAGAGAGGGGTCCTGGAGCTGAGTGGGCACTGGGGAGGACTGCCTTGTACCCCACTGCTTCTCGATATTCCTGCTTCTGCATTAAATTGTTAGGGATGTTGTCACAAGCAGCAGCTTTGCCCTGAAAAAAAAGTGACTTTTTATTACAATGTGGCAAGTCCATTAACTACCCCAGTGCTGAATCCTGCTGAGTGTTAGGATGGGCTCTTAACGTGGCTCAAGGTGCTGTAATGGGGTAACTGAGATGCTCAAGTGTGCCTGTGTAGAGGACTGGATCTGAGCAGGGACCACACACTGCTTTAGGTGCCAGAAGTGCTGTTAAAGGCCTGGGTGGCTCTGTCCAAGGAGGGTGGCATGAGTTTCAGAAAAATTAGGGCAGGAAAGGGCAATCTAAACTTGTACGAGTTCCTTCTGTCTGTGGATCTGCCCTTAAATGCTCTGATGTTTTCATGGGTTAGGGAGCTACCAGTCAGACTTGTTGTCTTGGCATTTGGGTGGCAGGAGCTTGACACTGCCTGGTCCCCTGCTTACCCTGGCATCTCCATGGGTATTGCTGGGCTCAGAGGATGGCTTGCTGCTAGATGTGACATCTCTAGTAGGAAGAGCAAAATGCAGAATATCTCCCTCTGCTACCAGCAAGGTGATGCTGATGTGCTCTGTCAGTGGTTTCCCAGGGCTCCAGAAACTGCACAGCTCTGTAATTCTAAAGAACAGAAACTGTGCTTACCAAAAAATACCACCCCAGAAAAGCCCCTCCTGAAACTTTGCTGAAGCTTCCTCATTTCCAGCAAACAGCAGTTCAGTCTTTACCCTCTGCCCCCCTAGAAAAGGACCAGATGAGGGTACTGCTCCAAATTCTTCCTGCAAAATAACTCTATGGCACACAGCAGCATGCCTGGACCTCGTGGGAGTTGATCTGGCAGGTAAAGGAAATGCTGCAGACCCCTTTGGATGAGCTCCTCAGGTGTCACTTCTTGGAGCAAGCAGCAGCTGCTCACAAGCTCATTGTGCTGATCCTGTTGCATGTAACCATGTGCTAGCCATGCCTCTGGGTGCTTCCCTGGAAGGGCAAGATAATTTTGTATTTTTTCCATTTTTTTTCTTTGTTGATGGCATTTTGTACTTCAATGGGAGCAGACAATCAGCTTCCTTCTATGCCAAGTGCCTGTGGAAGCAGAAAAGTCCATGGCATGTTGTATCAGAGGAGCCTGGTTTATTTGCTAACATCAGGAATGAAGGGTTTTACAGCCTTTCAAATGAACCTGAGCTCTAAGATGTCTGACAGTAGGGGATGGATGCTCTGTGCCCCTGCATCCCAGGGCAGGCTCTACTCTCTGACACCTCCCTGGCTATTGCTGCTGGCTGTCAGCTGTGAAATCATCTCTTTGAGGTCAGGTGGCAAAAGAAGGATGAGTCCATCCTCATCTTTGCCATAATGCTGATATTTTGTTTTGGATTGGAAGTGCATATTGAAGGACAGCTGATTTTTTTCCCCACTTCCCCCCCTGAGCTGGCGCTGCAGGGCAATTTCAGGACTCTTGCCCTGGACTCATTTTGGCTGGTGCTGAGCTGGAAGAGTTGCTGCAGGAGCCTGCTTGCTGTGCCCTGATGGCTCTGGGCATCGTCCACAAGGCCCTGCTGGAGCAGATCTGAGCAGACCACCCAAGGTACAAAGAGGTGACCCCTCAGCACCAGCTCCCTTGTTCTGCAGAGCTCTTCCCACCAGACTGTGCCCCATCATGTTGCAGCTGTAGCTCTGGATGGCCATAGCTGTGGTTGTGATTGTTCTGTGTGTGCATTTGCATCAGCCAGCTAAATACCTGCAGCCTGCAGGGCTTCAGGGGTCCAGGACAGCATCCAACAGAGACTGGGGGAAGACTGTCCTTGCTTGGACCACTGGAAAAAATTACATGTTGTGTTTTTCTTTTAATGAGTGGTGCTGAAGGGAAAGTGCCTTGAGATGCCTCATGAGCCAGTGTTGCAGTCAACAGGAGGAACTTCTCATGCCATGGGATCAGGATGAATGGATATCATCACCCTGCAAAATACCATTGCCTGTTCTGTGTGCATAGCACACTGCTGTACCTAAGTGGTGTGTCAAGGTGACAGACCCATGAGCTGCAACACCTTTTCTTTTAGAGCTGCAGTAGAGAAGATTTGTGCCATCAGCCAGGCAGATGAGATTCCCAGTGGGTCTCTGGTAATGGGGATGATGAACATCAAGGGGGTGATGCTGGAGCAGTCCCAGGGACACCTTCTTGCCTTGCAGTGTTGCTGCTGTGGCCCTGGTGCCCCTGAAGATGGGGAGGTGTGATTGTGAGTCAGTGATGCTCAGAAGATACAGCTGAAGCTCCTTGCATCTTAAGCACTGTCGTGCTGCCTTGGGCTTGGGAGAGAGGCGCCTACGCTGTGACGTTGCTTTTTTTGAGGGAGCAGCATCTGATCTACAGCACAGGAGGACCTCAAGTGAAAAGGGGTTTGGGGCTGAAAGCCATGGAGAGTCTCCTTGCTCTTTGCTTAGATTTGTTTTTATGATTATGGCATTGGGAGTTATTAATTAATTGATGCTGAGGAGAAAAGATGTGAGGAGGCAGGATCAGCATCCACATCAAACATTAATTTGGCAGGCCCCTGCTTGCATGGATGTGGCCCTGTCACTGTTTTTTCTAGAGGCTGGGGGTTACAGGGCTTGAATATCTTCAACAGACATCCTTTTCTTGGTAAATATCTGGTTTAGGCGTTTGTGGTAGGCTATTTTTTTGTCAAGAGATGGTGATAAACAACCTGTAGCTTTTCAAGTATTTGGGCAAGGAGCAGGGCAGGTCCCATCCATAAGCCTGTGAAGACAGGAGAGAGATGCCTTTTCTGTGATAAACCTTTTGGTGGATGTATTTTATACCTCCTTGCACACAGACATTATTTTCTAGTGGTTCACCTTGCTCAGGTGTGGATGCAGCTGGTGACCACTGTCCCTCCCTGATGGAGCCAGGACTGCTCCCAGGTGTGAAGCTGATGGAGAGCTCTCTGCAGCATGGGGACATGGGCCTGCAGGGAGCCTGAGCCACCAGCACCAGCTGAGCTGCTCTGCTTTGGTCGCTCCTCAGAGTGGTGGGGTGGTGGTAAAGGATAAGGCTGGATCATGGGAAGCATTTTGTCTCCAGCCCACATTTCTGTAATCCAGCTCTGAAATGCTGGGGGCTGGAAACTTACTGTCTTTACAAAATAGCTCCAATACTTTAAAATGCAGGAATTCTTTTCTTTCCTTTATTTTTGCCTAGATAAAATCCTGCAAGTCAAATTAGAAACATTAGAAAGATGCAGAAGAGGTGATAGACCAAAAACTAATCTCAGAACTATATGATTGCCCCTGTTTTGAGTTGCAGAGTAAGAAGAGCCTGGTGGCCTCTTTCCACTGACTCTGGAGGGATTTTTCTCTAGATCTTAAGTACAAGTTACACCTACATTTCATTCCAACACTTGCCTCACTGTTGAAGTGAAATACTAACCTCCAAAGGCAGTTTAGCATTTTAGAGTGTCCTGAATTAGTCCTTGCTAGAAATGGCACAGTCTGTTCTGGCTTGTTTTGAAGCTGGATATTGGTTCTGTGGCATTTCCAGCTCCAGCTGTGGCAGGCTGTTCCCTGGCATGTGACACTTGATTTCAGACCTGGGCTGGACTTCTGCCCCTGTCTTTGCTAAGCAGAGGGTGCAAGCAAAGCACAGGAGCAGCTCCATCATCTCTTCAGCTCAATGTCTACTTTTAGCATCTCCAAAGGTGGGTGGAAGTGTGGTTTCACATTACACATGACCCAAAGAAGGAGTCACCCTGTTTACTGCCTGTTGCATTGGATCTGTCAGTATCTGGATGGCTTCAGGGTGTGCCCAGGTTCAGCTTGCTGTTGCAATACCCACCCAAAATCCTTGTGTTATGTTGTCAGGGCAGCAAACTGGAGGAGTACCTTGCTGGAAAGATCAAAGAGGGAAACTAACCCCCAGCAGCTGAACTGAATGAGGCATGAAGCAAAAGTGCTCACCTAAAGTAGTAGATAAGGTAGCAGATAAACAGTGTAGAGAAGTGGTTTGCTGCTTAGGGGACTTCCTGCTGCTCCCTGGGGGCAACAACCTCCAAACTGTGAAAGGGAGGGGGGAAAAAAAAAGCCAGTTGGGCATGGTTGTGGTACTGGGGAAAAAAGGGGTCTGGGAGAAGTAAAAAATCAGGATGTAAGTCTGTCAGTGAGATGATGGATAGGGCCAGTTGGGAAGATGCCTCCTGTTAGTATCTAGGTGGTTAAATCATCCTGCCAGCCACCATGGCTGTTTGTTAATTATAAGTAAGCTTCTTGATAAGTATCTTACAGGCTGTGCTCAGTTTTAGCATGAAAAGGTAAGTATAAGGAAGAGTCAGATTAAAAAAAATAACTTGGAGATGCAGCAGCTCAGAGATCTTTGTTAAAGGCAGTGGCTTTAGCTGCAATTGCAGTTGCATCTCTTTCTTAGCTGGGGCTCTGCCTGGCTTGATTTTTCTCTCTTGATAGCAAGGTATTTCCTCCTCTCAGAAAACCCCTGTAACTTAAATAGAACCACAGCCTTACATACTTTGTAAGTCCTTTTTAGTCTGGGGTAAATCATGGGGCATCCATCCATAAATTGGAATTATTGTCCCCCATGAGTCTGGCAGGAGGAGGCCAGCTGGCCACTGTGGGCTCACAGGAGCTTCTCCATGAAGTTTGGGTTTCTGTTCTGAAATTTAGCCCCCAAAAAATCCTTTAGAAGGATCTTACTATTCAGGTGTACAGCTGTCCCATCCTTCAGCCATGTACATTTCCATTTCTGTAGCATCTGTTTTCCCCAAAAAATGTGGCGCTGCTACGTGCAGAGCTTCTAGCTCATCTGTCAGGTCAGTGATTATAGAATTTCTATTTTAGAATAGAACTATTTAATTAAGTTGCAAGAAGTAGCAGGCTCAAAAAATAGGTTCTTTATTTAGTAAATTCGTGAAGAAAGCTTTGGGACAAGCAAGAGGTGCTTTATCTTCCTTAAGTTTCAATATACCAAATTTAATATCAAGAATGACTAGCACAGGGGTGCTTACATTGTGCATCAAAAATATATTCATTAGGTGTTCAGATTCTGAGAAAGTGAGAATAATCTATTTTGTAGCTGGACATTGAGCAAGATCCTTTTCCAGGGTGGTGTAAAGTTTCATGAGTATGTGTCTATATCTAAACCAAGGGGAAGGTGCTTTGGTTTCTTACCTAGAAAACTGTTAAAGAAAAGATTTCTGATGCCTGGACAGGTCCCTAAACTCACAGCTGTGTTTATTAAGTGTTAAAATAAAGTTTACAACATTTAGGGGACAAATGGGAAAGGGACTTTAGAGAAGGGGTTTTGGAGATGCTATCATGACCTGCAAGATGAGTGTTTCCATAGTGTATAATGAGGGTCTCAGGGCCATTTTCTCAATTTTGGGACCATCCAGGATGGAGCTGCCTGTGGATGTTGTGTGTGCCTACATACAGTCATTGCACTGTGCTGCAGCTTGGGGATATTAAATCAGAAAGGACTGTACCAGCCTGGTCCTGGATTTTCTAATTTGCTGTGTTTCTTCATTGCAGGTGAATGGAAAAGGGTCCTTGTGGTGCGTTGACCCAAAATACAAACCTAATCTTGTCCAAGCACTGAAAAAACAGCCTTTTTCCTCAGCACTTGCATTTTATACTCCACCAGCGTCGCCACCCAGGTAGGTGGAGTTCTCATCCAAGCAGGACACACTGCTCCAGGTGGCACAGGGTGTTGAAGTGCTGTTATCTGCTGCCACCCGAGAGCAGAGTTTGAGTGGGCCTTAGGTGGGACCAGCTGGGTGAGGTGGGGAGATGCAGTGAGCTCAGGATTCCCAGACAGCACATCTGACAGAAAAAGGTCAGGGGTATGCTGGCTGCTTTCTGGAGAGCCCAATTTCTGCAAAGAGGGCAGGCAGTCCTGGGAACTGGAGCAAAATCCTCTTTCGAGCACAGTCCATCAGGACTCCTGCTGTGGAGGAGGTGGGTGTCTTCTCCTGTAAGTCACTTGTCTGGATATAAAATGTATCTATCTGTGCTTTTGTCGAAAACAATCAACTTTTCCACAGTCTGAAGTGCTGAGATGCTGCCCTGAGAGGGTTGGTTTTCTCTGAGGCTGTTTGAAAGCATTTTGCAGCAGGGATGCAAAAGACAGCCTTTGCCATAAATGTAGTTTGAGGTGGGGCATGCAAGACTTCTGAACCCAGGACTTCCTTACCAACACAGCTGAAGATTAGGCACTAGAATTTAGAGAATTTGCAGTCAAAGTCATGTAGAGTTTGACTCAGAGTTCCTGAGCAGAGGAAGAGGAGCAGCAGCTGGGTCAGCCTGTGGAGGCAGGAGGACGGAACGCAGCGCAGCACGTTGGGTGAGCTCGGTTCTGAGGAAGGCATGTGGCTGGTTTGTCAAGTCCAGGAAAGAATTTGGGTGAGATAAGAGGTCATTAAGGTGTTTGTACGTTGCCCTATGCCTTAACCTTACTGCAAGGAGTTTCCTTAACAAGCAGGAGGAGCTGGGATTGCTGGAGCAGGATGTAAGACTGATAGCACTGAGCAGACATTTCTCAGGGTGCAACAGGACACTGGCCCTGGGAGATGGCACCCCTGTGCAAGCCTTAGATTTTTGTGTGGCATGGGCTTGTCCAGTGGGGTTTGTAACCCACAAGATAGAACCAGTTGTCTCTGGTCTCCCACCCAGGGCCATCCTGGGCTGGAACAAGCCAGGCAGAAGTGTCCTGTTTTCCAGCTTTCTCTTGGAATTGGGAGCACTACTAAAATAACCCTGAAACATTGCAGTATTAAGAAATAGATTAGAAACAATGAGATGACTGGTGGTATTGCTTGGGCTTTATGGGAATAAAGATTATTGAAATGTCTGTAATTGGGCTCTAGAGGATAATGCTTTTACAGGTTGTAATGTCTCTGTGTAAGGGTATGGACCTCTGGTTTTGGGTACAACTCAAGTGGAGGTTTGGTCCTTGAAAGCTTTAAAGTCTGGCTCTGCTCAGCCAGACTTTAAAATTTAGAGAATAATACAGATGGGAAGTTGCCTGTCCTGCCAGAGGTGCAGAGGATTGACACACTCAGCCTAGGGCAGGGTGTTCAGAGCCTTGACCAGTTAAGCTTTTAAAATCTCCAGGGTCTCCAAGATCAGTGCAGCTAAAGTTGTGTTAAGTGTGGCTTACTTAGCTTGGATAAATGCAGCATACCAAAATTAGGTGTGAGGAAGGAGACATTTCATCTGCATGCTTAAGTACTTGGAAGAGCAGGACTTTAATTTGAAGCTGTTGTTTTTGGTAACTTTTTTTTTTTCCCTTTACTGAAGGACTAGTCACACTTGCCAACAATTACAAGGAAATCCTGGATCTAATGAAGCCACATGGCAAAATTCCCACTGACTTCAACACGAGAAGAGTTTTGCAGTGCTTGTATTTATGAGTACAAGAAAATAAGAAACAACATATTAAGATACCAAACTGCTCCCTAATGAAAGCTGGTTTATTTTCCTTCAATAATAAAAAACATGTATGTGACTTTCCGTCACACCCAGAAAAACAGATTTATTGTTTCCCCTTCCGTGCTTAGATTTGATTTAAATTTTGGCCTAATTTTGGGGAAGGGCCCCCAAGGATCTGATTTGTTGTAGAGAGGGAGGAAGCCCAGAGGTTTAAGTGGAGAGAGGCTGAAATACTGTGCAAATTTATCTTCAGAGTGATCCTAAAATTCCGCTGTGGCAGTCTCTGAATTTTCCAGTGGAAGACTGGTGTTCCTGATTATTTTACAGTGTGTTTGTGGGGAGTCTGCCTATCATTCAGCACAATTTTAAAATAAAATTTAGGCTGTTGCTTTGAGCAGAAGCTTTCCAAAACTGTAATCTGTGTCTAGTGACACTGAAATTTGTATTATCATAGATGATTGGCATGCCTGATGCATTTTATTTCTGCACAGCTTGTTCAACAAGTCCCTGTGAAGCCCCTGGCTGCATTCTGGTTCTAGTGCTGCACGAGTGACAGCCCTGGGGACAGCCACTGTCCTCATCTTGCTCATACCTTATGCATGGCTTGTCTTAATCAACACCAGGCATTAATTTGATTTGGGGGAGCACTGTGTGGACATGATTTTTGAAGGGTGTGATCTTAGACAAAAGGATGATGATGTTTAGCATCTCTTTGTACAAAGGGTCTGAGGGCTGCAAAGCCAGCCATTTTGGGCCACACCATTGCTTTCCTTTATTTTAAATTTTTTTCCCCCTCCATCCATTTTTGGATCTGTTCCCTTTGCACTCTGTGGCTGCTACAAGAAAAGATACCAGACAGTGAACCCTATTTTTGCACACTTTTCCCATTCAGCTGAGGTTTCTCTTGCACGTTGGGCTTGAAAATTCTGTCATCACCCTTCAGATTGTTCTAGCAGCACTGTAAAAGATGCACATTGCTACATTTCATGCAATTTTAATAGTGTGTACTATTTTTGTTGTGGTTACTTCTAACTGCTCACTTATATATTTATAATAAACTGAATAATTAGGGCTGGGTGTGTAGCAGAAATAAAAAAAGAAAACAACATGTGAAAGCTTTAACTTGCCCTTTATTTTGTGAGGGATTTAAGGGTACTTTGGGGCAAAGCTAGTCTGATTATGAAAAACTACCCTGGATAGCATCAACTTTAAAATCAGCAGTTGTCTTGATTTGGTTTTTAATTCAGTATTACTTTTTGTTAATTGCCCATCACTGCTTGGAAAAGCAAATGATCACAACTGGTCCTTTACCTGTCCTCTGAATATCCCTGTATGAGGGATGTTTTGTTGACATGTAGGTTTTATGTACTAAAAAATACATATCTTAGTTTAAATCCAGCCTCTAGGCAGGTATAGAAAATCTGTAGAAGTCAGTGCCTGTTGCCAACAGTATTTTTGCTCAGTGTGTGTATTTGGAGGTGTTTTCCACGTGCTGGTGGTGGCTTAAATAGTGCTACACAACTACGAACCAGTGCTGAGCCATCTACTGAGGGCAGCAGAAATCACTTGCCTTCCTGTGGTGAATAGGGTTGGTTTTGTTCTTAGCCTTCTATGATCATAATATTGTGTCTGCTGTACTTTGTACAAATCATTTGCCTGATCAGGGCTTGGCTTTGAGCTGTTGAATTTCTTTTTCAGTCGGTCGTCATCCCCTCACTACCTGACTTCAGTCCTTCAGCAGAACCACGGCCGAGCTCTCAAAGGTAAACTTGGAATTTCCTTTCACCCTTCTCCCCTGGTTTTGGTCACAATCATGGACTAGAGTCCAGCTGATGTTGTCTCTGTCCCTGCTCTGAAGGGTTTACTAGATGACAAAAGAACCCAGATGTAGTACAATGTGTGTGTTATATTAGCTACTTGTGTGTTAATTTTAAATCAATGAGGTGAAGTTCAAGGTGTAATTGGGGCCGTCTTGTTCTGACAGCAAAATATTCAGCACATGCATCACTTCCAAGTATGACCTACTTAATGAATAGTTCAGTAGAAAATAAATCTGAACAACTGAGAACCAAAGGTAGCAAATGTTAGTGTATAAAACCTGTGGTACCAAGAGGGAGCCAGAAAGTGTGCTGGGGCTTGCAGCATTTCTTTTGAAGAAGCCAGTTGGGCACAGCTCTTGCACCTCGCTAATAAAACTTAATTAGGCTTGTCCTAGACAAAAATAATAATAATAATTTTGGTTTTTAAGTGCTGAAAAGTGAACAATACTCATTTTTGAAGGATTGAGTCTTACAAAATGTGTTGCAGAGGAGTGTTGTTACAGCTCTTTCAGCAGGATAGTGAAAGGCACTGCCTAGGTGGGACCTGAGCAGACACCAGCTCCCTGATTTGCTGGCTCAGTAGGCTTAGAGGTGAGAAGGTTGCTTTTAGTTTTTGGCCACAAACCAGGAGCTTGGTTAGGCAGCAAAGCCAAGTCTTTTTGGAGACCAAGCAGCAGCCTGACCCACAGATGATGATGGCCATGAACCCCAGAGGTGGCACCTGGGTGCCAAGGAAACATCCCTTGGCTGACGGGCTGCTGCAGGGCTGCTGGACCTGGGGTTCTCAGGGCTTGTTGGAGAACACAGGAAATACCTCTCCTCCTAAGGATTTTGCTGATGTGTCCTGTGACAGGTTTGGAGGTTGCCAGTCTGATGTTGCCTCATCCATTTAGCTACACCAGAGGTACGAAAATAATGACAGCTATCTGATATCATTTGGTTTCTGCTTGTGGGGGAGCATGTTCAGCATTTCTCTGGCACTAGAGGCAAGCCATTCATGTTCCTAGGGTCCCACAGGACAGCTCTTGTGCAGATGAACAGAATTCCTTGTAATAAGTTGCTTCCTCAGCCATTCTGCTGGAGAAGTGTAAATTTGGGAAATACTGCACTGTTGAGAAGAGCAATCACAAATGAAGCCAAAGCACATTGTCAGTGACACAGAGCACTGCTAAGAAGCCACTGCAGAAGTGCCTCTCCTCATTCTTTGGGAGTGTTAAGATGCAGAAATACTCTTTGTAGGTAGTAATTCTGCATTGCATTAATGCCTCTGATTGCTTGCCATTTTAATGAGGTGGTGCTCATATACCAACATCAGATGATAAAATAAAATATTTGGCATAGCAAGTGAGGAATGGGAATATTTCACTTCCTCATTACACTAGTGGAGCAAAGTAATTCTTCATGCTTTATTTTTCTACTTCTTTTTGTTAGTTGAGTGCATATAACCTATGAATTCAGGGGCTCTGTTTCTGCCAAAGAAAGCCAAAGCAGAAGGAGAAAAAAAAGTCATATGAGTACAGTGGGGTAGAGCCTAGAGTATGCTGGATTTAAAATGAAAGGCATGGAAAATAAGGAGGGAAATGTGTTTGTTTTATAACCTGTATTGGGAACAGCAGCTCAGTCCCCTTACCATCTTGGTACAACGTTCCCAAGGTGTCATGTTCTTCAGATTTCTCCTTGACCAGGGGTGAAGTTAGGGAGAATTATCAAGATAAGGAAGCCACACTGACAAACTCTGCACTCCCTCTCCCAGTACTACCCTCTCCTTAAATTCAGTAATACAGTTAATGCCTGTAATGTGGGGAAGAAAGCAAATGCTATCAGAAATGACACTGCTGATGTTGTGCTTTAACAGTTCCCCCCCGAGTTCCAGTTCAGCAGAGCTGAGAGCCTGTTCTGCTTGCTGCTGGTCCCCTCCAGCCCTGTTCTCCACTCACTGCTCATGCATATGTACATACCTACCTACACCTCAGATGTGATCTTCTACTCTCAGACACCCAGGCTCTTGTGAGAGCTCACTGTCTCTGTGCTCCTGTTTTGCCTGGCTAGTCCCCCATATCTGTTTCTGTTCTGTATAAGGAGTGTTCATCCTCCATTGCAGAAGTGAGCCAGAGAACGGATTGGATTTCCTGTTCTTTAAAGGGCACGAGCGTGTCCTGAAATGAGCGGGAAAGGCGTGCTTGTTTCTTTTCCCTTTCACCTTGTTCTGGTTAGAAATGTCACTCTCTGCCCTGTTACCCTCAAGGTGCCTTTCAGAAATGTAAGCAATCTACTCTGCAAGGGATGGCATTTTGCAGCAGTGCTTCTCACTGCAGGTGACAGTGCCACAATTCACCTCAACCTTTCCTATGTGCCTATTTATTATTTAGATCTCCCTGCTCTCTAGATTGAGCAGTTCAGTGCCCTTTTCCCCCTTGTAGTCTCAATTTCTTCCATTTGACTTATTAGTGTGGAAAATTCTGCTGGAGGAGGGAGGTGTGCTGAATTAGTGCTGCATTAATGGGCCCTGCACATTCACACAGCCAGGGTATGGAGCTGCTGAGGTGCTTTGCTGTGCCATGGGTCTAATCTTTCTCTCCCAACTGGTACAAACAAAAGGCACTTGTTAAGTATAGCAACAGCATTGTCACATGAAAGTCTAATTGTGTCACTGATTCTTGGCTTCAGTGAGTGCAACGTGAGAGCTCGGCCTTTGAATGTCATAGTTAAGGTATGAGGCTGATCTGGAACAGTATTGAGCTGTACAAGGGTCATGCTTTGTCTGAGTTTGTACATTCCCCCCACACTTGCTCTTAGGTGTACGTCAGTACAGGCAAATATGTATATATATATTTGTATTCTTTGTATATTTTAGAGGCCTCATCTTGTCAGGCTTACCTGAGTTCTAACATTTTGCTGCTTCTGCTTCACAGAATCTGATATTGATGCTGCTACTGCAATGATGCTGTTAAATACTTCCATTCAGCAAGGAATGCTGGACTGTAAGCATTTTACTCTTGTTTTTCTTCTCTGCTCACTAACTAAATACTTTCTCTATAAAATTTCAGGAAACAAGTATGGTCTAGTTTCCAAACAGTGAGAGTAGTCAGGAAGCAATTCTGGTGTAATTACTCTTTCAGGTAGCATTGCAAGAGTTTTATTAAAAGCAGCCTTTTTTTTCTTTTCCCCATTAATTTTGATGTTTTTCTGTAAAGTTCTATCCCTGCCCGTCTCTGTACTAGATAGTAAGAAGAGTTTCTTGGCTATGTTGATGCCTTGTGAAGGCTGACCTAGAGACTAGATGAGTTAAAGAATAAAGTAGGTATTTGTTAGAAGGCCTCAATGGATACAATGGGCAGCACAAGAGCCCAGCCAGGGCTACACCCCAGATGAACCAAAATGGTCACAAAATGGACGACCGACCATGGAGTCTCTCACTTTTATAAGTTTTGGTCCATTAGTGTTTTGGAGTTAATTGTCCAATTACAGCTTTAGCTTATGAAGTCCCATCCTTCTTGTTTTCTGTCTTCGGTCCACTCTTGTTTATGCTCTTGGGCCTGAGATTTGGATCATTTGTCCTTGGTACCCAGCTAGAGAAGGAATTAATTTGTCTAAATACTTTGTGAAGAGAGCTTACTATCCCCTAATATGAGGCTCAGAACTACACACCAAAGCAGCACAGAATCTGAAAAATATATAAAAGCTAAAACCAGAGGCATAATTTCCCCCTCTGCCTCTCTAGCTCTTAGCTGAGATTAGATGGTGACAGTAAACGGGCACGTTGTGACTTTAAGTGCTGGAATTCAGTGTCCCTTGCAGCCAGCCAGGCACAGGTGATCTCGCTGGGGCATTTGCCCACTGACACATCTCGTTTCTCACAGGTGAGAAACCTCAGCCTCTGAAGACACCCAAGAAGAGGAGCTACGGCAGCGCCTTCGATCCCCCCAGCTCCATCAACCTGCCCGAGAGCGATTCTGCGGCCGCCAACATCGACCCGAGCGAGGACCACAACTACAGCGCCAGCTCCGTGGGCTCCGTGGGCTCCATGGGCTCCCAGCGCTGCGCCTCCCGCTCCAGCGTGTCCTCCCTGTCCTCCCTGGACGAGGTGTACGAGTTCATCTCCAAGGCCAGCCACGAGGGCAGCGACGGCAGCGAGGGCTTCCACAGCGAGGTGGACACGGACGGCGACTACGAGGACGATCCCCTCGGGGACAGTGGCTATGCATCCCAGCCTTGTGGAGATGGCTCCAAGGAGAGCCAGCCCAGCCAGAAAGTACTCGAGGAGCTGTGTCAGGAGATCGACGAGGAGCTGAAGGAAGCAGCGGGGTCTCTGCTCCACCTTGCTGGCATCCAAACGTGCTTGAGTTCCTTAATAAGTACTGCAAAGACCCACTGTCACAAGCAGAGGAAAAAATAATATGTTTGTCAGTGTTGAATATATACATATATTTTTTTTAATTGTGGCAATACTCTTCTACTTTTGCCCTTCACAAGGGAGATCAAAGCCATAAGAGGACTCACTGCTTTTTTTTTAATTTTTGGCGCAAACTATTATTTAGCCATTTATTTTTAAATCACCACCTAAAAAGAAAATATTTAATCTTCTCAAATTAGAAGATATGCATGACTTGTGAAAACCCAAAAGCATACTTCTTAATGATCACTTCTTAATTTTTTTTCTTTTCAATAGTTGACTTTTTTTTTTCAGAGATGTGTTTGTTCAGATGCACACTGTGGATCATATTTACATCTCTGCTGGCCCCATCTGCAGAGGTGAATTTTGTTCTGTCTAAGGGCTCTGACTTCCATGTAAAGGATTCAAATTCATTTTGCAATAAGAGAATCTCTTTATAGTTCCTAGATATCCTTCAGCCAAAAAATGGGTTTTTTTGTGGTATGTTGAACTTTATCCCTATTTTTCTTTTAAAATCAGTGGTGATTACTTACATCTTCCTGTAGATTATGCCTTTTTTTTTTTAATTTTTGTTCAAAAATGGGTAAGCAGTTCTGTTGGAGTGGGTTTTAACAGTACTGTACATACAAGGATGCCTTAAGTATGTTGCAGAATTGTATACAGCTATCCAAGGTCATCTTTCCTGTTGCTGAAAGGTAGCATGATGTGCCATAAACGTTCTCACCAACGTGAAGCTACTGCTTCCACCAGGTGTTGGGCAAGCTGGGTGAAAATTAGGAGCAGAGCCACTTAGGAAGCCAGTGTCCACTGTTGAAAACAGTGCTGGATTCAGCCAAAAGTTAACCTTTCCCTAAGGGAGTATTTTCTAAGAATGCCTTTCTTAGACTATTGTGGGTTTTTTGCCCCTTTTTTCTTTTTTTTTTTCCTTATTTGTCAGTCTCTTCACAAGTCCTGTTCTGAGCTGTCTACTTCCAATGCAAACACAGCCATGCTGCTGAAGGTCTGTTGCTCTGAGGGCCCCTTCCAGTGCCTCTTGAAGACAACGGTGGTGCTCCTGCTGACTCAATGGCTGTTGGATCAAGCCTGAAATATTTGAGGTTCTTGGTGTTTTGGAATTTAAAGCACAAACACTAGGAGAGGAAAAAAAGGTTTTTGCGGGTTTTTTTTGTTTTGTTTTGTTTTTTTTCATTTTCCAATTCAGTTTTAAGAATGATTTGTTTTATTTTTTGAAAGGGAAGGAAAATACTCTGCTTCATTCCTGTTAGCCTACACCTGTAACAGGGCAATGTGTGTGCAGACAGTGTGTGTTCTGGCTATCACAAGTGCTGCATTAGCCATTAGATCTGGTATTGGATGTAATACTGATGGGTAGTAGGAGTAAAAGTCGCCATTTAAAGGAAAATTAAGTACCAGCAGCAGTGGTTCTTAGGATTTCAGGAGCTGAAGATGTGAGTGCTTGGTGGAACTGCTTCTTCTTGCTCATGGGTTGCTTTTGAACTCTCATGGAAAACTGTGAAGGGCAGAGCTTGTGTCAGTGTGAAGAGGAGGGTTCAGATACACAGAAATACTGTGAGCAGCCTGAGGTTTTGCTCGGTGCTATGATTTCAATGTCACACTGTTGAAGAGGGGTGCTGCTGCCTGGCTCCTGCTGAAGTGGTTGCAGCCTTCTGTAGCTTCCAGTGAAAGATGGACCAAGGTGTAGGTATTGTGGAAGCTGTGTTCATAGTCAGCTCCATGGTTTGATTTGGTTCTGAATTGTTTTTTGCCTTAGATAAACTTGGAGCATGTTAGTACTTACTGGGAGTGTGGCTGAGCTGCTGTTAACCCTGAAGTTGGTGACAATGACTTCAGCGTATCTGAAGGATTGGGATGCTAGATTTAATCACCATATGCAATGACCAGTGAGAAGCAGTTCCTGATCAGCAGTTAGCAGCAGAAGCTGCATCCCCTCCATCCTTACAGCTGGGAGAACTGGAATGGTGGAAGGGGGGAGCAGTGGCAGCCCTTTCCTGGGACACAGAGCCGTGCAGCGGGGCCGTGCTCTTCCTGCCCTTCCTGCTTTGCTGTCTTCCCTCTCTGCTTCCAAAGGGGAAGGCAGAGGAGCTGTGCCCCTGCCCTGTCCCACACATTGTCCCAGGCCTCTGCCCACGTGTTTGGCAGCTCAGTTGTGGAACACCTCTCTTGGCAGTGGGAGAAGAGCTGCCCTTCCTTTCTCTTACATATCTGTTGGGTTCGGGTTTGTTTGCCACCTCAGTTAAAGACCCTGGTGTATATAGTATAAATGGAGTATAATTAAAAGTTATTTTGATTGTTGGGCTTTGGGTTTTTTTTAGTGACATATGTAAAATGTTGATGCCAATGGTTGACTTGGATACATTTTGGCAAGACAAGTATTAATGAGCCACATTCAGTTCTTTAAATGCAGTGAAGAAGTGTATGAGACCTGTGTTCATGGGAGGTTGCTCTGTTCAGGGTAAATCTGATGTGATTACTGTGCAGACCTATACTGGCTTTTCAGATTCCAATCCTAAATTACTGATCTGCAGAAGTCACATCAAACGTTTTTAAATCCAACTGCAAAATGGAAGTTGTGTGGTTTGCAACTTTTCAACAACCTGAAAAGTACAAGCTTTAATTAAAGCAAAGTATACTCATACACGTTAATAATGGTGTGGTCAAAATATTTATTGAAAAGAAAAGGTAAAATATTTTAAATGTTGCACCTGCTATTTTATCTTAAAGCACATTCTTCACACCTAACTGCCAGTGCCATTATCAAGTCAGTTTTATAAATGTACATTTCTTCAAACTAAAAAGTGCATAATTAAAAGTATTATGTTACTGCCATATAGTGATATAAAACATTTTATAATTGCCAATTCATTGTGACTATTATTTATTTAAAAGTGAATTGTAAGAATGCTTTCTGATCAAATGAACCAGAGTTGTTTTAAAACCATTCCCGTTAGCTTGTTTCTAATGTAGCATAAGCAGTGTCCTTGGGTTTGTTTAGAATAATTTTGCCAGTAGGTGACCAATTCTAACCCTTTTTCCTCTGGTTTAGTCCTTTACCCGTTTTAAAGACGATTTACAAAAGTTTAGTTTTTGTATGCTAATCTCTGTTAATTAAAATGTTTATAAATTTTATTTTTACCAAAGAGATGCAATTCATTATGACAAAATATTGCAGAATAAACTTTGTTTTATAACATTTGTGACTTTTCTGCCCACATTTTTCATTCAGATGATCAAAGGGGCTTTTCTAAAATAAACAGCATTGCAAACAGAGAAAGCGCTGTGTTCTCTCTTT
Organism: Molothrus ater; assembly: GCF_012460135.2. Lineage (NCBI taxonomy): Eukaryota > Metazoa > Chordata > Aves > Passeriformes > Icteridae > Molothrus > Molothrus ater. The sequence continues at coordinate 12,222,043 of NC_050480.2, read as the reverse complement.
GTCTGCAGACCCTGCCTCTGGTCTCAGATGGTGCTGAACATTCCACCTTCCCATTTAAACTTCTTCCACGAGACTGGACCAGTGTGAAAAGCCCAGTGTGTGATTCATTGTGGGTTGGGGAAGATGTTTGCAGGCATCTGGAAGTCATCTGTGCAACACCTATCAGTCCATAGCAGGATTTGCTTACAGCCACATTTGTCCATAGCTGGCCCCTTATGTTTGAAGAGCATCTCATTAAGGTTTCACCCTTTAACCTAAGGAATGTTTTGACATCTTGGAAATAGCTGAAAACACTACTGCCTGACTTCTGCCCTCCTGTGCAAAGCACTTGTTTAAGCAGAACTAGCTTGAATCTTTTGCTGATTAGACATCTGTGATTATTTGCTGTTCTGTGCCTGTATTGCTTTGGCCAAGTTGCTTGGATGAGACTCAAAGATCAACAGCCTAGTACAGGACAGGTAGTTTAAAAAATGAGTCCCTGGATAAAGCAGCATAGGTCTTGCTTGGTTTTTTTTTTTCAGTGTTTACTTTCTCTAGATAATGCTTTATGATGTCTGTTGGTTCTTTATACAGAAGGCCTTATGGAAAGCACACAGATGGGAAACACCCCTCTTACAGCAGAAATAATATTCCCCATCCCATTTGTACCTCAGCTTGCTGCTCCTGGGCCAGCTTTTCTCTCAAATGCACACACATGGTGTGTGCCCTTGCAGTGCCCGAGAGGAAGGTTTCCACCAGAGCGGGAAAAGGAGATGTGACATGATGTTTATCTCTATTAAAAACAGACATTGGTCCATCTCCTGTATTTTTGTTTGTTTAACCCACTGATATCTCTGAGTTAAGCTTGCTCTCTAGGATCTGATGACAATACAACCTTCTCAGTACTTCAGTGATAACAGTAGATGATAACAGAGACTTGTTTTATTGCCATATCTAACAAAATTTAAATCACACATTACAGAATATATGTGCACTATTAATATATTTGATTTAGTGTTCATTTTAATAGATTAATAAGAGAACAACTGCACTAATTAGTTTGGACAAAATCGCAGCCATGTATCATATGTTAATGATACCTTTCTAATTGTTATTTCACTATATTATTCTGAGAACCTTGAGCTTGTTGTTAAATTTCCCAGGAGTGCTTTCCTCTGTTATGACTTTGCTGAAATTATCCTCTGTATGGAGCCACAACTCTCAAAATAAAGCATTAACTGCAGCAATTATGCACTTACACCAGCTGTCTTTTAAGGACAGTTGTTGAAGAAATACCTAATAGATTAGATATATTTGGAAAAAATGGTTGTCTAAATTTGACACAGATGACTATGGTTATTCTTACACGTGTGTTGAGGTTACAGGTAGCTGTAAATACTCTTATTTTGAGTAGTCTGAGTGAATACATGTAGCTTAGAGTTAATTACATAGTAGTCCAGCAGTGCTGTTACTGTGAACTTTCCCAGCATATTTTGCCATAAAAATCTTCCCTGTTTTTACCCATGAGGGTGGTTCTCACATCTGGGAAGGTGGAGCAATATCACCTCTGCTTGAATTTTCAATCTTCAGATGGGTTGGGAATTTTTTTCTCCCCTTTCTTCCAGAAGCTGCCTGCTCTTACTGCTGTAAACTCCTTAGAGCTGACATAAAATCACCACCTACCCTCTGCCAGGCTTCGTTTAAACAGCTCTCCGTTAAACAGCAGCCTGTTTATTTTCCTATTGCATCACTACAAAAGCAATCATTTCCCTCCTTAGACTCTTGACTTGTTAAACAAACCAGAATTATTTGTTTTCCCTTTGGAAGACATGATCTTCATTCCTCTTAACCACTTTTCTGTATACCTCAGTTCCAGACTGAAGTCAGCCTGCTGGCACATGCACGAGGAGGAGAGTGAAAACCACTCTTCTGGAGTGCTTTTTTCTGAAACCTGGCCTTAATATTTCCCTGCTTTTGCAGCACTCTTGCCTGCATGGCCTTCACCTGCTCACATGCAATTGACTAATCCTATTATCAGCTAGTATGTCCCTATCTTTGTTCTCCTCCATCACTGCCAAATGGTGAGGCCCCAGTCAGCAGGAAATTTGGTAGTTCATGACCTGCAAGTTGATTTAATGAGATCTGTCATGATCTTTGTGATCCCTCCTGGTGACATTCCTGCTCACCAGGAGCAGCCTTTTGGCACAGCTTGCCCAAAATAAAGAAAGAAGGACCTGTCTGTTCTCTTTCAATGTTCAGAGAAGGACATCCAGTGTCCTAAATCTAGCTATGTCTACCTGAGTGTTGCTTTTATGCTGGTTTCCATAATTTCCATTTCCTTGAAGTCTTGACTCTCCAGGCCCTAATGGCCTAATGGGTACAACCTAGTACTAATGGTACTAGGTTGGACTGAATTCCCAATTTCTGTATCCATTCCGGAGGTGCTGATAGCAGTTCACAATCTGGGTATTTTCATTCTTGGAAATGCAAGATGGGTCCTTTCAGACTAACCTCAGCTGCTCTGATGTGCTTATGTGCTTTAGAGTTGCCAGGCAGATGTTCAGAAATATCTCTGTAGGTGCCTGTACCAACCTTAACACAGGACTGCTTTGAAAAACAGATTTTGTGACTCAATGGCTTTTTAAAAAATTTAATTAACTTGGTATCTTGATTCCTTACTAAAATCCAGTAGGATCCCAGTTGTTACAAATGCTAAAATTAGCTCAGCAAACTGAATTTTTGGTTATTTTCAGTAAGGGTACATTTTATTCTCTCTCGCTGGCTTTGGAGGTTTCCATGCTCTGAACACAGTCAGGCCTCCACAAATAGCAGGCATTTTGCTTTTTTTTTTTTTTTTTTTTTGGCTCTGAGTAATTTAAAAGATGAAAACTCCACCTGTTGAGTTTGGCTGTGATGTGCTGGCCGACACGTCCCGCTGTTCTGCGCAGGCTCTTCCCTGGGGTCAGGTGAGGTGTGGGCAGAGCTGAGCCATTCCAAAAGGGAAGATGTTTCCTTAAATCTCTGGGTATTAACTGGAGTGCAATCGTGTTGGCTGCTGCCTTAAAATATGATGTCACCTTGCCCCAATCACAGCCCATTTTCTGGGAGCGTGATGTGAACTCCCCAGAGAAGCATCCTCTGAGTGACAGCAGCATCCCGTGCGGCCGTTGCTAAGCGACAAGATTCGGCTTTCAGCAGGATCTAATTTTAAAGTATTTAACCCTAGATCTGTCAAGGTTCATTATTTCCAGTGTGCTGGTTAATCCCTACTTGTTGGTGCCCAACTTCACAAATGCCCTGCTCCTCACAGTGGTGCTGTTTTATTTGTCACAGATAACGTCTCAGAAGGAGGAGAAGCAAAACCGCCCCAGGTAGAGCTCGATACCAAATTTCATTTTAGCTCTGATCTATACACAGAAATATGGGACACAATTAGAGGTGAAAATCCTGCATTGCTGTTCTGGGAATCTTCCTTTCTTTGCTGGCTTGTGCAAGTGGCTCAGCTCTGCTTTCCTTCTAAGGAAGGGTGGATTTCAAGTGAATGAGTGCTGGTGGCAATAGCAATTGAGCTTCAATTTTTAGTAATATTATGTGTCCTCTTGTTTCTTGCTGTATTTCATTTAGGTTAAGAAGCTTGTCATCTTACCTAAAGGCATTTGGGGAAAAAAAAGGACGCAATTTTGAAATTTGAGGGGTTTTAATACAGGAAAACTTTAGTTCTTTTAAATCATTACAAATAATGATGAAGATAATCACAGATAATTCTACAGATAATTTTTGTTGGTGTTTTTTGTGGGGGTGTGGTTGATGTGGCTTTTTTTTATAGTTATCTGCATTTAGTTTCTTTCTAAAATGTAGAGGTCTGGAATGCTACTGAGGTATTTTACAAAAAAAAAAAAAAAAAGAGAAAAAAAAACAATAAAAAAATCTGACCAGCTGTGTCACTCTTTGATTAATTACTACACATCCCTGTAAGTGCACTCAAGTCCACTGCTACCTTCTTAATGTAATATCTCATTTAGCTGAGATAATGCTGCTATAACTGGTCAGTATCATAACAACAACAAAAGAAAAAACACTGAGAACTGCACAAGCCCTTCCTCCCCCCAGATGCAGCAAAATTAAAAAAAAATTAGATTATTCACATTTTAAATGCTAATAGTTCATCTCAGCCTCATAATCCCACCTAAGATTCTTCCTCCTCCTGTTGTTAGGGTTTGAAACTGACACCACCTTGCTCCTTGTGCTGTATCTCCATCCTAGTTCACACTAATGCACAAAGACAAGCCTGTCCCTGCCAAGGTACTTTTCCCAGCAGTTGATTTGATCAGGATGCTCTCCTGCTGCCTTTTAATCCTCCCTTCCACTGCTGCAAGCTCCCATTCCCATCTCTGGGCTCATGCTGCCCAAAAAACTGTTTATGGCTTTCTCCTCCTGTGGTGTGGTGTGTTGTGCCTTCTCCCTGTGCTGTCAGTGAGGAGCCCTGCCCCACATCTCCTCCGTCCCCCTCTTCCTGTGCATCCTGGTCTTTACACATCAAAGACCTGGCTTTAGCTCATTCCAAAAGTCCAAATTATTCCCAGAGGCACCACAGTCCTTTTAAAAAATAATCATAAAAAGTAGATCATGAACAGGAATAATTCTGATCAAAGTGTTCCCTAAACTTCTGGTAGACCTCCCAGCTCTCTCCTCTCTCTGCTCATGTGTCTGTCTCTGGAGAGAAGACAAAGCCACGACATCTTTGCTGTGGTAACAGCTCCAGGTTTGTGGATGTTCCTTGCATGGGTAAGTCAGGACTTCTTCCCAAGGCTTGCAAATCTGTATCACAACTGAGGTACATGAGAGCGCATCCACTTCTCACTCCATAATCTTCACAGTGCTCCTCTTCCATTATTTCTTTCTCTGTAAAATCAGGCAATTTCTCTCCTGGGATTTAATGTATATTGCTTTTATTTTTCTTTCACCAGCAAACCTGCAAGACTCTGGAATCTGTGTGGGCAGTTCTAGCCAGGCTGAGGTTTCTCAGCTATGGCTCCTGCAAGTGTGAAGAAGAGCAAGAAACGAGGCTGTAGAAGATGCACAGACCTTCAACAAGAGACGGCAGAGCTAGGGAAGAGGTTTCACTTCCCCGCAGAAGGGGAATTCCACATTCAAAACCCAAACTTTTTGAGCTGTTACTAAGTTCTGCTGGTTTCTGGAGCGAGTATCAGTAAGGATTTGCTGTGGAGGGACAGCAGTTCCTGCTGCTGCACACAGGGCTGGTATGTGTTGTACCCACGTGGAATGTGAGCTGCAAAGTTCAGCTCTGACTTATCACAGGCAGCTGCCTGCTCACTTTTTCCATCTTCTCGTCCTCAGCAATTTCTTTCTGTACAAAGGCACCGCTCCCCTGGCCATGCACACACCCTGTAGATGACTCAAGCTATTTAACCTATGGGCTGGGAAGGGACATGAGAGAGAGAGAGAGAGAGTGACTTGTTCCCATTTCTATTTTTAAATGCTGTGGAAACACTAAATCAAGATAATGAATAATAACTAAACGGTCTGTGAGCTGCACTATCTGTACATACATATACCTTCTTTTTCTTTTCTTTTTTTTTCTTTTTTTTTTTTTTTACTACTTGCCTTTTTTTTTTATCAGAGCAATTGGGTTTTGACGAGGTGAAAGGTTATTCTTAACGAGCAGAGTGTTACAGTCACCATGAGAAATAACGAGCGTGCATTGTAAGCACACATCCTGCTGTTCAGACTTGCCGTTGCTACGATAACAGAAACAAAACACCAGTTTCGGGTGCTCGCAGCTTCCGAGGATGTGGTTTATTTGCTGCTTGTGATAGTCTGATGACTGAAGATGGCTCTCTTCCAATCATTTTTGAATTTTTCCTGTCTCTTAGAAACCCTTTTGTTGTGAGTACTTTTGAGGACATAAGTGATGACAATGAAGTTTATTTTCTCAAAGCACAGAAAACATCTTGGATAAGCTGAAATGCGTTCTTTGTTTATTTCTTTATCTGCACCTATTCCCAGGGTCTGTGAGTAAAAGTTTTGACAAATAAGACAGAGGGGAAGACACGGTTTGAGCAGGAAGGGAGGAGAAATGAGCCTGAAAATAGGATGATTTTGAAACAATCACTGTAATTCTTAAATAAATTCGTTGTCTTGAGACTGCACCTAGAATTCAACACCCATGGTAGCAGCTGCAGAGCACAGACACGAGGGAAGGACAGCCTCTGTTACACTGTCTGTCCTTTGCTGTCTGTTCTCCCCATGGAAACAAAACTGCCAGGGGTGTTGGGAGGGATTCCTTTGCTCCACACGTCACCTCTGAGCTTGCATGAAGCCCTGCTGCCATAACCTGTATTTATTCCCGTGGGTGTAGCACAGAAGGCTGTACTTTGGGGGTCCTGTGCCAACCACCCCACACTGCTTGGCATTCCACTGCCATGAGCTCTCTCACTCCAAGCCCCTGCCAAGAGGAGCAGTCCCTTGCAATTACTGAGTCAGTGCTGTGGGAGCCTTAGGACACCACGCTGTGGTCCCTGGGCTGCAGTGCTGGGACAGCCTTGCTCTCCAGGGAGAGGTGAGAATTAAGGATGTGCTTGAGAGGAAACAGAACAAGGAAGACATTTTTTGTACGGCTGACGTTTGGGGAAGTTGCACTCACAGCTGCCACGGCAAACCAAATGGATGAATCTGAGAATTTCCTGCGAGAGAGGGGGAAAAAACCTAAATAAACAAACAAGCTAACTTCAGTCACCTGTGTTTTCAGGGAAATTTGCTGAAGCTGTTTGCCAAGAGCCACCATGGGATAATTGATAAATTACAATGTTGTATGTTCCTGACATTATAGGGACTCTGGGATCTGTGAGAAACTGGGCAAGAGACAGAACCACTGTGAAACACAAGAGGCTGGCCTGATTCTTGGATACACTGCAGTAGGGCTGCTCTGGTGAGCCTAAAAATCCTGCAGCCAGCTCTCAGCCTTAAAGCAGTAAGAGCACCCAGCTTTCATTTGCTCCTTTCACTTGTTCCAAGCAACTGGCATTGCCTCCTGTGATAAATGCCATACATGAGGTACACTTGGGTCTTGTCACTCTGGGTGGATGCAGGAGAATAAATTCTGTGCTCTTCCACTCCGAGTGCTCTCTGCCCAGTCAGGAGCACTGCTGCTGTCAGTGGGGAAGCAATTCATTCTGCCACAACCAGGCAGTGTAATTCCCTGAGCTCCTCTCCCAGCTTTCAACTGTGAAACCTCTCTGCCAGCATTCGCTGCACCAGAGGTGAGGGGAGAACTGCATCACAAAAGCATCTCTGGAGGCAGCACAACCTCGGGAGTGCTTGCAGAGTATGTTCAAAGTATTTCAGTGCAACATTTCAATGAAAGACACATCCTAGAAAATGCAAACTTAAAAGTACAGGTTGGAGTCAAATGTAAAGGCTTTAAATAATTTTCCCATACAAAATTTACTGCACTGACATATAAGGATATACCATGGAAGGCGTGCTGCTCTTAACCCTGATCTGTTTGCAGCAGTTGCAAACCCCATTGGCTTTGCTAGAAAACTTCTGTAGGGGATGCAAAATGCAGTGGAAACAGAAGTGTATCTGCTCTAATAGTTAAAAACTCGAGCTTCCTTATTTCTTATTCCAGGATTGCTGTTTAAGCTCTTCTAGTCAAGCAGAACAGCAGCAAGATCATTTGGATGAATGATGACAGTGTGTGTTTTGCCTATCTCCCCTTTTATACTTCCTAAAAATGCACAGTGCTGTTGCTGGCAATAGGGATCAGCAACATGTCCTCCAACACTAAGGCTTCCTGTGGAGACACAAACATGTTTACTAATCTGGCCCCCCTGTCATATTTAGGGCTTGCCAACTTCACTACTGTGATAAGCAAAAGAACAGCACACACCATCAAAGCCTCAAGACTAAGTAAAAAATCAGCTTCCATTATGGGCACCTTCTATCCACTCCTACTTGAGGGGAACAAAGACAAAAGGAGGTAACAAAACGATGATTTATCACCTCGAGCACTACCCACTACTGAGGAACAGCTATGAAGACACCGTGCTGAAATCAAGTGGAAAAAAATGATACCATGGAAACAGAACAAAAATAATAATTTGCTGCTACATCTCTGTCCTAGACCAGGAAGCCCTTAACCTGCAAATCACCAGATGCTCAGCATATACTGGTGAAGTCTCATCACATTTTGCCTTATTATTCTTTTCCTTAAATATCTGTTCAGAAACAAAATTCTGCATTGACTGGCAGTACCAAATACACCTTTTATGATGTTTTCATTTTCTGCTTGAAGTGTGCTGATGGTGTATACACGTTTAAATGTTTGGCCAGTGTGAGGATAAAGAAGCAAATGTGAGGTAAGTAGCAGAGCTCAGCAGTCTCAAAAGGATGGCTGAATGCTGGAGAAGCTCAAAGGTGGCTCTGAAACAGAGACCTACATGCTGGAGAGAAGGGAGCAGAGAAGGGCCCCTCTAGGACAACACTGGGTGTAGAAAGCCAGAATCACAAAATCACAGATTTGTTAGAGTTGGAAGGGATCTGAGGAAATCATCCATTCCAACCCCTCTGCCAGGGCAGGGTCACCTGGAGCAGGTGACACAGGAGCGTGTCCAGGTGGGCTCTGAATGTCTGCAGGGAGGGAGACTCCACAGCCTCCCTGGGCAGCTGTGCCAGGGCTCTGCCACCCCCAGTGTAAAGAAATTCCTCCCCACGCTGAGGAGGAACTTCTTGTATTTCAGTTTACAGACATTGCTCCTCATCCTCTGGGCACCACTGAACAGAGCCTGGCACCATCCCCTGGGCACCTTGAGATACTTACATGCATCGATGAGATCCCCTCTCAGTGATACCCCAGACTGTGGAATTCGGGTTTCTGCACGGCTGGGGATCTACCCGTGCTCTCCTTCACCGGGATATAATGGATACACTCAGCATCTCCTTGAGAAAAATGCATATTTTATGATTGGCTTTTCGCAAATATTAAAACAAATATGATATGTGTTGTGTTAGAAAGTTATGCTGTATTTTTTTTAGTAGTGTGTTAAATATAGTTTTAAGTTATAACATAATGTTAAAATAGAAACTATGCTATGTAAGATACTTTTTAAAGAAAAAGAAACAGCAGCCACAGGACACCAAAATCTTTCAGAAAAAAAGAATTTATTGTTCTCTTATCAGAAGAGACGAACTTCTTCCTGCCTCTCTCAGCTCTGAAGGCGCCGTCAGGATTCAGAGGAAGAAGCTGACACTGACCAGAGAGAATCTTGTGTTTGAATGGAATTTATGCATCATGTATGAGGTGTATGAATATGCAACAGGCTGTTGTTTTTAAGGGTTAATCCTCTGTTAACGTGTGTCCTTTTTCGGGCTTGTGCTGCCCAGAAAAAGGTACCCGGACGTCCGCAACTCTTTGTTTCTATTGTCTCATATTGTCCTAATCCAAATTGCCCAAGTTATTATTACTCTAATTATATCGTTATTTTTATCACCATTTTATTATCATTAAACTTTTAAAATTTTAAAAACAAGTGGCTGGCGTTTCCCACATCCTTCCGTAAGGGCTGGAGGCTGTGGGGAGAGCCGGGCGCGGGCACTGACCCGCACTGGGCGCTGAGGGAAGTGTCGGACCCGCCTTTTGTCTCACTGATCCGTCATGGGGCCCGCGAATACCCGCGGCTCCTTCAGCGTCTGTGCGAGTCCCGGGGCTCCCCCTGGCGATAGCGCTGCCCGGCCGGGGAGCCGCGGGACCGGCACGGGTGCCAGGCAGGGATGGCTCCGGGACACCGGAGCATCGCGATTATCGCGACATGACCCCCAGCCCCGTTCGCGGGCGAAGCTTTTTGGGCGGGGCGGCGCCCCGTAGCCCGTTGCCGAGGCAACGTTGCGAGCGCCTCGTCAGTGTCACGTGATCAGACCCGCTCCACCCCCGCAGCCACGCCCCCCTCTTGCCGCCATCTTGGAAGTTGCGTCAAGATGGCGGCGCCGGCGGCTAAAGCTCCGCCCCCGCCGCCTCGCGCACGGCGCGGTTACGTCACCGCGTTCCCGCCGCCCTGAACCCGGAAGTGCGTCTTGCCATTCGCGGGCGTGCGGGGCCGCCGGCAGCGCCCGAGTCCGGCCGAACTGAGCCGAGCCGGCGGGGCGGAGATGGCGGCGGCGGCGGAGCTGCAGGGGAAGTACCAGAAGCTGGCCCAGGAGTACTCCAAGGTACCGGGCTCCAGCGGGGCCCGCAGTGCCGGCGCCGCTCGGGGCTGCAGCGCTCCTTTCCGCGGGAGCGCGGGGTGCCGGGCGTGAGGCGGGAGGTGCGGGTTCGCGGGTGCCGGGGGAGCGCGGCTGAACGGCCCCGTGTGCAGGACGTGCTGCCGTGCCCACACCGGGCTCGGCTGTGCCGGGGGACTGACACTGGCCGTGTTTCCCTTGCTCCCCGCTTCCAGGCGGGCTCGGGCCCTGGTTTTGCCTGGTGAACATTTGCCCCGGTGCCGGCCGTGCTCCCCCCGTGTGAGCTCCCGGGTGCGGGAGCTCGGCGGTGTCAGTGGCGCTTGGGAGCGAGCAGGACATTTGCTTCCACGTTTGCCTCCTGTCTGTCTCCCTTCTTCTGCCCTAGCTGACTTTGCATCCCGTCTGTGGTGCTGCTTGGCACGGGGTTTGCAGAGATGTGTTTAAAAGTTGCCCGTAGCGGAGAATGCCTTTCTTTCCATGGTGCCTGAGGTGACTTGTGAAATAGTGGAGCCTTGCTTAGTACAGATCCCTTCATTCTTTCTTCTTCACTCAAAGGAAGAGGAGACTCTTGGTCTTGAGTGGCAGCGTCCTCCAGCAGCCTTGGGGAAGAAAAGCAGCACTTTTTGTGCAGCCCCACATCAGCAAATGTTACAAGGCACTTGTCTGTGTTTGACACTTCTCCACTTCTCCCAGCTTACAGAACCATGTCTTTAAATACTCTTCTCCCTGGAACCGTTGCAAAAACACCATGTGTAGCATCTAAATAGTTTACAGATAGATAGCCTTTTACTGATGCCACAAAATAGCTTTAAGAACATTTAATTTGTTTTGCAGCTTTGTAGGTCACAGAATTCACATGCCTTGTTTTATACAGAGGCTCTGTTATTCCTTGGAGATCAGTAGTGGCTGAGGATGAGATAATGGAGGGATTTTGGTGCTTGATTCCTGAATGAGCATTGGAAATGTGGACTTCTGACTGTAGCTTCCCAAAGTTCCTGCTGCTGGATCCTTTCTTTTAGCATCATGGTGCCCAGGAGCTTTCTCTGAGCTTCACCATGCACTTCTCAGCCTGTGCCATTGCTCCTTTTCTGGAACTATTTTTTTTCATCTCATCCCATTTCTCGTGCAGTGCAGCTCATTGTGGGACTCCCCTGTGCAGAGCCCTGTTCACTTTGTTGTTGGCTGCTTGTTGTGTGCAGGTGGAAATGGAGAGTAGCCCTGGAGTAGCCTGCTCACCTAAAGGTGCTCTGAAAGCCATGGAAAGAGGTGGACAAGAGTCTGACAGGCTCAAGCAGTGCTGGGGGAAGTCCCTGCCAAAGGATTGCTTTTCCTCTTGGTTCACAGACCAGTCCAGAAGAAGGATGAGGAGAAGAAGAGACTCTGAAAACACAAAAGTTGCAGCTGCTTGCTCTCTCCTGAAGCAGCTTTGTGGCAGCTTTGTGGCAGCCTGTGTGGGTCCCACTTCAGCTGGGTCTGTGTGTGCAGCAGGACTGAGCTGCTTCATTCTCTGCTCCTCACATGTCCCTGCAGTGGTAGCTGTGGCACAGAGACAGCTGTGGAAAGCTGCACTGCTCCTTCTTGCTAGGGAAACCCTGTGCTTGGAAGTTTTTCTGTGTGCACTGGGAGGTTTCTTGTCTTGCCTTTGTGATGCCTGAGCAGCACAGTGGGAACACGGCAGGGGAAACAGCTGTGCTTAGCAGTGACTTCTGACCTTTCATTTATACTGCAGTCATCACACTGAAACAATGAGCCACTGCTGTTTTACACTGAGTCTTGCCTTTTATGCACCTGCCAGATACCTGCACAAACCCTTTTAATTTATATCTGCAACAGCTGGACTCACACATGTCAAATGAAAGCAAACTGCCTTTGAAGAAACCAGGATCCAAGCAATTTTCAAGGAATGGGACAATGGAACTGTCAGTATCCTCATTGCTGCAGGGTGGAGGTACTCTGTGGAGTGACTCTGTGGGAAATAGATTTCTTGAGTATCACTTTTCACTGCAGTGATTTTAGCTCAGATTTTGGGTACTGTGTAAGTAAGGCTTAGAGGGCTTTTCTTTGTATGCTTTTTATGTCACTCTGTTCTCTCTGGATCATCTGCTGCCACTGGTAATAAGTAATTGTGCATTAAACTCCTCTTGAATTAATACAGATTTTGACTTATGAGTCCTGCTTGTGTTCCAGAACTGGTTATAAACAGTTTTGGGAAGAGAGGGGAGAGACAGAAATAGCCCTGAAAATGACCAGGAACTTCATTAGTCAAGAAAGAGGTTGCAACTTTTCCATATTTGTTCCTAGTTCTTCAGATCTTAATTATATTTAAGTAACTGGTCTCCAAGGATATTTATTAAGAATTCTGTTGTATTTGACCAAAGTGTCCAGGTGGTAAAGTTACTTCTTGTTCTTTGGCAAGTCAGGATGTGAATTGGATGCCTTTTCAACCTGATACCACTGCTGTCTGTCTGAAGAGAACACTTGAAAAGTCATTCACACCTGGCACTCCTGAGAGAATGTGATGCTTTCTGCACTTTCTCATGGATGGGTTTTGTTCATTCTGCTGCCTTGCATGGTTACTGGCATCTCTTGTTTTTCAGCTTCGTGCTCAGAACCAAGTCCTGAAAAAAGGAGTTGTAGATGAGCAAGCAAACTCTGCCTCACTGAAGGTAATCTCTAAAAACTGCTCATGTCAGGTGGACTAAGCTGTGACAAAATAAGTGTATAGGGGTACTTTTTTTAGAAAAAAGTAATGTCAATAAAAAAATGAGGAGGGAACTTGATTTTAGTAAAAGAATTTCTGTTTTGCTGCTAGCCTGCTGTTCTCTGTAAGTGCTGAGTTTGTAAAAGGGGAAGTTTGATTCTGATAATTATAGAATTAAATAGCTACTTGGGTATGATCTGTGACCAGCTCAAGGAAGTGAAATACATTTTTTTAGTTCAGAAATGATACTTTGTCTCTTCAGTCTTTCAAAAGTGTAGCAATTTTCTAACTTGTACTTGTTTTTAATGTGTAAAAATAAATGTGAAGATTTTAAAATTAATTTTTTTTTTTCTGTCATTCAGGAACAACTGAAGATGAAGGATCAGTCCCTGAGAAAACTGCAACAAGAAATGGACAGCTTGACCTTTCGAAATCAGCAACTTGCCAAGCGGGTGGAGCTGCTTCAGGATGAACTTGCATTAAGTGAAGCTCGAGGCAAAAAGAACAAGGTATGTGCTGAAGGCAAAGAAAACTTGCTTAGCAGATGTCTGCTCCTCACCTGTCAAAGCCTTATCCTGAGTTTTAGCAGCAGGTATTTTGTGTCAAGGGTTGAGCTGAATGTTCTTGTCAGAACTTGTGTTATTTTACCTGATGTGAGTGAAAACACCCATAAAACAGATATTGATATATATATATATATAATGCATGCTGTGTAGTTCTCTACTCTTCTAGTCTGTCAGCTGACTGATGCTGAATTGCTGTCTTCCTTTATGGGTATTTATTAAGTGTTCAAAAAAGTGGGAAATACTTTGGAGCTCTGTGATTAGTCAGCTGCTTTGCAGAAAGCTGATCACTCCTCATTTCCCATCCCCACCTCTTGGCTTTGTAATTTGGATGTTGGTAGTTAACTCTTCAGCCTGTGATCATAGCTTTTCTATGTGAATCTTGTCAAATGCTTTGAAATCTAAATTTTTAGCTTGTATTCTTATGTTATTTCAAAATGACAGAATGATTTCAACACTGATCTTTTCTGCCAGAATGCTTGCTGATTAAACCTTGTGATGTCATATTCTAAGACCAGCTGTGCCTTCTGTAGGCAACATCACAATTCCAGGGGTGGTGTGCTTGGACTTCAGTAATTCTCAAGCATTTCTTGCTACTTTCCTCATGAAGAAACCCCTCTTAATTACTGCTGTCTTTTCTTTTTGGTGCTGTCTTTTCTCAATGTGCTGTAGTTATCAAGACTGGCTTTAGATAGATCATTCAATTGATTAGTAATAAGATCATCTTTCTTACTTTTCCCCTAAACTCTTGCCCATTTTTCTGTTTTCCAATTCCTTGACAAGCACAGTGCTTCTCTCTACATTATTCATGCACCACAATAGATTGTTCTTTCAAATGCAGCTTGACCCTTCTGTTCTTTTATTTCAAACCGTGTTAGTTACTGTTTTGCTAGCTGTGTTTCCAAGTTTTCAAGGACATCAGCCTGTCTTTAGGAGCTTTGCAAACAATTGCCACTGAGTTTCTTTCCTGTTAAAATGCACAGCTTTAGTTCCCTGGTCTGTGTGCAATCCCTTTAGAAGGAGTAGAACATGTGCCCATATCTCAGGTGGAGTTCACAGGCTGGCATCAAACACAGAGGTGACTTATCTGCCCTACATATCCCTAGTTCTTGAGGTTTGGTGTTGAGTTTAAATGCATAGAATCTTCCCTGTGTTGGAGATAATACCTTTCTTCAGCAGTGTGGTGTGTGGCATTCAGTGATCTGAGTCTTTTGGATTAAATGAGTGGAAAATGAGGAAGCAGGCAGAGGGATGTGTGTGGCTGATGGAAGACCCTGTGCTTCCATGGCACCTTGTGCTGCAGCCTGCTGAGAGCAACCTGCCTTACACCTGGGCACAGATGTGCCTTACACACAGCTAGCAAAGCAGCTGAGCCTGGGTATGGAGAGTTTGGGATTGCTGACTGCATGGGATCATGCAGGATTCCAGTGAATTCAGGTGGGCTGCTGCCCATCCAAGTGATGGATTGATTCCCTGGGAGTGTGGGTGGGACCCCTGAGTGGAGGCTTTCTCCAGGCAGGGTCACAGGGGGGTGAAGGAAAGGAAAGTGTGCTGCCTTGAGGCTGGTGCTGAGTGCCATATTCCCACTTTTGATGTGTCAGTCAGTGTCAGCAGGACATCTGCTGGTGTGCCCCTCTGGGAATAACCTGTGGGAGCTGTTCTCACAAACCTGGGACTTGGACATAATGAGTGCATTTTGACTCTTTTAGAAAAGTGTGGAATCCTCATCTCAGCTGAGTCAAGAACAGAAAAGTGTCTTCAATGAAGATCTTCAGAAGAAAATAGAAGAAAATGAACGACTGCATATACTTGTGAGTGAAATTGTGTTTTGCCTTTATTGTTGGTTCAGAGAACTGGTGTTAGAACCAAAGATATGGAAAGTAAAGTGCTGTCTGAAAACTGGTGGGTCTAGAAGCTTAGTTGTATGCAAAGCAGTAGATTAGATCAGATTGTTTATAAAGATGTTCACTAGGAAAATCAAGTATTTTGACTTTTGATTCCTAAGACAGTGTGTGGAATCACATAATACATGTTTTCTCATTCAGATTTTTAACTTCTGGTGACAGCTGCCCTACTGAAAATAGCCTGGTACTGATAGGAAATTTCTTACTAGTTTATTAACTGTTTCAGAATTGCTTTAAAGTTTAAAATATTTTCTGCAAGTTGCCTTAATTAGGAGCTACTTCACCAGAGTGGAATGCATTTCACTTTAGAAAACTTGAGAAAAACCTTTTGGCTCAAGTTCAGTTTTTCGTGTGCCTGCTATTAGTCAGCAATATATTTAAAAATTATTAGTGCTACAAAACTTTCCTGAATCTTTTCTCTGTAAATAAAATAAAATTTCTATTTTTCTGAGAACTGGTAATTGCTGTTAACCTGATCTGCCTAATGAAATTGGAGTAACTTAAAGGACTGGAGTAACTTAAAGGACTGGATTCAGTAGTAAAATGAAGCTTTTTAAAAGAGCTTTTCTTTCCTTCCTGTAGTTCTTTGAAGCAGATGAGCAGCACAAACGTTTAGAAGCAGAGCTGAGGAGCAGACTGGAGGTTTTGGAAACAGATGCTGCCCAGCACCAGGCTGTGGTGGACAGCTTAACAAAGAAATACACAGAGACCATAGAAAAGCTGCAGAATGATAAAGCCAAACTAGAAGTAAGGAGTTTTTCCTCTTGCTTGCAAGTTTGAAAAGTTTTGAAATGCAATGTCTTGCTGTGTCAGCACTTACATTGTGAGATTATCTTCTTGCATAAAGATCAAGTCTCAGACACTAGAAAGAGAAGCTAAGGACTGTAGGCTTCGAACTGAAGAATGGTAAGTGGCTTTATTTCATTGATGTAAAGAAATAATTGCTGTGAAACATTGACTGGATTGTTTTTTAAGAATATAATTTTAAAAAGGGGGTTAATTGAAAGACTTTGATAAAACTCAATTTGTATTATCATGAGGACAAATGTGATCAGTGCAGGTCAAGCCCCCTTTTCCTTTGCTATGTATGGAACCAGACAATTCCACTAGACAATTTCTGCTTTCAGTAAGAGCAGTTTTGTCTCCAAGCTTTTTCAGTACCAGCAATGTTGATGAAAGTTGGAAGAATTTTTTATAATGCAAAACCATAGGAAGTAAAATTTGGTATGAACAAAGATATGTGAGTTTGTAAAAACTGCTTCTAAGAACAGTTTGAGTAACATATGCTGAGAGAACTGATGGAAAAGAGTTTTAGAAATTCCCTTCCGTTGCAAAAGCTTCTTGAACCATTTTTTTTTCTTCAGCTATAATGTTCACAGCTAGAATATTTGAAAGTTTTTATCAGGGAATTATATTGTTAGTTTTGGAATATTTTCATTGTCTTGAAGACAAGTTGTGGAAGTTGAGGACTGTGGCCCAAATGAAATTAGGGCCACAGTCCTCAACTGGGCCTCAATTAGGCCAAATTTCTCTGAAGTTCATTAAACTGCATTTTTTTAGAAGATACACGTGCAGTATAGATCTTTAATGCAATGAATAAGATGTGTAGTGAATGATCAGATGCAGAGTTCCTTCTTTGACATGGTAACCCTCAAGTGGGTATTTTAATGATGTTGATAGATGTGAAGATACTTGTATCCAATAACTCCACTAATACAAGTCAGGGTTTCACTAAAAATGACTTGCAAAAGAGGAGGAAAGCTGTGTTTGGCTGTTCTTTGCTTTTTTTGTGGTGTTTGAAAAGCTGTAGTTTTAATCTGCTACTAGTCAGTTCAGGCTTTGTCTATCATGTTCCATGGTGACTGGGTAATTGATGTTATTGTAAAAAGTTATCCCTGCTATTTTAAGTGATACTGTATTAAGTTTTTAAAAGTAATAAAGCCTGACACTTCATGTTAAACACTGAAATCACTGTCTGTTGAGCACATGGCAGGATGTGTCCCTGAGAATACTGCCCTTCTGTTTTCCCTGCTTTGTCAAGGGAAGGGATCCATTTGCCTCTGACACCCACACTTTACTCAGAAAAGCCAGAGGATATGGGACTTGACAGCCTGCATGCCTTGAAAATTAAAGGGCAGAATGTAAGGCAAAACATGTCAAACTACTTGTTTGTCATTCCTGTAAGTCTGAATAGGAACTATCAGTACATTTGCAGTTTGTCTTGGAATTAATTTTCTATCATGCTCAGTGCTGCTGCACTACCTGCTGTATAGTTTCTATGCAATTATGGAGCTGCTCTCCAAGAAAAACCTTTGTAAATGTGCATAAGCTACCTATTGGCCAGTTTCTTCATATCTCCCTTGTCTATTTTGGATTATTTTGCTTTGTTAGAGTTGCTAAGTTTCTGTGTATCAAATACTGTAAGAAAGGAAAAAAAACCCCTGTCACTTTGACACCTTCCCCCCAGCCTCCACTATATGTGCAGGAGTTCTAGATGTCAAACAGGAAGCAAAACAGTGAAGAATTTGGGGGCTTAAGTTGGGTAAGGTGTGGAATTTGGTCTGAATCAATAATGGAGTGTTCTTTGTAGATATATGTATATGCTGGAATATGTTACTGTTCATCTCAGCAATCTATTCTCATTATATTAGTAATCTTAATTACTTAGGTTCACATGTACATGCACAGTCAAATGCAAATGAAGAAAATTTAGAGAAAAATCGCTTGGGAATGCATCAGGAACATAATTGTCAAGTCTTGTCAGAACAGGCAGTATCATAGCAGTGTTTAAAAATATGGGTTTTGAAAAGCCTTTGTGGTATCTCAAATAGTGATGTGACATAGTTAATTGAATTATTGACAACTCATTGCCTGCTTATTGGAATACTGCATTGGATGCATAATAACTCATTTGGAGGCCCTTTTATCTTCCCATCCAAATTCTAGTAGAAAAGAATGCCTTCATATAGCTTATATAATAGTTGCACTATAGGAAAATAAGGTGAATTTTTGAAGTAAAATGAGCTGAAGTAAATGGAGCTTCTCAGGAATGGAATTTAGGATTTACAAGTTTATGGTAACTTTCAATGCTTTTGTTTGGGATCAGGATTCAATATTGGGTTAAATATGAGATAAAGGAGGACAAATGACTCCCACTGTATTTATTTTATCTAGCTTCTAGAAGGAGACAGATACCTGTACACTCAAGGGATGCCTATAGTGAGATATGGTGTTGGTGATACAGATGAAATTTTAAAGGTTTACAATGTGTGTGTGTGTGTGTGGTTTTTCGTTTGTCTCTTTGTTATTTAGCCAGCAACAGCTAAAGAATCTTCAAGCAGCTTTGGGCAGTAGACTGGAAGAATCTCTATGCATAATTAATGAAAAAGTACCTTTTAATGACACAAGTACGTATTGCCTTGGTCTGGGTATCTTGTTTGATTTTTTTTTTTGGGGGTATCCATCTGGAGGGAGAACTCTTTATGAATTAAAATGTATTAGCTGTAAGAAATGTTGGACATCTGCACAGACACTTGGAGGTAACTGTAGTAAGTATTCCTGATACTTGTCATGGTCTTCTTCAGTAATTCTAAAATACCAAGTTTTTATATGTATAATGAAAATTGAAACTTTTGAAGGCTTTTGAGTGATTTGCCACTTGTCTTATTTAGTGTTGACAGAATATTGTAAATAATGAAGGAACACTGTCAATTTAATGGCTGCTCCATAAAGATTGGATACTCATCTCAAAGAGTATTATTTTTGGCAGGGTATATTCAAGAGGTGCAGTAAGTTAAGGTGGGGGAAAACTGGTGGCTGCAGAGATATTGCATCATTATTGATGCACTTATTTCTAGTGGGGAATTTCTGTCTCACTGATCAGAAAACACACAGAGTAGTTCTTACCTGAAGGCTGCTTAGACTTGTTTGTCCCTTCATGGGGAAAAAAGCCCTTTGGACCTGGGGACTTTTACCTGAAGCAATGTTTTTCTGCTTCCTTTCCAACTGCTGCTAGATCAGCTGAAGTGCAGAGGATCCCCTGGAGTTAGGAGTGCTCAGCCTTTGCATGGCTTTGGTACAAGCATGGGTTAGTATGTGCTGCTGTGCACTGTGTGCTTTCCTAAACAGTTGAACACAAGGCTGGGCAGGCACTGCCTGCACTCTTCTGGACCCTTCAAGACAAGGAGGACCTGGAATAGTGAAAAAGCTGAAAGTAGTGAAGAAGGAGCAGAGAAGTGAAAACAGGCTTTTGAATTTTTTGTGTATTTCATTGGTGGCTTTTTGCATTTTTCATTCAGTTTAAAACCTGCTGACAGTGTTTTAAGTAGCCTTAGGTTCTCTAAAAGCTGATCTGGCAGGTGTTGCAGGGGTGAGTGTGCCAAGCTCTCCACTTGTTTGGCAATCCAGTGAGTCTTGGCTTAGGAACACCAGATCATCATCTCTGCAGGAAATGTTGACTCCCATAGAGCACATCACACTGAGGTGTTGGTGCCTGGAGTTGGGATCCTTTTCACTTCTCTCTCTTTGCCTGGCATCTGCTGCCTATTTCTACTTCTCTGGCTTCTTTAGCTTGCATTGTTTTTAGGTGCTTATCATTGTAGCAAGAACTTTGCTAAAGTAATTTTTCTGCTCACTCAGCTGCCATAGCATAATGCCTTGCTTGTGTAGTAGAAAACACTGCAAATAGAGAACTTTTCTTTAGTGATAGGATCAGTGGAAGTCAGGAAGTGTTTGTTTGCTGTGGATTCCAACTGTCTTTCTAGAGACCCTGTAGTTGGCTTCAAGTGTAACTAGCAGCTAATTTCAGTAACAATCAAATGACTGCTAAGAATGATTTACAGAGAGAAAAAGTTTCTTGAAGCATTTAGTTAGAAGTAGGATTCAATAATTTTGAACAGGGTTATTTTCCTCTAAATTGTAATTACCTCTTCCCACGTCTTAATAGCCAAATGTGAATGACAAAAAAGGAGTAAGAAACTGTAAATTTCCTTTGTGAGCAAATTTTAAACTAAGCTGGTTGTTGTTCAACTGAATTGAGAATGGATGTGACCCCTTTTAAATCTGTAAGGCTTTGTAAGCTGTTCTCTAAGTACAAATAGCCCTCTGCCCCTCCAATTGTGGCTGCTTGTAACTGAATAATCATTCTGGTTACTTCATGACTAGAGAAGAATGCTGAAATACATGGAGAGTACATCTTAGTCTAAATTATCATCATATTAAATGTATACAAGAGCTTTAAAAAACAAGGAAACCATTCAAAAATATATTAATCTTACTTGGCCCCTCCTTGGCATGTAATTGAAATTTGAAGATAATCTTGAATTCTTTAAGTGTGTTTTCTTTTACAAGATTTTTTCACCCTTGTTTGTGATGAATATTTTTCTTTGGGCAAAAGGAGTCTGCTCTTATTTTTCAAATTCAGGGTCTTCAGATGATTAAGTTTGGCTTACAATCTGAGGCAAGTATTGAACTAATTTCCCTTCCACTTAATCACAGAAACCCTTAAGTGAGGATATTTAGGCCTACTTTGTTTGAGTCAATTGTTTGCATCTCTTTAGTTAATATTGCTCACATAACCTGTAATATCCCTGCAATGAATTTTCGTTTTTAAATCAGTATTTACCAAAAAATGTCTCTCCCCCACGATTTAACAAGTGCATAAAACTCAATTTTTGTCCTGTAGGATCTGCTCGATACAATGCTCTGAATGTACCATTGCACAACAGAAGGAATCAGGTAAGAGCTTCTTGTGCTTTCCTGTGGCTCTGCACAACTTTGTACACAGATGCTGAAATACAACCAGTCATTTTAGTACCTCAAATAGCAGAAGATAGCCTGCCTTACTACTGTCATGATATTCTGAGAGCATTTCTGCCCACAGAGCCTCTGCACTTTTCAAGAGCTTGTGTATATTGTTGTTAGATCAAGGAGTCTTATTAAAGTTATATGAAATATTCTTTTATTGTGTCAACCTTCAGTGAGCTAGAAGGTGGAACATTTCATTTTTAAAGTTGATTAAAACTACAGTAGTTCAGAGGCCTTTTGTTGGAAAAAGGTAGGTTTGGTATCCTAAACTCCTTTTCCCTTAAACTGAGCTTCTTCAGTCACATCACTTGAGCTTTAGAGAATGTGTGCAGTTGTAAACTGCGCAGTGGTGTGTGCACTAAAATGCTGTATTAGGTAACTTTACTTGTCACCAATCACAACCCTTTCAAGGAATAAATCATGTCACTTGGAGATCTCTGCATGGTTCATTTACATTTTGTGGGATACTTCTTGCCAAAGCACCTCTTGCTTGCAGCAGAATAACTCTTATATATTGAAATGTTTTTAGAAAACAGTTTCTGTTCACTGCTGTAATTTAATGAGATTCCTTGTGAATGTTGTTTATTCAGTATTCAAAAATGAGCATTCTGTGAATGGCTGAATATTTTAAGGGTTTTTACAATAGCAAATCAGAAACCTGTATGCAGTCAAAATTTTCCTGTGTTGCTACCATTGAGGACGGACTCTTCAGCAGTGTGGGGTTTTTCTGTTTCCTTGTGTCTCAAGTCTTCAAGTTAGTGCATTCAGATGCTACTGCAGGAAGATTTAAAATAACTGCTTTCTCCATTCTTCAGAAGTGCCTGTAAAGAGACCTTTTTCCCAATAATGTCTGCTGTGAGAACAGGTGACTTGCTGTTCAGCTTTGTGATGGAAATAACCTTAAATTTCAGGTTGCTGCTGCTGAGTTCCAAGAAAAATCTGAATAACTGCATGGAAACTCTCCTTTTGCTATTTTCTGCCAGCACTATGTCAGGCAGCCTCATGCTTCAAGATCTGCAATCTTGAAAATACTCCAGGACAGATTTTTATGACTGGCTTTGCCAGTGGAGGCAAAATATTGGTGTATTAGCACAGGCTGTGGTGTAAAGGACAGCAAAACAGCAATGTGTGTGTTTCCCTTCCTTACATGACTAATTAACATACACAAGCTGAGTATAATGACTTCTTTAATTACTTGCCACCATCCCAGATCCATAATCAAGACTGACCTGATTTAGCAGTCCATTGAAGCATTAAGAGTCTCTGAAGGATAAGTTATTCTTGGTTGAAATGTCACTATAACATTATTCTCTTCCCATAAATCCCAACAGGGAATAGTTTTCTTCTCTCTTGAATTTATGTTCCATTCTGGATTAATTTCTTTGATACCTTCCTGCTGTACTGAAGCCACAGAACAGCCTTACTCATGAGCAGCAGCTCAGCTCTGTCAGGAGAATAAGAATTGAGTGCTCTTGGTTAGAGAAGCAGACACCTTTAATTCTGGGAGAAAACATCATTGTTTTTACTAATTAAATTGAGGTTTCCTTGCAACCTAGTGTTGAGCTGTTGTCAGCAATTAGTCTGTTGTTCTTTGGAAATTTCAGGCATGGTTTCTGTAATTGTGCTGACCTCTCAGTGTTTTTGTGGCTTGCAAGTTTGAAAAATGCAGCAGAGGCAAACCATCACCAGTTGTGTGAAATAAAGAGATACTTTGTTGTCAGAGAACAATATGCCCTTCTGTAGTTTGTGAATAAAAATTAAGTTTAAAATAATTGCTGTTGTGTATTTTAGGCTGAAATAACAACAAGAAAGAAATTGCTGATAATGATTTTTTGTATCCAGACAGTTTTTTTTTCTCATATGTAAATAGTTCCATTCAAACACAATCATTTTATAACTTTCTTTCCAGCTGAAGCTGCGAGACCTTGCTGGCCAGGCCCTGGCTTTTGTCCAGGAACTTGTAACAGCTCTCCTGAACTTCCACACATACACTGAGCAGAAGGTACAGATCTTCCCCATTGATTCTGCAACAGACACAATATCACCCTTGAATCAGAAGGTAAAGTTTACACACTTCAGCTACAAATGTATTCAATTAGTTGGACTTTTTTAATTGCTGAATTGAAGTGCATCTGTTGAAAGTTCAGCTGACTTGTTTTAAAATAATAATTCACAAATATTGCACTGCTGAATAGAGCTTGTTTTATTTAATGCACTGGGGCATAGGAGATGTTGAGACAGAATCTGGTCTTGTGTTTCAAGTGTTTAGCTGTAATATTAAATAAAGGATAAAAGGTAGACTTATATGAGGGAGAGAACCTGGACTCTGTTCCCTTGTCAAAAACAGCTTTATAGTCTGATTTTGGGCTGCTTGTGTGAAGATGTTTCCTGTAAGTGTTTTGAAGCTTCAAGTTTGTAAACCATGTTGAAATTAGTATGAGAAATCTGACTCATCTCTTTTGACACAATTCTATGGAAAGATTTTCTGAGAGTGTCATCCAGAGCTGTTGAGCTGCATGTTTTGACTTTGTTTTCCTATGCTGTGAACTAGAGGAAATAACTATGCACAAGGATTTGTGTGGGGATGTATACATGTATGCTTTGGAACAAATTGCATTAAGATCAGAGGTGACTTTGTAGTTTAAGGGGATCTGTGAGTATTTAAGCTGCAGGGTGTATTTTGTGATTCAGTCTCTTAATTTCAGTTTAGTAGCTGCCAGGGCTCAGATTTAAGGTGTTGAGGTGAATTGTGGTTTGCATTGAACAAGTGGCTGCAGTGCATGTGGTGTCAATGTTAACTATGACAAAACTTTCTTGTTCTTTGGAAAACCTCCTATAACCTCTTTTCAGGTAACAAATATGTTTATGGAGGTGGTTATCCACTAGAGAATCCCTTTCTGTTTGCCTTCTCAGTTGTTTCAACTGTTTTAGTCTAGAACACGCTTCTGCAGAGATTCAGCATAGTTTGAGAACATTTTCTTGCTGCTGCCACCAAATGCACTCAGAATGGCATGTCCTTCCTGTGAAAATGATGGGGTTTAGTCATCTTTAAGATTTTTTTGGGGCAGGAGTGGTCTCTTTTTTTTTTTTTTTTTAATGTGGTCCAGTGTGGTGACTGCATTCTCAGATACTACTGCAGTTTACACTAAAGCAATAAAATCACATTTCCTAGACATCTCTCCTCACAGATTTTTTTCCCTGACCTCCTAGTTAACACTTCTTTATTGTTTTTCAGCACAGCTGAAACAGGCAACTTAATCAGAACCATAATTTCATTTTCCTTTTCTTATAATTGAGTCTGATTCAGTAGTTCAGGCTTTGTTTTCATAATTATGTCTCTTGTACTCTGCCCCGTTGTGTATTCATGGCCTAATTCCCTCAATGCATGCTACTTCTCAGAGCTTTTGCTGTGACTTTCCAGTACTGAAGCATCTTTTATTGCTCACTGAAGCTGTAGTTGCTCCTGTATTTTTTATTAATTTATCTATTTCCTTGGCAAGTGTTCTCAGGGTGATTTTTTTTAAATTTTATTTTTAGCTACTCCACCAAGTTGGTCAAAAATGTCCCCTTAATATGGTAGAGAAGATGAAACAAGTGTCAGGTAGTGGCTTAGCAGACTTGCACTGATTTATTTTTCCCCAACTCCAGGTCTTGTCTGGTGCTTTCAAGCTATTTTCCCCACCAAACACTCAAAGTAGATGTGGACAATTCCCTGCCAGGTTCAAGTATTCCTTTTCTCTTTGAGGGTTGGATTGCTGGGTTCTGCTGGGTCTACAGCATCATGCTGGATAATTCAAGTCCTCTCTCTTGCAACACAAGCCAGGAGCATTCTGCATGTGTTATTTCTTCCTCTTTAGATTTAGGAATTTTCCCTAATTCCACCCAGGTTTGTGCATGCATGGATCAGAGCTTAGCATCTCACTCTTCTTGTTAACACTGTGTTACCACACTGTAATAACACAAGGAACAATTAAAATCTCTTGGACTCTGTTTGCCTGGGATCTTTAGCTGCTCTTGTGGTGTAAATAATCAAAGGTGAAGGTATCTTTCTGTGGGGTAAATTAAAAGCCAGGATTGCTTTTGCCTACCTGTATTAATTTGTGGAAGAAGCTTTTTTGTGATACTGAGGTACCAAAATGAAAAGCTGATGGTGGTGTTACATTTGATGTGTAAGAGTACACCTTATGTTCTCAGGTCTGCTTTTTTAAAGGCAAAATTTATTGTAGGATTTAATTAAGCAATTTTTAGCAAAGTCAGGCAGGTCCATGAAATAAGAATTCTTCTGTGATCAGTTGATGCTCCATGCTTTGCATTAGCATGCTTTGACTCTTGTTGAAAACTGGGCTGGACACAGATGAAAAGACAAAAGAGACACATCTCTTGCTCTTGGTTTGACTTGGGTTTAATTCTTCAGTACTTTGCACAGCACAGCTTTGCAAATGTTTGTGCTGTTGGACAAGGCTGGGAGGGAGACTATTTTTGGGAGGAAGGTGGGATAGTTTATTCTGTGGCTAAATGGTGCATGGATCTAGCCTTAACTGGATGGAGTTGAGGAAGGAATGCAGGAATGTTTAAAACTAAAAAGCAAGGGTTTGGTGTGCTGTGCATGGCAGTTGAAATAAGACTGGATGCCCTGGCCAAGCTCTAGGTGTGGTTTTCCCTGGATTTCCAGTGCTTCTCACTTTCCCTCAAGGTGTGTTTTTGACTGTAGAAGAGGTTGCTGTACATCACTGGACTGTTGTCTCTCATTAGTGACATCTTAGGCATCGTTGAGGGGGACAGGGCTTGGCCAAAATGTCCCGTTCAGGTGTTACCTTGGCAGAGTTGACAGGAGCTGTCAGCAAGCACCATTTTAAAACCTCTGTGTCCTCAGTTCTCACAGTATCTCCATGAAAACGCTTCCTATGTTCGCCCTCTGGAGGAAGGAATGCTGCACTTGTTTGAGAGCATCACGGAGGATACTGTGACAGTCCTGGTAAGATTTCCTCCTTTCAGTACCCAAAAAAGGATTTTTACAGAGCAAAAACACTTACCTGTTGTTTTTTCCTTTCAGGAAACAACTGTGAAATTGAAGGCCTTCTCAGAACAACTAGCTTCCTACTTAGGCTTTTTAAGAAAGATTCTTCCTTATCAGTTAAAAAGGTACCTTTCATTTGATAGATCCAATTTAAAGGCACTGTGCTAGGCATGCAGCACTGTCAACACCTACAACTCAAATATTAAATCAAACCTTAAAATACTCTGGCCTCTGCTGTCTTAAAAGGCTGAACTCTTTTTTTTTTTTGTTTGTTTTCTTTTTTTTTTTTTTTTTGCATGTTGTTTTCTAAACCTTGAGACTAGGCACAGCTTTTTTGAGGCATTAGGACTAAAACCATGTATTTTAAAGCTCCTCCACGCACACCCTCCCTCACAGATGAGACTTTAAAAATAATGAAGCTTTCATTAATGTTTCTTAGTGTTATTCAGTAGCATTGATACTATTCAGGTGTAACTGTTAATGCCTTGACCTTTTCTGAGGGTTTTTCATCAATCAGTAAATGTAACAATGTTGTAAAACTTGGCTAGGTCTACATCCCTTCTGCTGGAAAATCTTTGTTCCTGATTTGATTGAAGGGAGATGAATTATAAGTGCAAAGAGCTGCTTTAAGAGAGGTTTGGACTAAGGAAGAAAAACCCCCTTGATTTATGTCTCCTTTATTCCTGTTCTCGTGCTCCTTAGGAAGCAAAAGAGAATTTATGTAGTAGAGGGAAAAGTCTTCAAACTTAAATTGCTGCAATCAGTTCCTTGCTGTGAGAGTAAATCATTCCTGGCTTGTGACAGAAACACCTGGGAGTGGCCATGCACACAGTAATTTTCATGTATTGCTAAGTTCCTCTGCTGTGTTAGCCTTTCTAAAATCAATTCCTGGTCTGCTGTTGCTTTGCACTGGGGAGGTAGAGAACACCTATGTGCTCTAAAACTCGTGAGCTTGTTATTTTTAAGACAATTGCTTGCTTTTAAAAAAAATAATTCATATATTCCTAGTTTGGAAGAAGAGTGTGAGTCTTCTCTTTGCACAGCTGCTTTAAGAACTAGAAATATGGAGCTGCACAGAGACATGAAAAGGTTGACTGCAGTCTTCGAGAAGCTCCACACATATGTCAGTCTTCTGGCCTTACCAAGTAAGTGTCAGTTCTGGCTTGGCTGGCTACCCTGTGCCTGCTTTTCTGTGGGTTTTTATGGGATGATTGACAGTCTGTATTTGTCACCTCCTAATTATGAAATGGTTAATAAACTACATTTTCTTACTAATCATCGCTTCCAGCCCTCGTTTTCATAAGGTTATTACAACTGTCATGCTAATAAATAATAAAATTAATAAAATGAGGTAAAGCCTTTGTGTGTATGTGTGGGGAAACTATCTCCAAATGCATCCTGTAAATAGCAGTAAAAATGGTTATTTCATAGCTTGAGGTTATTTGAGTCTTCACTCTTTCTAAAGGCCCTGATTGTTTTTCCTACAGCTGTGATTGTGTCTTTCTGTATGTGTGGTTTTTGAGACCAACACAACTGATATTTATGAAATCTGAATAAAAACTAGGGGACTTGAAAGTCTTTCACCTGCCTGCTCTGCCAGAACTGGGGATATGTATATTTGATATTGAAGGGAAAATTTAAGTAAATTAATCTATTGTGACTCATCCTCCATGCAAATGGTTCTAGTAGGTGGAAACTGAATTAATTTCAAAGCTAACTTTTTTAGTTCATGGTCAAATCTTAGTTTTGTGGTTTTCCTTCTTATGTGTTACTCTTAGGTACAAGACCAGAAGGACTCCTTAGGACAAATTACAACTTTGTGTTTACAAACATTGCTGCAAGTCTTCATGGATTCCATGACATTTTAAAAGGTGAGAGTTGGGAATGTTGTCTTGTTTCAGCTTTGCTTTTTCTTGTTTAGCATAGCACACATGCAGTCTCTATAACAGTGCTGAATGTATTGTATGTGATAAATCTGGTTTGTTTTACCTTTACAAGCTAAGAAACCAAACCTACTAACCACTTGTTTAGACATTCATGCATGGTTTTCATTCTTCCATTCTCTTATCTTTGTTCCTCAGAGTTGCTGGATTATTTAGTTGTGGCTCTCCAGATTTTCCTGAGCAGCATCACTTTACTTTCTGAGCTTCATTGCTCTCCTGAAACTAGCACACAGAATGGAATGCTGTGAAATGTACATATTTTCCCTGCATATGTAGCATTGACCTAGTACCTGTCTGCAAAGTGGAATTCTTCCTTCCTATTTTTAGGGTGATGACTATTTTTAACATGAATATGTAACCAAAGGTTACAAAGAAGTCCAAATTCTTTTTTGAAACTTGGCTTCTTCTGGAAAATGGTTTACCTTGCTTTTATCAGAACAACATGGATATGTTATGTTTTCAGTGAAGGGGTATTTGGTTAAAACTTAGAATTTTGAATCTGATGTTCCTGCATGTCCTAGAATTTCAGTACTATGTAGCTGTTTCTGGGGAGAAAAATGATCCATAGAGATGAACTGGATTTTTTTACTATTCAGCTATTTAAACATTAAGCTTTCATAATTTTAAGCAAAATTGGGGTTTTTTCCTAATAGCATGAGTAGTCTGGCCCCATTTTGCAGAGTCCTTGTTTTAAAGAAAAATAGAAGATATTAAAATTGTACCTCACACAAAATGAGACCCTAAATCATGAGTTTTGTAGCATAGATAAGTTTAGAATACTTTCTACCTCTTAATCTGGTCACTATAATATAAAGTCAATGCAATTTATACTTTAAAGGAAATACAGAAAATAGAAGCAGTGAAGAAAACTGTCAGTAGAATTCATTAACTATCAACAGAACAGAAATGCTCTTCTTAATATCTCACACTCCCATACTCCAGAATGTTTAATTTCTCTCTACTTTCTCAATCCCAACTAATTTTGAACTTCTTAAGATTATTTCAGTTTACAATTTGTGGTGGTGATGAGCTGGAATTTCTCCATTCTGTAGCAATAGTACTCTGTTTTAAAGTGTTCACTTGTCACTTTTATATTGTTCAATATTAATATTGTTCACTTGTCAATTACTTTTTTTTTTTTAATTAGGCCACCTTGAGAATGTTCTTACATGATAAATACTTGATTCTTTTTAAATTTTGGTGTTGTTGAAATTAATATATTTAGGCTAAGATGCTTTTGTGAGTGACTTTCAAAAAGTTTTTTATTCTTAATTTGGCATAATGTTCTTTTCATTTTCCAGATATTTCCAAGCACTATAGTCAGAAAGCTGCTTTAGAACAGGAAGTTCCAACTGCCACACAGAAACTCATAACTACAAATGACTGTATTTTATCCTCTGTTGCTGCTTTAACAAATGGAGCAGGCAAGGTAATGGATATTTTTGTTTCAAACAATTCCTTAACTTGTGCAGATTTTTAAGAAACAAAAATAATTTTAGCTGAACAATTTAAAAAATCTGTGTGCCTCTGATATTAATAATCTGTAGTGTCATGTTGATTCTTGAGTTATTCTCAGGCTATGAGTTAAAAACAACTGAGTGATAGAAGTAGATCCTGTGATGAGGATGCTTTGTGTTAGGAAGGTCTGAGTTACATGGAAGAACCTGCGGCTTGTTTCAAAGTCCTGTTAAGAACTCCAGCTTCACTAAATACTTGTCTTTTCAAAGACTAATTGCTCCATTGACTCCTCCTGGTTAATTCAGAGAGCCACTTCTCTTGATGTGTTTAGATGGCCTCGTTCTTCAGCAGCAACCTGGAGCACTTCAGCACCTCGCTGAGCTACGGCCCCAAGGGAGGGGCAGAGTTCATCAGCCCTCTCTCAGCTGAGTGCATGCTGCAGTACAAGAAGAAGGCAGCTGCTTATGTGAAGTCCTTGAAGAAGGTTTGTTCAGCCAGTGTGCTTGCACAGAGGGAGCTCAGTTCTGTTGGTGGTTATGCCAAGCAGAACACAAACTAAGGGTTTGCAGGGTTTGGAATAGTAGAGATGGTCTGAACAACAGGTTTTGGCTGAGGATATTGCACTAATGGTGAGGATAGCATTGCAATATGCTACTGAAAGCTTTGGAGTGTAGTTGCCCTCACAGCTGAGGGTATGTGCCACTTCTGCCATTACCCATTTCCACTAATTATTTCTGTGCCAAGACTCCCAAGGAGAAGAGGGTGGCTGCTTATGTAAATTTCCTCCTGTATTCACCAGGAATATGGAGTGAATGAAAACATGTTCTTACACTTGCATTCACTGGAAGACATAGGGGGAAAAAAAAAGGAGGTACCCTGGAGAAAATGTGCTGAGCCAAAGGATTAAATGCTGTCAGATCTCCCTGTTGCCTTCACGAAAATTAACAATTAAGTGATGTGCTTAGCAGTTGTTACTAAATCACTTTACTGCAATGTTTGTAAAGAGGACCTTAAGATGCCTTTGATCATTAATTAACACTCAGTTTTCTGAGCACTTTTTAATCAACTGTACCTTTTGGGGCAGTATTTCTTAAGAGCTCAAACCATTTTTTCCTTATACCTGGTAAGCACTTGGAACATGGGTTTTTTTCCTTTACTAAAGTAAGGAAAGTAGTAAGAAAATAAAAGCAGAATGCATGTTCTGATCTAGTGTGTAACATGTTTTGAGAGGGGTTTTTTGATTTTTCTGCAGCCTTGTGCAGATTCAGTGCCTTATGAAGAGGCTTTAGCCAATCGCAGAGTTCTCCTGAGTTCTACAGAAAGCAGGGAAGGGCTTGCACAACAGGTATTGTACTAACATGTAAGGCAGTGTATTTTTTAAGGGTAAACTTGTATCAAAGTCTCCAATTTATGTCTGTGGTCATTTGTAGATATATATGAATATGCTGAACCTTAAAATTAAACTGTAGATGTCTTGTAGAGTTTTGAAAGTAAAAACCTTGCCAGGCTGGGTTATCTGCAGGATGTACATGTAGGTAGATATAGGAGCCAGGATTATGTCATTGATACCTTCATTTAGAAATACAAGAAGTCACCTTAAAATAAATGCAAAATAAAGACAGGAATAAGGCATACTAAAGGGTTAATTTTTAATGTTGTGTACTGATTTGAGTCCTCTTTTGGACTATGCAGGAATTATTTGCACTGGTTAAGAGCACTGATTTTTCATTTCAGTTAGAGTAATAAATTAGAGTTTCTATCTGCCAGTATGTATATTTTTTTTTTTTTTGGAAGGTGAAGAAGGATGGGTAACATGGTATTTAAAAGGCCTACACAGTTTGTCTGTTGCTTCATGTGAATAACTAATTAATACTGACACTTCTTTATTAGCTTGTATACTCAGCCTATGCTTGACTCATTGTTATTGAACTGTTACAGAAACAAATACTTTGGTGATTTTTTTTTTGTAGTTACCAATATTCTAGGTGTATTAGTAGGAGTGAAATGAATTTCAGCAGAAATGTGCAGTGATAGATGTGTTCTGTTCCATAGTTGTTTTCTTACCTGGACAAAGTGGGTGGTTCTGTCTGTGTGAGGTGGGACAGCTGGGAGGGGACAGTTTGTCTTTCTAGCATAGGAAGAGCTAGTGATATTGCCAGGTACACATCTTTCAGGTTTTTATAAAATTCTTCCTGCTTTGGTTTTTCACCTAGTACAATGTTGCCATTTTTATGAGCTGTGCATGTTTCAAACTAATTAAATAATGTGGCCATTTTTGACAAAGAGCCACAGCTAAGCACACATCTCAGAACAGTGGTTGTTTACCTGCTGCACTTTGTTAGCTCACTTATGTAATGGTTTAAAATAATACTGTCCTCAGACATTTCCTGTGTGTGGGATTTTCCTCCCTGGGTTCAATAACCTGGACTGTAAACTTTCCCTCCTAAAGGTCCAGCAGAGTTTGGAGAAAATTGCAAAACTTGAACAAGAAAAAGAACACTGGATGTTGGAGGCTCAGCTAGCTAAAATTAAGCTAGAGAAAGAAAACCAAAAACTGAAGAACTCCCTTAGTGGACATTTAACTGAAACTATCCAGGAGCATTCAGTTCTGCCAAATATAGCAGAACAAAAGAAGGAAACCACAGAAAAGAGTCTGAGGGAACCTATTAAGAGCACCAGTCTGGTGAGTGACCTTTCCCTTCAATAGAGAAAAATCCACTTTCTTTAGTAGCAGTGCTGTTTGATCAGTGGAACACTAAAAATGAAAGCCTTTAGACTGTATTGGAAAGCATTCACTCTTGGGGTCCTTGTCTTTGCAAAGCTGCTTGCAAATTCTTTCTGCAGAGTTGGGCACTTCTTGGATTTTGAGACTTTGTTTGCTGTCTTTAGTATTGTGAAGATATTTTTGTAGTTCTGTCCATGTATAACTGAGGGGGAAATAATGGGTGTTTAATCTCCTGATTTGTCTGTACTTATGGAACTTTGCAAGTGGTGTGTATCTCAGGTTAGGCCTGTGTTTCCAATACTTTTATTCATCTCTAGGTGTGTTAAAGCAAATGGAAGTAGGTAGGTAGTGATTGTAAATGGATTTGAAGACTTATTGGGGTCAGTTTGGGTTCAGCAATTGCTTTTGGATGTAGCATGCATTCTTTCCTTGCTCTTCTGTGCTGGTAAATGGCTTTTTCCTGTTTACTAACATATTTTAAATGAATTGGCCTTTCCCCTGAATTCCACTTCTGAAGTGGCATAGTGGAATTAACAGGAATGTCATCTGTAAGAAATAATAAATCCACTCAGCATTCAATAGAATTTTTTTTTTTGTCCTCCCTGCTTTCCTGCTCCAAGATAAAAGTAACCAATGGATTGTTTTGAAAGCTCCAATTCTGAAGTACACTGGCATCTTAAGTTTTTGATCCTCTATTTGATTCCTTAGGAGTTTGATGAGAATGTTACTCATGGGTCAACATATCGTATGAATGTTCCCCATAAACATGAATTTCTAGTCCTGTTGAGATAAGGGGGGAAAAGCCCCTTAGATCCTCTGGGAAGATATCCTTTCATGAAACCAGGTATTGGCTTACACTGCTCCTGTAGAGTTTTGTCAGTGCTTGCTAGTCAGAGAGGAAAGGAAGGAATTTGGAAGGTATTCAAGAAATCCAGGTTGACTTTCCTTCCTCTTAGACATGACAAGTAATGTTCCAGTGTGCTAACGTGGCTCTGAATTAGTTTCATATGATCAAGCAGTTGCATAACCATAGGAGCCCAGCTGCATCTTGTTGCTTTTATTGCCTTTTCCCTGTGTACCTCCTAAGACAAGAGAGATACTTCTGAGAGTTGTTGTCAGGTTTAATTCTGTTCAAGGCGCTCATGTAACCACTCTTGTTTATGTTACAGGTGGAAGTACTTAAATTCGATTTCAGTTTGAATGATTGCAAGATTGTTTAAATCCAAAGTCCTTCTAAGATTGAAACCAAAATGCAGCTATGGTATCTATTTTTTTTGCAGTTTCTCATTAAGTGTATTTTCTTCCTTGTTCTAGATTGGAATGTTGACTGTAACTACTGATAATGAAAAGGTAATCTGTTTTAAATATTATTAAAGTCCATCTGTTAAATACTTCAATTCTGATTCTGCTAAACTTATTCCACAGGTCGAATTACTAAGAATATTCCTGTATAATGGCATGAGTTGACCACATAGTCTTTATATACTAAATAGTCAAATTTCTGAAATCCATGTGTTCTTTAATTTTCTTCTTCTATTAGTGAACTATTATTTGGCCCTTGTGAGACTTTTGGAGCATAGTGAACTGGAGTCAGGGTCTGCTTTCTATAATTTGAGGAAGGCACTGGTCATTGTGGGAATCTATAAAATCAGAGGGTTTTGGGAAAGTTGCAAAAGGCAGGCCTCAGAGACAGCAGAACTGTGATTGGAGCTAAGCAGTAGCCATGAGATAGGTCAGCAGAAAAAATATGTAAGAAGTAAAAAAGTAAGGACAAATAGAACAATGGTCTGTGTATTAACCTTGGCTAGAATAACTCCCTAAGCTGCAGAAAAGTATATCTAGTGAGATATTAGGGAGTTCTAAGCTTAATAATGGAGCTCTGTGCATTGTGTTTGAAGGCTTACAAGCAGGTATTGTATTTGAAATAAGCAGGCATTGTTTTAACCAAAGGAATGTGTGCTTATAGTGGTTGGATAGAACTACTGTCAATGTGCTTTTGCTTTGTGTGATTGGTCAAAAAACTTACTTTATAAGTTGTAACATTAAGTTCTTGGTCTGCTGCCTGGGATGTGAGCTGCTGGCATCTTCCCATTGTCATACCCATGTAATGAGACTGATGCTGGAAAATACAGCAGCTCGAGGCACATTCCTGGCAGTCCCATCCTGTTGGTGATGATTACAGGGACCCTGGCTGATGATGGTCTGGCTATGCCTCAGGAGCCCAGACTGTATCCCAAGCCTCCATTCTTAACCCTGGAGGAAGGGCTCAAGCTGCATAAAACGTCCCTATCTGCAGTGCCTGGGTTACAACGGGTAGCACTGAACAAACCTTGAACAAACCTTGAACAAACCCTCAGAATAAATGTTAACACTTCATTTAGCCCTGCTATAATGTAACACTTGCTCCAGCAGGAACTTCTGAGAGTAAGGTTCACTGCTTTCCCTTTTCTGATATCACAGGATGTGTAGCTTAGTGCACTCCTCCTTCTAGAAGTGTGATTGAAAAGGGGTAGGGGGCTGGATAGTAACTGATACAAGTCCTTAGAGGCTTCTGCACAGTGCTGAACTTGAAGGTAGTGAGAGATCATGTGAAAGCTGACTCCAGTGGGTTAGCCTGTAAACTACTGATTTGTTGGGGTTTTTTATTTTTTATTTGTTAATTTCAAATGTCTAAAGAAGTTTCTGGAATACGCAACATTAGTAATGGTTATGACTTTTGTACGCTTCTGAAATACAGTTATGTGAAGGAATTCTTCCTTGTTGGGAAGAAACAGTAAATTTTCATGTAGGTGAAAGCTGTTCACTTCTGGATTTTCATCTTCATCAGACACTTGCTATATTAAAGCAAGTTAAATTCTTACCTTGTCAGTCAGCTCCTTGTCCTGTAAGGAAATCTTGAGTCCCCTTCAGAGTGATAAAATTGCAGTGTGGCCTGCTGTAATTAATCTGTTGTGTTTGGGGAATTTGATACTTTTTGATAGAGCAGCCAGGGCTCAGAAGGAAAGAAGAAAAAAAGTCTGTATAGAGGCAATGTTGTGATTTGGGTATTCAGTCTAGTAAACATAAATGTTGTTTGGTTAAACTTTTCTTTGCCAGGCTCCAGATGTTGAGTCTCGTGAAGACCTGATAAAAACTCACTACATGGCCAGGATAGCAGAGCTGACCTCTCACCTGCAGCTTGCTGACAGCAAATCAGTGCACTTCCATGCTGAGGTGAGCATGCAGGCAAGGACAGTAAATCTCTTTTTGAACTCCCCACAGGCAAGTGCTATGATAGTAAGTTTCAATATATGGAGCATAATGTTTTATGAAAATCTGTTCCTGGAATATTTTTGATTGCGGTCTGGCACGCATAAAAACAGATACTGTAAAAGGACTTTTTATGTTTAATAAATCCTTTGGTAGCCTTGTCTTGGCTGTATTAAGAAGTATAATGTGTGTCATGTATAGATTTGTTCACATAAGCTGAAGCAGCTGGCTTGAGTTACCAAGGAAGTTTTGACTTAATTTTATAGTGATGCTGATGTCATTCAAAAATATTTGAGTGTATTATGAAGTGATGGAAACAGCTCTCCTGAGAAAATTGGCTCTTAGGCATAAGTTATACTGCAAGAAGGAACAAGATGATTCATTGTATCTATGGTTTCCTTTTCATTTCAAGTCATGAGGGAACTTTTCTTGAAAGTAGTGGCTGTTTTGGTTTGTGTAATAAATGATGTGGAATATACTAGGTTAACAGAGCAAATCCTCTTAAATATTATTTTTTTAATTGAAGATGACATAGTATGGAGGAACCATCTTTTCTGTGATATTTGAGCCTTGTATGAAGTGAGTTGTTTGCATTGCTTTTTATTTATGAGAAGTTTTGTAGCAGTTACATGAAAAATAAAATATTTAGAGGATTGGCAATATGGTAGCTCTGTTAAATGAAACATTTCATGTTAACTATTCCATTACCTCTGCATTTAAAAATGTGCACAAGCTCTGAGTTCCTTGAAATCCAAGTATCACAGATGGAAAAGTCCAAAGCAAGCACTTAAGGATGCCACAAGGCAATACTGAGGAAGTGACTTTTGTCCCTTGTACCCTCCCTGTCCTGTTCTTGGTAGTGTCGAGCACTTGCCAAAAGACTTTCTCTGGCAGAGAAGTCCAAGGAATCACTCACAGAAGAGTTGAAGCTCGCCAGTCAAAACATCACCAGATTACAGGCAAGTAAATTTTTCTGTAATCATGTAGAGCAGAAAAATGACAACCATCTAGCCTGGCCATGCTATTCCTAGGTCCTGTGTTGTGGAATATAAAAACTCCAGTGGTATGTGGAAAAGAGCCTTGAATAGTACACTTTAAATCCCAGGTATAAAGCTGAAGTGGAACATGTTTCCAAGAGAAGGTTATATTGGCCAAACCTGTGTGTTTTAGCTCATTTGATGTCATGGATTTTCATGAAAATCACATAGTTGTAATGCCAAAAGGGGTGGTGGTTTGACTGATTCCAGATGAAATAAGGAATTCTTAATCCTTTCTTGCACCTGGGTCTGAAAGTTTTAAAAAATGCCAAGTTGATTTGGATTCTTAAATATGGATAGCTTAATACTAAGCAAAGATAGTTTTGAGGTAATCTTTAAGAAGGTGTTGTTAACAAAAATCAACTCTCATGCATCCTGTGAGTGTCCTGTCCCTTTGTCTTTCTCCTCCACACAGCTGAGAAAGAAGCCAGTAGTACAATAAAGTATAAATAAATACACAATTCATAAATTCCTTCATGTTTTCTTTACACTTAGTTCATATCATTATTGCTCATCTGTCTGTGATGGTGAGTACCAAAATTGCTCCATACAGGCTGTGAATATAATGTTAGAAGCTTTGAGCTATTGTGCTCATGGACAGTCCTTTTAAAACACTTCCTTGATTTGTGCCTTTAAGAAATTCCACAATAGATGTTGAACTCTGCATGAGATGTTAACTTCCAACTGCATTTTAAACTTCCTAGGAAAAGATAGCAGGCACACACCATTTGTATGTTTAGTAGTCTGCATAATACTGAGTAATAGACTTGTTGAGGTTGGAAGGGTCCTCTGAAGGTGATTTGTCCCCTCCTTTGGTCAGAGCAGAGAGTTCAGATCAAGCTGTGGAACTGGATATTTCCTATACAGCCATGCTGGTCTTCTGCCACAGTCACTCCATGTCTTAGGCATTGGGTTGTTCCTTGTTCTGTCCTTGATCATTCAGCTTTCCTGGGCCCCTGTAACTTCCAGGGCAGATTTACCTGGGACCTTTCCAAGCAGAAAGAAGCCAGAATCTACTCCTCTTGAATCTAGGGTTGCTGTAATTCTATTACTCATCTTGCTTCCCTCAGGATCCTGAATGCCACTAACTCATGGTAGCTGCAGCTAAGGCTGCCATTGGCTTTCACATCCTGACCAGCTTTTCCTTATTTGTGAGTAAAAAGTCCAGCAGAGAGCATCTCTTGGTCCCACTGATCACTGGTATCAAGAAGTTCTATGCAACACTCAAGACAACTCCTCAGTTGCTTGTGTTCCACCTTACTGCCCTTCCAGGATGTGTCAGAGTAGTTAAAATCCCTAATGAGGATCAGGGTCTGTCAGTGGGAGATTTTTACCTGCTTGCAGCAGATGCCTGTCACCCTATTGTTCTCCTACTGATGAGATTTATTAGTCTTCAAGCCACCTCTTCACACAGAGCATGATTTCTTCCCTTCTGTCCTCCCTAAAGTGTGTTTATCCCTTCATTGCTGTGTTCTAGCCATGCACACTATCCCCCCATGTCTCTGTGATCCCAGAGAGATCATAGCTCTCTCTAGCTCCATGTGGAGTGGTGCTTCCTTCAGCTTTGGATGCCTTGTGTGTTCTTGTGCAGGCCATGCTTTAACCCCATAAACTTTACTTGTTTCCTGGCTGGAAGCAGTGGTGGAAAACTTAGCTGTTACTCTTTTATGTAAGCCATAAAAAGTGGGGGAAAAAATCTAAAGGAAACAACACAAAAATAAAGGGAACAAACCATGCATGGGACTTCAGGTAAAAGAAAAGTGGCTGCTGACTTCCTTTCATAAAACAGGGGTTTTTTAGCTGAATTGCACACACTCAGCATCAAAAGTGGAGCTGACTCAGTGGAGGTGGAAGTGTGCTGCTTTGCCAGGTATCACTAATACTGAGCCAGGGCTTCTGGTTGTTTAATTTTTCCTTTAGGATGAATTGATGACAACAAAGAGGAGCTATGAGGACCAGTTGAGCATGATGAGTGACCACCTGTGCAGCATGAATGAAACCTTGACCAAGCAAAGGGAAGAGATTGATACCCTAAAGATGACCAGTAAGGTGAGCTGGCAGTGCAGCTGGGGATGGCAGGGTTACATTTGCTGTTCCTGCAGCACTGCCCTTGGACAAACCAGCTCACAAGGTGTAATTCTTGCTCTGAACCATTTGGAAAGAAAACTCCAAACTTGTTCCTTCAAGTTTCAGTGAAGAAAAAAATTCTTGCTAAACACACATGTGGGAAAGAACAAGCTCTTCATGTCACTGCTTCACATTAGGTTCTCAAAGTGTACCCTCTGATGGCAGACCACATAATTTTTTTTTTGTTTTAATCTGGTGAAGATGGAGCTATTTGTAAACTCAGCTGTTGAGGCTGGGTGGTTAGGATGAAGTTCTGGGTAGAAGTGTCCCTTCTGCACTCCTTTTGGTTGCAGCATACTCTGTCCATGGCAGCTGGTCTCTTTCTCTGTTTTATTTCCACATTCTAGCTCATCTGTCCCTTGTGTAGGAATGAAAAAGTTGCCACTTGTATTCTTCTGTGAGCTTGAAATGCACACTTAAATTCTTTACCAGGCAAGGAGTCTACCCACTTGTAAAAAATCAGAAACAGATTTTTTTTTTACTTACCTAATGATGAAAAATACAGAAGTCTGCTTTTTTGAGCAAGCAGTGATTAAACCATGGTATATCCTATTCTGATGCTTCTAGGGAGGAACAGATATTGTGAAGGCCTTTGCCCTTCACTTGTCTGACTGTGAAACAAATAAATTATCATTATTCTCCTTATTTCTGGGATGCATGAAAGCAGGTAGCACTGAAGGATTAAAAAAGTAAAAATAATAAATAAATTCCATGTTCTGAATCAAGATCCCATGATGGTGATTTTTATTTTTTAGAGTAAACTCTTCCCCCGCTTTTCTTCAGATTTCTGAGTGTTTTAATTTGGCATTGTATTCTTTAAAATTACTTTGTGGTGTATAAGCCTTTGTGTTTCCAGAAGGAAGCTCTTGGCTGCATACTGACTGTGGCACTTAATGTTTTTATAAAATGTTTTCTGGAATTTCTCACTTGCCATACTTGTAAGACTTGAAGTGGTACTCTGTCTGTAAGGACCTCAGAACCTCACAACAGAAGCCACACAGGTTTTCAGATGTTAACAAATGTAGAAGGGAATCCACTTGGAATCCAGTTGGAATCCAAATGATGCAGTTAAAGCCCTTATCAGTTGGAGAGAGTTGTTGGTTAGATTCAAAACAAATGTTATCTTCAGGAAATAGGAAGACTTAGAATTGCCAGCAAGTAACTATTGCACAAAACTTTATTTTAAGCTCCACATTTCCTTTGTGGAATTACTGAAGGTCAAATGTGAGTTGGCTAACTGTGGAACAAACTCTGAACTAGGAATAATCTGTACAACCTGAATTAAAATAAAATTCATTTTGGAAAAAACTCCAATTTGGTGGGGGATTGGTTTTTAATTCGATACAGTTATTCTATAAGAAGTTATTTGGAGTAGCACATAAAGGTGGATTATGATTTCACTTGCCTTCACTGCCCTTACAGTATTAGTGGTATTAATACAATTGAATGTCTTGGGATGTCCCTCAAATGTCTTTCCCAGGTTTCAGTTGTAGTAAGGCACTGTTGTGCTTGTTTGAGATATCTGGTACTTGCCTCTCTTGTGCTTATAGAAACAGAGGAATTTTCAGAGCAAATGGTTGCAATCTGTCAAACTTAGAAGTCTGTGGAAGTGTTTATTTTCAGTCTGACTGTACCTTGTTTGCTGTAGGCATAAATTATTAGACATCAGATTTTGTATGTTACCTGTCTAGATTTCCTTACCTGAATGATAATGTTCTCTTTGCTTCTTTCTTCTTGCAGGGAAATTCTAAAAAGAACAAGAATCGATAGTTCACAGCTGAGTCTTTGGAAGCTGCTGCTGCACAGGATGCAGATAGTGACCATTCATTATCCAGTTCCTGTTTGTTCCAGGAAGCTGAGGCTGGTTTTGGGTCAAGTAAAAACTGAATTGGTGCTGTAAATGGCTTGAAAATATTTAGAACTTGTGACAGATAAAACAGAACTTAGTGTTGGCTCTAAACCAGGAAATACACACTCTGTGGATAATTTATATAGTAATTACCTTCAGTTTTTACTGTGCACTTTTTAAAACCAGGTTTTGATTTCACGTAACAACTTCAGATTTTGTATATTCTCAAATATGTTTCTGCATTAACAAATTTGGATTGGTGCAGTAGGTGTCTGTTTTTGAGTTCTCCATTTAATGGTCAGCACATGTACATTCCATTACTTGTTAATAACAGTTTAAAAATGAGTTTGGAGACTTTTTTTGGCCATGCAAGCTGTGCAGTTACTGTAAATGTATTACTCCTGTTCTCAGCCCTCTAGAATTAATTGGAATTGTGGCTTGAAATGATTTTTACAAATTCACCAAGTAAATGGGATCATTGTTAGACTGCAACAGTGGAAACCTTTCCTGCTTGTATTTGGCACTTTGGATTTGGAGGTGAAGAGCACAAATGGCTGAATTGGGCTACTTCAGTGAAATTGCTTTAAGGCATTTCTGTAACATTTTGTTTACAAATGTATGTATATATATATATATATTGGTTGAAATAGCTGTTTAAGGCTAGAGGAAACTGTGATTGTCATTTGCCCCAAAAGAGTGAAACAATGTGTGTAGAATAGATCAGCTTACTGTGCTCTCTTACAGTAAAGAAGAATATGAAATATGTAGAAGATTTAAGCACTGAACTTGCAAAAGGTCTTCATGGAATTGA
The DNA here is from genome assembly GCF_012460135.2 of Molothrus ater. Classification (NCBI taxonomy): domain Eukaryota; kingdom Metazoa; phylum Chordata; class Aves; order Passeriformes; family Icteridae; genus Molothrus; species Molothrus ater. The sequence goes on along the minus strand of NC_050480.2, from coordinate 12,180,636 downwards.
GTTGTGATGGATTCACTGGGGGGATGCACATGGCTTTTCCTGTGTTTTCAGAAGTTTGTGAACTTTGGGCCTCTCCTAAATTGTTTTTTTTTTTAATTTTTTTCCAAGTGAAGTTTAATATCACAAGTTTTCACAGCATTGATTTGTTGTTGGGGGTGGGGTTTGTTTGTTTTGGGCTGGGTTTTTGTTTGGTTGTTTTTTTGGTTGTGTTTTTTTTTTGGGTTTGTTTGGTTGGTTGGTTTGTTTTTTGTTTTGTTTTTTTTTTTTTTTTAATCAGATGCTGTGCTGCTCCACACTTTTTACACCAGTCTTCTGTTCCATAATTTCCATTATGGCACTTATTTGTCCCATGGGGGTTTACTCTGATATCAGTATGTGCTGAAATGTATTATCAGTATGTAATAATAAAATCAACCACATGAAACCAGCTTGACTTTTTCCTTCCTTCTGGCTGTGCCCAGGCTGCAGAGTGTGACATTTTGGTGGGGGGGTCCAGATGTTGCTGGTGGGATACTTACCCCAGTCTAGGTGCTCTCAATGCATCTCTTTGTTCTGATAGCTTTTCCTTTCAGAAATGCAAAATAGAAGTGGTTGAGATGGGGAGAGCCTGCAGGGTTTCTTATTGATGTTGAATGAAGAACTCTGTGCTGGTGCTAATGAGGATTGGGAAATGTTGGCTTTCTCTCCAGCTGTTTTATGGAAGCAGATACAGCTTCAACTGTTTCATTTAGGCTTGGGAAGCTAATTGCTTTCTTCTGATTCTTTTGAAGCTGCCTTTTCTGAGAACTTCCATCCTGCACTGAAGGTACTAATCCAGTTATTTTAATTCTCTGAATCAAATGAATAAACTGACACTACTTTTACTGATACTACTTTTCATAGGTTGCTGCCTTTAGAAAAAGATTTTGCTTAGGCCATTTTTTTACATGTCTGAATAAAAATAGTGCGTCTTTAGAATTTGCATTAAAAAACTCAAATGCATATTCAGAGTATACCCCAGTATCCAAGCTGAATTCATGTAGAGTGTACAGGCATTTAGGTACAATTCCAATGTACATCAGTTTATCAGCATTTTTTCTTTGCAGTGTTGTTTGGGGATGTATTTGGGTGTCCCCCTCACCAAGCCATAACCATGCTCAAGAAGAGACAATTCTGATCACTTCAGCTGCCTTCAGTTTTTCAAGGAAACCTTTTGAGTAAGTTCTAGACAACTGTAAACTATCAATACCCAAAAGTAAAATCTGGTACAACAAATTTAAATCAGCATTTTGGATACTGCTGTAGTAGTGTTTTTAAGGGGCCACAGGATATTACATTGAACTCAGTGGCCTTAGAAACTGGATCAAGTGGAAATTCAAACTCCTTGTGCTTATTATCTGCTTAACCAGGTGATGCTGAATCTTTCTCAATGTCTCAAATGCTGTTAAATGCCAAAATGGCTACTGCACAAGGCTTTGCTATTAAAAAAACCTGAAGACTTGTTTCAACATTGCAGCCAAAAATTCATCTTTGAGGCAAAGTTTTCCAGAAAAATTATTTTGAACTACTTTGTTTGCAATGGTATGTGCAGAGTATCATGGAATGTGCAAAATCTGGGCAAGGAAATTTTACTAATGGAATTAATCTTCAGAAATGTACAGTGTGAATGCCTTTGAGGTGGTTAATTGGGGAAACCAGTGAGAAGGTGTTGTAAAGTGTAAAATCCTTCAGCACAATACAGTGTAAAACCAGGGGTAAAGAAAAGCCTGAATGTCAGTGATCTTTTTTTAAGGACAGTTCACTATGACACACAGGATTTAAAGCATTTTTTGAGTGCTTAATTAATTTCTCCATAATGTTGGGTGCCTCATGAATAATCTCTCATTCTCAGACTTAAGTGGCTAATTCAGAAAATCACTATTTTAATGGTTTAAATTGGATTTTCAAAAAATCTTTGAGCTTTGTTTTAAAGCTATACTAACATGTTCAAGGCTTTCAAAATGTTCAGCTGTCCTAGATTTCTGAAAGCACATCCCCAGTAACTATTCTGGGCGTTCAAAATAAATATTTGCTGTAATCAGGCATTAATTGAACTTCAAGATTGCCCTCTTAAGAACCACTCTTCATCAGTTTGAAACTGCCCAAGAAGCACCAAAGCCATTGTCTATTTTAAAAAGGCCTTAAGCTCCTGGAGGTCAGAGGCTTCCCTGGCTGAAGGCTTAATTTCTAAAACAGGAATCTTAGGCTGGTGTCATAAGCTGTGCTAGGGTGCTGCATCTCATTGCTGTTTGAACAATGATTATTTTGAGTTGCTACATCTCTGATTTAAACAGCAATCAGCTGAAGTGTTGGTTCAAAGTGGTGTTTGTCATGCCTCTTAATCATTCTGAACCAGTTCAACATTTCATGGCATGATGAAATGTGCCAGATCTTCTCGATGCATGTGAAATATCCAGGCTGGAACAGTTTGTTTTCCTACCTTTTGCTGTTTATATGGTTATTTTCCCTTTTTCCCAAGCCACCTTCATTTCTAATTTGTATTTATAATCCTGCTGCTCCACCTGCCTTCCCTCCCCTTGCTGGCAGATGAAGTTTTGGTGTGAAGGTCTTTGGCCCAGCATGTTTCCTAGGTGCTGACTTCACTGTTCAACAGGGCATCCTAATCTCCAAAAACCAGATTTGCTCCCATGTGCAAGGCATCACTTGCAAACAGGAAAGGAAATAAACTTTGTATCCACATACTGCCTATCAGGACAAGGGAAAAGTTATTTACTGGCTTGGCTGAGCAGTGTCAAGGTTGTGGGATTTTTTTTAATAGTGTAAATCCAATGACATATTAAACTTTGGAGAACCATCTGGCCCTGTAAATTGGGCAAACCTGTTGTTTAATACAGTCTGTATGTAAGGTAATTTGAGAGCACTATCTTAGCAACAGTAGGGTCATAATAAAAACAAAGCTTAGTGCAGTAAAAAATTGTAATTGCTGCCAGAGGTCTGATTACTTCCTCCCACGAAGGCTGGATGCTGCTCTAAGCATGCTTGTTGTGTCTTACTCTGCCTTTTCTGCCTCTGTCACTACCTGCAGTATTGCTGTGGATTAATCCACGTTTGCTTAGAGAGGGCATTTTTGCTCAAATCCCTGAATATTTCTTTTAACCACAGAGTTAAAAACTTCCTTTAAGTGCAGTTGTGCCTGCAGCTCTGCCAGCCTGGTTCCAGAGGGGGTCAGAGAAGAGCTTTGGGGGCCTGTGTAAGGCAGGGCTGGGCTGTGAGCTGCAGCACATGGAAACTGGCCTGGGGCAGCTCTCATTGTCTGCTCTGCTCTGTGTGCAGGCAGCTGTAGACACGTCAGTGCTCATTCAGAATCACCCAGCTCCTTACAGAGGCAAACACTCGAATTGCTGCAATGCTGAGCTGCAAAAAAACCCAGCTGTGTGATTCTCCTTGGGCTTAACTTGCAGGGCAAGACACCCCACTAGCAGCCCCAAAAGAATTCTGGTTATAAACCTCTTACATGGAAATTGCAGAGATAGCAGCAGAGAGCATAATTTATCTGTTTTAGCACTGATTCACCTTGTGAGTCCAAAACTTTCTAAGCTGATGAGGTCTAAACTAATGAAGAAACCTTTGAAGCCCAGGCCTGGTGTCAAAGCTGTAGTTACAGTCTCCCCTAAACAACACAGCTTTGTCCTGAGAAGAGTTAAACCCACAAAGCTCAAGAGTCCAGGTCATTTCCAGTTATTTTAGGCACTAGGGATTCTCTCATGAATTTTCTTGGCATCTGGTCAAAGGTGGCATGTAGCTTGCTGCAGGCTCTGTGTGTATCAAGTCCTCTGCTTCTGAATTGAGTGTGAGAACACCTTACACTGCCCCACACTCCCCTTCTGCCCCCTCATCTGCTCTCCCTTAAAGCTTCAACTTTCTTTTCTCTTGGATTTAAAAGTCTTCAGTTTGGGCTTGAATAGTGAATGCAGAACACTGTATCCAAGAAAGATTATTTTAATGAAGTTATGAGGTTGAAAAGGTCTGAACTGAGAATTTCAGTGCAGTTTCATTAACTGCAGCCCTTGGCACAGGGAACAGCTGTAATCCTGGAGCTGGTGCTGCTCCTCTTCTGTGCTTAGTGACTTCCAAATTGTCTGTAGCATGTGCAGGGTTGGACAGAAAATAGGAACCTGGAGAGGGGATAATCAACTTGACCAAAAGTTTCTCTTGAAATCTGGAAAGTCTGGTTTATTCTTAGTCCAAACAAGCAGGCAAGAACAAGTTTCTCTTAGATTTTTGATCTAGCCCATGAGGTCAGGAACATTTGAAGCCAATTTCTCAGAAAAAGGACATCAATATGCTAAATTTCTATAACCAATTTATATGTAAAGCATTTAAATAGTGAATATAATAAACTTGTAAGTTTTTATTAGCAATTATATTCAGTGAAAGATGGATTCATTTAACCCAAGGAGATTTGACTTTTCAAAACAAAATACATCTCTGTTAAGATGAACTTTTGCAGAAATTTCTTGCTAAAATAAAAGCAAAGCAGTAGAGGAAAAAGTTAAAATAAGTCTAGAAACAACTATTTTTCTGTCTCTATTTACAAATATTTGGTTCTAGCCAGATATGAACTGACAGGTTTCACTTTTGATAAAATAGTCCTAGACAGTAAATTGTTTTTACAAACAGGCAATACACTGCAAATCATGTTAAGATCAATTTAAATATAGTCAGCAATGTAAACTGAATTCGTTAGTGTTGTAAAATGTTGAATGAGCTTTATAACTGCCTCTAGCAACATATAATACTGTATCTTGATGTGAAATGCTCTTCAAATTGTATTTACAGTAGAAATAACTTTTAATAGTTGTAATTTGTTCTGCATATACTATTCATCAAAGTCAAATTATTTTAAGGAACTTTAAATCTCAGTATCAGGGTTTTTTTCCTTTGATGCTTGAGTTTATATTGCACTGAATTATTTTGGAAGAGAAAATGATAGCAGAATTTACTGGAGAAGAATAGTCTTGTCTTGAAAATGTATACACTTGCCTCAGCAAAGGAAAATCTGATCTGTTTTTAGATGTGCATGCTTTGATAAGGAGATACAAGACATTAATACCCTTTCCACTTGAAAACCATTAGGAAGAGCTAATGTGGAAGCTAAACAGGAAAAAAGGCTTCTTTGAATGTTCTGCAGGAGAACATGGGAGTTTGAAGGACTCATTTTGGAGTACATAGAAAATGTTAGAAATTATTTCCAGTTTTCTGGAATTTTGGCAAAACAGGAGGTATTGATCCACTGGTTCCCTCTGCTAAGAGGTTATGTCCTGGGAGAAGGCAGAAAACTGAGTTGTTTATGGAAAATACAGTTTTTATGGAAATACATAAAATTTTGACACCAGGCCTGGATTTCAGGGGCAGAAGACTTACAGGGATGGAATTCCCAAGGGAAGAGGTTGGGATGAGGTTCTGGCACTTCCCCCTGCTGGGATGAGAGAGGCAGGTGGAGCTGCCTTAACCCTGTTCTCTGAGCCTGGAGACCTCTGGCAGTGCTCAGAAAAGGCCTTCAAGGAGAGAAGAATGTAACAATTCACTGGCTTGCAAGTTAATGCAATGCTAAATTAATGGTGAAAAAATTCCGTGCTAAATTTGGCACCGGATATTTAAAAAAATTAAGAAACAAATGTAGAACTTTTTAAACCACAAATGGCCAATGTTCATCCTAGTGCAATTTGTGTAGTGGTGTTAGGCTTACAGAAGAATTTATTTGTAGGGAAAACTGTACTGAACACTTCTATTGTAAATGCAGACAGAGCCTGAAGGGTACTCCCCAGGCATAAAATAAAGAGGTAGAATTGCTTCATTTTCACAGAAAACAGAAAAAAACTTTACAGAGGAGGTAAATGGGACAAAAGAAACCAGTTTGCAGAAAGAGGTCCTTCCTTGTTAAAATAGAAGGGAAATTGCAAAAACTGCAAAGCAGTGGAGCTGAAATGGATATTTAATGCTTCACAAAGAATTTTGGACAGATTACACGAGAATCTGGAGCTCGCTGCTCCACGTGAGCTGTCCCAACTACTTGAAACCCTTTCAGATGGGCAGTTTGGGTGTCTGCAGTCCCTGGGAACGCTCTGGAGGGTTTTGTAGGTGCTTTCCCCCTCTTCATCCTCCTCATTCCATCCGTGTGTGCTCCGGCCTTTCGGGAGCAGTCCTTCTGCCCCTCTGCGAGGTGCACGCAGAGAGGAATGGGCGAGAAGGACGCTTAAGGTACCACAGCCGTACAACCCTGTTGGTTATCCAGACATTTCCCGAGCCTCGGAGGATCTCCCATCCCCGGAGCGGCTTTGCCGGCGCTGGCTGCCGGGGCTGCCCGGCCTTTCCCGCGGGATGCTCGGGCGGGATGCGCCGGGCGGGGCCTGTCCCGGCCACCGCCCCCGGCCCGGCCCGGCCCGGCCCGGCCCGGCCGCTGCTGCGCTCCCGGCGGCGCCGGGCGGGACCGGAGCGGGCGAGGAGCGGGCGAGGAGCGGGCGAGGAGCGGCTCTGAGCCGGGGCAGCCGCCCCAGAGCAGCGCGGCACGGGGGGGACTCCGTCCGAAGTGGAATTTTCCCGGTAGTTGAGGCGCAGCCACGAAGTTCTGCCTTGGAACGGGCCGGCGGATGGGGCTCTTTTGTTTTGGTGTAAGAACATGATGCGTTTAACAAATATTTTGCTCCTTTCCCTTTTTTTTTTTTTTTTTCCAAATTTCTTCTTTTCCCCCATCTTGTTCTCCTCTCCTCTCCTCTCCTCTCCTCTCCTCTCCTCTCCTCTCCTCTCCTCTCCTCTCCTCTCCTCTCCTCTCCTCTCCTCTCCTCTCCTCTCCTCTCCTCTCCTCTCCTCTCCCTTTTCTCCTTTCTCTTTCCCCCCCCTTCCTTCGCTCTTTTCCAGTACAAGTGGTGAAAAGGGGATGGTTTTGCCCAGGGGCTTTAAATCACGGCGGAAATCGGGAGGATTTGTGTGCCGGGCATCCTACGGGATCGCATTCCCATGACTTCTGCCTTGCTAGGGAGGAGACTGGGGCAGACGAGGAGTGTTTTTCTTTAATACTCGAAGTGAATTGAATTCCTGGAGCCTTTCTCATGTTTTCTTAGTGGTTCGGCTGCTGATGTTGAAGTATGCACGTAGGGTCAGGGTGTTTGAAAGCGTGGCTGCAGGAATCTCTCCCAGAAATCCAGCCGGGCCTTTGGGAAAACGCCCGGAGCGGATGCGGAGGATGTGCTGCACAGGGCTGGGATGTTTGAACTGCGCTGACCACGAGTCCCCCTAGTACAGACCCCGGGGATGGAGCTTTGAGGATAGTGTAAACGAGAAAAAAAGATGAGGAAAATACCCCCTTTCTGGCTTTAGGTAAGTGATCACGGAAGGGGGGCTTTGCAGTAAGGGTTTTTTTTTTTTTTTTTTTTTAAGGTGTAGCTGTTCTGATATTTGTGGGAAAAAAGGGTGCTGAGAAAACTGCTGACTAAGCTGTGCTCCAGACCCAAACGAAAGTTACACAATTCTATGCTTCCCTGGTGTTTTTGCTGTGAGGTGGAGAAACCCTGACTGATTTCTCTGCAAACAGGACTTAGTTTTTTTTTGGGGAGGGTGGTAACGACTGACCGGGGAGGAGGGAACAGAAGTTTTGGAGCCTGAGGCTTTTAAACATGAACTGTTCATTTTGGTGTTAACTCGCTTTGCCCTGTCTGGGGACTGAGACTCTTCTGTAGCTGTGAAAGGAGAAAAAGCAGCAGCTGAAGAGATCAGTTTATGCTGTCTGATTTGTGCAATGGGAGAAAATGCTGTGAGGAAAGATCAGCTGCCTCCTTGCCTCTGTCTGTGAGAGGAGGAGAACTCAGCCCTGTGCTCTGTAACCAGCTGTGGCTGAGCTTAAGAGTAATTTGTTTCACCAGGCCAGAGATTGTATTTACCTGATGCTGGAGTTGTGAATTGCACCCCTGGGAAAAGCTGCCCCAAGGCAGGTATCAGGTCCTTGCTTCATGCTCGGCTTCGATTGTTTTCCCTCTCCCTCATGAATATGCAGTAAGTGTTATTTTCTATCACTTCGAAAGTTTTTGGGGTTTGTAAACTTAATGGCCCAGCTTGTTGATGATCTCTGACTAGCAGGTTAGTGTAGGTTTGTAAGTTAATCTGTGTGTGGACATTAACTCCAGCATGAAAACAGAGATGCACTATCCTGGGCAGTGTTTGGCTTTGTGTTTGGGTAAACAAGATCCCTCTAGTCCACCACTCCTTTTCTTCTGGCTTTGGTTGGTATAAATATAACCTCATGTCTTCTGCTTCAGCTGCCCACGTGTCTGTCTTAAAAGGCTTTTGGAGAGGAACCCAAAAGAGGCTTTTTTTGGTGTCTGTGTTACGAATTACACTTTCTGACATGACTGTCATCAGTTGCTATTAACAGTACTTGTATCCAAACAAACGAGGATTTAATCAGCACATCCTTAGTGCTGGTATTCCTGTAAGGCCTGAAAGCAGGGAGAAGGGGAGTATCCCACGGATCAGGTGAGAGCTGCTCTGCCAGAAAATGTTCCTGACAGCTGCCAGACAGTACTTTTCATGTCTAGAAGACAAATGTTATGTCATGGGTTATACCCCAGGAAGGTATTGCCATGTGTTTGTTGGCCACTAAAGCATGAGGCAGTTTCAAGGGCAGATATAAAAACTGACTCAGAACTAAAACTAAAGTAAAAAAAAAAAGGACTATTATGCTGTTCAGTGATTTTCCTAAATACAGTATTTCTGTCAGCTTCCCTACCTTTTATTACTCACTCTGAGATTAGTGGCAAGAGTTTTGAAGTGTTCTTTTGTGCTGTGTGTTCTTTGTGGCATTTCATCCCTCCCTTCCCTTGGACACTGCAAACACTAGCAGAGGACCAGACTTAAACTTTTTTCTGTCCACAGCCAGCTTAATATTTTGATATGTGATCTGTGTGCCAAAGTACTCAGGCTTTTGTTTTTTTTTTTAATCCAGAGAGCTGCTTAATCCTAAAAAAAAAAAAAAAAGCTGTTGCTATTACAGAAGGGGGACAGCCACCCATAACTGCATTTCTGCTGCTTCTTAGTCCATTATAAATCTCTGTCTCTCTGTCTCTGCCCACGGGGAGAAGAGAGGGAGAGGTTTGGGATGTTAAAGCACTTGCCAGAGCCCTGTGCAGAGCTGCTGTGACCAGAGCACTTCTGTGGGATGTGCGTGCTTTCCTAATAAAAACATGTTTCCTAAACACAGTTAAAAAAATTGCTTCAGTAGATGCAGTAACATTCCATTAACTTAGTGACCTGCAGAAGTACTGCAAATAAAAATAGATTTACTTTCCTGTCTCTTCTAGGCCAGAGCATTTTTTTTTTTTATTATTATTAAAAGAGCCCAACAAACCTTCTGTACAGTGAAATGGCAGCTGGTGTCAATAAACAGTTTACATGAATCCCTGCTGTCCCTTGGCTCTCCCAAATGTGCCTATGGAGTGTGAGCTGTGCCATGGCTCTGGTGATGCTGAAGAGGAGTGTGATTCAGAGGATGAAGCAGGACTAGCCCAGGGAGCTGAATGTGAGTGGGCCCTGTGACAGGAACGTGACAGTGAATTAAGTGAATTAAGTATGATTTACTTATCTTGTCTATGCAGATAATGGGAAGAAATTAAGTGGAACAGCACAGATCAAAAACCAAGCTCCAGCTAAAAAACTTTTTAAGGGTCACAGGTTTGCAGTGAGCACTTTCTAACATTAAAGAAAACAAAGGAGTTTTCACAATACACTGCTATGTGTAACTGTTTTGCTTTGAGAAGATGCAATCATGTCTTGCATCACACTTTGCAGTCACCTCTTGCACACAAGGCACTGTGATATCCAGAAAGGAAGAGAATAAAAACTCTGAGTAGTTAATACTGATTTCATCAGGCTTTTTGTTATTTCTTCTAGGGAAAACAAGCTTTTTCTGTTAAAGATGTTCACTAAAACATAGTGAACCATTTTGTGGTTCTCATGATTTAATCCAGTGATAATTTGAGCTGGTAAAACTGTTGCTACTGTGTTTGATAGCAGACTGTGTCTTCCTGAGGGTTTTCCTGGCCATCCCATTTGCCAGCAAATGGGGCATGAGCAGGGGTGCCCCCTGTCCTGGCTTCCCTGTTCCAGCCTGGAGCACAAAGATGCACAGAACCACGGGCCACTAGACCTGTGTTGGTGACACCTGGGACAGTCTGTCACCTCCTGAGGTGGGGAATCTGCTCAGAAAACAGGAAAACACTGGGGTGTCATCTGCAGGAACTGACTGAGAACTTAGAACTGATGTACTCAAGAAAGATGCTCAGACTCGTGCTGGGTACTGCTGTTTGCTATTCTTGCGCATATGCCAGAGACAAATGTGGGTTTTATCACTTTGGTTATGTTAAAAGGAAAACCAAAAAGGTTCTAAGTGTACCCAGGGCTCTTCTTTATGTACCAGAATTATGCAGTTTGTGGTGTGATATAAGATGTTATTTCATCTCCCTGAAACAAAGCAGTTACATGTAGCTGTGGCTTGGGAAAGCTGGTTTTTTAAATTTTAGAAAGTGCTTGTTGCAAGCTGTGAGCAGCTTGGATGTTTGGTAGCTGGAGGCTGATTTTTGCCTGCGTTCTTTCTCCACGCTGTTCCATTCACTGCTTGGTGTGTTCTGTAGGGTGTCTGGACATGGGCTGAGTCACAGCAGGTAGTGCAGGACCTGCTGAAAGAAACCTTACAGCTCCCCTCAGGTGAGAGAGGTGGCCTGTGGGGTCAGAGGACCTCTGCTGCTTTTTGCAGCTTCAGGTCTGCATTCCAGTGTCTTTCCTGATGGCATTTACACTGGGTCTCTCTTTTAGTTTCTTTTTTTTTTAAATATGGTTTTAAATTATTATTTTTACTTTATTCTGTTTAGTTTATATGATCTCATCCTGAAAGTTATGTTCCTGATAACAAGCTCTGCAAAAAACCCCTTGAGAGGAATGAGGGTGCAGATCCCAGGTGGCTGTGCGGCCGTGATTTGTAAAAATCCCTCAATCCCTTTAGGAAATACCTTTGGTTTGTCCCCATAAAATCATACAGACAATTCCAGTAAAATGTCTCCAGGCTTTTCTGCCTTGATTCATGTTCCCCACTAGGAAAACAGGGGAGGACAAAGCTGATGTGACTCACCCGTGGTGATGTGACTGCTGGAGCGGGGCGAGGGAGGGTGTGGGAATCGCGGCCCGTGTCTATGGGAAGGGTGGCTGAAGCTGATGGAGTTACACACCAGACCAGTCATGCATGAGGTTTTGTTGTCTTTTCGAGGCAGCTTTGGAATGACTTCACATCTGAGTGTTAGGGAAGGACTCCCAGGATGGATCTGCACATGAAAAGGAGTTTATTTTACAGTGCCTAACAGCTGAGGTTTGAGTGATTATCCATGGCAAAGACGGGAATTGTTGTGAGTAGCTGTGCTAAATTTTCACATCCACTGGAAGATCCTCACCATCCAACCTCCTCCTCTTGTCAGCAAGGAGAGTTACTCCTTTGGGGATGATCCACTGCAGGCACAGCTGAGCAGAGGTTACCAGAGATGTGCTCTGGCTGCTTTTCTTTCATTCTCCATTTGGGAGCATCCCATAGGATTTCCCTCTGTTGTGAATCTCATATCAGCTCACAGCCTTTTAAAGCATGAAGAGGCAGGGCAGTTGGAATTTCCTCAGGCCTCCATCATGCAATGCCTGTGGGTTCCCTCCCTGGCTGCATCCCAGATGTCCTCCTGGTGTGCAGGGACCAGCAGCGCTGTGACCTCGTGGTGGGGAGTCCCCCACACCCCAAACCCTGTGACATCCTCCTCACTAGAGAGTGTTTTAGCCTCTGACCAACCCTTTTCTCTATCAAAGAAAGTGAGTGTTGTCTCTGCTTGGCAATTGTGATGGGTTGTGTTGATACCCTTAAAAATGTCAACTTTTTCAAGCTCGTGCCTTCAGGCAGGAGCAAGCAACAGCGAGAGGTGTTTGCAAGAGCTGGGCCTGCCTTTGCTCTGGGGACGTGCACGCTGTCAAAAGCTGAAAGCTTTAATTCCTCCAGCTCTCGGGGCCAAGAGTAAGGAATTCCAAATTAAACAGATTTGCTGCAAGCCCTGAACTTCTCCCAGCTGTGCCTGTGCCCCAGAGAGTGAGCAATGTAAATAAAAGGTCACATTGCACTTTGAAGTTGGTGCATTTTTGACTATTACACCAGTTCCTTATTTTCTAAAATGAGTAATGCAGTGGGAGGCTTAATTCATATCCCAAATACAAGAAAATGCCAAGAAATTCCTAGGTCCCATCAGCTGTGGCTTTTGTTTATGTTTATTTCAGACATATAGACTGGATAGATTTTTTTATGTGTATCTAGGATAGAAAAAGCAGAGTTAAATAGAAGTGAAGCCACATGTAATATCAAAGTAAAATTTGAAGCAAATGATCATAAATCAAGCAGTATTTTATGTAGAAGTTGTGCTTCAAGATTTTTTTTTTTTTTGCAGAGTTAAGTAATAACCAAAACAGTGACACAAAGAATATGGCTGTAAAACACAGAGATAAATCTGCCATGTTTTACTTGGATATCACAAGGGCTTAGAAACATTAAGGGTGTTTTATATACCATATGTGCTTTATTGCTTAAACTGCAGAGAATTTGTACCTCCCTGAGGGACTCTTGCACTCTGTGGCAAAATGCTTGAAGAATTGTCTGGGTGTTTGTAGAAAGAACAGCAACAACTCATGGTGTGGCTGTGGGACAGCTTCACCACAGTGTGCACAGGATGCAGAGCTTGGCATTAAATTTCTACATGGCCTGTATGCAACAGACAACCTTGCTCCTGGAAATAAAATTGACTTTAGTAGTAGTTTTATTAGTAAGGGGTCCATAGTTTTTCTGGAAGGGTGGAAATAAAAATGGCCAGGCACTGTCCACAAACAGAGCAGATAATGTGAAGAGCTCAGCTTATTTGGAAGGGATTATTTAACTCTTTTGTCACACTGTATGTAGATGAATCTGGGTTTTTTTTTGTGCTTGGAGCAAGTAATGAGGCTGGTGTTTACCCAGCTGAGCCAGTGGCACACATAAGTTTTGTGCTTGGGTGTTACAAAGAGAATTTGTTTACAGGATGTGTAGCTTAAGAGTTCTGGAGCTGCAAGGGCCTCTGGAGCTAGAGAGGCAGTAAGGAATGTATTTATAAAATTATGCTTTTCTGTGTGTTGGGAATGTCAGCACTGTCCATTAAACACTGCATTTACTTGCTTTGTGCTTTGCAGAAGGGAGGTGTTTCCCTGACGTTCCTCTTCAGCTGACCCCACGCTCCTCCAATATTTTAAAAGAGAACCTTTATGTTTGAACATAAGGGGACGTGCTTGAGGGTTTTAATTGGTGCCAAATTTTAGGGAAGGCCCCTGAAGAGAGGGAGATGTGCAGGGGGTCCAGCTGTGCACTGTGCTGGTTCAGTGCTGCTGCTGTGAAGGAGGTGACAGGAGGCCGTGCTGTCACAGCGTGGTGGGGACATTGCGATGGCACAGCAGCTCCCTGAGGACCCAGATGCTAATCTGGATTAAAAAGTGCCAAAGCCAAGACCTTGGGATGCACCTTAGAGTGAGCAGGGAGTTATTTATTAGTGTAGGAAGAGGTAACAATCTCCCCCAGCAAGGCATGGAAGTTGAGCCGTGTTTTTGCTGCAGATTTGATCTGGGATTTCTGGAGCAACAAAGGACCCAGGGATAGCTACAGCCTGTAAAATCTCTCAATAATAGGATAGGATTTCTCTTCTTTCCATCCTCAAGGTATTAAAATGAAGAAATTAAGCTGCAATGACTGCTCATTAAATGCTGAGGGAGTGTGTTAATCTGATAAATGGGAAGATTGTTTTCAGGCAGAAGAGGATGAATTGAAATGAAGTGCAACTTTTGGGTTCACTGGAATTAATGCACCTAGGATCAACTGTTATTTCAGCCAGCCTTTTTTTTATTGGCAGTTTCAATATTCTAAAAATGGTATTTCCTGCCTCCTCTCTGAACAAGATACCACACATGCTTGTAATTTAAATGTCACAGGCCCCATAACATGTGTGATCAATGGTATCTTGTATCATTTTCCTTTTACCCAAAGCATTTGGGTTACATTTATGTGGGTCCCATGGGGGACCTTTGCTTTTTGGAGGGAAAACACATCTATCCTGAAGCCTGAATTTTAGTTTGATTTCAAGGAAAAACGTCCCAGTTCATAGGAAGGAATTTGGAGCATGGTTTAGGACAAAACAGAAATTGAAAGCATTATTTTATTGCTTTGTGCAGATGTACAAGAATCAGAGAACAAGTGATGTAAAGCAGCATAAGACTGATTTTTTTTTTTAAATACTAGATGAGTGGTGCTATCCTTAACACACAAGAGGTTGCATTTCCTTGTATTAGCATGATATTATCCAATCAACTTTTAAAAATCATCTGGGCTTTTTTCCTCCATTCCTAGTAGTCATTTTTGGGGATCAGTGAGCAACAGTAGGGGAACCACTATCTATTTCAACACTCATTGCATGTGTGTTTTTATTATCATCAGCATCTTTTTTTCTTTTAAAAAATTCCCATGTAACTGCAACAGCAACAAGACCTGAAAGCTGCAGCCTCTGACAGGTACACTGAGGGCATTGTGACTGCAGAGGAAAGTGCTTTTTTCCACTTTTTTCCATCTGGGAAAGTGGTTTTCTTCATTGACACTTACTGACTGAAGTTAAATGTTTGGCAGGTGGAGTTCAAACATCTTTTTGTTTTGTAATGGGAAAAAAAACCCCTGCCAAATAATCTGCAACATCGCATTTTAAAAAGGGAATAGTAACAGACCTTGGGGGAAAAAAAACCCCTGAACATCTGGGAATAATAAAGGACACTGAAAAATTCCATTTCTAACAAGAAAGGGAAACAGTCTGCAAATGCGTTCTTTATTGTAAACACCCGGTTTTATGATTTCTTTTCCAATAGTGCATCTCAGTGTTGTGTGATTTGCCCCTTGAGCATGGCTGTGGTCACACTGGAGGGTTGTGGCAGCATCCCCAGAGCCCCTCCACAGAGAAAGGCTTCTCTCCCATCCACATTTTTTTTGTGTTTTTTTTTCTCTCTCTGCCCATCCCTTATCTCTTGTAAATGCCAGAGGAGTTTTTAATGGCAGCCTTTGAGGCTGTTTCCTTATGTTCTCTTGTCTACCAGGCTGCCCCAGTGTCCCAGCTGCTCCAGGAAAAAGCCACACCCCGAGCCAGCATCACATTAGCTGCTCTTAACAAATGAGGCTTTGAAAAAAGGGCTGAAAACTTTGAAACTTCAGCTCTAGAGATAATTAATGCTGAAAGAGCCATGGTGGCAACCAGAGGAAGAGGAGGAGAAGGGTGTGATATGGGAGGAAAAAATGATGACCAAGTCAGAGACCAAATAGCTGTGATTTTTCTTTCCATTGCTGCGCTTTATGATGAAGTGATTGTGTGGGTGAAGGACACACTGGTAGTTGTGTGTGTCTGAGCTATGACAGTAATTTGTACTTGTTTGCTCCTTTTCTCTCTCTCTCCTTCTGTAAGTGGTGATTAGAGTGCTTATAAAATAACTAGCATAGTGCAAATATTTTTCTGAACAAAAAGGTCGAGAGTTCAAAACCTAATGAAGGGCCAGAGTCCCCCTCTGTTGAGAGCTCTCTGTTGGTCAGCCTCAGAGTAAGCAGATTGTGCCACAGTTTATGGCACTTTCTTACTGGCTACAAACTGCCCCAGAAATAATGGAGTAATGATAGAAATAGAGACTTGTAGCACAAGTTTCACTTGGCTGAACTGTAGCATGACTAGAAGTGAACTGTTCTCTACGTGTTACAGATAAAGAGTGGCTTTTATGGTTATGTGATTCTGTAGTGCTGTGCAATTAAACAGCCTGACTGTGGCTCTCTGTGCATGAAGGGCAATAGCTCCAAGTCATCATTAGCTGACCTTAATTAACAGAGTAATGTACATGCAGGTGGTTTTTGTCTATGTGAACTCTGCCTTCCTTGTGCTTTCAGGCAAACGTGGATGTGTTCTGACAGAACAAGAGTAACTTTCTATCAAATGAGCCATGTTTATATGTGCCCCCCTGCTGTTTCATTGTACTCCATTCCTCCTCAGGCACTGGCAATTTTTTGCTTGCTCCCTCATCAGGCAGGAGCAGTGGGGAGGAAAAACTTTGGGGACAACATGCCCTGCATGAGGATGCAACGAGCATTTAAATTTCAGCGCACGATTTAGAACCACGAAGGCAAGATTAATGATTTACTGGTTGCAGTCCTGCTCAGAGGACATCCAGCTGAGCCCTTTTACCAAAGACACTTTGTTTGATGAAGTGTAGTTTATTAATTGGTTTAAAGACCTGTCCTTTTTCCAGGCCACCAGCCAATTCAGTGCTTGGCAGATGTGAGTGCTGTTACTTGGCCTTGACTTGTGTTTCATCAGCATTTTGTCTGTGGTGGAGGCTTGCAGTCTACTCCTCAGCAGGAATGTACTGCTCATCCTTAGGGCTAACTTCTTGTTTAAAAGTTTAATGCCTTTCCAGTCTGTTTAAAAGTTTAATGCCTTTCCAGTCCTTCCTTGTAACATGTCCAGTCTCCAAGAGTGTAAGCCTGGGTTGAAGGAGCTGATGCAAAGGGATTCCTGCCCAGGTCTGACAGGCATCCAGGTTTTTGCCCTGATGACAGCAGCATGTGTACCTTTGCCATCAGCACT
Source organism: Molothrus ater (assembly GCF_012460135.2). Taxonomy (NCBI): domain Eukaryota; kingdom Metazoa; phylum Chordata; class Aves; order Passeriformes; family Icteridae; genus Molothrus; species Molothrus ater. The sequence goes on along the minus strand of NC_050480.2, from coordinate 12,163,906 downwards.
GAGTTGCTACAGCTTTTCATCAAAAAAATAATCCCTTCTCTCCCTCCTGATTCTATTTTTGGAAACAGCTACACCATTCTTAATAAAATGCTGGGAAGGAGGGGAAACCTTACCCAGAGCAGATGCCTGGTATGGAAAAATCTGTCCATATTTGAAATGATGCATAAGCTGTATAGTATTATGTTGTATATAATGAAGCTGAAAGTATTATTCAAGCAGTCCTGTACTGCTGTGGGGCATTCTGCTCTCTCTGATTGAGAGGCTCTGTACATCAGATGCTCTGAACAGCTTGTAGAGCTTAGAACTCCCTTCAATCCCCAGCCTGGGAGAGCAGTGGGGATTCACAGGCAGTTTATCAGTTTCTACACAGCTATCTCAGATTATACATGTAAAACAAAATACACTGGATTTGTGAACTGCTTGCAAATTTGAGTTTTGTGTGATTTGAGATTGATTTGAATCATGTTTGTTGTTTCTTCATAGATGGCTTGCGGGTGATGCGTTGTGCAAGTGCCTCAAGTTTTTCCTACAAGATGTGTTCCCCAAATCCAGCAAACTGGGTCACCTTTGATGACGAGCCTCTCTTCCAGTCACCTCAGAAATTGGTTGACAATCAGAGTAGCTCCAGACCAAATGGCCTTAAGCTCAACTTGTGCAGTGTTCATGAGTCCTCAAGTAGGTCATCCTCTACAGGCAGCACTCCGCTCTCATCTCCTGTGGTTGATTTCTACCTGAGTCCTGGACCCCCCAGCAACTCTCCACTTACTACACCTACCAGAGACTACCCAGGAAACCCCTGCATTCCAAAGTCTGGGATTCACATGCTTTACCCCATCCCTGAATGGCCATCAAATGTTAACCCTTCTCCATCTCCCGGGATTTGCTCATCCCTGGCCTCACAGAAACCGAGCAGCCTTCCTTTGAGCCCCTCACCTAATGACCATCCAGGTAAGACTTTGGTCTCCAAATCAGCAGATGAAGGAAGTCCTAACCCACCAGGAAGCTGCGAGGAGCTGGCTCCAGGACACTTCCCGTACTTCCACAGTGACTGTGCTTTTTCCAGCCCTTTTTGGAAGGAAGGGTGCTCCCTCAGCATATCTCCAGCTAATGCCAGCATGCACAGGAAGGACAAAGCGCTTGACAGGAGTGGGTGTCATCCTAGAAACAAAGAAACATGTCATGATCAGAAAAGCCTTAACCAGGGCTCCTTCAGTTACATCTGTGAGAGGCTTGAACACTTACAGGCTGACAGCTGTGAGGCCGTGGATAACCCACCCATCTCCAGCACCCACGCGTGGCACAAGCTCTCCCCTGCCATCCCGCGCAGCCTTTTCAGGAGCCAGAAATCAGATGGGTGGCCATTCATGCTGAGGATTCCTGAGAAGAAGAACATGATGTCATCTCGGCAGTGGGGCCCCATTTACCTGAGCGTCCTGGCTGGAGGGGTGTTGCAGATGTATTACGAAAAGGGCCTGGAGAAACCTTTCAAGGAATTCCAGCTGCAGCCGCAGTGCAAGCTGTCCGAACCCAAACTGGAGAGCTACAATGTCTCAGGGAAAATCCACACTGTGAAGATCGAGTGCGTGTCTTACACGGAGAAGAGGAGGTACCACCCCAAAGTAGAGGTGATCCATGAGCCAGAGGTAGAGCAGATGTTGAAGCTGGGCACCACCGACTATGACGACTTCACCGATTTCCTCGCGGCGGTGGAGGAGGAGCTCATGAAGCTTCCTACTGTTTCCAGACAAAAGAGGAATTATGAAGAGCAAGAAATGACTCTGGAAATAGTGGATAACTTTTGGGGGAAAGTCACTAAGGCAGAAGGAAAACTCGTAGAAAGTGCAGTCATCACACACATTTACTGCCTGTGTTTTGTGAATGGTGGTGCTGAGTGTTTCCTAACCCTGAACGACCTGGAGCTCCAGAAGAGGGACGAGCGTTACTTTGAGAAGGAGCAGGACAAGAAGTGGATCGAGATTCTCGACTGCCATTTCCATAACTGTGTCAAAGCACAGGAATTTGAGCAGTCACGGATTATTAAGTTTACACCCCCGGACGCCTGCAGGCTGGAACTGATGCGTTTCAGGACACGCTACGATGGGCAAGACCTTCCCTTTTCTGTGAAGGCTGCAGTGGTGGTTCAGGGGGCATACATTGAACTTCAGGCTTTCATAAACATGGCCTCAACTGCTCACATCCCCACACATTTACCCTCTGTGAAATACTGTGAAAATGTCATGATACGCTTTCCTGTTCCCACACAGTGGATCAAAGCACTTTGGACCATGAACCTGCAAAGGCAGAAGTCCCTAAAAGCCAAAATGAATAGGAGAGCATGCCTTGGGGCTTTGCACGAGGTTGAATCTGACCCCGTAATCCAAGTCTCGGTTGGAACAGCAAAATACGAGAGTGCCTACAGGGCCGTGGTGTGGAAGATTGACAGGCTTCCAGATAAAAATTCAAGTAAATAATTTGTGCTGTGGGCTTGGGTGTGTGTCTTCACTGGGTTTGTGCTTGTGTACCTCCATCAGCTGTCGTGGTTTGGGTTTTTATCTGTGGGATGCTGTTGGTAGAAGCCAGAATAATCTTTTAGGAAAAAAAAAATCTTTTAGACATATCAATTTCTTTAAACCATGATTTCATAATTTATTTGATGGAGGCAGGTGTACTGTCAGTCATTTCAAGTGTGTGGTATCATGGAAGCAGAGCTGATCATTCTGAGTGAACCTCAGGTCTGTAGTAGTAAGGCTGAGGGAAGGGTTTATGCTTCTTGTGTACCAGCTGGGCAATGGGTGAGATGGGAAGCAGAAGTTGGTAAAATTATTTATTAACCAAATATCACACAGCTAATAGAAAAGGTGGTATTGTCACTGCTGGGTCTTGGCTTTCTAGAATTAAGAAAGGGTAGGTATGATGCAGAACTAGAAGGTGCTGTGGTTAAATTTGCTGTAGGAAGTGCTGTGCTTTTGCAAAGGCTGGTTTCTGTTACCTCTTCCATGGGTTTGTGCATTGAGATTGTATATTCATGGCAATAACTGCACTGACAAAAAATACCTCCCACTTTATTCCCTTTTCTTTCTGGTGGTGGTACCTCACTGAAAACTTGGAGCAGTACAAACAGCTAGGTTTTTAATTGCACATATGGAAGTAGTTTATTTAATTTAAAGGTGAAAATATGACTTTTTGAAGCAGAAAAAAATATAAATATTTGGGTTTACAATTCCAGTTTTTAGTTGTATTACCAGTACCTTTCTAAAGGCATATACTACTTTTCTAAAGGCATAAAAAATCTTGAGGAATACAGTATCCTGCTTCAAGCTCTACAGAGTTGAAGGCATTTGATCCCTTGCTTGATCCTTTGCATTGTGTGTACCTGAGGCTTTGGGGATCTGTGTAGGACAAGGGCATCTGTTAAAGCATTTAATGTAAAATATCTTTAAAATCTGTACTTTTGAAAAAGGGGGTAAGTGTATGTTACTAACATATGGATTGTCCTGGTCTTGTATTATCCTGTCTGGGCTAACTGCCTCTTTAAAATGTCCAGAAAAGATTTTACCTTCTTAAGTCTCAGTTTCAGGCATTCTACTACTAAGCCAGGACTAATGGTGGGGGAAGAGCAATGACAGAGGGAGGGAAGTGAAGGGTATGGGCTGGGGAGACTGAAAAATGGACAGGGAGGGCAGAGGAGTGATGGAGAGATGTAGGAGAATGAGAAGGCAGAAGAAGATTCTTTGAGTCTTCAAAATCCCTGTCCTGTGCTCCAGGTTTCAGAGATTTGCACCCTGTTGCTATGCCTGTTTTCCCAAGGCTTACAGGAGTGTTTGGGTATTTTTTAGTACTCTTTGCTATTTAATGTAGGTTTCTGTAAAATCAAGTCAGCAGTTTAGGCAATTTTAAAGAAGATTCGAAGTCTTACAAATTTCCTGCAGTTCTTTCACTTGAAGATTTGATGTGCACAATTAACTTCAGACTTAAGTTATTTGAAAGGAAGAACTGGTTTTTTTTTTTTTTGAGGCATTCCACAGCTCTACATTATTTTCCACCAGTAGCTTAAACTTCTGACATTTGAATAATTCCTCTAGCTGAGAGGATTCTGACATCTGCGGATTCTGAGATCTGCAGAATCATTTGTCTCTGTGAAATGTTCATGCGTTTGAAAAAAACATTTTGGTAGTAATACTGCCCAGTCAAATTTTAAACTTCTATATCAAGTGCTCTGTACACAGTTAAGAGTTTAAAAATAGAGTTGTCCCAAGGCTTGCCAAAAGTCTGGAGACAGTCAAGCTAATAGAAATATGTAAACTTTCATAATGTGTTTACCGCCGGCGGAAAAATATGCTGAGGACTTTGCTTTCAGAAAGCCTTTGTCCAAGACTTCTTAAAATAAAATTAAAAAAAAAAAGAAGGGAAAAGGAAAGGTTGCTTACATTTATATTGTGGCTCCATTTATGGACATGGAAATATGTTAATATCCACTGGATTCTACTGAAATGTTTTCTTGGAAAAGCGCTGGCCAAGTGAAGTCAGTAGGAGCTGCAAGAAACTCCAGACTTTTAAAAGCTGCCTGTGCCTATTCAGATATATAGATATTATATTTGAAGTCAGAATTTTAGCATTATTTTTAAAAAAAGGAAAAAAAGGAAAAAAGCTTTGAAGGGCTGATCCAGTGAAATTTCTGCAAATTGAGTCTATGTTTGTGAAACTGGGGCTTAGTGTAAGGAAATGCAGAACATGTTATGATTTTAGCACAGTACTGGGGCCAGACTTTGCAGTGGAGAAGCTGTGTCAGCTGCTTCCCAGGGAGTTCCCAGGGAGCAAGGGAGAGACTAAACTGCAAAGCACTGTGCTTTAATCACTTGCTGTGTAAATTTGAGCCCTGTGATTTTTCCTGCTAGGAAAAATCCTCCATCCTTGAGCCATTGTGTAAAGCGACAGTCCTTCAGCTGATTATTTCTTATTTCATTCTGCATCATGGAGCCACTGAGGAAGCAGGTACTAAACAAGACAGCAGATTGGAGCTTGAGGAGGTTGTGGCTGCTGGCAGCCTTGTTACAGCATCTGTGCGTGGACTCTGCTGTGGGAGGTGATGTGGTTCCCAGGAACCACCAGCTGCTGCTCTTCTTATTTTCTAAACTGCCCAGGTGGAAACTCAAAGCCATGGCTTTGTCAGGTGGGCTCCATCCCTGCCCAGACACCTCCTTCTGGCACTGGCACCACAGTGAGCTGGTGCTTGGTGGTGGTACTGTCCCACTCCTCCATTCCCTAAGCACTTCTCCCAGCAGGTTGGAGAAATGTTCCCATTTAGAGATAGCTGCAGGAGTTACTAACTTCTAACAACCCTAATGTCTGTAAATCTGTCCTTAGTAATTGTTTATGTTTTTATGTTCAAAGAGTTTTAGAACTGGACCTGTTTTGGCAAAACTAGAATTATTACATAACTAAGATAACCCCAGTACATCATTTTGGCTTAAATTGCTTTGCTTCACGAGCCTTTCTCAGATCAAGGTGGCTTGAATGCTACTTACACAGGTGAAAAAGGGCAAAACTGCGTTAATAAATGCAAAGTTAGATTATTAATTGCTTTTGAAATGCTTTTTGAATTCTAAATGATATTTGGAATCTAGTTTAATAGTTCTACTGATCTTTTGTTTGTTTGTTTTGGCTTTTTCATTGGTATTCCTTGGAGGCAGAGAGCAAGGGTTTGGAATACTTTTAAGAAACAAGAGCCAGATTTACAGATTAGAGCAGACTAAATTCTCTCAATTCACAGAACTCTTAACAAGTTGCATAGACACCTAAACTGCAGGGTTTCTGTCTCATAAATTAGATAGTAAAAGCTCAGTAATCTCCCTAGATTTTTCTGGTTGTCTCTCAGGAGTGGTTTGATTTCATCAGTCCAGGTGCTCATGTGTTGACAGTGCCTGATGGGCCACATTTTGGATAGCTGGGCCTGAATGTGTCATCTTGAATATGTCAGGGCTCTGAATATGTCTGTCACCTTAGTACACTGCCTGCTCCAACCCACCTGTCTTTCTACAGCACCAGCTTTTCTCTTCTCCTGGCCAACACCTGGGTTTTCAGCATAGCAGTTTCTTTTGCAAAAGGGTCTTCTACACACAGCCTCTCTTTCTTCTTCTAACTCCAGTGTGACACAAGGCCTGGGAAGGAGTGGTTTCATGGAGCAGAGATGTAAAGAACTTCTCAGTTTTAGATGAAAACTGGGGAGATGTTCAGAGTCTTCCAAAATGCTGGTCAGTCACTTTGTCGTCTGACAGCCGATGGGAAGAAGTGGCTCTGTGCTCCTAGCACAGCCCAGCAGTGGCAGAACTTCTCCACAAGTGAAGGGGTGAGTACTTCCCTTTGACATTGGTGTTGGTACAAGTGACAGATGGGCTGGGGGAACCCTATGTTTTAGGAATAGGCAAAAAGGTCCAATGGAATCTGCTCCAGAGGACCCAAGGCATTGTCCTTATCCAAATCCCAAACCTGTTGTCTCTACCTTTGCAGGTTACCATCTAAGGAAAAGGAAGCAGCCCAGAATTCACTGCATCCCAACACCAAGACCACCTCATGGCTGTCAGTCAGCTGGAATATAAACCCAGAGGTTTCTCTGGATAATCCTGAATCACAACTCTGCCATGTCTAGCAGGGTAACTAACCTTCAGCAACAGCCCAAGAGGTATGGCTCATCTGTGCCTGGACTCAAATGGACATCTGTTATCCAACATTTACCATCCAATATCTGCCCAGGAAAATTCCAAGCCGTGATTATTTCTGGATTCCATTTCTCAGAAGACAGAATAATTTGCTAGACAATTCCCATTGCTATTTGTTTCTTCATAAGCCTCCTCTTCCAAAAACCCAAAGAAGATTCTGAATTTGATCTCCAAAAGCCCTTAGATGTATCCTGGTTGTCTTCTACCACAAATTAACTACAAGCAGCAAACCCTTTTTCCTCTGATTAACCACAGCCCCAGAGGGCTTGGCCTTTTCCCTGGCCAGGACATGCCATGCCATCGTGGTGCTGCCATTCCTGCTGTCCTCCCCATGATGCTGAGTGCAGAGTCTGTGCAGCCCAACCCAGGAAACAGCACAAAGAGCAGGGCAAGTAAGTTGTGTGTTGCCAAGCTGCATCCTGGCACCACCATGGGAAAGGGGAGCAGGTCCTGGGAGCCAAAAGGAGCACAGTTCAGATGGGATGACATCTTGCAGTGTGGCTCTGGAACAGGATGTTCCTCGTGGTGTCCTGTGGCTGGGATGGTGGAGGAGTCAAGGATGGAGAGGTCCACATCAACAGAGGCTCATTCCACCATGTCCAGGCAGTCTGGAAGAGGCACTGAGGACCAAGAGAGTGTTAGTGCAGCAGAAATGGCCTTGGGCACAGCAAGAGGCGACCAGCAGCAGATCATGGACAAGGCTCACATCACAGAGGTGCAGAGATCTGCCTGTCCCCGGGCACATGAGTGATGAAACACCATCTCCTCCTCACGCTTGTTCTGTGCTCCAGTTTCATTCTCAAGACATTGGCAGGTGGCTGTAATCCTTATTTCTGACTTTGTTCCCTCCTCTATTTCCATAATAAAGTCCCTGATGTTACAGTTGTACTTGTCTCTGTGTTTTGTGTTATTGTCCTGAGACTTCAGCCACGTGCTGCCTGCCCCTGGCATGGCACTCCTTGCAAACTGGGGATCTTTGTGCTCCAGTGCCTTGCAGGACCCTCCTGAGGTGTGCCCAGAGGGCTGTGTCATGTTACAGAGAAAACCTGCAGCACAGACAGGCACCCAGCCCAAGGCTCCTAGGAGCAATGGAGATGCAGCTTTTTAATTTATTTTTGCCTTACAAAATGCCTGTGAGCCTGTGGATGTGGAATATTAGCATGATTTTCCCCAGGGGATGGATAAAGCTCAGTTAATGTTAACTCCATCTTCAGTATTTCCTTCATTCTGGAGTGGAATTGATTCCTGTCACTGGGGGAAGTCAGTGCATAAAGAATGGGACATTTTTCCCCGAACTTCGAGATTCCATTCAGTGTAATGGATGAAAACCAAATATACACTGCCAGGCTTGCCTTTGACAAAATACAGGCAATCCTTTTTCTTCTTATTTTTTAATTTTTTCCCCCCTGCCTGCAGCCAAAGCATAGTTAGTTATCTATGCTGGTGATTAAAATCCTGGAGAGAAGGAGAAATGCAGAATTGCTGTGTTTTGCCCTGAAGAATTTGGAGAGGATTCTTTTCATTATATTAAATTGTATCATCCTGCTTTCACACACACAGTCAGTCTGCTGACTCCAGTGGCTTTGGGAAGCAGCTTTCACCCTGTGTTCCTGTGTGCCAGGAGAAGTGCTTGCCCATATCATTGCCACATATAAGAAATGCTGAAGCAAGTGATCCTTAGGATCATCCCTAGGATGATTAAAGTAATTCAGAATATGCTGCACAAATCCTTAATGACTCTGCTTTATGACATCACAGTTATTCTAGTAGTACTATTTTTTTTTTTTTTTTTTTTTTTTTTAAGAAATGGGGTATGTTCTTTTCCCAAGCAGACAGGGACTCCAGGTAGCCTTTATCCTGGCAGGTGGGATGTATCTTGTTTGAGCAGCACTCTGAGCTGCACCTTTATCTTCCTGCTGTGGACATAGTGTAATAAATGATGGTACACTAGATAGCTGTAGTACTTGAAATAAGCACTGCAGTAAAATTTCTACAGCACAGAGTTCTGGAAAGGGGATTATTGGACACAGGGCAGCATCTCTGCCTTGACTACACTGGGACCTTCCAGTTTTTATTTTTCTGTCAAAGTAAGAAATGCATTTTTAAGGGAAAGCTGAGATTCCATCAAATAGTTTGAATTTAGCAACAAAGCCCTACATTTGTAATATCCTCTCAATGAGAAGCTGAAAGGATCTGGTAAATCTTGTGCAAATTAATTTGTAAAATTGCAATGACTGTGACAAGTGTGCTGAAGCAGACAGAAAATGAACAAGGGGCCACCTTATGCCCAAATAGCAAAAGATGATAGATAGAATAACCTTGTATCAAACAACAGCTAGGTTAAAAGTAAAACTGTGCTCTCTTGCTAGGAGATGAACCTAATCAAAGAAAAGATAATTCACTAATGGTGTGGTGGTTTTCTTTTTCTTTCCCAAGGTTTGGATCATCCACACAGCCTGTCTTACAAACTGGAACTGGGATCAGACCAGGAGATACCATCTGACTGGTACCCATTTGCTACTGTCCAGTTTGCTGTCCACGACACCTGTGCCTCAGGAACAGAAGTCAAGTCCCTGGGCATAGAGAGCGACCTGCAGCCCCAGAAACACGTGGTTCAGAAAGCTTTTTACAGTTGCCAGGTATTCTCAGAGCTATGCTTTCCATGTTTTCCTCCTCCCTCCCCGCTCCCCCAAACAGTATTTGAAAAGCAAATATGCTTTCTATTCAAAACATATCTTGCGTGTACTTTTGATAATGACTTTGACCAAAAGAATCATTAAATAATAATTCCTTGTCTGATCAAAGATGAGACTGAAAAATAGAACTGTGAATGCAGCTTTTTTTTCTCCTCATTTAAGCTATTTTTGGGAGTAGTGGTTTTGAAATCTGTTGGGTCTGGAAATATTTTGATTTTGTGTCAAAGCTTTTTTTCATGCTGTTGCTGCAGTTCACACTTTCCGTGTCCAATTATTTGCTAACTCTACCTGCTGTTTTTTGTTTTCTACCTGCAGGTTGAAATTGAAAAGAAGTGGATTAGGCTTGATGGAGAAGACCCAGATAAGGCTGGCAACTGCCTAATGCAATGAAAGAGGACAGGAGGCACTGTCACAGGATATTAGTAGGAATCAATTTCCATAGGAAATTCTATTGTTAGAAGAAGGGCAGTGACCTAGTTTAGGGTAAACACGGTCATTGAATTTTTTTTTTTAGTGCTTATGGGTTTGAGTCTGCAAATCAGTGCTCATTGGCCTGGCCTGCATTCAAGTAAACTTCCTGTCATGGGAGTCCTGGTATGAGTGAGGTCTCCTTGTCAGAGCAGCAGGATGTGAGCACTTCACTGACTGATTCTAAGGTATTGTTTTCCTGTTGTGTGACTGGGGAATGATCTCACACTGCCTACTGAAACCCAATGGCACTACCCAAATGTTCATGTCACTTGGACATTTAATATTTGGTAATAAAAACTTCCAGAGTGCTCATGATCTATCAGCACCTGTGCAAGGTCCAGAAGGACCAATTACATTTTTTAGTGCTGTTTGAAAACTAAAGTCCCTCATGTTTTGGCTCCCCTTGATGTATGTGTGTAGAACAAGTCCAAATAATATTCTCAACAAGAGCCTTAATTAATGAGTTGGAAATTGGGTGATTTCATTGAGAAAAAGGGTCCTCTGCAATAATACTCTTTATTCTTCTGTGGCTGCAACTGTTCCCTCCTCAGCACTTTTTAGGTTCACTCAAAGTAATCTCTTGGGCAAAAACCCCATATGGCAGATGAGATTGAAGTTTCTGTGCCAGCATTAGATAGTTCCTTTTCACTGCTGCAGCAAGTGAGATAAGGGGTGGATTCTCAGTGAGTGTAAATCAGTCCAGGGCCATTTCATCTGATGAGGCTTGGAGAATTCACACCAGAGGAGGCTTTCCCCCACAAGCTGGAGAAAAGACTGGTTGCTGCTGTTTGCTCTGTGTCTCCTTTAGGATGCAAGTTCCAGATGTTGGTATGGAAACTGCAGGAGCTGTAGCTTTGAGTAACTTTTAAGACATGCATGGGAAGCGAGATGTTTTCATGCTCCTGGCTCTGAAGGCATTTTCCATGGGGAAGTAATGCAGGAATGGACTGTCACAAGAGACATGAAGCTGAGATGCTTCATCAGGCAGCCTGAGCTACTAATCACTAATGTCAATGTGTTAATTGTGTTTTCCACAAACAATTGGCCTTTAGGGAAAGGTTTTAATACTTCCCTTCAACCATTATCCCCTTTACCATTTTCTGCAGGCTGTAATTCCATGTCTGAAACTTTAAAAATGCTCATGATACCCTTTTTTTTTTTTTGGGCTGCAGTTTTCTTAAAATTAGCCTTACTTCAAACTAAAATTAGTGGAGAACAAAAATATAGGAATGCACTGCCTCACTTTATATTTTGTATAGCTTGTAACTGTTTATATGAACACTGTGTAAAAATACAGATAAATAGTATTCCCCAAAAGTAGAAATATGTGGGATATACACAGAGAAAATCACCAGTGTGAAGAAACAGAAGACCATAATATGAACCTAGTTCATCACAATAAACTTCTCCCCCCATCCAGAATCTGAGAATGAAATGGGTAATAGGTTCTACAGTAAGTCCTGAGGGCAGGTTTTTTATGGGTATTGCATTGCCAAAACTCCAAATAGACTATTATGGTATTTGGGCTTCTCTATATATCCCTTTTTATTAGAAGATTATATTGTTATAAATCTAAGCAAGCGTTGGACTATAGTAGTGATCCAAATATGTCTCAGCTGTTGCCTCCTCTGTTTGTGTTTTGACTTGAGAAGCCATTAGCACCTTCAAGTCATGTTTGGTGTGTTTTATTAATATTTAATTTTGGTTTGTATTCTGCTCAGCTGAACTAAGGGGCACAGTGTTGCCACCAGGGCAAGTGTTTATACTTGGTGACGTGGCAAGCTCTGCAGTTTGCTGAAGTCCATGGTTGTACTACAGCTACAATATTTATTAAACCTCTTTGCTCAGTGAGGTAGAGGAAGCAAAATATGCATTGCAATTACCTGCAGTTACCTTTGTCTGGGGCTGACTTGTTTTCATTGGCATTAAACAGCTAATTCAGTAAACCTGTTAACAGTGGTTGCTCTCCAGAGCCTGTCTCACCCAGCTGGCCCCTATCTTTCTGTTTTTAAGAAGGAGGAACCTGAATATCTCCATTCCATCTCTCTTTCATCTGAGGATCCCTATTCACAGCACTCACCTCCTGGGCATTGGGTACCTGGTGGTGTTACAGGTCCTGCAGAAGCTGTGGCTGCTGCTGCTGTGTCTCAGGATGTGTTTAAGGAGCCTGTGTAGTGTTGACCCTTCAAGATACAAGCTACTGTTTGCAGTGAGTGGCTTCAGTAATGAATGACCACCTTATAAGTCGCCATTCCTTCTAAAGAATTGTATTAAGGTGTAATAGTGCAAATGATCATTCAGACTTACTGAACTCAATAGCAAAAAAAGGTCAAGCTACAGCTTTATCTGTGTTGCAAACCCCTGGATTTTCATTTGAGGCTTGTAAGACTTGTGATTAACTTTAATCAGAATTGGATCAGGATAACAGGGAATTAACTCCACAGAAATACTGCTACACTGAAACAAAGTTACTCTGTTTAATACATGGCTTTCAGTTTAACTTGACAATTAGTGCAGCCTGAGATTGAATAATTGCCCTGTTCAGTCTCACACTGATGTTCATATGCCTTGATGTCAGAATATTTAAAAATAGGCTGCAGTTTAATGAAAGAAAATTTGGGTTGTCTGACTTTTTTCCCCTGACATCAAATTCTAACTTCCTGTTATATTGCAACATGCCAAACCAGAAATAACCAGGCTTCTCCTTTCTTCTGTATTGTCTTGAGCATAACTTACTGACCAAATAGTCTTAACTTTAAGACTCATTGCTAACATTTCCCATGAATTTTAGCTGCAGTTTTCTTAAAATTAGCCTTACTACTGGTAGTATCAGCAGCTGATACTGATCAAACATATGGGCTCTGAATTCTTTAGAAATCTCAGCTACAAGTAGTCTAATTGTAATTTTGGGAAGGGCAATGGAGATGAGGAACAGTTGCTATAAGCTGTTGTGATGCATAAGCAGTGTCCAGCTAGCAGAAGGACTGCAGCTTTAAATAACCCATGAGGTATTGGCATCATGTGAGGAGCCAGGTTTCACACGTGTCTGATCTCTGCTTCCCGCAGCGAGCGCCTGCAGCCAGTGAAATGCTTCCAACTGCCTGGGTCAGTTTAGATGCTGACACTTCACTAACATTTACTTCAGGGCAGTGTTTAGATGTTATCTGTGTTTCCTTCACAAAGGATCAGCAGGGTTTGGGAGATTTTGTATTTAAAACAGAAATCAATGAGAACAACTATTTTTATAGTGTGTTTGCCTTACAAAGTGTCGTATTTGCTGAAACCAACAAACTTTATCTTTGCATTCATCTTTCCCATACTAATTGTATTACTCCAGGTAAATGGTACTTGATGTAATTTTGGATTCAAACACCCATTGAAGTCATTGGAAGTCTTTTAACTGATGAAATGAGATCATCAAAGTCTCTAAGAATAAAAGAGAGGTAAAAAAAAAAAGAAGAAAGGAATAGTGGTAATGGTCTGTAGATGATTTTTTATGTCAGTAAGTAAGAAACCTGCAATGTCTGCTTATTCCAACCAGAAGAGAGCACAAAGGGTAAGAAAAGTACTGGATGCCACAGCTGAAGCTTTGCAGAGATGGGGAACAATGGTTCTGTTGCTCCTGGGTAGAAACTCTCAAGAAATGAGGATGATGATGCACTCCATTGAGCTTGATACCAAGCCACTGTCATCCTTATGCTCCTGGCTTTGTTTTCCTCCAGATTCTGTATTAATTGTCCAAAAGCATTTTACATCTGAACACATGTTTTCACATGTTACTTTTGGTTGTGTTTATTTTACCTGGCAGACTTCTTCGCTGTGGTACTGGTGTCTATACTCCTATTTTGCATTTATTTGTCTTTTTGTTACTTAACACAGTAACTAACTGCTGCAGTTAGTAGTTCTTAGCAATAATTTTGATAATTCTGAAGCAGTGCTGTTACTCCTAATGGAAACTATAATTTTATTTGGGTCTTTTGTCAGTATAAGTGCAAAGAGATCATGCTGATAATCTTGTAATAACATTTTGTAGATTGCATATTGATTAAAAAAATAAAGTTGTATTTCAAACTAGCAGTTTCTTGTCCCCTTACTAGAAATGTATCAAGCTAGTTTTGCAATTACTGTAATTAACTGGTTGATCTTGATCATCAGGTATTGCAGCTCATAAGAAAGAACAGTTCTAGTCTGTGAGTGGGGAATATCACTCAGATAAAGCTGGTAGCAGAAAGCTCAGGGATGCACTAGATTACATTTATCATAGAACAGTTTGGGGTGGAAGGAACATTGCAGATCATCCAGTTCCAATCTCCCTGCCATGCACAGGGACACTTTTCCCTACACCAGGTTGTGCAATGTCCCAGCCAACCATGAACACTTCCAGGGATGGGGCATCCACAGCTTCTCTGGGCAACCTGTGCCAGTGCCTCACCACTCTCCCAGTAAAGAACTTCTTCCTTACATCTAATCTAAACCTGCCCTCTTTCAATTTAAAAGATTCTTCCTTGTCCTAGCACTAACTGCTCTTGTCACAGCTTTTTGTAGCCCCTTTTAGGTGCTGTAAGGTCTCCCTGGATCCTTTTTCTGCTCCAGGGGGAACAGCCCCAGCTCTCCCAGCCTGTCCTCTCAAGAGAGCTGCTCCAGGCCTCTGAGCATCTCCATGGCCACATTCTGAACTTGCTCCAGCAGCTCCATGTCCGTCTTGTGCTGGGGCTCTCAGAGCTGGATGCAGCACTCTGGGGGGTTCTCACAATGATTTATGGCAGACCCTTTTCTGCCTTATTTCCTAGCAGTACTAACCCAAAGAATGCCGTGGTTTTTCCTGTTGAGTGCTCCCTCTGGTCTCTCTGGGGTATTTGAATATAATGTAGTGACAACTGTTTAAGACTTTCACAAATTTCAAAGTCTGTTCTGTTACTAGGGAAACAGTGAGACCTCTGTGGGGAAATATGGGAATGAGGCAAGAGGTTTATGAAGCAGCATTCAAAGAATGGGCTTAAAGAATAAAATAACCATGCCACTTGTCCTGTGCTGCGGTGTCTGTAGCAAAGCAATCAGCTATTCTGGGAACCACAGGGAAATTGAGTTAACATCCATTTTCACTTCAGTGCTGTGCTATCCTTCAGTGAGCACCTGCAAATGGAAAGCAGGTACCTAGCAAAAGTATGGTTCCCTTAAAGAGCTTAAACATTGTGCAATGTTTAAAAGTATCAGCGAACAACGTGATTCAGGGACACGAAAAAAATGAGATGGGAAATTCCTAGAATATAAGTAAAAACATGAAAACATTTATTTTGGGACAGCTTCCTAGTATTTGCAATGCCTCGTATGCGCTATTTTATAGGACTATTCTTTCCTTAGCAAAAACAACCAGTAATTTTTTTACAATAACAAGCATAACATGTTGTAAGTGGTGCTTATGCTCCCTGCTGAAGCCTCACTAATAAAATGAAAAGAAAAGCATTGGCTCAACATTCTGCTTTGCCATCCCAAATCCCAGTGTGATTAGGTATTTCTGGCTGTGAGTGGGTACAAACCAGTATTACTTTGCACTGTGATGGCCTTTTTGGTTTAATTGAGAATAACTTTCACTTCCATTCCCAGCAATAAAAGCCCAAGGGGAAAAGGTCGGAAGTAGGGAAGCACTGGGAGTCGAAGAGATGCGTGAGGAGCGACCAGCAGCGGGGGTAAGAGAGAGGAATCAGGGAGCGAGCCGGGAGCTGGCAGGAGAGGGCAGCAAGCAGAGCGTGTTTGCACAGAGCTGTCTCTGAGGAGAACTGATGCCTCTCCAAGTCAAGCTGAAAAGTTTACCAAGGAAAGGGACCGAAACAGAAAAGCACATGCAGAGGAAGCGCTTCCAAGGGAAGGTATTGAGAACAAAGTTGGGGATGGCTGCGGGCGGCAGGGTGGGGAGAGGAAGTGAATGGTCTCCTGGGGTGGGGAGGAGGAGCTGAGCAGCTGGAGAAGGAGCTGGAGAGCAGGGGTAGAGCCACTGCAGGCACAGCAGGTGGCTGTGAGACTGATGGGGGGCACAGAGAAGGTTTCCCACCCGAGCAGGGCAGGGACAGGCCAGGCAGGGGGCCTGCTGGTTTTTGGCTTCCTTTTTCTGTCTCTCTCGAGGTCGGGATTGAAGGCGCTTGAGACGATAGTTCGTGTTCAGACTCAGGTGTTTATTATTTCTTATCAGAGTTACAGTCTCACAGCAGTGAGTTCTGCAGTCTTTCATTAGCAAGGCACAAAATGGCTAACTATCTCTTGTTACAAGGTCTTTTAAGGCTAAACTATCCAATTAAGAAATGGCACCTAAATTATTTTCACTTGTAGCCCAATAACTAATCCCTCGAACTCCACGCTGTGAATTTTTCTGTCCAATTACAAAATACCAGCCAAAGAAGAAGGAATAAGAAGGTAAAGAAGAACAACCTGTCTCTGCCCTAAAACCTCCATCTTGCTTCATATTTATTACTATATTCTAAAACCCAAACCCTAAGTTTTCCACCCTGTGATATTACACATTTCTAACCAACTGCACACCTGTAATCCCAGTGCTATCAATCGATTTTGGAAGCTTGCTCGACAGCCTCAGGTCAAATGCAGTGCTCTCCTGGGAGTCAGAGCCTGTCTGTACAGAAAGTCTCAAATTCTCAGTATCCAGAACTCCAAGAGGGGCCCTGCTTTGATACAGTGCATCCTGCCACTGTGCACCAAGCAGAACTTGCAGGGCCTGGAGCATCCCTGTTTCATACCTGCACTCTCATGCCATGAAAATGACAAGGTCAATGCTGTAAGGAATGCAATGAAAATATCAAACAAAACCCAGCTGTGAAGAAGGGAGGATTTAAAGCAAGAATTTAGACATTAGCCTGGTGATATCCAGATGTGAGCTACCCACTGTAACCTTCTTGGACTGCCATCTGGGAAGGGACCATCATGTGTCATCTGCAGCATGGAGCAGATGTCACTGTCTAAATGGAAGTAATGACACCAGGATGTAGATGAGACTCTATCTGAAACGGAGGGAACCAACCACTGCCTGAACAGAAACAGGAAAAGGCTTTTTTAGCCCATGTAAATCCATTACTGAATATCTTTGATGCTAATTATGTGATTGTAATGTCAAAATGAGAGTGCAAAAAATCTGCTCTGGGTAGGTCTACTCAAAAGTGGAGCTGGGGGTGAAAAGAAAAAAAACAAAAATGGAAAGGTGTGTACAGTTGTGTATTAGGACAGCAGGAGCCCCTCCTTGTTTTCTCAGAAAAGGAAGCTCAGGAATATGACCTTTAGCAAATACTGGGGTCCTCATATAAATGCTTCGCACAGCCAGTGTGACAATGAAGGTTACTCTCCATACATCTGAGTTATTCTTTAGCAGAGTTAAATTGGTATTAATGAGGCAGTAAGAAGGACAGCCTGACTGCTTAGCTGTGCTTCAGCCTGTCTCTCAAAGTCACTTGCTGGGTGATTTTAGTGGTTGCTTGGTGCTGCAAATTCCACTGCTGCTGCAAAGGCCTGATGCAGTCACTCAGCTTTATTCCTCTTGAAATTACCAAATCCAAACTTAGGCAGAGCAAACTGGCCTTGGCCAAAACATGCTGCTCTGCTCTTATTTAACTTCACACTACAACTGCTGGACTTCTGCAATCATCTGCTCAGCAATGAACTTCCATCAGCCAATTCAAATAAGAAGAAATTATGTTTCTGGCATTTATTCTCCCATTGCACCCTGCCTCTGTATGGTTCTGCACCCCCTAGAAGCTAATCCCTCCCCACTGGAGCCAGGGAGCAAGGAGCAGATGTGTGGCAATTACAGACAGGTGAGGAAGGGGTGAGATTTCATCCACTGATCAAGAAGGGTAAAACCAGATGGCAAAGGCAAAGGACTTAAAGAGCCATGAAGGCAAAGACAATGAACAAAAGAGGAGGGAACTGGACTGTGGCTTTTCTTAGGATGCAGGTCAGGAGGCTGGGGTCTCACTGGGAAAAAATACACATCTGTACATCCTACCCAGGGCAAGAAAGCAGATAGCAAAGGAGGTGAGGGAACAGGGGCTGGGCACTGAGCCTGACATCAGCAGGAGTGTGACAAGAATAAGCACAGTGAAATGATCCCTCCCCACCCCAGGTGGCTGCTCTTTCCCTTTGAGGCTTTCTGTCCACATAAGGCATATGTATCAGGGTGAGTATTTAGGAGAGGAAAGGCTTGTTTCATCCTTAATTAGGTGTACTGATACTACACAAATCTTTGGGCTTATTGAGGAGCTGAGATATACAGTACTTTTCAGTATATTCAATCCATCAGACTGCCATTTTTATATAGCAGTTTGTACAGGTCAGAGCCCTTCATAAACCACCCAATGTCCTGAAAATTTGTCATTACATTGAATTAAGGGAGAGGTCTTTCTATAGCTCTGATAAAGTGGTTTAAATCAGGTAAAAGAAAAAGAGAGGCTCTTGAAGAAACAGGAGTCACACATGATAAATGAAAAAGGAAGAAATCACAAGTCCCAGTATTATCTGTCTCAGAACTCTGAGGGAAATGATGGAGCTTGTAACAAAATCATGCTGTTAATAAAATTGATTATGAGGCTGGAGTGCCATATATCTATGAGTCAACAGCTGAAAACAAAGGCAACACATTAGAGGATATCTTTAAAATGAAATTACACCTCTGCTCATGTCATGTTATCTCCATGAGGACTGCCTGGATTCTGCAACCAGTTCCTCCTAAGAATGATTGCCTTTACTTGGAAAGAAAAGGCAAGATGGTGCTTGTATAATATGCCCTGAGAAAGAATTGTGCAGCCCTGCAGCTGTGTGGCTGTGTTCCTCTCCAGCAGCAATGCTGGATTTAAACAGGAGAGGGCATTCATGACCAAGCATCTGAGTGTGCTGAGCGTTCTCTGTTTCTTAGAGGGAAGACATTTGAAAATGGTAACTTTTTTTTAAATGATTAATAAAGGCTTATCATCCAAAAATAAATCTTCTCTAGACATCATGTACCAAAAGGAGTATAAATAATTACAAATTAAAATCTGTCTAGTAAACGAATGTTTGAGGTGCCCTTAAGCAGCACTATTCCAAAGGCAGACAAAACCCCAGAAAAATCAGGAGGGTTTGAACAGCATGTTAATATTTTCTTTTCTAAAACTCTGGTGAGCCCTTAAAGAGACTACAATGGGGAGAGCTGGACTGGAAGCTGAACCAAGACTAATGAAACCCTGATGCTGTTCCTGGGTGCCATCTGTGAGCTTGGGCAAGATTTTTGGTGGGTCTGTGCCTCAGTTTCTTCTCTTAAAAGTGGGATTAAATGTTAAAAACTTCCATAAGCATGAAAATGACAAACACTGTTGGCAGGAAATGGATAGTAGGTTAAGCTCACCACATCAAAGCTAGCCAGTCAGTATGAGTAATGCTAGTCACAGATATTTTTATATTTTTCCCCTTGTTCAGAAATGACTGAATTTTTCTGTGCATATCAGGCTTTCTCATGGTGTTCAGCTGAGAGTGCTTGGATGAAAAGATACCTTCCCTAGGAATTTGTAAAAGAAATTATATAAGGTGTGTTGCTAGGCCACAGATGAAAACAGAAGTGTCTTGGTTAGCAGGAAGTGCCCTCTGCATCGTCCCTGTGCAGCTGGGAAAGCTGTATTCCTATTCCTACTTTATCCCCAGTGATAGCTGTGTACTATAAGTAGGTTTATCTGCTGTCCCAGCTTGAAGGGAGCTGACATGACCTAGTGACAGGCCCTTTGTTATTCACAATCCAGACGGTATCATTTAGAACAGATGGGGGATGCCCACAGTGCCTTGTGGGAATGCAAATACAGACACATGCTGTCCACCTCAAGTAAGGATAATCTGCTTTGGTCTGCAAATTTTCCTGTGGACATAGGCAAAGCCACCTGACCACCATCTGAGAGAGCTGAGCAGTCCTTTGGTACCAAACTCCCCAGCTCTCCTTCTTTTGGACGTTAGGTGTTTAAACTGCTCTGATTCTAAGGCACTGTGTAAACCCTGAGATAAACATAGGGGGGTAGAAAGCAGAGAGCTCATTTATGAATGCTCTCCCTGCACTTGCACCTTTCTGGAAGCCCTGGCACGGCGATGGCTCTGGGCCAGGTCTGGCTGCCTGATGAGGAGGTGGCAGCCAGCTGCAGGATCCCCATCTGCGACCTTCAGGGCCCAGCAAGAGCCTCAAGGCTGCAGCTCCTTCCTGCTATCTCTGCTAACATGACAGGAAAAAAGTCAGGAGAAGAATAAGGACACTTCTGGTATGCACTGGCCCAGGCAGTTTCAAATGAGCACTGTGCTTTAGGAAAAAATATGGTTTATTATTTAAGTTATTCTGTAAGCAAAGCAACATGGCTTGCCTTTTCCTCACAATGATGGAGGGCATACAGAACAGCTGAATATGCAACTGCTGTTTAATTCAAGACTTAAGCAGTGTCATTAAACATATTTTCTTGCAGAGAAAAATTACTTCAACAGCAAACTGCATTTGTCTCACTTGTGAAAACACAGCTTATTAAGGGTGTTGCTTCTTCTATTTTGTAGGTGTTAGTCTGGCTATTTAATTAAGGGTCTGACAGTATTTTCATTAAAATATTTTCATTTTTCAGGATGTGTAAGCCTTAAAAATTAAAGCTTAATGGGTGAGTCTCCTTTTCACAAGCCAAACAGCAGTGCAACGACATAGCTACCTAAAAAATGAAAAACAAAGGAAAATGAAACGAAAAATAGATTATATTTCTAGGTTCTCAGAAGCCTCAGGGCAACACCGACCAAAGGTGCATAAAGACCTAAGTATATATTCTCCTGCACATATGAGATTAATGAACATTTTTCCAGATTAGTAACTGCTAAATTAGTAGATCTCTGCATTAACATATGAACAGATTGCTGCAAATGTAAGCAATAATTGAGTAGTTGTACCAGATTGCTGCTGCTTAACTGCAACGCTTAGCTTCAGCTCTCCCCGTTTAGGAGGTAATCACGACTTCAGGGTTTATTAGAGCAAAAACGACACGCGTTTGCAGCCAGCTCTCCTAGGTGCATTCCCACCCCAGTGGGAATAATAAATCCTGTGCTCACAGGGTGATGCTCCAGGCTGTACCTTGGAGCCCAGACCGCACAGTGGCGGCTCGCCCTGAGCTTTAGGGTCTGGCTTTAACACGATGTGCCCCAGGGTGGCGGGGTTTGGGGTGTGCGGGACACAGGAGCCCTGAGGGCCGGCAGGGTTTGGGGTGTGCGGGACACAGGAGCCCTGAGGGCCGGCAGGGTTTGGGGTGTGCGGGGAACAGGAGCCCTGAGGCCAGCGGGGTTTGGGGTGTGTGGGGGGGACAGGAGAGCTGAGGGCCGGCGGGGTTTGGGGTGTGCGGGGAACAGGAGCCCTGAGGGCCGGCGGGGTTTGGGGTGTGCGGGACACAGGAGCCCTGAGGGCCGGCGGGGTTTGGGGTGTGCGGGACACAGGAGCCCTGAGGCCGGCGGGGTTTGGGGTGTGCGGGGAACAGGAGCCCTGAGGGCCGGCGGGGTTTGGGGTGTGCGGGACACAGGAGCCCTGAGGGCCGGCAGGGTTTGGGGTGTGCGGGACACAGGAGCCCTGAGGGCCGGCAGGGTTTGGGGTGTGTGCGGGGAACAGGAGCCCTGAGGCCGGCGGGGTTTGGGGTGTGTGCGGGGAACAGGAGCCCTGAGGGCCGGCAGGGTTTGGGGTGTGTGCGGGGAACAGGAGCCCTGAGGCCGGCGGGGTTTGGGGTGTGTGCGGGGAACAGGAGCCCTGAGGCCGGCGGGGTTTGGGGTGTGCGGGGAACAGGAGCCCTGAGGGCCGGCAGGGTTTGGGGTGTGCGGGACACAGGAGCCCTGAGGCCGGCGGGGTTTGGGGTGTGCGGGACACAGGAGCCCTGAGGGCCGGCGGGGTTTGGGGTGTGCGGGGAACAGGAGCCCTGAGGGCCGGCGGGGTTTGGGGTGTGTGGGGGGGACAGGAGCCCTGAGGCCGGCGGGGTTTGGGGTGTGTGCGGGGAACAGGAGCCCTGAGGGCCGGCAGGGTTTGGGGTGTGTGCGGGACACAGGAGCCCTGAGGGCCGGCAGGGTTTGGGGTGTGTGCGGGACACAGGAGCCCTGAGGGCCGGCAGGGTTTGGGGTGTGTGCGGGGAACAGGAGCCCTGAGGGCCGGCGGGGTTTGGGGTGTGCGGGGAACAGGAGCCCTGAGAGCCAGCGGGGCGGGGCCGGCCGCGTCCTCCTGGCAACGGCGCCTTAAAGGCGGGCGGGGACTGCGGCGGCGGCTGGTGCTGCCATGGCTCACGGTAGCCCCGTGGTGAGTGCCTAGGCTAGGCTCAGTTAGGCTAGGGTAGGCTCGGCTTAGTTAGGCTAGGCTAGGCTAGGCTAGGCTAGGCTAGGCTAGGCTAGGCTAGGCTAGGCTAGGCTAGGCTAGCTGGGTCTGGCCGCTCCTCCTTGCAGGACCCTGGGGATGAAGAAGTCGCCTCCCAGCCTGGCCAGGAGCAGCTGCCCGTTTGCTGGCGCGGGAAGCCCAAGGACGACGTCGAAAGCCTTTTTTTTTTTAAAAAAAAAACCAAAACCACAAACTTTTACACTTATCTTCTGTTGAAAATGTCCGTTTGTGGGCAAAAGCGTTGTGGCAAGGGTTGGCCCTGGGTAGCTGCGGGGTGGGAGGGACGCTGGGCAGGCCGGCGGTGCCAGGGAGGGCGGCGGAGGCCTTTGTGCCGTGACGGGGTCTGTCCGCTGCCGCCTCTCTCTTCCTGGCGCTCCCCCAGGGATGGGAACCCCTCGGGGAGGGAGCCTTGGCGGCTTTGCTGGAATGTTATCTGCATGAGCTCCTCCTGCCACCCCACTGCACACGAGTAAAACCGGAGTTGGACGGTTCCCACTCTGGATGGCCTGGTTCTGGCGAAGGAGTGTAAAGGAATATTAAGCTGGAGTACAATAGCGTCTGTGCTGTAACCGTTTTTCTCTAATCTGCAAGCATGTGGTGTTTGAATTTTTCAGTTGCTGTGTGCAGTTTTTATATAGCACAATAAATATTTGTACTCACTGTAGCTTGGCAATCCTGGGGAGAGGAATAGGCCCGTTGAAAGGTTTACATTTAGATTCTCTTCTGGATTAGCAGTGAAGGCAGAGCATTTGACATATGGGCTGATCAGCAGCTTTTAGTGTAGAGGTACAAGAGGTAATCTTTTTTCCCCTCTTCATCTTTTTAGTATCCTGAAAAAGTGCTGGGGAACTCTTTGGAGGTTGATAACCCCTGATAAGGAATTACACATGAGTATGTTATTAAAGTAGTTATTTTGGTTGCTTTTTTCCAGAAAGTGTAACATGTTAGTTCTTAATATCTTCTTTTCTTTGAAAAGAAATTGTTTGCCATCTGCACTTCAGAACAACTTTGGATAAGTAAAATATTAATTTGATATTTAAAAAAAAAAATACTAATCCAGAATCTTGTAAGATTTCCTAAAATACCTCAGCTTCATTTTTCACCTTGTGTAGGCTATTCTGGCTAATGAGAGTCAAGATTAATAAGCTTTAAATTGATAAAGGCTCGTTATCTTACATTTGCATTGGAGTGTAGAAATCTCGAAGCTCGTGTGTATCTGCTGTCCAGGAATGACTGGAGGATTGTGATTTAATCACTGACGTCATGGGCGGAAGAAGGAATAAAATGTTCTGTTGGACTCCTATTGTAATGTAAGATGAATGATCTGTATTGATAAAAGTATTGTTCAAATTTCCACAGTTAGGATACTATGCAGCATCAGACTGTTTCCACAAAGAAAACACCAAAAAAATCTCAATTGCTTTTTGTGGTTTCCTCACATTCTGCTTCTGATGGAATTGGCAGGGTCCATTTTTAATAGCTTGTATTATTGGTTGACCCTTAGATTAGGAGCAATGATTCCAGTATGACACAATGGGGTTAGACAGGCATGTTTGAAAATACAGCACAGCAATGGTTTTTGAATGTTTCTAGGATTTTTTTAAGCATTTACAAAATTATTGGTAGCCTAAGCAATAATTTGAGGCTCAAATCCAGTACTTTATTTAGAGTGTTAGATTTAAAAGAATGAGTGGACTTGCAGACCTTTGCATTTGTCATTCAGTTTATGAAACTGATCTGTTCACGCTGTTCAGTTTGTAACAGCAGTTTATGAGGTGAGATTAGACTTTGTGCTATCTTTTCAAATGACTCAATGCTCATCTTAAGTTGAAAATATTTATTTTTTCCTAATGCAGCCTGAGCTATACAAGTCCATCATTGAAGATGTGATTGAAGGTGTGCGGGAGCTCTTTGCAGAGGAGGGTGTAGAGGAGCAGGTTCTGAAAGACTTGAAGCAGGTTTGTTGGGTCCCCTTGCATTAATAGCAGTTGTGTTTGTGTTTTTCTTTTGAGATGATGGACCTGTCCATTTCTTTGCCCTCCAAAACATGCAAACTTTGCCCTGGCTTAAGAGTTAAAAGTGTCCTGCAAGTGGTGTGGGGGGCTGCTGGGAGTTGAAATTGGTTAGTTTTTGCTGCCCTATTTGTTAGATACAATCAGTCAATTTACTCTTGGAAAAGCTGGGAATACCTGATTATCTTTTTTGATGCAGTTTGTTTTTAAAGCTGATGCTTGTTGACCTTAATAATCTTACTGCAGCTTTGGGAAACGAAGGTGACACAGTCTAGAGCAACAGAAGGCTTCTTCAAACACAGCCACTGTTCTCCACGGTTCAGTCTGCAGCTGCCACACAGCTCTCACAGCCTTTTGCAGACTTCAGCAGGTCAGATGTTGTTGGACACAGTACATGCAATTTAAGAATATCTCATTGATTTAGGATATTTTTGGAAGACTTGAAATACCCTTGGTTTGTGTATATATCTTATGCATATATCTAGCTTGATGTGAACAGTAATTATTTGAAAGCAGAACTTGACCAGTAAATGATGAATTAAACTTTAATAAATGAATAGGATTCTCTCTACATGCTGTTCATCAGCTGCTCATTTCCAGTGGCAAAACACGCAGAGAGTTTTAGCCTCCTTGTCTGCAGTCCTCCAAGTCTGAAGGGCTTGTAGCACTTCAGTTGCAAATTTACCTGCAGGGTTAAGCTCCTGCTTCCCCTGTTAATGTGTGTCCTGATGTGCAGAGTTTTTATGGCTCGTTTGTGCCATGCAGTTCTGCTGTCAGGTTGGGGCTTAATCTCCTTCTCAATTTGTTGAAATGTAATCCCTTGCTCAAACAGAAGAGAGGAAGGCTTTTTAGTTTATCTTTCAGTTAGTTTTTCTAAAAGCAGCATTCCTGTTGCAGAGGAGTACTTGACTTTCACACAGTCTCTGACATCAGGACCTATTCTTCTTAATAGAGTCCAGCTGACCACTGTGGTATTGTTGTGGTAGAGTGTAGTACTCAGCTGAGACTTATCCCAAAGTGAGAGGCTGTTAGGACCTTTGCCCATGAAGGACAAACCCCATATGAGATGATTTAATGAAAATCCGTGTTGTAGTGTATTTCAAGCTTGGGCAGGCATTCTTTATCAGTGGGGTTCTTCACTTTTTTTTCCTTTTTTTTTTTTCCTTCCTTTCTTGTGTTTGTTTGGTTGTTTTTCTTTACAGTCTTCCTAGTTGAATGCACCATTTTTGGAGGCAGGTGTTTTATTAGTTCCATGTGACTAAAGGGAATATACTTTTGTGTTTGCAGGCTATTGGAGATTTTATATTTAATGAGCCTTTCCTTCTTACTCTTAAGTTTTTAAAGGGCAATAATATGGCTAAGCAGTGTGAGTAAATCTATTTATTTCTAAAAAGGGGATTTGAATTGCCCATGGCTAGAGATTTTCAAATTAGTTAAGGCCACCTAAATTGCTTGCTTCTAAAAGCCCAGGAGAGTTTTCCCTTTGCCCTTTTTTCTCCCATGGAATTCAGTATTGGGTGCTGTTGAAAATCTTATCCTACTCTTCCTACTTTTAGCATCATTGGTTTTGCTCTGCTGTGAAAAAACTACTAGCATGTTTTCCTCAAGTTGACAAGGCAATACTTGTGCTCACTAATGAGGATGAACTGAAGTTAGATTGCTTTCGTTTCACCCATGTTTGCTGTAAATTATTGAATGATAACTGTATCCAAGAAATTAATGTTTTTTGTAAAGTGGCTTTTTTATTTTTTTACAGCTTCTTATGTCATCCAAGCTGGCAGAGGTTTTCAGCATTTCACAGCAGCAAAACTGGTATGTAGCTGTAGTGATGTTTTACTTCAGTTTTGATTATGTTGGACTCCTAACTTTTTAAAATTGTTTTCCAGTTATTAATAGGCTTCAGGAGGGAGAGTTGTAACACTGCTGCTTCTGTTGGAGCAGTGAAAAAAGAAGGGCTGTACCAACTGGTTCTGCAAGAAGTGAAGCCAGAAATGTTGGAAAGATACAGCTGCCTGTATTTAGCCCATAGGACGAAAGTGTAGTGGAAATGGCACAGCTACATATACTTCTAAAAGAAAAAAATTTATTACTGGTTGTTAAAATAGTGCATGGCTGGGAAATACTACCACTAGGGAAGCTGGGAGCAGCATTATCTGTGAGGTGTAGAAATCATCCAGAAGGAAAATGAGTGTTTTTATAGTTGACAAGTTTGGAACTCTGGGCATAGTGAAATTTCTTTGGGGAGCAGCCACTGATTGCCAGAGCTTGATGAACTTACTGAGTGCCTCCTGAGCCTCAAGCTAAGTAGCTTGTCAAGTTGAAATATAATATTGGGAAGATGTTTGTGCAATATGTGCGCTTCCTGATTGAAAAGTTGATTTCCTCAGAAGAGCTAGATTTAATGGGAGGTGTATATCCAACTCTTTGCTTCCCAGGAAGAAAAGAGACTATGAAGTGACTTCATAGGCCTAGGCAAGAAACCTGTGCTGTGTGGAGTAATGCATAAACTTAGGTAAAAGTGACTTTGAGTAGAAAAACGCCTTTCTGGATGGTGGGTACTTGCAGGGATTATGGAAAAAGTTGCCTTAACAAAAAGGGAGTGTGATAGCTGGAAAGCAGGAAACACCTGGGGCAAGCTGTTACTCTGTCAGTGCAGAATACTCTTCATCTGTCTAAATCTCAGAAGCTTGATGCAGCTTTCCAGTGAAGATGACCACAGAGGGGCCCTCACTCCTGTTTCCCATGGATACTCCAGGTGTGGCACTCCATGCCCTGTCCTGCCTAAGCCCAGCTCTTGTGTTGCAGGGGCCCCCACGAGTGGGTGTGACTCTTGCTCTCCCTTCGTGTGTTGCTTACCCTTTGCAGATGCCAGCTGGAGTGATGCTGCAGCCAGCACCAGGTAAGGGTAACAGGGGG
Source organism: Molothrus ater (assembly GCF_012460135.2). NCBI lineage: Eukaryota > Metazoa > Chordata > Aves > Passeriformes > Icteridae > Molothrus > Molothrus ater. The sequence goes on along the minus strand of NC_050480.2, from coordinate 12,136,710 downwards.
ATTAGTCAAACCTTGCAGTGCCCTGGGGATGTGGCAAGGCAGTCTGAGGGACAGTAGATGAAACAGATGAGAAGTGTAGGGTAGAGGCAGTTACCCTTCTCTTTGTACTTTGTTTTTGTAGTGGCTGTGTGGGGGAAGGAACTGCAATGATTAGTTGGTGTGTCAGTTTTACAGCTCTTAACAAGTGCTTTCCTTTGTTAGCCCAGACGAAGGTATCTCCCTCTCCCTGTCTCTCTGGGGCAATCTTCTGTGCTTTCAAAAAGCTAAAAGCACTGTGGTGCGTCAGAGACAAAATTGATTTCTTATTCAAATAAAAGCCGACTATCTGTTAACCTTTTTGATCCCATTCTTTTGGTGATAACACTGCCTGTACTGCTTGTACTGCTTTGGTGTGATCAGTGGAAGGCTTAGTTCAGTCATTGACTCTTCTCTCAAACAGCTGTTCTTTGATGAAAACTGACATCTCTAGTTATCTGTTTCAGGTATAATTCCTGTAGACTGGTACCAGTGACTCTGTCTGTGTGAGCATGTGTGTATGGGGAGAAGAAAAGTCAAATATGGAAGTTGGCTCTGGCATCTCAATTCTAACACTGATAGTAAAAACGTTAAACATTCAGTATTTGGACTGGTTTTCTTCAGAAAAAGATAGATAAATTAGGGGATGTTTGTTTTTTTTAAAACTAATTTTAGTTTTAGGTATTAGGTATTCTCTCTAAAAAACTTAAAGTTTTTTAGGCAGAGAAAATACCAAAATACACATTTTTTTGGTATTTTCTCTGCCTTTTTTAAAGGCATGAACTTGCCCTGTAGCTGTGGACTAGTTTACTGTTTCATTTTGTATTCCTTAGTTTCTGGAATGACATGGGAAAAGTCAAAACCCAGGGTATTTATTTATTTATTTAAAATCCAGTATGTAGTTAAATTATTGAACCTATTGTCACAGGGTACTGTGTAGGCCAGACCCAAAAAGAGGTGTTAAACATGATGGACTGGCTGGAAGCCACAATTCAGAAAGCTTCTGAATGCCTGATTTTCAAGGGCTGGAGTTGTGCTTGAGGAAAGTTTTGCTTTGCAAATGTCCTTTTTCTCATAGTGTGTCCTGGTGTTTGCTCTTGTTTTTAGTGGTGACAGGTCAGTGGCCTGGATGAGCCTGTAGTTTCACCTGCTGAAGCAGTTTTAAACTCTTCTCTCTGCAGGACAGCTTTACAAGGTGAATGTGCCTGTTGTGGTCACACAGGCCTCAGGAGATGGAAGCATTCTCCACTACCCTGTGCAGCAGATGTTTCATCCCCTTGGGCAAGCTTCAGTTCTGCAGGCCAGCCTTGCCAGTGTCACACAGCTGAATGCATCTGCTGCCCATGCAGCTGGTGAAACACTGCAGCCCCAGGAGGCTGCTCTCCAACAGGCTGTGCTGTTTAAACCGAGCTATGTGGAAAAACAGCACCTGGAGAACTCTGCTACCTTGGTCCAGCAGCCTTCTGTGAGTCTGCAGGAATATGAAATTAATGCAGTGTTGAATCAGTGCAGTGAATCCACAGAAAAATTCCAGCATGACAACCTTCACACAGCTGTGTTTACTCCAGAATGCTCTGAAGGACTTTTTATTGATGAATCCTTGGCAAGCAGCTCAAGCAATGTCCTGCTGGATGTGGAGGGGCAGCTGGACATGGAGCATCCGGAGCTGCTGCAGCAGCAGGTGTCTGATGATATCATTGACCTGATTATTGCAGGGGAAAGTTTGGATGAAAATGCATTTCTAAAGGATCAGGGCAGCATGGCTCCATCTGACAAGGTAAGGCCTTTTGTTTCTCAGCTAATGAAAATACATCTGTTGGAGGGGGTTGTTTGAACACATTTCTAAGTGACAACTAGCACCCCTAAATGAGAAGAACAAAAGTTATTTTGATTTTATGGTTCAATCTTAAGCTTGTTTAGAATAGCAGTAGCTGACTGCTTGTTTTTACATTAAGAATTTGTCAAAACTACTGTGATTGATGAGAATATCAATTAAAATACGGAAAAATGTAATGGATAGATAGAATGTATTAGACTTACTGATTACTTTTGGGGTTTTTTGTGACTAAGCAGACATGAAAGACTCCTTGAGAACTTCCATATCATTCTGGCATGATCTGCATATGGATACTGGTCAATTGTGGGCAAAGTGCTTTTGCAGGATCAGCTGGGATTAATTTTATCTTATAATGTGTGAAGAGTATTAAAGATGTATTGAGAATGCATTCAGGATGAAAAGTCAAATTTGATAAGTGAAAATCTCCTTGAAGAAAATATATTTCCTTGGGGAAAAAGTCCTGGATAAACTAGAACTCAGCTAGAGCTGTGTGGGAAACTTGAGTGATTTTAATTAACAAGCCTCTTTCCTGACCTCATCTAATTTTAGTGCCAGAAATGATTTGCAGATGTTTGAAGTTCAGGCTGGCTTGGTGACTTTGAGTTGTAGTGCTCATATGTGATTGAGACAAATTTATTAAATGCAAATTTAATGCCAGCAATGCCAAATGTCTGTAAATAGAAAGTGTAATGTTGCTCGTCTGAACTCTGATGGCAGCATGATGAAGGCTGTCTGTAGTGAGAATGGGAGGTCAAAACAAAGTGTTCCTTTCCTGAACTAGGGAGTGTATGTGGATGGGAATTAAGTGCTACAATAAAGATTTAATGAGAAACTGAAGATGGCTGAAACCTTAAAGCCCTTTTATGCTCCTGTGAATGCTCTGTTTAGGAATTTTGTCACTTTTATGAACAGCAACTTGAGTTACTGAAATATTTACTGTCTCTACCAGCTTTTTATATCTTATTTAAACAAAGCATTTTGAATGAGTTGAGGGAGAGGGATCAGGTCCTCTTGACTTTTATTTCAAAAATGAAAAATTCTATTTTGGGGGTGGAGGAGTAGCTTCCTTTTTTGCTTTTATGGGAGGATTGTTTTTTGCAATAGAAATTCTAAGTGTCCACTTGATTGCCTTTGTTTTAGAGTTGTTTGAGTACAAAGGTGTTTAGAGAAAAGGGTAAGAAATTTTTTTTCTGTATTGCTGAGGAATATTTGACCTGGGTTCCGTTTAAGTTAGATGCAACGCCATGTTTACAAATGTACTCAGGCTTGACAAGCAGTAGGACCTGAAACTCCCATATTAGCGCCCCTCGCTTGTTGATACATTAAACACAAGCCTCAGGCTGTGTGCTGAGCACGGGGGTGTTGACTCACGAGCTGTCCCTGGTCTCTTTCACTGCTGTCCCACGGAACCCGTGGAGCAGGCGGAATCCGATTCCCCGCTGGAGAAAGATCGCTGCAGTGACATTGAAGGCATAAGTCAGCTCGATGGCACCGGGGATGTTTCTTCTAAGGAACAAATACCACATACCAAAGATAAAGAAGAGAATGAATTCATTGGCTTTATTGATTCAGAGGATCTAAGAGTTCTGGATGATGAGGAAGACTATGATGAAGAATGTGACAGTTCTTCAAACATAGAGTCCAGCGGCAGTGATGGGGACAATGAAGACCTCCAGATAGACATAGTTGAGGAGGTAATTTACTTTTAAGCCTTTAGAAGCACATAACAATATTAGATCTCTCAACTGTTGAATTGTTGGACCTAGAACAGTTCCTGGTTAGTTTAGTGCAGGGCATGCACAGTGAAGTTACAAACCTCTGGAGATAGGAGGTACTGCAGAGAAATTACTTGAAAGCTCATTATGAAGAGTATGGACAAATGAAAGAGCTGTTGGAAAGTCATTTGCTTATTGGATGAATTAAAATACTTAGCTATCAGAATTAAAGTTTGCTTGTAAAACCCTGTGGAATGGAATGGAGCTTCTGACTTAAGTAAGATATTATTTAAAGAATTAGATTTAAATAAGATCAGGATATAAATCTAGGTTTCCTTTCCTTCTGAAGGACCACAGGGGATTAGAGAAAAATGTGATACAAGAACTTTGTTCTCTGTTTAATGCCCTGTGTTTCTTTTAATGCCATGTTAATGCCCTAAGTTTTCCTTTTTCTTAAAGATACGCAATTTTGTATCCTATGGGTTTGTTCACAAGAGCTTCAACTTGTAGCATTTGGACTTCACATAAATACAACTTGATCAGTATTTCAGTCACTGCTTTATCACTTAGCAGTTTTGCTTTTTTGACCTGTGTTTTTGTTCAGGGTGTTTTACGCAAAAATGTAAAAGGTACTTGTAAATGAGGTTGGTGCAATGTGGACTTCACAGGTCTTCATTTTTGCAATGGTAACTTTATTGTTCTGGGAATGTTTAATTCCAAGTATATTCAATGCTATTCTGAAAGAGTGTATAAAACAGAATTTTAATCTCTAGGACCCCTTAAACTCTGGTGATGATGTCAGTGAGCAGGACATTGCAGACTTGTTTGACACCGACAATGTGATCGTTTGTCAGTATGAAAAGGTACAGTAATACACTTTTATCTTTGTTCTTTAAATCCTAAATAATACCTGCAGCAAATCCATCTCTGCTCTCCTGTCAGTGCCTTTTGAAGAAACTCTAATGCTATAATGGAGTGTTTAAATGATGTGTTTAGCTGACAATAGTCTGAAGACTTTCCTACTGTTTTCTGAAAAGAGGATAATCGTAATGGGCTATTAAAGGAAAAGGGAACAAGAAGTCTGGCAAAATTATGATTTGTAAAGATGCAAAAGCTTGTTTATTTCCTTAACTTTCAAGTAAGATCAACATCTCTGTTGATCATACATCTCTGTGGATGTATGTAGGCATATTCAGCTGTGAATTAAGGCTTTTATAAAGGATAACAGGAAGAGAGGTGTATGTATGTTCTTTTCCTTTTTTTTTGTCTTTATAGTGCTTACTGAGAGATTTTCCTAACAGAATTTTGTTGTGTCTGAGAAACAAAGTAGCTGTTAAGTGCCTTATTGTCCACCTTCATTTTAATGTTTAAAATTCAACTTTACTTTGAGCTCCTGAAGATCACATTAAATCCTTTTAGCTATTGTATGGATTTGGATGCTTACATGTCAGTCATTTAAAAGAGGAAAAAAGGGCATATTTTAAAGGAAATATGGAAAAATGTGTCTGTAGTTAGTTTAAGAGCGTGCCTTGACTTTTTTTTTAATATTCTTTCAAAAGTGCCTAGAGACAACTTTTTGTGTGTCTAACTATGCCTGTCTTAATGGTTGTCTGTGGTTTAGGAAATGGAGAGGTGGTAAGAAAATTGTCTTCATAAAACTGTGACAGATTGACCTTTCTTGAGACCAGTTATTTTGGGAAGTTACAGGGATATGTGTAGAAAATGCCTCTGAAATGAAGCTATTGGTGTCTGTATTGTAGTGAAAGGTACACCAAGTGTTGCAGCCTCAGAACTCAGACATTACAGTTGCCATAGGTAGTGCATACTGTTATCTAGAGCAAGTTTTGTCTGAAATAAGCTGAAAAATTGCCTAAAAATCTAACAGAAACTATTAGGAAGGTCAGCACTGGGCATGCCTTACAGGAAATTTAATATCAGATGTTATTAGAAATTGAGAGTTACAGAAACTGGGGGAAGATGTTGGTAACTTTCCCCTTTGCAATACAGATGTAATGAAACATGTAGGCCCAGTAGAAAGTAGATAAAACCAGTTATGTCCTAAGTTTCCTTGTTACCTTTAAAACAATATTGTTGATAAATTGATATTGAAATTGTTGCTGTCCTGTTTCTTTTCTTTCTGCAATTGGAAACTGATACTGAGAATTCAAGGAATTTTCTAGGGATATTTAAAATTCCTTCTTTTAGTATTAAACAAACCTTTCTGGAGTATGGATCTCTTTGCAGGCATTTTAAAAGAAACAGAATATGCAAATTCTTTCTTACTTAAAAAAAAAAAAGCAATATTTGCTTTTAAGTCAAGTTTTGATGTTTTTAGCCTGTTCCTAACACCTCTGTGCCAGCAACATTGCATTGCCATGTGGAAAGGAAAACAGTGCATTTTAGTTAAGCTACACTGGTTTGCAAGGTGTGCTGTGTTTTGGGACTGCCCTGTTGCTGTTCTCTTGTCCTGCTGGAGTTGAGCTGTCATGGGTAACACTTTTTAGGGGGAAGTGGGATAGGAGAGTGGGACAGGATGGGATAAGATTCAGGAGGTTTCTCTCTTGGGGGGGCAGGGAGTTCTTTATAAACAATTGAAGTATAATGCTTCCATTGAGTATTCCATTGAATATTTTGGGTCATAACTATTTTAAAATAAAAACCAAGTGTGTAAACTGGTTGTGCTTAAATCTTGGTTTTTTTTAATGACTGGTCTAATTTATATTTGTGATTTCATTAATTTGATTATTATTTTTCATCAGATACATCGAACTAAGAACAAATGGAAGTTCTACTTAAAAGATGGAGTGATGTCCATTGAGGGTAAAGACCATGTTTTTGCAAAAGCTACTGGAGATGCAGAGTGGTGAGGCTTCACTCCAGTAAGTCCTTGAAGGCTGTGGCATTATTTCCTTATAAGCCTTCTGTGAAACAGCTGGACTTTCTACTGTTGTGCCATTACAAAAAAAAACCAACAAAAAACTGAAAAAAAACAAACCCCAAACCAACAAATCTGTGATGAAAAAATATGCAAAATCTGTGTTATTAATTTGTGGTGTTAATCTGTTTAATTTGTAAACTAAACCACTGTACTGTTAGCTACTCAGCTGTCTTTGCTGTTTTTTCGTATTATTTCATTTTTTCCAATGAAGAAGCATCATTGGAATGAGTAGCTTTAAAGTTTGAAGTGTTACATCTTTTTGTAATTCAAGAAGGTAAAGAAATACTTAGTAATTAGTAAAGAACTACTTATTGATTATAATCAAATAAGTTTTAGTTCTGTTATTTTTTCGCCAGTTCTTAAAAGCTGAGGTATGAAATATAAATTGACATATAAAATCACACTGTTGTGTTACTCTTTTCAAAGACACTTGAGTTTAAAAAAAAGGCAATATCTATGCAAGTCTGTAACCTGTGGCTGTTTCAGCTGCACATTTCTCTTGATTTTTTTTTTTTTAGTTGCTTTGTGTTTTTTGGACTTAGTTTAAAGACATGCACTCTAGATGCAATAAGGGAAAGATCCTGGAGCTCTGACTATATAAGAATTATTATTGTTTATTCTATACTAGCTATGTCTACTGAGATGCAATGAGGAGTGTGATGCAACGTTAAAATGTGATTTATTTTCACTGTCAATGCAAAGTCATTTAAGTTTGCTACTGTACATCTCCACTTTGTTCTAGGACTACAGACCAGTAAGCTGTGAATGATACAATTTGTGCATAATAATAAAAGTGTCATCTCATATGCATTTCTAGCACAGAGTTGTTTTTGTGTTCCCTCAGTTTAAACTCTGCTTAGAGAAGTGGGTACAAGCCATGCATGTGGCAGTAGTTCACCCTACTGTGAGATCTGCATTCCTCCCAACATCAACTTATTGTTAATTCTTCTAGAAATAAAGGTCCAAAAGAAGCTTTGGGCCCTTGTCTTTCAGAGCTGCAGCTTTTCCCTGGCTGGCTCCTGTTCCTTGTAGGGCAAGATGGGCAATTCCATGGTAAAGCTTGCAGCCAGGCTGCTTCAGAACAGGATCATCCTGCTGGAAGGGCAGTGCTACACTAGGGCACACCTCCCCCCTGTCTGCTATTCCCATGTCTGCTGGAATGAGACATTTTGCTTATCTGTAATCCTTGAGAGGGTGCAGAGGCTGGGAGAAGGGAAGGAAAATTCTGAGGGTGGGAGAGAATGAATGTATGGAAGAAATTAAGGGAAAAACCGCAGCCCTTGTTGGTAATGGTGCAAACGCTTGTGCTAATGCCGTAAGGCAGGAAGTAGTTATTTTAAAACTGAGTCTGTTACATGCTTTTTTGGATGCCTGTGCTACTCTCCAGTGTCAAAGACAGGACACTGAACTAGAGTACTTGAACCAAGTGTGACATTCCTTTTGTCTTTTGTAGATGCTGCTGCTGGAATGTGAAGAACTGTGTGTCCAGGGGCAGTTAAAATATTGCAGTGTATGATTTCTTTTCCCCCATTCAGATGACTTGTAGCTGCACTGATGCTATGCTTCAGACCCATAAATGCACAAAAAATGCAGCTCTTACTGCATGATAGATGCTTTTAGGTTTCAGCACTCTCTCACAGGCTCTGAGGTGCTCATGCTCTGTAAATGTGCACATTATGAACTGTGGGGCCATTTCCAATGTCAGAAAAGACTGGGAGCAGAGTTAGTGTGGCACAGGAATCCATGGGACAGGACTGGATATGCACCATTCACTAAGCACCACAAAGGCTCTGAATGGTGCTTCTGAATTTGACCTGTTTTTCCTGGTCACTATAAAGGGACTAAAGAGCACTTAGTTTTTAGCTAGTTTTACAGATAACATTAGTAAAGAATTACAGCTTTGAACAAGACATTTACAACTAAATACACCTGAAGTCAGGAATTTTTATAGTGGAAAAAAAAGCTTCTTATTAAAATGTAAGCTCTAGCCTGTGACTTGAACAGTAATCTGTGCTTTTGATCTGAATAGTTTATGAATCAATGTTTTTGATTGCTGCTACTTACAGTTTAACAAACATATTGCTGCAGATGTGACAGGATGAGCTGTGTAATACCAGTTATGGCCTTCAAAGATACTTCAGTAAATGGCTGTCTAAAACTTTGCACAGAAAGAAGGTAAAGTAAAAATAATGAGATAGAATAAGAAGAGTAACTTGTATGCGAAGCTCTGTCATGAATCTAAATTTCTTATTAAAGTATTACTTATTTGCTTATTTTTGTGCATAGACAAATTTTAAGTATATAAATTACATTTGATGTTTTGTCAGTTTTTTTTTAACAGCAACTTTGTAAATGGTGGATCTCACTGCAATTGCAGCAGGTACAAAAAGAAAAATTCAGAGACTGCTGCTTATCTGTTACCTCTGCAGCTCTTATGTAGGGCAGGTGCTATCAGTTGTTAATTCTAACTCATCTCCCTTGCCTGTGGTTTCCTGACCGTGTTATGTGGTGGGGAGGGTGTGCTGGCAAGGTCTTGTCCTGTTGAAACATAATGCAAGTAAATCAGTTGTTGCCACTTAAGATATTGTGCTGTCATGTCCTAAATTGTGTACAGGACTTTTCCATGGGATGTCAGAAGAAATGAGTCTCACAAATCAGTTTTGAGGTAGGTGACAGAGAAGTTTTAGGCCTAGTAGCTATTTTTTTACACTAGTATCTTCGGCTGGATTATAGTTAGATATTCTATCATAGTCCTTTTGGATCATTGGCTAATATCAGAGGCTGGTGTGTGTAAAGAGGTGCATCAAATGGTATTTGTATTGATTGCTAAACCACAGAGTTTTAAGAGTCTCCTCTGTTCTCAATCCTGCTTCATTCCCACCTGTGGAACTGCTCGTGAGCACAGCTGTGCTTACATCAAGAGCTTTTGCACTGATTGAAACCATGGCATTATGCTGAAGGTAAGAGTGGGTCAGAGATATTATTGCTAATTATCACAATTATGAACTAATGATAGACCAGTCACTGGTACAAAGAATTGCTTTCATTAATGTGAAGCAAATGTAGCTGGTGGTGCAGTGTTTGGCAACAAGAGGAGTGCTTTGGAACTCAGTTGCTGTCGCAGACTTGAAAGCAAAGGACTCAGCTGAAAAGGAGAATGTAAAAGGTTTAAAGTGATTGCAGTAGTACTGTTCTCTTATGTATCAGACTCTGCACTTACTTAATTTAGCAGTGCAGTCACAAATCTGGACCAGGCATTTAGCATGATCACTTAGCATCAGACAATGCATAGTGAAAGAAAAGAGAGATTTTAATAGGAAAACATTGTTACAAAAAGGTAACTACTCTGCTACTCTGCTTCATCACCTGGGAATAGAGTTGGACTGTGTGTGCTGAAGAGGCCCTGGTGCATTCCTGAATGGCATTGGCAATGTCAGAGAGTGGACCAGTGGAAATCATTCCTGAGACTGTCCGAGGAGGGAAAAGAAGGCAGCACTTCCTTGCTTGTGCAGGAAGCAGCTCTCCTACTGCTGAGAGGTAGCCTTTACCTGATTTGTGTGTGCACATGTGATGCCCTAAATTGAGTCCTGTGTGCAGCAGAGAGGGTTTTGCATCTCTTGTGATTTCCAGATCACACATGGCTGTGCATGGGTTAATAATTTAAGTAAACTACCCACCAGCTCGGCCTGAGATCTAATGTAAACTGCAAAATTGCCAGTGACAAAGGTTCAATAGATAAACTTTCCTCCTCGGTGACATCTTTACAGCCTATTGCTTGAATGCTCTTCTTTAACTGTGTGTAGGTGGCTGTGTAATTGGAAGTTTCTGTTGATGAAATGGAGGCTTCTAGTTTAGTGCCTCTTTCTTTAAACTAACAATGCCAGCACAGCTGATAGGAATGAAAAAAGAAGCCATGAAAGGTAGCAAACAGGCTTTAAATACTCCAGGGAAGCAGATCTGGAGAAAAAGAAGCCAGGCTGCAATCACTGCAGTACCTGTTAGCTTCAAGAGCAACTTGACTGACTACTCCTGGACTCTTCTGGTTCCCTACACAGAAAAGTTTTGCTTAATAGCCACTTTCCACACCTATCATCACAAAGGAAGAGAAGGGAAAACACCACTTCGAATGTCAGAACAGTTGTGTTGCATAAGAATTACTGACTGGTATTTTTATTTATTATGAAATGTTCAAGACACTGTAAAACAATCCCTAGTCACTAAGATAATCACAACTGGCCTTGCAAAGGATAACTTGGCACTCTGGGTAAATTTTCCTTGTGAGATGTCTTGTCCCGTGGTGCAGGATAGGGCTTCTCTAAGGCTGACAAGAGCAGGAATGCTTGGGAGGCTTTGGTGGGGGCTGTGGCTGCGCCGCCATTCTTGCAGTTGGAGTTATAAGCAGAGAAATAGTTCATCCTATAGAGCTCTGCTCGGCTCTTGCAGCAGCCAAGCTTGCTCATCAGCAGGAAGAAATCCCTCCGAAACGCTTTGGTGAAAATGGCGTAGAGGAAGGGGTTTGCACAGGAGTTGACGGGGTAAAATAAAACCAGCAGGATCTTGGAGTTGGTCACCGTGATAAGAGGAACTTTGAAGGCAGCGGATATGGCAAAAAAGGAGATGGGGGCCATGCAGGTGAAATCCGTGAAGATCAGTATGGCCATTCTCTTGGCGACCTTGGTGTCTTTGTTGGCGGCTACCAGCTCTGGGTTCTGCACAGCGATGTAAATCTTGATGTAGCAAGCACAAATGACAATGAAGGCGACAACATTGAGCACCAAGATCAGCAGGATGTATGCCTGGGACAGGCCCGTTTCAATATCCATGGGCAAACAAATGCTGACCTTCATGTAGCTGCTGACCCCGAAGAGAGGCAGCAGGGCTATCCCGATGGAGAAGAGCCAGCCCCCGAGCATGATGGGCACGGCGTGGCGCAGGCGCAGCTTGCGGTCCAGCTGCATGGCGTAGGTGATGGTGTGCCAGCGCTCCAGGGTGATCACCGTCAGCGTGTACACCGACAGCTCGCTGGCAAACACCGTGAAGAAGCCGGCCGTGCTGCAGCCGCCGCCCGTCTGCCAGTCGATGGCGTGGTTGTAGTACTGCCCGCTGGTCTGGGCGTCCACCGAGGCGATGAGCAGCAGGTACAGCCCCATGCAGAAGTCGGCGAAGGAGAGGTTGCACATGAGGAAGCGAGGGACGGTGAGCTTGTAGTGGCTGGTTAGGAGAACGAGGAGCACGGTGAAATTGCCGGCAATGGCCAGGATGTTTATGAACCAGATCAGCACCCTGAGGAAGCTGTAGCCCAGGATGTCTTCGCAGGGATTGAAGGCGTCTGGTTCCGGGGTGCACGTGAGGACTTTAGGCTGGCAGAAGTCGTACTCAAAGTCAAAGCCGGCCATTTCGCTGTCGTCGAAAATGGTTGAGTAGCTGTAGGGAGAACTCTCATAATCTGTTCCAAAGGGGTGCGTCTTCCCCTCTGCTGACCACAGCAATGTGCTGTTGGAGTCATCGCTGTAACCATGAAAAAACCACCCCCCAAACAGAAGTGAGTTATTTGTTACATGCCACTTGCATTCTTTTGCAAAAGACAACAGATAACAGTTGTTCTAAAACAGTGCCTTCCTCCATGTGTTTCTACAGGGTGTTTACAAATAATGAAGCCTTGTAAGGATGTTTTGTGTTTGGGAAGTGGCCTTGGAGAGCAGCAGGGGTCACAGTCCCATCCACAGAAATGCTCTCTTTTAGAACTTGCCTATTTGTAAGTACTTCACTTTTACTGCTTTGTGGAGGAGCCATGGTTCCCATGCTGCTGGTTGGCTGCAGTCCAAGCTACAGCAACACCTGGGCTGATGGATTACAGGTTTGATGCACAGAGGTTTCACAGGCTTCTACAAGCCATACTAACATAACCTATGGATTTTAACTGTGCATCTTTGCTCCCCTTAGGAAAGGCACTTAGCAAACAAATTCCTGAGACTATGTATGGCTTGGGAGATGCTGAGGAATTTGCTGTTCACAGTACTATAGGGGAAGGAGTAGTAGTGCATGGTTAACTAAAATCACAATGGTAGTTAGGAATTTATTAAATTTAGGCTGCACCCAATGTCTAATAAAAAAATGCAGGTTTTTAAGATAGACTTCTGAAATCTCTAGGTCATCAAGAGTGTGGTGATAAGCCTGCCAAAGAAATGTGTTGAAACTAAACACTGTCTTTTCTGGCACTTCCCTGCCATATCAGGTGCCCATTTCCCAACTTCCAAATCATCCTGACTGTGAGTGTTTGGTGGGCAAACACTCAGTCTGCAGTGTGAGACCTGGAAAATATCTCTGTTGAGGACAACTCTTGAGAAAAGTGGTAGCTTTAGGATAATTTAACTACACACTTAAGCTTCTACATCTACAGAAGCATGTCCATTAAATAATATTTCTGGAGCAGGGTCTTAACTGAGACTGAGCAAATGAAACTGAGCTGCTTTTCAGCTATTCCTGTGGGGCAAATAATGTCCCAAACTCATTATCCTTACTTCTCTCTGTATATGGAAAACTGCCCAGTGTCTTGCATTTACTTGCCTGGCTCAAACTGGAAGAGCAGGGAATACATTTGACTCTATTTACTTGTAAAAATGATTGTGATTTTCTGAGAGGCTGTGTGAATGTGCTGCTTTGTGAAAGCTGGATTTTTTTTTTTTTTTTTAATAGTAAGAATTCAGGACTTTCAGATGATTTCTGCTGTGGTTCTGCAGCCATTAAGCCCATGAACCATAACCTTATTTTCACTTGCTTATTATAATGCCTGCTCATTGATGGGAGAATTGCTGGGATTGGGATTTGCCAAAGTAAAAAGTTTCAGGAGCCAATAGGCTGGGCAGACTATTTAATGCACAGCAGGAGTGCAACAGATGCTAATCCAAAACAAGCAGACAGATAAAACCAAATGGCAATTGTAGGAGGCCTCACCAGCCAGCAAACAAGATAATGTCCAAGGAAGTAATTATCCCAATGAATCAATCACATTTCAGCTGTATTTAGCCATTGGGATTTTGTGACCATAACCTTGTTTCTTCTAGACTTTAGAATGCTTTGACGCCACGTCAGGGCTGCTAAGAAATCCCAAGGTCTCCCATGTAGCTGCAGAGGGATGAAGAATAGCAAATCTTTAAACTTCTCCCTTAAAAGCTGGGTTAGAGCCTGTGCCATCCAGCACAGCCAACACAACAGTTCTGATATTAGCCTTTCTCATTGTCACACTGAACACTGTCAAGCAAAACTGTGATGATATGAAAAGACATGTTTAGACGGAGTAAACCACTGGCACGGGGTCATCACACTTCTGGCTCAGGGACTCCATTCTACCATGGAAAACTATTGATATGCAGAGTTTGGATTATCCTTTCTATAGGCAAAAAAAAAAAAAAATGAACAATAACAGCTCTTTGAATCACACCAATAACAGCATTTATTTCAGGGAATGGAAAGTCTCCATGTAGGCCACTAACTTCTGTAAATATTTAATCATTATTTTGAAATCTGTTCAGAACTCAGAAGACAAACTGGAATGAGAAAGCTTGTGAAATCATGAGGGTTTTTTATTCCCCTTTCCTTTTGAAAATCCAAATCTTGCTTTAATGATAGTAAAATTACCGCTGTGCAACTTGTAGGGGTGACTGAATTGGCAGGCAAAGACCTGCTTAGTAAAAAACATGTGAAGAGGAGAAAGGGGAGGAGGTCTGTATTTGCTACTTCCATCATCTCTATGCAGAGAGGTACTTACAGCATTTCGTTAGTCGGTCTCCTCATGGTGCTTTCACACTCCTTGGAGAAGTTGTCAAAAATGGAAAACAACAAATTCTGTCTGCAAGAAGGATGAGAAGAAAGTTAAGTTTCAGGCAGGATTTTGGCCAAAGCCTTGTCTTCTCTGCAAGTGATCTTCAGAGACACTGCTGGCCTCAAGGCAGCATAAATGTTCCTGCAGACATCTGGAAGTGGGAAGGAGAAGACTTGAAATGCTGTGAAAATAGGCAGTGTCAGGATGTGTAAGGATGGTCTTTCAGGTTGGTTATCGTGTAAGATGTATTTTTTTTAATATTGAAATAACTTGAACTTGAATTAAATGGTGCATTTTGAAATACTGCATTGAAGTGGGCCAGATTCTCCACCAGGATGAATGGAAGCAGTTAGGCTGGCTTTTGGAGAAGTGCCTGTTCACAGCTGCTGGGAAACTGGCCCGATACAGAACCCCAGAATGGGTCAGGTTGGCAGGGAACATGGTGGGGCATCTGGTCCAACCTCCCTGTGTCATCCTAGAGCACATTCCAGACAGTCCTGAAATATCCCCAGTGAGGGAGACTCCACACCCTCTCCATGCAACCTCTTCCAGTGCTTGGTCACCTGCACAGAAGGAAGTTCTTCCTCATATTCAGATGGAAGTTCCTGTGCATCAGCTCCTGCCTGTTGCCTCGTGTCCCATTGCCCAGCACCACTGAGCAGAGCCTGGTCCATCCCCTTGACACCCTCCCTTCAGATACTGACAGACATTGATGAGGTTCCCTCTCAGTCCTCTCTCCTGGGGGCTGAACAGCCCCAGCTCCCTCAGCCTTTCCTCATAAGAGAGGTTCTCCAGACTCTTGACCACCTTAGTAGCCCTCCACTGGACCTGCTCCAGGAGCTCCATGTCTCTCTCATCCTGAGGATCCCAGAACTGGGCACAGCACTCCAGAGGTGCCCCACCAGGGCTGAGCAGAGGGGCAGGATCCCCTCCCTGACCTGCTGGCACTGCAGTTCCTAATGCAGCCCAGGACACCTTTGGCCTTCTTGGCCACAAGGACATGCTGCTGGCTCAGGGATGGGTCCCTAGGTCCTCTGCAGAGCTGTTTTCCAGCAGCTCAGCCCCAAGCCCATGCTGGTGCATGGGGTGAACCTTCCCCAGGTGACTCTATTTTAAAAGCTGTCTGGGAACTGGAGGGAGACTTTGCATGCTTGAAGTAAAGCCGTTTGAATAATACAAGTTGAAAGGTGATACCTTTGGCAAAATTTCTGGGTTTGAGCCTTTGAAAGTCACAGCCAGGTATCTACCAGTATGAATGGAAATGGCTTTGTCTCACCTCATTGCTGATGCCCCTGGTAGGGGAGCAGTTTTTCTGATTTCCTGATTTGCATGGGATTTCCTCCCCAGCAATTTACTAAGAAAACAGTCACTTAATATAAATATAAGAAAGTGACTTACTAAGGCACGTCTGTTATTATAGGCCATGCCCATGCTTCAAAGTCAAGCACCCCAAAAATAATAGAGCATCAGAAATGTAGTTATCTTTATCAGAATAAATATCTTTTCTTTTCTGCCAGAGTTGCTCCTGCATTTAATACGCTCAGAGATGTGATCTGTGACAGAATCAGTTCATTAGCAATGGAAATGCTTAACGGTAGATTCTTTGTTCTGTTCTTGCAGAATCAAGAACTCCTTAGTAAAATGAGGTAGGCAGAGAAAGCATAGATTAACCCCTAATGCTACCCTAAAGAATTGGAATGTACTTCTGCCTTTCCAGGACATCCCTGAAGTGAAGGCAGGGGGGTGACACTGATCAGGCCTCCCACAACTGCCTGCTCAGTCATTGCTGTGGCCTTCATTTGAGATGGACGAGAAATGAGGCACCTCCATGGAACAAACTAAACCCATGTGGGATTGCTTTAGCTGCCTGAAGTCAACTGGAGGTTGGTTTCTTTGAACCATAAATGCTGAAAAATGAGCTCCAGTTGTCTTGGGTTAACTGCCCCAAGTTTGTGGATGCAAAGCTCTCCCTGTGCCACAGTTTCCAGTTGTGGAGAGAACAATACTGTCTATTACTTGAAATGGTTAGAACTAAACTGTGTAATCTCTCTCTGTAGGCTTGTAGCAGGCATTAAATTTTGGTGGGTAATTGAAAGCTTGCCCTTTCTACTATGTCATCATATCACCTGTATTAATTAAGCTAAAGGCTACAGGGGTTTCATTTTATTTTTAATTAGGGCAATGTCCTATTGATAAAAGTTTGTCTTCTGTATGCCAGTAGGCTTTTAATTGAGATACCAAGAAAAATGTAAGCTTTAAACAAGCTTAGAATAATGTTTCTGCTGGCAGATCCGGGGCACAGGATGGGATCCATTTCTGCTCTAAAATAAATGGACATAATTTTCCTGGCCTTAGCAGAGATTTGCTGTTTTCTGCAAGGCCTTGCAATGCACCATAGCTTCCCTGTAACAGGAATAAAAATGATCAAGCCATGTGAGCTGAATAAAGCAGAATTGCCATTTTGGAACTTCTGAAGCACTGCAGTACCATAATGTGCTCTTTGGACTTACCTTTCTGTCCTTAGATTTCGAAAAGCACAGCAGTGGCTGGGATATGTTAGGACAGCTTCCAGAAGACTGCTGAATTTATCCAGTGGTGGCAGCCTCTTTAATGAGTAAGATGAGGTTGCATTTAAGACCTGAATGGCCTCAAGCCCATAACTAGGCAGGGACTCCAGTGCTGTTGAAGAAATATCCCTGTGAAACAAAGAGAGCATTCACTTTTCTTTTCATCCCTACAAAAATACCACCAAAGCATGAGAGTAGCTAACAGCAACTGGTTTTTTTCATGAAGGTTCAGATCTACAAAGCTGCTTCAGCACCTGATGGCCAGCCCAGACACATGGTCTGTGAAACTACAGAGCAGTGGGGTAAGAGCATCCCCGAGGCTCAGCAGCTCCAGCCAGGCAAGGAGCTCCCTTGGTCCTGGGGAAACTGAAACCCACCATTCCAGGGGCTGTGTCCTGACCTTTCCATTGGAAATTCATGCATGGATTAAGGGATGCCTCTTTAAGCCAGAGACACAGAGGGAAGAAGGTGGGCAATAGTGACTCTCCAGCCAGCTGACAGGTAGGACACCCTCCTCGCTCTCTGCTTGGCTCTGAAGGGCTGTTCTAGGTGCTTTAATTAAATGGCTATTAATTAAAACCCCCAAAATGCCATCATTCTTGCCAACACAAACTTAAGCAGTTTGGCTTACAGTAACTTCAGAGGGGCTGTTGGTGTGAAAAATGTCCATTAGGACATTAAACAAAGGAAAAAAAGGCCCACAATTCTGAAAGTGATGCCAGTAATGCCATGTTCCATAAAGCACCAATAAAAAGGCACAAAAAAGGCATGTGCAGCACAAAGTGCTATTTGCAGAAGCTATTGTGTTTTATTGCCAGGGCAGCCCTCCAGTAAGTCCTTGATTAATAAATCAAATTTTATTCAGCATGAACTTACAGTGTGCAATCAACTGGTTCACTTTTATAAACAAGTTCTAAACCCATATATTGCCAAAACATGTCCATCCTACCAAAAGACAAGTTAGTTTACAATGTCAGAATATAAGATACAGGATCAGGAGGATCTGACACAAATAAAGCAAAAACGAAAATGTCTAAGAGGTGGAGATCAATGCCGACACTAGAACTGATGTGTTGTGTGAACTCCTTTCACTCTCTAATTTCCTGGCATCTCCTGCCATGTTTCCACTTTGTACACAGAGGGTAAGAGATCAAATCTCCCTCCAGACCCAAAGCCTTGTTTGCCGTGGTGACACAGCCCTGGTGGCACAGTGCAGTTCCCACAGGAGACTCAGGGCATGGAGCTGTGGGTACTTACAGGACATCTGGCCCCGTGGCCCCTCTCAGGGCATCGTTGTGGATCCGCCTGAGGTTCTTGTTGTCCTTCAGGATCCTGTGGAACCAAAAATGAAATCTCTTTACATCTGTGTTTTAAAAATCACTTTTTTGGTTTATTCTTCACACCTGTTTCCATTCTTTCTCCCACCACAGCCGTGGTTGTTGCACTGCCTGGCTGGGGAGTGCTTGTATTTCCCATGTGACCTTTACTTCCTCTAATGCCATCAGATCATCATCGTCTACACTTAAATGTGATAAATTCCAAATTCTTCTGACTTAAACCAGGAACAACCAGGCTGGTTCTTTCACTACAGTAGCAAATATTCATTTTGCCCAAACCAACACACTAGTCCCTCAGCGTGTGAGAGGGATTAAAAACTATTGATGTTTCCAGACATAAACTGTAGATTCCTTAGTCTGGGCTACTGTTTCAAGTTCTACACTAATTGATGAAATTTTCTTAAGAATTATGAGCTTTTCTCACAAAAGCTGTACTATTTTAAGGGATGTTGTTTCAGGAAAAGCAGTGAGAGCTAGCTGCAAGATTAACAACTGAGTCACAATGACACTGAAAGTTGCAGTTTTCTCATGGGTATTGGGAAACAGAAGACACAGCCAGTTAAACTGAAGGAAGAGCCTCTGACTATTTAAATTCATATTTACTGTGTAAATTACTGAGGAGAGATAGCATACTCACAGTTGATTCAGCTTTGTCCCGTTGAAGGCATGGCTGTGGATATCTTCAAATCCATTTTTATACAACTTGCTGGAGATTAAATAAACATAAGAAAAAGAGATTTGGAAAAGGTGAGGTTATGTTTTGTACAACAAGATTCAAACCTCGGTGCTGCATTCATTTTAATGATTAGAGTCTCTGCTTGTAAAGAATGAAGGTAATATAGCTCTTAAATTAAGAAAGGTGCAGATTAAACTGTCTAAGCTCCTTCCTGTTGAGCTGCTGAAGAGAACTTCTGCTGAGGTACAGATCCTCCCCCTGCTGAGGGGCTCACCTGTGCCTTCCTGGGGCTGAGATCCAGAAACAAGGCATTAGTCCAGGTAAGCTCCTGGCACACAGACAACAACCTGGAGGCAGGAGACCTTGATTTTGTGGTGTCTGCAGGTGCACCTGCAGGAAGACAGCAGGGCTGAGAGAGGTGTCAGGTAGAAAGCAACTGTAAAGCCTGGAGGGAGCTGCTGGATTGCAGATCCTCTGTGGATGGACAAATCTGCCAAGAACAGCTTTGCAGAGAGGCAGGGGTGAGCTGTGCATCATCCAGCAGGCAGTGAGTTACCAGCTTCTCCAGGGTGCTGCTGCCAGGCTTGATTTGTGCTGTGGGAGCCTTGCTGTCCCCTGCACTGCACAGGGACACTGGATGCCACCCTGCTTCCTGACTCCCCACCCTGGGGCCAGACACCTAGGGCCTGAGCTCTGCTACACCTCAGCTCTTTTCCTTCAGCAGGAGATGTGACCTATGGGTCTATTAATATCACATTAATATTAATGTGATATTAAGTTCATGTATCCAATAGAAATTCAATACAGTCACTTGTATTTATTACTTTTTCTTTAATTGAAAACTTGGAACTGTTTATGAATGAAACAACATTTTTGTTGCTTTTTCACTTGCTTCTGGGATAGCACAAACTGGCCCTATGGAACCAAGTGCTCAAGTGTGGGGAACACCTGGCTCCACTTGATAGATGGTATCTACCTCAGCACAATGCTGAAATTAGTAATAGCCTTAAAGACCATGACAATATGTGGGATCAATTTCCCAATCCCCAAGAAACATTAACTGCTGGAAAGGCTAAATTAGCTATTTGCAGTGCAAAGTATGACTGCAGGGTGACTTTACACCTCCACAGATTACTTGTGTTTCACCAGACCATGCTGTCGCAGGAGGAATTACTCCCCCTAATTACAGCTAACAACATGGGGTGGAGTTAACATGGAGCTCTACAATTAGGAAGCTGCTGATAAGATAATTCTTTTCTGCTTGTGGTGAGCTCCCAATCACAAAAGGATGGGAGAAAAATGACTGTTGGCTGTTTCCTGACTTAGACTCCCTCCCATTTAATACACTTTAGGGTTACAGTAAAGACTTTAAGCACCTTTCTCCATCTCTTTTATGTTCATTTTCTTGCACCATTAGCAGAATAATAATTTTTCTGGAGTTATTTTGAGAACTTGCTGGGAGGAAAGAGGCTCGTAAGATGAAATGATGCACTAATCCAAGCAATTGCTCCTCTTTAGCATCATGTAGGAGTAGCATTCAGTCACATTTATGCCCAGTTCCTCTCTCCTTTCCAGAAGGTATGGGTCAATACATAAAATCTGGGCCAAAATTACTGTCATGCTGGCACATTAGCCTGATGAAGAGCCCATCAGCTGCAGTTCTTGCAGCTCCTTTGCAGGTGTAAATACCCCTGGAGTTTTGGGCAGGGCTCCCACTGGATGTGAGCTGGAGCCTGGCCCCCAAAGCTGGGCTTGTGGCTACCACACCTGCTGCTGCTCTCTATGGCTTACAGGGTCCTTCCTTGGGAAACCCACATTTTGGCCTAAATCCTGCCAAGAGGCTCAGCTTGTGATTTCTCCTCTTCCAGCACTACTTTGTGGAAGTTTTCCTGAAGCCAGGTGAGCTGTGAAATTCATACAGAGCTCTTGCTGTGCTGGCAGAGGACATTACACCTTGGCTTTCTGCATTCCTCAGGTGGGGCATCTCATAGCATCAAAGCCACACACCTCACAGGGGGCTGGAACAAGGAACCAACCCACTGCTGGCTAAAAGGAAATTCTTGGGTGTGGAGACTTACAGGGATCTTATAGGAAAATGAGATGAGGCAAAAGAAATCAGGGTAAGAAGCAGCAGCCATAGTTTGTACCCATTTATTCTGTGTCTCCATCCCTCCTCTTCACAGGGATGTGCAGCTGAAGCTCAGCTCCCCCAGACTGCTTGGTCCCTGAAAGCACTGTTTCAAGAAACCACATCCCTGAGGTAAGAACAGAGACTTTGACCTCCAGTGCAGTTTTTGTAGTTTATATCCTGGTGATGGTATTTTTAAAAACAACATTGCATGGAAGATGAAGATTTAGATCTCTGGTCCTATTTTCTTTCCTAAATAAAACTCTGCTCTTCATCTTGAAGAACATCCCTATGTTTCTTAGGCATTTAAAATTCAGCACACAATACATATTTATTTTTTATGGGGCTTAATGTCAAGATTTTCATGAAGTCAACCCACTTTCCTCAAGCAGAAGTGTTATCCTCACAGAAGGAGCTGGAGCTAGGATTCTTTTACTCACAGAGTCAGTGATTCATTGTTCATCCCTTGGAAAGCATTTTGTGGTATAATTGTCATACGCAAGTTATCACAGAGCTCCCTTTGGAAGGAAAGAAAAAAGGAGTTTTTGTCAGCATCTCAGGAGCAAGATGGAAAACACAGCTGGGTTAGCATGGGTCTCTACTTACAAAATAAAATGAGCTTCCATTGAGAAGATCTGTGTCAGGTCTGGAAATTGTCTTATTCCAGTGTTACAAATGCTCCTGGAGAAAAGCATAATTCCTATTTATAGATGGAAATATTACCAGAATATGCAACAAGAAGCTGACTTGGTAGGTGTAAGTTTAACAGTACTTTAAAAAGTGACTGACAAATCTAATTTTTTATGTAGGCTCCAAAGGTAGTTGTAAGACCTGTAAAAATCAAGTTTTCAGAATTCTCAAGCAGTGTCCTAGAGGAGCAGCATATGTTCTCACTACATAAAGCATGAGGGAGAGATTTTAGTTACATCTTCTGTTTAGTACTCTGTTAAAATGCAAGCTTTATTCTAGAAATAAGCACTTATCAGAACTACTTTGCAGACTTCTGTTTTGTCCATCACTGCCCTGCCCTTGTACACTGAAAGACCTCACTATTGGCTAAAGCTATTGTAAGCAATGTATGAACCTCCAGGATACTGTAATGCATGAAAAACCTTTTTCCTTACACTCCTTAATTTGATTTGTATACTCCTTTGGAGAAAAGAATAAATAGAGAAAACAGAAAAGGAATAAAACTCTTTCTTACAAGTATTTTAGCCTTGGAAGATTTCTGAACGCTCCGTCCTCAATGTGCAACAGATTTTTTGTGTTCAGGATTAATCTGCAGTGAGGGAAAAAAAATTTCAGTATTATAATCAGTATAGATTTGGGAGGACCCTGCGTTTTGCTTGCAATTTACTTTCTCAGAAACAGCCTGCAAATGTGCTACAGGGTGCATTTTGAGGTGCTGTTGGTAATAAAAACAGCCTGCAATTTTTAGGCAGCCAACAAAAGATATCACTGCCTGAATTCTCATGTTCTCTGAGCTGGTCTGGCTTGGATATCCTGATCACTGGTGGGAGTTAACATTTTGGGTTTGGACCTGAGGGTGTGAGTGTGCCTGGTCCTTGCTCCACAATCAGATCCCTTCAAATCATCCCTTGTTTCCATTACATTACTGATGCTCTTCCTAGCCAGGAAAGGCAGTTCCTCAGATAGTTTAACCTCTTAGGAGCTCCATGGACTTCCTTAGAGCAGTGGTTGGTAGAAGTGGATCGGGAGAAACTGGGAGAGAAATGTGTGAGAAATCCTGTTTGCCAGTGGTCACTCAGAAAATGGGCAGATCTCTTAATCATGGAGCACTTCCTGCAGCTGAACTATCTGGAAAAGCTCTGTTTGCCCTAAAGGCCAATAACTGAAGCCCAGCTCCCTCCCAGCCCGTGAGTTACAAAATACAAAGGTTTTAGCATATGAAATGGTAAAAAAAATTGAATTTCAAGGATGCCATTGAGCTCACTACCCTGATCATTCATTGAATGTGGACTTGAGTGCAGCTTGGGACATCAAGCCCTTGCAATGAGAGTCCTGCACAGCTCCCAAGATTCAAGGAGGTTTTTTGCCAGCTTCCTATAGCTCTTGAATGGCCTTGCTTAGCTTTTGGGTTTTGGAAGGACAGGCATAAGACAAGCTATCCATAAACTGTAGATGAATGCATGGGGTCAAATCTTTCATTCCTTCCCTGAGCACACCACTGATTCTAGTGGAAGGTGGACTCAGTCAGAGGTTGACTAATCTATATCCCTTGCTTAATGTGAGTGACTGGCTTCAGTGTGTTCACACATGAAAGAAAAAAGAGATGAATTTGTCCTTAGTTGCACAATTTTCAGCCACTCACTGGTCATGCTGTGCGAAAAAGGCAGTAATGAGATATTGAATCAGATTTAGCGTTTCCAATTTCACTAAATATTTCAGAGCATTCTTCTACTCGTTGCTTTTAACTCTCTCTCTCAGATGCCTGTGCTATGAGGTCAAGTTTAAAATCAGTGCCTGTTCTGTTTGAGTAATATTTTAGTGCTCCACAGAAGAGCTATGCATACTAAGCAGCTGCATTTAAATAATGTAGGGCTTTGAAAATGGCATCTTCAAAAGAAAGATTTTTCTCATCTGTTGTCATCTCAAATTATTTCCCCACTTAGAAAACCTGACAGTGGCAGAGCTCCCCTCCTGCCACTGAGCTCACTGAAAGCAGTGGGACTCTGTGCAGGGATGTCTCTAGATCTCCAAGGCCAGGCCTTATAGAGTGCTCACTGTTTTATGAGGACTTTGGAGAGAAATTTTCTCATCACAGATCTCAGTCAAAGCCAATCAAAGTAACAGAGACAGATCTGGTTCAGGAATACTTCTCTGCAGCCTGTTTACTCCTCAGTGATCCGAAACCACAGTGTGGATGCCTTTTTTTAACTGGTGCTCACATTTCAGACAAGGAGGGGAGGCTGTCAAAGGCACTCGCTTCTATTCTCTCCAGGGAGTCGCTCTGAGAGATTTCACTACAATGAAAACAGCAGACACAAAGCAATACATTACCAGAAAACACCCCAGAAATTGGCTTTCCACTTTGTATTTCCTTCCTTTATGCACACTTGTTCAACCCCTCCTGTCAGTCTTGTCCATGGCTCACCTCAGACATCCTGGCTGTGCCAGTGGGGTTTGGGAGAGGACCAGCCTTTTTCTGTCTTGGCAAAAGGGAAAGCCAACCCTTAGGAATAAGTGCCATGTAAGAGCCAATTTCCATTTCCTCAGTAAATTGCAGGTAAGCTGAGACTGAGGGCCAGAACTAATGCAAGCAGAGTGAACCCAAGCCTCGTGAGCCTTTTCCTCCCTCCCACTGTTGGTTCTGCTTAGTGAATTTATTTGTGGGGTGAGGACGTGGATAACATTCCCAGTGCTTCATGTTATTATCAAGTCAGAACTATGGTCCTCTCATCCACAGATGTAGAAACACACAGATATGGATTCAGCACATTTCATGAGCAGTGTTTGGATTTAAATGCCATTTTCATTACATGTATGCAAACTGAAAGGAAGTGGCTCTTTTCATCCTGACACAGACAAACGTGACAGTATTTGGTGGCACTCTGGGATTGTGATGTACCAATGATCCTGTTCCACACATGTACTCAAGATTAATCAATACTGACATAGAAAAACGAACCAATTTATTAGATGCTTGCTAAATGCGCTAATGTTTTATTAATTCTAAAAGGAGCAAAGCAGAAACAAAGTTTCATTGAAAATTTTGCCTTTTTTTTTTCCAATTATTTATTATTAATTAATTTTTTACAATGACAGCCTAAAGGGAAGATTCTGAAAGCTTCCAAGCAGAGAACTGGTGAACAAGTTGATAAGTTGCTCCTTTTCCAGGTGAGCATAAATGAAGGATGGCAAATGAATTTTCCAAAAAAGAATGTCAGCCTAGAAGCTTCCAGAAGTTATGAATTGATGACCAGAGCTAACAAGCCTGAAAAGATTGTTTAGCATCTTTGGGATGTACAGTCATTTTGTGATAGTTAAGATCTAAGAGGGTGCAAAACTGAGTCCTGAAAGTAAACAGTGTACATTGATGCATATATAAGGGAGAGATCTTCAAAATTTCTCAACAGAATTGACTAGGAGGGCACACAAAGCAAACCTAAGATTATACACTCCCAGGAAAAAAACATTTTCCAAACAACTGAATGTGTTTACACCATCAGAGTCAGCATTGTCACAATCCTGAGTGTTAGGTTAATTCAATTGCAATTATGAGAAGACAACTCTATTGGTGATACAAAATCCCTTAGACCAGAATAAGTTCTGTATTTCATTTGTAGTGGCAAAGGGGGATGCACACTAGAAATCACAGTTACTGTGTATGTGTGTCTTAAAGAACTATCAAAGATTTTTTTCATCATCATAATTCAGTGAGAATGTTATTTTTGGTATTGCATCAGTTAATTATAAATAAAAGATGGATGTAGAATAAGTGGCCTGATTCACAGGCTGGGAGGGATCAGTGCCTGCTCACAGAACTTTTTTGGGGTCTGAAACATGGTTCTTCCATGGGATCCTCCCTGTGAGCCACAGTTTTTCTATTTACATATGTTGGAATGACTTAGGGCATGAGAATAATTTAGCATGTCTCGAGAGTCATGTGTTGCCAAATAGCTTATTCAGAGATTTATAACTATAAAATATGCATTTTTCAAAGTAGCGCTAAATCTCAATAAAATGATGAAGTGTTCTACAAACCAACTTCATAAAAATACATTGATTTCCACACAGTAAATTTGGAGAGATTCATTAAAAGCACACAAAAAGATCAATTAAATTCCTGTTATGGAAGGAATGATATCCAAGAACAAAGCATTCTTTATGGAGAATATGACATGTGTACAGTTGGAGGAAGTGTAGCCTCAAGTCATACAGGTAGGAGAAATTTTGTGGATTTAAGTTGGTCTCCAGTGTGAAAATAATCAAGTTCTCATTGAACATTCAGATGCAAGTGGATGCAAGAATACAGCACCACTGGATTCTGCTTTAATACTGTATTGCTGTTGGATATGTGCAGCAGAGAAGTACAAAAAGTGCACCTTGAAAAGAAAGCAGCATCTTCTGTGCTGCTGCTTAAGTTCTGGGGGAGGTCATTCCCCTGCTCTTCACTGCACTGCTGTGCATCAACTTTGTCCTTTAGAGGCCACTCAATGCAGACAAAATAAAAAATAAAAAATAATGGAGACTCAAGCATGCCATTTCAGCTAGAATAACAGCAGAAATGAGGGCAGGAGGGGTGAGAAGAGCCTTATGGTCTGAATCCTTGATGGAAAATAGGTACAATGCTGAGGGTCTAGAAGCAGCACAGACCCGGTGAGCAAAATTACAGCACTTGCAAACTGAAAGATCAAAGAAAGGGCTCAATCCTACTGATCCTCTGCCAAGCTTATCTCTCACTGCAAAATGCTGAAGAAATGCCTTATTTGGGTCTTCTACAAGTGCATAATGTGCCATGGCTGTCATTGCAGAGGTAATGTTTGATAATAGAAATCAATCTCCTCTGCTAATCAAATGCTCCCTTCATCAGTTACTAAGCTGTATCCAGTTCTCTCTGACATGATTAATATTTCATTATTTGATCTCTAAACAGCTGTTGAAAATCACACATTTTCAAAGGATCTTTTGTGTACTGTTTACATGAAAAGGAATGCTATGTTTATCCTTCCCCTGTGGTTTTATTTCATCACTAGAGCATATTAGCATTTTTACATTATTATAAAAGGATGATTTTGGTAAGAAATTAGGGAAAAGCCTATGGAAAATATTGACAACTTACATGATGAAGGCATCTTGAAGTCCTTCAAATGCATGTGATGGGATTACTTTTACAGGGAGATGAGTAAATGATCTGAAAAAAAAAAAAAAAGAGAGGGAAGAAAGAGTTGTAAGGCATGGGGTTTTTTTGTTTATAATTGTACCATTATGGGAGGGAGAAAACCAGTAAAGCATAATGCCACCTTATTTTTCCCACAGTTTTCTGTGCCTCTGGGCCTGATCCATTTGGCATTGATCTCAGTTAAATGGAATTCAAAAGATATTGGGTCAGTTCCTCAACAACATAAATTTGAGAGTAATCATCAGATCAATAATAATCATAACCTATTAAGTAAATTTATAGCCTGATGAAAGTAGGCTGCTACATTCACAGTTAAAGGAAGCTACAGGCTATTTAAAGTTTGATCCTCAGAAGAAGTGGCTTTCATATAAAGCTTTCTCTATTAAAACAATATCTTTGTGTTGGCTGCACCATGTTCTCCTCCCAGCAATATCCCTGTAATGCTGCAGTGTGGCATCATGAATGTGGCTGTGCACAAAGTGTAGAAGAACTTCAAATCAGGCTGGTATAATGGAATTCTTTTTTTAAATAAATTGCATCAGTGTGGTTAGTTGATTCAGAGCAAGTGCGCATTTTAATTTTTAATTTTTCAGTTTCTCTGATTGAGAAATTAACAATGATGTGGGAGGCAGAGCCACATTTTACCATTCTCCACATCTGAACCACAGTACTTTTACCAGCCAATTTATCTATCCATGACCACACTCTCCCTGATAACAACCATAGGAAAATATTTAACATATTTCAAAATGTTATCTCTGTGAAAACAGATAATTGCTCCATTTTGCTTTAGAATGACAAATATCAGAGACATTTGTTTCCCATCCTTAAACTTACCCCCTCAAGGCTTTTTGACTGAAATGTTTTCATGCTATTCACATAACCTGCTTTTTTTTTCATTGTTATCATAATCCTTTATATGAAAAAATATGTTTGTTATTGGCAATATTTATGTTAAATGTTCATCAAGTTTATATATATATATATATAAATTTATATAAATATAAATATATATTTTATATATTTTATATATAAAATATAATTATATATATTTATATATTTAAAAACATGTCATACCTACATATTAGAAAGGCAGGCTGTATACATACTGTGTCTAGGGGTTACAAATCTGGATGTACCAAGGAGCCTGGAAGTCACTTCCTAGCTATGTTCCAAAAAGTCTGTATGATTTGGTAATAATTTAGTTCCTTTGGACATTGTCTCCCTGTCAATAAACTGGGAATAACAATGCTTCCCTACCTAACAAGGATAGATATGTTTGTCATTCCATTGTGATTGGGTCATACCTGTCTCTAGATTGATGCTGGCATGTTTTGCTCTGTGTGAGGTTTAGCTAAATCAGGAATGAAGCTAAGTCATGCAGCTTGAAGAATGTATTTTTTCCCTGAAGGGTAGAGACAGGTAGAAGTAATCTGCTGTAGGTTTTAACGCTCTGAGCCAAAAGGAAAAGAACTTCAGGAAGAAGCAAAAAGTAGAAGCTGAGAAATTCCTGCTCCATAACCCTATACCTGCACCATCAGCTCAGGAACAAAGGAAATGGAAATGTGACTGAAGGTGCAAAAAATAAAACCAAAAATCTTGGCTTTCAGTTACATCAGGCCCTGAGCCTACTGCCTCCCTGTGACGTGCTGCTGGGTGAGCATGCTGGTTGTAATGGTGATGGCTTGGAGTGACAGGTGATGATCCTCAAGGTCCTTTCCAGCCCAAACCATTCTATGATTCTGTGAATATTTACTGAACAACCCCAGCTCTCTCAGCCTGTCTCTTTAGGAGAGGTGCTCCAACCCTCTGAGCATTTTTGTGGCCTCCTCTGGACTCGTTCCAGTGGGTCCACATCCATCCTGTGCTGGAAGCCCTCGAGCTGGGTACAGCTCTCCAGGTGGGTTCCCACAAGAGTGGAGTAAAGGGGAATCCCCTCCCTTGTCCTGCTGCTTTGGATGCAGCCCAAAATACCACAGGCTTTCTAGGCTGCCAGCACACATTGATGGCTGATGTCCAGCCCCTCCTCCACCAGCACCCCCAAATCCCTCCCAGGGCTGCTCTCAATCCATTCCCTGCCCAGCCTGTATTTGTGCTTGGGATTGCCCTGGCCCACAGGCAGGGCCTTGCACTTGGCCTTGCTGAGCTCCCTGAGGTTTGCAGTGCCTCAAGGCCTCAAGCCTCTCCCACCTCTCAAGGTCCCTCCTCCCCTGCAGCGTGCTGATCCCATCACACAGCTCGGGGCCATCCCCAGACCTGCTGAGAATGAGCTCTGTCCCACCAACCACGCTGCCAAAAAAGGTGTAAATCAGAGCTGGTCCCAGTGTGACCCCTGAGGAGTGTCACTTGTCCTGCTCTCCACTCAGACATTGAGCCATTGACCAGCTCTGAGTGCAACCACTTATCCACTAAGTGTCCCGCCCATCAAACCCATCTCTCTCCAATTTTAACACAAGGATGTCATTCAGGCCAGTGTCAAATGCTTTGCACAAGTCCAGGTAGATGATGTCAGTGGCTTTTTATCATCCACCACTGCTGTAACCCCATCCTAGAAGGTCACCCAATTTGTCAGGCATAAGATTTGCCCTTAATGAAGCCACACTGGCTGTCACCAATCACCTCCTTAGCTTCCATGTGCCTTTGCATGGCTTCCAGGAGGATCTGCTCCAGGATCTTGCCAGGCATGAAGGTGAGACTGAGTGGCATGTATTTCTTTGGGTATTCCTTATTTCCCTCTGTAAAAATGGGGGTTATGTTTCCTCTTTTCTTAATTTCATCAGGGTGTCAGCTTTCCTAACCTGATCCTGTCTGCTTAATTTTTATGTGCTCCTCCCAGGCTACCTGTACCTGCTTCCACCTTCTTCCCTTCTTTTTGTGTTTGAGTTTGTCCAGGAGTTCCTTGTTCATCCATGCAGGCCTCCTGGTGATTTGCCTGACTTCCTCTTTCTTGGGATGTATCACTCCTGAGCTTGTAGCTGATCTGGAGCTTTCTTGGGCCCCTTTGCCCTCCAGGGCTTTATTCCCTGGGACTCTGCCAAGCAGGTGCCTGAAAAGACCAAAGGCTGCTGCAGTCAGGGGTGATGAGCTTGCTGTGTGCCCTCCTCACTGTCCTGAGATCCTCAAACTCATTATGGTCCTGAAAGCCAAGGCTGCCCTTGGGCTTCACATTCCCCACCAGCCCCTCCTTGTTGGTGAGAACAAGGCCCACACTGCACCTCTCCTCCTTGGCTCCTCTATCACATGGAGACAGAAGTTATCATCAAAGGATTCCAGGAACCTCTTGGATTGCTTATGTCCTGCTGTGGTTGAAGCCCCCCTGAGGACCAGGAGTTGTGAATGTGAGGCTGTTGCTCTCTCTTTGTAGATGTCTCATCTGCTCAGTCTTCCTGGTGGGGTGGCCTGTTCAGATTTCTTTCTGACACCACTCAGATTGTGAAACTAAGTTATCATCAAAGAATTCCAGGAACCTCTTGAATTGCTTATGTCCTGCTGTGGTTGAAGCCCCCCCTGAGGACCAGGAGTTGTCAATGTGAGGCTGTTGCTCTCTGTCTGTAGGTGTCTCATCTGCTTTCTCTTCCTGGTGGGGTGGCCTGTTCAGATTTCTTTCTGACAGCACTCAGATTGTGAAACTCAGATATGGCCATTCAGCTGAGGAAGCTTTTGACAAAAATGTTTTTACAAAGCTTCTATACATCTAACTTGCCCACGCTGCTGGCCTGACTTCTGTAGCTCATGAAAGGAGGGAGGCACCCATCTTTAATACAAGTCACCTGCACTGTTTTGAAGACTTTTGTTAAAGGATAAATATTTGCTCTTTTAAGAAAACCTGTAAAGTTTCTTTCATATCTAATGCTTCATGACTTTTGTGCTTATACTTGTATTCAGTGCTGTCATTCACTGACAATACTGCGACTCCACAGAATTGCAGGACTTCTTATGCTTGGGAAAAGACAGAAAGAAGTGGAGCCAGACTTCCTGGCATTCAGCAGCCCTTGGCATTTCTATCTTATCAAGACTGGTTTTCAAGGTACAAAATTCTAGGCAATAAGGTTTGAAATGGCCAAGCTAAATGTATGTAAGGCTATCCAGGAGCATTTGGAAAGACAGGAACTGCCACCACATGGACTCGAGCTCCAAAAAAACTTTTGAGAGCTCTGGATGCCCCAAGAGCTCAGGACCACTTCAGTCCTGCTGAGGAGGAGTCAAAGCCCAAGCCCACTCACACCACTGGAGGAAATTGCTCTATTACAGAAATGACCTTTTGCAAAATGTGTTTAGTAGAACTGATTAATAATAATAACAACATAAAAAGCACAGGCCCAATAGCAAGAGGTGTGAATGAGTTATTGTAGTTGGATTGGTTATTATATTTTAATATGTCTATTTTATAGGATTACTTGTATTTTTAATGCCCAAAAGGTGAACACATAAGGTAGACTGCTGTTGGCAAGCATTTTATTCAGCAGCATCCCTAAGCTTGGGAAGATTGGGAATATTGATTGAAACTATGGCCAAAAAATCACTATTTTCCTAGGATTTTTATCAGCTTCTGGGGGACAGTGTAAAGGGTTGGCATTGATTTTTAAAGCCTTGCATATTGGGCATTATCTACCTGAAATGTGAACTGTGAAACACCCAAAGTAGCATTTTTCACTAGGTGATGATGGGTCATATAATCTCGTATGGAAGACACTTGTCCCTGAAACTGAATTCGTTTGACAATCCCAAAGAGCCAAATATGTCCCCAGTGAAGACATGATAGAACTATCTACTTCTTCAGGCTTTTGCCACAAAGTTTTGTATTTGATATTTTGTAATTTTGTGCCTAATCACATGTCACTCACCCAACTGCAGAAGCTCTGCATGCAGGGTTACACATTCAGATACAGGAAAGTGAACCTCACCATGAAATGAAGTTTTTGAAGGGGCAAAAAGGTTTTAAGTTATCCAATGCCCATTGCTGCACAGTTAGATTTGGGTGCCTTTGCAACTAGACTTTGCTTAAACCCCCAGAAGTACATATGAGATTTCAAAAGAAGAAAAATAATGTTTTGTTTCAAAATATAATAGTGTATTAAAGATTATTTTCCTTCTGAGACTAAGAGGACATGTAGCTGCTGTAGCCTAAGGGCATTCAAAGGTGTCTGAATAATGGAGGTTCTATAGTGTTTGTGTAATGTCCAAACTAACAACAGGAACTTGAGAAAAAATATGGTCAATTCAGGACTGTATAAACCCCATAACTCTGCCACCTGTCAGAAGCCATATAAATTTGAAAAAGTTTTTTAGCAATAGTGTCACATGGCAAGGATAACTCAGGTAAAGAAAAATGGCTGAAATTTCCCTATGGGATATAGACTACGGATATAGCAAAGTATCAAAAATACATTTGGAAGCACAGATCATTACAGCATCAGATTTTACTCAGATCTAGCTAGAGTTACATATTGGAGCTTATTTTCTTGACTGACCATACAATTAAGAAGGACTTTTCAGAGGTCTGGCACTGATGGAAGGACATGGGCAGAAGGAACTGTGCTGGAACGACCTAAAGTAGCATTTTCCCCCCAAATTATTAATGCACTTGCAAGCACCAGGTTTCAATTCCCCTGGTGCACGTGGCTACAGATGTGGCTATGAGGGGAAAAAATTAACATTCTCTTGCTTTCTCTCTCATGCACAGAGCTGTGCAGGGCAAGGAGAGAGCTAGGAGGACTGGGAGAGTATGGAAAGAGAGACAGTCAGCAGTAACAGAGCTCCAAAAACTGTATGAATAAGAGAGAGGGGAAAGAGTAAGAGAGAGAGGAGAAGATAATAGCTAAATGGATAAGAAGAAACTGGTATGAAAATCAGAGGAAGAGATGAAAGAAAAGAGGTTGAATAACAACTAAACAAAAGAGTGAGAATATGTGTACACCTGTGGGGTTAGCGACTACATTCATATGTACAGCTTTGTAATTGAATGATGAATGCAAGCTTTCTATTAAAAAATACAAAGAAATGGAAATTTTAATAGTATAGGTTCAGGTTCAATATAAATCAGGCTGGAAGCAGAAGGAGCTGGGTATGTCTGTGAAAGACAGGGATTTTTTTAACCTCTAAGTGCAAATATTTTCTTTGTAGGAGTGTTGAGCTAAATCTTGGTTGAACTCTTTTCTGACTGTAAAGTTGGTTTCTACAGCCAGCCTAACAGTGAGACTTTGTGTACAATCATCAGGATTAAATGTTATATTGAAGGTAGAAAGGAAATTTTTTTCTTCCTTTTGTCCATTACCCAGCCCTGTTGCTCTCAGTGAGGCAGAAATGGCAGCAGCCATAAACCCATTATCTGTCCTAACATGATCACTGAGGTTGAGACGTGGTTTCTTCTTGGGGTGACAGATGGAAAAAGGAGACATAAAAGATGAAACCAACACAGAGAAAGAATAAAATCAGGTACGTTTAGGGCTCTTGATAACCTCTCTGGGCTGTGATGTGCATCATCCTAATAGACATGCTTAATCCACTGCCAGCTCTGCATGTGCTGTGAATAGTGGGGAAGAAATGTGATGGGAGAGTCTCCTGCTCCCATGGGCTCTGCTTTCTCTGACACTTAAGGCAACACAGGGAAGTAAGGAGGGAACAAATCCAGGGCACAGATTTTTCTAGAATTTTTGACTTTGGAGGAATGGTTTACATGGCTTTAGATTAGTACAAATTAGGTTGTCTTGCTCCTATCCATTCTTGAGCTAGGGAGAAAAGGAAGAGGAGATCAGGGTTAGTATCACCCCTAGGGAATTTCAAGAGCGAGTTAAATTTACAAACAAGTCAGATGAGAATGGAAAACACAGACTTTGTTACCAAAGGGTCATAATATGAAAACCCCAGCTCAATTCATGCAGAGATAACCAAGTGATCCTGGAAATGGCAACATTCCTATTGGCTGCTCCTCTAATCCCATATTTTGACGCCATGATTGTTTAGATCAGGGCTGTAACTGAGCCCATAAACAACACAACACTTGAATAACTATATGTATCAATTATTTGGTCTGGTCTCCTAGACCATGAGCTTGGACTATGGTGTGTGAGTGGGGAAGGGGAATGCCCATGATGCCTTGTTATTTTAATTTAATCCTAATTACCAGCAAAGCATTAAGCAGAAAGTTATGATGGACCACCCTGCAGAGATTTAAACACCTGTCAAAATTCGCAGCAGCTTTTTCAGCAGCTTTTTTACTAAGAGAGGGGGAAAAGAAAATAGTCAATAACTTGTCAATGAGCTGAACCTCAAGGAGTTGTAATGAGCCCTGTGAAGAGGATTTTGATGCTTCAGGATAGAGGGAAAATTAATCACACAAACTTTGGGAGAAGAGGTTACAAGAAGTCCAACAGGGTTGGGAAAGGAAAAAACAAGAAAGAAAGAAACCTGATTAAAATCTTGAGAAATCACCTAGAACTGACAGAATGCTTAAGGTTACTTCTCAAGATTTTAATCAGGTTTCTTTAAACGTAACATGCCATTACAAGGCGTTGGTTTTGGAACAAGAAAGGCTGTTTATGCCTCCTGCCGCAACGAGAGCACAGAAAAAGCCCTGACACCTGCACCCCGTTCCTCTGTCACTGAGGCTGCTGGACGAGAAAAAGTCCCGCAAGGATGCTCGCCTCCTTCCCAAGGGGAAAACTCTGCGTCCGTTTCAAACTTTGAAACTTTGAAAACTTCGGCCCCGCGTCCCGCACCTCCGCGCGGCTAGGGATGCTCCAAGGGCCCAAAGGCACGGCAGTCCCCCCGTCCTGTCCCCCCCGAACCCCGTGGCTGTCCCTGTGGGTGGGAGCAGCCCGCGGTACTTACGCGCGGGCGGGCGCGGGCAGCGCTCCGTGCGCGGGCGGCGGGCAGCGCAGCGCTCCGTGCGTGCAGGCGCAGCGCAGCGGGCAGCGCCCGCCCGCCGGCACCGCCAGCAGCAGCAGCGGCAGCAGCCAGGGCACCATGGCCGGCCCCGCTCGCCTCTCGCTCGCCTCCGCTCGCCCGCAGCCCCCGGGATGCGCCCCCGCCTCCTCCGCCCGCCTCCGCCCGCCCCGGGGCGGGAGCGCCGCCCGCCCGCCCGCCCGCGGGGATGGGGATGGGGATGGGGATGGGGATGGGGATGGGGATGGGGATGCCGCGCTCCGGCCCCCGGGGAACAGCCTTCCTTCCGCGGCTGCTCTACCTGGGAAAGTTGACTGCAAAGCCTACAGGTGGCTGCCAGAATGTTTCCGTGGATTTTCAGAAGTTCTGGTCCCCACGGTCCTGCCTAGAAGGGACCACGAGCAATGCTGCCCGTTCCTAGGGGAAAACTCAAACCCCCAGTGCCCCACTTCCTAGTGGGAAAGCTGTGAGAAGGTGTGGGCCCTGCAAGCACCCATTTATCTGGCTGTGAAAGCCTTTGAGAGTTCGTGCCTGGGGGAAAATGTGCCTCATTTCCCTTAAGGGGGTAAATGCTTTTACAGCGTCCTCGTTGGAGGATGGAAGGGGTTGGGATACAAATGTCCGTGTCAAACACTCTTTACAGCTCCACTCACCCTCGCTGTATCCCTGGTGAAGGATTGTGATTTGCCTGCTGGGTGATTGGGAGACATCTCTGAGTGCGTGACTTGTTACTTTATGATCAATTATAGCCTTTGTGTGGAAGCAGCGATCATGTTCTCAGCACTACTTCTCTTCACAAAGGTCCATCCATTTTGTAAAGGACTGATTTCCATGTAACTAACATTTTTCTGCTGTTGTTATTATTGTTTATTACTACAACTGTAGCTTTGAGAATCTAGAAAGAATCTAGTTGGAAGCTAGTTAGAAATCAGGACCTTATTTATGGCAAGTGATGGAGCAAACCACCAAAAAGATAATCGTTCCTCAGAGGAGGCTTTGTAAAATAAGGGTATGGGTACATCATCCTATCCCTCTCCTCCAGTTTATCCAGGAAAAGTCAGAGTCTAGGAGGGAATGATTCAACACCACATGGGATTTGCCTGACAACAATTCTTCCAACTTTAAAATCATGGAATCAAATAATAAGGCCTTATACATTCCAGGAATGAAATGTAAGACAGGAAGGAGGCATGAGATATGTGTGGTTCAGGGCATCCCTGCGTTCTCAGCAGGGACTGAGTCGTGGGGAATAGTTGGCAACTGCTAAGAACTTCCCTGGACTGGCCTCAACAGCATGACCTGTGTTCATCTGGACCAAGAGCTCGAACCAAATCTTGCACAGGAGTGTAGGGTGGCAAAGCCCTGCTTTGCTGTCCCTTCCCAGAGCCCTACCTTCCACTCAAACCTTCTTCCTTCAGTGTCATCTGCTCCACTTGAGCTGATAGTGACATTAGCTTTTATCCTGACCTTGCAATGGTTATGAGGTGGCTCCCTCACTTTATTCTGCTGTGCTTGGCACACCCTTTTATCCAACTCTACAGCAGGGTTATTCTGATGGATGGTCTACCTAATTCCAGCTAGCATGTGCCTTTGTATTGATCTCTCCTCCTCCTTCCCCCACCTCCCCATCATCTTTGAACTCAAAGAAAGTGATGGGGCTGTGAAATCACGGGATCAACTGAACTGTGCCAGCTGGCAGTTGTGGGATAACGTTGTGCCCTTGTGAGGACTGGCAATTGCCTTGAGATCTGTCTGTGTGGCACTGCTGACCCTTTCCTGATGCTCAGCTGCCAGTGTTGAACAGAACCAGGTTTCTGGCTTCCTGCAGCTTGGTTGGAATAATAATTATGGCAGGAATAATCAGTGAGGAAAAATCTGGTTATACTCTTGCATTATTTACATGTGCCCACATACATTGATTTGGGGAGGAGACTGTCAGAGGGCAAGCAAGAAAGTCCCATCTCCAGACTTCTTCTGCTAAGTCACTGGGTCCCAAGGAGGAGCTTGGTTACTGGCTGATTGCACGTGCACTTGATGTGAAGAAGCAAACTCCCTTCTGCTGGACAGTTTTCCTGTCCACAGAATACCCCAAACCCAACAAAATGAAAAGGAATTTGTTTGACAAGCCATCCTGGAAGAGCATGAGGCAGCAGCATGGCTGAGTGACACCTGCTGTCACTCTTTGCCTGGCAGCTGTCATTCCTTGCCCCCATTATCCCCAACATTTGATGGTTTGCAGGATTTCCCTGATGCTCAGATGCCTCTGAGGACATTTTTAATGAGGATGTTAGAACAGTGTGTGGTGTTTGAGGGCGTGACTGCTTTTCTCAGCAGAGTCCCTGCCAGGAGAAGTGGCACTGCTCTGCCTGGCAGACAAGGCACTGTGAGTGGCCTCTGGGACCTTCAGGGCTTGCTGTTGGCTTGTGATGCTGAATTCTAGGGACAGACTGGCCTTGCTGAGAGGGAACCATTTTGGGCAAGGTGGTTTTGTGTGCTGCAGCCGTAGGGGAGCTGGTTAGCTCAAGCTGGTTTGGGTATGAGCTGCCCTCCCAACATAGCCCAGGCTGCAGGGGAATTTCTCTGTCCTTACCTTCTTCTCTTTTGCCTTCTGCATTTTGACCTCCAAGTAAAGTACCGGTGCCTGTGAGGTGGTTTGTAACTTAAGGCTCACTGAGAGCTGGGCTTGTGCTGATATCAAGATATGTCAAATCTCTGAGCCTCCCTCCTGCGCCTTCAGCAAGTTTGGCAGAGCACCACAACTAGCTGCATAATTATAAATCTTGTATTTATAATATATTTGTCATTATGCTCGTGTGTAAGAGTAAATAGCTTGTGATCAAATGCAAAAGCCATTTAATAATCTGAAACAAACATACTTAATTGCATTCAACCCACTTTTACCCCCCTGAAAGTACCCCCCGAAACTGAGAAATGTTACCCATATATATTAAAATATTTTTATGCCAATTTTTTTCCACATACCTAAATTAGAACTATAAGCAAAAAACTTTATTTCTGATGGAAAGACACGATCATTAATCATGCTGTGTGCACATCTGTTGCTGAGTTAATATCTATTCAAGATGAAGCAGTAATTATCTCTACTATAGGCATATATTCATGTAGAGGTGTTTAGGTGTTTAACCTAAACTGACAGATTCAGCAGTAACAGCAGTTTATACATGAAGGAGCCTTCTACAGCTCTGTAACTACTACAAAACTACTACAAAGAGCTTCACATCTACATTCTTATATGGACATATAATCATAATGAATGGTAATTTTATAGTTCAAGGGATCATCTTTATTCTGGCAGTACTTCAGTGGGAGCTTGAGTTCGATAGGTTGAAGATTCACTGAAGTTACAGGAAATTAAAGATATGCCTGATGTTATTCTTCTGCTCAAGTGCTGGCAGAGGCAGGGATTGCTTTATACATGTTGGAGAGCTCTCCTGAATCCTTGCCCCAAGGCCACTGTGCAGAAGTGTACGTGAGCCCTTCTGCACAGAGGAATTGCAGGATTGATAACAGCTGCCAGAGCTGCAGCTGTAGGTTGTAGGTTTGCTCTGCACAGGCAAAAAATGCAAACAGGAAAACCCCTGAGTCCTCACTCCTTTGGATCTGCCACTGACCTGAAATGTGGGGTTGATGGAGTTAGGACTGGTAGATCTGGCTTGGAGGAGCTGGTGCAAAGTTTCTCACTCAGGGCTGCAACCTGTCAGCCCACTTTGTCCAGGAGCAACCCAGAACGTGCAGTCATTGTAGACCCACTTTAGGCCAGTTATTCTAATTTACTGTCTTTCTTTCTCTTTCCCCATTTATTAGCCTCAACATACCTTTTTGCAGCTCCTCAGAGAAGTGGTGCCAGTGGAATATTCCTGTGTAGAAAAAATTGCTTCTGAGATACAGAACACAGCTAATTACAGTGCTACGATTAGCTGAATGCCCTTAACAGAGTCCAAGGGGAGAAATCATAGTGCAGCATCTGCTGTAACATATGCTTTTCTAGTTTCCAGAAGATAACAGTGAGCATGTAGGCTGCCATGGACTGTGCTTTCTGCCTGAAAAGCAGAGCAGCCTGCAGATGCTCCAGGATTTTTTCTACCCGGCCTCTGTTAGAGACGTTTGATGCTGCATACGTCTGTCAGCAGGAATTATGTTTTTTTTTTTTTTGGCTTTAGTCTCCCACATGCAGACAGACTCATGAAGATGCAATGGTGATTCAGATCCCATTGTTCCTGAGTGCACATTTCATCCTAAGGGCAGGTGTCACACCAGGAGCAGCACAGAGGTGACAGGCAGCATGGCACATTGCAGGAGCTCGTGCTTGCTGCTTTCTGTGTGAGGTTTTTTACTTTCACGGTGGTACTGGAAAGATGAAGTGCTTTTCTGTGTATTGTTTAGTGAACTAAACCTAAAGTGGCTCATTATTCTCTATCCTATAGATTAACTTGGCCAGAATAGTTGATATAGCCCTGCTAATACACTGCTCAATGTGCTGAGCTGTGTTAATTACTGTTGCATTAGAGCTGAAAGTGATTGAGCCAGCTTAGTCAAGTACTGCTTCCCATTTAACACAAACCTTCAGCCCCCTTCCATTACTTGAATTTTTTATCACATTTTTAACATTTCACGGTCTTTTGCTTTAACCAGGCCCAGAACTACAAAAAGAAACACATCTTGGTAAAGATGCTGTTAAAAATCTTGGTAAAGATGCTGTTAAAAATATGTCACTACAGTCACAAAGCAGCAAGTAGTAAGTAACTTTGGACCACAACCATCCTCCTGAGCATTGATTAATAGGAGAGTTTGTTTACAGAAAGTGGGTCTCTATTATTAAGCCAATTACTTAATGATCGACCCTTCCCAGTTTGTCTGGCAGCATTGAGCTATGATTTGTGGCAATTCCTGACCAAAAAGATACTAAAATTTTTGGAAAGAGCTTTGGCCAGGGTATAAAAATCAGTGATTTGCCTCCAGTAAAGGCTGGAGGAAGGATGCTGAGAGAGAAAGATGCCACTGGCTCGTCTGTAAGCAGTTGGAAAATAATCTGAATCTGGTCAGGTCTCTGTAGAATTGTTACTGTGCCCCAGGACTTCACTGTGTGTGCTTTCAGGGTAATGCCAGAGCTGTTGGTTCTTCATGAACATGATGACAGGAGTAGTGCTCGAGTCTCTGTGAATTAGAGGACTGTGACCATTTTGTGGGACTGATGTCACACCATCCTGCTGTGGAGGCTGTGAGTGCACTGGGGAGTTAACCCTGGGCTCTCAGCAGTGGGACCAGCACTGCAGGGGAGGGTAAATGAGCCGAGTCAGGGGAGTGGGAGTTTTCCCACTTGGGCCCTGGTTCTCTGACTGACCCAGTTAAGTCTGGCTTATCTGTAGCTGTGTGTGAGCTACACTTACAGGTGTTAAGTGAGGCCAGTGGGGCTCCTCGTCTGCACCAGCATTTGAGTGCCTGAGAGGGGCACTGAATGGAAAAGACAGGCTGTGAATTCATACAGGGAGTTACACAGCAAAGCCTGAGGGCTGGGTAAGCTTTGAAGTAGGGTGAGTTGTAAGCTTAATTCACTAGATGACAAACCCCCTGGTCTTTGATCCCGTAATCTGTGTGTCAGTTGGATGATAAATCCAATAATTAGGTACAGTGTAGTCTTACAGTTCCCCTTCCTAAGACTTTCTTTCACCTTTTTATTTATTTTTTGTCTGTTATCTCAAAATGTCAAAAGAGGTGCAGCCTTTTGCAAAGAGGTCCAGACCATTCACAATGAGGTCTGAGCCTGATTCCTCTGTCACTTTTAGCACATATTATGCACTGATTTAAAGACTATTTTAAAATAAATTAAAGCCATCAAGAGAAATGAAGTGAGCCCTGCTCTTCTGGGTTGTGTTTGATGCTTACCTTGTTGAATTCAGGAAGAAGGCATTATTAAAGACATAAAAGCTGTCTCTGTATCAGGAGCTTAAAAACACTCCAAGGGAAACAAAATCTGGTGTGCTTAGCTGCTGTAATTTAAAAGCCAAATTCTGCTCATGTTTGCAATGGCATAAATTTGAATTTGATTGAACTCTGGATTAACATTGCTGCAAATGAGACCAAAGTGTGACTTCCAAAGTTCATGAGGTAAGAAGGAGTTTTGCACCCATCCTTGTTAATCTTACATATGTAAGCTCTGTGCTGTGGGATGCCACCTTGGACAAAAATACCTGTGGCACATTTGATCTCTTTTAATGGTCCTAGTCAGAATGGGTATTTTTAATTTTATCAGCAGATGTGGCCAGATTGGTAAAATTCCACTAGGTTACACTTTACCATTCCCATGATATTGGTATACTGAGTGAAAAAAATAATGGCATGCTGCCTAGATCCTGAGATTTTGGTTCAAGTATTTAATGGACTTTCAGGTTCAAAAGGGCTGCAATTACATCGAGTTTCGATTACTACATAAGGCAGGCCAGCTTCTGAGATTCTGACAGTGCAGAGATGGATAGGGGACAGTCTAAAAAGACTGCAGTGATTTCCATAATTAAATATTGGTTTAATAGTCAATACAAGTTCATTAGATAAAAATGATAGCTCACAAACTGTTAATAAAAATCAGAAATGCCTGTACTATATTGATCTAAAAATATTTTTCTTGTAATAATATGAAATGGTTTGGAAAGGAGTTAATATTCCTGTTTTTCCTGGGAGTTCATTAAAGTAGAAATTCTCAAGTTGGACAAAGATGTGTAAACTTAGAATGGAGAATAATCCAAATCTTGGTGTTAATTTCAAAAAGTAGTTGTGTTATCCATCTTCAGCTTTTTCACTTTCTCACCTCTTCCACTGACATCCAAGAGGGTTACATTATTTCAAGGTCAATATTTCCAAGGGTGATCCTCTCCAAGGGAGCAGGACCTTGTGTAATTGGCCATCAGTCAGAAAATGCATTATAATGCTAAAACATGGAATGACTTCTGCTTGCCCTTATATAACTTACAAAGCATACAGTTCTTTTTCCCCCAACTCAATGTCAAATTAATAGAGTTTGTCAGCTGTTTAGGTGATGGGCTAGAGCAGATATTATGCTTTTGGAGGAGATGTGTGTGTGTTGCATTGTCAGGCCAGAATCCAGAAAGATTAATGCTTTCAACCGTCTTGACAATCAGATTATCTCCCTGAATATACAGTGCCTAGTAGCCCTAAAGAAAGACTATTTTGTAAAACCTTTTAATGATTACTGGCAGAAATTCAAGAAAAAGGCATTTTGATTTACACCAACATGAAGTGAGATTGGAATCAAGATCTAAATGATAGGCACTTTTGGTTAGCCTCATATGCCTCTTTTTTTCTGTTGATTTATTTCTTTTTTTCTCTTCAGTAATGTTTCACTGGTGTGGATAAGGAGTCAGTGCAATGCTTGGGAACAGCCCCAGGAGATGATTGACGCCAACTCTTTCTTTTCCTACCTGGGCTTAGCTGTGTTGTGTTTTTGCAGAAGTCAATAGTATCACCTGAGTTTGAAAACCTGGGACTGACACCAACATTCCCTACCTACCTATTGCCTGTCCAACCACTTCAGCAGCAGCAGCACCTATCTCCAAGGTGTGGCCTGTAAGCTTCTTGTAAAGCTCATGGAAGGAGTGAGACCCCTCCAAAAAAGTGATCCCAAGCCATGCAAACTGTACAAAGATCCATCCAGGGTAAGCCAGGGAGCTCTGGGCAGAGGCATGAACATGGAGCCCCAGCTCAGCCTGGAGCTGGGCTACTGGGGGCAAACACCTGCATCCATTCAGGATGCAGAGCTGCAAAGCACCACACCTATCATTTGGGAGGAGGAAATCCTTGCAAACTCATCCTTGGCTTTTAAAGAGCTTCCACAAAGGGAAGAAATGCTGCTGTCTGTAAGGGGAAGGGGGCCTGGGTTTGGTGCCTTTCCTGCTCAAAGGCAGCTTGGATTTGTGCCTCCCATCTTCCAGCAGCTCTTGTTGGGGCTTGAGCACCTGCAAGCTGCAGCCTGGAGTAAAGGAAGGTAAGAGGTGGTTTTTCTTATGTTTTATAGTTTGCTATAACTTTTGCTTGCTTTTCTCTTTTTTTCCTCTACAATTTCTGATTCAGATTAGCTGAGAGATCTTTGCTGCTGTGGCTTTGTTGTGTTTCTCTGTTGTGCACTGTTATTGCTAATGTCCTTCTGAGATGTCTGCTTTGCCAGCTGTCTCTGGAACATTTCTCCACTTGATTTCTCCTCAGGACACACTCTGGTTCTTCCACTGAGCTTAGCCTAGTGTGGGTGAAAGGAAGTGTTTTGTCCGGCTCACCAGGGCCAATCTTGTTTGAATACCAGCTCAAGGAGACTAAAATTGAATCCTCAGATGGTGGCTTGCATCACCAGAGTCCAATGATGTGGGGAAGGGCCACAGTTGACATCTTAGTGCAGTGCTTCTGTTACTTACCTGTTTGGATTTGGAGCAATTATCTACTTCTATATGTCAGTTTGGGATGTGCCACTGCCCTTCTTGAGCTCTGTTCCCCCATGTACAACCTCTCAGCTGTGTGTTCCCTGATGTGCTTCAGATCCCATCCCTTGGCCTCCTCTGAGCTTCCTGCTCCCCCCAAAGGCATTTGGGCCAGCCAGCCTTGGCACACTTCAGCTCTCTCCAGTGCCACCACTCCTGCCCTGGCCCTTCCAGCCTGAGGTTCCCAGAGGAGCAGGTCCTTGAGGCCCGTGGAGCTCTCCCTGTATGTTCACTGCCTGGCTAGCAGGCACTGCTACCCTGAGACATGTAGGGCACTTGAGTTTTCCTCCCCATTTCCAGCTCCCCCACAGCATCCTTTCCTACTTATTTCAGTGCTAGTTTGCTCTGTTCACACTCTCCTGCATCCCCACACCAGCCCAAGGTGTGGCCAGCTGTGGGTTTGGTGCTGCCCTGTCGTGCCTCTTGCTGGCTCCCCTGAGCACGGATGAAGCCTGGGTGTGAAGGGGAGCTGGAAGGAGCTCTGCCTTAGGCAGCCAGCAGAAGCTGCATGCCCAGATCACACAGCAAGCACCCTTTGGCTAAACTCTCCTGGCTCCACCTTGTTCCTTTTGGCTCAGAGTGAGTGTGGGATTGTGGGCTTGGCTGCCAGAGGAGAGCGTTTTCCAGATAAAATGAAGAAGAACATGGGTGGGATAAATATAAGAAAGATGTTTCATGGATCTGCCCTACTTTCCTTTTTCTCAGTGTGCTGTGTGCCTTTCCCAAGGGCAGGCCAGCCACAGGAT
Organism: Molothrus ater; assembly: GCF_012460135.2. Lineage (NCBI taxonomy): Eukaryota > Metazoa > Chordata > Aves > Passeriformes > Icteridae > Molothrus > Molothrus ater. The sequence continues at coordinate 12,092,681 of NC_050480.2, read as the reverse complement.
CCTAATCTTTGCTATCATGAGGGCACTCCTTGGTGTAGCTGCTAAAAATGGGGCCAGGTTGTATCAGTGGGGGATGTCAGTTGCTTTAAGCCTCCACTTCAGCTGCTTTGGGGTCATATAAATGAGAACAGGGTGCACTTCTTGTGAGCTCATATATAATTGCTGCAGCTCCACGGAGGAAATTTGTTCAGCACATCTCTTGGTTGTGAAAAATGTAGAGGTCAAGATAGTCCTTTTTCACACCTTTCCTCATTACTTTTTGATGCGTGTCTTGTTTAGATGAGCAGCTGAGAAACTTAAAAAAGATAAGCAAATATTCTCTTGTAAAAAAAGAGTTTTGTTGTTTTGACCTTTATTACATAAATATTTAATTGATTACCAGATCCTAAAAGATGGAGGGAACTTCAATGCTCCTTATGTGTCCATGAAACCTTTGTACAGATTTGTATTCTTCTAAGGGGAGTAAGAGGGTCAGAATGGAAAATAAAGCAAACATTTTAATTTGTGATAAATAAAAACTAAAGCAGATGAGTGATTTTTAATTATATTCTTTTTAAATTTGTGAGCATGTGTGGAGAGTGAAGTACTTGTAACAACAAGGAGTTATTTGCTTTTCTTTTTTATTAGTCTCTGATGTCAGGATGCCTTTCAGTTATTGAAATTGCATGGGTGTGAGCAATCTCATTAAAAGCAATTTGAGCAAAATCATAGGATTGAAGTTAGTTGTATGATCAATCCCACTGAGTTTAAGGGGATGAATGGTGAAGGTACCCATGGATCCTCTTGTCCTAGCTCTTCTAAAGAGGTAAATACTTGCTGAAGCTGCCATGGGAGGCAGGTGTGTATCCCATCCTCCATCTCTCCAGATGAAGCAGTGAAACCCAACTTTTCTAACCCAGTCCATTTGTCTAAGTTCAATCACTCCAAGTTCATGCAGATGTGACAGGTAGGAAATTGTTCCAGGGTGTAGTTGTACATCAGTCTTTAGATGTGACTTTACTTCTGTATAATAACTGATGCAATTTAGGTGTGCAAAAGAAAACTGAATTATGGATGGCCCAGGAAACTGCATTTTTGGGAGAGCACTGGTTTAATGAACCAGCTTGGTGCCAACCCAGATCTAACCAGATTGTCTTCGTGCCAAAGTCGAGGCAGATGGCTTGTGAGAAATGGCTTGCAGAATGGAAAAGAACAGCAGGAAGTTTTCACTGGTTTGGAAAGGCTCAGTCTTGATTCAGAAATTGTGTTCCAGAAGAAAAGCACAAGCTGCTTGGGAAACAAAGATATGTCTGAGGCTTTCCTGTCCCCTCTGCCCCTGGCTTGGGATGTCATGGGAGAGCTGCACCCAGCACAGGGGGTTCAAATGTGGCATTATTTCACTTGTTCCACATACCAAAAGTGCAAAGGGAAGTCACCTCTGTCGCCTCCCAAATCAGGCAGACCCAACCTGATCCATTTCCCTGGGGACCCTTTCATGGAAGAGCACAGTTAGTGTGGGTGACAGGTCATTGCAGAGGGCAGGGTGGCCAGGTCTGTGAGATATCTGGAGTGTGGAGCTCCTCATGCATCCAGTCATGGTCTGACTGAGGGATGAGTGGTGAGAGGCACAGCTCATTGTCTCTGAAATCAAAAGCACTTGGATCAGGCTAAGATGTATCTGAAACGGAAAATCTTTTGAAATCCCATAACACTTATAGTCCATCCAAATGAAAATTAGCTCTAAGTTCAATCCTTAATTACCCCTGCTCTTTCTTTGCTCATTAACACTAAAGCTGTACACAAATGTCCTTACTCAATGTGGCTTGAGGCCAGCCTTTAGATATGTTTGACATTGAAAAGAGTGAGAAATGCACAGGGCAGAAGCATGGAGATGCGATTTAAAATACAAGTAACTACCAAGAACTTGCACCATTCCCTGTCACCCTGCTGCCATTCAAATCAGCACTCACAAAACTGAGCAGGGATTCCATTTCCATAGCTTAAACATCCACATGTTCCTAAAAACAGGACTTCCCAGTGTGGAGCTACTATTTCCACAATGCTGTTGGGATAAATACAGCATCATCAATACCAAAATAGATGGGAAAACAATAGAAAAGTTTTACATAGTGCTTTCATATTTAGCACTTTCCAGTCCTTCAGGCATCCCTGTTCACAGGCCAGTGTCACTGGAAGTTATCATCACAATGGATGATGAGGGAGTTGGCTTCCAACATGAGGAGTTCAAGTTGTATTTTAGTCCCCGGCCCTTCATTATTTTTCAGGGGTAAATAGTGATTTCTGTGTGAGCTGGTACTTTGGGTTCTCAGCTCTGCTCCTGCAGGCTCAGATGTGATGCAACAAGGAGCACATCCACAGCTGGATCTGCTGCAGCCCTTTCAAGTCTCCAGAGTAGCCCATTGATTCACCTGGCTGTCATATCCTCAATTTCCCTGACTGTTCTATTAAGAACATGTGTTCTTAATGTTTAATATTAAACATAAGATATCTCTAATAATTAGGTGTTTAGATTTCTCTAATCATTTCCTGCCTAGTAGGCCAGGTACTTAAATCCCAACTCAAAGACATTGATATTTGTGTTTCTGCACAGGAAAAACATCTCCTGATGCAAAGGAAACTTGCCCAAATGAATTAAAGCATCAACCAACTCTGTTTGTTTGTCTCCAGTGCTAGCTGCTCACAAGCTCTCCTGTGTCTGTACATCTGCATTTTCTGTAGGGACTGATTCTGCACCTCAGCATCCTCAGTGAGTTTTCTTCGTGCTTTCCACTGAAATACTGTGGAGTTAAAGCACAAGTGAGATCACGCCTATATGCTGTGAGGTCATGTTACTACTCTTGCAGTAAGAAAAACCCAACACAGTGATCTTGAGAAAACATTTATGATATATATAAGTTTAAATGCATCTAAATCCATTCTATTTTCTGCTATGAGGAAGTTGTGATTTTTTTTTTGGTCTCCTTGACTTGATTTTTTTCCATTTGTTTTCAGATCTTGTCGTAATACAAAAGTTGCAAATTAAGGCACAAGTTTTACAGTTTTGCCTTTTCAGATTGTTTTTTGTGCATAGAGACCCCACAGTGTAATGTGCCTTAATTAATGGAAAGCAAGAATGGATTGCATAAACTCCCAGTGAATATTGTCTTAGCAAATTAAATCTGATTTAATGCTTTAAGCCGAAGACATATTTGCATAGCTAATGAAACTGATTAACTTGGAATTAATTTGCAATGTTTAGTCATAAGGCTTAAAATGAAAGTGATGTTAGTAATGTGTTGATTATTATTAATACTCAAGATAATCAGGCTTGCTGGATGATTAAATGTAAATACATAGTAAAAAAATTGGTTCAGGTTAATAAACAATTTCAAATAGGAAAATGCCCCATGATGATAAAGTGAAATGAAGGAGTGTTAATTGTACAAGCAGAAGTTAAGACGGCTCGAGTTCCCTCCTGCCTGCTGGAAGTGGGTGAAAAGCTGCTTCTTTTTAGCTTCCCTGTGATTTGATAATGATTTCTTTGTGGTTTGTGTTACACTTGTGCCCGGGAACACTCAGTATGGGCCATGGACCTGGCGTACCCGAGTGCTGTACAAACAGATCTCAGGGAGCTCAGGGGAGTGTGGCCAGGAGCTGATGGGTGGAGGAGATGCTCTGTGTGCATGGAGAGCAGGGACCTTGGTTTGCCAGAAGCTTCATTGCAGCTGTGAATCCCCCCCCCCCCCCTCTTAGTTCTGCCAGCTTTGTAGGAAAGTTTTGCAAGGAGGACAATGTAGAGGCTTTCAGAGATGTATAGGAAAATCCCCCTTAAGATAAGGTTTCTGTTGGACAAAGCATGGAAGTGCATGCTTAAAAATGAAGTGGTGGTTGTGCTAAGAGGCAGCACTGCTGACTTGTAAGGATGCAGAGGTTACTGGTCCCTTTGCATAAAATTGGCTATTTAAATAGGAGTTTTCTCTGTGCTTTGAATCTCCCTAGTGTGAGAGTCAGATCAGAGGTGACTAGACAATTTCTTCACTTGGTTACACTAATGTAAATACCAGCTAAATGGATGTACAAATTTGTTTTCATACAGCTGTGAGCAGAATTTGACCCAGAGAATCGTCCTTTGACCCCACATTAGCACACACTTATGCTTTGTCTATGAATTAGGTGGAAGAAGTATAAATCAAATCAACTTTTGCTCATCAAGAAGAAGAGCTGCTATTCTGTTTGAGTTCTCTCAGATTCTTTCTCAGGCTGGAGTGTCCACAGAGCTTATAAAGATCAAAGCCAACATTGGGGGATGGCAAATATCCTCTTCTGGGTCTGCTAAACTTGCCAGTTTGGACCAGTTGACTATTGTGGCCAATGCTGGAGTCAGTGTGAAAGATCATGTGAACTTTCCTCACCCACTTCACTGGGAAGTCTGTAGTAAGTTTTACCTAAACTTAAAGTTCAAAGTAATGCTCTTATGACCATTTTAGTTTCAGAAGGTGCTGTGGGAACTTGCAGCAGAAGGGTAACGACAAGCACGTGGTGATGCACACATGGTGGTTTTTGGCAGCAGAGAAGCAGATGGAAAGTGCAAAATGACCTGTTCCATGTCCTATTGCATCTCCTCATCATGTCTCTTTTCACTTCAGTGGCTGGGTCTCATCCCTCTGTGACTCTCTCCTTCCCAATGTCTGAAGATGTCTGTGGTATGAATTTTTTGTTTTCTTCTCTATTTTGCTCTCCTTCCTTCATACCACTAGATTTTGGTTCAGATCATTTTGACTCCTCAAGATGAAGTTTTGCAATGCCTGTGGCTTATAATCCTATCTCTGTTATGGCTGGTGGAGTCTTGGTAGCCACAAGAAAAAAAGCTAAATTTAACTAAGCTGAGAAACCCTTCCTGCACAGTATCACAGTGTGCTGCCACTCATTCTGATATCTCAGGGGGCCTTCCCAACAGGATATCATCCCTAATTCCACAAAATTCTTTGGATCCCCAGCTGTCAGTAGTTAAACAGCATAAACATGAGTTTTCTAGGTTGAACAGTAATGTTGTGCAGCTCTGTCATCTCTGTAACTTAGCAGGAGTTTGGTTACATTGACATCAAACAATGCTTGCTCCCTAAATCACTTCTTGCTCCCCAAATCACTTTTTAGAGATGACAGCTCTGTTCTCCTGGGTGATGTGAGTGCATTCATGGGATGTTTTGGGAACTGATGCTTTTGTTTGCTGTGGAATTTTATGAAAGAGAAGAGTGACTCAGAGGTGAATAAGGACAGGGAGATGTGTCTTGTGTGAAGGCAGATGACCCAGATTGTGTGGGCACATTGTGTGGCTCTGCCAGAAGTTTCTGCGTGGTCATCTCGGAGTCTGTCAGCTGAATCCTTCCTCTCCACCTTTGTACCATCGACTTCAGGGGTTTCATGTTATGATTTTAAAGAAGCTGCCATGATGACACCCTGGCCTCTGGCTGGATGTTCTAGGTCCTGCTGTAATGAAATAATATGGATTTCATACATCATTCACAAGTCCCACCAGCTTCTCCGTGTCCAGGGAGCCCTGGATGGGCACCATGTGTGGTAGCCTTGTTCCATGGAATGGTATCAGGTTTGTAATATTGTCCAAGTGCTGCCACAATATAACCCACATGTGCACACCTGTATGCAGCTCACAAGGGCTGCCCAGATTTTCTTGTTACAGCAAAAATTGAAAGGAATTGTAGTGAAAACCACTTGATTCAGGGCAGAATCAGACCAATTGTGAGGTTCAAGATGTTGTCATATTCACGATAGTTCTGTACACTGATAATGTTATTAGAAAAAACACCTCTATTGCCTCCTTTACTGTATAAAATATCTAACCTTGCACTGTGTATAATGCATGAGAACAATGTTTATAACACAACTTTTCTGCTCATAATGTAATAGTGTTCTTGGTCAGCATCCCTTGATGTTTTACAACCAAATTGTAAGTCCATTTAAATGATTTAGTGCACCACAGCCTGGTTAGTAAGCACAGGTAAACAAGTTCTCTGGGAAGATTTAAACTGTAAGGACAGTCACTATAAAGTCTATCAGAAATTCATTGCACTTCACAGATGGAACAGATAAAAAAAAGTCCTTAACTGCAGACAGCAGGGAAAGAAAATCCTAAATTATTGAGATGCAATGAAATCCTCTTGCAGGGTGCAAATAGTTGGAAAACATTTTTTATTGATTATTTAAAAGAGAAGATGAAAGTTGGTCGTGAGCTATTTTATAAATTTCCAGATGACCTGTCCCCAGTGGGTGGTTATGTTTGGGTGGACAGTGAAGGGGAACTTATTGTAATGACTTTTTGTGCTGCCAAAACCTGCCACCTTTCTACAGACTGAGAAGTACCTGTTTTGATGGTCCCAAGCAGTTAAAAATCACATGTAGCATTCATGCAAACCTGTCCACCATGAAGGAGAGTAAATGTCAGGATTTTTAATTTTGTTTCCTATTTGGCTTGTAGGGGTAGCTTTTTTTCCTGCTCTCCCAACTTCTGTCTGTGACCTTGAGCATCAGATGCTTATTTTGTAGATGATGAGGTGAAAATCACATCAGCTTTTGAAAGATTTGCCATTTAGTCAATCAAGATGACAACACTAAATTGAAAAGGAGCAAAACAACCACAGCTACTGGCTGTGAGCATGGACTAGAAAATTTAGAGCTAGTGATAGTTTTCAGAGCTGTGAGGTGCCAACAAAGTGCAGAAAAGCAGGGCAGAGCCAGCAGAGAGGCTCAGAGCTGGAGGGAAGGAGCATCTGTGAAATGGCTGTCAAAGCCACAAGTCTGAAATTTTTGGAAGTCTGTAGAGCTACAGTTAGTAAAACTTTGGCAGTTAATGCTGGATCAAGATCTTGGTTGTCCTCCTTAAATAGGAGTAACTTTGCTTAATGAGGAGCTCTCCTTACAGACTGGCTAAACTGCAGCAGCGAACTTTATCTTGGTGCAGATTTATGGTGGTGGCCCAGAGTGACTCTCTGGAGTCAATGAAGTTGGTGTCTGAAATCAGTGCTGTGTCTGATTCAGAGCTCTTGGCTTCTTCCTCCAGTTTTGCTGTAAGCCAGATTTTGAGGGACAGGGAAATGGAATAACATGCTTGACATAATAAGGTTTAGAGAAAAAAAAAGGAAAATATTTCTGTCCTTTAATCCTGAAGAATTTCTGGTTTTACTATTTTGCACTGAAGAATTTTACTAATAAAGAATTAAATTACCCCAATACCATTCCTCTTGCAGGGAATTTTAATAGTCTGCCAAGTTGTACTATGGTTAAAGGAGAAAGTTTACTTTGCTGAATTTGAGATCCTCCAATATCAGTCTTGCTCTGGGAATAGGGGAACTGACTTAGCCACCTACTATCAGTTTTCCCTTGTCCTTTATACAAGCAGGTATCAAGTCCTTTTTTTTATAAAGAGACTTTCTCTAACTTAGTAACTGCTTATGCAGGGAGGAAATGAGAGGCTGAAATCTTTTTTTTTGCTTCATGACCTCCATCCCTTGCCTGAAAAGAAAGCAAACCAAAAGAAAGCAAATTTTATCTTTCTTCTGCAACACCCAGACAATAGATGGGCATGTTTTGTTGAGTTCTGGGCAGATTTTACCCACTGTGAAAAATGTATATAATAAAAGAACATGCAAACAACACTACTGGCAATAGGTATTAAATGGTGTCTGAATTCTGACTGTTGGCTGGCTGGGTATTGACTCAGTGCAAATAAACAGAAGGCTCTTCCCAAAATCTTCCTGTCAGTCATTTGTAGTGCACCATTGCCTCTGCTGCAGGAGTGGACATCCTTTGCTCATGCCATGCAGGAATATTTAGACTGAATTCCTCCTGAAGCTGCAGTTTGCAGTAAAGTTGTTTTAGGATGGCAAATGCAGTGAGATCGTTGACTCTCTAAAGAGATCTGAGAGTTTAGGTCTGTGTTTGTATGATACTTGCAAAAAAAAAGACCTTGAGCACAGGGAAGGTAACAGTGACTAATAATTAAATATGAAAATCTATAGGACTTTGTAATTGTCAGTTAAAACAAGTTGCATTTTCACTTCAAATGTCTGTTATTGATAATGAAATGGATTTATGTCCTCACTAAAGGTCCATACACCAATCCTTAACCCCCTGCTAACACCCACTCTCTGAAATCCATCAAAGCAGTGCATCTTTTTGAAGTCTGCAGTCCTGCATTTGCTTGGCTGTGCTTGCTTCCAAGGGACTGTGCTGCAGGGCCAGTGGGAGAGCTCTGCCTTTGCTGCTGCAGACCTGACACAATTTGTGCAGGGCACAAAAATTAACTGGCTAAGCAAGCTGAGACTGTATTTCTTTCCCTGCTGAAAGGAGGGATATAACACTTCATGCATGCATTTTTAGGCTTTGTAGATGTGGAGGTTCTGTTTGCTAAAATTTGATAGAGATAAGACAGTAGTAGACAGGTGATGTGGTTGGATCTTATTTCTACAAAGCTGTTGGTTCTCTCAATGCAGTAGAAGTTATGTTGCCATGCCATGATAATTTGTTTTTGATGGTCCAGATCTTTGTCACTGTGGAGTTTAGATAGAGAAGGTGATGATTTCTGCAGTGATTGTTCCTTTACACAGGAATGTAAATTGTCGATAGAAACATTCCTCACCTGCTGAGCCTGTGCTGGATTCCCAGGGTCCTGCCCAAGGACCCTGCCACCCTCCTCTCCCTGCACTTGGCAGGCTGGAGGATGGCAGGGCTGTTTGCTGCCTCACTGGTGCTTTTGGTAAAGACACAGACAGCATCTGTTTCCAAGACATTTTCTTCCTTGCTTTCACCATTCCCCTCCCCTCCACGCCCCTTTCCTTCCAGGGCAGCATACAAGGGGTTTCACTTTGCCAAAAAGGTCTCACATGGGCACGCTTGTCTTGTCCTTTTTGGTCAGCTGAAGCATGCAAAGGCATATTTGACTCACCACTTGTACAGAAAACATGTAGAACTGACTGCTGTAGGAATTGCCTAGAGTCAGATTTAAGGAAAAGAATCAATCCTGAATGTTTGATGCCCATAATGTGCTGGAATTGGATTGGGAGAGCAACAGTTCATATTTCAATCTGTGAAGTGATGTGCTTTGGTGTCAAATCTAGGTGAGTGGAATTCATGGTTCATGTATTAAATCAGGTTTATGCTTATGTTGTGCTGGTGTCCCTTTGGGGATAACCAGAGCACAGCTATTGCTCAGTAATAAAGGTGTAGCAGGAAAATCTGGTCCCTTACAAGTGGTATTCATTTTGCTTTTGAACATTTTACCATTTCCACTGCTAAGGTTTGGATAGCAGATGAAAGAGTTCAGCAAACCTTATTTCTCACTGGTGTCTTTTCTAAGTAAGCACAGCATTTCAGTTTGATTTACTGCAAATTTTTTTTCTCCCATGGAAAGATTATAAACTAGAGAGCATACTGACTGGAAGAAAATGGCTGCTAATCTTCTGAAACTAATGTTTAATCAGTGATGGAAAGAAAATAATTAACTAAAAAGCTTCATCCAGCTAATTAAATAAAGTTGGTTATTCTGTTGGAAACAGTTAATGAACCTCAAGTAATAAAATTATTTTCAGAATATTAAAGCAGGAAAAAAGTGATTACTTATTTAAGAGTAAATAATTACAATGTATTCTTCACTATAACAGGTTATAAATGCCAAAGACTAAATAACCACTGTGCTTCTGACTCTCCATAAAAGGGTGGTTCTCAGGAATTATTACATCTTATGTTGAGCTTGCACTGAATTTTCTTCTCTTAAGATAATCTCCAATGATCTCTAAGGGAATTTGCCTCCCTTGGTGCCTGTTATTATTCTCCTTTTTAGGGACTGGCTGGATTTGATTGCCTTTAAAATGAGCTGAGATTGTGTTAACTGTGCAGAAGGGATGGGGTGCAGTGGCTCTGACCACAGCAGGAGCAGCTCTGAGGTGAGCCCTGGGTTCTGTTCTGCTGCTCAAACACTGCTGGGGCAGCCCAGTCTGGCCTCAAATCCTCCCTCAGCTGCAGCTCAGCTTGTCTCTGAAATGCTGCACATCCCTCCTGCTCCCAGATTACAGATAAGGGGGAATTTCTCTCAGAAAGGCAGCCTGTAGCCTAATTACCCCTGCAAGTGCTTTGAGCTGCCATTTTGGGACCAGAGTCTCCTTAATGCTGGGAGCTTTGGAAAAAATCCTGCCTGGCTCTGTCCTAATAATCACTGTAATTTTTTTCCTTTCAGCATGTGAGAGCTGGCACATGAGGTGCTTAAACAAACCAAACTCCAGAACCCCGAGCTGGGAGGGGGAAGCTCATGCAAAGCTGCCATCCCAGCCAGCTCCAGACAAATGATTTATTTATGAGGCACATCCCTGAGGATGGGGCAGTGCAGAACAGCCTGTGCTGGGAGGAATCCCTGAAGGAAAGCCTTTTGTGCCTGCTCTGCTGCCATGCTGGCACTGGCTGCTGCACCCTTCTGTGTCCTCCTGGCTGGTGTCAGAGCCCCCTCTGCTCCCTGGGGCAGGCAGGTGAAGCCCAGCCCCTGTGCCACACGAGTGATGGGTGTGTTTGGCTTGGAAAGGCCCTTTGCTGAGGTGGGAAGGTTCCCTGCTGGTGCAGCTGTCCCCTGCTCATCTCTGCAGGGCTCAGGCTCAGTTTAGGGGTGTAGAAGGCCAGAAAGCTGTGTGCATTGTGGGGGGAGTGGGACTGGCTTTCCACCTGCCTCCCTAAGCCTGGCTCAGCACCCTTTCCCATGCAGGGACATCAGATTAAACCCACAAAGGGCAGAGCTTGTCCTGTGCTTCTCACTCCTTTCACTTGCCTGAGGTACATTCAGTGCCCACACCACTCATCATCACTGCCTGCTCCATCCCCTTTGGCAGGAGCACCCACCCAAAACGTGGATTCAGCTCATATGATCATGGAAATAAACATCTCAGCCATTTAAAATTATATCTTACACTTGAGAGAGACATGCTGAGGACATAGAGAAACAATAGATTTAATTAGGCTTTTAAAATGTGACACATCTATTATATGTTCTGTTACAGCTTTAAAGAAGTCTCAGTTTCTGTATAATAAATCTTGCTGGAGTATTACCATTTAATTAAATGGGAGTCAGCACTGGGAACAATTAAAATGAGTTTATGCACTTTCAGGGAAACCCTATAGCAAGATGTGCAAAATAGCATACAATAAAATGAAAAATTAAGCCCTTAGTGGGTTTGAGCTGCTGCATATAAGAAATTTGATAAAAAGCATTTTAAGAAAGTAGGCAATTTTACAGTGTGGCAAGTAGTCTGCTCTGCCTCATAGGTACCAGCCCATGTCCCTTGGATTTTTGCCATTGGCAAAATACTCCAGATGGACATAGGCATTAATACTAATAAGTGAAATTCATCCCTGAGAAAAAAAAAGTTTCTTTGAAGCCCTGAATAGGAGTGGATGTCATCTAGCAGAAAATATTCATCAATAGGTGAAAAAATAACTGTTCTGAATAGTTTCTGAGCTGCTTCAATCAAGAGTTTCTCTGCTTATGGGATTTAGTGAAGGCAAACTTAATTTTTAGGCTATCATTTGTACAGGAACATATGTAAGCAAATAGTGATGCTATCTTAACTAGAACATGATATATACATTTTATTGCATATTAAAATCCATTTCAACATTGCATTCAGCCCAGGGTTTTTAGTGTTTCCCCCTCTCTGCCTCAGTATAAACAAGCAGCCTTGAAATGAACATCAAAACTAAATGGCATTGAATATAATGAAGCAACATTGAGTCTAATGAAGCAGAATTGCTATGTAAACAGGGATGCTTTTATCTCATTGGAATTTTTATGTCCTTGCACGTCTCTCGGCTACATTTTTGTAACCTGATTCTTAGGAAATGTCTGATATCTCTTTATGATTGTTAGCAGAGACCAAGACAGTAATGTAATGTGTGGCTCAGCTGAGTGGTGTGGAAGTGCCACATTGAGTTTGCTGCTTTAGAGGCAAAATGGTCATCACCCTCATCCTCATCTTGTTACAGGGGGCTGCCTGTAAAACTTGGTTACCTGGTAACCTCTAAGTGTGCAGAGGTCTGCTAAGAAGAATGAGTTGCAGACACTCAAGGATTGGGTGAAAGTGCCACTTGGAAGCTCCCTGCCTGTGAGCATTCCAGCCCTTTCCTTGTTTGTTAATGCCTTTGTGAAGGCACAGGCAGTAATAAACACAAGCAATAACACCAAACCTCATAAATCTTTCCTCTGGGCTGAGAACCATGCCTTCCACTGTCTTGCTGTAATATAAGCCTCAGCAGGACACAAGCTGACCTTCCTCTGGCAGGGAAGAGTGAAACACCCAGGCACCTGCTCTTTGTCACCTTGGGCTGCTGCAGGAGCTCTGAGAAACTCTGTGCTTCCTCCATTGCAAATTAAAATACTAGTAAAGACCTCCCTCAAATTTCCTTTTTATTCCCACCTTCTTTGATTCTGCACTTGGAAGTCATGCTCTTTAATAAATATTGGCTTGCACCTGAACATCTCCCACTTCCTCACAGATATGAGCTTTTTGCCCTTTTGGACAGCAGCTCAAAATTCAGCAGGTCAAGTTAATGTGCTGCAGCTCCTCATATAAAAGTTGGGTTGAGCAGAAGCAGGTGAATAAATGCTGCTTTTTCGCAGTGTTGGACATGGAAGAATTTGTCATAATACACTGATATGCGATGCCCTTTCACATTCTCCACTTGAACTTAGAAAAGTATGATTGCAAAGTAAATTAATGGAATCTTGTCTGCAATGTAGTCACTGGAAAAAAGAGAAGGAAGCCACTGTGCTATCTATTGCTGTAAACTGTCCTGTTCTGTAATAGCCACTTCATCTAAAATACCATCAACACTGCCAAGTCTTGCAGCTGTTCTTAAACCTCTTGCTCCTCAAAGTTTGAGTACGGTTTTTATGGCTTTTGTTTGTTTGTTTGCTTGCTTGCTTTTTCCCTGAAAATTTCTGTTTCAGTAAAATTTTTTCCTGATCTTTGACCTATTGCATTTCTCTGTGTGCTGCTGCCTTTTAGTGGGCACAGTGCACAAAAGAGCTTTGGCATAAGGTTTTCCATATCTGTGCATTTATATAGGCTGAGAACTTGGGTCTTAAAATGTATTCCTCTCCACGGGTTGTTAAGTCTGTAGCCAGAAATTTAGGAGAATGGCTAGCTGGCCCAGCTTCCAAATATTGAAAAACCTCAAAGTAATGTAGCACATAACTGAAATCACATAAAGTTTGGATATGGGGAATGAAGCTTCTGGCACCTCATTTTCATTATGAAGATGGCAACAAGAATGGAAAATGTCACAAGAATAATTCACATGTGTTTGGTCTTTAGTGCAATAATTATCTAGACCTTCTTGCTTTGGGCTCTCCTTTTCTTAACATAGCTTTTGGGAAAAGGTGGGTTTGGCTTTTAATGGCCTAATAAATACAAGTAATAGCCTGTGATTTGTTTAATATTTTGAACTGAAAGGTCAAGGGCAGGAAGATTAAAAAGTCACTGGGGGAAATGCTCTCAGTAAAAGCCATCTCTTGCTGGAAGTAATACAGCTTCTTAAGTAAGCATAAAATCTGTTTAAGGCAGCTCCAAGCCCAAATTAAAGCAGAAAGGAGAATAATGTTAGTGTATAGATACTACCTGCTATAGAAGGGTAAGTGAAATGAAACACCAGACCGGGAAATCATCCTTAGTACCCCCCATAGGGTCTCTGCAGCACTGATTATAACATTTTTGTTGGATTTTTGAGCATGTGCATCTGTCTGAAAGTCTGGGAATCTGGAGTAATGATTGAAGTGTTCTTGAGTCTCTCCTCTGCTTGCAAAGACTCAGATGAGACTGAGTCATGAAGCATTTTATAAAAAGCTAAAAAGCTACCTGCTGCCAAACAACTGTCTTAAATTCCAGCATCTGCCCACATCCCAGCTCCTCTCCCAAGTCTGAGCACCCCCTTCCCTTCTCTTTTGAATGTGAGAGAGATGGAGGAGAAATTAAAGGGCTCTATTGCCAAAACTTTTTTCCCTGCTCAGAAGGTGCTCAGTTATGGAGGTTCTGCCTTGCCCCACTTCTCTCCTCAGCAGTGCTGCAGTGAGTGATACAGTAAAGCAGCTCTGATGATTCAAGGCTGCTTCTGCAAGTGCTATTTGTACACTGTGAGAAATGGAGACCTGACACAGATGGGTCCTTTTCTTCTCTCAAGGATACTCTGGAGGGGTTTGCACATTTTCCTGGGGCCCCAGGCAAGTGCATTGCTTGCTTTTCTCCAAAATAGGCCCTTTCCATCACAGAAAATGGGATTGTGCCTGCAAAGATCTTGAAATACGCTATTAATTTTGCATATTTGTTCTTAGTGACAGTGTGGGAGCCTTCTCTCTAGAATAAATTTTCATTACAGAAAACAGGCTGAGCAGACACATTATGGGGGAGTCTAGTTGTGTATTTGGTAGGTAGAAGGCAGGCTTTTTATCATTTTGGTGCAAAGAGGTGAGAGAGTAGGATCTGGGGCATTGTTGAGAGCTCATTGTGCATTTGAGGATATCTGCTGTTTTCTTCATATTATAATATCAGCACCTCTTGTGGCTCTGGTGAGCGTGGAAGCACAGCCCAGCTGTACGAGGCTGAGAGCTCAGCTAAGAGCTGCCTCCACCACTGCCCCAGGTCTGCTGGGGGCCACACACACAGCTGCTTGCTACTGAAGGTGTGATTAATACCAAGTGTGGCATTTTCTCTCAGCACTGGAGGTGGAAATGTACCTGTAATTATCATCCTCCAAGTTAAAAATGTTACTGCAACACTGCTAGGTCATCCTGACCTTCCGTGGTGGAAAGACAAAACACTATTTAGTACTTCTTTTACAGTTTTTTGAGGGCACCTATTTTTCCCTGGGATGTTCTGAGCTGTTAAAGCCAGCTCTCCCACAGAGTAGGATCGTGCTCTTCTTATTTAGTTGCAGAAAACGTTTACCATATACAACAGCAAATCACACAATCAATCTTCATGTTAATCATTCTCTGCTGGAAGCTATTTACTACAAAAACTTCTGAAATTTTCTTACTAGCTGGAGAGCTGACTGTCACAGCCAAAAGAGTGATTCATTTATGGTTTTTTTTTTCTTTTAATAAAACCAAAATTGAATGCTTTGAAATAGGCTTGAGTATTTAAGATTGGATGGGTAAAGGCTGAACAAAGACACACCCAGAAATTGTCTTCTTCAGTAGGGCTTCTCCTTTAATCCTCCCAGATCTAATTCTAGCTAGTCACTTGCCTCAGCCTTTATTTGCTCCCATGTTGCCATTTAAATGACAGGCCTCTGGTGATGTGCATTCACCCTGGGGCAGTGGTTTCCTCAGTGTTAGCTCTGATTTGCACCAGCAGCTGTGGCTGTGCCTGGATGTGCAGCTCCCTTCGTGCCCAGAGCAGTCTCCAGAGAAGGTTTGGATGTTGTACTGCCCGTGAGCACTGTGGCAAGTTTTGCCCCTCATGCACAGCTACAGAGCTGCCAGCTGGTTATGTGATTTAGAAATTAAAAAGTTCTGCTGAGCTTTCAAAACCTGCTGTTTCTGGTTTTATTTTGTATGAAACACTGTTGTATTCTCTTCTGTATTACTGAATTCAGCTCTGAGAAGCAAATGCTTAGATTCCTGCTCCTGATTCATAGAATCACAGAATGGTTTGGGTTGGAAAGGACCCTAAATACCATCTAGCTCCAACCCCTCTGCCACAGGCAGGGAAACCTTCCACTAAACCAGGTGGTCTAGTGCTCAAAGCATCATCCAGCCTGGCTTTATATACCTCTAGGGGCATCCACAACTACTCTGGGCAAGCTGTTCCAATGCCTCACCACCTCACAGCCAAGAATTGTGGCACATACTCTTCTTCTAGAATATTTCTCCTCCTGATGAAAGCAGAGAGCTTTGGTCTAGTTACAAAATGTCTGGTGCCTGTCTCTGATGTTCCACTGCTTCCCCAGAACACTGCAGTTTGCAGATGGGGTAAAAAATTATATATCTCAAAATCTCTGCTAGGATCCAGCCTGGTTAATTGTGCTGCAGAACTGCAAAGCCAATTGCTACCAAAAAGAAAAATCATCACTCTCTGCAACTTACCTGTTCATCTGCATGGTATAACAGGGCAGCAAAGGCACCAGTGGAGTGGGACACATCAGTGTCCAGCTTGTAGAAACCCTGCTATATGTGCAGAAAGGCTCAGGGGCCAAGTGAGGTTTTGTGCTCCTTTTGCAGCACAGAGGAGGAACACCTCCATGTATATGAGAGCTGAGACCTCTTGCTGGGCTCTGTGGCCATTCTGGCTGTGCTTACCTGTAGCAAGGACAGAGAGACTCGTGCCAGTTTGGCTTTGAGGGAGTTGGAAGGAAGTGTCAGTGATTCACAAAGGTAAAAAAAAGAAAAGAAAGAAAGAAATGGCAGGCATGTGAAGTTATTGGATGTCTGTGGTAGGTCCCTTCAGAAAGGAAATGTATGGATGCAACAGAACTGAACAGAGATTTGAGTTTTTCTGGAAGGGAAACAGAGAAATTTGCTTTTAAATATGTCTCTGGTACAGAGCTGTAGCATTCCTCACCCTCTGCTGCACTGTATATTTGATTTGCTTTCCAAAATCAAACAGCTTAAGGTTTGAGTCACCCTCCATTAAGCTGAACAAAATGAAAATGCCAACACTTTTGGAACATGTTGGTGTGGGCCTTAAATTGGAAAACAAACACAGCATCGAGCTGCCCTTCCCAATGTGAATGGAGAGAAAGAAACTATTTAGTGAAGTGTGGAATTTGGAGAACTGGGTCTTCTGCATTGCTCTCTGTGCTGGGGAAAAGCACTGGACAACAGAAAACTTCAGTCTTTGTTGAATGAGATTTGCTTCTTGACTGGTTTCTGATGTTACTGTTCTTGCCTGCTTCTTTTTTACCTTGTTTGCTACTCAAAAGCTGATTCACAGGAGGAGGTCTGATAACTTAAAGCAGAATTATCTGGGACACCAGTGAGAACAGCTCAGCCCACAGTGTGGGGGTGTGGGTTTCAGCCTCTCTCACCATCTGAGTGCAGCTTTTCTGGTAGGAGATGGAAGGAAGGTGGGAGAAGGTTTGTCCTAAAGTGTTTAAGAGTGTAGCACGGAGCAGAGGGTGTTTTGGCAGGTGTGCACCTGCAGGCTCACCCTTACCCGTGATTGGATTCCCTCCTCCTCCTCACCACCTCTGCAGATGGCCACAGCAGAACGTGCAGGCAGTGGGAGGTCTGCCCATCCAAAGGCACCTGGGAGGCTAAGGCTACAGGAAAATGATATTAAACTGTGAATCTGAAGGTGTCTGGCCAGGAAAGCACCAGAGGCTACAGGTGAGCCCCGAGCTATGTGGGGGAAGAGTGAGTGGGCTGTCAGCAGAGGCATGCAGTGCTGGGTTTTCCAAGGAGCATGAGGTGCCTCACATAACCCTTAGTGCAAAGCAGGCTCCATTTCAGCAGGGCTGTGATTCCCAGCTTAATGAATTTAAGAGCCACGGTGATTGCCTCTGAAAGTAGCTCTCAGTTCTCTCCTGTGCCAGCAAGAGCTGCAGTGTGGTCACACTCAGTGCCCCTCTCTGACTGACCCCCTGTGACCAGAGCCCCTCGTGGCTGTGACATGACCACGTTGTCTTTGAATGGTGGCACAAGGCAGGAGCTGCTGTCGGCCTCAGGGGGATGGTAATGGGACAAGGGAGCCCTCCACGGGCTCAGAGAGACCCCTTCTCAGGTGAGGTGGGCAAGCAGCTTGTACTTTGTCTTCTTTCTTGTGTCCCACCTTTCTTTCTGCAGCATAAAGAGGAAAAGTGGTAGAAAGTCACTGCAGCCTGATGGAGTCATGGACACAGGAGTAGATCTCTGCTCTGATTAATGACTTCTATCACTTAAAAAAGGGCATTTTAATGTTTTAACTACCCATTTCATAATGATCAGAGTTCTCAGGTTGGACCACAGGGCTGATTAATGCTCACCTCAGGTGTGCCAGAGGCTCACGTTTATTACACACGCTGCACAGCCATTAATCGGCAGCGCAGCATGGGCTGTCATCCCCGATTGCTTAATTACATTGTCTCCCCCTGCCCAGGGCTTATGTGTGTTGTGCAAAGCCATAAATACTCCAAGAGCCCCATTTCCACTGAAATCAATAGGAGTTCTGCCATTGTACTGCCATGAGAGCTGTGAAAGCAAAATAATGCAGATAACTGTGACTTTCGAGTGGGAAGAGGGGCAGCAAAGGACACGTGAATTATGAAAGATTGAATTTAGAGGTGGTCTGAAAAAGTTACAGGAGAAACTGGAAAGTGTTAAAGGAGCCATAAGAGTAGGAAAGATAGAAGGCAAAATGAAAATTGGACAAGAAGTAAGAATAAATAAGAGGGATTTCAAGTGGATAAAGAATAAGAAGTGAATGAGGCAACAGGGATTCTGCAGAATGGAAAGGGTAATTTTGCAGCAGAAGCAGCAGAGGTTGTTGAATAAATAAATGAATTATGTGTCTCTTTTCACAGAGGAGAATGGGAAAATTCAATGTGTCAAAAGCAGGGAGGTTCCAAGGCAAGGGACATCCATGTGGAACAAGAGGTGAAGAACAGGAGTGAGCCCAGCCCTGAGACAAACACTGGGCACCATGGCTCCCTTACTGCTTCTCCTGGGCGTTTCCTCTGTGCTGCAGAGCTGGTCTGCTTGTCTCTCTGTACTTCATGCAAGGTGCTGCTCTTTTTGTCCAGTGTTTTGGTTGAAGCCAGGATCTGAGCATCTGTTCTGCTTCTGCAGCGCTATAGTCACTGCTGACCACCAAGAAACCGCATTAGAATAACTGAATAACTTATTCAGTTTTGACTGAAAATTTAGACAAAAGAAAATAATTCAATTTTTGGCACCCCTACCCTTTGCTTTTATCTTCTAGAATAATTTGCTATGACATATATTTGCCAGTGTTTGAGTCAGTCTAGCCCTGTGGATGTTTATCAGCTGTCCATCAGAGAAATCTGTTCGACTCTATAACAGCAAAAGAAAAGTCTGCTGAAAATTACTTTGATGGCTAAATTAGCATTTGGTCAGTTTAAAAACACAGAGGCTGGCAAGAATTGGAAATATATTGGTCATTTGACTTTCTCCTGTCATAAATATATTTTAAGTGCAGCAGAATAAAGAAGGATGCATCAGGTCTTTATGGGTATAAAAATTTATCTCAAGGAGTCTGTAGACCTAAACCTAAAGGTGCATTTTTTTGTATCAGTGAAGGACTGCTCAATGTGGTCATAATTTTTGCCACCTAGTTAGAACCAGGAAGAAATGTGAAAACATGAGGAGGTGTCCTTAAGGAATTTACCTAAGAACAAAATGCTGTAATAACTGAAGAATTCAAATAGTCATATCTAGATTAAAGAAATAAAAATATCCTTAAGGATTATAGGTTAGTATAGAAAGTTCCAAAAATTAGTTTGAAAATCATAATAGCTGAGTATCTCTCATTCCATACGAATCAAAGGTCAATAACTAGGCAGGCAACCCTGGAAAGGTTTCAAGAGAATAAATGAACATTTGTTGGGAGGGAATGAAAAGATACATGAAAAGAAAAGCAAGAACAACAACAAAAAAGAAACAAAAAAGGAAAAATCCAAGCTTTATAGGCTGTTGCTTGTACCTGGAGCAAAACCACAGTGCAAGGATGATAATGGAAGGTGAGCCCAGGAACTGTTCAGCTTTGGAGCCTTTTTGCCAGGATATTTTAGGACCACATTGCTCTCTCTTTTTAACCAGTGTTAAAACAATATGAGAAGTGTGATGTGCAAGCCATCCCTGGACAGGGGCAGTTCTGGCTCCTGCCAGGGAAGGAACACAGGGTGAGGGCAATGAGCTGGGAGCTGCAGCTACTGCTCAGGGTGGGACTGAGCCCCTGGAGGATCTGGGCTGATTGCAGGGATGGGGACACTCCTGGACAGACATCAGCTCCAGAGATGGCAAAGAGCTCGATGTGAGGTAAAAGCATGAAGTGAGCTGGTACAAGCACATGCCTGCAGCCTGGAGAGACAAATTCAGGTGCTGTGGACATTTGGACATTGCATCCCTGGGACACTGATAAGGCTGTTATCATTTTTCTCCACTGAGTTTTTCTTTCAGTGTGGATGAAGAAGTATTAAACCAAACCATGCTATTTATCTGTTTAAAAAAGCTGTTTTGACAAAAACCTGCTTATAGCACTGAGGATACATTTTCTTTTTCCTTTCCAATAATAAATCTTTCATAAAATTAAGGCATTGGCATTACATCTCTGTTAGGGTAATTTACTCCCCACAGTAATTTTGACTTAGTTTGTTCTACATGGAGTGATATTTTAATCATCCTTTCAGTGCTTATTGATGAGGGTTTTCTGCAAAAGATGAGAAGATTAGTTTAAAATTATCCCTTGTGAATTTAAAACAATAACAAGGAAGTGAACACAGTCTAAAACAAATTAAGAAATGTAATAGACTTAATAAAAGGCCGATATTTTATTCAACGTACAAAAAATGACTGCAAGACTTGCTGTGATGGGGCTGCACATACTCTTATCCAAACTATGTTCTTTTGTTTCTTTTGAATTGAACAGGCACAAATCTCCCTCTCTCTAAAGGTGAGTGATGAATGAAATAAATGGCTTATATTTTGTCCAATAATAAAAAAGTATTACCTTGACTCAGGCATCATATAAAACCTGTGCCTCATTCCTACACCCATCACCTGGGAAAAATTTGCATTTCCCCACCCAGCAGGAGGACCCTGGTTTCAAAGTCCTGTCCTCTTGGCTCGACCTCAGTGTGTGAGGGGTTAGATTTCTTCAAAGATTAATTAACTGGCTGGTCAGAGGGAGTGGAATATCTTCCTTGAACACCAGGATCCCTGCAATGCTGCAAGGATACTGAAGGGCATCCTTAAAGGCTGAAATTACAGCTTCAAACGACGATTTATCTTTTTCCTTTAACTAAATGTGACACAGCCTCCACAATCTCCACAGTCTCCAGCACTGATGTTAAGTGGCAATCAGCCAGATGAAAGAAGTCATGGTGCCAGAGTCCTTGGATGGCTGAACTGTCTCAGAGGTTTGAGACCTTAGTGAGTCTCTACCCAGTGAGAAGTCTAGTAATCACAAGCTAAAAAAGAATATCACAAGGCAGTTTTTGCCAGTATTTCCCAGGCACACAAGAGAACATGGATTAAAAAAATATTCCAGCTTTTTCCAAAACTGAATAGTTGTATGGAACTGATTCTTCAAGAGCATTGGTGGCAGAGGAAGCTGAGATATGAGTGTCTGCTCTGAGGAGCAGCAGAGACCCAGGCATGGTGGCCAAATTCCTTCTTGCACTGTGTCCCTAAATGCCTGGATGGGGATGGAGGTTTTGTGTGGGTTTTTTTCTACCCTTCCTGTCTTAAATTGTGGCTGCATCTCGCAGTGTCTTGCTAAACCACAGCTGTCCATGTCTGTGCATGCACCTGTACCTATATAAATGTACACAAACTTGGCACAAACTCTTCTGGGTCTCCTGGGCTCACTCTTGCTTCGCCAAGTTACAAACCCTGTCACTTTGGCTCACTGTGCGATTTGTGAGTTTTGCTGAATTCTTCAGGACTGCTTGGGATTTAAGGCCCTATTTGAGCGTAAAATGTGATTAGCTAAAGTGAAGTGACTTTTTATCTGGCTGATGCACCTTTCTTTCAGTTTAGTTGATGAATGTGCAGTGTTGGGCTGGTCACAGGTGTTTCACTTGTGATCCTAGGGAAGCAGCTGGTGGGACTTTTGATGCTGATGTGAAATGACTTGCTCTTTCTGCTGGCTACTGACCATGTGGTTGCTGCTGTGTGCTGAGCTAGGATGTGGAGAGGCATGGTCTTTGGACACCATGAGTGGTGAGAGGTCTCACTCCTCACACTCAACACACCAGTTTAAAGTTTTGGCTGGGGAAGGATGCTCATCAGTGGAGGAGTGGCAGTATCTTCAGTGCACCCCATTCAATCTGCAGGAGAAAATATTTTGCTGTGCCCTTTGCATCTGAGTTAAGTAATGAAGCCTTGCGCTGGTTTAATTATACCTATTTACTTCGTGTGGGCCCTGCAAGGCTTAATTAAACGTTTATGTATTTGCTTTGAGAGGCTCCTATGGAAAGCAATGGAAAATTGCTACATGTTAATCCTTCCATTGATTCACATTATGGTGCCCTGGAGTGCTGACTTTAATCATTTGGGGGTCCATTTCACTGGATTGAAAGAAAATACTGGTGCTTGTCAGATGGTTAAACAGCACCCAAGTGTAATGTCCAGCAACCTGGGCCTCTGTGGGCTGCAAAATACAATATTTTAGTTAGCCAAAGCTTTCCCTCCATCCGCTTCTCCGGAGTAATGGATAGTCAGGAATTATTTACCAGATATTCTGTGTGCTACTTAAATTTAATTATGTCTTTGACTCGAACAGAAGGCGTATAAAGCGTGCCTGTGTACTTCTGTGGAAGGATTAAACAGGAGGAATGGGCTTTGCCTGATTTGCAGAGCCTGTTGGGGACGGACCTCAGCGTACATATGTTGATGGCAATAAGATGATCGTTATCCAGCCCTTGCCTCCTCTGTAGGTAGAGAGGTAGGGATGCCCCCAGGGTTTAATTCCCAAACTTTCATTTCCTTCCTCTATTTTCAGCTGCTATTAACTTTAAAAGCTTTTTTTTTTTTTTTTTTTTTTTTTGCACAAGGAAGGATTATGCACAGCACCACCGACACCTTATTACTCAGCTGGGTTCGCCGATTGGCTGGAACTCAAAAGTCTTTACTAGCTAGGCTAAAACATTAAAATGTCTTTTGATAAATGATCTGAAGGGAAAATCAAGCAGATGGCTTTTAGGCCTGTCTCATGATGCAACTTTGCAGGGAAATAATAGTTTCAGTAATGGGTTATAGAGCTTTATTTAAATCACCATACTATTTAGTGGAGAGGGGTGAATCATTTAGGCTTTTTTGGGGGTGGTTTTTTCTTCCCTTCTGTTTTTTCAGATTTCTCTCCTTGAAATGAACTGAAGCACACTTTGAAGTGCTGTGAAGTTATTCTTTCTTCACTTTTTGTAATTGGTCCATCGGTTTTCTGCTGCTGTCTCAGATTTTTTATGGGTGATATCCCCTGACTTTCCACAGCCTGCTTCCTGATGGATTCATTTACTGTGTGTGTTGCAGGGGCAGGATTTATGTGCCTCAACCTGCTGCCTACAGCTAGAGATCTCCTCTATTATACTGGGTTTATAGGGTGAATTACAGCTTCTGGGAGGCTTTGTGGAAAATTGTAGGAAAGTTCTAACCAGCTTGTTTGGCCTCCAGAGGGATTAGGCAGATGCAGTTGGGATGGGCAGGTCTGCTGTGTGTGTGCTGGGAGGGCAGGGCTCCCTTCTGCAGAGCACCAAGTGCCCAGCATTGGCCTGCAGGCATAAATGTCAGCCCCATGGTTTAGCTGTGTAGGCAAGGGTGCAGTTGTGGTGTGACTGGGAATTTGGGGTTGTTGTGTGAGACACAAGGGTTAAACTTTTGGAAGGGCAGGAGCTGCTTTATGCAGTGCAGCTGAGGAGACATTGTAGAGGAGCTGTATTTTTACATGTATTTTATCACCCAGTCTCTAAGGAGCAAAGCCCTTTAACCTGTTTCCCACTGAGCATTCCAGAAATCAAACGTCAAAGATCCTTAGCTGCTTTTGAACTTCTGAGCAAAAAAAAAACAAAACAAAATGCTGCACTTGTAACTTGTACAGAATGGCATCATCCTCCTAGGGATAACACTTTCCTCTTTGAAACATCCCCTCAGTCCAGCACTCTTCATTAAATGAAATCTAATGGTGAAATCTTTGGAATAAATACTGGATGTAATTGTCCAGATGCTCTTATTTCTGCTTTTAGCAGAAAATAATGACGCATTTAATATTGTGTCTTTTTTTTCTTTTTAAGTAAAAAAGTAAAGACAGGTTTATTCCAGCATGGTACTGCTTCAGTGTGAGCTGGAGGACAGATAATGGGTATGCTCCATGCTCCAGCACACTAAATACTTGAGATGATGTCTTTGTTACTGTCTTTTCATAGATCAATGCAACACCCTGTTGAGAACTCGATGCAGAAACATGAAAATGGCTTACTCTAGGTAAGAGAGCTGGAGGCCTGGAGTGTTTCAAAGAGTCTGAAATCAGAACGACTCAAAACGAGCTCCAAGCTACCAGCAGTTTGTTGTCTTGGGGGCATTGGCTTTTTTGCTGACCCCTGTCTCAGCCAGGGGCACAGCTTCTTCTGGGAGCTGGTCCTGCATCTGCTGGAGCACAGTGCCTCTCCCTGGCTGCCTCAGCAGAGCCAGAGGAGTCTCTGCTAAATTGAATGTGGGGGAGAAAGACAGAACATGAAACCTGAAGGAATGTTGTGTAGGGGCTGTGTAGGGAAGGAATGTGTCATAGGGGGTCAGTCAAAGCTGTCATAGTTGTCCAAATTGTACTGGCAGAGAGAGTAAAGATAAGAGGATTTTGTTAAGTCTTGTAATATTACAGTGTAGAATAAAATGTAAGTTGCCTCTCATCTCTGCTCTGCCAGGAACTGAGAGAAAAATACTCCAGAAAAAGAAGTCCAGGTGAAACACTGAACATGACCTCCTATGCTAAAACATGGTCTAAACACGACTGTTAGTCATTATCATCCTCAGTAAAAGGAGTTTTCTCCTGAGAGATGGGAACTTAAAATATAAGGTCTTAATCTCTAAATGGAATCCCTCTGGGCAGAACTTTTCTGTCAGCCTGAAGCCCTTTGATTTCAATAGCACTTTGTGGTCCTGGACACATCAGTCTAGCCAGAGGTTTAGACCCCTACTACACACTGGTATAGTAGCTTTTCATACATTTTGATTAAAAACCCTGAAACTCTTAACCTCAAATGATATGGGTTCTTTATTTTGGTTTTTTTTTTCTCCCATAGTTCACTCTTTTGTGTAGTCCTTAGTCCCAGCCTTTCTGGTCTTTCTCAGGTGATTGCAGGCGCTGACATTTTATTTTTGGATCATGTAACAGAGATAAATACAACAGGGTGGTAAATTAAACTTCACAGGTAATTTCAGACTGGAGACTGCAGTCTGCACCTCTTCTTTTGAGGGTATAGCTCCATTTGACCCATGAGGGCATCTCATTTTGTGTCTGTAGAGGATGGCAGCTTGGCCAGGTGTTAGAGCATCCCACAGCACTTAGCACCTGGAAATATCCCGTGCATTGGAGGGTTGGTTCTGTAGCACAATCATACGTTTTGCCATCCAAGACTGATAGAAAGTCCTTGGGAATGATAACTCTGGTGAGCAGCAAACTTTGGAGATAAATGGTACATTGACTTTGCCATTTGCATTTACTGTGCAGCTTGAGATGGCTTTTAATTATTCAAAAGAGGCAGAATGTTAGTCACATCTATCTTTGTTCCTCCCCCTAAAGCAAACCCACTCTGTAAATTTTCCTGTGACCACTATACCAATATTTCCCTGTTACAGCTCCTCTGACTTTCACCTCATTTTTTTTTCCCCTTTCCTTTGAATTTTTTTGTTAGATGTTTGAGATGCAACAGAATTCAGCTACATAGAATTTTTTTCTTATCAGCCAACTCAGAGCAGATTGATCAAGTCTATTCATGCAGGGAACAAGGAGAGGAACATAAACACTCACCAGTGCTACAGGCACATATCTAGAAAAACAATGTGTCAGTGAAACAGCCTCATCAACATGAACATTGAAAAAGCTCCATCATATTTATTCATGTTGGGAAGAAATGGGTGCTCAGTGTCAGCAAGGGGGATGGCAGGGAAATTCCTCAGCCTGTTTAGAGACACCATCTCTATCTCTTCCCTTTGGCATCCACTGCTGCCATCAGCATGGGCACCTTCTTTCTCCTTTTCTTTGTAAGATAAGACATGTTATTTATTGCAATATTAGCCAATTTTTTGGATAATGCACTGTGAGAAATATGCAAAGCAGAAGGGAGCTGAGTGTTCTCGATGTTGGGTTACAGATGTTTTTGGCCAGTCCATTTAAGCACAGAATGGCATTTGTTTGAGGAGCTTTGAAGGAAATAATGGAAACCATACAACTCTAAGAGAGAATTCAGATTTTAATAGCTCAGGAGTGAGGTATTTCATCTTGCACATGCTTCACAAAGGAAGTGGTTTCAAATACTTAATGTGTGTGAAAAGTCCTCCCCCCACCAAAAACACCAACCAACCAACCAAACAAACAAAAAGCAAAACCAAAACGGAACAAATAAAAAGGAAAAAAAAAGATAGGAAAGCAAAAAAAATTCTTATCAGGAGTTTTAAACACTGCAAACCATGTGGTGGTGCTAAAGTTACAAAAGAAAAAATCCTCAAGACACACACTGACAAAATGTGCAGAAGTGGCCAGATGAGATATGACAACAAGTACAAATTATAGCAGTGGCAAACCAGTAAACATGGAAATCTGAGTAAATCAGTCATTTCAAATCTATTTGCCAAACTGTGTTTATCCTCTGCAAAACCTCACCATCTCCACAGGAAGCACTTCAGAGCAATCTCTGCAGGGCATTTGCTGGGTGGAGTAAGGATCAGGATGCTCCACAGCAGCCTTTTTGTAGACATTACAGCTGATCTTTCAGCCTAATTGAAATGAACAGTGATGATAACTGCATCTTTTTTTTTCAATTTGAGTACCCATTTCCCACTTTGAAATTGCTACACAAGAAGACACTGAATACTAGGGATAGACAGATTAAATGTTTATGATTTAAAAGGAAAAAACTGTATTATTTTGTTCGTTTGTTTATTCCTCATCCTAAGGTACATGGATATCTCAATATTTTGCAACAAAAAGAGTATTTTCAACAGATGTCAGGTTGGTTTTTTCCCCTGTGACTTCATCAGTACAGTCCCATCAATTTCAATGGAGTCCCTCTTGCATGTGACAGTGCAGGATTTGTCCTGCAATCTTTTTGTGCTTATTCTTTCTGTCCCACATTTCTCAAATTGAGAAAGGGCTTTGTTGAGAGGTTAGCCCTATGAAATACCAAGACTAGAATTTGTAAGCTTTCTTCTTCTTCTTCTTCTTCTTCTTCTTCTTCTTCTTCCTTCCTTCCTTCCTTCCTTCCTTCCTTCCTTCCTTCCTTCCTTCCTTCCTTCCTTCCTTCCTTCCTTCCTTCCTTCCTTCCTTCCTTCCTTCCTTCCTTCCTTCCTTCCTTCCTTCCTTCCTTCCTTCCTTCCTTCCTTCCTTCCTTCCTTCCTTCCTTCCTTCCTTCCTTCCTTCCTTCCTTCCTTCCTTCCTTCCTTCCTTCCTTCCTTCCTTCCTTCCTTCCTTCCTTCCTTCCTTCCTTCCTTCCTTCCTTCCTTCCTTCCTTCCTTCCTTCCTTCCTTCCTTCCTTCCTTCCTTCCTTCCTTCCTTCCTTCCTTCCTTCCTTCCTTCCTTCCTTCCTTCCTTCCTTCCTTCCTTCCTTCCTTCCTTCCTTCCTTCCTTCCTTCCTTCCTCTCTTCCTCTCTCTCTTTCTCTTTTTCTCTTCTTTCTCTCTTTCTTCTTCCCTTCCCTGTTTCTTCCTTTCCTCTCCTTCCTTCTCTTGCTCTCTTTCTTTTCTATTTTCCTTCCTTCTTTCTTCCTGATCAGTTTTAATCCCCTAAGTGTAGCCCTGGATTTGTGAGCTGGTTACAGAGATTCTCAGTGATGAGAGCTGATATGGGCCAGTTCGGCTTTTAAAACATATTCTGTGACTGGGGCAGAATAATTGCATTCAAAATCCACATTTAACATTCACTTACAGGCTTACAGTGAGGCACACTGTATGTGCCATGCCCTAATTTGTACCACTCTGGGAACAGCTCCCTTGTCTCAACACTTCACGTTGGGTTTTGTAGACAGGAGTTGAAGATCTGAGCACGGACCTGTTTCTGCCTCAGACTTCCTGTGTAACCTTGGGCCAATTACCAAATCTCTGTGTATCAGTTTTTCCTTCTGTAAAGTGGTGACTACAAAACCTGTCACAAAGGTCCCTCGGGCTGAGCAGATTTAGACGTGGATGGAATATATCTCGGTGTTCACATGCTATCCATTTTTCAGTTCCTTTTTTCTGTCCTTCTTCCCTCTGGCTATGGACTTTTCCTACCAGATGGCCTAAAAATGTTTGTAGTGTTCAAGATATAGCAGGGCCACATTGGTTTTGATTGTATTCTTTCCTTCTGATTTATATATTCTGAGTTACTTACCTACTTCCAATGAACATTGACCTGTATTTTTATCAGTCATCTGTGAGTGCACCCTCAGGAACGTGCTGATGACACCAGGCTGAGTGGTGTGGTTGACACATGAGAAGATGGGGTGCCATGCAGAGGGCCCTGGACAAATCTGAGAAGTGGGACTCAGTGGGAGTCTAGTGAGGCTCAGAGGCAAAATGCTGGGTCAGGGCAAAGCCTGGTACCAGCACAGGCTGGCGATGGGGGGATTGAGAGCAGCCCTGCCAAGATGGACTGGGGGGTGCTGGTGGATGAAAAGCTGGACATGAGCTGGCCACATGTGCTGTGCTCATAGCCCAGAAAAACCACTGCATCCTGTGCTGCATCAACAGCAGCGTGGCCAGCAGGGTGAGGGAGGGCATTCAGCCCCTCTGCCCTGTCCTGGTGAGACCTCACCTGCAGTGCTGCATCAGCTCTGGGGTCCCCAACATACACAGCACCTGTAGGGTGAATCCAGGGCAGGCCACGAAGAGGATCAGAGGGATAGAGAAAGGCTGAGACAATTGGGATTGTTTAGCCTGGAGGAGAGAAGGCTCCAGGGAGACCTTATTGCAGCTTGTTAGTGCTTAAAAGGGACTTATAAGAAAGATGAGGGCAAACATTTTAGTAGGGCTTGCTGTGATAGGACAAGGAGATGGTTTTAAACTAAAAGAGAGTATATTCAGACAGGATATAAGGAAAAAACTTTTGGTGATGAGGTTGCTGATCCACTGGACCAGGGGTGGCAGATGCCCCACACCTGGGAATATTCAGGGTTGGGCCAGGCTCTGAGCAACCTGGTCTAGCTGAAGATGTCTCTGCTCATTGCAGGGGGCTGGACTTTAAAGGTTCTTTCCAACCCAAACCATTCTATGCTCTACCATGAATTCAAGATTTTCCTCATCATGGTAGTGGGGGTTAAGCTCAGCTCAGAAGCCATCATTTTATAAGTGAGGTTAGGATTCTGGGGTTCTTTCAGCCAGATATTTTGTTCCATATGTACCTGCAGTGCATTTCATCTGTTACTGGTTGGTCACTCAGTCTGGCAAGGTCTTCAGGAGATGCTCTTCATAGACAATTCACCCTTACTACACTGAATATTTTCTTTCATAACTTATCACTGAGTTTCATCAGAAGTCTTTGCCACTCCATTGCCTTCCTTTGCCCTCCACCCCATTTCTCCTTCCTTCACCCATTTCCTACAGCACTTGTTGGACAGCACAGACCCAGCACAGCCCAGTTTGCTGGAGAGCTCTCCTAGTGACTTCTCCCCCATGTGTGAGATGACCTTTTACTGCTACCTGTGTTTCTTGTCCCTTAATCAAGTAATAATTCAAACAGGGGGGTTTGTTCTTATGCAACCCCCACAACCACAACTTACTTTCCATGAAAGCCTGTGGAGAGGGACATTGTTAAAAGTCATTAGGAAGGTAGACAGGATCAGCCCTGTCCATGTACTTGTTCCCCCCTTCAAATACTTCCAATGGGAGCTTGAGAATTGGTAGTAATGAAGCTTGATGACGAGGTCATCACTGGGTTGTGCTCCAAAATAGTGTTTCAGATGCTGATCAGTCACTGGTGTTTCAGAAGGTGATGCACAAAATCTGCGTACATAAATTCTGCATGCTAACATCTTCCTGGTACACACACCCAAGATGTTGCAATGCTTTTACCTCAAGACAGGCTCTGTTTGAAGGAGGAAGTGGAAAGGGGGACAGGATGTTCTGAAACTGAACAATACCCCACTGAATCTTGAACTCAAGAGATAGGGAAATCTGGAAAAGTGGCACTTGCGACCTCAACAAATCCTCTAGGTCATGATGTCTGGTGGAAACCTTTGCAATATTTGTATTTTTGTATCAAGCACATGGAAATGTCTTTATTGAAGAAAATGCACTTATATATACTTTTTGTGCTCATGCATGAGGTTTCTATCTATTCTTGCATATAAGAAATTACGGGAAGTGCCTCTAATGTACCAAAGCACTGATTTCTTAGAGAGCTTCTTTGTTCTGAGTTTCCCAGCTAACCTGCTGTGCTATGGGCAGCACTGAGAAACCTATCTGTGGGGAATTTCTGAGTCAAAGAACTCATAAAAAGCTCAACTGAAAAGCCTAAACACGGTTTCATTTCTGTTTGATTCCTTTATTAAAAACCATATCCTGGATGCCCAGCTTCCCTACATTCCCCCTGATGTGCAGTAAAAATTCCTGTTATTTTCCTGGGGAGAAGTGAAATCATCACTGGAGCCAGATCAGACCTTTCATAGGTCTTTATCAACATATTTCCAAGTTTCCTTTCAATTCATTTCCCTGAAGATAACATTTGAGATTTCGATTTCTGCCGACAATTCATACCATGCCCCAGCTGAGTGGGAGATTTAGGGAGAGGTATGACTCACTGACATTATGCTCCAGGTTTACACTCCCTGGTTTCTGTGTGTGTGGTACCTTAAGCCAGCATTTTCCAACAGCAGAGACTCAACCTCCCCAGATCTCAGTGTGAGCAGCCAGCAGCAGAAACATGCAATCACACAGCAGCACGCTGTCTTGCACAAAAAGCTTCATATTCATAATGAGGGGTGTGTTGCAGAAAACATTTGTTTGTGGTTTTTACTCTTTCTAGAATGAGGATTCAATTACTGCTGGGTTTTTTTTTTCCCCCAGGAAGCAACTGTTTTCAATGAGAAGTTATTATTTCTCTCACCCTTGCTATGGGAATGCTTTGCTGATACGCACCTCAGTCTCCCTGCCTCACTCAGATAGGCTCTTTAAAACTATGAGCTGCACGAGGAAGTAAAACAAATTGAAGTAATAAAATGGAGTCCATGTCTGGCTGGCGAGTGCCAGTCGCTGTATCAGCACCTGCTGTCTGCTCCAATTCAGGTTTTTATTGAGTTTCCCACACATTGCAAGCGTTTGGCTTCTGTGGAATCATCTTCCCGGTCCTGATCCCTGATGAACCTCCCGTGCTCCTCTGCACAGCTCGCTCCCAGCAGCCCCCCAAAACCAGCTCTGCTTCTATTGCATGGCTGACAGCAGCCCCCCAAAACCAGCTCTGCTTCTATTGCATGGCTGACAGCAGCTCCATGATTTCTGCACTGCCTTGTGTATTCAAACCAGCACTGACTTGCAAGCCCATGGATTTTTTTTGCCATGCCACGAATACGTGTTAATAAAGCGGAGTTTGATGCTGCAGAATATAGCAGTGACATTTGTCTCATGTTTGTCGCTTTGATTGGATAAAGCTCTGGCAAAGGCCTTTCTGAAATGCATCTCAGGCTGTTCTGAGTGAGATGTGAGCTGGGCTTTGTTGGCTCGGTGTGCTGGGGCACCGTGACAGACGAAAGAAACAATTATCTCACACTGCCACAGTAATAGCTTTTGCTTATTCCTCAGTGAAAGCATAAGGGCCAAGTCCCCAAACCACTGAAGTCAAGGGAAAGATTCCTGTTGTTTCACACAGCTTTGGATCAAAGCCACTGTGCAAAGGCACAATTTTTCTGTAGGTTGAAAAGAAAATACTTTTTTTTTTATTTTTAAATCCAAAGAATGAGAGCATGGTCATGCTATTTCTAACCCAGCTATGCTGAAATAATGAGAGCGGAGAAGTTTAGGGAAAATTCGGATGAAGACATTTGGAAAAATAATTTACTCATCAAAATCCACAGTTTCATGGGTGACTGAAACTATTTGTGAGGGTGGGGTGAATTTGAGAACAGGGCTGGGCAAAGGAGCAGTGTAGGGGGCACTTATCTACAAAAATTTGTTAGAAAAATAGCATTTCATTTAGAATTGCTGCGTGATGCAATTTAAAAATAATAAAGCAACACTCGCTTTACCCAAACACGCTGCAGTAAATGATCCTCTTCTCCCAAATGATCCTTTTGCCTCCTTCCCCGGTTTCCCAGCTTAGCCATGAAAGGAAGGCAGGAGCCTGATTGCCCAGCTGTGATTGCAAGAAAACGACTCGAACTCCGCAGTCGCTGTCGCCTCGTTTGTGGCTGAGCCAGAGGAGTGAGCCATGAGCACTCCCATTAACTGGCAGGCTAATCATTTTTTGCTGCTTGTTATGGAGAGAAACGCACACGGATGTCTCTGTTTAATTGGATGAAATTCTGAAAGTGCTTTTTGGTTCTCGTGGCTTTCATCTTTGCTGCCAGGGTTTTCAGCCCTCGGCGGGGAGAATTAAGGCGCTTCCTTTGCTGGCTCTCCCGAAAGGCAGATTGGTTATTACACCTGGATGCAAATTGAGCCGTCTGCCTTTGCTGAGACAAAGGAAATGAGGATGAGCTTCACCGTAGGAGCAAAAGCTCCCTGAGGTCGGCAGGGCTGGCTCTGGGTGTGAGCAGGGGCTGGGGTGTGTGTGAAAGCAGGCTGCCTTCTCATGGGCTGAAGGGCTCTCGGCCATCTCTAACCCTGCCGCAGCTCAGCACTGCTCTGGAATGCCCTTGGCATGAGCTGAGAAGAATCTCCTGCACTAACAGGACCCTGCCTGTGCTGGGTGCACCCTGTGCTTGCTTTCACTCCACATCTGCCCTTTTGGACACCTTCTGACCAGTTCACTCCAGTGCCCTGCCTCTGCCAGTGACTACAGCAGGTACTTTAGAAAACATCTGGAGGGAAAATATATAAATACAGTGCCTACCCAAATTTCAGCCATCAGCAAGGCAGGTGTTTCCCTCTCAATCCTCCAGTTTAACACTCTCAGATAAACTTTTATTTATACCTTCAGCTCTTTCAACATCCTTTGGTGACAAGGTCTGTGCTTTAGTTGTATATTATGTGAAGACAATACTTCCTTCTCTGTGTGTTAAACCCTCTGCCTAACAATTGCATTAGGTGCTCTCTAGTTCCTGGGCTATGAGCAGTAGTTGTTCTTTCCAGGTTGGCTTTACTCTGGTTGAACGTGATTGCCAAGCTTAGCCTGCCACACATGGCCTCTCTGCCCTCCTTTGTCCAGGCAGAAGTGTGACCTGCTTCACTTTGCTCCTTTGCAGGGCCATTCCCTACATGGGCACAGCCATGAGCTTCCTCTTTTGGGGAGAAAAAAGGGGTAGCAGGACTGCATGATGCCCAAGATATGACCTGGGATGAAGGAATATGGTTTGGAAAAATGCTGGGATTTTAGTCCTCTCATTTCCTTTCCAAATATTACTGCCTTTTTGATTCTTGATGGTAAATGAGTTGATATTTTTGGAGAACAATGCAGAACAGCCTTACATAGAACTAGCCAATATCCTGTTGTTTTGCATTCATCCCTGGAGGTGTGTTCTCAATACCCATAGCTTCATACATCTTTTGACAATATTATCAGCCTGGTACAGCATTGGACTCAGAAGTGGCTGCTGAGGTTTTTGTGATCAGTTTTCTCTCAGTGGTTTTGTCAGGAAGTCCAGAGCACACAGAATGACAGAGGAGGAAGTGAACATATAAAGGTATCTGATACCATCACTCCCAGACCTGAGGGTGACAGGCACTGTCTGAAAGCTCACCACAATTAGCAGCATGGTTCAATATATTTTTATATGGATTTTTCAGATTTTTTTTGAGAAATAAGCTTACCTTTTGTTAATTTTTTTAAACAATGGAAGTGTATCCATTTTTCTACATAAAATAACTATCTGTTCAGGAAAAAAACCTTTTAATTTTGTGTTAAAGTGTTTATGCTAGTTTAAAATCACAATGAGAAGTTTCCTTTGGCTAATTATATGTTTCCTTCAGGAACAGACATTAAAATGAAAATCAGTTTGTATTCACCCAGATTTAAATGTGATGCTGTGAGAGCTGAATACTGCAGAAACCATTTCTCCAGTGCTGTAGTCATCAGCTTCCCTCCTGACCTCACAAAGCAGCTTGATCTGTGGGGCAGAACTAAGGAGGCCTTTAGTTGAGGTGTCAGGTGAATGAAAGGCAAAGATCACATTTTTATTGATGTGCAAATCCACTGCCGGTGATGTCTGAAAGTTTGTTCTGGTCTGTTGTGTGTGGAACAGGCAGACAGCACCCATGGCATGTAGGGGAAATCACCTTTAGAAGTGTTTCCTTCTTTTCCTCTGGTAACTTGTGGGTAACTCCAGCTTGGACTGGTTTGAGGAATCTAAAATAACTAACCCAGGTTGAAGTTAACAAGGCAATGCTTTGAGGAGCAAACAGGCACCTGAATTTGATACTTTGGATAATTTCATCTCTGTGACTCTGTGCCCATCTTTGCCAAAAGAAATAATGTTCCTTCACCCTACTCAATCCATGAGAAAATTCAGCTGGAGGGAAGTGTCAGATCTAGATCCAGGGAAGGGCTTGCAGGTTTCAGTGCCTGGCGCTGCCACTCCTGTTGGGGATGTCACAGCAAGACAGGCTGAAACTTGGTGTAGCTTGATTTCTGCCTTGGTATGTGTTGGATTAGGCTCCACTACAGTGAAATTGCTTCACCAGGCAAACACAGCAGCAGCAGCAGCAGCAGGTTCCCTTTGTTATCTGCCTTGAGCATTGGTGTGAGGGGAGAGAGAAGGTCAAATGTTTTTGGGCAGAGAGAAGAGCTGCTCACCTTTTGTGAGACCTCTGAGTCCTGAGCTCTTGTGGAAATGGGGAAATGCTCTTCTCTTCTGCTTCTCTTTTGTGAGAAGATTGACCCTGTAAATGTGCTTTAGCTATCTTCAGGGAAAGCAGGCAATGGAATGATGAGTTTGCTCCCAGATCCCCAATGGGATTCTAGTGGTGTTTGGGAATGGAGATGCAAAGATTCTCCAAGTTATCAGGACATACATCCCTCAGAGGATGCCTCGAGGCCTTAAGGATATTTACTGACAGATGTGGAATAATTAAGTTCTGGGAACCTGGGACACCTCCCAGGCAAGGTAGAACTAATGGGGGGACTTTGAAGACGTCCTGGTTTTGTGCTCTGTGAGCCTAAATCCCCTTGCAGATCAAGGCCTAACATACAAGCAGGGATGTCCTGCAGAAGACCTCCAAGGGGTTTAAATCCACTGGAAAATACAATGTGTAAGTGGGTGCTTAAAGACTATGTCACACACAGCAAGGACTGGGATTACATGGATAAATTTAAATGCAGGCCTGCCTATCTTTGAATAGAAACGTCATAAATTTTAGCTCAGTTGAAAATACTTTGTGTGATTGATGCTGGTTTAGAGGCAGTAGATAAAGAAGTGTTGCTGGCTTTGAACATAAGCAATATTTATTGTAGTGGCTTTCTGTGAGTCGAGTCTTTTCAGGATAGGATCTCCTGGTTAAACAGCAAACATCATGTCCCCTCATGTTTTCATTAAATGTGAGAGCACGATTGTATCAGTGAGAATGAGGATAACACTGTACAACTCACCAAGTTGAGAGTCTCACAAAAGGCTTTAAAGATAGCAGTACATAGGGGGTGTGGGAACGTGAGCTTTTCTTTGCTTTGGACTGAGAGGCTGTTTTCCAGCCCTTCCCAGTCCCCTGCTTGCCAGCAGGGACATTCCCAGGGTCACAACATATCTGCTGCAAAATTCTGGCTTGCTTCTGGAGGGGGGGACATTTCAAAGAGACAAAGGGTAAACATTCACCTCTTGCTGCTTGCAGAACAAAGGCTCTTTCTGTTTTCAAATCTATTAGGCAAATAAGACAAACTGCCAGAAAGATAATTTTCTTTCTGGGATGCAACATTTTAAAGCACATCTTCTACACCTGAGCTGAGTTGTGTCACCTCTAAATGCCTTGGAGTAGCATCCTCTCACCCACTTCATCATCCAATTATGAGTATTAATGGGACTTTGCAGAGTGCATCCATGGGAAAATGCACTGCATCTCTCGGTTTGTTTCCTTCACCGTGACACTGCCTGGGCACACTGTAGGCTTATTGGCAACAGCTCTTCTTCATTTGAGATGTGTGAAGCCATATTTACAGTACAACAGTTTTAATTACCAATACAGAAGTGATAAAAGGGAAGGAAAGAAAGGGATGATCCATAATTGCCTATTTTTGTCTCTGATCAGCAGGAATTCCATCAGTTTCCTCAGAATTGTTCCCCAAAGGAATGAAACGTATATAAATATGTAAGATGGGTTTTTAATTACTTAAAATTCATCAAAAGCAGTGTATGTTTCCATGACTAAAACCTTTCCTGGAGTCATGATAAACATCCCACAGAAAAATGGGGCCGCTAATTAGCAAAGAAAGTAAATTATGATCATGCACGGTGATATCCACGCTAATGGAGTCGGAACGTGCCAGTGTTAATTTTGTAAGAAAGGGAATTTTAGGACTTGGGCTGCCACACGAACCTCAAATGAACAAGGATGTGCTCCAGGATGTGCTAAATCCTCTCTGCTGACCATTGCCCTCAGCACAACAAAGGTAAATCCAGCCCTGTTGCTGTAGTGGGAGATTTAGGAGTAGGTTTTAAGGGATGCGAAGTGAAGCACTTGCTGCTCCTGGTGAAGCTGGCATCCAAATGTATCTGCTTTTCTGGTAGAAACTGGCAGTTCACTGAAGCCAAATCCCTTCCATCTGGAGCAGATGAGAAGTCTATAATTTTATACAGAAAGGAAAAAAAGCCCCCCAATAGTCCAACCTTCCTAAATCTTTGTAAGATTTGGAGGAGTGTCTGCCCTAATTCAGAACAGGAGTGATTTCTTTAAGAGCATAAAAACATCTTAAGATTGGAGAAATTGTTTCCCACACATCTCTACTTATGACTTTATTTCCAGATATAAGGCAATGTTATGTCTCTGGGTATTCTGGGAGTGTGAGCTCACTCTCAAAATGTTCCTTTTTTTAGCTTTGTTTGCATGAGTTTTCCTTGTATTTTGTAGTTGATTAGTTTAGATTGATGCAATTAGTGTAATTAAGTGTAATTATGAATTTTGGTGCAAATTCGTGTAATCATATATTTACAATGTGTAATTAGGTAATTACAATATGTAATTTGCAATATAAAATGTAATGTCATTATACAATGCTGATTAAATTTCATATAAAAAAAAGATGTCCTGGCACATGGAATGGATGATCTCAAAAGTTCATTCTTTTGGAATATCTTTAGGAAGTCCTTTCCAAATTATCCAACCCCTTCTATTTCCCATATGGAACCAGAATCCTGTGGAAATCTGATTTTATAAAACAAACATATTTCCTCATCTCACTGTAGCCAGCTGAAAAAAAATGCCCTCACCCTCCACCTACATTCTCCATCCTCTTTTCTATGTACAGACTTTAAAAGAAAAACAGACAAAAACAGCTCCAGTAAAACATGCCAACAAATTGCAGCAGCAGCAAAAGAGCAGTAACAAAGAGATTTATGTTTTGGAATTGTAATGATTTGTGCTCCGTTTTATCGAATCCATTTTTCTGTGTAATATTTAATCTCCAAGCAGGGCATTTAAAATGCAGCAATTAAATGCCTTTATATGTTGATGCATCTCTGAGGACCAAAGATGAAGTAAATGGATTCTGCATGTGCATACTCTGAGGATGTCTTCTGGGAAATGAAATCTCCATTTCAGCATCAGCAGTAAATATTAACTGAACACCTTCATAGTCCTCTGTGGTGTGTTCAGAGAGATTGTTCATCCCTGTGGAGGAGGACTAAAGGAATTCCTGTTGTGTTTGACACACATCTTCTCAAGATATTGAGGTTATTGGTCAGTGGATGTGATGATAGAAGGGAAAGTCACTGTCATGCTAACCTAGCAAACTATCTGCTGGTAGTTTGCATCAGCATCCAAAAAACCTAACTCCTGGGATTTGGCAATATCCCAGCAGGCATTGCCCTTCATCTGTAGGATCAAAAATCTGTTTAAAAACATCTCAATCTCACTTTAAGGTGTCTTTAGGCCATTATACTCCAAAGTTGTAGCAGAAATCTCAATTATCTTAACAAATTATTATTGTTTGCATAGGGGCCATGAAACTACAAAGCTCAACGTGCTGAAGCTGCTTGTTCTCTTGGAGAAAATGTGACTTAATGTTTATTTTGGTCAAAATAAACACACCCCCCTATTCATAGTAAATAAATGAAAAGACAACAAGGCACCATAAAACTGAATTTTAAGTTTGATGCTGCTGGCTAGAACAGGCACAAGGAGAGGTGGTTTCATCCATGAGATGAAACATCTTTGCCAAAACTGCAGAGGTTCTGTAGCAAAGGAGCAAAGGGTTTCATGAGCCCAAAAGGGGCCATGAGGTACTGTTCAGAGTCTTGAGAGACTTTGGATGCCAGCCAGCTTCTGGTGCCAAGCCCTCAGTGTAAGCCAGGGTATATCAGGGAAACTTCACTGCATCCTTGCTAGAAGGGGATGTGATTCCAAGCAGGCATGAAGCCAGCAGCAGAGCCTGAAGAGGGGCCATGTCATTTGCTGCTCCATGTTGACAGATTTCCACTGCAATCAACACCTTGGCACGGCCAGCACTTCCCTGAGCTCCAGAGGAGAGCACTACATCTAACCTGACTGCAAATCTGCTCGACTTGCCAAGGAAAATAGGTCTCAAGTTTCCAATAGCTGCATTGTGAACCACTCTGTGGAAATAGCTTTCCCCACTCTTTGGTTTCCAAACAGCGTCGTCTTCTCCACCCTTGAAACAGAGGTTTGAGCAGAATGTAGCCTTGACTTTTATCAGGGCTGAAAGTGAGGTATGAACAGTACCATAAGCAGAGAATAAGAACTGCTGAAAACAGAAGGAACTCATCTGCTGGGGCACTCTGCTCCTTAAAGCTCTTTGGAAAACAAGAAAATTCACAAAATCTCACTGAAGCACAAGGAATTTGTGCCACTGGTTTCCATTAATGCCTGAGAAGATTACCCGTGAAAATATCCACTGCACAGATGGGAGAGTAAATTGTGTAGCTCTGCTCTGAAATAAACATGGATGTTACCAAATAAAGGACAGGTTTGTGCATAGATCCTGTAAAAATCATTCTGTGATGTCTGGCTGTGAAGCAAGTCAGTGGGTTAGGTGATGAGAGGATTTGGACTACAAATAAATGCATGTAATTGAAAAAAAGAGGAAAAGCACATCTTTTGACAGCAGAAGTACATGCTAAGATAGGAACTACCCAAACCAGGAATTGCTTTTTCAAGATACAATAGAGTCCTTCAAAATGTCTGTCAAGAAAATAAGATTATCAAGATGGCTTTATCATTAGAAGAAGAGGAATATTAAAAGACCTCAGTTAGGTCTGAATAAAAAAGATAAATTTAAAGTAAACTGGCATTGGAGTTTATCCACGGTTGGGTTTGCAGTAATAAAGTCAGTGAGGGTATAAGCTGTGTGATTTACAGGCAGTAAGCTTCTGTAAAATTTACAAACTGCCGTTATAAAATGTCACCTTTTATGATGCATTCCTCTCAGCCTGCATATATAAAGGGCACTGCAATAGAAAGAGTAGCACAGGCAGAGCAGTTTTCTCTCCTACCTAGCCAGATACCTTTTTTTTTTGCTTTTCCAGCAGTAGCAGAGATCTATCATCTGATGACCCTGCACTTGGTTTTTTCTCATTAGTTTGTCTGTTTGTGTAGATACACTGCTGGCCTTGGCATTGTTAATAGAAAATTTAGGGTGGTTTAAATGAGAGTTTTGTGTAATATGCTCATGGATGAATAGAGGAAGACTCCTCCCACAGCCATCAGTGTTTATATAAAAGAAGGGCTTATGACAGAGTTGGGTAATTATCTGGTTTTTCTGCACTGATTTAATTGCTTGGTCTACAACTCTGCAAAGCTTAGGTGTGATAGGCCAAAATTAACCTTTTTCTTGATGCTCTGAGTTTCTCCAGCAGCTGACCTTGGGAACTCAGCATCCATTTCCAGCCTGGCTAGCTGAGTCCAGGAAACCTCCAAGAATGCCCCTCAAGGTGGCAAGTCTGTTACAAGGCTTTGCTGGCAGGGTGACCAGGCATTTTCACCACCCCTTTTGGACAAGTTCAGGTGCCATGGATAGGGATAATTTTGGCTGGTATTATCACGTTTCTGGTCAGCCTGGCCAGCAGGTGTCCAGGCTGAGCTCCTCAGCTGTGGTCTGTGGTGACTGAGCTCCTTTGGGGTCACAGCCTCGTCCCTGCTTCATGGCAGAAACACCCAACACATTCCTCTCATTTTCTGTGTCATCTGAGGGCATAATTCCTGCCCAGAGTTTCACTTCCAGGTGAAAGCTCAGATATTATTTTGTTGGGCTCTTTGCAGCCCAGTGTGACACAATTACCTCTGACCTAAGGGGAAAGTCCTGATATTCTTCTTTCAGTGCCAACAAAGAAGAAATACACTCTGAATTAGGATTTTAACAGGGTTGTATTCTGGAAGTTCAGGAAAATAAATCAATAATGGTGGTGATAAAACTGCAGTTTAATGGTAGCTGTTATAGTAAAACAATAGTCAGTGCACAGCCATTTTACCACCCTATGGTAATGGTTTCTAGAGTTTACTCTGACAGATTTATGGTCACCTTCATTTAATAATTTACTTCTCTTTAGCACAACCACCACCATTGTAAGTTTAAAATAAGCTCTTTTTAATTTTACTGCACAAAACCCAATAGGGTGCATATCTACTGCTTTCCTAGGAA
The DNA here is from genome assembly GCF_012460135.2 of Molothrus ater. NCBI lineage: Eukaryota > Metazoa > Chordata > Aves > Passeriformes > Icteridae > Molothrus > Molothrus ater. The sequence continues at coordinate 12,051,862 of NC_050480.2, read as the reverse complement.
AATATTTGAATTTCAAAATTTTCATAAGCAGAAAAACAAATAAATACCATTTAGGAACCACCTCTTTTGAAGGAAATTGGATGAGCCTCATCAAATTCAGCAGAGAAATGTGTCTGAGAGCATGCAGGATGGAGAGTCCTGTGTCTGTGAACCTGCCAGTAAACTCCAAGAGTGTGCTGTGCAATGAATAACAACCAGTGAACTGGTTTAAATTTCTCATAAAGTTGTGTTGCAGCAATTCAAAACTGGAAATTAGCAGAGTACTGGCATATGGGAGAATCCGGAGTGTCCTGGAAGGAGCAGTTTCATGTTAAGTCTATAAAGAAAACACAGACCAAGGGTCATGCCAGAACAACTCCACTGTTTCTGATGCCAGGGTGGACTAAGAGTGGGATCATTTTTCAGCACTGACTTTTGTGGGAATATTATGATTTGAAGTGGATTGAGTCACATATGAGTTAGAGAGTTACATGATAAGGACCTTGTATGCAAGAGGGACATGGAATAAATGTAGTAAAATCGAGTGGTATTAAAAAAAAAAACTAAGAAAACTTAGAAAATCAAAATGGGTAGGTGCTGTGGCTTTGAATGAAGACTTTTGAGAAGCTTTTTGAATGAGAACTTCAGTATTATGTGTTGTTCCTGTTGATACCAACTTTCCAGGCAGTGAAGCTGGTCTAAGGCTGGACCTTCCAGGCTCTCATGCACACAAAGTGCTTCTTCTCAAATCATGTTTCAGGGGTTGTGCTGATGCCTTGCTATGCAGAGATGCAGTGGGGAAGAGATCAGACTTGGGAAGTGCTGTGCCTGACTGGGGACTACAGCAATTTCATGGGAAAGGATGTGTCCTGTGGGGAAGGTGACAAAGTTTGGTGGCTGAAAGGTTCTAAAGAAGGAAAATTGTGTGCTCCTCTTGGCATTAGCAGCTGGTGTTTCTTTCTGCACTATCACTATCATTTCCTTGGATTTTGAGCTTTTGTGATGTGTTTTGTTCCTGGCCTGTGGATTTGAGTGTGATCACTGAAAGCCAGAAATGTGTTAAGCCTTCTAAAGGGGTTTACAGTAATTTGTGGTGGAGCCAGGTGAGCTTATAAAGCACAAGATTAATATTGCTGCACCACAGATTAGGTGACTTAAATCAGGATGGCAATGAGGCTCTGTGTCAGGACTAAAAATAGAGAATGGGCCTGTGGGTGCCTTTTGCATAAAGCCATCCTTCCTCTATGAATGTGCTGGCCTGGTCCTGTTGAAATAAATCCCAGCAATTCCACTGATTTTAATGACTCAGAACAGAACATGAGCACCTGCTCTTTCAGGTCTGTCTCCTGCACTAATATCTAGTTTGGATTTCCTTTTGCAGCATATGTTAAATGCTTGATAATAAAATATTTGAGCAAATCCAGCATTTTTTTTTCAATGGAATAACATAAATTAATGATGCATAGATCAACAGAATTATATTATTTCATCAGCAAATACAAGAGGTTGGCACTTCAAAGCACAAAACATTTAGTACAAATACATGTTTTAACCAGTTAGAAAGGCAAAGAAAAAAATCTTGATGTATGTTGGAGCATTTCTTCTCTGTATAGAGTTGCTTTACCAAATGTCCTTGAACACTGGCTAACCTCCTTCAACAACAAAGGACGTAGCACAAGTCTGTTTAGAATCAAGTTTCTTTCCTTCCTTGTTTCTGCTGTCTTGAGGACTAAATGATATTAATTTACACCAGAATACTGAACTTGAAGCAAACATTTCTATACTATTGGGGACTGAAGTGCTTCAAAGCCATATTTGTGGTATGGATGGATGGGCAAAAAGAGTTTTAGGTGTGATGAAAACACCTGTCTGATATAATTTCTTTAATTTCACCTGCTTACTCTACTATTTTACGTCCCCTTCCTGTAAAAGGAGAAGTTAGAGAATTAGGCTGCCTGTCCAAATCCAAATACTGAGTTTCTGTGCAATATGTACATGCCCGCACACTATTTTTCCACAGGTTCTCCCTATCTTCAGTGCACAGAAGAGGGGTGCTCAAAGAATGAGTGCATGTTTTCTAGTTCTGTTTTTCTCATTGCTCCCTGAGCAGCCCCATGAATTATTTGCACACACCATTCAAACCTAACTCAGCAATTGAAAATAACAGTTGTTATTTTCCTCCTGGGCTCTCCTTTAATGTTCATTGCTACTGTACCTAAATGCTTCACAAATATTAAGGCACTTATTTTTATGCCATTCACCTGGACATGCAATAACTCCACTTTACTGATCATGAAATGCAGTTCAGGGAAAGAGGTTAAAAATATCCCCATCTGCATACCCAGATGGAGGCATGGGAGTTTGGTTCTCAGCACACCCAGACTGTTGCTCTCAGCTGGAGCTGCACAAGCTCCAGCCTTCTGTCACCATGGCTCCTGTGCCTTCCTAGACACCTGGTGGTGCCCTCATTGCCAGAGCCACTGGGAGTCTGCTTGACAAGGGTGGGGAGGGGGTACAGATTTTCAAGGGGGCAGGGAGGCTCTAACCCTTCTGAAAATTGGGTGTTGAGATGCCTTGAGCTGGTATCACCCAGCCATGATCCTCATCATGTAGGTGGAGCTCATCTCACAGCCTCATGAATCCCTGCTCCTTCTGCAGGAGAGCAAGGAATAAACAATCTGTGGGGACACTCTTGGCTTTTCCTTGGCACTGCAGGATTGTGTGGCTGCTCAGTTTCCATCTCAGTTTTGTGACCCAGCTCCAGATAAAACTGGGATAATCTAGGAATATTTGAGAGGAATTACAATTAATATATGAAGCTAATGGAGTCTTGGGATTTTGGTTGTTAATTGCAGCCCCGAGATGTGTGGAATGTCTCTGTTTCAGCCTGCGCGTCTGAAGAACGAGTCAGAGCTCTTCACTTTTCGGTCTTGAAGTTGTTTATTAATTCTTGTCTATAAAATTTTCTTTCTGCCCAGCCGAGATCTGCTCAGCAGGGCAGCCAAAGGCACTCTGACCACCCCTGAGGCAGTGTTGTCATTTTATACTACAAACTACGTATAACACATTTACACTTAATTCCCAATACCTATCACCTGTGTTAGACAGTGCACTTCTACTCTAAACCAATCCCACATCACTGCAGAAAATGGAGACCAAGAAGAGGAAGAAGAAAGGCTAGACACGCCCAAGTTCCTCCATCTTGTCCCCATAACGCCCATACCAAAAATCCTAAAATCTACATTTTCACTCTGTGATAACTTTATTATTATACTATTCGAACTTCTGTGACTTTCAGGTCCTCATACAAAGCTGGTAATTTTCTCCACGGGTCAAAATCAAATCCCCAGGTGCTCTGGGCTGCATGCCAGGGTCTCTGAGTCCCCCAGTGGGGTCCTCAGCAACTGTGGACACCTGGAGGGATGTGCTGAGTTCTGACAATGGAGTGCCTGCATTTGGCCTGGATCAAGGTGCCTGAGTGTGACCTTGAAGATGGTGCAAATAGTTCCTGTAGGCACTTCTTGCAAATAGATCAGCTCTTGTCAAGCAGCATGCTGGAAGTTCAGAAATGCCTCTTGCTATGTGTCTTCTTGTTATACAGTGTTCAGTGCTCAGTGAGGGTGTCCAGATGGCTGGCTCCCTCAAAACCACTGCAAAATACTTTTCCAAATAAACAGCCTGGAGATGCTGCTGAAACCATAAAGAAATCTGCAGGATGACATGGTTTTTACATGTCTGTGGGCTGCAGAAAAGCCAGAAACAGAACTATTCAGAATTGATACTGCTCTGGAAGAAACCTCCCCATCAGAGCTGTGGGTTAAAACTTAGCAAATAAAATTTGTAATGCATAAGATCCATTCTGGTTACAGGAGTTTCCTCAACAGCTGTTGAGCATCCACACTGACACATATTCCCAGCAGTTACCAACCCAATGTGGATTTTGGACTGCAAAATCAGGCAGAATCACAGCACCAGGTGGAATGGCCTCAGGCCACTTTCTGCAGCCCAGTGAGCCTCACACAGGCTCTGAAGTAATTTCTGGGAGCCTTTGAATGACTTACAGAGAGGATATATTAAATATGCCTTAGGGGAAGGAAGGCAAAAGACTGAATTATTCTAAGACCTGCAGAAGTAATATTCAAATGTCTAAGGAGTGCTCTGGTGTCCTGAATTGAACCAGAGGAGGGGATCAGTTTTGTTATGGCTGATGGGTCTCAAGGCATCAGCTAAACTTTCCCTCTTGCTCCTACAGAGGAAAGCCATTTTCTTGGCTTAGATGAGGGGGAACCTACCTGAATAGTAGCAATATTTGCACAGGGCAGCAAGAACACTTGCTACAGGGATTAAAACTCCCCACTAAATTCTGTGACCATCTGCCCCGCAAAGAAATAAGACAGAAGCAGGATTAAGGCACTTTAGGAAATTGGCTGGTTGTCTGGTTGTTCTGAAGATATTCTGAAGACCTCTGTCCCCTAAATCGTCTATTGAAGAGGTAAGCACTTTCCCCCGCCCCCACAATAGGTTTTTGCTACTCTTTCATTCTAACCAGTGAAAGGAACAGCTGTTTCTAGTGGTGCCAGAGAATTAGGCAAATGGTGGGTTAGTTGCTTCTGAAGAAGCCTCTGTAAATCATCAATGGTCACCCAAGAAACATTTAATTTTCATAGTTAGCAATGAGAATTCGGACCAAACTTGTGAAAACATACAACTTTAAAAACCCACATAATTTTCTGATAAGTTAAAGGGATAGGGGAAAAAGACACTGGGATGACAACCAACCAGGATTTCTAACAAAAGGCAGTAACTGCTGAGACAGAAATAAAAACCATCAAAACTCAATTTTAATATCCTGAGACTGTCAGCCTTTTTCCTGACTATAAAACCGTTCTACACATAATTCCTTGATTTCGTTTTTCAGGATTAGATGTAGTTTCTACCACAAAGGTGGTTACTATCACAAAGGTTACTGTCACAGAGTTCCACAGCAATGCCTCCTTTTCACTGTGGAGGATTTTAATCTGAAATTATTTATTTGGTGAGTTACAAACCACAGAAATGGATCAGATTAGGGAATGTGGAGAAGTACTAATGCAGATAACTCTGCCAGGTGGTTCAATCTGGGATGAATTTGAGGGTCATCATCAAGAAAAATCCCTTGAGTTTCAGCCTTGGGGCAGCGAGATCCATTTTATGCAGGACATGGAAAGCGGGTTCATCCTGCAGAACAGATGTTAGTACAGATGTAGTACAGGCTGAGAAAATAAACCAGCTCCCAGTGTGAGTAGTGCAGGCAGTGCCTGGATGTGTACCCATCTGGCAGCTCATGGAGATAGGAGCAGAGATGTGGTGGCTCTTGTGCAGTTTCAGCCCATTTCTATGGTGAGTAGAGAAGTGGCTTCCCTCCAGCTGGGCTTAAAAAGTGGCTCCATGTACATTTCAAGTCACAGTCAGTGTCAAGGAATATGCATGTGGAAACACAGGACTTGGTACCTTTGGCAGTGATAGGTAGAGAAATGTGTGGGTGACAATCCTGTTTTTACATCAGCACTGCAGAAAAATGTGTTGTGCCATATTGCAGTAATGACTTACATGGCATCAGCATTCCTTGATTTTTGCAGCCATGGCATTGCTGAAACGAGAGAGTTTTTCTGTCAATGTATTCTTAAATGTTTTTTTTCCCCAGTCTGAGCTAAGTGTTCTAAAGATTTTATGTTGATTTCAGACAGTTCAGTCTCACTGTCTCCTGTTACCTTTGTGTAACAGGAACAGCTACCTTAAACTGAGTAGTTTCTGGCTTCTGGCTGGGTAATTTAAAATTCTCAAATGGGAAGACTGGAAGATAGCATTTGCTAAATAATTAATCACATATGATCTTGTTTGCCGGGTGAATTTTTTTACTCGTGGGGATAAACGTATGCTTGCATGAAGAACAATCCTTTGCACTAATCTGTCCAGACAAAACTTTGTTGTAGCCAATATCAAACATCATGGGAAATCAACATGGCTGCAATGAATAACTGTTAAGAATATAAATGAGGGTGCTTAAGTTTTTTTGAGTTATCTGAAATCCAAGCTGAATGCAGCAGCTGCCCTCAAAGAATGATTTTTAAAAAATATATAAATAATTCACTGTGTGCACAAAGCCTGCATTTTATTTCTATTTAGCTTTGGATTGCTCAAGTTTATTTTTCTGGTATTTGGGAGGTGTGGAAGCATAATATTGGCACTATCATTGCAAGCAGAGATGTAATTCTGGGAGTGGTGGGAGAGCTTGACTCATGCTGTGATTTCTTCCAGAGAGCTTGAACCATGACAGCTTCTGGTCTCCTGTTCTCTCTGCTCACCCCTGGAAAAGGCAGGAAGCAGGAAGAGTATTTGATGGACAGGGAAGGGAGGCCAAGGACTTTTTTGTACCTTGTGATCCTGCTGAGGGGAGGCAGCCATGGCTCTGAACAGCTCTGGGCAAGAGCTCAGGTTACACTCCTCCATTCCTCCAGAATGTGTGGCACAGCTTGCAGTGCAGCAAACAGGCAAACCTCAAAAAGGGAAGCAAAATGCTGCCCTTCCTCCAAGAACTTATCAGCTCATGCAAGGGATTTAAAATACCTTTAGGAGTTTTTATTGGTACTCCAACTTGCTATTCTCTTCACATGCCCCTTCAGTCCCCAAATAGCATCTTAGAGATCAAAAAATCAGAGCCCCTGGCCCTCCTGCTAGCATAATAAGATTTGTTTCCTGTTTATTGGAGTGTGTCTGTGCGTGTTTAGAGCACTGAGGCTGGGAGCAGGGGCTGAAGGGAGCTGATGTCAAGCTGAAGGACCTGTTTTCTTCCTAAACTGCTGGGAACGCATAATTATAATCGGCACCTTAAAATTTCAAAGCATCTTTCAGAATTGCTTCCACTCCATAGCAATAATTATTGCTGTACAGTCATGAGGAAACATCACATTCAAGAACGCTGGGTGTAGTTCACTTGATGAGGACATGTGTATTCAAAGACTAAAAGAACAATAAATGGAGTTATTCCTCTGAAGGCATTGAAATTCATTTGAGCTGATGGCCTCAAATGTGTGTTTGTCAAATGCAGGTAATGTTCAGTTATACTGTAAATCACAGACTACCAGAGCTGGTGCATACTGATGTTTCATGAAAAGGATGTGCTAATGCTGCTTCTGCTTGATTTTGTCAGCTCTATTTAGCCTTATATTGGTTGTCTGTCTAATAGTGGACTGAACCTGTATAATTTAATGTGTTATTCCTTATTAAATGTAGATATGGTTTGGCTTGTAGCAGAAGTGTGAGAACATGTCAGAACCTGAAGGCTTAAGCTAATTTCACTTTTTCTTATCTTTTATCAAAAAATTAAGCAGTCTATCCTTTCTGTCTGTTCCTATAGTCCTGAAAAGGTGGTGAGCTGAGCTCACATTACAAGTCAGGGTCTTAACCATCCCCTGAAATAATTGTGGTTTTGCTAACACATAAAGCATTTAATTAAAAGGTTGAAGGTTTATACAACCCTTCAAACTGGGCAACTGCCTCCAGTTTTTAATCACATTTTTGAAGTAGAAATGGAAGAGTCTGTGGGAGTTTATTTTCACTGTAATAAATATTTCTCCTGGATGGTTGTTCTAGGGACTCAGAAAATGAGTGGGCTTCTCTAGGGTCTCAGCACAGGGTTTGTGTGATCTTATAAAATCAATGGGATTAATAACTGGGCTTGAGCTTTGTTCCCCACCAGTAACCTCCAGCATTGGCTGAAGCCTCCTGCAGCCTCCAAAGGGAGTACTGGCCATGAAAAGGCAGTGTTTGACTACCTGAATCACTGGTGTAGCATTTGTTCCACCCCTTTTTGGCCTGTATTTAAATTCCATGTCTGCTGAAATGTCTTCTCAAAGTGTAAACAAATTGCTGCTGGGGCTGGAACAAGCTGCCCCTTCCCAAATGAGCCCTGGGAGGTGTTTGGGTGAGCCCCAGCCAGAGCTGAAAGACACAGAGGGGAGATCTGGTAGGCAAAGCAAGGTGCTCAAACAATTCTCATCTTCCAGGACACAAGCTGAATAAGTGTATCCATCCTTTTGGAAACAGCCTGGGAAGCTGATGAAAGGAACTGGTAGTGCTAGAAAAGAATTAAATAACCTAGAAGTGCAGCTTTGGCTACTGAGGGAAATATTCAATTTTGATTTTTGAGAAAATAATTTGTTGCTCAGTATAATTTTGCCTGAAGTTTTCTCCCACTGTTTCTGCATTTGGGAGAGGGTATGTGGGAAAATTAGGTTCTGTCCAAGGATATGAGTTTGTCTGAAGGCCATTCATGAGCGTGCATGTCACTAAGAAAGCTCTGGGTTCCCTCTTTATGGCCTTCTGCCGTTTACTACCATGAAGAAAAAACATGAGATGTGTTTAGCATTTGGGGTTTTCATATGTCAAAACTATGAAAAAAAAGGGGATGCAGAGAGGGACCAGACCACACTACCCACTGCAAGTCCTGCAGAATTTTGCCTCCACAGACACTGCTCCTTAGCTCAGTTTCTTGGGTTCATCAGTGCAGCTGTGTGACAAAACTTTGCAGGAGGTGTCCCCAAAGGAGTTTGGTTTTGACAGTAACCTGCAATAAGTTGAGGAATGTCAGTGAGATGGTCTCCAGACTGTCAGAGATAAACAATTAGGGATAAAAATCTCGCTTTTATTTTTTTGCCGTTTTATTTTTTGATCTATAATTGGCTTCTAATTTCAACATTTTAAAGCATTTTAAACATCCAACCTAATGTTAATTGACTCACAGTTGGGTAACATGATGAGCAGATGCCACTTACCTGTTCCTTGGCACCCCGAGCAGATACCACCTGCCTTCTACAAGGCATCATAAACAGATTCAACCTGTTCATTGGCAATGTGAGACAAAAACACCTTCTGTGCTCCCTGGAAAAATGAGGAGTTGCCACTTGCCCTCTGCTTATTGTCTTGAACAAAGAGCTGGCACATACTTTCTGCCTTGTGTCAGCAGGAGAGATCAGAGATTGCCATTTATCTTAGATGCACTTTCACCTTTAGGTGCACGTGGTGTCTCACCTTTCAAGAACAATTAGGTGCAGAAGAAACCATCCCAGCAGTTACAGTAGTGCTGTATTTGTGCTTGGAAGCCCAGTCTCAGATCTGTTCATGAGGCTGCTAGATTTTCCCATAAGTAAAAGTTCAGGAAAGGTGCCAGCTGAGGTTAAGTAGTTTGTTATCATTTAACTTGGCTTGTGAATTGAATTTATGGTGGTGTTGTACAAAGCTTGAAGGATCTCTGAGTGTTTTGGTCAGAGGTTCTTGATGGTTTTGAGATTTGCTTTCTCCCTCAACTAGCTAATCAATTGGTGGCCGAAAAAGGAGTTCAGGTTGCAGTGAATACAAATGTTGGCTGGAATGAGCCACTGGCAGCTCCTTTGCAGCAAATGGAACCTGGAGAATTTGCTCATGCTCGAATTAAAAGCTTGAACAGACATAACCCAAAAAGTCTGGAGAGCAAACCAGAATGTCCTGGAGGTGTTCTAGCTGTTCTGTGAAATGATGTGAGAAGGACAGAATTCATCAGGGATTGTTCTGAGTGAAAGACTCTCAGTTTCATTCTCATCCATGCAAGGTATGCAAAATGGGAAAGCACTGTCCATTATTTACGTCTTGCAGGTAATCAGTCCCTGGTGCTGTGGCAGAGAGAGTTTTCTTAACCAATCCCTAAGGCTATGTATTTCATTTTATCTTTCTCCACAGCTCTCCCTTTGCTGTCAAGCAGTAAATACACTTGTTATGTGTCCTCACTCCAGCAAATGACAGATCTTACCCTTAAGTATTATCTCTCATTAAGATGTCACTCGTGCCTCTCCTGCCCAAGGCAGCAGCCTCCAATACCTTTGTCTTACTGGCACTGAAAATGCTTCCCTGTCTTCTCCCATGCTGCCTTTCATTCCTGAATACACTTCCTGTAAAAATTCATAAACCCCCTCAGTATTTTCCTTTAAATCCCTTTTAAAAGCTCTCCTAGGCCGTGCTACCCACAAGAAACTCCTTGATTACAGACCCTTGGGTGTAGAGACCACAGCTCCTTGCAACGACCTTGGTGTTTTCTCCCAGCAGCTGACAGAGTTCTGTACTGCCTTCATTTCTTCTCCTGTGTGAATAGTGGAGTTTTACTATGACCCAGGCTGGATAGAGCTCCTGCAGACTTGGAGCAGATGCTGCAGAAGTGTTTGCCTCCTGGAGAGGCCAGAGGAAGCTCTCCTGGGCCTAAACCAGAGCCTAAACCAGAGTGGCAGCCCAGAGGGATGGCGCGCATATGCCTTGTTCGAGCCAGGACAAAACCATCTCAATTTGTTTTTTCCTGTTGCCAAATTAAAGCTCAGTTCCAGCTTTGCTCTTCTACACAGCTGTTACAATTAGAAGCTGGGCCCTCTAAACTACTGATGAGCTTTATTTTAAACACTCATGGTGCTGGGAGAGCAATGTTAAGGTGTGCAGCGAGTGTCCAGCAAGCCGTGTGGGCAACAAGATGCAGCTAATACAGAATTTCTGAGCATGCAGGCATCTATTTGAGCAAGCTCTTGGGCACATCAAACTGTCACATAAGATTTCCGTGACGAGTTGGCATGAAATTCAAATTATGGGCAACTCTTGCTTTCCAGTCTGCTGACAATTTATTGGGAATTGCTCTGAGTCTCTGCTGCAGGCCACTCCTTTAGCTTAACATGACCTGACAGACAGTACCCAGTGCCGTGCTTCATGACACAAAACATCACACAGTGCCTCTGAAGAGAGAAGGGGGCAGTCCTGGGGGTGGAAATGCTTTTTAAAGTCTTTATAGGGAAAGAAGAGTCTTTATTCACAAACGCTTAGGATGGAGGCACTTGGCTTTAATTCCCCTCTATATCCTCAGGAAAATGGTGATGTGCTTCTAATGCAAAAATTGCCACCAGTACCATCCTGCACCATGGGACAGGGGGATATTCAATGACCAAATCAATTGCTTGCCTTGTGGCAGCACAGTGACACCCTCAGCCTGGGTGACAGCTCCTGGGGCATTACACACCGGGCATGCCCCAAGAGCAGCAATTCCCAGACCGGGCTCATATGGCTCTCAAATGGAAACATGCCTCCAGCCCCTTCTTCTGCAGTACAAATGTAAATTGCACTTAAACTCTTCTTCCTAATTTAATTAGGAAATAATTTAAATCTCAGCTTTCTCTCCAGGTCAGAGCTGCATGTGCTGCATCAGGAAAAGACCGTGCCCAGAAGGGCAGTTTGGCACAACCATCTCCTTTGTGTATGAAATATCTAACTGCATTTCAGACTTCATTATAATTTATCTTGCTACTCCCTTCCCTGCTTCTTTCCCCCCACTATATATTAGGTCCTAAAAAGCCTGCAAACTCACACAGCTTAATATGTCATAAAACTTTTTGCTACACTCTTTTACAAGCAAGTTTCAAATTAGATCAAATGAGAAACTTAGCTGACTCTGCTCAATATCTCAGCAAGCTTGGGTCCTCCCAGAAGGTCTGTACCTATAAATACCACATTTCTGCAAGCTCAGTAGCACAGCATAGACATGCAAATGTGAGCTGGCCTCCCTGAACCTGGCAGTGGCAAGCACACCAGCTGCATTTGCGGGCAGTTGCATTGCATAGAGAGCAGGCACTTTGGAGCAGCTCCACCTGAAATGATCTGGGAAAGCCACAACCCTCTGCCTGACCACTGTGCCAGGAAAGATGTTGGTGGGTCCCTAGAAAGAATGAGTGTGCCTTTTCCAATTTCACCACAGCTGTGGAAATAGGAAGGCACGGCACTTTTTTGGCCAAGGGTGTGCCAGCAGTGGTGGGGAGGGATCAGGGGCTGCTGGTGTGATGAGAGCAAGGAAAGTGCAGTGTCAGTGGCCTTGCATGCAAAAGGCTGTGGGGCTGTAGGAGGGAAAGGGTGCTCTGCATTCAGCAGCTGTGCTGGTCTGTCTGTGCAGAAAGTGGCAGCCTGCAGGTCTGGGGATGTGGGCTCATGATCAGCTCAGTTCAAAAGCAGAGTCACGGTAAAGTGATAAGGGAGTCCTGAGGCATCATTCCAACTGAGTGGAATTAAGGTCTTATGTGGATTTACATTCATTTACCAGTTTCTGACTTTCAAGACGTGTCTTTTCCTGAATTTAAAAGTTCCATCAACCAACCTCAGCTCTTCACTTTGCAAATCAATCCCTCCTTCCCTCTCGTGGGAATAAAATTGTTATTTGTAAGAGCGAGGATAATACAGGGAGCTGTAATTACCATCCATATTTTCAGTTCATGCTACAACAGGGTGAAAAGTCCATGTAATTTTTGAGTGTTCTCCACCCTCTTCTGTTTATACTCTACTGGTAGTGAAACACATTCAAAAATCTGCCACAGACCAGTTTCCTCATTTGAAAAGTCCTGCCTATTTTACTCCATGGAGGTGGTGATAGCTCTCTGAGTACTTGATGCAGGTCCCTCTCTGCCTGCCTCTTGCAGCCCCTTTGGCCCTGTCCCCAAGAGCTGATCCCTGGCTGGTGGAGTTCAGCTGCTGCTGAGAGCAGCTCTCGTTTTTCCCTCCTGACAGAGATGTGCCAGAGCTAAGGTGAACACTCGTGGATTAAGTCCCTAATTAGAAACATGGTTTCAGTGTACAACTCAGTCTAGGACAGGTAGGAAATGATTTTCCAGATCTAAGCCTGTGGAGCTGCAAGGATGAGGCCCAGGGGCCTTCCAAGGGTGGGAACACAGCACATACAGCACATGCAGGACATGAGTGTAATGTCACATGGATGTGCCTTCCAAAGTCCAGCTCACAAGAGGGAGCAGAAACCCTGTAGGATTCAAGGACACCTAGGTCCAAGATCTTACAGGAACTCCCCATCCTTTTGTTTGTCAGATAGAGGAAAGGAGAACATGAAAGTTTCTATGCTGTTATTCTTCCTATCTTGCTTGGCTCCCTACCCTCACATTGTTTTTAAGCTCTTCTTAAAAATCTCTTCTTAAAAGGAGCTTCTCCTCATGTTCCCCTCTGTTCTACATGGGAGTTCTCTGTGTTTTTCAACCCATCTCACGTCCCATTTTCAACCTGTCTCACATCCCATTTTCTCCTTGTGCCCATCCTATATTTTCTCCCCCTTCCCTAATCCCTCCCTGCAAGGATTTGTTTGTCACTTTCTCTTTGAAAATACTTCTAAGCATCTTCTGTTCTTCTCAGAACACATCTCCCCCAGATAAAATTCTGTAATAAAACCCCTTTTGACAGAGTCAGGCTGTTGCAACATTCATTTTTCTTTCCCAGGCTGTGAGCTGACCCTGACTGGGTGTAGGTCAGATTTGGTGGCTACTGCACATGCCCCCAGGCTACCCAGTGGCTGTGAAATCTGGCAGCTAGACAGCCCTTCAGCTATTTGGCCTGCATTATGCAATTTGTTTGGTTTATGAGCACTATCTCTGCACAGAACTTATCTCTTCCCTGGGTGCTGTTGGAAATGGTGCTGTCATCAGGTGTGTCAGTAGATGCCATTAACTGAAGTAACTGTTATTTGACCCCATTGTGTGGGAAGTGTGAGAGTTCAAGGAAGCCTCTGAAGATGACTGGGCTGTCACAGTGACAGATGGAAAGGATGAGATCTGACTGCCTGATCCTTGGGTGGGTATTAGAAGGACACTGTGGTGCTCTGTCAACCTGTCACTCCTTTCAGCTGTGCTCTAACGTCTCCAGGTGGAGCTCAAACCCTTTCTTGTACAGGCTCCAGGTAAAATAAATTAGCACCTGAGTACTTTGAATACTGACTTTTAAACAGAAGAGCTTGTTCCCCTTAACTTGGTTTGTGCATCTTTGCCTCTGTCTTATAACTGGTGTTTTCCTCTAGTGGTACCAGTCAGATTTAGCTGGGGAGCTGAGTCAGGAATTGTGAATTTCTGGAGATCTTCTCACAGTTCTGGCTGTGGCTCAAATAAAGATGCTGACTTTGGGATAGATTCACCATCCCCATGAAAGAGAGTATCTGATGATAAAGGTAAAATTGGTGGTATGGAGGGAAATGAGCAAGTGGCATTCACCCATCAAAGGGTCTCTGGGGCCACCTGTGATAGTGATAGAGCTCCTTCTTTAAATGGAGTCTTTAGGTGGGCATATCTGGGGCTCAAGGCAGAGCCTTAGCTGATAAAACATCAGCTTTACTGGTCTGGAAATGATATTTGGAGCCCTTTATCAATGTGGTAGCTTAGTTCAAATTAAATTAATTAACTCATGTGATAAAATCTGAGGTAGATGCACTCAGGTGTATTCCTGACTTCATGAAAAGGGAATGAAATAAAAACCTTAATTATTCTAGCTCTTAGAAGTGAAATGAAATAAATTCTATTTTATAGGGTTTTCAAACTGGATGATCAAAATTCTTATTGTCTGATATAGCAGACAATAAGAATGATGGGACAGTGGACTGGATAATGAATGTCATCTAAACACCCAAAACAGTAGGCCAAAACCTCCTTCTCTGCATTTCAAAAGCATCAAGTTTTTCCTCAAACCTATTAGTGTGCAAGGGCTGTGCACAACTGAGGTGCAAGATAGTGGAGACAAAGAATCATATTCCTGACATACTACTGATTCCTTAAAATGCTCTAAAATTAATTCCCTATGTCTATGTATCAGCTTATAACTTCAGTTTCATAGCCTTGAGCTGAGTAATTATCAATAAAAATAGCGTGTGGTTGACTTAGAGATCAAAATCTGTGAGTGGGGTATTGCTGCTAGAGGGGTGACAATTCCTTCTACAGCTGGCTGGAGCTTTTGGCTTTGGAGTAAGCAGTGGCACCTTATGTTCTTGTTCTTCACTATTTTCTTTCACTCTTTTTTTTTTTCTTCTCTTTTTTTTTCTTTTTATTTTCTTTTTTTTTCCCCCAATTTCACAGTTCTCTGATTATCACACACACTCTGTCACTGCCTTTGTCCCCTGTGGTTCAGCTCTGGGTCACCTACTCCTTCCCACTCTTGCACATCTGTTCCCTTGTGATTCTCTGCTTTCTCCTCCACAGAGCAGCAACGAACACAAGCAATCAGCTTCCTCTCTTTCTGCCATGAAGGTCTCAACCAAATATCTTAGAAGAAAAAGGGGCAAACAAAAGAGCCTGGGATCCTCCTTTCCTTGCTGCCGAGTCCATGGGATGCTCTGGTGGGAAGGAGATTGGCAGGCAGAGAAGGGAGGCACCACAAGGGAGGCAGCTCAGAGATCCCTCCTTGAGGCATCCCTGGGGACTGGATTCAGTTCTGTCTGCTCCTCTCTGTTTCTCTGCTCTCCTGGGAGCCTTTGCTCTTGGTCACTGTCACAGGCAGTGAGCTGAAGAGCCCCTGAGTGGCCCGGCAAGGCCAGCCCTGAGGCTGCCTGCAGTGAGCAATGAAACTCTGCTGCTCACATCCCTCAGGCACTGGAGGGGACCTAGGCTCTTTGTGAACCACAATATTTCTTCCTCAGAGGCAGAAAGGGGCTCTCAAGTCAAGCTCTGGCCTCCTGAGGGCTTGCACAAGCATTTTCAGCCACATCCAGGCAAAGTTTCACGTGGATGGCTGAGTCTTGCAGCTCTTTTCACATTAGAGGGATGCTTCTATCTGGCCACAAAGAAGTGATAGAACAGGGAGAGCATTGTGAAATACTTGGCATCTTTGTTCAAGTTGTCTTCTCCTGGCCCTGGGAATCAGAGGTGTGCCACTGGATACAGTGCAGCGTGTGGAACTGTATCTTGTTTTAGGAATAGCCCATTGAGAGTGAACCTGCAGGGCAGGAATGCAAACATGTGAGGCATCAGTGGGTGAACCAGGGCATGTGAAAAGGAAACAGCAGCAGAAAGAATAGGAAATAAAATATTCTGGGGATTATTTTAAGATAAGCCCATGGTGTATTAGAAGGAAAACATTAAATTTATCAAATTTGGGTTCTAATCCACTAAAGTCAGTCCTGTCCTCACTTTAAATGCTGCCCAAAGCAAGTTTCAGTGCGTGCTGAACTTTCTTCAAAACAAACAACAACACACTGATAGTTCAGAGCCATGGTCATCCTCACATGTTACCAACTTTTTAATATGGTACTATGTTACTATCTTAACAAATATATTACTGTGTTCTGTAGAGATGCAGAAACTGGACTTCATTGCAAAGGCAATTTTTTTCTATTCCCACAGTAATTTTCTGTAATCAGTAAATTCTGACCAAATATTTAGTCTACAGACTGATTTTTCTTCCAGAAGTAAGGCAAAAAACTGGGTACTGAAAAATAAGCTTATAGGAATGGCTGTGATAATCTGATTTTAGAACTATCACTCATCATTTTCTTTACACTGAGAATGATAGACAGGTAAGAAAATATCTTGGCTGTAGCTCTCTATTCCAGCTGGCAGAAAGAATTCTCTTACCTTCCACCAGAATTTCCAATAAATCTATATTTAGTATCGTTCATAGTCTATCACTTGATGAAATTACTTTCCTTCGTGAATGTGCAATAAAGTCTGACAGTGAAATATGTGAGAACATTAAATTCTCAATGGCCATGTTATGAGCAAAGGTGATCCAACAAAAAATAATATACTTTAAGGAGCAGACAGCAGGGCCCTGTCTCTGATCTCATTGACAAGGCTTAGCAGTGGTAGACCTCTCTTTACATTATAAAATCATTCATTTATATGGATGTATGGGAGAGAAGTTCTTTTTTCTACAGATGTGCTTCTCCTCTCCCACACAACATTTTGAATGTTTGATTTTACTAGTGTGAAGTGTATTATTTTTTGTTAGATCACCTTTGTTCATGAGGTCTAGTTCAGTGTAAAGCCAGAGATAGAAATTTATGAAAGAAGAGAACCAATGAGTTGAGTGGTGCAGGCTGGAAAAAAACTATTACCAACCCACCCAGAAAAAATACTCCCCTCAGGCAGACTATGATTTCCCCTATCCCATTCCCTATTAATGTTTGGAAGGCTAAAATTCTGCTGTTTCTTATAGAGAGGAGAATTTTACTGTTGGTAGTCAAGTTCCTCTGAGTCCCTGGTGGTTATTATCTACTCCTCTGATGTGGTTAAAGATCTGCTTCTATTTTAAGAAGTAAGAAAAAGACTAGAATTTACTTGAGGATTAGGGTTTAAAGGGATTGATGTGCTCACGTGTCTTTTCTTATATCTGGGTATTTTACATATTCTCTTATTACCTCCACTCTCCCTAGGAAAACTGTCCTTGCACAGCCTTCTGCTTTTCTCTCTCTCTCTCTCTTTTAATTGTGTGTGTTTATTGGATTTCATTTCTGGAGGAACCCTTACAGAAAGGTTTTTTCATATCCTAGTTAAAAGGTGCTACCCTTTTATCACCCAGCTAAGGCTGAAATCCAATCTGAGCCCTCCCATGGGGTGCTCTTTATTTATGGTGTCATTACAGTTTGTTTCAGAAGAGCAAACCCTCTGCAAAACTTCCAGGATACTTATCTGGCAAGGATTGTCACTTAGTCATGGCTGGCCTCCAATCTGATGCCTTAAATACTAGCCTCACATAAAGATAATGCTTTTAATCAGAAAAGGGAGACAAGCTGTAGGAGCTTGTTCACAGTATCTGTCAGCAGGGAGCTGTGGTGGAATCAGGACAAAATCAAAGTCTTTGTTAGGAGAGGCTCAGTCCCTGGGCTCTGAAGGCTTTTGGAACAGCAGGACCAGGTGACTGCCCAAGCTTCTCCTCACTCCCTGCTCCCACCCTGCAGAAAATGCCAGCCTGGGGGTCCTCAGCCCTGGAGAGAGAAGAGGGGCAGGGGTGAGGGCTGCAGAAGTGCTGGTGGGCTACAGATCTGCACTCCAGCACTGCTTGGGCTTTGGAAGTTTGCTGTGGCAGAGGTGGGAGCTGATGAGCCAACAGAGCTCTACTGCAAACTGTCTGAGGTTCATCAGCTGCTGTGGGAATTGTGGGCCAATTTGTTTTTCCTCTTCTTGCAAGCCAGCACTGGGTTTTCAGAGGAAAATGTTGGTTCAGGGAATTTGGAAATAGCTGATTAACCTGGTTTGCTGATTGCTTTTCAATTGCAGCTGACATTTCTAAAGTGATATTACGGGTTTAGTTTCAACATTTCCTCTTCTATAAGGGATCAGATAAGGACAGACAGAATTACTCATTGCATTAGGGAAGGATTTACATATATGACTGTAAATTCCTGACTGGTAAATATCAGCCACTTTTGCATTGTGATAATTCTACAAGCTTGGAGTGATATACTGCTGATGTATGAAAAAAAACTCTTAAAAATAGTCAGCCTAATATCCAACCCAGATTTCTGAAGTAAACATAAAAGCATAGTAACTTTCCTGAGATTGATGAAATTCTATTGGAGTTAAACATTTCCTCACCATCACCATATTTTCCCTATAAAGGAGTGCACAGGGAAGCACAACCCTTACAGTTTAAAAGAAGCAACTTTCTGTGACAAGATGAGGGTAATTTTGCAAGTTATAGATTTAAATAGGAAGAATTCATTCATTCATCTTAAAGCCTAGCTTTAGCCTTCTATAAAACATAAATATTAATTGATTTGAATAAAAGACAAATCAGAAGATTTTATCCTTAAAACCCAGTTAGGTTCAGGTATGTATTCAGTAATATGCATCTAAAATAACAATTCTTACATAAAATACCCATAATGATTAAAATAACAATTCCAAACCTTGCTGCCTTAGTCTTCATGGTAGTTTTTAGTGATACAGAAAAACAGAAGTGCTGATGATCCATACCTTATTAAGGATACTCAAATTTTAACATATGCATTCAAAATTTACAACTTTATATCAGCTGGAACTCTGCTGTATACGTGCATCAAGTAAAAAAAATCTCTGCAGAAAACAATATCAAGTCCAAATGAGAAAGGTGAGCACTTCCCACCTAATCACAGAAACAGGAGAAAATGCACCTCTCACAGCAGGACTGGTAAAAGGATGTAATCAGCTAAGCAGGGCAGGAGTCACATGTACAGGTTTTAAAAAACCCCATTTCTGGTCAAAGTGATGAGCCATTGAGTGGCCAGACCTCTCCTTGGGGCATTGCAGCATTCTGAGCCTGCAAAGCAGGTATATGGCTCTGGGTGCACGTCTGTGTGAGAGGCAGAAATTGAACTGGAGGTGTGAAGAGGTGGGAAAATTCATAGCATGCCTGGATGCTCTCACTCAGGGGTTTTAAGTGGCTGTAGATCTCTGTGCTTTATGCCTCAGAGAATTAAATTATAGTGAATTAAAGACTCTGCTGCACAAACTCCAGTGATTCATGGGGGAAAGATTTAAGTGATTATCAGGCTGTTCCCTCCTCTGGCTGGAGACTTCTTCCAGCAGGGTCATAACTTGGCCTGCCTTCATCCTCTCTGCAGTGAGTGCTGCAGTTATCACTCTGTCTTATTAATTGCTTACACAATCAATTGCAGTTTGGATTAACTCTCGAGGCAGTGAACTGTGGCACCAGGAATTAGAACTTCCCCATCACCTGCACTTGTGCTTCAGTGCTGGGGATAAACAGAGAGGACAGGCGGGTGGAGAAGGCCGTGTCCTCTGTCATGCCAGCTAAATCTTAGCAGAGCCAGTGTCTTAGGACCCTGAAGCACCTCAGCATCTTCCTGCAGACTGAATGTGCTTTGAATTATGTGCATTGTCTCCTGCCTGCAGTAGGTTTGCTTTGACCTTCCTGAGTGTGTGTGTGTGTGTGTGTGTGTGTGTGTGTGTGTGTAAACAGGATCCTAAAAGGGAGGCTCTGTCCTACCAGGCAAACAGGAGAGGGAGGACAGCTGAGTGTCCCTGCCACCTGTCACCCCAGGAAGAGTCAGGTGGGAATGAATAGGCAGTTTTGCTATTTCCCTTTTGATGTTGTCTGGTTTTCTTACAGAAGCTGTGAGCCCAAGCCTGTTGCCACAGGCAGGGATGCAGAGTGACAAAAGATCTGTATTACCCACTTCAAGGAAAAATATGCCAGTGTGTGGTAGGTGTAGAAGGAGCTGAGCCCCATGGGGTGTAAGTTTGGGAGTGTTAGAGCACCTTGTATTGAAGGAAAGGAAATAAAAAGGAGTGAGGGCATGAAAAGACTCATACCTGACCTGGAGGAGCTCCCCTGCAGTGGCAGGAGAAGGGGATGCTGTGGCTGTGGTCTCTTTCTGTGCCTGCTGAGGTTTCCCATGGAGGGATCTGCCCTGGCTGTGGCAGGAGACAGGACAGCTCTCTGCCTCTTCTGCAGGTCAGGAACAGAAATTCCACATGCTGGAAAGCCCAAAGCAACCACCACAAGACTGGCCTGAGTTAGTTCTTACTTGAATTTTAAGTGAATCCAAGCCAACCCCTCCCCATTTTATGCAATATTTTGCTGTGGTGGAGAATCGAATTTACCCTTGGAAAATTGATCTGGTGATTAAGTACAAATATTGTTTAAAAATGGCACAATGGATTTTTGTCACCATTTTTTTGTAGCCTCGGGTTCTGGCCATTTGGTATTTGATGCATTTGACTGCTAGATAGGAAGTTTTAGAACCTACCCAATAACCCCTCAGGCCTGATGGGATAAATAGCTGGAGCTCCTGGAGTTGGTTCTTTATAAGTATACTTTCAAATCCCCCAATAATTGTCAGGAAATTTCTTGTAATCTCTTCCAACTTTTCAGAGTTTTTTTGAGTGACAGATGCTGCATTTTCATCACAGATTGGTAAGTCCCATATGCAGAGAAAATCTAAGCTCACTGCTTCTATCAGTACTCTTTAATCATGCACCTAATGACTGCATTTGTCCAGGGCCACTGTGTTGTACTAAGAATTCACAGTGAACTGATTATCTGCAACTCTGTCCTGCTGAAGATAATGTTTGCTTGCTGTAGAGAGCCAGGGGAATGTTTATCCCACTGCTGCCTTAAAACACCAACACTTTTTCCAGGTGGCTTTGCTAAAACTTGCAAGATGCCTCAGTGAGTGAGCCAGGCTCTCCAGCCCAGTCAATATTTTGCACTGACTTGTCCATGTTTCACCCTGTGAATGTGAGGAGGCCTTTGCAAGGGTGCTGTGTGCCACACTTGGTCTGTGGACACGGGAGAGAATTTAAATAGGTTCAAAAGCACCGAGGGAGCAGAGGGAGGCACAACACAGCAAGCAGCACCACTCTCACTCCATTTCCCATAATGGCTTTGTTATCAGGACTACATGGACTTGTCAAATTTCCTCTCCCCTGCAGAAAAAGAGAGAGAAAAGCTGACAAGAGTACATCCCTGAGGGCTGCACACCCGGAGCTAATCTCTGCAGCTCATCCCAAGGCTGTGAAGAGCAGCCTGAGGAACACCAGTTTGTGAAGGCAGCATAGCCAGCATGCAGTTTATTTATAACAGCAGGGAGACCAGGAGGAACAGTGCTTGGGGGAGGGTAGAGCTCTCCATGTGGGTTTCATATAATGCAGAATGAATATTTAGTCCTTCAGGCCCCTCTTGATGCTGTGAGTTTGCATCATTATGAGGTGGCTTGCCCATAACCTGCAGATATTAGAGGAGAAGCAGGTTGTATCCTGGTGGTCATAATGCCTACCATCCCAGGGAAATGATGTGATTAATGAGGCTGGAGGCACTTCTCATGTGCTACTGCAGTGAATTGCACAAATAGTCGTCAGCAGAAGCCGCACTGTTAATAATTTCAGTGTAATAGGTCCATGTCACTGTGCTATATGGGCATCCAGAAGATTTCTGCAGTGAATGCACTTGGGAGGAGGAGGGGATAGCTGGGCTTAAGCATCATGAAATGAATATTAGAAACATGAAGATACAGGAGGAAGTATATTTAAGAAGGGGTTTGGGCATGATTGTCTACACCATTGTGTTTAAGTGCCTTCTAAGTGAGGCAGGGAGAGTTTCATCCCTGGGTGTGTTGGCACTGCCACCAGCGGGGTGGCAGGGAGATGTGTGCCTTGGTCTGAGACAGCTGTCCATCTTCTGGGGAGCTGCCTGACCAAAGTGACCCCAAAGATTTTTCTCTTGACCCAAATGAGAGAGGATTAAGGAGCACTAACACAGCACATTTGCTTCCACTGTGTTACTTAAGGTTACAGCAACGTGGAGAACCAGAGCACTTAAAGAGGCATTTAAAGAAAAGCAGATCTGTAGCAGCCTTCCTATCAACACAAGAAGCTTGGGCAATAAATAAGAGGAATTACACACTGAAAGAAATTGGATGCTCTCAGGGGTACTGACAGCTGGTTGGAAGCCCAAAATACCTGGAGTGCCCAAATACTGGGCATGACCTCTGTAGAAACATTAACTTGTGCAGAGAGGTGTGTGTGTTTTGGGTGCTTGTGATAGGCTGGAAGCAGCTCTCTCTGTCAAAAGGGCCATTTGTACCCCAGAGTGACCCATTTCTGAAAGGCTAAGAGTTCTTGCATGTAGGATAGGTACAGAAGGGCTGGGAGGTCACCAAGAGGGCACCATCCCCTTATAACCCAATGGACTTCAGCAGAGGGAATAAGCAAAGGAGGCCAAATTTTGAAGCACATGTACATTCTTCCATTCACACCATAACCTTAGCGCTTCTAAATATGATAGGTAGTTTTCTAAGCACAAAAAAACCCCAAATGTATTTTTAATATCATTAAGAAAACCCCAGTGGCATTTGCTGATCCTGACTGGAAGGCAGACATATCCAGCAATTTCCTCTCTGCTTTAAAAAGAGATAATTCTCAAAAGACAAAATCATAATGAGAAAAATTGAAACACCAGAGTACACACAGTAATAGAAAACTCTTCAGGAAATGTTTATTAAATTTCAAGCCCCTGCAATTCAGCAGTGGGGGAAAACCAGGCCACAACCTCCTGCTGATGAGAAGGAGGGGCAGTGATTGTAAGTGAAACCAAATCGGTGCATGCACATCCATACACATTCCCAGTAGGAAATTGGAATGTGGAGCTCTTAAATTTAACATTAAATTCAGAATATTGATGAAAGAGGCTAAAGACAGTGCTGAACAGCCTGAGGAACTGATGAAACCTTAGCATTGGTACATGGAGAGTCATAGAGAAGAATGATAAAATTATCTTGATACTAAAAAACTGAAATCTTTGTTATGAGGGTGCTGTTGGAACCACGGGTAGCTTAAAGATGGAGGAAGTAAAGCAGATTTTTCAGGCAGTGATAAAATCTTTTATTATACCTGCTATCAGCATGGTCAAAACTATTTGATAGTCCAACAAAGATATTGCTTCTCCTCAAAAGCTTTGCCTCAGGACTGTTCAATAATTGTTTGTTCTTTGCCCAGAGAGAAGGGAAACGATGGTTTCATGTAAAGAACATGTGTGGTAACACTTTCTCTTCTGTTCTTAATTAAGGAGGATGTTAAACAGCAACTACTGAAGTGAAACATTTTAAAATCTCAGGATTTACAGTGCTTGTATCCAGAAGCATTGGAAGTGTTGCCTGAGGAGATTTATGAACTGCTTGTGCTGATTTCTGGCAAGTCTTGGAGCAAGAGGGCTGAGGGATGCCAGAGCTAATATTATGTCACAATTTAAAAGGGTAAATCGAATGACCCAGCAAATTACAGACTAATTAATCTAGCAACTCTCTGAAGGAGACTTCGTGTGAAAATAGAAGAGGATCCATAAGTAATGAAAGAAAAATCATAGCTGAAGTATTGCTTTAGGTTTATGAAATATCAATTTACTCATCTTAATGATGTCAACACAGTACATTTTGATTTCTGGAAAGCAG
Organism: Molothrus ater; assembly: GCF_012460135.2. Lineage (NCBI taxonomy): Eukaryota > Metazoa > Chordata > Aves > Passeriformes > Icteridae > Molothrus > Molothrus ater. The sequence goes on along the minus strand of NC_050480.2, from coordinate 12,028,143 downwards.
CAGGAACTTGCCATATTGATGGAAACAGTAGTCTGGAGATATCATGGTAGGCCTTTTTTTAAAAAAGAGAGGTTAAAGTTGTTTTTATTACTAGGGTATGTCTCATTAAACCAAGGCTAAGAGGCAAGCTGTTTACTGTATGAATCCTACCCTAGGTAGAGGAGAAGCTGCTGGTAAAAGGCAGCTCTGTAATGCAGCAGAAGAAAAGACTAAGGACAGGGGTGGAGCAGTATTACTCAGGATGGACAGAAATATGTTAAAGCAGGCTTTTCTTTCTTTTCTCATCCATCTTATGCTGGGGTCACTCGAGCTTCTACTCATGCTTAGTTACCTTCCCAGGGGACTCAGCCCAAGCTGTAAGTTTGCTGCAGGTGGGGCTGGGTGAGGTTGTCTGTGCCAAGCAGGTACCACTGTCAGCAGTGCCTTCCTGGCCTTTAGAAATGAGGAATATCTCACTGGTTTAAATGAGCAGGGGCGTCAGTCTGAGGAGGTGAGTAAGCTCAGCTGGCAAAAAGCTGGGAATCTGCTGTCAGGTTTGGGTTTAAGGGCAGTTAATTGTTGTGGAGGGTTGGGTTTTTGGGCAAAGCATTCATTGGTAGTGCTGCTTACACTGACAGAATCTCACCATATTTTTTCTCCTGCAGAATTTTAATGATTCTGTACAGACGTAACTTTGCCATTATGGGAAGCTGGTTCTTTGTTTTGAACACAAGTGCTCAGCTCTGAGATCTCCAGCCACCTTTACAATCTTCATCCCTGCAATAAAAGTCTCTGTATGGCAAAAACTTCAGAATACCCATCTGACTTTTATGAAATCAAACTCAGGCAAAACTCATCAAAAAACCAACCAACCAAACAACAACAAAAAAAAAAAACAGTTGGAAAAGAATGATTTTATTTTGAAGTACTTTGCATTTTGCTATGTATTAAAGTATATTTTGCTCTAATCTATTCCTATATTTGTGAGCAGGATCTAAAAAGAGATAATCTCATGCAAAGAGCACAGTGACCTGATACATTTACCATAACCATATACTTGTAGAAGCCAAGTGAAACAAGAGTGTTTTCAGTTCCATGTAAATAAATATGTGTTTTAATAACAGCCAATGTTGGTTCATAAAGGGAAGCACACTAGGAGAGTTCTTTAGGAGAAGATTACACCCTCGATGCAAAATCCTTTCCTAGAAAGTGATTGAAAAGAAATATGAACTTACAAAATATCATCTCCAACACAGAGCAGTCTTGGCTCCATTTGTTTTCTGACTCCCTTAGGAAAGTGGAAAGGCATTATTAAGGCATATCAATCAATTTTGGTAGCACCTTTACTGCCTAATATTATCATTGTGTACATACTGATAATTTCTCCACATACTGTTTCCATAGCACATTTTACCCATCCCTGCTTCCTCCTTGCAACAGTTACCACAAAAAAATGCATACTTTAAATAATGCACTGCACAAAGTGCTCCCTGGTACTTTGACATTATCCACCACTGGCAAAATCCATGAGAAATGTAAAGAAGAGATGGTCCCCTTCTCTCTACTACCACAACCCTTTAACATCAGACATGATCTGTGCTCCTCACTGCCTTCTCCTTCGGATTGTACCTTCCAGGAGAAATGTGCCACACAGTGGTGCTCCCAGAATAAATTATTGGTGTAGATAGGAATTTAAAAACCTGCACTGGGTCACAGACCTGCTCTCAGAGCCCGGGTTTGGCCAGAGTTCAGCCCTATTTTGGATCTCCACTCACTGCAGACACAAGGTCGTGGTCAAAACTCTCAGTAGTTGTCTCAGCATCCCTTTGGCTCTTACACTTATTGCTTGCTTAGCCTGCAACAAAATAAACTGAAGAAATGTGGTGAAAGACCAAAACCTCCAAATGCAGTGTGTCACAGGACACCTGGGGCCATTTCCAGAGTCCCAGGATTTCCAAGGGTGAAGTTTTAGCTGGAGAAAAATCCCAGACTGCCCTGAAAAAGGGCCCATACCAAGCAACATAAAAAGATGGAAAGCAAAGAAACTAAAAACAGTCAGCCAGGAAACAATGATTGTTGCAAAGTGATGTGTAGAAAAACAAGTTTGATTCCAAACCAGATTATGAGTTTAATCCTGAACTAATGGGGAAAAATGGTAGATGGCCACCTGGAGGAGTTTAATATCACCGAGCACACACTGCACTCTCTCCTGTGGACAAGCTCTTGTGCTCCAGAAGAAGGTGGAAAAAGACCAGCCCTTTAGAACCCACATTGTATGTGTTGTATAAAGAGGAAGAAAAAAGCAAAAGAAGTTCCCACACCCCTGTGCTGCTACTCAGAGATTTGAGGCATGTGTAAGTGCAGAATAAATAGGGTGTGAACAAGCACTATTAACAAGTGAGATCTGATCCACTCCCTACTCTGCAGATATTGAGAATTTGGAAGTTTTAGGATTGATACAGCAATCCCGTGTCTTAGTCCCTTCTTTATAATCCCATTAATATATCATCCTCATTTTAAAACAGTGAGAGGTCCCAGTTCCCACTATCTTCTATGTAAGCTATTTCAGTTTCATTTTTTCATTAATCAGAACCATTTTTTTGATTTCCAGTCTGAACTTGCCCTTGATTCACTCATGGCTATTTGATTTTGTATCAGTTTTTATTATTATTTTATTGGTATGTGCTTTCAAACCCATTTAAGATAATTATGATGATGGTGATGTTACCAAGAAAACTGTGTTTGAAAAACAGAATTGGGACAGGCTACCTCTTCTGGCAGTGAGTAGTAACTGTTGACTGACTGAGACTGTGACTACTCCTGAAACTTACATTTTTTGGCTAGTACTATTGAAACACTCAAACCATTTCACAATAGACCTCTTGCAAGTTAGAAGTGAGAAAATTATATAAGTGAGTCCAGAATTAGCATTTCAGAGAGACCTGGGCTCTCTTAGGACACACAACACAGTATCTGCATTAGCATCTTCAAGCAGAACTGAAGTGTGTTTTGAAATGAATTTTCTGTCCATTTCTCCTCACTCTACTTTTGCTTCCCACTGGGGAGTGGTTTTGGACCATGTGGCCTTGTCAGAGCATGCACCTGCTGCACTCTGCTTGTGAATGTGGGTCCAGCTTTATGGGCCCAGAGTAGAAATAAACACACAGCAAGGGCTGTCCATGTGGGTGCTTTGAACCCAGCACAAATATCCTGGACCTCTTCAGATTTTTCTCCCCACAGCTCCACTCCTCCTGGGCTGTGCTGCTTGATCAATTTTAGATGTCCTGCCTGACCACAGCAAGGTGATTTCAGGATCTGTGCCTCATGTTTGCCATCTGTAAGGCAGGACTAACTTGTGGCTTTTCTTGAGACCATTACAATTATTGATGACTTGTGCTGGGTGCTTACAACAGTGATCACAGCAATTTTTATGACCTTTCCTCTTTGTGGTACCAGGAATTTCTCATTGCTGTTAATTAGCAACCAACTGAAAAAAGGGAAAAAAGAGAAAAATCACCGACAATTAATTTACTGAAAAACCCACAGTTTTTGAAGAATTGCTTTTAATTTATTATTTATTTTTGAAACAAAAGAATTTTTTCAATGCTTTACATTACTTTTTAAAATTTCCACAAAACATGGTGTTTTCCATCTAAACAACACAAATTTTGCTTAAACTATAAGGCCTGATTATATAACAGAAAACTATATCCAACAGAAATCTATATCCAAAACATTTGAGTTTTAGGTCAAATATGACTTTTTACCTCTTCCAGAATGTATATGTTTCCTAGAGTGTTCCTGTGGCATTTTTCAGGTAAATGTGAATATTTTGATCTGACCTGAAACAAATTTCTTATAAATTTTCAGATAAAACACAAAACTGAGAAAAAAAAAATACAAACTCACAATTTCCTAAGTTATCCAACAAAACCCTGAAACCCAGCAAAATAAACTGAGAGTGAGATTATTTCTGAAAGAAAAATCCTCGTGTAACCTCAATACTCAGCACAAGCCTCCTGTGGTTAAACTACATCACTGGAGTGCAGCTTTGAATCCTAGAACAGTTTTTGGTGCACTAATACATCATTAATGTGTCTGCCTTTGCCTCTGAGCTGGCAGAGCATCTCTGCAGAACGTCTCTGCTGGAGATGAGGAGATGTGCTCCCTCTGGGAAGAGGGGTTTGCAGCTTCATGCAGCTCAGGCTGCAGGGAGTGTCTGTCCTCAGGGGGCAGCCACCATAAACAACTGGGGCTCACATGCAGATGTGCTGAATATATTCACACATTTAAAGCATTCTCTTTACACTGAGTCAGGCTCTGCTAACAGTAACAAACCCTTTTAGCACAATTTGCCAACAGCTCAGATAGTTTTCTTCCTTTTTTTTTCCCCTTTCTTTTTCTCTCTCTCCCTCTCTCCCTGTGTCATGAAGCAAAGACAAATATGTCTGAATTTCTTTCTTCTTATGGTTGCAGCTTGAAATATTTAAACTCAGTAACTCTCTTCTACCCAGCAGTGAGAGAGATTTTCCATCATACCCAAAAGTCATGTGATACTCAACTGGTTTCTGGTTCTAGCTCCAGCAGGGCTTTCTTTGAGATCTCTTAGTGACTGCAAATCTTCAGCAAAAATTGCAAGTGGAATAATTTAGCTGCCTCCAGAGCAGCACAAATTTCTTGTGTCAGAATCTCCATTGATTTGTTTCATGATCATTAATAAAATCCACATGGCAAGTGTTCTGGGCCTTCATTCTTCAGAGCTCACATGCAGGAGCTGATAGAATAGACTCCATGCCAGTCCCTGTTAGATATTTGTTATGTACCAGACCATTTCTTTCCTTGTGTTTTTCATACCCACAATGCGCTGAATGTGGAAGGCTGCCCAGGTCTGTAAACCACAATTCTCCAACCTGCCTATAGGAATGGACACACTGATTAATTGTAGGGAGACAATTAATTAATACAAGATTTCGATGCGATAGAGCATCTGTTCCAATAAAGACAGGCCAGTCACTTCAAGTTCTAGAAGAAAAACAATAATGCTATATGTAGCAATATTTCTAAAAAAATCTATTTCTGCCTATGACCCTCCAATCAAGTAGATAAAAAAGAAGAAAGAATTTTTTAAAAAAATCAGTCTGGTTTTGTTTAGCCAGGGGGAACAGTGCTGGGTGGATCTGGAGGGCTCTCGCTGCGATTCTGCTTTGTGTCTGCATTTGTTATTTCTGTCCTCATCCTTGAGGCAGCAAAACAGCCAAGGAGCCTTGAGCTAGCCCTAAGAAGAATATAGTCTTCCAGCTATCTGAAAAGCGCTCTGTGCATACCTGATGAGAACTGGATGGTTCAGCCTGGGTTTACACCTTGATTTACACCAGGCAATGAGTTGCTCAGTTTTGTCCCTTTCTGGGTTTAAGGTTAACCCTGCACTCTGATTGTGTTGTTAGGGTGGCACTCTGTATGTTCATAGGGTAAATTATATTTATGTGATGTGAGGCAGAATGTCCTTTGTCTTCAAGCTTTCAGTACCCTCACAAGATCAGTGACAGGAAGGAAATATTGAGGAACCCCAGAATATGCTGAGTTGGAATGGACCCATCAGGATCATTCAGTCCAGTTCCTGGCCCTGCACAGGACACCCCAAGAGTCACTCCAAGTATCTGAGACCATTGTCCAAATGCTTCTTGAGCTCTGTCAGGCTTGGTGCTGTGACCACTGCCCTGGGGAGCTGTTCCAGTGCCCAACCACCCTCTGGGATATAAAACCACATATGTTATGAGCATATGAATAAAGCACACTTTTTGTTGCAGATATTCCTTTACTGATTACTTTAATAATTACTGATTAATACAATTCAGGCAATCCCATTGGAACGAGTCTGGAGTCTGCACGCAGTGAGAAAGGCAGCAAACCAGGAATTCTATTTCATGTTCTGATTTTCCTGCTACACAAACCCCCAAGTACATTCCTCAGCAGAATGGATGCTCAATAACACTGCTTCTAAGAAGAAATAAATATTTTCCAGGGCAGAGCCTCTGTCCATGGTGCTGGAGACCAGAGGTACAACTTCAATGGGAGCAACCATCCCACAGAGAGCCCTTGTTCCTCAGACACTGACTTCTTCCTTCTGTGGTCAGTTTTGCTGTTGTTGGCAACCTGGCATTATGTTTTCCTTGGAGCCTAGTGGTTGATTGTTGTGGGTCTGGTGTGTTGGGTGGTAAAACAACATTCTCTGGGCACCTTTCCCTTATGGGTGTCAAAAAGCATTGAAGGGTTGTTCAGTTTGCTTGCAGTTTTTTTCCTTTCAGATCGTATTATTACATTGAATCTAGCAGTGTTGTGGGTGTTTGGGGTTCATGATGAGCAGAATGCTTGCATACATTCCCTCCCCAGGATTTCACACAAACATGACAACCTTTCCAGTAATAGCTCCAGGAACATGGTGGTGTTTTAAGATTCATTTTGTGGGAGTTTTGCTGCTGCTGTTTTAATTTTCAGGCTTTTATCAATTTTTTCAAATAAATCGTCTCTTGCATTGTTATAATTAATAAATAGTGTGAACATGTTAGGCCAATATAAGATACTTATATTCTTGCTATTTTATCAATAGATTATGGTAGTACAGGTAGCAATGCAGAAAAATCAAAATAAGTTTTCTTATTAAAGAAGACTTAACACCAGTTTCTAAGTGTAAGCACCAAAGTGTATCTGATATCATTAAGCAAACTAAGGGAGATCACCAGCCCTGCAGCCCATTTAAGCTGCCTCTATTCAAATTTATAACCTGGGCATCAACTCTTGTCCAAGGACATATGGAAAATACTTATTTCCACAGTGTTCACAAGGAAACTCAGAGGTTCTTCTTCCTCCTGAGCATGTGGAGTGTTTTGTAGGAGTTACTGGGACCTCAGAGAGCTGACCTCTATACAGGAGTTGTAACCTCAGTATAGCAGAACTGACTCACAGAGCACCTTGTCTTTTTATTGATACAATTAATCTTTTGTCCCATAAGTGGAAAAACCCAAAAATGCTTAAAAAAGGTCTTTGAAAGCACAGTGTAAGTCTTTGCCAGTGCAGAGAGAGAAATCCTGAAGTGAATCTGCATCTCTTACAGGGCTGGAAATAATATGTTTCTCTAGATTTTCTTCTGAGTGCAATATTTATTTGAGACAGAGGAGAGACAGGAACAAAATGACATATTTTCAGCAGTACATGACCAAAGATGCATCAGGATGAAATCTGCCTTTTTGCTGTGAGCGAATCTCTTCTGTCAGGCTCCTGCAAGGAGCTTGCTTCACATGTGCAGCACTGTCTCCAGCTCCTCACCTGGTATTAAATGCATCCTGTCAGCTTCAACAGTAGGGGCAGTGGAATTAAAATTTGGGGGCTTCTACACAGCACAGGAGAAACTACAGCCATGGTGCCAATGGTCTGACTCAGCCCTGTTACAGCTCTTTTTTTTCCTGTGCATATTCCAGTTGACACGCAGAAGGCAGCAAAGTGCTGAGCACCTGCAGAATGGTTGCAAAGGGGTTAAATTCTCATCACCTGCCTGTGCTGAATTCCCTCCAGGGATGGGTTTGCAGGGTTGGCCATGGGTGAAGCCCAACCATGTGAGCATCCCCTGAAGTTCCCTCTCACCCTCCCATGCCAAAACTGAATGTGCACTTCAGGGACCCTCACATTCCTTTGCTTTCCTCAGACCCCCAGGAGATGCTGGGTGTCTCCCTGCTTTTCCATAGATGGGACCACAAAAATTTCCTTGCACATCCCATCCTAACTCCAAACAGTTGTCTCCCACAGCTGGGAAGCAGAGGAATAATGAGGGCACGGTCACAAGCCAGGGTGGAAGAATCCAGCCTCTCCCTTCCCTACCTGTGAGCATCCTTGCACTTTATTCACACATTTTAATCATGCATTTTGAGTTAAACTTTGTGCTGTTGTCCTTAAGGGAGGACTGTTTCTCGGTATAGGCATGATGTAATGCTCCTTTTTTCACTTCAGAAAGAAAACAGCCATGGCAGTCTGTGCCTCAGTGCTGTCTGTGCAGTTAAATAGCTCCCTGTGCAGCTGTGTGTGGGAGCACACCACAGTGTCAGCCTCAGACAAACTCATTTCCCAGGCACAGCAGCACCGAGCAGGAACCTCCCTGGCACAGGGCTGACCTGGATGGGGGGAGCAGGAGGAGACAGTGGCATGCCAGAGGCTGCTCTGCCTGCAGTTTACCATCTGGGAGTGATGGTGGGTCCAGGCAAATCTTCCCTGCAAGGCATTCTGTGAATGAGGCAGAGTGAGCACTGTGGGATTGGCTTCCTGAGATGGACCTGTCCCACATGGCTCTTTCACCTCACCTCTGGCTCCACAGCTCTCTCCTGAGCCAGAAGCTGCAGCAGGAGGCAGCTGCTGTGCCCTCCAGTCTGTGCCCTCTGTGGGAGAGTTCAGACATTTCCCAGGAATGAAAGCCTGTCCTTTCCACTACCTTGCAAGCCTGAGGTCCATGAGGCATGGAATGAAAACGTCACTGTCTCTGTGGGCAATGGGAAACATTCCCCACGATGTTCAGCAGCTTGGAACACTCCCCAGAGGCCAGGACAAGGGTAAGCTACCCCAGCAGGTTGGATGTGCCCTTTGGAGTGCTGCTCACCCATCTCTTTGGGATGAAGTGCCTGCTCTGTTTGTGCCTGGATTGCCCCAGGAGCCCGATGTTGCCACGGGCCATGCCCATCATTTCTATGCCAGCTTTCCTGGCTGCAAGCTCTTCTGTATTCCCATAGGCAAAACGTCTGATTTTTGTGCTGTTCAAAAGTTTGCAGTTACTCAGAAACTTCTGTCAGCTCCTGCTGCTCAGCCTTGGTTTTCATGTCCTTCTCTGAGCCTGAGCCTTGGGCATAAAAGCCTATTGTATTGCCACAAAGCAAGCCCAGAATTTATTAATATTTTTACAGTTCCACTAGCACAAAGTGACTGCTGTGAAAGTCCATCATGATAAACTCCTCTGGGATGTGATGGCCTGAAACTGATCAAAGACATGCAGGAAGCAGAGCAGTGAGTGAGCATTTCCAGCTTCTGCACGTGTGCCAGGAATGCTGGAGTCCCTGAGGACCAAACAGAGGAGAAAAAGAGGTGCCCAGCATGTCCTGATGGCAGCCAGCACATGGGCATTACTACGAAAAAGGTGGTGGAATGTTTTGTTTAAATGCCTCGCCTAAAAGCCTTGCAAGGTCAGAAGTTCTCTGGTATAATGAGCACATGTTCCTGGGGTATGAAAGCATAGGATTTGCTAATCCACATTTTTTTTACTGATTGAACTGGTTAGTAAACAAAAAAGCCCTCTCTGCAACTCTGTGGAACCTTACTTTCTAAGATGGAAAAATAAATCAGGGGTCAAAATCCATCTTTGACCCAAGCAGCTGTACAAGTCACTACATTTTACTTTGCAACAATCTCAAAAGTGTCAGGACCTTAAGTCTCTGCAGAAAAGTTTATGCCATTTGTCCAAACTGGCTCAGAGGTCAATGGAAGCTTGACTGAATATAGGGTGTGTGTTGCTATGTGAAGACTGTTGGTGTCTAACCTCAAAGCAAGAAGCCAGACCTGCTTTTTCTTTTGGTACCATGTGCACATTCTCATTAAGCTACACTAAAATGTCACATCCTTCTTCCAGATAAAATAGAAAAAGCTCTGGGAGGCATAATTTTGGTCTAAGAGAAATCTGGAGGAAGAGGGCAGCAGCTGCTTCTCCCTCAGTCATGGGAAGAGAAAGGGTTAAATGAGCGGTCCAGAAAAATTTGGTGAGGCTGAGGCATGAAAAAGGAGAAGGAGATACTCCCTGCTCTTAGAAAGCCTGAGATCCATTCCTGGGCATGCACAGGTGGAGTCTGGATGGACAAACAGCTACTGAGCAGCAGGGTAGCTAATGCCATCCCATTCATATGCTAAACACTGGGTACTGTAAAAATCCAGGGCAGCTGCTTTCTACTTGAAGAGGAAAAGGAAGTTTCTGAATTATGAATATGGATGGCTGAGACTGGGTATTCTATGCAACAGTGAGTTAATCCCATTAAGGGAATGGATAAGAAACCGTGGCAAAACTTTCCAGGTACAGAAATAGCAGGTGGTCACAAAGCCCCAGGGTGCTCTCAGAGAGATGAGGAGCACTGCACAAGCTTGGCCTGTCCTCTGGCCCCACCTCACCCTTTGCCAGGTGCCCATCTGTGGCTGCTGTTCCCTTGCTCTCTGCCCACAGGGCTTAGCAGGCAGAAAGCAAATGTGCTAAGAGATAGGAATGTGAGGAGGGGAAAATTTTGTGTTCACAGCAATTTCCCAGAAACTGGCATTTCTGCTTTCTGGAGCAGCTTCTCAATCCTAGGAGCTTGGCTGGGCCACCTGTGGAGTGTGGGGTTTATACATCCAGTCAGCCTGATTTTGTGGCTGGAGGCTGCTTAGCAGTGTTTATTTTTTATCTGGCAGTGCTTTTAAAGCACAGCAGCTTTCTTTACTATTCCTCTTATTAGCTGGAAAATGCCAGCCAATGTCCTGTAAATAATGTGACAGTGTTTTCATAACAGCTAGCATCTCTGCCTCTCCATCATAATGTACATAAACCAAGTCCTTCTGAGGGGTTCAGTCTTTGGTTTCAAAAGTCTATCCCAAACTACTTCTCCTTCTCCTTCTCCTTCTCCTTCTCCTTCTCCTTCTCCTTCTCCTTCTCCTTCTCCTTCTCCTTCTCCTTCTCCTTCTCCTTCTCCTTCTCCTTCTCCTTCTCCTTCTCCTTCTCCGCCCCTCAGAAGAAATTGTCCCACCCATCAGTCTTTTGATCAAGCCCAGGCTTTCTGCCTTGAGCCTCTCCAGTCTCCCCTCTCCTGTATGCTTGAGGAGCACAGAATATTCCTGCCAGAAGTTAAACATCCAGCCTGGTTCAAAGAAATGTAAGAGGCAGGGAAAGGGCAGAAACAGAAATCACTTGAGCAAAAAAGAGGGAAAGGGGACACGTATGCCTTGGGAGGTGGTGGAGGAGAGCACAGAAGGGAATTACAGAAATGGGCTGCAACTTGGTGAGCAGTAAAGGAGACAAGAAGAGCTGAAATGATAGCAGAGCTGCAAGTGCCTCCTGCTCTTGTGGCCAGACTGACTGTGTGCTTTCTCCTGCTCTGCACAAGTGCATGCTTTAGCTTTTAAAATGCTGTGCACAAAGAATATGTACACCTGGGGGGAAACTCTCCCCCCACCCAAAGCCAGGGCCCTTGAGTAGCTGTGGAGCTCAGCTTGCTCTCATGGACCCTGCACATCGTGCCCTTGAGTAGTTAATGGTGTTCAAGCACTGCCTTTTGGTGTCCTGGTTCTTAGCAAGGAGCAAGGAGCAGGAAAAGTGCCCTAGCAAAGCACAACATGCTCATTTCCTCATTTCCTGAGCTCCACTCCTGCTCTCTTGCTCATCATACACATCTGTATAAAAAAATTCTCCCTAGGACAAGGGACCTGTGTGAAGCAGAGGGGAGGGCAGGGACTCTCCAGCCTGCTGCCTGCTCTCCTCCACGCAGCCCCCACCGTCTGTTTGACTTTAATGCCCACACAGCAGGTGTGGGCATTAAATATGTGCTCACTTATTTCACATGCCTTTCTCTGCCAGTTGCTCTGCTGCAGAGCGTGAACAAAAGCAATTCTGCAAAAGCACCAAGGTCTTGCTCTCATTTTGCAGCACCTACCGCTCTGTCTGGGGAGAGCACGCCTTGCATATCCATTGTTGGGTTTGCCAGGCTGCACAGAGCTCTGGTGACCTCTGAGGGGTGAACTAGAGGCTTGAATCAGTCTCCAGACCCTGCTGTGATTGCTGATATTTGATGTCATTGGCCAGGGAGCAGAGAGGGATGGGGTCCTGGACTGCCTGTCCTGTGCAGGAATGAGGCAGGGAGAGAGTTTACTCTGCCACTAGTGGAGATATCCCTGCCCTGAGCAGACATGGGAGGACTGCAGGAGTGGCTTATTGCAGACAGGCTTTCTGGCACTGGGAAGGGCTTGATTAGGAAAAGATTTCTTTCAAGAAAACTGTAAGGAAATATAGAGATAAAACCTAGAGTGATGAGGCAGTGAGATGATTGCATGTAGTGATGGTGAAAGTGGTGCTTGGTGATGAAACATGAAGGCTGTTTTTTGTGTATGCATGTAAATTTGGCTGTAATTCAACAGAGGAGTTCATTTGGTTTGTTTCTAAGTAAGAGCAGATACAAATCCATGTCAGAAGCAATGACAAGCCCACAAGATAGATTTGCTGGGGGTTTCATGATCTTCCAGCCCTTCAACCACCCTCTTGAAGAGGGAAGGGTGTTGGCTTGAGGAGGCTGAGAGTTGAGACACTCAAATCAAACATTCTTTCCCTTTGCTTTCTTCCCTCTGTTTTTTAAATTTTTTTTTAATTTTTTTTAATTTTATTCATACAGCTTGAACAGATAAAAGCTCAGGTGTCCCTGTAGCCTGTCTGCCACCTTTCTGTGATTTTCAGCTCAAAAAAGGCTGCCCTGATCTCAGGCAATAGGCAGGAGTCACCTGTCTTTTGGGGAAGGATTTTACCACGCATTTTACTTTAAAAGAGTGTGTTTTAAATAGCTCTGGTGCTATTGTGTGATGCAGAGCCCTGGAGCCCGAGGTGCACATAAACAAATGTGTGTTAGGAGGGGCTGGGGGTGACAGGGCAGCCAAGGGACATTTGTCATGGGTGAAAGACAAGCCTTCCCTCCTCAACATGCAATTTGCTGCAGTGCAGAGGGCCAGCACAAAACTTACACATCATGTCAGCCCCACTTTAAAAGGTCATTTTTTGTGGAAATAGTCCTCGTGCTGGTTCCCTGAACAGGGATGGATATTGGTCTCTGTGCAGAGCACTGCTCTCTCTAGGAGGCCCAGCTTAAAAAATTAAACATTGCTTTTTTTTTTTTTTTATGAGCCACCTCAGTGCAAATCTTTTCACTCCCCTAGTAAGAATTATTTTTATAGGTTTATTTTAAGTAAGAGAAATTTCATTCTCCTTGTCATCCTCTTCCCTCCTTCCCCAACACTTTTCCCTCAGAGTTTGCCAACATTAAAAAGAAGTATAAAACCTTTGAAAGCCTCACTAAGAGTCTCTCCTCAGACAGCCATGTTCATGGAAGATTTTGCTTCAATACCACCTGGTTTCTGGTTACAGCCTTAAGAAAATCATTCTACTTCTGAAATGTGGCAAAAGCTCCTGTTAAGTGCACCTTGTTTTCCTAGACTCCATCCATCCATCCATCCATCCATCCATCCATCCATCCATCCATCCATCCATCCATCCATCCATCCATCCATCCATCCATTTCCCTCCTTCCCTCTCTCCCTCCTTTACCTCCCTCCCTTATTTGCAGTGCTCCTCACCCTAGTACCAGTGAGTGCTTCTCCAGACTTACCTTTCAAAAGCATTTTCATCCTTTTGGTCTTTTGGGAGGGGAACAAAACCACGAGGGTAAGAAGGGCACTGCTGGAGACCTGCCTTTGTGTCAGCAAGTATTAATTAAAATAGTGCAGATCATCATCTTGTCTAGTGTAAAACTCTTCCTTTAAACATTTTCCCAAGACTAAAGGGATGCTAAAAACCCCAAGCCATCAAAGTGCAGAGTTGTCCCCATGAATGTCCATGAATCCTGGACAACTGAGGTCCCTCAGGAGGTCTCAGCCTACCTTGTCTACATGCAAGTGTTAACTGGAGCTTTGCAGAGCTGAGGGAAGTGTGGAGATTGCATTATGCAAACAGCCTCAGCTCCTCGCTCGCAGCCTCGGGCACTGCCATCTGTGCCTGCTTGGCAAGGGGAAGCCAGACACAGCTCTGGTGGTGCTTCTCACCTTTTGAACAAAGTGACAAAGGGTCTTTAATTATGAAAGAAGGAACCAGAAGCCACTTGGTCTGCAACTCACAGGGGGACTCTTCACAGAAAGGAAATGTATTTGCTGATTAATTATTCTGAGAGAGGAAGCGAACCAAAGGATTCCTGGATGGTTATTTTCCAGAAATTAGGTCAGACCTAATTAGGTGCATAATTAATTGTCTGATTGCCTAACTAGTTAACTCTTAGAGACCTTTATTGACTCCTGGTGACAAATGCATGCATGCATGTTTTACAGGAGAGGTCCCACTGTGCTTTACACACTGCAGCTCCAGCACTGTGAGTTCTGGGACACAACACTGGTGCTGCTGTGTGATACATGGAGGTTTATCTACAGCAACAAGGGGAGAGGCAAAATTGTAATTACATATGTTTACATGTGAAATTTAGCTGCCCTTCTCGTGTCCTTTGAGGTGTTTGAGCAAGGGTGAGTCTGTTCTGAGCACAGGGCACCAATTTCCTCCTCAGCTTCTCATGACTACACAGCTCGCCGTCCTCAGGGACGAAGGCAGGTCTCTTGTGGTGAACATCAAAGCAGGACTAGCACCTACAGCTTGGACATTCAAAGTGGGAGGTCTCTTGTGAGGATCTGAGAATGATGACACTTGCCTGGTTTACACGAGTGCAGAAAGGATGGTGAAACTGAGACCAAAAGCACCACCGAGATCATGTCTGCATAATGGTGTGCTGTAGGACAGACACTGAAGCTGAGTGCTAGCTATGATGGTATTAGGTGTGTGGAAAAAATATTCTGAGTGTTCCCATGAAGATAAAAACCACCTTGATGGGAGAAAATAGAGTACTGATGCCTTGAAGGCTTTTTCAGTGACTAATGAGTGTTTTGGTGGACTCCATTGCAATCACACGTAAAGATGCCACCATCCACAGAAGGAAGGAAAACTGGTACTAAAAGTGGTGGTCGTGGGCAGCAGTGGTTTTGGAAGGAAGGAAGGAAGGAAGGAAGGAAGGAAGGAAGGAAGGAAGGAAGGAAGGAAGGAAGGAAGGAAGGAAGGAAGGAAGGAAGGAAGGAAGGAAGGAAGGAAGGAAGGAAGGAAGGAAGGAAGGAAGGAAGGAAGGAAGGAAGGAAGGAAGGAAGGAAGGAAGGAAGGAAGGAAGGAAGGAAGGAACAAGCATTCCAAAAGAAATGTAATGTTGGGTAGCAGGAGAAGTTGCTGGGAAAAAAACCACCCCAAACCTTGATTAGATTGATGTGGTTGAAAACACTACCATGGATATGCCTCCTCTAGAAAAAAGCCTAGTTCAATGCAATTTTTTTGCCCAGTCCAGGCTATTAACTCTGCAGAGAAACAGTCTTTCAGGACAGGTACAGCACTGAGCAAAATCACTGTTTCTGGTGCCATTGCTGAACTTGGTATTTGGCACAGCCTCCTGACAGACAGATCCCATGGTTATACTCAGAGACCCCTTGGATCAGTGAATCCTCTCTGACTGCAGGCCTTGGTGGCAGGAATGAAAAAATAGAATGGCTTTGGGCTTTTCTTTGATGTGGGTTTTGGTAGTTCTTGGAGCATTTGGGGGTCATTTAAAAACTGCTCTAATGTGGGTGTGCTTTTCTAGCTTTTGGTGTCCCCATTTTATCCAGACTATGTTTTCTCCCTCATCCTTCTGCAGCCTCCTCAGGGCACTTAGGATTGCCTCATGCCACCATGACATCTGTGAGACAAGACAAAAATGCAGCTGGCAATGTGGAAGAAGAAAATTGTGAATCATCTATGTAAAAATTAGGGTTTTTTTTCCCCCAGCAAAGTCCAGGGAATATGTAGAGTCAGAGAGAGGGATCTGTTCATATCACCCTGATTTTTGGCGATTTTTGGCTCAAACAACGACAATTTCAAAGCAGAATGTCTCAAGCTTGGCAAAGGGCCAGTTATCCTCATAACAGTCACTCAAATAACCAAAAAGCAGAGACAGAGAACCTGGAGGGCAGCATAAAATGATTTGTGCACCCAGAACAGAGAGCTACGAGCAGAGTTCTGGTCTTTCAACTGCTGATTTCTGAAGAAGTGTTTCTAAGGGATGTGGATTCTGTTCCTTACATGACTGCAGGTAAAAGCAGAGCACTTCCAAGCACACTCACAAACCATCATTGTGGAAAGGGACAAGATGGGGTAAAGCTGAGGCAATGAAGAGGCAGGAGTATAGCTGTCCAAGGGGTATGTGCCTGTCCACACAGCACAGCCAAGAAAAGAACAAATTGTGAGCATTTAAAGCTAATCAGGCATTTGTAGCTCACCATAAATACACAGAGTTGCAGTGCAAAGGTGACTGGTGCAATGTGGTGCCTGGATGGCCCCTAAAGGAGCTGCTATCTCTTTTTCCAGAGACAGCACATACTCTCTCATATCAATATTTTGCTTTTAAACCCCACTGACTTTAACTTTAACTTTAAATTTTATCTCTCCATAGGATTTTTCCATGCAAATTTCTATTGCTTTCTTCCTGGGAACTATACTTCAGCTAAACTGCCCCTTTAATGCAGAATTTTAGCACTGGATATTCAAATGACTCAACAGAAATGTCCATATTGCTCAATTCTGCCCTGCAATCTTCCACCCACTCACAAATACAGCACGTTCCCATCTGTGCACTGCTCTCATTGTGAACTTGTTGATTTTTCCTGTTCTTTTTTGGTGGAGATATGACTTGGTGCAGGTGTTCAGGCTGGGGTAACAAAGACCCAGGTAACACATGGCAAACTCTGCATGAGGCAGAAAACAGAAAATACAATATTTTAATTACAGCACGGTTAAACAAAGCATATATCTGATGAGCTGGGCCTGGAAACATATTTTTGTCTCACCAGCATAATTTCTCTCAGAAAATCAACGCTTTACAAAAGGTTTTCAATGGTCTTGGAGAAGTGGAGGGAAAAGGGCTCCTCTGCAGTTTCTTAATGTTTGAAATCCATTCCTGAGTACTTTTATCCCTAATTAAAGGTCACCTACTGGTTTGTGAACAACTGTTAATGAAGAGTTTAATTATCCAGATGACAGCTATAAAATCCTACTCCTGTACTTGAATATTTTAAAGCAACAACGCCCAGACTTTCAAATATGTGCTTGTAGCCAAGCACTCAGACAAAAGCTCTCAGGGAAGAAGAGTGTGTATGTGCAATTCCCATTTGCATACACTATGGGAGATTGCATATGCCCACATTAAAGATGCAAATCTGTGAGGAGGTTTGTATGTTCTTGCTTGACCATTTGAACCAGACCTACCTTTATTTTCTGTTCTTTCATTCAGGGAGGGGAGGGATGGTTAAATTATTCCTTGAGGATAAATCATTTCGCATTATTAACTCTTCTTAACAACAAGGCTGCATAAATTAAATGTAAGATTATCTGCTGTGTCCTCAGTGGAATGATTAGGAGGGAATCTACAGGAAAGAAATGTGGTCAAATGATTTGAAGACTTGCTAAATGGGATGCAAATCTCATCTTGAATTCTTAACAAGCTCAAACACAGACCTGCCTTCTAATGAGCAACTCTGCTTGGCATATCTGTGTAACCCCCAGAGCAAAGTTGTAAAGAAAATGGATCATGGTTCATTTTCTCTACCAAGTCAGGATTTTGTTTTTATTGGCACTTTTGACCAGGTGCTCCTGATGCTCCTATTACCTTTACCCATGGTGGTAATTTTTGTGATGCTGCTTTTAGTCTGCCAAGCTGAAGTGGCCCCATTTCTCATTTCCCATCACAACACCTGATGAATGTTTATTGGGGAGGTCAGGTTTGGGTTCTCCACAAGGTACATGCCTGAAGGGATGATATTTCTATCAAAAATATCAAGAAGTTGCTTTTTGTGTCCTGACTGCCAGCACAGTCTCTTTTTTGTCACTCTGGTGATGGCACCATAAGGGCAAACAGAATCATAACTCTTTAACTCAGCCTTTTTGGGGGCTTGGTGAAGACTAAAATGCAATGAATTGCCACAATGAATGTCAGTTCTACCCATAATAGACAAATTATCAGGTTTTTTTTCCTGTGAATCAGAGCTAGGCTTTGATTCAGTTTCCTCATTACCTTTGGTCTGTCTCTCCTACTCACATGAGCATATGTGAGCACACAGACACACTCTTATTTGTTTGAGCAAAATACTAAACAAAAGAGAATTACAAGCTCTGGCTCTAAAAATGAGGGGGAAAAATTAGAATGCATCACATAAGAAGAGTTGTTCATATGAATTAAAGAGAAAAAACACGCCTGTCTGAGTTCTGTCAATGGTTAATATCTTATTTCCTAAGAAATATGGGTTAATACAAGAGATTTGTTAAAACAAAGACAGGTCAGACCTCCTGTATTATTTGCTGAAGAGGTTTCAAGCACACCTTTCTGTGCTTTGTTAACTCTCCAGGAGGGTTTTCTCTGCAGAGTCTCTCATCTGTAGGTCACAGTGACCTGACTGTGGGGGCTGCACTGCACAAATGGAACTCTCCAGATAAGCAGCAACATTTATTGCATACTTTGTCAACATATCTCTGGCCACACACTTGTTCTCAAGGCACTCTGCTTTGATATTGGTTTTATTAAAATAGATTTCGGAAAGGGAAATGTAAAATAGCTTAGAGATTGCAACATAAACATGTTCAAGAGCTGAGGAAACCCACACCAAACACCAGCAGGCTTTTTTGTACATTACAAGCATGGACAAAATGTATCCTGAGGTATTTTTTTTTCTTCAAATAAAAAAATGATACAAAAAGACCAATATCTCACACAGGGAAAGACACAGTGTCCTTCACAATCTGGAAGATTTTTAAAATTAAAATCAAAAGAATAGCTAAAGCCAAGGAGATCTACGGACTGGAAGAGGGAGAATTTTGTCTTGGTAACTGCACAGTCAATCTCTCAGCTTTGGAGCTGCCACCAGAGCTCCTGAGCAGCCTGTGTGGGCAGGATGACATGTTCTACATGGGGCATGGTGTCCAATTTTGCAGGCTTTACCTGCCCCTCAAGAATCAGCTCATGTGTCCTCTGGAGGAAAGCCCATGGGCTAGGTGGCTCAATCTCAGGCCACGGTCTGACTCTGGGTACAAGACACAACACTGCAAGGTTTCTTTTCAGGGATGTTAATTAGAAAAAACATATTTAACTGTGTTCTGATTCTGCAAATGTCCGGGCAATGGGTTTGCATGAAGTAGATGGTCTGTATCAAGCTCATGTGCCTGATGTATCTGTGAGAGGATTTACTAGACTGGCTTCTAGACTACTGTGCCTGTATTTTCCTGAGCTGCCAGGTCTCATTCCTGGTAAATGGACAGAGCTCAGCCAAAAAAAGTGTGACATGGCATGCTGCAAGAATTTTGCATATTTATCATCAAAAGTGGGGTAGTATTTGCCAAAGAACATCCCTCATTTTTAGGAACATAATAGATTCAGGACCCTTTAAAAATAGAACTACATTATTTGTCATTTTGGAACATCATCATTCAGTCACTTCCATCAGGATGGGTTTTAATGGCTGCACACCAGCACACAGTATATGTCATAAAGCATTTGTGAAAAAAAAATGATTCCTCTGAGTAGTCAGATGATCTTCCCAGAGATGAAGTGTCTTTTCCACTTTTCTCTTTCATTCTTCCTTTTCCTGGATCTTGGAGGGAGTGTTACTTGTGTTGAGTAATGAAATTTCCCCTGCCAAAACACACTGTCTTTGATCTCCCCTGTTTTATGCACTAGGGAGCTGATAGTTCCTTCCCTGCCTAGGACTGAATGAATAATCACCTCCTGTTGTTATTCACATAAGATTCAGATGCTGAAATGTGAAACTGATGACAGAGGAAATTATGGATAGAAGCATCAAGATTTGCTACTGAAATTTTATGAGCTGTAGGTAGGAAACATTTAAAGACCATCACATTTAACCATGGAGACTCCAAGCTTTTATAATTTCATGGGGCAGAACTGTGAGTTGTTTGTGAGATGGGAATGAAGCCCAGACTGCTCTCCTGGTGTTTTCTTTATGCCCACATATCCACACACAGACACATAATCAGCATGAGAAAACCCTACCCATCCATGAATCTTTGTTGTAATTTGGAATGATGAGCCATGCAAAAATTAGATATTCAAATCATGTAAAAAGTCTACATTCATTGAGGTGTTAGTAAAAACCCCTGTAAAATCAGAAAATCTTGATTAAATTTTTTTTTCTTTATTCTTTTTAACTTTCTTTCTTTGGGGGGTTGTTATTTCAACATATGCAGCTTGTGATTTATTTCAGGTCTTCCAATCTGGACCAGCATGTAATAATGTGTGCACAAAGGATTTCCTTTTAGAAGGGAAGGAGAAATCCTAAAAGGAGTATACAAAAAATTAGGATTACATATGAACTTTTGTGCAGGGATTTAAAAGCCACATCTAGTGCCATTGTTCTCTGTGCAGCCCAGGCAGTATAATACACAGATGCTGTTATATGGCAAACCTGACTCACATGTCTTGGTGGAGCAGCCCATCGGCCCATGCTGGCATATCCAAGGCTTCCAGACACACAAATGAATTCAACTTTGTGAAAACAACTTTAAAGAACACCCTTTTGATTATAAGGATTTTCTCTTGCCCTCATTCTTGCTCTTTCTTACCTTGAAAACAAACCCTAAACCAAACCAGCTCTTTAATACAAGCTCAGAGGAAACAGGTTTCTCTGAGCCTGCCAATCTAAACCAACACAAACACCACTCAAAGTGACACTTCTGTGCAGGGTAAGACAGGTCCACACAGTGTGGAACTGCAAAGATCCAGCATAGCTGGAGATGCCTCCTGCCTCCCTGCTGTGCTCAACAGAAATGGAAACATCATGAGATATTCTCATTCCTAGCAAGCCTGTGCTGGAGGAGGGCTTAAATTGGCCTTCTGTCTCCTGTAACCCCAGGAGATGTGATTAATGAAAAAAGCTAATTATCTGTATTGCTATAACACAATTCACAGGAAAAGAAATTAATTCTACTTTTTTTTTTAACTGTATATAACCACCACTTAATTCTCAATAAGCAACTAACACCTCCCTAGAATGAAGGGAATCTCTGCCTGCATGGTGGGAGATACCAGTTTATGATCTCATTTATTTCTAAAGACATTTCTACATGAACACTTCGGCACTTTGTTCTTCAAGAACTGATGAAGATGATATTCTGATGGTTGTTCATTGAACAAAAAAATAGGGAATTGGAAAGAATTTTCTTTTCATAAAAAACAAGCTTGCATGTTATGCTGAAGTCATTATTCAAATTCACATACTTGCAAGTGATTAGCACACTGCCTCAGACACAAATTTATGCAAGCAATTCAGTTCAAGTGGTTCAGGGGAACCAAAGAATAAATAGTGCCATCACCGTTTTTTGATGCAGGGGGGCAATGGCCATTTCTTGTGTGGAAAGTATGAGCAGACGAGGAGATCTCTGTTCTGTAAATCTGAGCTTGCATTTCACAGCAACCAAACTTGCTCAGGAGAATGAAGAAATCCCTGCGGAAAGTCTTGGTGAAAATGGCGTAGAGGAAAGGGTTAGCGCAGGAGTTGATGGGGTAAAACAAAACCAGCAGGATCTTGGAGTTGGACACTGTGATGAGAGGAACCTTGAGTGAGGCAGATATGGCAAAGAAGGATATTGGTGCCATGCAGAGGAAGTCGGTGAAGATGAGTATGGCCATGCGCTTGGCGATCTTGGTGTCGCTGTTGGAGGAGACAACGTTGGGGTTGCGCACGGTGAAGTAGATGCAGGTGTAGCAGACACAGATGACCACGAACGCGAGCACGTTCAGCACCAGGAGAAACATAACGTAAGCCTGGGCAAAGGGTGTCTCTATATCCATGGGCAGGCAGATGCTGACCTTCATGTAGCTGCTGACCCCAAATATGGGAAGGAGCGCTACTGTGAAGGCAAACACCCAGCCAAAAACCATGATGGTCACGGCGTGGCGCAGGCGCACCTTGCGGTGCAGCTGCATGGCGTAGGTGATGGTGTGCCAGCGCTCCAGGGTGATCACCGTCAGCGTGTACACCGACAGCTCGCTGGCAAACACCGTGAAAAACCCTGCAGCGTTGCATCCTGCCCCGGTCTGCCAGTCTATGGCATAGTTGTAGTACTGGCTTTTGGTCTGGATGTCTACAGAGGCAATAAACAGCAGGTAGATCCCTATGCAGAGGTCTGCAAAGGCAAGGTTGCACATCAGAAAGCGAGGAACGGTGAGTTTGTATTGACTGCTTATTAAAATAATGAGGACAACAGTGTTCCCAGTAATGGCTAAAATGTTGATGAACCATATCAGGACTCTCAGAATGTTGTATCCCATGATATCTTCACATGGGTTGAAAGCATCAGGTTTAGGAGAGCAGGCTACATTAACTACTTCATTGCATAAACCATAGTCAAATTCATTCTCTGCTGGGTCAAATCCTATGCCATAGTTGGAAAAATAATCTTCAGCTGCAGACCTTCTCTGTAGTTTTTTGCCAGGCTTCTCCTCAAAGTCTTGCTTCACCTGAGATATGCTACATATGGGATGTAATTCGGTCCTGAAATTGTAAAAAGAGTAGAGTTGGAAGATAAGAAACACAGTATGAGGCAAAAAACAAACACAAAATCCTCCAGTTTCCATTAACAGCACAGTTTTTCTGGTTAGCTGATTATATAGATTACCCTGGAGCCTGAAATTAATAGTGCGGCTGGTCCCTATTTATAAAATACTACAAGAACATGTAAATGACTTGGAAACATCATAAACTGCACGGGGAAGGAAAACCTAATGTTTGCCTAACGCTCAGGATGCAGTTATCCACCTGGATAACACACTCTGTAAGACGCCTTCCTCATCTGAAATGAATTTCTCACCTAAGCTGTCACTGACAAGCATGGGGGGGGCAATGCATGACAATGAACACCAGTGTGAGACTGAGATTTGAGGAAGGACTCAAGTCAGCTGGGAATTCTCAAATTCCCTCTTTTCTAAAGGTTTTGACCACCACCATATTGTAACTCTGTCAGAGCACATAACTCCATTTTGTGCTGTTCTTTTTTAGTATTTCATATCGTATTAGTGATTAGCCAGTAACACAAGTAAATAGCAAAAATAAATTCATGCAGGATTCCAGATAATCTCTAGATGACAGATGCCAACAGAAACACAAAGCACAGGAGACCATTTATCTTAAAAACTGTTTTTTAAAATAAATGGATTAGAAATCAAGTGAAGTGAAGCAAAACCAAACCAAACCAAACCAAACCAAACCAAACCAAACCAAACCAAAGCAAACTGAACATTTTAATGGAAACAGTAGTTGCATTTGTTTCTGTCAGAAAGCATTTTTAAAACATTTTAAGATTTTAAAGTAGCACAAGTAAATACTAGCATTTTTGATAGTTTTGTGTTTGGCTTTATTTTGTAGAGTATTAGCTCTGTGCCCTTCTCCATGCATAGACCTACAGAAGAAACAAATATTTTGGCTGATGATAGAAAGATGATAGAAAGATGATCAGCTCCAACAAGATCATAAATATCAAGAAATATCAAATATAAACATGAAATGAATGGTGAGTTTTTAAAACAGCTCTTTGGCTGCCTTAGAATTTGGTTGTCCCATGAACTTGCATCCACAGTTTTGGATGCAGACCTAATCTGAGTTATGGAATAAAACACTTGACATTTTGTTGTAAAACCAACCCAGTTCAGCTCTGCCTACATCAGCTACAAGCCAGACTGCAGTTTAGGTGTGTAATTTCTACGACAGGATCCCAGCTTATCTTCCATGCTGACTCTGAGTACAGCTGAGAGAAGAACTCTCTAGGCAAGTAAAGTTAAATTTTTAACAACTGGTAGCAGCTTAAAAGGGAGAATTCTTCTTTGTAACCTAATTTTACCTTTTGACTTTCTGCACTCACTACATCTTCTGAAAATTGAGTTTAAAGGGTCTGCAAGAAAGGAAAACTAATGAAGGTCCAGTACCAGAAGGTGAGGGACATTTCCTATGAGATTCTGAACATCCTCTACTATTATCAATATTTTTTATCTTGCCTGTCAACTGAGTGAGAAAACTGATTTTCTGTGAGGTCAAATATTCACTAGGAAGGTCACAGTAGCAATAACAAGGCATTACATTTTGCTCTCCTGTGTTCTACTCGCATAAGGATGAGTGAAGGGTCCAGAGTATTGATCAATATATCAACAGTTCTCCGGCTGAAAGGGAATAAAGGCTTCCAAGGAGCAATAACAGAGAAAAAGTTCCTCATTTTTTAGTGCAACAGGCACTTGGGGGCACTGAAAGCTACAGCAATTGGTGGTTTTTTGAAAATGAACTGAGGGAAATGTTTGTCAGCCAATCATTTCTCAGCATGAGGCAAAAATAAACTTTTTCTAAAATTTTGGAGGTACTGCCTGGACTTAAATAAATACCCAGGCAAGAGTGATTTGTAAGGACAATTAAATATTTCTGATGATTACAATTCATTAATTCTTGCCTTACTTTTACAGCCAGTGTCCCAAATAAAAGCAGGGTCCCAAGGAATAAGGTGTTTGCTCCAGGGAAGGGCAATGGGGAGTGTCCTGCTGGTTCTCTGTATTGGGAGCAGGTAGGATGAAACTCCCAAGGGAAGGAAGAGCCATCCTCTGATACTGACTCTTTGTCATATCTTTGCCCTCTCTTTCTCACCCTTAGGGCTGTGCAGTGCACTCAGAGCAACAAGTTAAAACATTACTTCCCAAGGGATGTGTGGGTCCTTGCTTCTTATTGCAACCATGGGTGTCATCACACAGTTAATTCATTCCCTCTCTTTGTAAACTTTCCTTACTGTTCAATATTATTTTTCTCAAGTAAACTAGAAAAATAAACTGCAGAAAGGGCAACTTAGAGAACAAAATTGAAATTGGCAGAGTGCTCTGGCAAAAATAAACAAAAATTACTACCTTTGTACAAGTTGTTATTTAAGTTGTTATTTTATGCACCTTATCTGGATCTGCTGGCAGCAGGATGTTGTGTGCTGAGAAACATGCTCAGCAGAATAAATAGTCTTGACCTGTGTTCTGTAATAAGTCCTATCTCAAGCCAATCATCCTCACCAAAAAGTGCCATTAAGTGAGTTGTGAGCAACTGATAGTATGTTCTTGTGAGATGAGGCCCAAACACCATTCCTGATGCTGCCACATTTTTTGAAAAAGTAGGATTTCAAGTGACAGCTCCTCCAAAGAATAACGATCAAGTGTAAGGACAGAGTCATATCAATGCCATTCTTTTGGGCAGAAGGTGATCTTTATGTCAAAGAAAGCCAAAATCTTGCTGAAGTTCCTAATGGCCTATGTCAAGTTGAGGGTTTTAACATCCGGCCTCTGCCCTATCCATACTTCAAGGATATTATTTTCCAGTCACAGAAAAACGTGAGGGGAGTTCAACATGCTGTACTAGACTTGTCTTAAGAATGCAGCTTACCTTTTCTTAGGCCAGCACCACATTATTCAAACTACAGGTCAATATTTAGCATGTAACCCTTATCGGAATGAGAAAAAAAAATCAAAACTGTCTTATGTTTTAATTGTATTTCTTAGTCTGGCAGAACTGTGCTTGATGTGACATCCTCCAAAACTTAGAAAGCACTGTTGCTGTAACAGATTTAAGCTTTCCATTATCACAACAGCACCTGTTTGCTGCTGTAGACAGTTTTTGGAGAGGTGATTGAGCATGATCCACTATGGTAACTTATTTTATCTAGGGATTTGAGTGCTGCAGAAGTCTCAAAAAGGGGAAATCAAACATGAACAGGCAGCCAGAAAGGGGCCTGCACATCCCTGACTTAATTCCTTCCCAGAGTTCTCATGTGAACACCAGCTGCTGCTGTGATCCTTAGAAATGCACTTTTTGTACTCCCTGGACTGCCTGGAAGTATTTAGTGAGCCAAATGGCCACAAGGAATGACCCTCTCCTGTGAAGGTGCACGTCAAGCCAGGTGACACCGGAGCTCCCACCACCACATGCAATGCCTGCTGCTCTGAGCCAAGCACAGCTCTCACCAAAGGAATATTACACATTGTGTGATCAAGCACTATGCAAACTATTAATAACTTCTAAACAGCCTGAGCAGCCTTCAGTGCACACACAGCTTGTGCCAGCTGTCATGAAAACTGCTTTGAAATGAAAGAGGGTGTAGCTACTGTATGTGTGACTAATCTCTGCTGAAGTGTATGGTAATACTTTCAGTCTTCAAACCAAACACATGCATCCACTTTCTCTCTTTAATCTGAAGAGAGGATCTCAGCTTCACACCAAGTTCAGTACAAGAGACATAGCTGTGTGAAAGAAATGAAAATTTTTAATTGTGTTAAAAAGAAGCTGACAGGAAGAGTTCTTCTAAGTAATAGGCTCTCATAATTTTGCATTTATGCCTAATGTTTGGTAGAAAATACAAATGGTAACTGTTAAAGGCATGGATAAATATGCTCAATTTGGTTCTGCTGACACAGGAGGTGGAGTTGTGACCAGACTTGCTCCAGAAGCAGCCCCACCATGGCGTGGTGCTCCAGTCCAGCCTCGAACATCCGCACTGGGGCTATGTGAGCTCTTCACAGGTTCCTTGGCATTTCTTTGCAAAATTACACTAACCCAGGCTGTGGAAAGGGCTGTGTTGTGTTCTCCTTGCCTTCTTGCTAGCCAGGGAAAGGCTTCCAAAAGCGGGGCTGTACTAAGGGGGAAGTGAGTGCTGTGGACTTCAATTATATGGCATGGAAGTTTTCCAAAGCCCAGATGAGAGGACTAGATACTGAGACCTTACCACAGGGTCAGGACTATTTCCTCCTGTAGCTTCCCTTCAATAGCAACTCTTTGTTTTTGAAAAGTCCAGTTGCCTAATTTAAGGGGTGGATTCTGGGATTTGGGTCCTGATTAGGCTCAAGCAGCCCAGAAGCCAAATACCTTTGAAAATATGAATCAGAGTGATATCAGTGTTCCTTTGCACATCCAGAACTAAACATGTTTTCATTGGATAATAACACTTTGCCACCAGTTCTGGAAGGACTGGACCCATTTCTGCTTAGAAACCACCAGCCACCGTGTCTGCATAAGACTGCACAAGTGTGTGAAAACGTCGCCTGCTGATCTAGTTCTGTTCTAGTGAAAACTTAGCATTTTGGATCAAAAATGGGTGATGGATTCTGTGATACTTCTGTCATCACTACAGTCTCCACCATCACACTTGTGCTCTTAACACAGTTTTATAAACACATGTAGATGATATTTATTAGCTATCAGTGAACTCCATTATCTTCCCTTGTTTGGAGACAATACAATGCTAAAAGTAAAAAAAGGGTCTATTAAAGTTAATTAAAATAGAAGCCACTAACAGTTTATGCTTTCTCTGCATGGTTTTACTTTTCTTTGAAGTTTTATGCCACTTCTGAAAATGATGTCTTGAATTGTAACCGTGGTTCATAATTTTCTTTCTCTCCTGGCAAAGTCCAAGCCTTTCAGGACATCTAGTGAAGGAAGAATTTCAAACAATACCAAGGGGTTTTGTAGGTACCAGTTCCTCATGTTTTCCAGTGGCACAGATTCAGGAGGTTCATTAACTACTAAACGTGAACATTTCAAGACTGCATGACTGAGAGGAAAATACTCAATGAGAATCCCTGTTACCTAAAGCCTCACAGCAGCTTGGTAATGGAAAATTAAAAACAGCATGGAAAATTGCCTTTGGAGTCTAAAAAGGCACCTTAGCCTCCCACCATGCTCTGTTGATTTGTGTGAAATGGATCTGCTCAGAAAAAATGTCCCAAATTGCTGTGAATGTGAACTCAACAGATAATGTATCTGTGATGCTTGGCTGGGCAGTGCTCCAACATCAACGAGGCTTTCAGAAGGAAGAGTGTGGGATCACTCAGTGGCCCTGTTGCCCTCCTGGACTGATGAACAAGTGTTGAGCAGCTTCTCTACTAATACAGCCTTCGCTTCAGTTACCTTCTGAAAGAGTTATCAAATGTTTCCTGGTTAATGTCTTCAGTGTGGCTCCAGGCTGGTTCCAGTGAAAGATGGATTTATGACAGGTGAGGGCAGAGTTGTGTCTGGGGAAAGTGCTGATGACATAAAAATTTAATAATTTCCTGCAATGGAGAGGCAGTGCACTGTGTAGCATGCATAAACCTGCCTGTATTGTGTATTCATTTATTTCCATCCATTTACTTACCTGCACTGAAGAGACCTTTCCTATCCACATTTTGAGGAATTTTATTTAATTCACTATCAACTGCTGAAAAGCACCAGAAAGAAAAACAAATTAAATCACTTACTTTTGTCTTTTCCAGTTTGTAAATGCACAGCAATGGCTAGGATAGGTGAAGTTTGCCTCAATCAAAGATCTAAATTTGCTTAAGTCAGGAAGCTTTTTTAAATTGTATGTAGACCTTGCTCTTAGCTTCTTAATGAGTTCTAATCCATGACTTGGCAGGAAACTGATTTTCGTGCTGGAAATATCCCTTTAAGAAAACATATGAAAATCTTGGTAAAAAGCAAATTTACTTCTGCTAAACAATGGATATGTGTTTTAGACTGTTCTACTCATTCTCTGAGTAGTGACTGGAAACAGATCAGCTGGAAATCTACACTGAAAAGATGATCCAGTGCTAAATTAGGTGTTCCTCCAGCAAACTGAAGTAATATCCATTGCAAACAACAATCAAGTGGTGTTAGTCTGTGAGAACAAAAGAAAAAAATACCATAATGTTCTGGATAAAAATTAGCAGGCATATAAACTATTACTGCAATATGATGCTGGGTTTAGTAAATACCCAGAAATTGCAGCAATCATCCCATAATACTGTTAAAGGACAAAAAACATGGCTGATGAAATCACAATAGAAGTTTGCTATATGAACATCACATCATGGGAAGGCTGCTGTGGAAAAGGCAATAAACACAAAGAGAGAAACTCACATGTGAATACAGGTTGGGGATATCAGATTTTGTACTCATTAGGAAGAAAAACATTAAAGAGAGACAGGGGTGGCATTGTTCAGCCTGTTAGGAACAAAAAAATCCCAACAAAACCTTCTTGGAGGTTTAGAGAACAAATATAGCAGAGACTGAAGCAAAGGAAGGGGCACGACTGCAGGAGGTTGGGAGAGATGTGTTTATGTGAAGGCAGTTACTGTGGGGCAGGCTATCAGAGGCAGTGATAGAATCAGCAGCCATGAATGAACTAAAGAGAGCATTAAAAGGGCTTTTAAAAGGAAACATGTTCTGCATACACTTAATCTTGACTTGTGCCATGAAAGTGAAGGAAGGGAAGGAGGACCAGGGGTGCTCCATCTCCAAGCTAAGAGAAAATCCATCCCCATAGCTCCAGACTGTAGCAGCTGGGCCAAAACATCTCTGCATTTCCCTTACTGGGACACAAACCATGTCCCTCAGATCATGAGAGCCTGAGATCAACTCCTTCCTCTGAAGAGCAAAGGTAAAAGTGAATTGCACAAAATCACTCTTCCTCCTTTAAGCCCTGTGCTCTCACAGCCTGAGACTGATCCAGGATGCAGTGTTTGCTGAGGCTGCTCTGCTCTTTATTCTCCAAGAAAAGAATTCTCCCTAATCAAGGAATTGGACAGACAATATTTCCAGTTTTCTCCATGTCCCCTCAAAGGTACAGTTTCCAGTTCATCTTTGACAGTGTGATGTCCGGACATTTTATTTGATCTCTCACCCAACATGCACAAATTGTTTTTATTATCACATTAATACAGGAGAGTTATGCCATTTGAGGGGGAGAGCAGGTTTTAGCAGCATGTAATAAAGTTTAGATGGTTGCTATGTACCACACACACATTTGCACCTCTGTTCTCTGGTCTAGAAAGAAAAATTAGTACCAGGAAAGGGCTCTGCTTGAGCACCAGCCAAGCCTAAGAATTTCATATGCAGATGATGAAGCAGTTTGTAAAATGGTTAAGATGATCTTTGTGTCCATCCTGTGCCCACAGTTGAGGCTTCACATCCAGGCTCTGAAGGAATGTGTCACCTTCAACAGCTGGACAATGGGCTGTGGCAGAGAGGAGCAAACACAAACCCCACTCCACTGCCCCAGCTGGGGCCGTGGCTTTTACAAAAGACAGACTGGTGTATTCCAAAGTGCTGTGAACTTCTGCAGGGCAGGCTGAGAGAAGCCACACCTCTCACAGAAGAGGTCCTGAGGTCCTGGGCCTGTTTCTACAGGAGCTAAACCTGGCAGCCGATGAGAAATTTTGGGCCATCGATTTCTACCTTAGATGCTTGGAGAGGCAATTAGGCTGCAATGAGCAGCCTCAATTTTCACTCGTGCTGACTGCTGCCCTCAGTGCTCTGCCTAATGAAAGCTGTCACCAGAGTGTGTGCTCATGAGTCAAAAACTAAACAGCAGGTTTCTGCTTAAATCCACAGACAGCATTTCTCATGGCATCATTAAGAGAATGTGTAACTTCTTAGTTCTGAACAAGAGCACAGAAAAAAAAAGTTTCCTTTGGCTTATTAGCTAAAAAGCATTACTGCATCCAAATTGATTTTACACTGTGTGGAAATAAATATGAATAGGGATAGCACTTAAAAATACCTAAAAGTTTTCTGAATCTTTCATCATCTCTAAATGGTCTGAAAGATATTCAATAGTTTTCCCACAAAAACTTGTTACTTCTTATTTAAGAAACTTTTCTTTTTATGCTCATTATAACACATAAACAGATGTGAATTAGGGAAAGGGCTTTTCATACCCCTGTGGGGTTTTTTCAGTATGTCTGTGAGGGACAGCTATGGATACACCACTGAAAAGCCCCAAAAAGCAAACACAGACATTGTGCAGGTGGTTTAGTAAATTACTCCACTGAGTTAGCACACACACCTCAGCACAGAGGTTCTTTGGGATGCTGTTCTCTAGTTAGAGGCTTGATAAATTAAATAAGCCTGATGAACAAGATTATAAAGTGGCACTAGGAAATCAAACCAGAAGGCATCAGCAATTGAAATACGTGTTCTTGTGTTATTGTTGCTTGGCTGTGAGTCATCAGCCTTGACAGCAGCTGGTGCAGGAACAGCAAAATGAATCTACCTTCTCCTCCAATCACTTCCCTTTCCTTCTGGGAGTCTCTGTTGGATTAGCAGAAGTACTGACCAGCTAATGAGGTCTGAAAGACACCTACAGAAATGGCGAAAATAGCTCCTGGAGCAGAAATCAGAGCAGGATAGGCAGACTGGGGAGAACAATTTTCTTTGTGCTTGTATCTAAACTGATCTCTGCTGCACTTCAGGGGCTCAGCTGAGGAGCTGGGATCTACTGGAGCTCTCCTGCAGCCTCCACATGTGGGATTACCAATGAAGAAAAACTGCAAGGGTGGGATGGGCCGCAGCCATGCCTCGCTCTGCACTGAGCCAGGACACAGCCAGAGAACTAAGGACACCAGCAAAGGCTGGTGCAAGCCACGACAGCTCTGAGAGGAGCTGCAGACAATTAAATGAAATAGTGCAGCTGAAAATTGAAGCTATGAAACTTCAAGTTGGAAACAGAGTGTATATCTGTATGGAAGGAATATGTATAGTTGTGGGGTTTATTAGCTATTTGATTTCCTGGCCTACTGTCAATGCTGAAATCCTTTAACTCAAAATTTGATGTCTTTCCCAAAGAGAGATTCTAATTCAGCCAAGAGCTGTAAGTCTGAGAGAGGAATTAATTTGTGAAGCTCTGTAGCCTGCACAAGGCCTGTGATTGGTGCTGTCTATTTGTGTTTGTGTTTCTTTCACATTACTTTAATATGATGAATTATAAAATAGAAGTTGGCATTAATTGACTCCTTAACTCTGGTTCAGGAAGATCAAGAGTTAAACCACCTTGATATTCATTCTATTAGAACACTGCAGTCTGCAACATGGATTTGATTGCAGCAACAGCAAAAATATGATTTGTCCCAGCAAAGATATGATTATGGGTCAATCATTTCCACAAGTGAAAGCAAATCCTGGTGATGGATGAGTAAGAAGGCTCTTCTCTCATGATCTCAGCCAGGATAAAAAGGTAATTTCCCATCCATGGTATTGGTAATGGAACAGAAAACTTTTTACACAAATAACTCAGTGTTAGAAATTGAACTATCAAATGAATTTCAACTACAGGCAAATCAATTTGATAAACCTCCAGAATATGATTGTATCAAGTATAGCCTGCAAAGAAAATGCACTTACTTTTTGCTACAGGAAACAATGATTTCCCAAAGAAACACCTAAGATATTACTGATTCAAAGATGCTCCAGTGTCAGCCTTTTCCAATAAAAGAAGATGCTTTGAAGAAACAATGGAAGGGGAGCAGAGTGCAGTAAGCCCAGCTCTTTACATCACAGGTGCACTGACCATCACACAGTGGAAAATGAGGCCCTCATATGAGCTCTGGACTCAACTGAAGGTTAATCAGACATTTTTTCTCCATCCTTTTCAGATGTGTAACCACTCTAGCATCTGTGCAAAATCTTCCAGCAGCTCCAATAACCCCTCTCACTTGTTCAGGGTGACTTTTAGCCCTTTCTGGACAACGAGGGTGGATGCAAAGAGAGAGAGGTTCCAATGAATCCGTGAGATGAAAAAAGAACCTCGCATCTCTCTTGCAGCCCTTACATGTGGTGGGTTGTGCTCAGAAACACAGGCAGCTGTGCAAGCTCATATATTTTTGGAGCCTATGGCAAACTGTGGCTTGAGGTAATGGTGGCTGAGATCCATGAGCATCCTACTGCTGAATTTCTACTGCTGAGTTCTCAAATCCCAGCTCATCACCCACCAAGAACATCCTGCTGTAACTGTGTGGGATGTATCTCATACCTATCCCAATTCCCATCCCTGTAGGATGGGAATTTTGCTTCAGAATCAAGCTGTACAGATGCAGGGGCAGATCTTCAGTGGCAAGTAATTCAGATTTCAGCACTAAGAACCACTCACCTGGTCTTGATTTTGCTCAAACAGAAAACGAAAAAGCCTTTTTTTTTAGCAGAAAAAACAAAGCAGAATGACTCCACTCTTGATCCAGTTTATGAACCTGGATCTAAATCTCTCAGCCTTCAATACTCTCAAAAACCTGAGAACAAAGTGAAAATAAAAGTTCTAGACTGATATTTCAGTTATGGCTTCTTTTTTTAAAAATTCAGAGCTAGACCTCTGGTCTTGGCCTCCAAGGTTTGCAAGATGTTGAAATCCAGACTGGCATTCATATGTTCTTCTCTGACCTTTTCTAAGGAGTCAGTAATGAGAAAAATGTTATCCAACTGCTACTTACAAAACAACAGGTCCATTGGCTCCCTGGAAGACCTCATTTGGTAATTTTTCTAGGTTGTGATTATCACTTAGATTTCTGAAAAACACAATATTTTATGCTGAAACAATCTGAGACTTAAAAAAAAAGTCTTGCAGAAGTTACTAACTTCATTTTTCAGAATTGCAAACAACAGAAATAGTTACAGCTCATCCAGATATGTTCCATTAAATGCATGATCCTCAATGTCCTGAATTCCATTTTTATTGAGCCATCTGCAACAGAGAAAAGGAAAAGAGAGTTGTGTTCTTATTTATGCTTCATGACTAAAATGTATGCAATTCAAAACAGGGAATCTCAAACAAAATCACTAAATGGACATTGAAATGGTGAAGTTTTTACAAATCCTAGCCTGTAGGACTCCAGTAGTGCAGGCAGGCTTTGGAGGGGGCAGACATGAATAGGGTGGATGAGTGCTACCATGAGAGATGGCAGCTGGAGTAAGTTCCAGAGTAAAGTCAGAGCTGGTGAAGATGCTGGTGCTGCTCATGGCTCCACTGGGAAGGCAGCAGAGGAGCCAGGGAGACCAGAATCTTTCCTGTCGGTGCTGTCAGTGCCACTCAGCTTCACTCTTAGCAAGATGCTTTTGAAATGCTGGGCCACAGCCTCACCTTTGCCAGTTATTAGGGAAAAAAGCCTGCTGTGTGCCATGGGCTGACATCCACAGCCAGGCAGGTGGAGGAGGGGGGCTGATGCTCACTGAGCCAGGCAGGAGGGCACAGGGGGCAGCCAAACTGCCCAGGAAGCAGGTGGGTGATTCCTCCTACACTGCTGCCTTGACAGATTACACTCCCTGTCTGCCCAGCCCTACCTCCCCAGGCTCCTTTCCCCAGGAGGAGGCCACAGGTAGTGAACCTGGCAATTGAAGCTCCTGGGGCTCTCTGCCAAGTTTTTACTCTGGTGCATTAGCTAATTAATGTTTAATGACCTTCCTTCTGTCCCTTCACGGTGCTAAAAATTTACATTGAGGTCAGTTCTATTTATCATCTTTATGGTGCAATCTTTCAGCTCGCCTCAAACGTCACTCTGCAGCTCACGCCCTCTCCAACAGGCAGTGACAGGGCTGATTGATGGCAGAAATGGCCTGATTTAATTAAACTGTCAGCCAACCTGGACTCTTTTCTAATTCACTTTGAAAGCTGAGCATACAAGTGACCCACTTATCTGAGGTCTGAGGTGGTGAGCTAAGGTCAGCACGGAAATCAGTCATGGGTCTGGCTGAAAGGATTGCTCTTTTGACCATGACAGGCAGATGCACATAGCTCTGTGTCTATCATGTCTGTCAGGCTGGATCAGGAGAGCTGTCACCGTCCCCTTCACTTGCCAGCACCATTAGACATGAGTGAGCAGGCACGGAGGAGAGACAGGTCCCTGCTTAGAGCATTTGAAACATTTATTATATTACATTGATCTTATAAATTTGTAGCTGCCAGGCTGATAGATATGTTTTTAATCACACTATTAGCACTTGCTGCATTCTCTCACTGAACATGATGTTAATGCAATGAGATACTAAGGTTGTAAAACAGTCACTGTAACCACACAGTGTGGACTATATACTCCTGTCACCTGGCTAATAGCATCTGAGTAGTAAAAAGAGCAAAAAAAATTACCCAAATCCTGAGACCTCATTATAGTACACATAGATGAATTCCTATTGAGGCATATTCTCCTCTCACTTCAACCAGCATCCTTACTGACTCCACTAACTCTAACATTAGCAAGGTGACAATGGAGACAGAGATCAGAGCCCGGACATGGGAACTTTTCCTTATCATTTCATGGCTAGAGCAGATTTTTAAAACTCCAAAATTCACCCAGTGCAAGAGGTCACTGTCCCTGAGGTACCATTTGCACCCTATTTCAGGACTGGAAAGATCTATCTTAGAGCCTAAGTTGCATGCAGACCTGGAAGCAAGGTGGATTTCTTCCACAAATTTCTAGCACTTCATTACCAAATGTCTCCTCAGTTTCCACCTGTGCTGATCCCATGCATAGCATAAGATTAAATCCAACTTACTGGTGGAAATATGCTTGGAGCGTTCCATAGCTAAGCCTATTAAAATGGTTTCTTCCTAGAATGTGGGGGTTCAGTGGGTCCTGGATGATTCAATCATCTTGATATGCCTGCTTGCACTAAATGATGTTGCTGTGACTGCTGAGTTGCTGGGACTTCAGTTTTGTATAGAAAAATGGCATATTTGTGCCTAAAATGAACTAAGTTCCCCACAGCACAAGGAAAGCCTAATCAGGGACTCTCAAAGGGTGCATGCAGGGCCTCGGTCTCAAATTGGTCTGGGGAGAACTAAAGTTAGGACATTGTCTGATCAGGGTGCTGGAGGCCAGGTCTGCTCACACAGCTCTTGCTACTCCTGCACACACTGGTGAGTGTGGGACAATCACAGAATCAAAGAAAATTTGGGCTGGAAGGGCCCTAAAGATCACCCAAATCCCCTGCCATGGACATCAACACCTTGCCTAGACCAGCCTGCACAAAGCTCTGTCCAGCCTGACCTTTGGCACTTCCAGGGATGGGGCATCCACATCTTCTCTGGGCAACCTGGTAAAGAATTTCTTCCTGATATAAGCAATGAAACATTTTGGGGACAAAGGGGAAACCAAAATTCAAGCTGCTCAAGTGGCAAAGAGAGATCAAAACACAGCAAAACTCCGGGATATTTATCTTACCCTCCAGTGGTATCATGAAAACAAACATAGAATTTGTTGTGCAGTGCTTTGGAAATATATACTTGAAAAAAGTCTGTGTGTATATGTGTGTGTGTGTGTGTGTGTGTGTGTGTGTGTTTAAAACTTCAGACAAGTATAGAGAGCTTGTGCATAACTGATAGGGAAAAGGGAGAGATAAAGCCAAGTGACTTCTCTTGGTTATTGATGGTCCGACCTTGCTCCCCCAGAATCGACGTGAGCTCAGTCAATTCAAACCTCGCTTTTCTCTCTCAGTGTGCCAGGTAAACCACATGGTGGGAATTTTTCCCAGTCTGGCCACTGGCTAAGTAAAAAGAAGGCAGCTTGTTAGCAAGCAAACAGCATGTTTTGATATACAGAGAAAGGATCAAAGAAGCCAGCTAGTTCATTAAAATACATGACTGCTGAAATCAAATGTAGGGCCAGCAAACCACGCAGCTCCAAACTGCATTGAGAACACACTTGTACCAATGCATTAACATTGTGTACAAGAAACCACATTTCCACAACATCTTCATACATTCTGCCCAAGTAATAAATGTCTTTGAGTGATGTGTCTGACTGTAAATATTTATGAGTCGTGCCATCCTTTTGAACACAATTTGTATCGCAGAGAACTGTAGCTGTAGGTGTTTAACCTTGGCATTGGTAATTACTAAATTCACTCTCTGATGTGCTTCTAAAATAAAGAGCAGGAATAGAACACAACAAAAAAAAAACAAAAAACAAAAAACCCCAAAAGCATTCATTTGTTTCATGGCAGGGAAACAGAATACAGAGATCTCAGGGGCAAGGAGAGATGTAAAATCTCAAATTGAATTTGGAAGTGTATGAAAAAGTGCCCAACTCCTGCTATCCTTGACCCTGTTCTGGAAAAGAAATGAGCTAACAAGGAGAATAATGAATTTGCTATGTCTACTCACAGAATCACACTTTCAGAACTCAGGCCCATGAATGAATTTCTTTCAATTGTACGTATATTGATATTGTCTTGAATATCTCTGAAAAATAAAATACAATAGAAACGACACCTTTTTCTACTTCTACAAGCCTTTCAATACAATATGCTGCTTCAAACACAGTATTTTCCCCTTATGTTCAATCTGAGGAAGTACTGCAGACAGAGGGTAATAACCAAAGTTTCCAAGACATTTTTCTCCTGCAGAGCACAAACCTTCCTGATAAAAAAGGCTGGAGCAAAACATTTCCAACACCCCCATACTTTCCTCCCAAATAGGCTGAAGACATTAAAATGCATATAAGCTCAGGTCTATAACCCTGAGGTGGATGAAATAGCTCCTCCAGCAAACACACTCCCCAGAAAATGCAATTGGAGGGGCTGCAAGGCCACCCCTTCTCCCAGCCTCTCAGCCAGAAGGAGGAAAGCCATTAGCCTTTCTGGCCTGATTCAGCAGGGCACCTACCAGCCCATGAATCATTCCCCAGCTCATGTCAACAGGGGTGCTTATAAGCTTTGTATGTGCTTAAGAACTTAAATGCAGGACCCCTGTCAGTACAATTTGTTGAATGGACAAATAAGAATTTCTGTCTTTCCTCAGTTGTGACTGATACAAAAAAAAAAAAAAGGAACCTTCTGTTGCTGGCTCAATATAGGCCTCAAAGAAGTTAAATAATGTTACTCATAATTTAGACTGGGGATATTGCTGTTTCCATGCTGTTTCTGTTGGAAAGCACGGCACAAAATTAATTATCTGCAAAGCTTGAAATTAAGTGCGGTTCCAAAATTATCTCATGCTGACAGCTCCATGCAGCCACAACTCTGCACAGAGTGACACTTACACAGAGGCTTCATTCAGCAAACTGAGGGCAGCAGGGGCAGGAATAGGGAGGGAACACAGCATCCATGCAAGTGAACTGTATCCCTCTACTAAAGCTCTGCCCTTTATAAATTTCAAGATCTGTCTTTGGGACTTAAATATTGGCACAGCTGAAGCCAAAGGGAATTCTCTTATTGACCTCAAAGGGTCCAAGGTTTGAACTGAGGTCTAGTTTGGGACTCAATCAGTATCAAGGTCTATTTATTCTTACAGGGAAGTAAGGAGTTGCACCTAAAAGATTCAAAGCTCTTCCTGGTACAGGACACAATAATTCCTGTCTCATTAAGACTGATGATAAACACAAAGATGTACAGGTGAAAGTCCCTGTTGTGCCATAGCTGTTGCATTTCCTTGATGGTTTCGAGGAGCAATGAACTGAAGTTCTCAGAATTAAGAACTTCAAATGTATTCCTGAAATGGATTTCTTATCTTATATGTCTGTACACTATAGTCAGTTATCCCCTCTATGTTTTACATGCATTTTTATTGATATTAATGGCTATTACTAAGATAGCCATTAATAATTGCAGGATTAATGTTTCTGCAGGCTGAAATCTTCTCATCAAACATCTGAAGATGCAGAAATTTGTATGTGAATTAACAATAAATCTTGTCCAAAAGAATGTTTTCAGTTACACTAGGAACTTACTGAGAAATGTATGTCAAAATATTTTTCAGTGAAAAAGAAACCAAGTTTTTCTGATATGCATTTTTTCTGCAGAAGAAATGCTTTAGGAAATTAACAGCCTGTTTTCACACAAAATTTTGCACAATTATTTTTTCCTCATTGGCATTGGAGTTTTCCATTGTAAAAATTTTTTATTTTCTGGACAGTTTTACTGATGGAGGAAAATGTAAAAGGGTATGGTAGATCCCCTGAGTTTGGGTTTTGGTGTGGTTTGCTGCTGTTGTTGTTATTTTTCTTTTCTTTGTGATGTGGCCACTTCTGATGGAACTCAGCTCTGAGATCAGTGACTCTTCCCATGCAGGTCAGAAAATTTTCAACAGGTGACAACAAATTTCCACTGCCACCATCCTGGTTTGGATTTCAACTCTGAAAGAGGAGTCAAAGGCTGTTATCTGTCCCCTGGGCCACCCAGGCATGTGCTCACACTGCAGTTAAAGGAAGAGTGGTCTGTAAAGTGCAAGTTCCAATGCTTTGTAGAAGGGAGACCTGGGGAGAACTGAGACCTTCTGATCATCAATGTCTGCAAAATCACAATCAACACTACACTAGCAGAGCCAATAAATGAACACATGGCGAATCATGTCTTGAAAGGTTTTGCTGGAGCAGAAGAACACTCAAAGGCAGCTTTCAAAAGGTGAAAAGCAAATGTTCAAACTTACAGCAAAACTTTCTGGAAAGAGTGAACCTTGTGGACAGCAGGTAAAAACCGAAGGCCAGTGTTTGATATTAACCTAAGGGGAAGAGAAGATGAAGATTATTCAGTCTGCCCCTGGAAAGAAGGCAGCAATTAATGAAGAAGAAAGAATATTGGACTTAAAATGATTGTCACAAAAGGCAGAGTTTAGCCACAAAAGTGGGGTTTCCCAGTAGGAAACTTGACATTGTAATTTCAAAAGCTTTTTGTCCAAAGTACAAGCTGAATTCTACCGATAGAGGTAAAGGGAGAAACCCTACTTTGGATGATAACACAGTCCCTCCTGATGTTCTCAGTAAATTGTCCATATTAATTTCCCAACATATTCTAAGAAATCAACTGCACTGACATGTTATAATTATTTTCATGGTAGATGTTTAAAGGCAAAAGTATCAACCCACCATAATTTTAACCTTCTACTATAATAGAGGACACGTTAATTCCAGGGGAAAATTAATTGATGAAATTAGGAGAGAATCAGGACATTTTACTCCCCAGGACCTTTGATAGTGAGGAACCAAAACCATGAGAACATTTCAGCAGTTTGTGCAGCTGGAAATGGACCCAAGCCTCTGTCCTTAGATACCTTCACCCTCCCTCTGCCCTGACCATCACTGGTCTCTGCACTGTGGCTCCTGTCCATGAAACACCACCCCAGAACTGCTGTTTCTGAAGGACAACCCTGTGCTCACAGCCAGTGAGGCCACAGGTATCCAGAGAGATGGATCACATCTAATTTAGTCAAAATTTGTTATCCAGAGCAGTGGCAAGGTCAGGAAAAATGTGATGTTGCCATGCAGCAGGAGATGACTGGTGGCTGCTGATGGCTGGGAGGAGGGCTCAGTGCTGGAGGGAGGAGTTGGACTGGACTGACCTCTGAACATCTGGGAGCTTTTCCCAGACACCAAAAAGTCTCATGATTACCCCACCAAACAAAGAGAAAATATGGATTCTTGAAAGTTTTTATTATATCTTAGTGTTTTCAATATACGAGATGGTAAAGAAGGTAACCTTTCACTGAGAATATTGCTTTCTTAAAGAACACAGGATATGTAAGTTTTTTTGTTATCCTGGCACTTAGAACAACATTCTTTTATTATTAGATCAGATTTTTTTCCTTTTATTTATTTTTTTAAAACAGAATCGTTCCTGAGTAGCTGAATTGTGATCAAAGGACTGGATGAGACTGGAAAAAGGTAACATTGTTCATATGATATTTTTTTATTAACCTATATTATTTCAGGAGAGTTGCAGTCTTTCAGGTTTCATAATTTGAACTGAAACTGAACACCTCCATGTGACAATCAAATCCTACATTTGGGAACTTTGGGTGACACATAAGTCCATAAAAAAGTCATTCACTGCTCTGAGCTCCCTGAGATGGTATCTGGGTATCCTCAGATGCTGAAAAGCCAACTTTGATCTGTCTCATCTTGTAACAGAAAGCAATAATAGTTCACATGCAGGGAAAAATTAAAGTAGTATTAGTGAATATTCAAGAAGTCAATTTGGGAAAGTTGCTGAAATGTCAAGACTGTTTCATCTCAGGATTCAGAGTGGTCTAACATTGCATTAACTTATAAATAACAGCTGTCATGTGTGACCAAGAAAGCTCCACAAAAATGCCTAAGAACAACTATTACATATAGTTAAATAGAAAGCATGATTAATGAAACAGGTGGATTATACAAGGCCCTTGTTACTTAAAACATTTCTGCACTTACACTTCATAAAAGGACTTCGCCAAAAAAAAATTAGAAGCAATAGGAGAAGAACCTGTAACTCCCCCTTACAATATTTTAAAATACACTCTCTAAATTACTGGAGATATACAGGGTTTTGGTGGAAAGCTGCCTTTAATTTTAAATGAGTCATATGCTAAAAATTGGTGCAATTCTATTTTAAAAAGCCCCTTTTAAACACAAATGATGGCATACATTTCCCTTAGCAGGAAAATGAAGGAGGAGACTGCTGCCAAGCAGTGTGTGGCTACTGCAGGGCAGAGAAGACATAAGAAGCTTTTCTTTCTGCAGTCCTTTCCCATGAAAATCCCAGTCCTCATGGTGCAGCAATGAAAGGTGACAGGGCTCCAGCATCTGCTATTCAAACCCTGCTCCCAAGGGCAACTTAATCCCAGCATATCAAAATTCCACATTGGCTATCAGGGCTTTCACCACACATGGAAGAAAAACCATCCCCAATGCCTTGGGTTAGTTCTGATCTTTGCAGTGATTCCAAAGTGTTCAGGGCTCAATTTTCACTGGTGTCAACTGAGCAGCATGAGATGAAGAGGAAAGCATCTTTGACAAATCATTACATATTGAAGTAAATCCACAGGTGGTACAAGGCACTGATTGCACAGAATGGTGATGAGGAGCAGGAGAGGATGTTCTTTTAATTAAAAGCAGAAAAAAGAACTGAAAAAAATATTTAGCTAGACTTCAGCCTAGATCTTCCCTCTCTTTTTATTCCACCAGCAAATCTCCAGAGGCCTTAAAGTAGATAATCTTTTTAGAATGTAGATAATCCAATTTACTGAATATCTTTCCTGCAGGACAGCTTTGTCAATATATTTGCCGTACAATGTATACATCCTTAGTAACCTCACTTTAAACAAGTGTCCTCTTTAATCTGTGTTATAACTGAGTCCCCCCTTGCCATGCATAAACAGCTTGGTGAGAATATTTTTATTTTTTTTACAGACTGCTGATGGCTGCTTTCCAAGGTATTAATTGTCTTTCTGAAAAGGCTTACTAGAGTCAGCACTTAAGAAAACAGAGCACCACAATCAGCAGAGAAAAAAAAAAATTCAGAAACTAATTCCTGGAAGATTCTGGCTGCTTATCTCCAGATATAGCAATTTGTCTGTTTTTTTTTTTTTTTTTTTTTTTGTGCCAAATTGTAGGAGCTATTCTGACAAATCTGGGAACACAGTTCACCTCATCAATTTACTGTGGGTATTTGCTAAATTGCAATCTCAAGGTAGGTAGAGATAAACACAACTTCACTCAGGAAGCATTGTCTTTGGGTCCCTTAGTCACACTGGTCACTTGATGGTGCCTGTGAGCCTGAGTGCAGCAGGACATTCCTCTGATTCAGGTATCCCAGGCTTCTTAAATCTGCAGCCCTCACTCCTGGGGAAAGGTCTGTAACTGTGAGGCCAAAGGAAGGAGTGGAGCATCACTTCTTTTTATTGAAGAGTCAACTCCAAGAAAAGGGCCAGGAGTTCTGTGGGGTTTGCTGGACATGCAGCAAATGCAGATTTGTCTCTAGGAAGCACCAGACGGGCACAAGTTGCTGAAAGACTTTGGAGTTGGGCTCTGCTCCTTC
Organism: Molothrus ater; assembly: GCF_012460135.2. NCBI lineage: Eukaryota > Metazoa > Chordata > Aves > Passeriformes > Icteridae > Molothrus > Molothrus ater. The sequence continues at coordinate 11,985,714 of NC_050480.2, read as the reverse complement.
TGCAAGTAAAACCTACAATTTTGGGACCTACATTTTCCCTCCCCTCCAAGAATTCAGCTGTATGCCCTCAAAAATAACCTGAAAGGACTGTTACATTCAAATCTTTGTATTGTAAGCTGAGATTGCTTCATACAGGACATGGACACCCCTCAAAAATTAACCAAAGGACATAGATTGCAACTGAGAACTAATTTTGGAAAGAAAATGAGTTTGAAAAGCCATCAGTACATTATTAAGGAGACTATGCCACAGGTCTCCCTGATGAGAGCCAGATAAATAATCTTGTACCCATGAAAAGGTCAGTAAGTTACCATTTTGAAGCAGTCTGTCTCTCTGGCATATACCCAAGAAAACCAATTAGCAGTTCTCTTCACTGCTTCTAAAAGACTGGTGAGAAAATTAAGGTTGCCTGTTTCTAGAAGGTTTAGGCTGTTCAGCTCTGTGTTTTTTTCAGCATTTTCCTCTCCTTTGTCTTTTTGCCATACTGGTAATGATGATGCAGGAGACAAAGGGAGTGCCAAAGGGGCTGGGAGGAAATGTATTTGTCTCCAAGTTGACAGAGATAAAAGCATATTAATATTCAACAGCTGGTGGCCATAATGAGCCCATGAAACTGATGAGGGGACTGACAAGGCTAGCTAGAGCTTCTTGCCTGCCCATAAACATGACCCAGTGGCTTTGCAACTATTTTTGTAGAAACACAGAGAAAGCCTTGCAAACAATGTGTTGCAAAGGTCATTAAACTAATGGGCTGTACCTGGACTCAGTTTTGGACATTGAGACTGATTTTTTTTTTCTGTGTTTTCTGAACTAAAAGCACCAGTAAATATAATTTTTTTTTCTGAAAGTTTTTCTGCATTGTGTTTTAAGAGTTCTGCTACAGCTCCAGAACTGTGTAAGGAATCAGAGCATGTGTCTTGTACCCTGCCAGACTGTCCCCATAGCTGGGAGCTTCAGAAGAACCACAATGCTCCAAGGATGGGCAGGTACCCAAGTCCCTTGTGCTTTGAGATGCTGGTTGCAGCTTGGTCTCTCTGTACTTCCTTACACAGTCAGACAGAATCACCTAATCTGTTATGTGACAAGATATTGACAAAACCATGTGCTATTCCTTCCTAACTTACAGCAATTAATGCGAAAATTAGGCAGTGATGTACAGGTTTACAAGTTTCCAGGTTTTACAAGTTTCCGGGTTTTACAAGTTTCCTTTCATGGCCTTAAAATTTTTATCATTTCTGCAATAGCTGCTCCACACAGATGCTTTACCCTTTTATGAATTATTTTAAACTATAGTCCCCCATGTTTACAACCTTTTGCTTGTGTATTGCATAAAAAACCCTGAACAACCACCAAAAAACAGAACAGAAAATCCATCAATCTATTAACTCCTCGACACTTTACCTTATATTTTCAGTACTGCCTCTTCCTGGCATGTCACAGGCAGGTGAATATGAGGACTGGGTTACCTTTATCAGATGGTGTTTTACAGCCTTCCATCAAGGTTTCTGCGTTCTCATTAAATTAACCATCCTACCCTTTCAAACAGCAAAGCTCTCTGCCTATTCAGTTTCCAAAAGGGCAAGCACCAGTCAGTGAAGCCAGGGGATGGAAAAAATGGCATCTTTCCTCCAGAAATGCAAGGGAGAACACAAAGAGAGGTGATCTGAGCATGTTGATTTGATCATGATGTTACTCAGCATCACACCCAGCTCACTGGATGCAGAAAGTCCCCAGCAAGAACTTTGTGTCCTGCTCCCAGTCCCTGTGCTGGGAAATGCTGTAGCTCCACTGAAGCCAACAATATTGCACAGATTTATACCCCCAGCACATCTTCCTCAACCCTTGCTATTAGAACAAACCCCACATTCATCTCTTCAGAAGCTCCCAGCCGTGGAACCTGCCCCTTTTGTACTCTCTAGAATCATGCAAGGCTGGGGGGTTTTACCTCCTAAAATGAAGGCACAGAGGGGATGCAGCATGAATCCATTAGTGAAGTAAGAACCAAAGATGGATTTTATGAACATAAATCACAGAAAAGCTTTGGCACAAGGATGAACATGAATTAAGGGGCTGTGAATAAACTAGAGAAGTCTCCTAGTTACCAAATCATTAAGTTTCTAGAAATGCCTCTCCTGGAAAATGGAGGAAAGCAGGGAACAGTGAAGAGCATCAGGAATTTCAATAAGCACCTAATTAATGGGATATATGAAGTAGATCTGGGAAGAAATAGGATAAAGCAGCTGGAGAGTCTCTTCTAACCCTCCATGCTCACAGGAGAAAAAACCTTGAAAAAACTTCAAAATGCAGTTTCCTCTGCATTTAGCAAGTAAAACTTGCTAAAGTTTTACTTGCTAAATAGCAAGTAGAGTATAGGGGAAGAGTAGCTGAAGCGTATAGAGTAGCTGAAGAGTATAGGGGAAGGGTCAGGTAGACAAGAAATCCTCTGTATTTTCAACCTGTTGCTTCTATAGGTCATAGGATTGGAATCTTTGAATGTTTGAGTAAACATGCATGAGAACGTGGAATGACAAGTGTTTACAAGTGTTCAACATCCACTAGTGCCAAGAGAAAAACTTTCACTATTTCAGATATTTAAAGTGTGAATTTACCTTCACCTATGATTTCTGTGTCCCATATTTAAATGCTCACTGTGTGCTCTTTAGTATGTTCACATTTCTGCTTTGATTTCATGTGAGATAAATGTACTCTCATTCTTTCCACCCATCTGTACATCTGACAACTGGACTCCCCACAGCACCTTGTTCTGGGGATTTCACATGGGATAAACAAATGCTGTGGTTTTGTTCTTAGGTGGCCAGAGCTACTCAAGGACAGCAGTCACTGCTGAATGACTCAGGCTTGAAATGGGACATGACATCTCCCCATGACAATGCAAACTTAGAGCTTTATTTCCCCACTGTCAAGAGAAAATCTGTGTTTCAGTTATGCAAACACAAAATTTAAAGTTTACCAAGGTGCCTGATGAATTTGATAAAGTGGGAATTGGTCAAAATACTGGGAAGAGCAAAAATCCTACTCCAAATCTAGACACATATTCCAGTTCAATGAGGGTTTAAACTGTAATGGCTTCTGTAGTGCTAAATACACCTTATCTCCTAAAGTCCAAGTCTTAAATCTCAAATCTTAAAGTAAAAATTCAAAGCAATGCCCCTTGGCATTTTTGAGCCCAGAACCTGTCAGATACTAGTGATTTTCAGAGACTTTAAACACTCCTTGGCTTACTGGGAGCTATGCTTATCAAACCACTGACCTGATTTCACACTGTCTTTATAAAATCTCTAACCAAATCTCTAAATGTTTCCTTTTATGTACTGAAATGTACAAACCATGACCAGGCTTCTTGCATGAGTAAGAAAAACAAGGCTTCTTGCATGAGTAAGGTTTCTTGTGTCAGTCAGGAAAATCAGATGGGGTTTATGTGTTCAGGTTGGTGGACATACAAAAGTTAAGTTGGTATCCTGCTGGGTGAAGAAACTGGTATCCTGCTCACCAAAGGGCACCATTTGAGCTGTATAAGCTGCCACCATTAAAATCAACTAGTTTTAAATGGAGTTCACTGGACTTCATTGGGGTTCTAGAGCAGAGGAAAGATCATCTGTCACATTAAAACCATGTGCTAAAAGCAGTGAAAATATATTTGAGTAACCAGCTTCCTGTGATAGTGGAGCCCTGGAAAATGTTTAAATTAGTCTTTGAAAATATTAGGCTTTGTGTTTTCTCAGATCACTGCACCTGCGTAAGCAGCATGATAAAAGATATAATTGTTAGATGTGCTGATTGTTTAGTAATTAAATATAATTATTATATAACCATAAGAAGAATCATGAGAAGCTATGTTGGAAATTTAAAGGGGGCTATGTTTAGCTGAAATCTGTATACAATAGAACAATATAAGTTTGATAATTAACACGAAAGTTATATAATGATAGAGTATAAAACACGTTCACCTTGAAAGTATGGTCGGAATCAGATTTAGGTGGAAACTACCCCAATTCCCAGAGCTCTTAAATAAAAAGCACCGCATATAATTGCTGATGTGATTATGTGGTTTTGAACACTAACACCTGTAAGGATGCATTCAGTTACCACTGAATTTTGATGGCAACTCCACAGAAGCAGATGTGGCAACCACAGCAGTGCAAATCACATTCCTGATGAGGCTGGCTGAGGAAATAAAGCTGTACATACAGCTTTATTTTGTATACAATTATTTTGTATCTGTATACAGCTATATGTTTGTATTTTGGGGATCTAATCATCTCACATCAGGCACTTATGAAGACCATGGCTGTAACACCATCTTTGCCAAAGAAAAAATAATCTGAATATTTAACATCATGTGTGAGACATATAATGGAAGGCAGCACCATAGCAAAGATAGATGAGAGATTTTATTTTTGTCTCTAAGCTCCCAGGAGGAATTTCAACCTAAATTTGTTTTTATTGATGTAAGAAAGCTCCAGCTCCTCTTCTCATCACTCATTTTCAACCTCTTGCTTAGAAAGGCTTGAGGAACTTGTGTGTGAGACTCCTCTGTGGAAGTTTTATCTTCAGCTTTTCTGCGGAATGTGCAGGCATGAAAATGTGTCTTGATAATGTGCAACTGGCAGTGAGGAGAGGGGATCATCCTGTCTTATCACCCAAAGTGCTCAGCACCAGCTGGACAAACACACAGGTGTGTAATTGAAAGTGACTCTAGGAGTTGTAAAGAGCAAAAGATCTTACAAATATCTGAGGCTTGGAAGGTGTTGGAAGGCATCTTTATCGATGTACACGAGGTTGTTGGCTTTCTCAATTCTTCTGTAAAGAGGAAATGAAACATCAGAGAAAAATAAATCAATAAATTGATCTTAAAATTGTGTTTGTCCCATGATGCAGTGGAACAATACGCTGAGGTTTTCTTTTTGGCAGCAGAAGATCTGGATGATTTCAGGGAGCAGCCTACCATGGACAGGCAGACCCCACCACTTTTTGATCCTGGCAGTGATCAGAGGATAAATTTTTGCCTGAGCAGGTAAAGAAAGGGGCAGCTAGATAAGAAGATGGAAAAGACAAAGGGAGATTTCAAATGCTCCTATAATGTTACAAATTCTTCAGTGCTTACCTGAACTAAACTGCAAAACCTTTGATACTTGCCTATAATGAATCTTTATAATTGTCTCCTTTGCATTTAGATTGCTCATTACTTACATTTCATGTAGTTTGGGAAGGTTGGAAAACACATTTGCTTCTATGACCTCCAAGGCATCATTCTGTGAGATCTCTCTGAAAAATAATTTAGAAGTCAAGATATTTCAAGTCATGGTGAAGCAGAAAATGGAGAAGTGAAAAATTCACAAGGAACTGCTTCTCAGATTACTGCTGAGTTTTTAAAACAAGGTGGATATCAGATAAGAAAACAGAAATTCTGATGAGTACAAGGGGCAAGCAACAACAACAGTCAGGAACAGAGATCTGAGGCTGGAGTTTGTATCTGCAACATCAGCCCTGCATGTCCTGCTGTCACCATTCCCTGTGCATTAGAAGTCAGGGTCTATCCATCATGGGCAACTGGCCTTCTGACATCACTAATTACAGAGAGAAATTTAATGAAACCTTTTAACTCAGTGAAGAAAAGAGGAGGTGAAGGTGACTGAAAACAAAGACAACTAAAAAGTTTCCAAGAAATATTACACAACTTCAGCAACAGGACACTGCTGTCTTGACTCAATGGGAAGAACAGAGATTAAAATTAAGCCACCAGCAGATGTGCCCTTGTTAGCAGCAGTTGGAGACCACAGAAGTGAAGAAGTCTTCCACACCTTGGAGCAAACCTCATTTGACATGGTCTGTACAGTTAATGCTCCCTTACAGCCAGAGAACTGCAGAATACAAATGGCCAGTTTTACTGCTATCACCACAACAGAATGCATTTCCTGCTAGTCCAGAACATATCTTTCTTTGCTTCCTTAATCTGTGGGCTCATGCTCTGCTGTAATTTAGAGCTCAGGATTTCCCCTGGTGAATCAAGTGGGCATTACTGCAGTGTCCCCAGTCCCAGTCACATCACTTATCCTGGCACTGACCAGAAAGGTCGAGGTAAAGACAGCCATGCCAAAAGATTCCTCACTGCCATTTTTTTGGAAATGGTGCCAAAATGTTATTTTCTCAGGCTGAGGTCAGCTTTAGGAAGTAAAATTTGTAATACAGTTGTAATTCAGTGATATTGTCATGGTCTATTGCATTTTAATCATAAGGTAACTGCACACATCTTTGCAATGAAACCTTGGATAAATAGATTGGAAACGGGATGACACTTGTTCCTGGGTATCTGGTTCTTCTGAAATTATGATGGTTGCAAATAGATTCAAATAGGCCTGAGGTAAAACAAGAGATTGCAATGTCAGGTGCACAGCCAAAAAATAATCAGAAAAATTAATCAGAGGAATATAAATCTATTCCACTCTCTTCTAAGTAACAGCTGAACCATACCTGACAGATTACCTGCCCATTTAAGACAAACAGAATTCTTGCAAAAGAAGACGTGTTTTTCACCTGACCTTTTCAGTTTTAAAAAATGCCTTGGTGGTTTAATATTTTTTAGTTTAATAAGAAGTTCTCCCTTCTGTTTCCTCAAGTTGTTGTTTTTTTTTTTTTTTTTAATGAAGAAATCCAACCCTGCTCTGCTCCAGGAGCTCTGAACTGGCTGGAGAATAAGAAAATAAAAGTACATGAGGATTGACAATAGGTGCTTGGCAGGGTGCATGGAGGACTGGGTTTGTTTAGCAGTGCTGAGCCACCAGCTCATATGGGAGTGTGTTCCTCTTTATTACTTCATTTTCAGCAGCAACAAAATCCCTGGAAACAAGGATTCCTTCATGCCATGTGAGATACACAGCCATTGCAAGGGATACTTCAAAGAGTCTTTATCATCTTCCTGTTTGCTTTAAAAATAATTACAAGATATAAGTAGAAATATCCAGAAGAATAGAATAGAATAGAATAGAATAGAATAGAATAGAATAGAATAGAATAGAATAGAATAGAATAGAATAGAATAGAATAGAAGCAAACACTCCCTATGAGGTATTTATATGACAATATAAAATTCTCTTGCCTAACTACAGTCTCAATGATTTAACAAGGTGGGAGGTGTCTCACACTTTTAAGGTTTGGTTTGGTTTTCATCATGCTCTTTTTGGGTGGTCAGGTGTATATTTGCCATTCCACACAATCTAAAAATCACTTTTCTAGAAAAAAGAAAATCTTCAGAAAAAACATCACATTTAATACCAAAGAATACATTTAGCCAGGAGATACTTCATGCCACTAAGAAGTTCAGGGAAAAAAAGTTGCAGATGTGTTGGCCTTACACAGGGAAAAAAGGATTATTAAGATACCATAATACAGTTGTGACCTCACCCAGCAGATAGTGCTGCTGAGGGTAATAATTTTTTATGATCCAATCTGCTATCTAACTTTGGAACAACTTGGATGACACAGCTTTTTTAATAGATTGCTTAAAAACGAATGGTTCTGCATCAGAAGAGTGTTTTGGCTTCCTGTGAGTGTGGTAGGTTATTGGCTTTGTTTTGATTCAAGAAATGGAAGATACAGATCTGATTATGCTGGGGCACCAGCAGGCCATGGCACTCTGGAAGGCTTGGAGAATTCATGGTGGAGAAAGGAATGAAGAGAAGAAGGAAGATAGGAATCTCTAAAGTGTTTTTGCAAGATGAGGTTTTCAAAATAGTAGGTTTTTTAGAGATTGTGTTTTAAACAGAATTAAATAACACCTGTGTGAGGGGGCTGTCAGAGATGTGGGAAATGACTTGGCCTTCATTTTAACATTCCCATTCACAGGTACACAGGCAACAGGCTTAGTTTTTTTAAACAGGTATTGAAAACATGGACATATATAAATATGTCCATTTACAATGACATTTTTTTTTCTTCCAGCTGAAGCAAACCTCTTTTTCAGCTAATGAGGTTATGAGCATCTCAGGACCAGTAAAAGGAACAGAAGGGAAAACTGACAGTGGCAGAAGGCAGTAACCCTCCTGGTGCTGGGCTGCATCCTCTGTGTTCAGGGGATTGCAGTGGTGAGGGAAAAGACCCTCTGTCCCTTGCAATGAGCTGTACCCTCTGCTATAGTCTCTCCAGAAAATCCTGGTGGTGATGACCTTGCTCTTCATTGTTCTTTGAAGATGAATCCCAGTTTTGGGCTGCACAGAAATCTGATAGGGCTGTCGTTCAGATAAGAAGGATAAATAAAGTAAAACCATTCTGTTGAGGAGATCAGGCACACACTGTGGACAATAGGCAGCACTAATCTGGGGTTTTGTTGCATAATTTGTGTGATCTATTTATTCATACCTAGCAAAAAGTGCACACCTGCCCCTGGAAATCTCAAACAACACTGTCTAGGATACAGGCATCCATGACATTAAAAGTGCAAACCACTGCTGCTCACATCAAACAACCACCTCAGCAGACTCAGATCCTCTGCAGAGGAGAGCAAATAACACCTGAGGCAGCAGCTACAAAGAGAAAAAAAGGGATTGCTGGCAAGTGTTTGTGCAAGTGTTTTGTCTTGCAGTATAAATACACACAAACAGAAGATTGCTCATAATGCAAATCTGATTATATGTCATCAAGAGAGAAGATAGGGCTGTTATTACGTTGTTTGTTTGGAATGAATGACACTATTAGTGCTACTGGTAGCTCTGGCAGGAAATCCAGCCAGCAATCCCAGCATCACTTCTGAAACAGACAAGCCTTGGAATAGATGGTGTGCAAAAAAATCAGGGGCAATTTCTTAAAAAACACCCCCAAATATCCAAACCACCCACTGGTTGCAAAGCGCTTAGGCATCTGCCTGAGCTTAGTTTTCACTGCATGCAGAGTTGAAATCACCAGTGATCCTTGAAAGCATAAATTGTTCACTCAAATACAGTCTAAAAGATGAAAAAACATTCAATAGATGCATTTTCCAAAGGCACAAAGGACAACAGTTTTTATTTTTCTGCAAAGAGAATGTAAGACTCTTTGATTCTTTGAATGTAACACTCTTAAGATGTGACATCACATGATTAAGGGACCTCCTCTAATTTGCCACTAAAGCAGCAAACTGGAATCACTATTACCCATTCCCCAGCAACTGAGTGCAGTGTATAATTTCCACATGTGACAGTCAGAGCTGTGTTAGAGGAGAGAGAGATGGAAAATCATTTAATCTGCCTGCAAAGCGGCCCTTAGGCAAGGCCGGGGGTACAACTTTGTGACATCTGTGGCAGAGCCCAGTGTGATCCAGAGGAAGGATTCCTCTTCAAACCAGCTGCACCCAGAGTGCAACCTGTAAAAATCAAGATACATCAAAATGGCCTTTTAAACAATTCTGTTAGCAAAGGATTTAGGGTTCATGGCAGTTTCTCTGTAGTCCACTGAAGGAAAAGTCTCTTAGGCTAACCAAAGTCTTACAGAAAAAACAAGACTGTATTAAACTCACAAACTTGGGGCCAAGTGGCCTAATGTTTCAAAATAACAAAAGAATAATAGACTGGAAGTTTGTGTCTTTTATCATAGGAATTCCTTTTAGGATCAGAGTGGAGCATGCAGGGATAGGGTATAAGGTAATTTCTTCTCCTGCTTGGAAATATGACTGTTTTAAAAAATTGTGTGCTTATATATGCATGCCTGTGTACAGATAACAGAGATCAGTGAGTGCTAAGTCGTGTCAAAAGAAGAGCAGATCACACAAGAGGCAGAAGGGCAGCTTGGACCAGCATTAGCCCCTCACACAATGCTCAGGCATGTGTGATTTTGAGCATGCAGACCTTGTAGCTCCTGTAGCAGGAATGACAGAGAGAAACTGCTGCCCACCTGCTGAGTTGGGTTGTCTGATGGCCACAGTAAATGTGGGATTTATGGATTTCTGCATTTCTTCTCCTTGTGGTGGAATAGCAGGGGGGACTGCCCTGTCTGTCGAGGCTTCTCTGGTCCTTGCTTGGTGTGTGCACCTTGCACACAGATGTGGCACATGGTGTGAAGAAGGGATTTCACCCCTCTGCAGGCACACAGGACCTGGTGGTGACTCCATCCCTGTAAACTCCTACAGCCTTCCTTAAATTCCCTTCCAGAGCAGGTATGTACGCAGGCTATACACTTGATCTGTTCACCTTGTATTTCCTGTGATACATTATAATTGGGTATTTATTGGCTATTCTCCTTCACCTTTGATGCAGTTTTTCTGTGGCATAGCTGTCCTGTGGATTCCCAGGAATGCTTTTCTTTCACTCTGAAATCAGCAGTGATACTGGAGGTTCAAGGTACTGATTCCCAGAACAGGTGGCCTCACTGTGCTCTCTGTACTGCTACAAATCAACAGCATTGTGTTCATTTAAGGGAAAGGAGAAGGGAAAAAAGGCCAGCAATGCTTATTTCCTCCCCTTTCTATAAATATAAATGCTCTTTAGAGCAATTTTCCAGGTCAGTTTTACTCAGTGCTTTGACTGATGCCACAATTCATGTCAGTTTCACAAGTAAATGTGGTGCTGCCCAGGCAATCCTGCCCAGCATTCACTGGGTGAGCCCCCACGGGACCTGCCTGAGACGTGTCTGAACTGAAAAATTAAACACCTGGCTACCTCTGTCTCCTCTGTCTCTCTGTCATGGATGGAGTGACTCTTATTTCTTCAGACTGATCAGAAACAAGCCAGTCTAAAATCTACTTTTGAAAACTTGCCTCTGAAGTGACAGCAAAATGATACTACATTGATTTAAACAGGTTACAAAAGAAAAGCCATTTTTCTTAAAAATATTAGAGACTTTTGACCTTTAAAAAATAGATAGTTGACACTTTCTCCTGTCACTTTTCCTTGTGAACATGAAAAACTTGTCTCTCTGCCATGATTTATTGAACACCAGGGAGTTACAGGGTAATATCTCTTAGCAGATATTGATGTTTCAGAAATGAAATCAAGGACTGACTCTTCTCAGCATCTCTTTACTTTGCTGAAGATACACACATGTGTTGTATTTGCCTTCCTAAATAAGTGGAAAACCCATTTAACCAACTGCACACTAATGGCAACTCCACATTTGGAGCCAGATAGTGCATCAGTCTTTGAGGGAGATTATCAGGAGCTGCCAATGCTGTGCCTTCCTGTCTTCTCCAAAGGGCAGGAAACCATGTTCTCAAAGAAATCCCTGCAAGCTTGGGAAAAAAAAATAAAAATGCAAATTTCTGCACGGCAGACAGAAGCAAATGGGATTTTATTTCTATCTGTGCTTTAGCACCATGCCAGCAATCCAGATGAAAGTCTGTGGAGAGTTTGGTTGCATCAAATTAATTGTCCATGTAAAGGTTTTAAATTGGTCTCTCTAATCTGAAAAAGCACACGATTAGTCTGCAGAATTGGGACTGATAACAACCAGATCCAACAGACGAAGCTACATCATTACAAGAATTGATTTTATAATCAGTACAGTTTGGGGGGACAGATATCTCCTCATACTCCAGCACTAAGGGAGTGTATTACACTCCTTTCAGTTTATTGCCAGCAATGCTGAAAATGCATGAAACTTTGTAGGGTCAAACAAGAAAAAGGGTCTTTGGAGGAAATGACAACTTTGCACAGAAATCTGGCTCCACACAGGCAGCCCAGAGAGATGGGGCTCAGAACTCGGTGCTCTCCAGCCCCTGGGACAGACATATCTGCTGCCCCCCACTTCAGGAATTACTAAATTTTGTCTTTGGCTATGAAGGCTTGCAGGGAAGACAGAAAAATGTGTGTAAAACAGAAACACCCACTCAGTCAATGGCACTTTTTCCCCTCAGGCGTGATGGGCTCCAGAGGATGTCGAGACCACACTGGCAGACAAAGATGGGTGTTCAGCACAGGAAGGGACCTTCTCTTTCAGAGATGCTGATATTCCTAAGTTGTAACTCCTGCCATGGAAATGGGAACGCAGCATTTATTGCCACTTATCTTTTATTACTCCTCTCTTGGCTGTAGTAGCCAGCTAATGATGAATAGTTTATTAAGATGACCTGGGGAGATGAAGAAATTGCATTGGAGAAAATCATTCAGGAGAGCAGCTGAACGAGGAAGTGCAGCAAATAATTTCTGGGAAAAAATCAATAGGCAGACTATCTTGGGCTGGGAGAACATGTGGCTTCCAGAACCCAAAGTCTAGTGGCAGCCTTTCCAAACAGATCCTCCTGGAGCAGATGCTCCCAGATACTTCAGTAGACAGTTTTGAAATGCTTTAAGGAAGACACATTCATGAGAGGCCTCTGGAGGACAGTTCATTACTAATTCAAATACATTACAGAAACAGGAATATCCAGAATAACAAGTGCCTCAGATAGGCACAATTAAACATTTTAGCTAAGATAGGAAATTCTAAAAAAAAATTGTTCTTGCTCCTCAATTTTTGCTTTAAAAATCCTCCCAGAACACTGAGTATTATTCACCAGAGCAAATCATACAGTACATACACACACACAGTACATTTCATTTCAGTTAAAATAAATCTCCATGACTTGACCCATCATAAGAAAAATATTAGCATTGTCTAATCTTAATGCCAATTATAAATATAGACATCATTGAACAGCTGCCAGCACCATGCCCCACATCTTTCAAATGTTCTCCTGAAAGGATTTAGGTTTCTGTTATTCAATGTTAAGAGTTCTCCCTGTGAAATATTCTTTTCCAGCACAGAGATTTCCTTGTCTCCTCATTGTAGTTGCATTCATTCTTCCCTTCCACAAAAGCAACTTACTGTCCTTATGTTTTGTGTCTAACTGAACCCTACAAACTCTTATCCTTGAGCTTTGGCACCAGGCTCAGCTAAGATGGTACTGCATAAATGTTTGTATGATTACATACAGCCTAACCAAGGAAAAGGATATTCTTTTATGCTTCCAAAGTTAAATCCAAACCTCTGCCTTGCAACAGGCTGCCAGAGAAAAAACACACACCACTTAGAAGCTACTAAATCAAAAGCTTTTCAAAACAAATGTGCAACAAGACTCATTTATTTAATTATGAATATCATCATGAGCAGAAAAAATTACTGCTAACCCCAAATCTGCAGGTTCTGTATTGGAGGATGCAGAGATGACATGGAAACATGGGAATTGCACACAGTCCCTACCCCTTTTGCCAAGTGGCAGCAAAGAGGAGCCTGAATCAAGATACCCAGAGTCTTAATTTACAAATAACTAAACAGCTGTCCACTATGAAACCTTGGAAAAGCCTATGCTTCCACCTGAGTTACAAACCTTATCAGCAAACTCTGCAAGGCTGCACACAGATAAGAAACTCTTAACAGGGGGAAAGGGAAGATGTCATAAAGCTTGGGCCAAAATTCACTATAATAATAATAATAATATGTTTCTGTGTTTGTGTGTGTATACACACAATACTCCAATAAAAGCAATAAAAATAATAAATCCATGGGCACAGGATGGTTCTTACTCACTGAAAGCAGGCAGCAACTGCCTTTCTGCACACCTCACCCCATTTCCAAGGAGGCTGTTCTGTACCCTGCTCTGGAGAAGCACTAAACATACAAAGGCTTTCTGCTCTTGTGGGGCTTTCACAAGAAATCCTCAGGCTGGATCCAGCCCTTTGATGGGAGCCCTCAGGAAGAACCATTCCATAGGAATGAGGCAAGACCCAGAGGCAATTTTCAGCCACTTGGGAACAACCTGTTCCTCCTGTGTCAGAGTACTTTGATCTGCCTGGGAACCATTCTCCTCCCCTCTGTCCTGGGACATAGAAGGAAGTGTGACCTGCAGATGATGCAAAAAAGCCTTATTGGAATTAGCTCTTCCTTCCTCATCAAGGAAAAAGAGGAATCTTCCTCCCTAGCCACAGCACTAAAGAAGGAGACGGAAAAACAAATGTGGTTTGAATTAAAAAAAAACAAAAAAAACAACACGTTTTCCTTAGAAGTTGCTGTGTCTATTCTTTTGCTGAACAGTATTGCATATACTTATGATATTTTTTCTGTCTGAATTCCTGTACTGATGTAAATAAAATGGAACTTACAGTGTTTTCACAGCACTCAAGCCTGGCAAAACCTTTTTGTATTTCCACTAAAACCCTCTGAGAAAACACTGCTGATAAGGGGGAAAAACAATTCCCAAAGAGATCCCAAACCACAAAAATCACCATTTGGAAAAGTCATGATGATGAAACACACTTAAAAAATAAATAAATTAAATTAAATCCATCATTTCTGATAAATATCACTGCTTTAGTTGAGACTGAAGAAGATTTCAGACTCAGCAGCAGAAGGAATGAAAATGCATTGATTTTAATAGTGGATATGTATTTACATTAGCATTCTACATTTTAGAGGAGTGCATATTTTCCTGCAATTATGAATAAGTGTTTTCTCTAGAAAGCACACAGCTCAATACACAGAACACAGAAGTACACAAACTTAAAGGCAATCCTGTGACAGCAAATTAGCTCAGATTTAAAGGAATGTTAAATACTGAATTAAAACTAAAAGAAAAATGATGCACTGTTTCTTTTTCCACCAGATGGGAAAAAACCATGCATTTTTGAATTATTTTAGTGGCAAAATGAAGAAACTGATATAACATAATATTATGGAACATGATCAGAATTCTCTCTAAAAGATACTTATCTTGAAATTACTGAAATGTGGACCAGATGCCTGGACAGAAGAGCATTTTTCTTACATGCAGAAAGATCCAGCAAACAGAAAGCAGCCAGCAGCACCAGCACACACCACGTTCCTCTACACAAAATTAATAGGGTGGCATTGTACTCTTTCCACTGGTTCCAAGATGGGTCTGCAGAATGGCTCTGGCAAAGAGATTCCCCAAGTGAATCCCCTGTGCTCCACCTGAACACCTTTGGTGAGGACAGATTATGCAGCAGCTCAAGTACGTGGGGTTTTAATTTTTCTCTTTGCCCTGAAATCATGCAATTGGTACTTCAAAATGGCAGGGTCAGGACAGTGGCACCTATTTAACTTCAGGACCACACAAAGCCCCACATCAGATGTTTTGGATTCAGTTGGTCCTAATGAATTCAAACATATTTGTGTATTTTGATTTTATTTTGTATTTGTTTTCTTGTGTGTGTGTGTGTGTGTTTGTTTGTTGTTGTTGTCTTTTTTCAACTGGCAGGCAGTTCCAATAAATTTTATAACTTATTTTCAGTTAAATGAATGAACCTCTGTGAGCATGCAAGTCCCAAGAAGCCACACAGAGAATATTTATCGATTAGACCTGTTAAAAGAGATTAATGCTACAAAACAACTCCACTTCTGCTCACTTTTTTCTCTGTGTGCTGCTAAAGTCAATTTGAGGACATTCATCCACTGAAGACTGAGAGGGGCAGAGAAACTCCCCTGGAGTTCAGGGTATGACCTGAGCTCAGGACACGACCCTCTCCCATCTAGACCTGCAACTCTCCTAAATCCATTTTGCCTCATCATTCAAAGAGCCCAGAAGGGTGGCACCAGGAAGCAAGCTTTCATATCCTCCTCCTTAAAAATGTACAGATGGAGACCTGTTAGGAGAGCTCAGATGTGTCAGGGACATGATTACTTAGGAAGGTGCCAAAGGAAAAGAAGGAAGGCCCCCTCTAAACAGGGAGAAACACACTTGGTTTTCTTTTAGGTCACATTTAGTTAAAAGTGAGGTAAAAAGACTTTATTGATGTGGATGGCAAAAATCTTCCATTTATCCACAGATGAGGCACAGCATGGCCAAAGCAATCAAGCCTTCCCACAGTGCCCCACAAAGGAGCCTGGACACCCACTGAGACCCCATTTCAAAGTCTGGCCAAGAGAGGCTGCTGCTGCTGACAGCCAGCTGTGGCAGCCTGAGCTTGCAATGAATCACCATCTCCTGAGGGCACAGGCTGAGCTCACCCTCTCCTGGTATGCCAGCCATCAGCCTACCCAAGTGAAAATAAAACATTCATCACACACATGCAGACTGGATATGAACAAATGACCCAGAAATCTGGGGGGTTCCAAGTCCTATTACCCTCTGCCTGAGCCATTCTCCTGTCACACCAAACTTGTTGTGACATATTTTGTGTGGGCTGCCTGGTGGGGGTGGAGAACAACCCAAAGCCTACTTTGTCATTTAGTCCTGAAATTATGTATAACTCATTCAACATACAAATAAAAGGAAAAAAAAAAACCAACAAAAAAAAAAAAAAAAAAAACTACCACGAAAGAAGAAAATGTGGTAGCAAGGGAAAAACTTCCTTGTAGCGTATTAGGTCTTCATTTGAATTCTAGCATACATCTGAATGAATTATAATTTTTAATTTGTTTAACTATGCTGATAGTCACCATGCACTGGTTGTTTTAGCAGTATTTTCTCTTTATATGTGTGACTCAAGAATTGCCATAGCAACTTGCTTGCTAATTAGCCTTCAGTTACTAACAATCAATATGATTAGACAAGGTCAGCGCTGGAGTAAGAGCTGGAGTAAACTCCACAGATTTAAAAAACGGCTACTGAGAGTGAATAACAGCAACAAGAGGAAGAGAGGGTTCCTGGATGGTGTTCCTCAAAGAATGGTGGTCCTCCCCAAAGAACAATTATTGCTCTGCCATTACTCAGTCTCCTGTGAACCAAAGGAGTCGTGGCAAATGAGAGCTTTGCCCCTTGAGTGCAGAGAGCTTTCAGCCTGCCAACAGATCCACAAAATATGGGGAATAGAAGCATCCCTATGTGTGCAGATGAAAAGATACCTTACTGTCACATTGCTGGGACAGATGCTGACAGCACACCACCAAAATCAAGAACAGTAATGTCCTAGATTTTTATCAATATGAAATCAATCTCCCTGTGTGGGAAAGGTGCCTGAAACCTGGAGACTGTCTAGTTCACAGGAAGGTGCTGCCTGGGAATTAAACCTGTACAGTGCTTGGCTGAGGTCCCATTAGGAGGCCCTCTGTCTGGAGACCTGAGTGATTGCCCCTGCTGACACAATTCCCCCCTCATTTTTACAGCCTGTTTCAGTCGTTAACATGTTATCTGTTACCCTGAAAGCACAGTGCCTGGCAGCACAGTGGGATGGAAATATAATGTGCTGCTCAGAGCTACTCTGGGTCCTGGGAATACAAAACAGGATCCTTGATATTGACAGATGAAGGCTTGTGAAAAACCACTTTACTTGTTAGTGTGTTTAGGTCTGCTACCAAGAAACACAGGCAAAACCAAGCTTATTTTTAAATAAACAGTTTGTGTTGTCAATTATGCCTGGGCACATGGCTGTCACAGATGAACTGAAATCCATTTTCTTTCCTCTGTAGAAATTAATTGCCTCCTGGCTCTGTCCTCTGTTGCTCCCTGGAGTTTACTCCTCTGCTTCAAATGTGCCTTCAGCCTCAGCTCGTGGCAGTGGGTCCCCCAACAGAGGGTCAGGATCAGGGAATGGAGGAGCCAGGATGGTGAAAATGTAATGACAAAACAGTCTGGACAGTGCCGTGCGAGGACACTTCAAGTCACGAGTTTTGAGGCAATGTGTCTTGACCTTCCTCTGCACAGGATGTCTCAAAGAAGGATGAGAGGGCTTTAAGCTCAAAAAAGGCAGCTTTTATTAGAATATCAACTAGGATAATTAACTTCAAAGCAGAAAAACTTTACAGGATATTGGAAGAGAACTGGGAAGATTTTATATCCTCCCTAGCCTGACATCCAATGCCTTTGGAGGTTTGGAGTTCACAGAATCATAGAATAGTACAGGTTGGAAGGAACTTTTCAAGGTCATCCAGTCCACCTTCCCAGAGGGACATCCACTAGACCAGGTTGCTCAGAGACCAGAACAACCTGACCTTAAATGTTGCCAGGGATGGCTCATCCACCACCTCCCTGGGCAGCACATTCCAGTGGCTCAGCACGCAAACAGAAAAAAGCTTCTGCCTTATATGCAATCTAAATCCACCCTCTTTTAGTTTAAAACCACTACTCCTTGTCCTGTTGGGACAGGCCCTGCTGAAATGTTTGCTCCCCTCTTTTGTGCAGTCCATCTCTAAACACTGAAGGGCCAAGATCCTCAATGGCTTGGGGCAGCAAGCTCTGCTCAGACCTCCTGTAAATCCTGTCCACCACCCCTGGGGCTGCTCCCTGCTCTCCAGGGCAGACCTTGAGTGACACATTTCCATCTCTGGCCTCTAACTCTCCTACCATTTGCAGCCCCTTTATCCCACAAAGGAAATACCCCACAGCCCTTCCTCCAGGGAGCCCTGCTGCTGCCAGCTCTCCTAGAGAGCCTCATCTCATTGGAAACAGAAATAATAAATAAGCACGTTTTTTTCACTGCGTCGTGCTCACCCCTTCTCACAGCACAGATGGGAAAAGCATAAATCTTAAAAATCCAGCACAAGAAGCCTTAAAAATGTGGGGAATAAAGATGAAAACCAGATCACTGTAAAAACCTCATTCCAAATAAAAGATAAGATTGACAAAGGGATTAGACATGTCTAATGAGCACCTTCACTTCATAATTACACTAGGAAGGATAAACACTTCCAGATAAAGATGTAAATCTTTGTGCTCTTGAGCAGAAAAGCAAGACAGAAACAAACAATGCTTCCAAATTACAAAAACTGTTTTAATTCTGCCCCCACATGAAATTCTGCATTATTCCTGCTTTTAGTGAAGAAACTGCCAAGCGCAAGACAAAGTGGAGAGACCATTCCTGGCTGACAAACTCCCTATTTATTACATGAATTTGTTCTGCTCAGAGGAGGAAGCACCCTATGAGGTGGACAAAATATATTCTCCATGTGCATGAACTATCTCACAGTTTTTCCAGAAATGTTCTCTTGAATGTCCTCCTTCAGAAAGTGACATCAGCAGCTCTCACAAACAAGGTTCTGTCCCTGTCCCCAGCTCCCAGCCTTCTGCTGACTACTCTGGAAAACTTACAGACAACAAGAGCTCTCCAGCTTTCTGCATTTCTCTCACAACCATTTGTAATTTCCATCTGTGGTGTTGGCTCCCCAAGCATTCAAAATATTTTCTGGCTTAGTATCTGTCTACCATTCTAAATCCTAGCAATTTAAATGTTTCCCAGACTAGTCTCTATGTATGTACCAGCACACATTCATGTATTTAAGTATATATATTCTGCCATGTGGTGAGTAGTTTAGTCACAAAAGGTACCCCACTCTTATTTATTTTTAAAGAATCACATACATATATGGGAGTCTTCATCCAAACCAGGCTCCTGCTCTACATATCAAAACAAATATTCACAGTATTTTGTGTGCAAATTGTTCTTGGCTTGGTCACAAAACAAACAATGGGCAAAATGAATCTCTGGTTTTACACCTGGGATGAATTAGGACCAGCAGAGCCTTTGATAGAAAAATCAAAATGCAGCTCACTAATAATGATAAAATGCCCAGTTGCCTCTCCACTGAGCAAAGGAGCCATCGAACTAATGATTAAATCCACATCAATCATTTGGCATAATAAAAATAAAGGCTGTGCAATATAATGTTGTCAGAGAATCAACATCTCCTGCCTAGAAAATAAATGTCTTGACTTCATCTCAACATTTGTTTTCCATAAATGCTGAGGTTTATATCAGCATTTGTATAGCAATGGGAAACACTCCTTCATTGCAACATGTCAATTCCACTAGCATTATTCCTAAAATAAACGAGAAAGCTGGATTAAATTAATATAGGAAGATCTTTCTGAAATCCTCCTGAAATGGAATTGCCATTTCCAATCTGGTGCCAGACTGCTTCTTTCTACAAACAATATTTAGTAGTGGCAACAATAACAATTGAGGCAAATCCCATTTAGAGCAAATTTGGCACAATTTCAAGGAGGTCACACCTTTAGCATTCACTCACTGGTACAGTTACAGTACACTCAACAAGATTAACAGAAAAAAATCCTATAAAAACCTTTTTTAATAGCTAGAAAATACCTATTTTTTCTTTTTTTTTTTTCCTGAAAAACCTTAATTTTGTATTTACAGTTCTGTTTACAAGTCAGTACATTTTAATTCTGAATTCTATCAAGAACTTTGGGAGTTAATATGAAACAAACACACAAAGGAGAACATTTTTTGAAAATCATTTAGGGATATTAGAATGAATATATTGATTTTATAATGAAAAAGATAATTATTTAATTCAGGACAATATTCTAACACATCATATGAGAAAAAACATATATTTTGCCATGTATGAGTGATGAATTATATTTCAAAATGTAAAATGTAAATAGAACTGGCAATTTTGAGTTCTTGGTTCTGTGGTATATGCAAATAAATTTAATAAATGTACCACTCTGCCACCTTAAGAATTATTTTAACTTAATTAGTAAATATGTATTTTTATATTTACAAAGTCACTTAGATGGTCATTTATTCTAACTTGAAATCACACGAATCTCATGATAAAATACAAATTGAAACTTCCATTCTTTCCAAATAGAGGGAATCTTCTGGAGGAAAGAGATGAAAACTGAAGAAGTGACAGATTTTGGGGAAAAATTTTTGATTTTGCCAGCATCCATCCTTCCCTCTTGGAACAAAAAACCCACCCAAAAGCACCTGAGATGGATGCCCAAAAGCTGGCCAGAAAGCAGACATAGCAGCCTCCTCAGCATGCTCTGCCCATGCCCCCGGGAGAAAGGAAGAAAGATGATGGGATTAATTCTGCACCACAGGATGGCCATCAGTCCTGAGGCTCCTTGCTAGGTCTGCCAGTCACAATAATCAGCTTCATGCCTCAAATGCAAGGACCTGGACTGGGGCTGCCTTGCAAACCTTTGTGGTCCAGGGGAAGGAGTTGTCTCCATGTGATGCTGAACCTACAGCTTGTCTGGCACAGCTGAAATGGTGGCAGGGGAAGCCCAGCAAACTGTCCAAGAGCAGGGCAAGCCAACTGAGAAATAATCTTACTAATTGAGAAAATTATATTGATAATTCACAACATTTTCAATTGCAGAGGTGGTGTTTGTTTGGTTGGTTTTTTGGGTTGGATTTTTTTTTCTTCCACTGGAGTGAGACTTTCTTTAAGAACTGTGCCTTTCACCCTCAAATCTCATTTTGGATGAATGAGGCTACTTGAGATCCTACATTTATATATGCAAAAAGGCTATCTTAATTTAGCACACATTTAGTTTTATCTATTTTATTAGGATGGAGGAAGGCAGAAGAACACTGGATCAAAGCTTCCTCCTGAAACAGAGTGGGAACTCACACAAGCATTTGCCCACGTTTCATGTTTTATGAATTCAGGTAATCTGAACAGTATGTCACTGGGGAAAGGCATTAAAGCATTTAGCATACATTCAGACAAGTTGGTTCCTTTTTTTTTTTTCTCTCTCTCTGTCTAGACAGCTGTAAAACAGGGACCTGAGATGATGTGCAAGATGATTCTCCCATTAAATACTTCAGTCCTTAATGCTGGCTTCACACCAGTGCAGTTAACAAATAAAGATTCTGCTAACAGTTCATTACCACAAAGCTCATTCTTGCTCAACAAAAGCAAGTAATGACAAAATGTATTTTCTTTCTAAATTTATTTTATCAAAGAAAGCAAGCATCAAGATAGTAAACCACATAGAAAGAATTATGGAATACTTCTTTCTTGTGCTCTGATGTGTTTCAATTAAAATATGCAAATATTAGTGTGTTTTTCTGTGACTTTTTGAATAGAAAATTTAGAAAATGTTGATATGAACACTATTAATTGATTTTACATTTCCTAGCTTCTTCTTCTAAGGGTTTTCACTTTATTTGTAATTTTGTTCCATCCAAGCATTAGAAAAATCGTGAGATCAGATTATCTTTCCCTGAAATGTAGCAAAAACTGTAATTAAATCTCTGCTCTTTGACATCGGCAGTGAGTAACTGACATGGATAATAAATTTCTCCTTCAGTTTTTTTAGTTGTGCAAGGGATGACAACAGTAACTGCAAGTGGAAGATCTCTTCCACAGTTAAGCTTTGGCAGGGAAAAGCAGAATACCAAGTGATGATGCAGCAAAAGGTTTATAGATTGTAATAAAGCCACCCAGCCTTCCTTCACTGCCTGTTGTGTTTAGAACAGAAGGCATAGCTTCTCCTGGTATGAAATAAGCTGAATTTAGAACAGCAGGCTTCCTATATTTTCACCCCAAACACAAAAGTTGGCTGTCCAGGGGTGATGTTTCCAAAGGCTGCAGCAATGGAGGGTGGTCTGAAGCAATGGCACAGCCTGGGGAAGGAGAATTACCCCAGCAGCTCACGGAGAGACAGCGGCACAGGCACTGCTCTGCCTGGCTCCTCCACCACCACCATGGAAACAGGAGCCCTGGGAGAAGCTCCTGTGGCTGCTCACCTTCCACATGCCATTTGTGGGAACCCAGCTCAAAGGGCAGAGGGGGCAAAAGAAGACTGACACAGCCTGAACTGCACGTCTGCCTGAGGACAAGCTTTCTCATGTGATTCTGCTGGATCCATCTTGGAATGGACCAGAGGCCTGAAGTGCCACCAACCCCTCCTCTGAGGAAAAGCCCTGTTCCAGCCCACTGATCACAATCAAAGAATGTCACCTGTGGTAGGGACATCTGGGACTTGCAAGTCCAGCTGCAGGAACCAGGAGGCCTCCTGTGATTGCTCCCTGCCCGACCACCAGCTTGCTGACTCGTCCAGGGCTGCAGGGAAAGCCCCACATCACAGCAACGGCCCCATTCAAACATTTATTCTTTGGGATAACTGCCTGGATTTTAAATTTCTTTGCCTATGTTGGTTACTTGCCTTAGTGGTTTTGAACAGTAGTCCTCTGTTCCCTGAGAGAAAATGCATAGACTAATTTAAATGCATTAAGCAGCATACTTATTTTCACGGCCTGCCCTCAAGATGCTGGAAGTTACACAGAAGTTCCTATAATGTAAATTAGAATTTAATATCCATAGAGCTGCACCTTGAGAATATACCCTGGAGTATTTGCTACCAAAGGATGACTTTTACCTTATTCAGTAGGTATTTTGGTACACAGAATGGTCTGTGTACCACTTTCACCTTAGGGATGTAAATAAATACTTTTATAAGCATGCACTATTTAACTTATATATCACAGCAGATCCTAAAATCCATATTTTCCACTTGCAAAAAAAATAAAAAGCAGGTTAATCCAAATGATGCAACAAAAGGTAGAAAGCAACTCCTGCCTAGATAAAATTTCCAAATGCTTTGGCTACACTTAATCATAACCATTTTCTCATTTTAAGAAATGAACTTATTTAAGCCTGGTCTTTTGCATATCAAATGAGGCAGCACACAATAAAAGAAAAACTGGAGAAGCTGTGAAATGCTGAACAGCTTTCTTGGTAGCAAAAGACACAGCCTGCTCGTCCTTAGGTGATCCTGTGATTTCTGCCTTCCCCCCTTCCCTCCCACATTCTTGTGCTCTACGCTGAAAAGTGTCACAGAGTCACCTGCAGGAGCTTAATGAGGCTGATTTTAGGAGCACATGGGATGGGTTAGCCCCTTGCTAGCCCAGGCAGCCTGATTGCTACTGCTGAAGAAGGTCTGGATGGTGAATGCATCAATTTGCCAGGTTGTTATAACTTGCTAGAGAAAGTGAAGTCTCCGTGTTCTGCCAAATTTTCTAGGTGAGACTTACAACCAAGCCAAGAATTCTGGTCCTTCCCCAGCCACAGAAAGAGAGACACCCCTTGATTCAAAATTCTCTCTTCTGGTCTCCATTACCCACAAGTAACTCCTCTGAGTTTAGACAAAACATAAAAGGTGATCTCAGTGTGATCACTCAGTGTGATCCAACTGAGTCAAAGGAAGTGGGACTTGCCTTTTAGCCTAGAGGGGCAAACTGGAGAGGTTTTATCATCATCCATTAGGTTGGTTGTTGTTTGTGAAATAAGCTGGTGCTTGTGTGTTTAGGTCACAGAGCAGCAGCATTTGTCCTTAGGAACTATCAATGGAGTCTTAACAAAGAGAAAACCAGAAAATCTTGAATGCACTAAGTAATTTAGTAAATACGTAATTCAGGGCTAGTTTTCTCTACCAATTCATGAAGAAGCAGTAGATAGCTGCTGTTTTCCATGGACAGAAAACTTTCTTTTCCAGGAGTGTCAGCTCTGGTGGCTTCCCTCCACCCTAGAAGCTTTAGCTTTCCATGATCTCCAGAGCTCATTATGGGTTTAGCTCATCAAGCTCTGTTGTCCATACCATGGTTCATGCTCTTAAAATGTGTCTTTGCCAGCATCTCCTATAAAAATGCTTCCCTCCAATTACTCCAAAATAAAAACAGGGCCAGTAATGGTGCTTTTTTCCCCTCTGTGACATCTTCTAGTTCCAGAAGTACTTCATCCTCACAGCTGAGTTTCCTTAGGCTGCACATAGGTTGGGTTTGAGAGCAAATGATGAACCAAAGCATTATGTTTTAGCTTAAACCCTTCAAAAAAGAACAAATAACTGATGATGAATTTTCAAGGGGATTGTGCCTCAGGGTACAGACATGAAGCCTCTTTTGCTTGCACAGGGTAACACAATCAGATCAAGCTTCCTATATATATAATGCCCAAATCAAGCCTTGTTAGATCAAGATTCACAAATCTACTTTGCCTCATAGTAACAGCAGGAAACTCAGAAACAGAAAAGGAGAGACTTAGTGTTGCTTCTGACTGTCTCTACTCCAAATTAAGCTCTTTCTGTGCAGGTTGAGGATGACACAGCTGCTGCTGAGCATGTCAGATTGATTTTTCCAGGTGTGTGCCTGCATGGGACTGCTTTTTAATTTAGTAACTGGAGGGTTAATTAGTTCTGGGAGTGTAAATAAGTTGGTTAAGCAGAAGTCCAGAAGAACTGCCACGTTCCAATTGTCTAAGGCCTAGGAGTAGACTAAACATGTAGCAAAAATAACCAATCTGCTTTCCTGAACACCTATTTGCTAAATTGACATGAAGCCAGAGTTGTGCAGAAGTTGGAGAGCTGCTGGCAACAAGATGGCAAGGCTGTTCCTCAGACCTGTGGGATTCTGAAAGGGTTTTCTGTAGGAAAATTCAAGTTGCATGTTTAGTAAGAGAAGCCTCTGATATTTAGAGCCTGTAAGTTTATTTCATAACTTCAAACATTTTATTTAAGAAGCAAAGATCCTTCTCCCAGAACATACTTCAGGAAAGTTGTTGCACCATATGACAGTCTGCAGAATGGTCATTTCATGTTTTGTCAGCAACTGAAGGAATTTAGATGGTTGAGAAGATAATGACAAACTAGAAAATGGTTCAAATGGGCTCTCACTCTTAAAAGAATAAAAAAAGGCAAAAGTATTCCAATGACAATATTGCCAAATTAAAAAAAAAATCAGGTGAAACCCAAAAGATTTTGTCTTGGTTACTAAAACTGGAGCTTCATCAGAGAGGTCAGATCAACACCTCCATGCCCACATTTCCAAGTCACACTAGTATTTCCTTTATGAATCATGGTCATTAGTGTCCATTCTGGAAAGTCCTTGACAGTCCAAATAGAAAAAAATTGAGAATTGCCTGGATACTCTGACTGAAAAGTATTTGACGTTTTCTGGCAAAATACATATATTTAAAGGTCTCAGCAGTTTAAATGTTTGGGAAGATACTAAAATGCATAGTGAAAGCAGGAAAATATAAATGAATTATTTTTCTTTGAAAACCAGAAAATTCAAAAGCCTTCATTCACTTTGAAGGAAAATATAAGAGAGTTAGTATTCTTAGGGAGGACTCATCTCTGATTTAGCCTAGAATCATAAAACCATTAAGGTTGGAAAAGACAGATATTTCACAGGATATTCTGACTTGGAAGGGTCCCTCAAGGATCACTGAGACCTCTAAAATCATCAAGTCCAACCTTTGACCAAACACCACCATGTCAAGTAAACCTGTGATGTCCAGTCATTTCTTGAACACCTTCAGGGGTGGTGACTCTACCACTTCCATGGGCAGCCTATTCCAATGCCTTAAAACCCTTTCTGGAAATTCTGACATTCTCCCTGGTCCAAACTTGACCTCCCCTGGCAAACCTTGAGGACATTCCCTCTTGTTCTATTTGCCTGGGAGAAGAGGCCAAGCCCCACCTGGCTACAGCCTCCTTTCAGGAGATGTTCTGCGGATAACCAGTCTTTCTGTTAAAGGTTGAGGCAAAGAAAGCATTAAGAAATCAAGAAAGCATAAACACCTCAGTGTTTTCCTCATCCTTAGTGCCAGTATTTCCCCCTGGGTCCACTAAAGGAGTGAGATTTTCCTTGGCCCTTCTTTTGCCATTAATATATTTATAAACCCCCTTTTATTTCCTTTCACAGCAGTGGCCAGATTGAATTCTAACTGAGCTTTTGCCTCTCTAATTTTCTCTCTACATGACCTAATGACATCCTTGTATTCTTCCTGAGTTGCCTGACCTTTCCAAGGGTCATAAACTATTTTTTCCCTGGGTTGCTGAGAAAGCTCTGTGTTGATCTTCTTACCCAATAGCTCATCTTTCAGCACATAAAGACACTACTTCTGTGCCTTTAAGATCTCCTCCTTGAAGCCTTCCTGAACTTTTTTGTTATTCAGGAGTCTTTCCTAAAGGACTCTCTGAACCAGTGTCCTAAGCAGGCCAAAGTCTGCTATGCCCTGTGGGAACCCAGGACATCCCTCTGGCTGTCCTGAGCAGCCAAGACCCCTGCCAGGGGGCTCAGAAGCCCTGGCACAGAGCCCAAGATGCCTGTGGTTTTGATTATGACCCATGGAGCAAATTACCAACCTTATATGAAGATCAGCAAGCCCCAACAGTTTAGGTAGAATAATAGTGAAGTTATCACGGGGTGAAAAAGTAGATTTTGGGGTTTCTGGAATGGGGATTCAGCGGGGCAAGATGGAGGGATCTGGGCGTGTCCAGCCTTTCTCCTTCTTCTTCTTGGCCTCCATCTTCTGCTGTGATGTTGGCACTTTTGGATTGGTTTAGAGTAGAAGCTCACTGTCTAACACAGGTGATAGGTATTGGAAAGTAATTGTAAACATTGTACACATAGTTTTTAGGATAAAGACATAACACAGCCCCTGGGGCAGGCAGAATCCCTCGGACTGTCTTGCTGAGCAGACCTCGGCAGGTCAGGAGGAAGAATTTTTATAGATGAGATACAATAAACAACCTTGAGACCGAGAAATGAAGAGCCCTGACTCCTTCTTCAAGCGTTGGGCTGTGAAAAGAGACCTTGGAACTCTTCTCGGGGTCACTCTGACCAGCTAGAGGCCCCGGCAATGCCCAAGATGGCCTCTGACCATCACATTTCCAACTTGCAATCAACTGCTTCATTCCCTAGGGATAATTCCAAAGACCACCATTGCCCTCCAAATTCTGGGCTTTAACACCCATCCTGTTCTCAGAAACACACTTAGGAATGATGTATTAGTGATTAAAATCACGAGTGCAGCTATGCTGGACTGAAGAAGATGCTGTTTTTCTTCAGTAACACGTTCAGGAAATATTGTCACTCTTCATTTTTAGCCTACTCAGTTCTAGGGGAGCACACACATACACTACATTGAAGTGTCTCATTTGTATACATCAGGCCATCCACATTTTACCATATGGAGGTATCACATTATTAATAGCTGTTTTCCTTAAATAGGCTACAGTTTGCTTAATCTTTCTTTCTGTGCATGATCTTGCAAGAGTAAAAAGGCTTTCATACAAAGGCTGTGTTTTTATATGCAAATCTATTATTTGATTACCCACTTTTTTTGTCCCTACGTTATCATGAATATTTCTGATGAATGTTTTATGGGCTAGGTTTAGGATTTGTGAGCTATTTCAAATTTTATCTGTTTGCTATATCATCTGCAAATACCACAGTTTTGTTGATGTTGATTGGCCTCATTTACATATTTATCACACTTTTATTTTCAAGGAAATTTTGCTATAAACTTACTGTCCCCATTTCTCCTCCATGTACTACTAGTAGATGGATGTATTTTCAAATTGAGTCCATTTCCATAGATAATTTTTTGGTTAACAATAAATCACCACTTAGAAACATCCCATTCAATGCCTTTATACACATCTGACATATGGTTTCTGAGTAATTAAAGATAACAGAAGCAGCTCACAATGCACTTTGCAGCCCACTTCACAGTCCAAAGTGCTCAATGATTTTCCATTAGGACAAGGCTAAAACGAACCCTCACCACCTTCTTGCTAAATCCCTTATTCATGCAAGAGTACAAGGGAGAAGGGTAGGAATGATGCAGAGAAATGTCCTTTGGAGTTCTGCCATTGCACACACAGCACTGAAAAAGGTACTGCATTTTAAGTATATTTCCTCACTCCCACTCAGACTGCTCCTGGGTGAACAGCCTATTTGTGATCCCCTCCTGTCAGGGTGCAAGTGCTGTTCTGTTTCTAAGCAAAATGGGCTTTGTCCATATATGAGATATTTCAGAAATATCGTACATGAGGCAGAATAGTTCAGGTTGGACAGTGAGGATTATAATTTTTGGTGCTAGCACCAGCTAAGCCATAGATTTCCTGTTGTTAAAGAGAAGTAGGAAACATGTCACACAGGGTTTTCCCTTCTGGTGGTGGAGCTGCAATGCCTCCACAATAGCATACTAATGAATGTAAGATACATCTGTTCATCAAAGGTGCTCATAATTGTACCTCCAGGCTGATCACTAAAATTCACAGAAATGAGCTGCTTACACTCTTTGTGTACTAAGATTTTTGGATCTATCACCTGTAAGAAAATTCTCTCATGCATCCTGCCAGCTGCCTCTGAGCATGCACAAAACAATCCTATTTAGTTAATTCATTAGTGAAGAGAGAATTAGCTGACCTGTTATTAACAGGAGCTCTTTCCTCCCTAATCTTTCCAACTGCTTCATTCCAAAACTCACAAAATATTCAGTTTCCTGTGGTCTTCTGCTATGGCACTGTATTTATTAACTGCAATGACACTCCATGCTCAACCAGCCCATTGACTGAAGACTGCCCGGTTGCTGATATGAAAATGTATTTATGACAACATTGTTCTGGAAGGTGTCAATAAAAAAAAGCATTCCATTTTTTTACTTTAGACAGAAAGATAAAACTATATGAAGCTCAGTGATAGGAACTTGCTAACAGGCTGTAAAAGGAGTTGCAATCAGAAAGTGCTGCTTGGAGTAAAATAGTTGTTTCCTAGTAAATATTAACACAATACATACATTTTCTCTAGGTCAACAAGTCCTGTGAAAGCTCCTTTGGGAATGACTCTCATCTTGGTGAGGACAAATCTCCTGAAAATAAAGAAAACAGGGTGGTTACTTACTATTCACAACACAGGACTGCGAAGTAGCCTTGCCAGCACAGGAGAAGCCTTTCTCACAGGCACAAGGATGGTCTTATGGCTGAAGGCTTTGGCATCTAAATACAGCTGTGACATCCAAAATTACAGCACAGCACTGGGGCTCCTCAGGGGAAAAAGCATCATTAGTAGTTGCCATTTCCCTTTTTGCTACACGAGGAAATCCAGACTTGCAGCTTCTCTGTTTGCTGAGAGGGAACAGCATCTTTCTCATCTCAACTGCTCTTCTGAGTGATGCTGAAGCACAGGATGAAGCAGCCCTGTGGAGCCAGACTGGGATGAGGTGCTTACTCAAGGCTGTAAAGTGCTCCATCCACGCTCATTCAGGAAAATTCCCTGATCTGCTTGCTGCACAGATAATTTGAGGAGTCAGCTACTGTCTCCCATCATTGCAACTTTAATAACTTTATGGCTTCTCACAGTCTCTCTTCTAATTAGTTCATAATATGCTACAAAATTGGGACTTTGGAATACTTGATCACACATGCACCAGGACAACATTTTTATCATTTTTAAAAGGTACAGAATATGCTTTATGAAGAAAACCCATTTGAAATACCCATTTGAAATATTTGAAGTGTAAGGATTTTTGTTAACCTAGAATTATCTCCTTTATTCTCAATTAACAAAAAGGACTAGAAAAAATTCTGATAGAACTCAGCAAATGATATATAGGGTTTCTACTACTCAGAGAAATAAGGTGTCATCTGCATGATTGTTTTCTTTCACATGTTTAATCATTGATAAGAAGCTAGCACAAACAAATGCATATGTTAACCTGACCTGCTGTTCACAAGCCATCAGATAATATTGGTTGCATTGAGAGACAGTCGTTGAAAAGTTTTTTTTTCCTTTATTTTAAAAAACACCCTCCCAAGCTACACACATGAACATGTTACATACCTACATCACCCCTGGGATTTAGTTTCATAGTCTATTTTTCTGTGGAAGTGGAGATTAATTTTTTTCTGCATTACTATGGAATTATTTTATTTAGTGAGCATATCTGCCAGACCACCCCTAATTTTCATCATCTCAGAACTGGCTTTGCATGGCTGTTTGGTTGTAAGGTCTGCAGGAGGACAGAAATGAGAACTCAGCCTGCTATTACCTGCTGTTCAGTCCTGCAAATTTTAACACAATGCCTGAAAACTAGAGACTTACTTCTTTACCATTCACATAAAGTATTCATGCAATCCTCATCTATGTTTTATTTCAGATAATTAGCTGAGAATTTTACTGCGAGATTATCATGTTTTAATCAAAATTTTAGGGGAGAAAACCTATTGTTCTCTCAGAGTACCTACGTGACAAGTTCACATTTTTTAATTGTAGGTCTTTAATAGAATCTACCCCCTTATGAGTTAATATTTACTTAAGCAGAAAAAGTCAATGCATACCTCACCTAGTTCCAGAGATGTCATAGTGATTACACCAGGAGTGAACTTGGTCCCACACTTTTTAAACATTGAAATTTATGGTATTCTCAGTTGTGAAAGATGATGAAGTCAATTTGGTATTTCATTATTCTTGTACTATCGTTAATGTAAATCAGAAAGAGCTTCAACACACTGTCACACAAGAATTACAGTATTGAGATCATTATGCAAATGTTAGAAGGATAAAAGAGCTTCCAGAAAAGGCCTAACCTGGATTAGGCAATTTGTAAAACCTGACTGAAAATGGGGCTGGTGTAATGCATGCAAAGCTGTGGCTGTGCTTTCAGAGTGGATGGGTACAATGGATCCTTGCAGAACACCCAGCAGGCTTAGTGCTACAAAGCTGAACCATCAGGAAACCCTTTAACTTTGATCTGCTTTGAAATCTCTCTCAAACTCTGCTTTGTCGAAATGCACGCCTAATTTCCGAGCCCTAAAAAAAGGGCTTTGTCTGAAAAGCCACCAATCATTTTTTTTATGGCAATGTGCTAAAATGAATCCTCTCTCTGCAGTCACAGGTCATCAGGACGTTTGCAATTTTTAATTAAACATTGGCCTATGCTGTGCTTCACCACAACAAGAAGTTATAGTCTGATGCAGAAACTAATGAAAAGGAGGGAGCCTCATTCATGGATGGGGTTACTGATATGAGAAAAGCCTCATCTGCATAAAACTAAAAATCAGACCTTGAGTTTCTTTGTTGAGGATCCTGATATCCTGTGTTAATAAGGTGCCAGAATTCAGGATCCACGTGTCTAATGCCCTGAAGCAGTTAAAACAGAATTGAAGTTTAATAGCTGAAATCTCATATTCCACTTAAAAAAAAAAAATTAAGGTTAATTGTTTTTAAACTTCTCTGCGTGAGCTGTAGAAAGTCAGACTTAAAGGCATAACTAACAGTGAAAATTAGAATCAGCTACTCATTGAATTATCAACTGTATAATGAATAGAATCTATTATAACTAGCCAAATCCTTTAGTGTCAATAAATCTCACCAATTAGTCTCCAAGAATCAATCTGTACTTAACATGAGATACTGGCTGTTCAGTACCAATTCTTTCTGAGCTACATGGAGAAAATAAATGGAAAGCATTTCCTAGGTTTTGTTTCTGGCACTATTTTAGGGTCAAATAAATGAATACAGCCCACCTTTGCTCAAGCATGTTTCATGTCAAGAGAAGCAAGTAAAGAAAAGCTTCCTTTAAAAAAATGTGTACTTGAGACAGAAATGCAGTGTTTGGTCCTAAAAATTTATGTTGGCACTTAGTTACCAGCAAGGAAATCATTGAAAGACCTAAACATTCAGTGACTGGTGTGGAATTGAAAACCCAGAGCCAGGTGCCCAACGCAAGGCATGAGAAAGTCCCAGTGAGAAACTCCAGTGTTGGCGCCACCAAAAACTTAATAAATGACACAGCAGGAAGCATGGAAATGGAAATAAGCCCCAAATGGTCACATGGTTATCCTGCATTGTGTGAAGGCAATATTCATAGCTGGAAATATAAAAATGGCAATATTAGTCACTGTTATTAACTAGGTAAAAGGATAGATTTCAGTCTGGCCCATTGCTTCAATGATATCCAGAAGAGGTTTCTAAATCCTGACTTAAATATCTGTTGAAAGTGATTATTGAGAAAAACTCCTCAAGAGTCCCTCACAGGTAGGAACTGAAGCTATCTGCTCCAGTTTTACAATCACACTCATACTTTCTATATTTCTCTGGACTGAACATACAAAATTCCCACAGCTTCTTTCCATTTCTCATTTTTAATTGTTTTACATATCTCTATTGTATCACTTTCATTTGTCCCATGAATGGGTTTGAGTAAACTCCTCTATTATAAAGCTACTAAAAAAAATGTTACAACTTAAAGCTAGACCTGTCAAGATGAGGACAGATCTCCTATAGATTTGTTTATTTATATAGGACATTTTAACCTGATGTTTAAAACAGTAGCATCTTGGTTAATATGAAGCCACTGACACAGATGACTTGCACTTTATACCACTATGAAGAACAAACAATAGAAATGCATCTTGTTTCTGTATGGCTGTGTCCAGTACCACAGAAATATCACAGTGACAAATTAATCTCAAAGCCTGTAGAGGACATAATGCAAAGAACAGAAATTAGCAGGTACTGCTAAAATGTTCTGGAATAACCCTCTAACATTTCCAGTTATGAAGAGATTTATTGATCTTTTCTTAAAATAGAGTCTTCTTCAGCTGAAGTAGTTCAGACAGGAGGAGCATAAGACACAAAGGAAAAAAAATCTTCAAAAAAATTAATGTTCTCTCATGCAGCCCCACATGATTCCAGTGATAGAAAGGAGATTGACCTCTTAATGAAAGGATGGAGGACTGGATATCCTTATTCAAATACTTGATGCTCAAGGTACGGGTGATTAAAAGGCTTGTAAAATCAGAAGATTAAAAAAGTGGACCTATACAGGTAATTTCTGCTAATTGTCTCTGAAAAAAAAGTGCAAAGGAAACCTGTGGAGTGAAGCCAATGTAGCTACACTGTGTTTGTGAGGTTAGCCATTTGTGTTCAGAATGGTGCATTTGACATATTCATCAAAAGAATTCTCAGACCCTGGTCCCACAAGTTTTTCTTGAGCAATTAATAAGGTGCTCTTTGGCACAAATTTTCCACCAGAACTTGCTCCCACATTGCTTTTGTGTCCCCTCCTCCCAGCTCCCTTCCTTGTCCCTGCCACTGGCAATAACCTTGCACAACAAAGAACTGCACTGATTATCAGAAATTAGACTGGTTTAAAAAAAATAAAACAATTTCTGCATCATAAAGCCTGGCTGAATTTAGGTCTTTCAAAACACTCGTTAAAACACATTTCTTAGATCTACTTAAGTCACACACAGTTAATCAGAAAAGTGTGTGCATTGTAGAATTATCTTCTCTGCCTCATGTAAATTGCAAATTCTTGACGTTAAAATGAACGATATCAAGCAGATACTATAAACTTTATAACTTAAAGACCAAAGGAAAATAAAAGAAAAAGCCAGAAAGATTCAGTGACCATAATGCTAAATCACCAACTTTGGTTCCAAAGAATTAAATGTGATAGGATTTTGAAGAACATTTTTACTTTAATCTCTGAGCTAATAGACTGATGCTATCACCTTCTAATCCTCTGCTGCAATGTGCATTTTGTCAAACAAAGATTTACAGTGAAATTTAATTTACTCTCTGTAATTCTTTTTGGTTGTTTCTTTGTTGTTTCTTTGTTTTTTCTTCTTGCTTTGGAGGTTCCTTCACAGGCAACAGAAGAATTTTTGCTTTACATCAGGGGAAGGCAAAATGATTCTATGACCTATTTAACGTGCTCTTGATTAAATGCACAAATCAACAAGATCCTGCATCCTGGTGGGGTGGGTTTTTTTCTGTTTTTGCTTGATTAGTCAATACAACAGTGAAGGACTATTTTGCTTTTCATGTTGTATAATAGGAGACAAATAGATACTGCAGACCACATCCCAGATGGTGTAAATCAATTGATCTGTGCCACTTTGGCCCTAAACTTCTGTCCTAATTCTCACCAGAATGAATAATGAGATTCCTTAGAGTGGAATGTGATTTAATTTAAATTTATGAAGAACATTTGTAAGCCTCCAGCTCACTGAAATGGGTTCACACTGTCATCTGACTTCACTGTGACTGGGGAGGCCTGGTTCTAGTGAACATCTCACAGGGAAGGGGCATATGTAGATATGTATGAACATTGAAGTATTTCTCTTACTCAGCTGCCTAGGTGGAAAATCTCTGGTATCTATTAAGTAGCCTGTAGGTGCTTTCAGACAAAGCTATGTTTTCCCTTTCTTAACAGCAGGCAGAGAGAATTACAAAAGTCATAAATTGGATGCTAAACATCAGGCTTCAAACCCCATCAAGCTAAATGCAAAAAGCTTGGGTTTATTTGCTTTTTAGTTTTAAAGTCTTTAGAGTGCATTCATATCATGCTGCTAAGCTATTTCCAACACTCATGAGGCTTTAATTTAAGAATGGGAAAAGATTTGTATTAGTCACCTCAATTCCATGGGATTCTGAAGTAGGGACTTTGTAAAGCTGAGTAAAGCAGGATCGTGAGGAATGGCACAGGTAGTGACAAAAAACATCTCTCACCACCCTGCTGGCTCATCTTTTCAGAGAGATATGGCATTATCTTAAGAGAAACCCAAAGCCAAGCAGAATATTTCTCTAATAATGACTCTTCGTGTAACTACAGATTCATTTCAAAGAGTGGACCCTGATAGCTCAGGCACACTTGAATAACGGAGGAAGAGCTTTGCAATTCATTTGTTCAACTGAGACATGATCTATGGATTTGAGTGTCTGAGAGGCCCTACTTCATACACATGTAAATGGATTTATGAGAGAAAGAGCATAATCGCTTGCTAACATGCACAATCTGGATTGAAGCATCTGATCACTGCATCCACCTAATGTGCTTAAGTCAGCGCCTCATCCCTTTTGAATGCTTGAGGAAGAAGTTATCTAGACAGTGCAGCTGTTTTATTCCTCTTGTGGGATAATAAAAGCTGGTAAAGGTGAGTATTCCAAGGAAAATCTAGGCAGTGCACATTTTATGAAGAAGACAGAAAAT
Organism: Molothrus ater; assembly: GCF_012460135.2. NCBI lineage: Eukaryota > Metazoa > Chordata > Aves > Passeriformes > Icteridae > Molothrus > Molothrus ater. The sequence continues at coordinate 11,950,311 of NC_050480.2, read as the reverse complement.
GTAGGGTTAATCTGGGAGGGAACGTGTCCTCCTTTCAGGAAGGCTACTTGGCAATCTCTTCAGGTCTGGGAGAGATGTAAAGGGCGTCTATGAAAAATAAAATATTTTGGTTTGTGAGCAATTAAATAAAGTATTGTACAGAGAAAGTAAATACAATTAGAACTGTGTTGATAAAATTATTAGTGATGTCCATCTGCTTTGCAGGTCTGAGTCTAAAAGGAATAAGTGCAGCAGCTGATGAAAAATCACTTCTTAATCTTTATCAGGCCTCCCATAAAAATCAATTTCCTTTTCTTCTTGGAATTAGATTAAAAGGATAATCAACAGTACTGATTGCATTCCTATTCTAAATTTAGTTAACACTTACCCAGTGTAATAATGCCCCCCAGCCACAAAAAGCTGCAGGGAAGCATTTCAAGATCACACCCCCAATGCCCTTTTCACTTGGATAACAACAGGTCTGTTTTCTCAGCAGAGCTGTGATGCTGCTCCCACAGGCACACAGCAAATTTGCTGTGGGATTTGTTTTTCCCCGAGGACCTTGCTTAGGTCAGCTAATTAATTGCCCACAGTGCCAGTAGGCAGCTAACAGCTGATAAGGAGAGATAAGGAAGCAGAAAACTGTTGAGAAAAAAAAAAAAGAAACCCACAAAAAAACCAACAAAACAACCAAGCATCTAAAAGACTGTAAAAGTGGTCAAGCAACGGGCCTGTAAAGCTTACTCTCCCTCCTCCCTGGGCTAGTTTTCCAAAGCCAAGGCATGTTTAGTCTCAGCACTGATAGCCTTTTCATTTCTGGACAAAGCACACACTGTCCTCAGTAGCGCTGCCTCATCCCCCAGGGCACAGCAGATAGCTTCCTTCTGAGGTCACACGTGCAGCCAGTTAAAAATAAAGTTCCAAGATGCTTTTAAATAGCTCTGCTCGAATAAGGTGGGAGGAATCTGGATATGGAGGAACAGGAAAAAAAAAAAGGGGGAGATGGCAAAACTCCTAATCAGAAAAAGGAATGCAACACCAAGACTTTTACTCATTAATGGTCTACACATATCGTAGTTATTTCAGTGTATTTAGCTTGTGTTGATTTACACTGAGGCAAAGCTGGACATGCACAAGAGTTGTGATTATTCAGACCAGCTGCCTGTGTGTGTTAACTGACTTTGTAAAGTCCCTGACAATCAATTCTGTTGAAGATTTAGGTGCAAGTAGCAGTAGCTACACAATGACATCAGGTAAAGCAGGCAAAGCAACGTTGTCTTGGCAGGAAGGATCTCCTCCCTGCTTTAAGCTTCCCCAGAGCTGTAGCAAAGCAAAGCTGGAGCTCTGGATTCCTCTACAGTATATACACTCAGAGAGAAGAAGGGTTTGCTGCTGAGCACAAATTGCAACAAACAAGTCCTCTTTAGGCCTCTGAGCAGAATCACAGTTATCATGTTTGCATCTGGGAAGAGTTTAACTGCTTGGAATGAGTTACCACAAAAAAGACCAGCAGTAAGCTTGAAAGCACAGCTAAAATTGCTTCTATTAATGTCAAAGGCATGCTGTGAAAAGTGTTCTGTGCAAGACAAATAACACCAGTGAATGAAGTTATCCTGTCTTGGTTACAGAGAGCCAGGAAATAGAGATTGCTTTATTTTTACAAATAGCTGTACTTTTATTAGTTTTGATTATCCTGTAAGACACTATGTTACTTTTAGAAGAGCACATCCTTGTTCCTCACAGCTTACTTACAGGGGGCCTTTGAGAAATGTACAGCATGTGATGAATGTACAGCTTCCTTAAAACCTGACCTTGATATCTGCAACCATCTTTATGGTGAGGAGGAGCCATGAAAAATTCATTCACTCTGAGCAACATTCTTGGTGATACATCTATTTATGTTAATAGCTCTAAATTAATATCTCTGCATATTTTCCTAACAAAAGGAGCATTGTACAAGTACTGGGTATTGTGTTCTTGCAAAAAGAATGTTTCACTTTGTGTTCTTTCCCATGGGCAGCTTGTCAAGGCAAATACAGTTCTGGAAAGTGTCCACAGTCCAATAGATGAGAAGCTTTTTAGGTATTGTCTTCACAACTTTCTTCCCCTCTTTTGATTCAGTCCAAGAATAGCCATCCTGCTCACACACAGCCAGTCACTTAGACTCTTCCTGTCCCAAGAATGAGTCAAAAAAGATCTTACTTCACAGCAGGGAGAGAAGTGGGGTTTGTTCATTGTCTGAGGTCATACCTGAAAGGTGACAAGTGTTCTTTGTGTGTAGTGTTTCTGCCTCTAAAACTTCGGGACTTTCTATGTTGGCAGGGCCACCATACATGATGTTATTTTCGTGGACTGAGACAAATCCTCCAGGGACAAAATCCCTTCAGTGTCAGAACTCAGCACATCCCTCCAGGTGTCCAGAGTTGCTGAGGACACCGCCGGGGGGCTCAGAGACCCTGGCATGCAGCCCAGAACACCTGGGGATTTGATTTTGACCCCTGGAGCAAGTTGCCAGCTTTGTATGAGGATCTGAAAGTCACAGAGGTTTGAATAGTATAAGAATAATAATTTTATCACAGGGTGAAAATGTAGATTTTAGGATTTTTGGTATGGGAGTTATAGGGACAAAGATGGAGAACTTGGGTGTGTCTAGCCTTCCTTCTTCTTCTTCTTGGTCTCCATTTTCTGCAGTGATGTTGGCACTTTGGGATTGGTTTAGAGTAGAAGTGCACTGTCTAACACAGTGATAGGTATTGGGAATTAAGTGTAAATGTGTTATACATAGTTTTTAGTATAAAAGGACGACACCGCCTCGGGGGTGGTCAGAGTGCTCATGGCTGCCCTGCTGAGCAGATCTCGGCTGGGCAGAAAGAAAATTTTATAGATAAGAATTAATAAACAACTTCAAGACTGAAAAGTGAAGAGTCCAGAGTCATTCTTCAACAGCGCGGGCCGAAACAGAGACACCCTACGCATCTCGGGGCTGCAATTATCAACAGCAACCCGAGACTTCAGTTCTGAGCTGGGTGCCTTAGGAAAGGTAAAAGAGAAAAGGAAGCTTTTCTGCAGAACTTCCTGCTGAACCATCACTGGATAGGAAAAACACCAAATTAATTATTTGTACCTGTGTCACTTTATCTTGATAAATTCATTAGAAACAACTAGAGTGCTTTTATCTCCTTTCCCATCCATATCTTCATAGGCACTATACCTGTGCTGCTTCATGGGACACAGCTGAACATATCCCAGAATATTAATGAAACAAATATCCCAGAATATTAATGAAATAAAAAGAAAGACACTCACTGTTACATTCCCTACTTAGCACACAGTCTAAGAAGTAGCAGGGTCCCCACCAAATATTTGGATTAATTTGGATACATGCAAAGGCTTGTTTGAAGTTGTAATGAGACATCAGATACTCCCAGTGCCAGAGCAGTCAGAAACCATTTAAGAAACAGCACTGAGACACTGAACTCCTCTTTCCTATCTGAATATAAGCTTTGCAAAAGTAAATATTCTCTCTGCTATCTACTACGTGCTGTATTTTCCAAAGAGCAGTGTGAGTGTCAAACACAACTAACTCAACTGGAATTCTTGGGAAAACAGCTTCTCTGGAAGGAGGGGTCCCAGAGGCAAACAGCACCTACTCTGCTCTTCCCAGGGCACCAGACTTGTGCTGACACAGCTATCCTGAAATGCAGAAATATACTGGGCCTGTGCCCCATGCTCCTGCTTCTCCAGCACCATGGCAAGGGGAGAGTTTACTTCTTTTTAACTACCAAAGCACACATTTAAATTTTAAATGCTTAAGTTTTGAAATAACACTAAAGTGACAAAGCGGAAAAAATCCTCAACTTTGGTCACTCCAACACCATGCAGAAAAAGGAAATCTCCTCTGGTCATGCCTTCCTCTAATCTGAATCTCTGCTGCATCTTTCAGGGGCTTGCTCTTGGAATTGCTGCTGCATGTGAAAGGGGGTGAGCCACAAAGCACACCGAGAATGGGAGTAGCCATGACATTAAAGTGAGCAACGGGTTCCTGTAATTGTAAAAGAGCTCACAGTCCTCTCAATTTAATGCACTTTGCACATTTTATTCAAGTCCTGTAAAAATTCCTGCTCACTGCCATTGCTCACCACACACTCCCATATCACTGGTCCTCTTCCCAGTCACAGAACTCCATGTCAAGAACCTTTCTCAGCTCATCTCATGGAGATTGCTGAGGGAAACAATCACAGGGATATCAACTGCAGGTGCCTGGACTCTGCCAATATTGTCCTGCACTCTCCTGAGAGTGTCTCTTCTGCCTCACAGTCCTTCTCTGTTATTGAGGTCCCTTCCCCATAGACATCATCAATTTGATAGGGAATGAAAAAGCAAGGAATTCTCCTTACTTCTCCTTGTACAAAACAAAATGAATAATTACATTTTCCTATTATTTTAGCAGGAATTACCTTGCCACTGCAAAAAGCTGAATTTATCTATCTACCTTCCATTAGCCATGGATTTATTTTTCCATATTAAGATGATGCTCCTGACTAAATATAGCATGGCAGCTAGTGTGCCACTATCCTTAAAAATACTAATTGTACTATTTCCTTTAAGACTGACAGGCCTCTTCTCAGTAATACACAGGACAAAGCCTGCACTGTTGTCAAGCATGGATCTTTATTGTATTTGAAGGTGAGCAGTATTGTTTCAGAAAGAGGCCACCTTGACCACACTGGCAACTGAATGCTAGGTTGTGTTCAGAATAAAGATGCGTTTCCTGCTTTCCCCTTCAGACTGCTTCTCAAACATGAACCCTCCATAGAGCACTTGAAAATAATAAACATACATGGTCCTCCTAAAAAGGGTGATAGAAGAGTGAAATAGAGATGGGAGAAACTTGACCTGCTCGTGGCACAGCTGCAGATTATGGAAGACCTCTAAGAAAGAGTTTAGCAGTTATGCCTGGGAAAATATATATTCTTTGCAACATCTAACCTCAGTGGATGAGACTTCTGCCCCCTTCCTACACACCCTTCCATCATATTTCTTGATTTGACTGTGACATCAGCTCTCTAAATGACTCTGATAGGCATCTCCTTGCATAAAACAGGGTAAAAAAAGGCATGTGGATGTGGCACTTGCTGATAGGATTTAATGCTTTCAGCACCTCATTCAGACTCCTATTTAACTGCACAGAACTGGCTCCACGAGACACAACCAAAAATAAATGTGACAAGAACAGTTCAGCATACCCTAATAATGGAAATATTAAAAGAATGTTTCAGCTCTCCACAAATTCTTTTCCTAGGTAATTTTGATAATCTTTGTAAAATCAGGCCAGTTGAACTGCCAGTGCAAAGTCTCAGGTTGCCCCTTACTCTTCTCCCAGGCCCTCTTTGGGAGGTGGACTAGAAAGCAAATTGAAGCTCATAATAGTCTAAATGCTTAAGGGTTTTGTGTCACTTGTTTGCTGCACTCTTTTTCTAAAACTTTCCTCTCCCTTCTCTGTAAAACAGAAGGTGCACTTCTCTGTTAAAACAGAGGGTGCAGTTCTGATCCCTTCCATCTCATAAAGTGTATTTGATTATTGGGAAAGGTAAAGAGGAGGGCACTAATGCTGACCAAAGACATGATATGACTTTTGCAAGAGGAATAACCAATTTACTTTTTGGCATGGAAAGCTTAGAGGTCCACAGACGTCCTGGAGAGGGTGGGCAAGGACTGATGCTTCAACACAAATTCCAGGCAACCCCCTGGGATGAAATTATTTGGAGGCTGGAGGAGTACTGTGTTAAAGTATCTTGAATGCTTCTCTTATTCTTAAGCTACCCTTAGCAGTTCCCAAGACTCCCTGTAGTGCATAGGATGCTTGATTCACATACAGCCACAGCTGATATTGCAGGGAGAGAGCAGGCAAAGGAGGGGGACCCTTCCTACAGAAGGAAAAACTTACCATGATCTGCCTTTGCTGGGCTGTAACCCTGCCTGGAGACCCTGGACAAGGAAGTGGAAACTGGGAATAGCATGGCCTCAGCTGGAGCTGGTGGGTCAAATTTGAGTTGCTGACCCCTTGCAGAAGATGCTCTCTGGGCTATACAACAACTGTGAAGGTTTGGGGCAAGATCATGTTGTAAACAAGCTGTGGGGAGTTTCTTTCTTACTGCATCTGAACAGCTGTGGTTTTGCTTAAATATTGGTTATAGCAAGTATCCCGTCAATAATCTACCTGTGGCTCCCAAGTCAAAACAAAGATAACTTCCTAATGCACTACATAAGGCATTTCTGACCTGCAGAGATATATTCAGCAACACTGACTCCATCTTGCTGTGTCCAAATTGATTCTGAAGTAAAGCCCAGTGTTTTCAAAGCCAGACCAAGGCTTCAGAGGATATTACTCTATATTACCTTGTGCCTGTTTCCTTCATGACAATATCAAGGCTTATGTTTTGCCTGATTGATTCCAGCTGATAATTCTGACATGCTGCAAAAGAGATTGCAGACTTTAGACTGTGAGGATGACCAAGCAGACCTCAGCATGAATTAGGAACTGAATATGAGTTGTTTTTTTTTTACTGTGGAAAGAATACATTACAGCAGCAAACACTGAAAGATGCAGTAGGCACAATATGCAGTCCCTGCACAAGCTGGACACTCAGAGAGCTTTGAACCAGCCAAATAATTTGGAGGTTAAAGATTTAAATAATTGTGTTAAAACTGGGGGAAAAAGGCCCAATTGCATCACTAACAAAATGCCCCTACAGTAAATAAAATGCCACAAAGTCACTAAGTGCTGATCTTTGCCCAGAAACTCAAAGCCAACTTGGTGCTGAAAAGTGTCAGTCTCCTTAAGATTCCTCTTTTAATCTGTTTGGAATAATAAGGGCTTCATTCTGTTTATCTAAGTCTGAATAAAGGTATTTATTTTTAGAGAACTATCAACCAGCCCTTAGACAAACCTGTGCTTCCCAGGAAGTACAGGGAAAAGATTTCCCTTGCTGGCCCTTAGTTTAGGAACATGGTGATTCCCATGAACTTCAAGATGGCAAGATTGAGTGGTTTTAAGGAAATATTTTTTTTTTCTAGCATAAAGGTAGTGCTTTGATTTAAGACCACAGAGAACAATACACAGTAGGCCACCTTCTGAACAAAAACCTGTGTGAAAAAGAGTCAGGTAAACTTTGCTGAATTCAGTCCATATATCAGAAAAAGGAATCTAAGTGTCCCTGCTTGCACTAGAGGTGTGACACAAAATGCCTTTTTTCTCAGAGACAAACAGAGAACCAAGAAAAAAAAAAAAAAAAGAAAAAGAAAAAAAGAAACAGAACAGAACTCTGCTTGAAAACAAAGTGAAAATAAATCAGCAGTGAATGGATTAGCTTCAGATCAGACTGCCTGGAGCAGCCTGATCTGGAACAGCAGAGCACTCAGGGCTTGTGTTTTTTAAATTAGTTTTAATAAATAGAATCAATAGCTCAGATTATGAAGAAGAACAAAAGCACAGATCAAATCGATCAAGGCTGTAGCTTATCATTATAAGCCAAGGGGTGTCTTCTCTTGTCTGAATGTGATAAGATGGCAAAAGAATCCACTTGCAGCTTTTCAGTATCTCTCCCAGAACAGCTGTACACAGAGCTGGATACTGAAAATACTCCAGGTTATCCAAACATAAACACAGACTCCCTTTCCTTTTCCCCAGAAGGAAAAAAAAACAAAAACAAAATAATAAATAAAACCCAAAAATAATTTTTTTTTCCCTGAAGATAAATGTAGGAATTTACAGGGAGGACAGAACTAAATAGATAAGCAAGCACCAAGTATCCTGCATTATACATGGGATTTAATGCTCAGGTGAAGAGATTCTTGGTCAGATCACTGGAAAAGTCTATTTCCATGGAGTAGGTTAGGAAAGGGTGCTGGAGATCACCACGGAAGTTTTCTCTAACCCCAGTGCTCAGCCAAGGGTTATCCATTGGAGAGGAACAAGGGACGGTGAATTAACTTCAATCAGGCTTTGGGCAATGGGAGGGGATAGGTGCACACAGGCACCTTGTTTTCCCTTTTATCCTTTGTTGTTTGTTTTGTTGGATTCTTTTTTCCAAAGGGACTTTGCTCCTGGGAAGCTGCAGTGTCTTATTAATGGGAGGACCTGGTCACTGAGGAGCACTCCCCTTTGATCACAGGGGTTTTATCCTGAACACCCTGAGCACCTGCTCTGAGGAATAAATGCCACACAGAAAATTAAAGCACTTAAACAACCCCAGCCCCCTTTTCTTCCCCTCCAATGAAACTTCTTGTTTAATTTAAGCAAAGTACAAACCAGCAGTCCTGAATTTATTTTATCATACATAGTAAAACTGAAGAGGTTTTTGGCACACTATGGGATAACGCCCTGGATGTGTGAGAACAATGCAAGGTGCTGATAACCTCTGCTGACTCCCATTCATCCTCAGGTTGAAAAGCTGGCATCAGTTATGTGGGATTTGTGCTCATGAATAGCACATAAGAGTCTTTTTCATTGTTGTGGTTGAATTATAGATAAACAGCAGAAGAGGAATAGTAATCTTGTAATAATAGAATTTATGACAGATGTACTACTGAAAGTCATTCACATGCTCCAGTGGTGAGCGTGGTTCAAAGCCTATCTGGAATAGACTTCCATCTTGCTAATAAATATTCAGAGACTATAGTGTTCAAGGACGTAATATTGAACATCTGACAGAAAATTCAGTGTAAATCCATGAAGATTTTTTATTACATTTCGATCGGAAGTAGATTCCTTAATGTTTATAGTGCCTTTGCCAGATGACACAGAACTTTCCTGGGCAAAGTACCCAGTGGTTAACTTCAAGTCCAACAAAATAAACAAAATACAAATTATGATTCAAGCATAGTGTAATTTATTTTCTATTCAGTGAGGAAGAATTGATTTTCCCAGCAGAGTCACTTACACTGTAATGATTATTGCACATAAGACAACTTAAGAAAATGATGGAAAAACAAATTAGATGGCCTGCAGATCATTGGCTTATCTTGACTGCTCACCTTGAAGAGAGAGTTAGGGAAACATAAGATACAGTACTGGATGTCAGGGTGCTTGAAACCCCTGCTCTCCTTCCATCTCCTTGATGTCTCATATTAAAATTAAAAAAAAAACAAAACCAAACCAACATTTCTGGCAGGGATGAAACAGCACATTTTTCCAGTCTGAGGGCATCTGCTAAATTAAAAACAATGATAACTTGCTGTGACAGAAGGTAATTAAAGGGTATAAGTTGTATAAGAAGTTGGCTATTTCTAATGATCTCATTTTATTCTAAACATCCATTCATGAGTCACATGAGAAAAACATTGCCACAAGTCCTTGGCTTCTGTTAGCTGACACTTCAGTGCTGATGACCAAGTGCTAAAGCAATGCAGTAAAAGACTGGGCCCAATATTATGACACAATCCTAGGGAAATCAATAGGAATTCTTCCACTGATTTTTCAATATGTACTGGACAGACAATTTATTGCATGCAGAAACCTGAATAATGGGAACAGAGGTTGACCAATCAGTGGTGCAGTGATAATCTCTTCATGCTGACATGGAATTGTCCCAATCAGAGTTTCTAACAAAAAAATGAGTTGGCCTCACATTCTTCTCCGGCGACATCCACAATCAGCCAACGTTCTGTACATTAAGTGCTGCACATCTTATCTAGCTGATAGAATTTGCTGCAAGAGGCTTGGTTAACCATGTTTGGCTTAGCTTAAGGGCAAGAAAAAATGACAGTCAGCATCAACCACTGAACCTGAAACGTCCCTGTGAAGTTTCACACTCACCCTTCGAGAACCATTATGTGTTCCCTCAGATTTATTTCAAAGGTCTGCAACATTACTCTACTCTAATTGCAGCTTCCTTGCAGAATCTCCTATCCTTTCCCTCTGTTTTACATGGCAAAAAGTCTTTTAAGTTTCAAAGACAAGTTGGCCTTGGAAAAAAATGTGAGAATGCATGGATTTTGTAGCTGATTACTTTGTCAAGAAAATGTGCTGCTAATTTATACCCTTTGACCTGTTGGGTTAGATTCAGTGCTTGTTATTTCACCCCTTTTGATTATTCACCTCAATAGCCAACTATTTCTTTTTTTTTTTTTTTCAGTGTGACATTCATATCTATTCTTGCAAATGGATTGCTCAAAGAGTAGGTATGATCACAGCCATTCTGTCTCACTTTCTCAGATTAAGAAATGCTTCTGGCAATGAGAAAATGAACATTTGCTCTGAGTTTGACAGTTGTAAAGGATGTTTATTTCCCAGGGCTTTGTTTACAAGGCTGCATTGTTTAAAAGAAAATTCTCTGCTGGTTTTGGACTCCCTCTCCATTGCCCTTCTCTGGAGTCTCTCCAGCCCCTCAATGTCTCTGTGTAGTGAGGGGCCCAGAACTGGACACAGCACTTCAGGTGTGGCCTCACCAGTGCCAAGTACAGGGGGACAATCCCTGCCCTGGTCCTGCTGGCCACGCCATTCCTGAGACAGGCCAGGATGCCATTGGCCTTCCTGGCCACCTGGGCACACCTGGCTCATGTTCAGTGCTGCCAACCAGCACCCCCAGGTCCTTTTCTGCGGGGCAGTTTTCAGCCACGCTGCCCCCACTCTTTAGCACTTCATGGGGTTGTTGTGGTCTAAGAGGAGGACCAGAACCTGGTCTTGCTTAACCTCACACTGTTGGTCTCAGCCCATCTATCCTGCCTGTACAGATCCCTTTGTAGAGCTTCCTGCCCTCCATCAGATCAACACTCCCACCCAGCTTGGTGTTGTCTCTCATTGAGGGTGCTCTTGATACCCTCATCCAGATCATTAATAAGGATATTGAACAGGACTGGCCCCCGTACTGAGCCCTGGGGGACACCACTGGGCACCTTGTTTACCACCACTCCCTGGGTCCAGCCTGCTCTTACCCAGCCAAGAGTGCACCCATCCAAGCTGTGGGCTGCCAGCTTTTCTGGAAGAATGCCACGGGAGACAGCATTAAAGACTCTACTGAAGTCTAGGCAGACTATATCCACAGGCTTTCCCTCATCCCCCATGGGTCATAACAACCAAGCTGGGGCAGACAGGACATGCCTTTCCTAAAGCCCTGCTGACTGGGCCTGGTTCCTTAGCTCTCCTGTATGTGCTCACACTGTGAGCACTTGTGATCACACTCAAGGTGATCTCTCCCATAACCTTCCCTGGCACCAAGATCAGGCTGACAGGCCTGTAGTCTCCTGGATGCTCCTTCTAGCTCTTCCTGTGGATGGATGTGACATTGTCCAACCTCCAGCTGTCTGGGACTTCCCTGGTTAAGCAGGACTGATGGTAAATGAGGGAGAGTGGCTTGGTGAGCCCTTCCACCAGCTCCCTTGGTGCCTTTGAGTGAATCACATCTGGTGCCATGGTCTTGTGAGTTTTCAGGTGGCCCAGCATATCACTAATTACTTCCTCCTAGATTACAGGGGGTCTATTTTCTCTCACCTTGGTCTACCAGCTCAGGGGGCTGGTTACCCTGAGGAAAACTGGTCTTACTGTCAAGGAGGCAAAAAAGAAATTAAGCATCACAGCCTCTTCTATATAGGAAGCATTGAAAATATAGAAAGCCACAACCAAAATATTTTCTGCCTGTGCTTATGCTTTTTGATTTTCCTATCTCCTTCACTCAAGGGTAATGTTCCAAGGCACACAGATGTTTTAGGTGATTATCCTTTATCTGGCAGAAGTAGCCTCAGAGTGAGTATTGCTATTTCAGCATGGAGATAGCAGGGAATGATTAGTGATTGGTTTGACACTGTTTTCTTTCTGGGCAATATTTTCCATCACCTCTTCTTCAATAAGATCAGCAAGGGCAAAGACAATTCAGATGACCATGCAAGCTGGGCATAGCTTGGAAAGCATGCTCCTAGGCAGGCTGGCAGTGGAAACATGGGCAGGGGCTTCTATTAGGCAGCTGCTGAAATACAGATACTGAGGTTGGAAAAAGACCTTCCACTAGGGAGGAGCTCAAAGCCATGGAAACTCCTACACCGATGTTATACTTGATGTTGAAGGTGAAATTTAGACCTCCACATAGTCTGGGTGTACCTTTTTCCTTCTTTGGGCCATTTTTAGAAAAGCGGTTGGCATCTTATTGAAGCTCAAGGTTTCTGGGACTTTTGGGCTTCTAGGATCGAGAGCCATCCTGAATCATCTGAGTTCAGAGTAACAAAACCCTGAGTGTTGCTATGCAACACAGGCTGGAGCCCAAAGCTGTTCATAAAAGCAGGATACCAGCATGTGGTGTTTTACAGAAATCTATAAACTCCTTTACACAATGGACATTGTAGAGATGTACTCTAGCTGGCTGGCAAGCCAGCCTAATAAAAATAGCAGTCTGCCACCCCACCAGATCAGAGGTTAACAAGCTTTCTGTGGAATGCAGAAAATCTTCAAGGAGACGCAAGCAGGAACTCCTGAGGCGCCCCTTGCCTCATTGCCTGTTTCAGCTGATAACCACCTCAGCCTGGAGGACACTCGAGAGATGAATCCACACCTAGAACCAAGGCCAGCTCTTGGCAGCCTGACACCCAGGGTGAAAAAAAGGCAAAGGCTTTCAAAGCCTTGAACAAAGACCCAGTTTCCCTGATTCCCAGTGTCGCCAGAGCGTCTCTTCCAGACAGCGTCCACACCTCTCAACAGACAAACAAAATGGCAAAGCCTGAGCTGGCGCTGGATCACAGCCCTGAGGCTACACACTGTCCCCACCAGACCAGGACATCAGTACATGCAAGGGAATGGGAATCAATCCACTCCTCAGTGGGAACTTCATGGATACTGCTGGCTCCTTGTCCAGCCTGTACAGTGCTCTGTTAAGCTCAGGATGGACATGCTCCAATTTTTAAAGTGTTCAAAAACCAACATGATTTCTGGGGTGTGGGCCCATATTCATATAACCAACATGATTTCTGGAGTGTAGGCCCATATTCATATAACAAGCAAACAATATTCCTTGACTTCCTTCATTTCTCTATGTTATGCTGTGTTATGCTGACATAACGCAGCATAACATGTAGAGAAATGAAGTCAAAGAAATATTGTTTGTTTGTTATATGAATACTGTAAACATATACTAAAAAATTCCTGTGGATGCAACATTCATGCATTTATGAAGATCTTTAGCTAAGGGGAAATATACAGAGAGCAATTAAACTCATAAAAGGGTGAGAACCTTCCAATTAGTGCTCCATAGGCAGCCCTACTGACCATAACGGAGCCAACCGTTAGCCATAATTGAAATACTCACAAAATCTCCACCTCAGCTCTCTTTAAATTACTGGCTGTAACACTGCTGTGAAATGCTGCTCTTCTAATACAGTGACAGAAACAGACACAAGAAAATACAGAAAGGAAGAAAGTGGAAAAGGTGATGATGCAGATGTACCAAGTTAATAAAGATGCCTTTGAGGGAAAAAGCCTTGAAACTTTACACCTCACTTTATATTAAAAAATAGTAGAGTTATAACTTTCTCTGCTGAGAAATAGTTATTAGAAAGAAATACAAATATGCAAGAGGTAATTTCTTTTTGTTTGCTATTTGGAAAAGGGAAACATATTGCTATAGGAGAACAGTCTGGTGAATAAGGTGAGGCTAAGCCACTGGGTTAAACCCTGTACTCTTGGGAAATTGCTCGTCTCTTGCAACCCATAGCTTTGCTGTTACTGTAAAGGATAAAATTGTGTTTACATACTTACCAGGAATGTTGTGAAATCTGTTAAGATAGAAAACTTTGTGAGCCCTAAGACAGTTTTACCAATTCCACATGGCCCATTAAAACAATTAAAATCTCCCCTAATAATTTAAAACAAATGCAAACTTTTAAAAAATTATTTCATTTGTGTGTTCAATGCCCATTTTATTTTTCCCCACAGTGGTTTCCTGCCTACTGCAATAGCACAAAGTCCTGAATCTGCAAATCAGTGAAGACAGGTACTTTTGCACCTGCGATTTGTCCCACCGGGAAGCAGTGGAGCAGCCTGGGCAAGCAATTAGGATGTGTATGAATGCCTGTGGAATCAGACCCTGGATTTTCTTGTAGGGTATTCCCTCACAGGGGCCACTAATGCTGATTTCAAAGGACTGGAGAATGAGGTCTGGGCTTCATCTGCCATGGCAACAATATACTGCAGATAGGAAATTGCAGCTCGTGGGATTCGGATGCAGCGAGTATTTCCCCAAACCAGTAATTCCACCTAGAAAGTTGTTCTGCCAAGGCAGCTCTTGGTCTGCTGTTATTTCCTAGCACAGCCTGTGCTGCTTTTATGACTCCTTACTTGCCAAAAACGAAAAGCAAAAATTTCCATAGCAGCGCTGTTGGCCAAAGAAAACTTTGGGGACAAGAGAAGTTTTTTAGCATCAAGCCACTGTCTTTCCATGGGTTTATAGCCCCTCTACTTATACCTTCCCTGCTCAGAAATTTATGTGTGTCTACAAATATTCTTGCTGGGAGACTGGACTCCAAGGAAAGACTCTTCAGAATTGATTGCTTCCCAGCAGTTGTCAAGAAGCAAAAAATGGATTTGGCTGTTGGTGTTCTTTTTTTAAAGCTGTGGAGAGACTGGAGATGCCAGAGGAAGCAGCACAGGTGGTGCTTCCACTGCTGGAGACAGATGTCCTTTCTTATCTCAGTGAATGTCTGTGGCTGTCACAGGTATGAATTCCACAGAATAGGATTCCCTTTTACAAAGGGTCTGGCCCTCAAAAATGCCTATTGGGCTACTAAAGGCAGTAGCCTAATGTGGTTATACCATGTGATGGTGAAAAAAAGAAATCAAAGCTTACCCTGAAGGTAAGCCCTGAAATCCAAACCTCTCAAAGCCAAGTGTAGGCAGGGCTGTTACACCAGAGATTATTTCTAAGCACAAGACATAGCACAGAATATAAAACCATTAAAAGGCTCCCAAAGGTGTGTCCAAAAGAAAACCATTGTAATTCTTACCCTGCCTTTGTGACATCCTTTTCAGTGAAGAAAACCAATCTCAAATAACCACATATAAGTTCTTCCCATCCCATGCTCCTGGTTTTGGGGAAAAGGGACAGGCAGAGGGTCCCTCCTACCATTGTTACTCTCATCTCAGCCTGGGCCATTTTAGGAGTTACAGCTATAGATCCACGCTGGTGTTTTCCAATCTGATCCTCTTTGCCCAGGGCCAAACTGACGTAGGAAGAAAAACACAGACACCCTGTGCACATACACAGGTGTGTGGACACACTTCTTGGGGTAGGATTTGGTTTTGGGGTAAGAGGGAGGGAAGATGTCTTTATAAGTATACCATGGTATCCCAAAATTTTGGAACAAAAATATAGGACAGCAGAAAAATCTCCTGAGAAAACAAGCACCGCTTTCCTTTCCAATCTTCACACAGTCCATCCAGTCCTTCATTGCATGCTAGTATTTCAAATTTAAAAAAATAGAATCTTCTGATCTTCATTTGAAAGTATATTCCCCCCTTGCTCCACTCTCAAACAAAAGATGAATGAAACACTGAAAACTTGGAATTTTTCCCCACTGCATGTTTATGCACAGAGTGTTTTTGGAAAATCACTGAAGATTCACAGATTCCTGACTAATAAATATTTACAAATAAATTCCAATTAACTGGCTGTATTTGGGCAAGGATTCATATCAGAAAGTACATCCTCATGTATGTGGATATGGGGAAACTTTGTGCCAATAGGACCATTCTCAGAATCATGCTCCATAGGCATTCACAAACCAGAATTTCCAGGCAAATACGTTAAAATGCTGACCAGTAATATCATTCTTGGATGATAAGAGAGTGAGCAGAGCTGAAAGCTTCAGCCTGCAGCTCACCTAGTGGGTATATGCTTAAAATGAGGCTGTCCTATCTACAGGAAGATCTGAGTATGTTACTTTTAAGGATACAGCATTATTTAGTTAGTCCAGGCAAAGAGGGAGGCTCAGCAAGCTCAATATACTTATGAGAAGCAAGGATTTGTTCAGCTGAGTTGGGTTGGAGGCTGTTTTCATTTCACTGAGACACATATCTCCCTCTGCATATAATAACAGTCTGTAAGTTCTCCTCCAGCTACCCAGGAGCAAATGATTGTAGGTGGCTTGATAAGGTAATGGGAGATAAAAAGCATCCCTACCTTCCAGGCTGAGCTCCTGAAAGACCTAAGGATAGTTGGAGGAAAACATTGAGCAAAAGTAAACAAACCACAAGCTTTTCTGACCTTAGACCCTCAAGATCAAAGAAATTACACCTGAGTAAAAGGCAGAAATCAGGCTCCTTATTATAGTGTACGTGAGACAATTACAAGAAATAATTTTCTATACTTTTACATGAAATCCATGCTTGGTCTGACCTATAATTTGAAATAAGCTTCATTTTAATGACTTAAATTTCACTGCTAATAAGAGCAGCCCAATCAAACCACAGGCAAAGTGTGTGAAATAATTTACAGATTTTGTCTAAAAAGGTCAAGGTCTTAAACAAAGAAAAGTGGCTTTTTCTACCAGAGTGCTTGCCCCTCACTGTGTAAAACTAATAGACTGCTATGAAAAATAATACCTGCCTTTTGTGCCTAAACTATCTTGTTTACTGGACACACACACACACACACACACACAGAGACAAACACGCTCATTCCCAATCAGCTGCTGCCAAAACGAACAGCACATGGCTGAGAGACCTCCCCACTGCCAGATGGTGAAAATGAATGGCGTTCTTTCCACTGAAGCTAATGAAGCTATGACAATTTAAATTAACTGTGAGCCTACCCCAATTATCTGTTAACTTGCCTGCACAAGGACTTGGGAAAGTTAAGCAGAACTAACTAAACTAAACTGCCTGCAGGAGAGGAGACAGTGAGGCATGTTGAACTCTGCATGGGTTTCTTTGGCTCCTCAGCTGCACGTCTCACAGGTTTGCTTATTTTTTGTTGGTAGATAACTCTGCTTGCCTCTGCAGGACCCCCTCCTGCACACACACTGCTGGCAGTTAGAACACATCTCCCTTTGGGATGTATATTTTTACTTATAATCTCTCCTCTGGGCAACTCTTTTCCTGTTTTTGTGGCATTCCTCATCCACTCTCTCCTGCCACCCTTGTTAAACTCTCACACAAGCAGTGTTTCCAGTGACATGTCAGCCTGATGAGACCCCCTCAGCATCTGCAAAGAAAACCCTGGAGGTGCACAGCAGACTGGCTCTGGCTGGCTTATCAGGTGACACATTTTATGTGTGACACTCTTCCAGAGGAATGTGATTTGCAGCTTTTAAAGGCACTGTCCCACTGGGGATCTCTTCTCCAGAAATCATCTCAGAAATTTATCTGGGATTATCAAGTATTTGAGAAGCTTTTTTTAATTTTTATTTTTTTTTTTTAATTTAAGTGGCATGGCCTGGGATATTGAGGAAGATAATAAGCTTTACTCTTCAAAACTGCAATGCTGATATGAATCTGCTAAGTGTCTGATCTAGAAAATTAACTCAAATTCCCAAGATGCTATGTATAAACCTGACTGAGGAGTTGAAAGCACAACTGCATGGACAAATACAAGGATAACACGAGAACTGGCCTGGCTTGGTAGCTCTTACAGTACAGCAGCTGGGTCAGAGCATCAGTGGCACCCACACATAGCCCTGTCTGCATCCCTCTCTTCATAAATACCCTCAGCTCCCCATGTGAGGGATGGAAAGGCAGCTCATTGAAGCTGAGACTGAGCCACATAAGCACTTTAATGTCACTCAAACTTGTGAAAGCATTTCCCTAGAGCCCTGAGTATGCTCTGCTCTCCCAGCTAGCAGCAGTCATCTTTGAGTGATACTCAATAGGATTCCCTGTGCCAAAGTGTCCCTGCATGGGATGAGAGATGGAGTTAATACATCGCAGTATTAGACACGAGAAGGCAACAAAGTCTGAAATACAGTGTTTTACTTCTGCCGAGTGAAAACTGATGAGTTGTGAGAAACTGTCGTAAGGGGAGTAAATGAAGCCAGGAAATCATCCATACTGTTGAAGTGTTTAGCCTAACACACCATTCAGAGCAAAGGAAATTAACTGCTGCATGACACCAGTGAATTCATGACTCCTCAAATCTGCTCTAGTTATTAGTGTTCTTGTTGGAGAAGCAAAAGACAGACTTCCATCCTACTTTGCAGAGTCCCCTAGGCTAACTAGCTTCCCCATTTTTGCCACATTTTAGTTTAAAACTACTAATTTCAGATCTTAGTAGAGCTTTTGTTTTTCCTGCTGTGCCTCAACACTAACTTCAGATTTACCAGATCCCATCTCATGAATAACATTACTGTCAAACTCTCCTGGGTTTTTAACTATATTAATGACTTGAATGGGGAGGCACACAAGATGAAGACACCATATTTGAGACAAGAAAATGTAACCCTCACAAATGACTACTTTAATCTTCCAAATACTTTAGAAAAACATTTATTATTATCTCATTCACTAGGCACGTTTTGATTCTTTGTAGGAACTGAACCAGAACATATCTAAAATGTCTAACAGAGAGGCTTTATTTCAGCTCATCAGCCCAGGAGCCCATTTTGCCTGGTTTCAGATGTGTGGGGATGTGACACAGGCTGGTTTATGTGTGTGTGTGTGCATGTGTATAACAGAGACTGCTGGAAAAAACAGAATTTATACACTGAGAGAATCTCTCTGTAGCTGACCCCAGTGAAGGGCATCAGCTTGGTACCCTCCCAATGCTGCATGCAAACAAAATCAAGTCTTGGCTTTCATCTGTTTCCCTGCCAAAAGCTCAGTGGTTTAGCAAGTCATTAAATTTTAAGCGAATGCACTTTCATTCCAAAGATATATTTTACACATACATACATGTGTGTGTGTATATACATATATATATATATATATAGATAATTATACATCTTCAGACTTGGCCATCCCTCTCTCATACATGCATCAAGCTGCAGACCCTATAAGTAAGGTGGGAGCCACGTGCAAAAATTTATATATAGCATCAGGAGTAAGCCAGCAGAGTACTGCCCTGTAAAGCAGTTTCCATTGTGTGCAGCACAACTCCTTGTGTTCAAAAGCTCCTGGAGGTTTAGAAATGGAATGTTTGTGTAAATATATGTATCTTTGGTCCTGCTGAGTTTATTATCCTTTTGTGAAAATTTCCTCTGTTTCTTTCTCTTCCTCTTTTATGATCTGCCCATTTCTTTTTATCCTCCCAATTAAAATGTTAAATAAGAATCCAGCCTAAGGATTGGACAACTGCACTGATATACAGACAGCAATCTTACAGCAACTCTGTTGTTTTCTGTTTCAAAGTAGGAACTGATCATAAATTCAGGAAGAGAAGAACGTAACTCTAACAGATGCAAAGTTGGTTTGAATTAAAAACTAAAATAATTAAAAAGGCTTTAGTCAGCATGTAATACGTTCTCAATATGGTCTGCTGTGAAAACATTCTCATCTCATTCCTGAAAAAATGTGGGTTTATTGATTGACTGTAAGATTAACCACCACAACACAGAGAGTTCAAAGCTTCATAGGTCTTAATTTTGCGAGTTTACTTTATCCTCTCACACCTTGCCTTTCTTAGGTTAAGGTCAGTCCATCAGTATAAACAGCCAAGCAAGAAGTGTAGCTGTTTGCAGGTTTCAGTGTAATTTCAACTCTAAGTGTGAAAGAATAAAGAAACATCCTAATTGCATCTGTCAATAACAGTGTTGCAGCTACAATTCACATAATTTGCAGCTTCTGTCGCTGGGAAGCACATCTGACTCACTCAGTACACAACACAGGACTTGCTATTTCTAGGCAGCTGATGTTTTAGTGCTCAGACATCTACTCAGCCTTGACTTGATAGTCTAAAGTAAATATCCTTGAGCAATTGTAAAAAAAAACACCTATGCAGAGAGCAAGTAAAAAACCCTGCTGTTTATAGTTTGCAGATGCTTGGGAGAAAACACTCTATATAACATAGCTCTAAACTGCTCTGACAATGGCTAAACTGCCTCCTAGAATCATGGAATCATTATGGCTGCAAAAGAACTCCCAGATAATTGAGTCCAACCGTGAAGCCAGCACCACCTTGTTCACCACTCAACCGTGTCCCCAAGTGCCACAGCCACAGTGATTCCACCACTTCCCTGGGCAGCCCATTCCAATGCCTGATGACCCTTTCAGGGAAGAAATTTTTCCTAATATTGAACCTAATAAGCCCTTGGCATAGCTTGAGACCATTTCCTGTTTTCCTGTTACTTGGTGTTATCCAAATGTTTCTACTTAGTTTGTTAAATCTTAAGAAGGATCCCTTCTGAGAATGTTATTTTTGTTTGCATTACAAAGCAAGACCTCTTATGAATAAATGAAATCCTACTGAATACTGATGATGGATTACAAAACTTGACACTGGATTTTAAGGCTGGAATAGATCTTCAAGCAGCAAACTGCCTGCAATTGCTACTGAGTCACTCCCTCCTCTCTTCCCTAGAGACAAATAATTGTTAATACTTGACACAGGTAAGCCTACATTTCCCATCTGAACTGCTGGTCCCTGGTTTCTAATGGATTGACTCCAAAACTGTAAGTCAGAGCCATCTCTCAGGCATTTTGGTATGTATAAAAAAATACCAAAAATTCTTCTATCCAGGCAAAGATTATAAAGCAAAGCAGCTAATAACCACAGGCTCCCCTGTAAACACTCAGAACATGCCAGCTGCAGAATGCTTGGAAATCTGCAAAAAGCAATGGACAAACCAAGCTGTAATTATCCTATCATGAGATTTTGGCCTGTAAGTGAAAAAGTAGAAGTGGCAGAAATTAGAGTGATGGAAGCATGTGGATTCTGATGCCTGCTCTGTTTCCATGAGGTAAGTACAAAATGAAATCACCTTGAGAGGCTACCAGCCTTCCCTCTGCAGCACCCTTGCTACAGCGGATGTTAATCCAGGCAGGAACAAACCCCTGTCTCATGCACCACACTGCAGAGCTTGAGTTTCCCTTGGAGCCCAAGCTCTCTCTGTTGGGAAGCCAGCCACAAAGAAATCCCTCATAGCAGCATGTGCTCAGGACCAACTCTCAAACACTAAAAAATAATAACAATTAAAAGCAATTCAGCAATGGCAAAGAGATAATTGTTAGGGAGGGCCCTATTTTTACCTTTATCATGAGTTTTCCTACCAAGTGTCTGAGCTGGCTGCCACATGCCAGTGTCCCAACTTCAGACACAGCTGTAGTGAAATAGAAACACACAGCAAAGGGAGAAGTGCTTGAGGCTGATCAGGCTCCTGTTCTCACTCTAAAGCATTCACCAGCATGCTGTTCAACATTTTAAAGGCACGAGGGAAGGACTCTAAGATAACTTAGGAAAGCTATCAAGATCACATAAGGGAAGGTGAAGAGCTGTAAGTGTACTGAACCCCTCTCCTTTATATTAAATAAACCAGGCTGCATCCAGACTCCCAGAATGAGCTCTTAGGTGAAAAAAGTACCTTGTAGGATCTGTATGCAGCAAGAAGTCTCTGCTTGTGTCCTGTACAGGGTTCTTAGACACCATGGCCTTCTGTGCTTAAGTTGGTACACTAATCAAAAAAACTCTTTTCACCCATTAACACTAAGAAAACATAAAGCAAGATTTTCCTGCTACCAGGAGTGTACCTGCAGTGTCATCTGGAGCAGTAAAACCTATTTTAGTCACCTGAATCACCCCACTGGGCACTCAGTGGAGAGATGCAGAGGAAAGCACTTTTCTAAGAGTTCCCCTTTGCTCCTGAAGGAAAAATCTAAGATTTATTTGACACTTGATAGCTCTTCAGCTAATGTATCTGCCTTTGGTAATGCTAAGGTTTGGTATATTCAAAGCTACTCTAGGCAGTTTTCAAATTTTTAAGGCATGCTGAAATCGGTCCCAGGGTTATACTAATGGAACGGGACCTGAATTACTTCCTGAGAAACCAAAAGCTGGTTTATTTTGAGAAAGTGAGAAGAGAGTCAAGTTGAGAGATTCTAAGTCCAGTATTTGCACAGCACTGGCAGAAGAAAGGATTTGTTTGCTGTTTTCTGTCACACTAATGTTGTATTCTGCCTG
Source organism: Molothrus ater (assembly GCF_012460135.2). Taxonomy (NCBI): domain Eukaryota; kingdom Metazoa; phylum Chordata; class Aves; order Passeriformes; family Icteridae; genus Molothrus; species Molothrus ater. Next base: position 11,928,247 of record NC_050480.2, on the reverse strand, counting down.
TTTCAGAGAATAGCACTCGTGCTAAGAACACACAAATTAGCATCCTCAACAAACTCTCGAGAAGTTAACAAGGAGAAAACAAATCCCATTTTACTAACAGGTGCTTTTCAGTGATACTCTACTTCTTTGCAGAAATAATTAAAAATGCTTTTGCTTAATCCCTAGAAGGCAGACCTTAACTGTGTAATCTAAAGAAACAATCAAAGCAAAATTAAACAAAATTAGCTGTACATGCCTGGAGCAGGGTGCACTCAAGATTTAGATGACCTAAATCACAGATGGATTAGTTTTTCCTCTAGTTGTGAGAATGATTTAAACTTTTACTGACCTTTCGTGGTTAATTCAGACATTTCTCTCAAGTTTTCACTGCAGTCTACTTAGTCAGTGAGCATAACAACCCCTCCTTCTGAAGAAAACAAAACTTCTACCCTAAGAAAACTGTGGCATAATAACCATGGATATACTGTGGTGTATGAAACTGGGATGGGGGTATATTTTTTTACCAGTGACACATCATTCTTCATTGTATCCTCCCTTCAAACTTGCCACGCCACTTATTAACCAAAGGCTTTATCCAGGATTACTCCTTTTGGTTTTGCTTTAGGTTGTAACAATGCCAGATGTCTGTGGGGGTGTTGGCAAAGGGTGATATTTGCCTTCAAACTATTAAAATGAAAACAATCACTTGCAGTTAGATACTTGCCATTGCTCAAGCTCCTTTGCCTGCCTGTGCTACTGACCCAGAAAAAAGCTGCCACACATTATTTTTTTATTGCTCACATTACTTTTATGAAAAATAATGAAAATCTTTAAGACAGAAAAAACCCCTCCTCTATCTTCACATTGTTCACTCTCTCCAACCACAGCCACGCCGCTCCTCTGGTGGAGGAGGATCCCTCTCTGAATGTTTATCAGAGTCCTTTCTGCAATGCCTTTGAGATTTCAAAGGGAAAACATTAAGTTGCTTCTTGGCAAACAAGCACAAACCTTTGGAAAGCTCCTGCAGTACAAACAAACACTCATCATCGACATGTTTGGGGCAGACAAGTTGCTCTGCACGTTCCGACAACGCTAAAAGCAAAGCTGTAAAGAAAGCTTAGACTTTATGCTTCAAATTACTGTCACAGCACCAAGGATGCTTGTTTCAAATTTAGCCTGCACTTCATATTATAACGTACAAAATCCTTTCTTAACAGAGACCTTAAAATGAGCACGATCAGAGAGATGGAGAGGAGTTTCAAGGTGTAGCTGAGTGAGCATCAGAGGAACGGCTGTGTTCTGCAAGCAGCGGGCTTGGAGTCTCCCAAGTGACTCCCTTCAAACCTGACCTTTGGCTGGCCAAGCAGCAGCTCCTTTGGAGAGCCAGCCACAAGGCTGCTGCTCCCAACCACAAGGCTGCTGCTCCCAACCGCTCCCTCTCCCTACTTACAGCTCGGTGGTGTTGGCAGGGATGTCCCGGGGAACCTGGACCACCTGGCTCTCCTGGCAGATGAAGACCCTGCCCAGGCAGCAGCAGGAGTGGTGCTGGCATCCCAGGCAGCCTGCCAGGAGCAGCAGCAGCAGCAGGCAGGAGAGGGCTGGACACATCTCTGCCTTCACATCTGTGCCCGTCCCTTTATTGGGAAGGGAAGGACGTAGAGACCTCCCAGGCCAGCTCCCTGGGTGGAAGATCCGCCCCAAAAGCTGGGACAAACCATGTGGCTCTTAGGGGATGACTTCTCAGCAAGTTTCACTTTGTGACCCCACATTCCTTATGGCGCTGGAGTGGGGACAGAGATGGGAAATGCTGATTTTTCATGGCGTGAGTATTTTGTATTTCAAGTGGTGTTGAAATCAGGGGGCCCAGCTGTACTAACCAGGGCTCTTTTAACATGCTGGGGAAAGGTTCTTCCTTCTCAGCTACACTATTTTTCATGTCTTCCTTCGTGAGACCAAGGGACAACAAAGCATTTTTACTTTCTACAGCCCAGACCCTTTTTGTCCCTGAAGGAGAAGCACTCTATTTATAGCACTATTTATGCTCCCATAGATCCAAGGACCCCTGCTTTTGTATTTCTCCTAGGCAAAAGTAAGGTGGTAGTATTTTATATAGTCTACTTCATGGGGTAAGAGCTCTACAGACCTGGAGCCAGAGCTAAATAATGCCTTATTTCTCACAGCTGTGATTATTTTTCATGCAGTTGCTGATTCATCTCCTTTTTCCCTTTGGCACCTTTATTGGAATCCAAACAGAAGAAAACTCCACAATCCAAATTGTCCCTGTGGACTGGTAAACTAATTTCATCATCTAGAACAGAAATCCTAGAAATATTGCCAGATGACTATCTGTGGCACAACAGGAGGAAAACAGCCTCAAGAATATCATCAGAAGGCTTGGATGTTGAATCTTGTCTTTGAGTCCATATTTATTTTTTTTTACTTTTTTTGACTGCGCTAAATTATCTCACTACAAATATTAATCCTTGAGGAAGGGGCCCTGTGAACTCTTTGCTGTCACTGAGTCAAGCTGCACCAGGCCATTGCCTGGAACCAGAACTTCTCTACAAGACACCTGAAATGAGCATTTTGACATAAAGGGTTATTTTTTGTGGTGATTTTGTTTTTGTTTGCTTTTTTTGAGTGTTTTGTTTGTTTGTTTTTCTTTTAAACTATAAATAGCTGTTTCAGACACACAGAGCTTATAAATCATGTGCATTTTAAATAAGTGAGGGAGCTATGGGTGATTCTGTTGAACCTGACTCACCTTTAATCCTTCCCATTGCTTGGAAGGATTTCTTAATCTTGTTAAAAGCTGCTGTTAGCTTGTTTGTCATAGTTTTTTAAATGGCTGTTTTTTTTTTCTTTTCTTTCATAATAAAAAAGCATTAACAAACATAATGAGACAAAAGACAGCCTGTTTTCTCTGAACTGTGTGACCAAAAGTTTCCATCATTCTCATTTTTAAAACAAGCTTCATAATATAGATGTTTCTTAAGGGAACTAATTAATATTTTTTAAAATAATTACAATAATTCTTAAACTTAAGACTTACCCCAGTTGCACCAAATATTTGTTATTTTCCCCCCAGTCATTTAAGCCTACTCAAGACGAGAATTTAGATTCACATAGAAAAAAAAGTAAAAAAAAATCATGACAATCATTTTCTAACAATGGTAGGCTTAAAGCAAGTTGCAAGAGTATTCTTTTAGTTGTATGTGTAAAACAGAGTCCATTTTTCTAAGTTTCATGAGAAAGACTGTGACTGCCAGGAAAAAAAGAATTTCTAAAACCTTACTGACCGACTTTTTCCTTATCTCTCTGTCTTCCCTTTCCTTTGAAAGATCTTAAACCTACAAGGTCTTCTGAAATAAGTAAAACCTTCAGTCACCTTCATCCTCAATGGGATGAAAACTGCAGAATTGCACCCTATGATCAAACAAATTCCTATTTAAATTTCTGCTGTGGCCCACTGAAAGTTGGAATAATGACACACTTCAGGATTTAAACAAATGCCAGGAAGACAAATCATTTGAGGCTTTTGAGGTTTTGTCTTTTCAATACAAAGTCCTTAACTCCTGCGGTCATAGACTAAAAGCAGGCTGAAAAAATCCCCAAAATACGAAATGTGAAGTTTCAGGCATATAAAAGGTACAAGAGTATTTGGATAAAAAGGAATTTAAGCTGTATCTCTTCATACTGAAATACATCAGTATAAATGGTCATGGTATACTGATGAAATGGATAGTAATATTTATGACATGGTTGAAAAAGTGGTAACATTCTCTGAATGTCAAAACAATTTTCACTGATATGAAGACATCATAATTTGCTTAACTTTGGGATTCATATATCAAACCATGAAAGTTGTTTCAAATGATAGCAATAATTCTTCTATATGCAAAAGTCAGGAGATCAAAAAATATCACAATGATTACAAGGGATTTTTCCAATTAATTAGTGGAAACCAAAACTATAATAAGTATGTTTGATTTTAACACAGCTAGTAAAATAGAGATATTTTAAAACATCAGGTCAGGCTCAGTAGAAAATCATGAACATAATGAACAAATATTGGAGGGAGGTTGTCTCTTTTCCATTTTTATCTGGTGAGACCATTTTATCAGTACAGTACACACTGCTCCACTTTCACTTATATCAGTTAAGAACGAGATGACAATTATTAAATAATATAAACCCCTTATCCAGACTGCAAGCTTCTCTTGTAATACTGCAGAGATAAGATTTTGATGGAAATATGCAAGTATCATTACGTTCAATAAAATCAGGCTAGTATGCTAAACAGAACTGACATTTCATTCATATTGGAACAAGCACTAAATCAGGACCATACCAAAACTCCCTGAGGATACATGAACACTCAGAAGGATCTCTGAGTTGTTTTAAAGATACCATCCAAACTCTTAAAGAATAGATTCTGGTGTCTCTTAATGTTTTGAGCTGGGAAACTCTGTCCTATTTATGCACATGAATGTCAAATGACACACACTCCCCTGCACTGATGAACCAGCTGGTGAACCTCTCACTCCCAGGTCAGGAGCACAGTTATCTCCTCTTGGGAAGAAAATTCTTATAAAGGAGGGGGAAAAAACACTTCCTGGTATCTTTCTGTGGAATTTGCACTCCCAAGTCGTTCCTGAGTGCCAGGTTGGAGCTATGGCCATGCCTGAAAACCCACAGGACCTGTTGCAGGGGACCACCATCAGAGCATCAGTGCTAGGAGCAAGCATGCACTGTCATTGAGATTCATGCTGTTGAATGTGTAAATGCAGAGATGATGGTGCTTTCAGATATTTATGAGAGCCTTATCTTTGCATCCATTTGCAGAAGAACTATGCTCCAGCTGGCAAATTGGTCTTGAGAGTGTAAACTGTTTTCCTGAGTAAGAAAACAGAAATTTCCCCAAATTGAAGCACTGTAGCAACAGAGATGCAATTAAGTGAATTATGACAGATATTCAATGAAGATGTTACAGATTATGAAATTAGATGATGTCTGAGACAAGCAGTTAATTCAAGGTTATGTACTCAACAGGGGATCTTGTTTTAAGATGGTAGTTAGGGAGCTTGATTGATAGGACTCACCTCTAGAATCAGCACTGGCCTCTAAAATTAGCTCTGGTTGAATTTTGCAAACACTGAGCCAGAGGAACCAAGGGGATCTGCAGACTCCATCCTCTGACCAAGCAGCAGTGCCTGTCCTGGGCCATGCTGTCACCTGGATGGAAGAGGTTACAGTGGGAAATAAAATGAGCCACCCCACCTCTCTCCCTCTCTTGCCCTCAATAAACTTGCTTCAAAGACAGCTCTGAGCCCTTTCACTGCAGTGTGCAGTGTACAGTGGCCAGATCAGCACCTAAATCCAGCTGTTGGATGTGTGGGAGCAGCTCCTTTCCTTAAGGCAGGAAGGTCACCAGGTGCTGGAGTGCATCAACTTACAGGCAAGCAAGTTCACAGCAGCATCTGCTTGTGTTTCTCTCCTCTGAAACACAGCATGGCAGCTAATTAAGTAAATACTGTTTCTACTGATGTTTCCCAGCCTCAGAACTCTGTTTAATTACTGAATGCCTCTTTATCAGTGGCTTTGCTTAACAATAAGCATTCTCTAAAAATGTGTAGGCAAATCAATCACCTGCATGAACAGATGACATAAAAAACACATCCAAACGAGGTTTATCCTTTCAGAGTGGATATTTCTTTCCCTTTTGAGGGTTTCCAGCACAGAGCTTCTCCCTGTGGCTTTACAAGCTGCAATAGCCTCTATTGTCCTGACTGCCATGCTATGAGAAGAAAAAGGTGTTTTCTATCCAGAAAAGCTGGCAATGTGAGCTGGAGCAGATCCTAAAAGGAAATTAGAGGAAATTACTAAAAAGGTCTTTGACACATCACTGATTTACCTTTTGTGAATGACCAACATGGGTCTTAAAACAGGAGATCATTTAGGCAAAGAGATCATTGACCTGATAAAAATATAATGTTTTAGGTGCTTTCCAGAAATAGCTGTTCTGAACAGAATATTTTTAGCTTCACCTTTTTCTGCAAATGGGGATTATTTTAAAACACGTTTGAATGGACAGACTTTATGTGTGCCCTCGGTGCCGAGAACATAAAACGATCGAGTAGCCTAATAAAAGCAGTATTACTGCTCTCTCAGTTCCTTTAGCCATCTGCTCGCATGAAACCTCAACTCCAAAGCGGAGTGGGGCTGAGACGGTAAATCAGCCACCAGAGGGAGTGCATTGACTCGGGAATAGAACACACACGTGTGAGGCAAAGGATCAGAAATTGCACGGAATTATGCTCCTGACGGTTTCCTGCGGCCGTCTGACTCTTGACCTCACAACTTGGCTGTGATGAGTCGCTCCCTTGCTAAACTGCACCCCTGCAGAAGCCAGAGCTGCACATCGCATGGAGCTGTGTCCGATGCAGCAGCAAGCAGCTGCACTGTGCTCTTACCTTCCTCCTGCTTGAAGATGAATTAGGATCTTGTGTAAACAGTCCTACCTAGCTATTCAGCTCAGGAAGGACATTGCCCAGCATGGAGGGTCTCAGAAACTTCTAATTTTTCTGCTGACACTTCTCAGTGAGCTTGTGCTATGGGCTAGGGGAGCTTTGACTTTATTTCCCTCTGCCCCAATACTTTTATGGCTTTGATGGCTAACAAGCTCCCACTCAGCCCTTTATCTGTGTGATTTTTCTGAGGCAATCTGAGGATATAAGCACCTCATGTGTTTTCATAGCACAGGAGACATATGCAAGAGGCAAGAGTGAAGTTAGAGACTAATCTTTGTCACTCCATCTAGTGCTGCTCCTCGGGTTCAGGTCTGTTCATCCCCAGCCGATAATAAAAGACGCAGCCCATCTGCTGGGTTTCTCTCACATTTCTGCAGAAGCACAGTTATAGAAGTACTTTTTCTTTGCACTGTCCATGAGTGGGTTTGACTAGACCAAAATAATGCACAAGAGACACCAAAGCCTGCCTAGAATCACACTTTGCACCGTATTTTCTCCTCTGATGCCTTCCCCAGCCAGAAAAAGGTACCTGAAGGTCAGGGATGTGAGGAAAGAGAAACCTTGCCTGACTGTGGAGTCAAGGAGCCTGCCCACGGGCATCAATAACCATGCACTGCTCACGTCAGCACCAGGGGAAACCCATGGAATCCAACAGGGACAGACAAATGTGACCGTGTTCACAGGGGTGTCAGGTTGAGGGAAGAGATGAGGATCTGACTCCATGTTTCAGAAGGCTTGATTTATTATTTTATGATATATATTGCATTAAAACTACACTAAAAGAATAGAAGAAAGGATTTCATCAGAAGGCTAGTTAAGAATAGAATAGGAAGAAATGATAACAAAGATTTGTGGCTCGGACAGAGAGTCTGAGCCAGCTGCGCTGTGATTGGCCATTAATTACAAACATCCAAGATGGGCCCATCACAGACCCACCTGTTGCATTCCACAGCAGCAGATAATCAATGTTTACATTTTGTTCCTGAGGCATCTCAGCTTCTCAGGAGGAAACAATCCTAAGGAAAGGATTTTTCCTGAAAAGATGTCTGCGACAGACAAACACAAAGCCCCAAAGGTGTGGAGGACAAACTCCCTGCAGCGATGCAGGCTGGGCACTGCCTGTTCAGGGAGAAGATCTGCTGGTAAATTGAGAGATGTGGTTATTCCCCTTTACTCAGGACTTTTGGACCACATGGACAGCACTGCATCCATTCTGGGATCCCCAGACATCATTTAACTGAGGGAGGGCAGGGAAGAACTAAGACAGTCAGGGCAGGAGCACTTGCTCTGTGAGCTGAAGCTGTGAGAACAGGGTTTGTTCAGCCCAGGGAAGGAGTGGCCAGTGGGCACCTAAAAGTAGCCCCAAGTGCCTATGAAGGCATGGCCTGTGGACACATAAAAACAGTCCCCAGTGCCTGCAGGATGGTGACCAACAAGTGGACCCAGGCTCATTGCAGAAGTGAAGGGTGGGAGAGCAAAAAGTAACCCACTTGGGTTGAAATAAGTGGCATTCAGAGTGGATACAAGGAGATAATTTTCACCTTGAGGACACTGAAGCAGGGGCACAAGCTACTAGAGAGGTCATATTCTCTTCTTCCACAGAAGCATAAAAAACCAGACTGAATAAGTCCCTGAGCAGCCCAGTTTGACCTCGCATTGAGCAACACGTGGGACCTCCCCACGTCCCTCTTTCACCTGAATCCTTTTGTGATTCTACTTATGGCTCAGGGAGGAAAAAAAATCTCCCTAGGATATTTAAAATAGAGACTGACTCTTCATGTTTTTCCTCAAATCTACACTGCCACTTGCTTCTGAGCATGGTTACAATATACTACTGAGCTATAAGTCTTTAATCCCTAAAGAAGGGAGAGCTGTTTGTCAGCATGAACAAAATAGGCTGGCAATGCTTTCTGTCCAGCATTTCAAAGTTCACAAACCTGCCATTCAGGACAGTTTAGTGACAAACCTGAAGTTCTTACTCATTAGAATTCAAGAGGCTATTAATTCTTTCAAGTATGACATAAAATGAATTAAAGAAACTTTAATGATGCCTCCACCACATGCCATAATTATCATCTCATATTAAAGAAAGAGAGCTGCCTGGCAGAGCATACATGAAAAGTTTGAAAGATTGAAGTATAGAGATATCTGTAGAGAGAAAATTTGTTTAATTCCTCTCATACTTAAAATTGGCCCATAGACAGTGCTAACAGCCTGTTGTTTGGCCATTTGAAAACCAAATTTCCCTAAATTCACTCAGGTTGTGTGACCATCTCCAGCATTAAAATATATTAAAGAGATCTGAAATGGAAATATCTTTACAATATACCTATCTTCTACTTTTTTATGACCTCATACAGCCTAAGAGAAACCATCTCTGCATGAGAAAAGGAAGAACTCAGCTGTGATTGATACATGAAAGACACTAAATATCCTTCCGGGAAATTAATTTCATTCTGACACTTAATAAAAAAAAAAAGAGAGAGGCAAGAGTGAAAAATTAACATTTTTTAAGGCCTCTAAAGAAGATGCAGATGACTAACTAATCCCTATGGCAGATTGAAGAAGAAGGAGAAAAGAAAAAAGAAGCATTGTGCAATTAGAGTAGATTATTAATATTGATAGAAGGAGGTTAAAAAAGTGGCTCAATTACTTTGCAGGAATAGTGTTTTGTGTACTTTTACCTTCCTGACAGGTAGGCTAAATAAGCTGCCTGAGGTGACAATTAGGAGCCAAAGAGTCACTGAATCTTCTTTTAGCACTGTACAGTGAGAATGAATATTGCACATTTGTTTTAAAGCATCCTTGAAGGTCATCCAAGGCTTTTCCTACTTTTGCTGGAGCTTTTACAACAAAGAAGGAAAAAAAAAATTACTTCATTCAGTGGCTGATGTGGAACAAAATTAAAACCTAAATATTCCACTCTCTGGCAGCCATTTTCCTCTTCCACTTTTCCCTGAGCTTCCTGCTGGGGCTCCTCAGCTGCTGCTGAGCAGTTGTTTTCCACAAAAAAGATCCACTGGAATTAATAGGATTACTTATGGAACAAGTTTCTGCCAAACATGGCTAAAAAATGCAGGATCTTCCCTTTAGCATATAAAATAATGAAAAATGACACATTCACTTAAAAGCAAGCAAATGAGCATTGAAAGGAAAGATGGGCATGTCTAAGTCTTTACACAGCTGTAGCTCTGGAAAAAATGAAAAAGAACAGCTCCAAGTTGCTTCAGAAAGCTCAAATTAGTGCTGTAAGACTGCCCAGTGATATATTCATCCTTGGAATAGTTGTCCTTTGACACTTTTTCTGTCAGGAAGCAGGTTATTACATGGAAGGTGACAAAGAGGAGCCTGTGATCCTTGATCTGCTGCAATTGCTCTCGATGCAGAGGGAGCAGGTAAGGCCCAGCTCTCTGCAAGAGGAGAAGAATAAGGTCCTGACATTGCTCTTAAGGCACAGAATGGAGTGGCAGGTAGGCTAATGAGATTCTGCAGGTGATGAAAAAGAAGCTTGTCTGTATCTCTGAGGTGCTTTATAGCCCTCATTACCATGTTATCAAAGTGCTCCCAGCTCTAATGCCCATTTCTGTCCCCATTTCTGTAGCAAAGAAAGACCTCCAGCATCATTTTACAGATGATGTCAGGGAAACTAATGGCACATCTACTGCCTGGTGGTGGGGAGATCTCCTGGGGTGCAGCCAGAGACCCCAGGGAGGTGCAGATTCGTGCACAACAAGTATAACCCCACAGAGAGGTGCCCAAGCTGGGAAGCTGGGCTTTGGGCTCCTGAGCTGCAAACACACACATGGAACTTCTGACCTCCCCCTGGCCCACCTGCAGTCACTTTTGGCATCTGCACTCTGCTCCTCTGCACACCCAGCTGTGACCTGGCAATGCAGAAGCATCCCTGATGCCTGCAGGGGTTCACTGGCATCCACCCTGGGAAGATGAGGAAGGACAGAGAAGCACTGGGGTTCCTCCTCACATCCCAGCCATGATCTCAAATTTCCCTAGTCTCTGAAACCCCATCCCACCTGACATTTCCACAGGATTTACTTGCTCTTCAAAGGATCCAGACAAACTTTACAAGCCGCACTTGAAGTCCTAACAGATGTAGAGCTACCCAAATTGAAATCTGGCCAGTGTAGAAGACTCTGACCTGTGTAGGAAAAGCAAGTGCTAACAGATTTGTGTTAGCCTGCCCACCCTGACAGATTGCATGTCTTTCACTCAGAAGGGCTCCTGTGGCTGCTACCACCCTTGTGACAATGCTGGGATGTCATTCACTGATGGGTTAGAAAAGAAAAGTTTAAGATATTTAAAAGACATTTAAATCTCTTGAATTCTGTAAGCTAAAAGCAGAAAAAAAGGACATACTCCACCACATATTTCATTTTTCTTACCTCAATATATTTATTTTTTCTTTTTTCACTTGTGAAAAAAGAAAAAATTATTATTTTTTTCTTTTTTCACTCATGTGACATGGTTTAGCATGCTATAATTTATTCAACAATTGACACATCCTGTTTTATGAGATGAAAAAACAAATACTTTTGGGACTAAGCTGACCACAGTTTAGGCATAACAACCTGAAACCAAACTGCAAGACTGTTTTACTTTTCATGGCCACCTTCCTTTGGTGTTTTTAAGATGGACCACAAAGGTGAAACACAATCTTTTAAACCCTGTCAAATGAAGACCAGACCTTGACTAATTTTTGCTTGCCCAGATGAACTTCAAAGTGCTTGGAGACACAAAAGCTCTCAGAGGTGAGTTTTTTGTACTGTCTCTTAGAAAGTGATATGATTATATTTTACAAGTCTGTTCTGCATGTGCTCCAAGCTGAACAGAAATCTCATTAGGGCTCATTAGCTCATGCTCAGTGCTAACCAGTGTTTCTCCTGATGTAACTCCTGACTGGCCTGGCTTGTGGGTAAAGTGATGTGGCCTTTGCTAGCAGAGTAACATGTGGAGGCTGCATTGCCAGCCTTGGGGACATCAGTGTTGTTTGTCCAAATACAAAGCAAGAGAATATTGTTGTACGCCCTCCCAAACCACAGCAGCTGTGGGAAGTGGAAAGAAGGCACTTGGCCTCATATGCATGCCCTCTGTGGAATGCAGGAGGGCTGGAAATTCCCTTACAGATTCCCAGTTGAATTATCTGCTGAGCCTGGGCTTGCAGTGCTGCCTGTCCTTGGGAGCCAGTTGTGCTGGCTTGCTGCTGTACAGGAGCAAAGGAGCTGCTATGCCCTCAGGATGTGGGGCTGCTCTTGGGGGCCCTTTAACTGCCCATCCCTTCCATGTGTGGCACTGTAAGTGTGCCAATGTCAGGGAAGATTCATTCCCAAACTCTATTGGCATTCACCAAACTTTCAAGGTTTTCTGTGTTTGTCCTTTCTCCCACAGCCCCCAAAAACATTTCAGCGTCATCATGGAAAACCCACAAAGCAAGGCTGATTCCAGTGGTGGATCCATTGAGTAAATGTGGACATGGTATTTATACTCACTGAAAATTAGTGAGGCAATACAAAAAATGAAAAAGTGCCAGCAGGATAGAGGTCACATTACAGAATATGAAGGGATGCTAGTGAGAAGGAGGCAGGCCATACTGTCCTTGACTTCAGTGCAGCTATGCCAGAGCACCACTACTGAAGCTTTGGACTGCAGCAACCTGGATAAACAGCTTGCCTCTGTATCAGAGCAGCAGCAGAGAGACATCAAGAAGGCGATAAATCTCAGAGAATGGTGGCAGGGATGTGCTGCTGGGCCCAAATATAATCAGCTTTTATGGAGAGCTTTCCATCGCTTGCTCTTAAGGCCTAATTGCAAGACATTATCTGGCCAAACAGAGTATGAAGTAGCAGGTAATAATGATTGCCTGCAGGAACCTCAGGTAGTGCAGCACACAAGATGAGGAGCTATTCTTACCTCACTTATTACCCAGGAGCTGATTCAAGGAGTAGTTACAGTTGTGCCATTAAGCCACTGGTCACCCTCATACATCTCAATTCAAATTCATTATAGGAGTGATTTTACCAAATGCTAGCAGTGACACTGAACTGTGGGAAGAGGATTGAATTTTGAATGAGGAATAAAATGACTTACAAAGACTCTCTTTGGAGAAAAAAAAAATATTTAGCCTCTGCATGTTATGCAAGCTTGTCATCCTGGCATTAACAGTATGCACACTTATGCATAAAGGGAAAAAGAATGAGTAACAGTCAAGGTACACAAGTCAAACCACTACAAAGGTCTACAAAGCTTTTGGGGAAACAGAAACCCAGACCAAATATGCCCTTCAGATAGGATATTTGTCCAAATCTAAAGCTACATCGGTGACAGAACACCAGAAAGTCATCCAGCTTCTGGGCAGAAAGCTTGCCAGCAGCAGCAGCAGGAGAAAGTTCCCAAGGCTGATCATGGCCAGTATTCACACTTTCACATCCCACCACAAACCCTGGTTTTCATCACTGACAGACCACAGCTGTTGGAGGGAGCATTCTCTGATGTGTGTAGGAGAAGGTGACATTTCTGCCATGAATGAAGGTGACAGCACCAAAGTTAAGCATCTGTAAATAGCTCCTATTTCATCTCTTTCCTCCTTTGTCTTCAACTGATCTGTCAGTGTCATGTGGCACATTTCTGACAGCAGCAGAAGAGTAAATAGTATTTGATCCTACTTAGTTTTCTGATGCTGTGATGAGATTAGAGCTCCAGATTCATTACAGAAAAATCAAACATTTCTCAGATGCTAAACTCTGAATCCACCCCATTCTGCAAAAAGCTTGAAACAATAGATCCCACAGTCCCAGCTGTACTTGATTTCTCAGCTCAACCCTAATGCTGAAGCCAGATGCCACCTACAAAGGGAACTGACTATGGCATGGCATGGGACAGGAGTAGGCTGGAAGCAGAGAAAGGTCCAGTATTCAAATTTTTCTTCCATTAATTTTTAAGTGCATCTTCCCAGGAAGAGGGTGGGGAAAGGACTGAAGAGGAGGATTAGCTCCAGAAACATCATTAGAGCAGGAAGAGGGGCACATGACCACGCTGAACCACATCCAGGGAGTGGTGAGGATGTCCCTTGGGAAGCTGCTGGCAGCGGCTACTCTGTGCTGAGAGGAATCAGAGAGCCAGTGAGGGCAGATAATACAATCACACTGGTTAACTTCAGCTCCACATGACCAGCAACCTTTGCAAGAACCAATGGCAGTCACCCAGGGGGTGTGAGAGAACTCAGATCAAGCAGTTGAGTTATTAATGGCAATTTGCAAGCAGACCAACCACTTAAAATATCCTCCAATCTAAAGAATAGGTGCAGTATCAATCTTTAGGATAAAGTTCCAGGGAGATCTGAGGAATCACAGGCCTGTAATCATGACAACACTGGGCAAATTAGCAGAAACTGTAATAAAGGATGCATGTACAGAGCATGGAAATCTGCCAGAGCTGAGAGAAACTGCTAAGGGAAATCCTGCCTTGCAGACCCTTGCAGAAAAGGGAGATTGTGTTATTTGATATTTGTATTTCCAAAAGGTTTTTTGACAAAATTCTACACCAAAGTCAAATAGCTAAAGGAGAAAAGGAAGAGTTCTGACTGGGTTTTTAAAAAAAAATAGCCAGGGTCAAAATGAAGAGGCTGAAAAAAGGAGATGATCTGAAAGAATTTGGTAGAAGTCTGCAAAATAAGGGTTGGCATGGGAGTAAAGGATTGGAATCAAATTTTTTACTATCTCTTTCATTCCAAGAGCTATGGGTTATCACATGAAACCAGGAGAGCTGGTTTTGAACACAGCAGAGAGCAGATCTGTGAAATTCCTTGCTATTGTAGGAGCAAGAGTGGACACCGATTCAAGGAAAAATTGCATGATTAACTGAAAAAAGAGATGATTTAGGGTTTTAAATAACAAGCCACAAGAGACTTAGGAAATCACCAACAAGATATGAAGTTGAGGGCTGAGAGAATATGAGGGGAAGGTATTACATAAGTTTGCCTGCTTTAGGTGTCCATTTACGAGCAATTCTGGAGACACAATAGCAAATCCTTGGTTTGAATACTGTCACCTGCATTAAGACTCCACAACAGCCAGTCCTGACTTAAAGAGAATCTACTTTGATAATAGTAATACTTTATGTTAATCTCCAAAGTTTTCTCTTCAAAATCCTTGCTGTTTTGCATAGAAGTTATAACAGTTAAATACTCTGGAACTGACAATTCTGGAAATGGGAGACACTTTCTAGTAGTGAGCTCTTGAGTCATAGATCTCTACTGCCTCCAGATTCATGTGAGGACAGTGGTACTTTACTAACAGTTGAAATCATTGCTTGCCAAGTAGACGTCTAATTTTATGAATTAGAAATGTTTTATACATACCAAAATCTCAACTCATGCTTAAACTTGGAAAATATTCCTGGGTTAGGGACTCCCACTGGCAAGGGAACAGCTTGCCCTGTTCTGAAGAGATGCAGCAAAGTATTCCTTTTTGCTTTTCTGTTAAACTCATCTAATTCTGGGCACCTATAACCACCAAACCTCTGGTCTTTTGTTGCATGGAGTGAATGAAGGAGAAAAGATGTTTCTCTAATCATTGACTTCAAGTTTGCTTGCACAAGAAGGAACAAAGAGCACCTGAGCTAGGAATTAGAACAACTGCAGCCCTGCCTTAAGCAGCATTACTAGCAAATTATCACAACTACAGAAATCAGATCAAAATTCAGCTGTGAAACACCCAATTATATGTGTTCCCTACCCTAGTCGCTCTCACAGAAGCACTGGACATGGCATGATCTTTTGATGGTTTCTTTCTTCAAAGTGGTAGAGAAATTATTTTGCAAATTGTTTTTGCTTTGGAGGCTTTAAAAAAAATTCACTGTTCAGTGAAATATTGAGATAAAACACAAAGAAAGATGCTTTTTCTTTTTTTTTGGTCCTAAAAGCTATATGTGATCATGAAAAAGAGTTGTTTTTAGAAATTGCAGAGTTCTCTGAAAGAAAAAGCCTTAGCAAGGAAAATGCTGTGTGGCAAATGCCTTGATTTGGAATTTCTGATGTATTTTAATTTAATGTTCTTTATCATTTGATAATGATTCCATGAATCTTTGTGGATTTCCAAAGTAATGCATTGATAGCAGCCTGTGTAGAAAGAATTTGTGAACTACTACATTTCTCCCCAGACCTCAGCACTTGCCCGAGTCCTGCAATGTACCCAACAACCATGACATTTGCTGTGCTTAAATAGGGACCAAGAAGCATGCTAGACTATGGGTTTTTGTGCATTAATATTTACCTTAGGTGTTGGATATGGTTTGGTTAGCCTACTTTTTAGTTAGTCCTTTGAGTCTATGAGACATTTTGTCAATAAATGATGATGGTCTTTTGCACATGTGGCACTCCTTGCCCTTGTGTGTCTATCAAACTGCATTAGCAGAATACTATCTGCCCACAGCCTCTGGGAAACTCTGTGAGAAAAAGTTTGCAGAGAAAATACTTCCCTTCCCAAGGATGCTTCAACTTCTAGAAGACTCCCTTGACTTGGATACATCAAGCTCTTAGTAACAAAGTTTTTGTGTTCTCTGAAACCAAGGTGCTCAATACTTTTCTATCAATCCTATTTATTTTGATGTTTCTCTATTAAAAAAAGACCTAAAAAAACCCCAAACCACCATAAACTCATAAACCCCCAAACCATAATTGAATTTCTAATAAAATCTGTCTTTTACATTCTCATTTTTTTTCTGATTTCTCACTACCATGGATACTGAAAGCCCTGGCCAACTGCAATTCCCATCTCCCAGAGGCTGCAGGATCTAACTCAGGAGGTACCACACTTGGATTTTTCACCTCTCCATCTTCTGCTTGTGGAAATCAAGGAGCTAAGCAGCACACAAAGGATCAGAGCTGCATGTTGTCAGCTCCATTTTCAGGATTTTGCTCCCTAGCTTTGCATACTCAACATTTTTATTCCTATGTGGTGCCCCTCCTGAGCTGCCTTAGAATTCTGTCAGCTTATGCACTTGGTCTGAACATGAATTGAAACAATCTCACAGAATCGCGTAACAAGGGACTGTGATCAAAAAAAAAAAATCACATTTGACAGGGAGGCAGCAAGAAAAGGAAGGGTGGTGACAAAGAGTTAATGCTCAGACTCCTCAAAACAATTGCATCATCGGGGTTAGCAGTTTCTAGTGATTTTGGTGATTCTATTTAGCACTGAAAATGCTGTTTGCTGCTTGGCATTTCAGTGCTTACATAATTTATAGTCTATTATTTGATAATGTATTGAAGCAGGCTGTTGTCTTTGGCACCATCAAAGGTGTCTGCTAATTCACTGCTTGACCTTCTCTGCATGCGTGTAAAATGGAAAAGAAGCGGTGCGGGGCACACTGCGGCACTTCCAAAAACAGCTCGGTGTTCAGACAGCTTGATTTGGCTGAACCTCACCACCAAACTACAGCTTTATTTGTCTCAGCTTGGAAAAAGCAGCAAAGAGGTAGAAAAGGAGTGTTTTAAAAGATTGGTGCATTCTGTTCTGTCTGGCTTCTCCAGACAAGCAGCATTTTGTACCCAAGGCAGTGAAAGTGTCCTGACATTAGGGTGAATGAAACTGGGCACATTGTGCTTCTACCGAACCTCATGCCCATGTAGCCAAAGGTGTCCTCTCCTGAGTGCCTTCTTCTCACCCCTGAGAAGAGAAGGAGACATGCTCATAGCCAGCATACACAGGGAAAGAAAGATTCTGCTGATCCTCTCCTGAATGTCTTCTTCTCACCACTGAGAAGAGGAGATATGCTCATAGCCAGCATACACAGGGAAAGAAAGATTCTGCTTGGACATAGGAACATTTATGGAGGTATTTCAGCTTTTGTACACAAACAGTTTGCATCCAGTTTCCCAAAAGGTTTAAAATGCTGGATAAAAGGGATCTATAGAAGTCCTCAAAGTGCTGGGAAAACCAGACAGGAATGGCAGTCCTGGAGAACACTTTGCCTCATGCATTCCCTGTCATGGGAAGGACAGAAGGTGCTGCTGGAATGTCACAAATGGAAGAGAGCTCCAAGGCTGCCCTCTGACAGGGGCTCCCCAGCAGTGCCCTGCTCAGACTCTGCAGTGACCAGCTGGGGGATAATTTGCCTGTGCCACAAAGTCCCAGTTCCTCAAACAAGAAGCAATGATTTTTAGGCACCAGCAACTACCCATTGACTTCAAGTTTGGACTGCAAAGCCAGGGACTTGATGTGGAGATATTAAAAAAAAAAATAAAAAAGTAATACCTATGTTACTCTGCTGGTGCAGGCTCACAGAAGAGAGCACATGGAAGTTCACGTGAAGTGGCAGAGCTGTCCCCTGTCCCTCATAGGCTTCACCCTAACAGCCCACACTACACCTGCTGCTCTCCAGCTGTCCTAAATCAAAAGCACATTCCAATATTTCTTTTCCTTTTTGATTTCCACTCTGTATCTAATATTGGAGAAAAAATAAGTAGAACAATGTACTGAGAGAGGCAAGGAAAATTTAAATAACTTTTTAGTGTCAAAATCATTGAAAGGGTTGATTAATCAGAGATGCCTGGTAGGGGCACAAGATAGAGAAGGCTTCATTGTGGCAGGGTTTTCTTGATGCTCTTTCCCCCAAGCATGACTTGTCTTTTCCTCTGCGAGCCACTCTTATGTTCTGGAGAAACAGTTGTGAGCCACAAATACATGTTAACTGCAATTGATCAAGGACAAAATGAATAATTTACTTTCTGAAGAAGAGATCATCTATATTGCTACAGACTTTTTAGGAAAGAGCTTTTTCCCTGATGTTACAGCCATCCTGTTTCAGCTGCATTTACATGTGGCAAGAGTGCTGCTTTGTTTCTAAGCTGGCACATCCCAGCAGAATTGCCCACCTTATTTTTTTTGTTTCAGTGTTTCTGATCTTAAAGAACATGAATTATTCACAAAGAATTCCATACATCTTCAAAACATTTCTGCTAAATAAAACTGCATGCTTAATTCCCCCCACCCTTGATTATCCACAGTGAGGAATAATGATTTGAATTGTTGAAGATGATGAATCCCTGGCAGCTCTCTACATATG
Source organism: Molothrus ater (assembly GCF_012460135.2). Taxonomy (NCBI): domain Eukaryota; kingdom Metazoa; phylum Chordata; class Aves; order Passeriformes; family Icteridae; genus Molothrus; species Molothrus ater. The sequence continues at coordinate 11,909,660 of NC_050480.2, read as the reverse complement.
GCTACACCCACCCTCTTGTCTTTGTCAGACCTGCTGCCAGTTTGTGCTACTTTGGCACAAAAATTTAGAATTTTATAGGTTGCTATATTACATCCATTTCTGTGATAGCAGTATCAAAAGTTTTTTTAATAGTCAAAATAAAAAAGAAAAACAACCTAGTGTAAAAGGTTGAATAAGATCTGAGACTTCTCCAGGAAAGCAAAGAAAAGATGAAAACAGCTAAACACAAACAACTTCACTGAACACAATATGTGTAAGAATAATCAGAAGGTCAACAACTCTGCTATTTTTCTTGATCCTCTTTTAAGCTTCTCATTTTAAGATACACATAAACTCTACAACTACAATTAAAAAAATGCTCATGCGATGTAACTAAATTCACCATTTACTTAAGGAAACCAAACAAACCAAACAGATTTTAAAACCCTTTTCCTGTTGGAAAGGTGGAATTTTTCCATTGGGTGGAAAAAAGGAGGAATTTTTTCCAGAACAGGAAAATGATACACACACACAACTCCAGATGCCTGCCTGTCTGGCATGGGCTGTTGGATGCACTGTGAGCTGCCTTTTCTAGAAAGAGTAAGCATGCTGCTTGCAAAAGTACTAAACACTCATGGAAATCAGAGCTTAAACGACTGTCTGTGCCCCAGAGATATCCTCCCTGCTCAGACCTGAAGAGCAAAAAAGGAGAAAGGCTGAGGGAAGAGCTGTGACATCCACCTATTTATTGTGGGAGGAGTCTGAGCTGCATTTGCAGCACCCCTGAAATTAGCTGCTAAATAAAGAGCCACTCAGACTGGCCAGCATGAAACCCTCTTGTTTTGTGAGCCAAGGTGTGGTGTGTGAAATGTGGGGAAGGCAGGCCAGGGAGATGCTCAGGAAGGCAGGGAAGGTGATTAGCATACAGTGACTGAGATCTTTGGCCAGGCTGAATTTCTAACAAAGGGAATCTGGCACAAACACAAGTGCAGGGAAAGCAGAGTCTGTATACAGATCTAGTGATAGATGCTAAAAGATAAAGAACTGAAAGCCAGGAGGGAGATGTGTATTAGCCATCACAATAGGGAATAAAAAAGAAAATTAAGATAAAAATCATTGCTAAGAACCATAACAGAAACACCAGACATCTGACAGAAATGCTGCATAAGTATTGTGATCCCCCACAAAAACTAAGCCAGAAGAGACCTATCATATACTTCCACAAAAATAAGTAGCAAGAATTTTAAACTTTCTTATTTACCTGTAATTTTCAAGGTGAGTCCCTACCAACCTATGATCCCAGCCACAGGAGAGTTTGCTGAGTGCTTTTTCTCCAGAGAGGCACATCCAAATATTACCACCCCATTTGGACCCCTCAAGTGATTAGAAAAAACAGCAAAATCACAGTTTGGGGGCAAAAACCCCCCCAAAAACACACAATAAAAAAACCCCAAAATACCAGCAACAAAACTTCACACACACACACAAAGAAAGAGGTTTAAGTTAAAGAAAGCTGTGAGGCATGAGAAAGGGAGAGGTGCAAGGAGAATGTGAAATAGAGCCATCTGTAATCCCCAGAGCTGCAGCTATTTCAGGAAGAAAGGAGTGAGCAGAGCGTGCACAGCCCAAGGATGCAGAGGGCTTTAGTTCAGAGGATGATGTCTGCAGTGCAATTCCAGGAAAAGCAAGGAGTGTGTGCACAGCCAAAGCCAGGCACCTGTCACTCAGCTGCCAGATTTGCAGCTGTACTATTAAATGCATGTTTTGATTCCAGCTGGGCTGTGGTGCCAGATGTAATACTGGTAAAACAACACTGATAAGCAGCAATCTTAGGCTGGGCAAGTGTGACCTACTGCAGGTGATGGAAAATAAGTCTTCTGAGGCCAGCTGGCAGCAGCAGGCTGTGGTTAAAAGCTGCACAAAATGAAATCTGATCTTGTTTAGGGTTTACACTTGTCTACAGAAGTATTGTATGAAGCAAGCAGATTTCTGCAGAAGTGTCAATGACTGGGGACACCAGGCAGAGCTCATGCCTGGTCCAAATAGCTGCTCAAAACAAAGGCAAAAGGAAAACTATAAAGGGACTGGTCTATATGAGGCAGGTATGGACTTTGGGCAGCAGAAGAGGCTTCAGAATCCTAGTGCTCCTTAGCTAAAAATTTGAGTGAATGTCACCAGTGGCAAGAGAACATGGAAGAGCTTAAACTTGGGTAGAAGAACTACTTAGAAAGGATGTGAACAGTCCAGAGGACCAAAAAGACTCTGCCATAGGACAGTTTTCCTACCAACCTGCTGTGCAGAAGTTCCTGCTGCCATCACAGGATTGAGAGACACCAGGATGTGAAGGTGTGCCAAAAAAGGCTGTGGCCACAGTGCAGGAGCTAGTAATGGTCACATCAGCAACTAAGAAAAGGCAGGCAAAACCTGGCTCCAGATTTACAAAGATTAGCATGGTGAAAAAAAAAAGGTGTAGCAGAGTCAGGAGGGTGGTACAACTGCTCACTGCAGAAGTTCCCTGGAGGTGCCAGGAGAGGCATCAGAGACATTCCCAGGCTGACTTATTACAGCTGTGGCACCTTTACAAACAGATTTCTTAACAAACAGCCTGCTTAGTTTTATGTGCCTAGGGACCATGATAGCATTAGGGGCCATAATAGTAACAGGACCAATATTTAGTGCAGGAGTGCTCACTGCTGGCACTGCACATCCATCTTGCACAAAGGCAGCATCATTTTGCAGTGTATCTTACACTGGTCCTAAATCCCTTTTATTATGGAAGAGGATGTAATCTTAGTAGTATTCCAAAGATTTAAAAAGTTTTTTTATTGTATTTATTGACAATATATAATAAAGTTTCTTCCAGCATTCATTGGCTTTTTGGCTGCCTCACTTAAACCTTATAACTGCAGGATTTTGTTCTTTTTTTTTCTATTTTTCATTTTTTTTTTAAATTCAGATTTCTCTCTTTGTTGATTAAGAACCACAGGAACTGCATACCTGAGAAACAAACAAACCACAGGCCTTTCACAGAATGATTAACTAAAGGAACAATTCATTAAATTTCAAATGCATGTGAGACCTAGTATGGAGTCATAGAAGGAGGATGGTGAAAATACTTCAATGATAGATTAAAGAGACTACAGAATTTAAAAGCAATGATAAAGACAGGATGTGTAACTATAATCTCATAAGACCAAGCATAAGTAATGCTACCAGTTTGCTACAGCAGCTTTGCAATTTCTGAAAATTGCAATCCTGAAATCATCTTTGCAATCCTGAAATAGGATTTGTAGGATTCAGCCCATTCTGGTGTCACTGTTGGAATAGTTCATAAACTCTCAGGGGCCTTTCAAGACAGCTGGATAAGTACCTTCAATCTGAATATTCATGAGCTTGCTTTGAGGGTATGTGTTTGAATGAAAAATCACTTTACTTTGGCTTTATATCACATTTTATGTTTGCGTGGTACAGATTGGTTTTAACCAGTTTACCAAATCTCAGACTCCTGCATTAAACCATGACAACAGCACAATGAAGCAGGGCTGCCTTCCTTTTGTGTGGCAGGAGGGACACCAGAGGACCATGTGAAGCTGGCAGGCTTGCTGAAATCTGCTTCACTCTGCACTGACTCTGGACTCCCTCTCATGGAGTGACCTGCCATTCTCATTGCCATGCAGCAACTTGTTCCTGGGGGTTGCAGCAGAAACGTCTTTAAAATTCAGTTCCTACCCTTGCTCAACACAGCAACCCTCTGTAACTGAGCTTTAAGACAACGAGGAATTCAAATATTTATGGCACAACAAAATGAAACAAATACATGTGAGAAAGAATTAAATTCTAGTGCCTGTGGAGGTGTTCTGCATGGAGACCTATGGACTTTTGGTTCATGAGAACTAAGGATGCCTCTGACAAAGCCATTTAATCCCATACTCTTCCTTGGAGCTCAATGTGTCTTGTTAAGCATCAAAGCAAAGGATGTAATAAATAATCCCCATTATCCATCAAAAAAAAAAAAAAAAAAGAAAGAACATCAAACTCCTTGACTTTCCTCAACCACTATGCTTCTTTTCTGCCATGAATGCACTTAATTCCTTATCTGAAATTTCAATTATTACACAAAAACAGGTCAGGTGGAGTGAAGGGATTACAATTAATGTCACTTTGTGCTAATGCAGTTCATAATTATTACAGAAAAACAAGAAAAGAAACAAAACCCTAAAGGTTTTAATCCTCAAACACACTTGCTGGATAGCTGGGCCACATCTGTATCGCACTTGCCAGCCCTCAATCCTGGCATGTCAGAATCTGGACACAAATAATGTTCCTAATCAAGCCTGACTGTCCTTGAGTGTGTCTGCAAATATTTTTCAGATAATCTGGAAGAAAATATATTGTTAAAGGACCCATGCTTGATCTGTGACCCGTTTGCTTTGACTGTTGGCTGCTTCCTGCTGTGGGAGTGGCGTGGCAGGATGGCCACCAGGAAAAGGAAAACATATCCTGTGTGAATTGAGACAGATAATGTGGCTCCCTGTATAAATAAACATTTGGCATGAGAGCCCCTGTGTTTTATAACATTTGTAAATCTTTCTACTGGACAAGGCTGTGCAGGGAATGATGTAATGACACAAACACTGTGACTTGTGCTGATTATTTAGGCACCACTGGAAAATCAGATAGAAGGAAAAAATCCTAACAAATAACAAATATTTTTGTTATCTGGATTGTGTAAAAATAGAGAATTTACTGATGGAGTTCTTTATAGTGATAAAACCTTCTACCAATCACTACCTTTTTCAGACAAGGGGAACCAGATCCCTTCCTGGACCCAACAAAATGGTTGTCAGTCTGTCCATTTCATCAATTTGTGGGTACAGAAAAAAGTTTTCTGTACCCACAGGTTGTAAGGGGAGCCTCGTGTGCAGCCACACTGGTAACAGCTGCTCACAGGTACCACATTCCTTACCCAAGACAGGCTCCAGGCTCTACTAAAAAGCTGTCACACAAGTTCTCCTCCTGCCAAAATGACCAGCCAGAAGCAAGGATGGCTCAGCAGGACAACGTGTCTGTGCCACAGCAACACTAACTTACTGATGAGTTTTAATTCCCAGCGTCAAGAAAAGTCAAGAGGCTGAAGAAATGAAAGTGAGATTTCCAAGTCACGTTGCCCAAGCACCCCATGTACCCAGGATCAGCCAGGAGCATCTTACCCAAGTACAGCTGGACCTGCTGGAGGATGTTTTTCAGAGAGCTCACTCACCATTTTCTCTGAAGCTCTCCTCCTTCCCCCTCCTGCCTCTAAAGTAAATGATGTCTGGCTGCCAGAAGCAGCACAAATAATGAGAACATAATTTACTTCACGGGGACTATGGGTCACCAATTGGCTACAGCTGTGAGAAAGGTAAATGTGCTCTTAAACTCCATTACCAGAGATATTCCAATACAGATCTAATAGAAAAGCTATTCTGCAAGACATTCTGCAAGGTAGGTTGTATATAAACAGATAGTTGCTTAACCCTGTATTTCCAGATGATCATTAAATTGCTCTGAATCTTGCCAATATTCTAGGAAATGTTTGCAATTTACCAATTCAGAATTCAAATACAAATATAGCCTCATTGGGTGCCAGATTTCCAGTCCTGAATACATTCTTCTTGTGGGAGAAATGAATAAATTGACACTATTGGCAAATGGTGAGCCTTACAAGGTAATAAAGTGAACACTTTAGTCAAAACAGCAAACTTAATGATGAAATGGAAGTTTCACTTCTTTTTCCCATCAAGTCATGGGAAGAATGCTTTTAAAAGATGTTTACATCATTCTACCCCAGCCCCTACCAGAATTAAAAAACAAAAAAATCCTATGCTGACCTAACGAAGTAGAAAAGAGAATGAGGGAGTGGTGGTGTTTTCTGGTTTGCCTTTTTTTTATTTTTATTTTTAAAATATATTATTATAGGACTATAGTATGGCAATCTGGAGGCTTCAATGGGAAGGTATTAAAAAACCCTGGTCAATTTAAAGAACCTCTCATTCTCTCCCCAGAAAATAATCTCTACCATGCAGTTACTTGCTGCAAGTTATTAGACAAGAGTGAAATAAAATTGCCTTCTTATCAGAATGTAATCATTGTTTAGGTCTCAGTGACAAGATGTGAACCAGCAGTGTGCTGTGTGTATTCCAGGCCAGGTGTAAAAGAGAAAGAAAAAGCACTGGGAGAGTGTAAAAATTGGATGTACTTGCTCTCCTCCTCCTCTCCCCTCTCTGCCCTTATGCTGGTGTTTGTCCCAGTCCATGGAGATGCTCATTCTCTGGGGATGCTTCAGTGGCCAGGGTCCCTGCTGGCCCAAGCCCTGAGGCACTGAGGTTGCTGATGGTTGCTGCATTATTTTTCTTTCTCCTCCCATTTTAGGACAAACTTTTAAATTGTACTTGCCCTAATGAGCCAAATCTGCCTGGTATCTTCTGTGCCACAAGCAACAATAGTGAATGCTACACTGCAGGGATCACCAGGGTTTGTTAGAGCTTTCAAGCAAAATAACAGGATCTGTGTGTTCTCAGTGTTTAATTTTTCATTTCTTGCAGCCATGAGCAAGACCAGAAGGACTTTGGGAAGGAAAATTCAGGGTCAGCTTTCAATATTTGATGCTTTTAACAAGCTAGGACACCTTCAGGAATTCTGCATCAGCTTTGAAAGGAAACAGACACAAATGTTAAACTTGCTATACAAATGTTTATAGAGATGGCAAAGATATGCTGCAGAGCCAGTTTCACCAAGAAATATCGATTGTGTTGAGGCTTATGTGCTTAACTATTTCATTGCATGGATTTTATAGGTGACATTTGAGAAAGGTTAATGCATTCATCTTATTTTGAGCTAAGGGGGACCACAGACCATCATATAATAGGCTATTCTCATATATGTACTGAGTAAAAGTAGTTTTATAGAAAAATGTAAAACTATATCAAATGATAATACCTAAGTAAGAATACACATTTTACATCAATATTTTTTGTTGGAGTCCAGTTAATCTCAAGATGATGATAACAGGAATATTGAAGTGTGATCTCTCAAAAGTTTAAAATGAATGTAGGAAAGCAAATTTCATAACAACTGGCCTCATTGAAACAACACTTTGGGGTATATGTTCTCAGACAGAGCCAGTACACAGTGCTGAATGTTTTCCAAAGGTACAGTAAGTACCACCATTTTACAAGAATCTCATAATTTAGCTATTGATGGTACAAAACACTATGATTTCACCTAAAAAAAAAAAAAAAAAAACAACAAAAAACATTACACAACTCCTCAGATAGAGTTAGCACCCTATAAAGAATCATCAGATGAATGTTATTTTCAAAGCTCATCTACTGTGCATCACACATTTTCTTGTTGCCCTTTGCAATTTTAACAAGGTACAGAACAGCGCATCCTGCCTGAAAATTGCCCACTAGATCCTCTCATTCCCCATGGGCAGAGTGTTTAATAAATTGTCTACACCAGCAGAAATACCACCTAGCCTAGTCAAACTTAGGAGCTGGCCAGGCTGACTCAGGTTAAAATGAAATTCCATCTTAACTTTCCTCCAGAGCTGAGGAAACTTGGGCTGTCAGTCTCTGGTGAGGACTCTGAAGCACTGTGCTCATCTCAATGTTTCTGGGGTGAAATTTGAGCTTGAATTTGAGCTACCTTGCCACTAACAGAAGCCACTGGCATCATGTTTCAGGTAAAGCTGGCATGAGGGAACACCTGAGCCTGCTGTCCTGCAAGTTTTGGTTCAAGTTTAGTCAAGAAAAGAGAGGGTCTGTGGAGGGCCTGCTCCCTTCCTCTCCTTTCAACAGCAGGAATGACACAGAGAGGGAGCACTGACTGATCTATGATGCCCAGGTGGTCCTCTGACAGCTGGGAAGGAATCTCAGTCTCCAGGCCATGCTCCCAGCCCTGTTCTGACCATTCTGAAGGTGAGCTGATAAACTAAGATCAAATATGAAAGTATGAACCAGCCAAAACAGGCCCCAAAAGCACAAATTTCTAGATGAAAGCACAACTAGGGATTAAAGGCATTGGCTCTGCTTTGCAAGGCAAGGCTTCAGTGTCAAGAAGTTCCTGGAAAAGGCCATGAGGTTGAACACATAGATATGTGTAGAGTTTGGAGGGTGGGATATCATCAGCTAAATTAATCACTGTTAGAGGAGAAAATGCAGTTCTCACCCATGGTAGCACAGATAATCTCTTGCATTTAATAGAAGCTTTGAAAATACTTGAGTTTTCCAAAAAAAGTCCCTGCATCCCTCCTTTTACAAACTTTAACTGTTTGCACAGACCTCACAGGCAGACAATTCAACACAGGACAGCAGTCTGTGTTACTGCCTCTCTTCTGAGCAACTGCTGAGGTTTTGCAGAGCCAAATTGATAATTGTTATCTCAAAGGACCTCTTAATAACTCTTACACAGCACATAGCCCACAAGGTTCTGAAAGTCGCTGTTTCAGAAGCGTTTGCTGCACATATTACTTTTGGAATAAGGATCAACTTGTGTCTCCTGCAAAGTCACTGCAAGTCTCCATTATAGCTCACTTTCATCAAAAATGGAGCATTTCTTGACACGTTCTCATGTCTGCTGCATAACTCATATTGACTACTTGCATTTTTTATATTGTAATCTAAATATGACATAAAAAATAATTTACAGTCAAACATTTCATTTTTACCTTCCCATAGTGACATTCAGCTTTCCTAGTTCTAACTGCCCATATGTCCACTGAGACCAATCATTCTCTACTGACAGATCCATTTTTAGAAAGAAATGAGAAAAATCTTTCATATGCCTTGCAACATAGCCACATGGAAAAGTTTCATCTCGATGCTCTTTCTGTCTGCAGCAGGCAAGTGCTCAAGGAAACAGATCCCATGTTAAATCACCACCAGAAACCAAAACTGAATCTTCTCTGTGTACAAGTGTGGAAAATACCTGCTTTTGATGGACAGAAAACCTCTTACAATGCAAGTATGACACAAACAAGCAGGTAGAGACTCAGGGCACATGGTGGGACAGCTAGAAAAGACAATCCACTGAATCCAGAGCCATCTTGTTTTCCATCTCTGCCTTCTTATGACCCTCCTGGGTAATAGGTAACCTGAATTATGTTAAAAAGTTATGCTCTGTGAATTCCTCAGGGTATTTTTAGAGTCTGGGGGAGTGCGTGCACATAGGTGGGGAAGAGGAAGGAACCCAGAGAAAAAATTATTTTTCATTTTCTTTAGCCAAAAAGAATAAATAAAGATTTTGACATTGTCAATCTTGAGATAAGCATCAATCAAGTATCTGGGAAGTGTCTTGCCTTTCACAATTTCTGGTGAGTGCAGGATTGATTTCTAGGGTTTGGTACTTCTCTGCATGCCCAAAATTTGTTCACACATCCCCTCACGAACATATCTATCACAAGAGAGACAAATGGGTAGATACAGATGTATACTTCTAGGATAAAATCCAGTGCTCCCAAATCTGTTTGTCTGTGTGCCAGGACTGGCATTTAGCACAGCCCCAGTGACAGCAGAACAGGGAGGAGATGGGGTCTGTTGGCTGAATTGGCTTTCAGCAGTGCGCATCCACTGCCTATTCATGAGCAGCACAGGAGCCTCAGCCCAGGTCTGGCTGATCAAATGATTAAGTTCACTTTTAGTTTAACCTGTGAGCCAGATGATAGACTTTATTAGCCTAGAGGTGATCCCAGAAAAGGTGAAAAAAGAGAAATGTGATCATTATCCTTGAAGTCTTGCAAAAAATGCCATACTTAGAGAAACTGATTTAGAAGAAGAAACTTCTTCAGACAAAGTGAAAAGGAATATAAAAATTCTGCCTTTATACCTGAGAATGAATCTGGCTCTGCAAGACAAGTGATGTATCACAGCAGCAGATGCAGCAGAAAACAAAACCAAGGGTAAAACACGATTGGACAAAACAAGATCTCAAGAACTGTATGTATTAGTTGCTGGTGGATGCTGAATCCTGCCATATCACTGAATGTTTAAGAATAAGTCTGTATACACACTCTGTAATTGAATGTCAAGAAAAATGAAAATATATTGTTTTATTGCTACTGTTCATTGATTTATCGAAGTGATTTATTGTCATTGGACATGAGGACCAACAAATCATTTTGCTGACACCATCAGCTGCCTTAACTAGGTTGTCAGTTCACGACATTAAAGGTAATGGATGGTGATTATTTTACTGTAATGGGTTTAATCAGTGCTTTGGATGACTTAGCAGTCGTGTCATAGTATAGCCAAGTCATCATTCATCAAGGCAGCGTTTTGTTTACCAACATCATCTATAATTCATCTGATTGTTGACAATCATCAACAAATACCTCTCAGGCTAAGTTTTATCAGAAATGAAAATCTGCACAGCTGCAGCATACTAACTAACATCAGTTTGCAACCAGAGGAGAAACAGGGGAAGGTGCTTGCTCCTCCCTGAGAAGAGAAGCTGTCAGCCTGAAGAGGCACTGCCAGCCAAGGCTGCATTCCCCTGGGCTGTGTTTCAGCCCTGCACAAGGATTTACAGCTTTCTGAAGCACACTGGGCTCATTCTGTTGTATGAGAATGCTCTGAGTTGAATTCTTCATTACGCAGAAACTTGGGCTTCTTTTAGGAAAAGAGAAGTGCAACCAACCTGCTCTGTATTCCCTACAGAGAAAAAGTGCAAGCATAACCTGTTTTTCTCTCCCTGAATGGGATTGAATCATATGCTTATTTGTGCTATGATTGAGTTACTTGAGGAGAACTCCAGATCCATAAAAACTCCTGTTAACTTTATGGAAAAGGGTTCAGTTGTCAAAACATTATCCTCTTAAGACAGGCCTTTAGATCATTACTTGTGTTATGTCTTTTATGGATAAGGGTCAACATGCAAATTGCTAAAAAAGTTTCATATTGAGCTGACAGGGTAACAGTTTAATTACCCACAAAGTTAGATTACTAATACAAATTGCTGGAAAATTTATAGAGCTCCAGTAGTTTCCCTACTAGCTTTTAGTGCAACCTTTTCTGTGACATTTGCATCACAGATCTCAACATTTATATTCTACTTATCTACTGGTACATGGACAGAGAGCTACTTTAGATGTAGCAGAAGCAGAGTATCAAAGTTCTGCCTTTCAGACGTGAGAAAGACCCTGGCTGAGCAAAAGACAAGTGGCAGCTGTTCCAGATATCTTAGTGAAAAAGGAAATAATTTCAAAGTTATGTAAAAATATTTTACATTTCAAAAACATATTAGATTATTGTGTAGAAATAGGTAAAAACCAGCAGAAATGGAGTTTAAAAAAAAGATATTTGAAAAGAATGTTTAAAGTAAAAATAATCTTCTTTTTCTTATTTCATACTCAAGGTTTGCCCTACAGATCTTAAAAACTATGAGAAATGAATGCATTTTCTGAATAGGTGGATCAGATGTTGAGAGTGCAAGTAGGATAAGGAAAGAAAGTTACCTTCAAGGCCAACAGCAAACACAAACCAGTGCTCCAGTCCAAAGACTAGACTAGAGCTGTCTGATGCACCAAAAAAAAAAAAAAATAGATACCTAAAACACTACAGAAATTATTAAATTATACCCTGCTTGTCCTTGAGAAAATGAATGACCAGATGTATAAGCACCCACACCCACTTTGTCATCAAAATTGTGAAGAGATACAGTGAAATACACATAGCATTAGGAATAAGTTATCCTGCAAATTAGTAATATCCTGGCAGTATCCTAGACTGGGATATCCATGGATTAGAGGTGGTCTGCTGTGGGGAAGTTACTTTTATTGGAGTTCAAAGGAGATTAAATAAGACATTGGATATTTCTTCCAATCCTAATAGTCTTTCACATGCAGAAGTGAAGCTGAAGTGAATAGGATGAACTGATAAAGAATGACATATAGCCAACAAATGTCATTACTATAACATGGAAAGATACCAATGCTGGTGCAAGACTGCAAGACTACAGAAATCAGAGTCAGCTAGTAAGGATTTTTTAATAATTTTAAAAACAACTGATAAGTGTCAAACAGAAAGTACAAGACAAAAGCTTTTAAAAGCTTTTTTTTCCTAAAAAGCTTTAGAAAACTCCAAATTTACAGTCCCTAAATACTGAGGGAGAATATTTTCACAGAACATGATCTTGAAAACTGAAATACTACATTTATTAGAATTCAGGCAGAGATATATTATTTCTTTATCAGAAACTCCTAATTCGGTCAGACATTGCATTCTTAAAATTTTGTAGTGTTATTACCCAAAAACCTTATTCAATATTCAAGATTTTTGAACTAGATGTCTTCTTGAAAAGGCTTTTTCACCGAGTTGAGTTTGCATGAATAACGTGCTGGATGTTCCTTTATGAGCTTAGCAACTCCTGTGTCTTCTAAATTTGAGGCAAATTTAGCTATGTGGATATAGTACCTGTATTTAGGATATGAAACTGAAGCTTAAATGCTCAGAGGTCAAGGTTTGCTGATGCAGCAGGCAGCAGGGTGCCTCATCACAAAGATGTCATGACACTCAACAGAATATTCTATATAAAAAGCAGTTGCTAGATCTTTCAGGAGAGGAAGAAAACCTTAAATACATGCAAAGAGAGTATCTCAGTCAGAGAAGCTCAATATGTGGTCTATCCTTAAATATTTTCTTGATGAAACCTGGTTAGGAAGGAGTTTTTTTTTTTTTAAGTTTCTCTTTGGTTTGGGGTTGGTTTTCTCATGAACTGGGTGAAAACTCAAATCTGGTTGCTGCCAGGAAAACCTTTTTCTCTTTTTCTATAGAAACATTCCCTTACTTCCACCACCTGTCATCGCCCTTGGATTCCCTGACCAAGAATTAATGGTCTCCCCTTTTCAAAACTGAGGAACAAGACATCTGTATAGTCAGAGAGTGTGCACCTACAGCTTTCTCCCTTGGTATTTCTGAGGTGCTGAGCCAGCATGCAGAGCCTCCTTTTTTCTTTGCAAGGTGTTTTACTGATGCCAGTAGCAGCACTGGGCATATTAACAACAGAAGAAATGAGGCACATTAATAACAAGTGGCTTCCTGGAGCTGCTTTCATGACCCTGATTTCAGAGCATGCTCAGATATTTGGTAGAAACCATGCACACAAAGTGAACTTTGAGTACAGTGTCTGGGTTTGGAGTTAGTGTCCCTCTGAGGTGACATGTCTCTGGCAACCAGGGTGGCAAGAGGTGCTGTTGTAGGAAATGCTTGAGTAATGCCTGCACTGCAGGCAGGAGAGGAGGCAGCACAGCTGCTGAGCTTTAATCTCCACATCTCCAGCAGTGCCAGCACCGAAGATCCAGCAGCAGTGACTTCAGCCAGCAGCACACTAGCAACAGACAGAAGCCCACGCTGCTGTGTCTTCATTTATCCTCATGTTTCATCAAATCTGCAGAGAGTGGTGGGGGGATGTGAAATCCCTCGGCACAGGATTGATTTGAGTGTCTTGCAGAGATAATTCACACGTCAATACTGTTAACCATTTCATTTTTTCTTATGAAGGGAGGGAAGGACGATAACAAATCACATTGGAATTTAGTTTCGAGCTTCCAGCTAGCTCAACAAATCAAGAACTGGAAGCTATGCTCAGCTGAAGAAAATGTTAAAGGGCATGTTAGGGAGTCAAATCTGAAAATCATAGTATGGACAGGCAAAAGAGATGTCAAGGATCAATTTACAAAAAGCAGAGATTTTCTTCCAAAACGATGTATCAATAGAAGCGTGTCTGCCAAAGAGTTTCTAGAAGCAGCAATTAGTCAAAAGGCTTGTGCTTTATTAGAGGAGTGAAATCAATGCAGTCAGTGGCTGTTAGGAAATAATTGAGAGATGATATATAGCTTCTCTACAGGAGAAAAGCCAGAGCAACTGCCTCAAACCAAAAAGTAAACCAGCAAGGTTTTAGATCAGAAAAGAGTAAGTTAGTAGTATTTTAGTGAGAGTCCTGAAAGAAAATATACATGGAAGTACTCCTAGCTTAAACAGGCTACATACACACAAAATCCTGAGTAATCCCCTAACAGATCAGTGGAAAACTGGACCAGCAAATCTCACTTTTTACACTAAATGAACTAATAAAAATTGTAAAGAAATAAGCAGCACACAGACAAATAAGTGCAAGACAGCAAGGCCAGGACACAAAGCCACATCTCACAAGGGTATTCAGGCTCTCTTTTGAAAGAGATGATAAATGGGGATGAGGCCATTTCGATTGATCTTCTATACTTGGATTTCCAATGAGGTTTTGACAAGTTTTCTCATGAAAGGATTTAAAAAAAATTAAACTCTATGGAACTACAAGGAAGGCCCTTTCCAGAATCAATGACTTATTAAAAGGCAGGATATAAAGAATGAAAATAAATAGTAATTTTCATAATGTAGGGAAATTAAACTGTGAGCCCATATGAATTGTCCTCAACCAATGCTCAGGAAAGGAATAAATAGTGAGGTGACAGAATTTCTTTATGATTCAAAATTATTCTGGGCACTAGAAATGAAAACTGATTGCAAGAAGCAGAAGAACGATCTCACAATGCTGAATGATGGGTCAATCAATCAATGTCAGGTGAAATTTAAAGAATAACATTTGAGGAAAAATAGTCTAAATATATATATAAATGTACTCTAAATTACCTCCCAGCCTTCAAGAAAGATCTTGGAGTCATTATTGATAGTTCTTTGAAAATGTTAGTTCATGGATCAGGAGCAGTAAAGAAGGAAAACAGAACAGCAAGATTCATTAATGAAGGATGAAAAACAAGAGCAAAAACATCGTTATGCCACTTTATAAACCCATGGTGTTCCCACAGCTTGAATTCTGCCTGTCTTTCTAGGCACCCCACCTCTAAAAGGATGGAGCAGCAGAAGAAAACAGATAAAGACAATCAAACAGTCCCAGAAAAAAAAATACAGAATCCATACAAAGAAGGATCACACAGAGTAAGGTTTTTTAAACTTGGAAAGCAAAAGTCAAGGAAAGGTAGGAGGGATTTATGTAAAAATAAGGAATATCATTGCAAAGGAGTTTAGAGAACAAGTTATTCATTATGCCCCAGTTTGATTTGATGCTTCCTAATTTAAACATTATCAGGCAGCAGATTAAATCTAGGAAAAGAGAGCAGATTTCTCTTTTTGACCACAATCTATAACTAAAACGTCAAAATTAATTGCCAAGGACACTGGGGGAACCAGCATCTAAAAAGGTAAGCCACTTATCCATATAAACAATGGATAAATTAATGAAAGGAATGACCTGAGAGGGCCTGGAAGGTGTGATTAAAAGAGCAGGCTTCATCTGTAGCCTGTCATGGCATCATGAACTCATTTGCTACTTCTGCAGTGAACCCAGATCTCTTTGCTCTCACTGAGATCTTGCCTTTCCCAGTTGACAAATTCCGACTTTTCTATTTAAAATATGATTTCAAAATACAGAAAGCATAGGGGTTGAAATGGTAGCTGGAACCCTTAAATGTAGCTAAAATAATGATTCAGGCTCGATGAGAAAAAGATGCCAAAGTGGTGCACGCCCCAAAGATTCTTTTCATCTTGCTGTATTTACCTGAATCTGCACTAGATCTATCTATATATATGTATAGATATAGATATATGGATAAGATATAGATATATGGATATATATATACATATAAAGAGGCAAGATAATTTTTTTTTGCATCATTTTGTGACTCCTACACACAATACCAATCTTAACCCTGTTGAGGAAGTATGCCTGAAAATTGAACCAGAAATTTGACTCTGCCCCTCTGATCAATATAGATAACCTTGCACTCTACTTGGCTGCATTAGTGTGAGGAGTACAGCAAAACCTCAAAAATGTCCATTAGAGTGCAACATATCCTGATGCACATAGAGGGACAGAGACCCTCAAGTCTTCCCAGTCCCTTTGGAAGCTGTACTGGACTTCAGAATATTGGTTCAGTGGCCAACTTGAGAGAAGAGAATGATTTTATTTTTACTTCCAAGTGAATTTCATGCTTTCAAGTTCACTCAAACAGAATGAGGGCAAAATGAGCTGAAAAAAAAAAAAAAAAGCAAAGAGCGCCTATGAATCAGCTGAAGGAAGCTCCAGCTCCATCCTCCATGGAAATTGCTCTTTTTTCCTCATTTTCCTGAATTTGGTGGCAGTGGCTGCACCAAGTTTGTAAGCAGATCTGCCTGGCTTAATAATAATACACTGGGAAAAAGAAACACATTCTTTCTCTGGTTTTTATTGCCTGCAAAATGCCATGAGAGTTTCAAATTCAAGCAATCAATGTGAAGGAGAATAGACCATAAAAGCAAAGATTATTGCCTCAGAAATAGCTCTACTTTCCCTATCTCTCAATAACGAGGCAAGAACTTTATGGAAGATTTGACAGTGTCTGGTGCATGGAATAAAGGAGAAAGAAACACATACATGATTTGATACCAGGGAAAAAAAATGTAGGATTTTACACAGCTTGCAAGAGAGAGCTGGAAAGAGCAGCCTCTTAGAGTCTTTGCAAATAATGCTCTTGAGTTAAAATCTGATCTCAACGCTTCTATTCTGCACAGAGAAAATGAAATGCAAGCACCCAAGAAAAGTGCAAAAAGTCAAATGTATTCCTGCAAAAAAGCAGTGTGCAAATTGCATGCAAATGAGTTGTCATTTTCTAAGAGCACATCTCCTCCCATTAGAAAAGGAAAACTTAACAGAAAAGCATGCTGTTCACATGCTGTTTGTAAGCTATTAAGGTAGACTGAAAGCGATGCTCTGCAAACTCTATTTTAATCTGTTTCTTCCTGATGAAATACACTCAAAGACCTACTTTTAAAACATACACAAAGTTAATTTATTCTTCAGTATGAAGCCGAGAGAGATTCTGGGGTGTCTTTGATCATGAAGACATACCTTGCTATAAAATATATGCCAGGTGCTTAGATGCAGAGGGACTGGGTTTTTTGGTCAAACTCTGTCACTAGAATATATTTTCTTTACCTTGAACATTTTAAAACATCAGTTATCAAATTCCTTCAGAAATTATTTCAACTGTATTGGTGCTGGTTCAGATATTTTTCTTTTTACTTTCCCATTATTATGCATATGCCAAAATTACATCAAACTCAGCTAGACTACTGATATGAATTTCTTATCTTATCTACTCTGGAAATGCTTAAATAGCAGGTATTTAAAATCTCAAACATGTAGCACAAATAGAGACAACTTAACATAAAAAACCTCTACCTTCATTTCCCCAGACCAAAATTACTGAATCTTCACTAACAGCTAAAGCTACAGTATCCTTAAGGATATTACAACAAAGCTTGAAAGAAAGACAATTGTTACTGTCACTCTGTTCACGGTGTCCATGCTCAGAGTGGTATGCCATGAAAAGGTGCTGGAAATAGCCATATTTTAAAACTTCTACTTTGTTTTTTCAAAACTGATGTTTTATTTGGGGGAGGGAAATTTTTGTAATGTTCTTTTTTTTGAAACAGAATGAAAACACTTATTGACATACCAGCATTCACTAGAAAGAGAAACACACACTGAAAACAGCTCTGCCTTGCAATGCAAGACCCTTCAGAGGCTCCCCATGCTCTAAACCAATTTTTGAAGAGATTCCGTGTTTGAACTGATTTAGATCCTGCAGCACTGATGGGTGTGAGGCTCTAATGGCTGGAAAAATCTGGGACATAAAGCGTATGGGCCATCGTTCACCATCTGCGTTACAGGAGTGGCAGGAGGGGAATATTCTGAAAAGCAATAGATCTGTGTGAGCAAACTTGGGCAGTGTGGCAAAAAAGTCATCTGACAGCCAACCTCACCAGAGATTAATTACAGTCCAAATTAGAAACAAATATGGTAAATGTGCAACTCTAATGGCTAAGAATTTCCTCTCTTTTCAAATATGTTTTTCATGTTATATTTTGGGACACAAATATAATATCAGTCTCAAAATACCCTCGTTCCCTTTTTAATATAACATTTATTCTGTTATGTTGATTTTTGTTCATCTCTGAGCTGGAATTTAACAGTAGATTAGATCACTTTAGAGCTTTTGTTACTATGGTAACACTGCACTGCTGTTATATTTCTTCACCTCCAATCTTGATTTTGAGGTGAGTGGCTATATTTATTCCTGTCCTTTACAGGATCTCAGTGTTATGGAAAAGCATTTGGTAGAAGAAAAATGTTAGCATAAGCTCCCACTGTAAGGTGGGGAGTCCAGAGTGGCTAATTTGTGCTGAAGGTCAAGTGTGCAGTGGGTTAAATGCATTCACTTAACTTTTAAAGTCTTTCAGTTCTAAATTAAATTAAATTACAGGTGAGTAAAGTTTGTGCTGGTCACCCTTGAGTTGCCTCACTGAATAGCTTAGGAACAGTATGGCACTAGAGAGGTGTTCTGAGAAAAGACCAACTCCAGCTCCTCAGAGAGATGAGACATTTATCCTCCAACACAAAGATGGAGAAAGCCAACCCAGCAGCATCAAACAGATGTTGCTTTAAGCTCCACAAAACCTTCTCCTTCATTGAAACTGCAGTCCACACTGCAGATATTTCCTGCAGATTAGACCCCAAGATGTGGAGATTGTCCTTAGCCTCAGAAAGCCCAGTTGTCCCCCATGCAGCTCAAACTGCCCATGAGCTGCTGCTCTGTGGAAAATTAATTTCCCACCTGCCTGCACTGCACCTGGCTTTATTGGCTTATAATAGTGGGTCCCTCACATGAACACCAAGCATTCACAAAAATGCAGATAGTATTGGAAGCCAGGTCCATTCCAAACATCACCTGACACTTCCCACTGGAGAATTTTCTTTCATGTTGCTTATAATTTTGTTAAAGCAATCTGAAGCTTAAAGATAGGATGCTTATCCATGGAATGTCTAGATCATAGGATGGCTTTGAAGGACCCTCAAAAATCATCTAGTTTCAGCCCCCTGCCACGGGCAGGGATACCTTCCACTAGACCAGGTTGCTCAGAGACTCCTCCAGTCTGGCCAGGAGCACTCCCAGGGTGGGAGCACAATCTCCTCACTCTTCCTCTGCAGAAATAAAGAATTCTCAGGTAAACTAGCTTGCAATACAGAGAGCCTCATGAATAAAATTGCCTTTGGGAGGCAGGGCTTTCTCTCAAAAAATTAAGGCAGTGTAAGGCTACTTTCTTATTAAGCTATTACCAATGCTGTGAATGGTCCTTCTAGGCATGCTTATAATTTCAGGAGTTATTTTAAGAAAAATGTTTGGGCAATTTTTGATGTAGAATTACAGAAAAAATACAGTTTTCCCATATGGCTTTTGCATGGGACGTGTCTTTCACCATCTTGCAAAAATCAAGCCAAATTCTGTCAGCTCAGGAACGGGTAAAATACATAGCCCACACACAGAGGTAAGACTCTTCCACCTTCAAAATAAATCCTCTCTTCCTAGCCATGTTAGAACCTTACCTCTCAAGCTCCGGTCCCAAGGGAGCAGGCAGCATCCATCCCCTCCAAGCTCCCAAAAAGCACATGTAACCCCCTTTACTTGAGGCAGCAGGTAGCATTAATTGCCTTTTTAATTGGGCAATGCGTTACACCTGCCTAATCCTCCCAGCATCCACAGGGTGGCGATGGTGTTCTGTGCTATCAAATTAATGGCTTTTGGCTCACAAGGTCACTTTGCACAAATAAACATCATGCACATCCTCTCGAAGGATTCTTCTGATTCCTTGTCTTAATGCTGAAAAATTGCGGGATTCATCATATCCCACCTGCCTGATTTTTTTTGCCATTAATCTAAATCCTCACTCTTAGCTCATTTCATCAGTTGGTCTCATTTCATTTTTCTCCTCATCTGGCAACGAGTCCAATGAAAATTATTGCATGATGTCATGCAGGAGTTCATTTCGACCCAGCAATATTTTTAGGGTTTGCAGGCTACCTCTCATAAAGATATCTGATTGAATAGTAACTGGTAAACACTTAACTGCATATCAAGTAGCATAACTCACTCCAGCAGCTCACTGAAGCTTCATTGGGTTTGTCCTTGAGGCAATGAAAGTAACTACTTAATATTTCACCATCTCTTTGATCATTTTTATAAAATTTAGTCACCAAAGAACAGTAGCTGAAATGTAGCATCTGCTTCTCAAAAAAAGAAAAAGAAGAAAAAAGCATATTTTTCTTTTATTTTATTTTTTTAACCTTCTCTTTCTAATGAGATTGATTGAGACATAAAGATGACAGGTATTTGCATAGAAGCCAAGAGCAATTCCACAGGAACAAGTGAATCTGCATTAGTAATAGCAGCAAAATAATGAAAATACAGAAATCATTCAGAGCACAATAACAGCCATGGTTGCATTTAACAATTACAAGAGAGTGAATTGATCATATCTGGGGAGGAAGGCAACATCCTTTGGGGATTAAAGCAGGCTGGCAATTTCTTGCTAAAGATGACAGCTTGTTTTGCCTGTGTGATTGTTTCCCTGTGTGGCTGTAAATGCTCTCAGAGGAGACCAGATTGGCAAAACTCAAGCCCACTTTGTACAGGACGAAGGGAGTGTTCACAGGAGAAGAGGAGAATCAGATTCTGCAATATTCATTCCTCCTGGATGTTCACAGATTTTCCAATTTGGTTTTAAAATAAAAATATATTAGCATCAAGCTAGGCAAACTTAAGTTTACATATAAAGTAGGCCAGGTTGATCTTGATGGAGTGAGAGAACCTGTCTGGAATAAAGATGATTATGCTCTACAGGAAAAATAAGAATGGGCAGCTTATTTGGGATGCAAATATTTTGACATTTATTCAATGCTTTACTTGGCATCAGCAGCAGAAACAGCTCATATCCCTTCCTGTATCACTTGACAGAGACCTCAGGAGAAAAAGCCAGAAATCCTGAAAAAAAACCAATTGCTTGGTGTAGTATTACTGGGCAGAAATCTTTGACCTGAGAATCAGAGTACCTTGATTTTCACAGTCCTGAATTATCACTTGGGCTGGTTAAAGACATGTATGTCTCCAGAGAAGAGTGTGATGTGTGATGGCAGAGCAAAATTCAGTTCACTCAGTGTATATATACAATTTTGTCGCAAAACTGGACAAAAAAAAAGATCCATCCTTTCCCAGTCTTTGCTTTGAAGCATCAGATTTGCATTTGGGATCAGTGCTAGCTGGGGAAGAACTTCTGTGGGCAGCACATGGCT
Source organism: Molothrus ater (assembly GCF_012460135.2). Classification (NCBI taxonomy): domain Eukaryota; kingdom Metazoa; phylum Chordata; class Aves; order Passeriformes; family Icteridae; genus Molothrus; species Molothrus ater. The sequence continues at coordinate 11,888,480 of NC_050480.2, read as the reverse complement.
GGCTTCTATCCCCATGTGAATTAAACACTGCAGCACTGGTAGGAATGGTCTCCCAAAATCCCAGGGGCACAAAAGTCATAGCTCCTGTCAGCACACTGAGGGTACAAATCCATCCTTGCATGCTGGGCATCACCAGCACTGACATTCAGCAGAGAGAGAGAGGAGGTTCCTGGCCAAGAGAAGACAAATCCTGTCACTTTGCTGATCTCCAGGACAACTCTGGCTCACTGGAGGCTCCAGTAAGTGGAAGCAGCTACCAGTAGGAAGCTTGCAAGATGTGGTGGCTGAATCAGCCAGTGCACAGCCGGGGCTGGAAGATCTTTCCAAACATGCCAGCCCTGGAAGGAGCTGAGGGAACGTCAGGAAAAGCTGGGGTGGGGAACTGAAAGCCAAGGAACACAAGTATTGAGGTATCCCTTCAAGGGAGGGCAGAGAAGAGGCTGAGAAGCAGAAGAAACAAGAACCAACTCACATCTGTGGCAACCCTTTACTCCTGGTGAAATTCAGCCTGTTCTCAGAGGGATTCAGATGCCCTTGAAGGGAAAGAACACCTTGAGGCTGAGGTCTTTAACCCTTTAAATGACTCTGTCCTGCTCCTGTGGGTAGGCAACTTAGTGGCCTAGAGGCCTAGTTTGCTAAGTTGCAACCAAGCCATCAGACACACCTTCCCTGGGGGTCTGCCCTCTGAGTTTCAACTTGCTATCAGTAGGCAGAGATAGACACAGAGATCCTCCTGAGGTGGGGAATTTGGCAGCTGGGGGGGCTAACACTGGGTAACACTGGGTAACAGAGGGAGCTCACACATGCAAGGGGAGCTCAGATCTCACAGCTCTCCTTCCTCAGGGTCTGGCAAGTCTCTTCATGCACAGAGACTTGCAGCACTCACTGGGCTGGGGTCACTACCCCAGAATAAGCAAGATACAAAATTGGCTCTTTGTCCCCTCGTTAACAGATCTGGTGCAGCAGTGTGAGTGTTGTTCTCCTCATCCTCCTCCCCTCTGGGAGTGGAGCAATAGGTTTGTGCTGCCCTGTCATGGTGTTTGAAGGAGACAGTCCCATCTTACCGGGAGAGCAGGAGCAGCCATCTGCTCTTGGATTCTGAAGGGTCAAACTCAGTTGTGTGCAATTCTCCCTCAGCAGAGAGAAGCTTTCAGCTTCACTGCAAAAGGGCAGCTTGTTCTTCCCAGCACAAGTGCATCTTAGCCACCTCCATCAAACCCTAATGGCAGCAGAGTGCCTTGTGGAACTCACCTGGAGCCAGGGAGATCAAGTGAAGAGTACTTGTGGCTCTCCTCATCCTGCTGTGTCCTTGTCAAAAATGAGAAAAAATGAGAGCAATTTGTTCTCTCCAGGACTTGGCAGTGAGTTATGTGAGACTTATGGGCTGTGCCACATCACCCCCTGCCCCACAGCAAACACACTCCATCCAACCCAGGTCATCTGAGCAGAGAGCTGCTAACTTGGCTGCTTGCTGGAAAGTTTTGCTTCCACTAAGGAAAATGTATCAATTCGCCACATAGCAGAGTTGAAGATGACTGTGCCCTCCTTAAAAGGATTTAAATGAACCAGTTCAACATAGTAAAAGGCACATGCTTTTCTTGACTAGGTTTTCATAAGGAGCTAATTAGACCAGACAAGCTGGCAAGAGCCCTGTACTGAAAACTCAAATTAGACCAAGCATTTTATAAGAGATTATCAGCCAGAGCCCATTACCAGGAGAGAAGAGAATCAGATTCCAGTTCTGTTCAAACAGAAACTTTGAGGCCCACTAAGAGGGTAACCATGATATTCTATCTGAGGAGAAATGGTAAAATTATAGCATTAAGCCTGAAGTCCTGAAATTGCTAATATTTTACTTTTCCTGCTATTTCAGGTACTTAAAGCAGTATTTTATCATGTGTGAGGACAAAACCTGCGATTTTCCTAATTACTTTTGATTTCAGAATAGACTACTCTTTTCCACTGTAATATTTTTCTAAATTCAAGCACACAACAACAAATAAAGCATCAGCCATGTGTCCCATCACAGATGAGGCTGTGTCCTTTTGCTGACACATTTTGTCTAGAAAAATTTGGCTGCCTTCACACATTTTTTTTTATTGGTTTTATTGCATTTTACTTTAAAAAGAGATGAATTCCTTTGAGGAATTAATAGAGACTTACACATGTCAGAACCTCATCTGCTGGAAAGCAGTGGAAGTCAGGAAGGCTCTAAATTGGCCAAGTAAAACCCAATATACTTGACAGGAGAAATGGTGTAGAAACAATCTAACATACCTTTCATTTAACCACATGCTTTTTAGAAGACAAGTAAAATTTTTCTTGATCCATATTTGCATTTAATGCAAAAAGATTCTATATTTATATATGTATATATATTTATGTATATTTTCGAATTAAGGTGAAGAAAATAATTTGCCTTCAAATATTTATTCTCTTCTTCATTCTGTTTAGTTTGTACTGCATGTTCCCTTGTTGAGGACATTAAATTTCTATTCATGTTTTGTTCTTCAGCTTTTTTGTGTCCTTGCAGCTGATTCAAAACAAGGATGCTGAAGAAAGAATAAGGGGATTTTTTATAATAGTCCTCAGCCGATAATAATTAAAGTTGCAGCTGACCACATGATTAAAAAAAAAATCTTGATGCTTAGGAGAGTCTGAATGTGAGACATTTGAATTTTAATTTCAAATGTTGTCTGCTGATTTGATGGTGTTTGTTCTGATACGGACCAAGCCTTCAGGGAAGAATCACCCTCAATGCATCAGACACCCAAATGTGAAACATTCAGCTTAGAGGCCTTTTGCTATAAGAACTACTCTTACCAAACCAGTGGGATCTGTTTCAGTCCCCTCATCCCTTGAGTCTCAGAAGAGAAGAGGTTAAGGTAATTTCCTGCTGCTTTGTTTCTGGCAGCACAAGTCCAGGGGCTGTGAAGCCCATCTGCAACCAAGTCCTCTGCCACAGGCTGTGTGGTCTTGGCACTTTTTTTCCATGGCTTGAGGTGCTCCACGAGGGTGATAATAAGATGAGCTGCAAGAAGCTGAATGCTTGACCCCACACTTGTGCTGCTGTGTTTTACACACCAGAGAGGTGTTAATTATAAGCAGAGAACCAGTAGCCTCTAAGGGTTGAAGTATCAGGTGGAGATGTTCCCTTCTTGAGACCAACTTTTTGCTCTTTGACGAACATGTGCTGTTGTGCCATGGAAAAGAACAAGATATCTTCTTCAAAAGCAATGTTTTGGTTCCTATCAATTTATGGATGGGGTTGCCCTGACTTAATGAACCATCCTCTCCTACTCAATTGTGTGTGATTCAGTGTTGAAATTTTATGCTCACTTCACATAAATTACCATGCTTTGAGTCAAACTAATTATTATTATAGGCTTCCTTTCATAATCTTTGATTTCAGAATAAAACTGCAACTCACCATGGTTTTAAGAGAAAACTCAAGTGCCATGTGGTTAAAATTTTTGCCTGCCTCCTATTAGTGCCTCCATGTATAAACCCACCACTCTCTTGCCAGGATCACCTCTTTCCTTTTCCCCAAGACTGAGATTTTGCCTTCCTAGTTCATGGTGACTCACTGGGATTGTCCCCACAGAGCTGACCTTGGCACAAGAACTTGCCTTTGTTCTCCATCAGAAAGTGGACCCCCATTAGATTTGAGAAACCTCTGTGTCACTCTCTGTATTACAGACAAAGAGTTAAAAGAAAAAGTAAATCATAAACCCCCCAAAAATCCTCCTGTATGCTGCACTTATCAGCTGTCATCATCCATCATCCATTAGGTATCCTGACACACACAGACACAAATTCAGCTCACTGCCTCCATTCCAGCCTGCCCCTCCTTGTCAGCCTTCACTCATCACACACCAGGACAGGCTCTTTATGTCCTTTTCTTGGTTGTTTGGCTGGTGTCTAGAACTGACCAAGCCAGCACATGCAGTCTTCACCCAGAGGAAAAGCTTTCACCAGGCAACTTGACCCACAGAGTGATTTAACTACTTGTTTGCCTTAACAGCTAAGAGCAAACAGAAAACAAAGAAATACACAGAGCACTAACAGAAGCTTTTCCTAAATCATTTTTCCACATATCATTAACATTTTCCCCCTTAAGCCTCAGAACTCGAGATGAACATCTTTTAAAAACAGTGCTTAGGGTGTTAAATCCTGTACTGGTTAGCCAAGGTTGTCAGGATGTTTTCACCACGCTTCTGCACTTATACTGAGAGGTTCAAAGTACAGCTGAAAGAACACTGGCTCTCTTTCTCAAAGACGCAGGCTTTTGTTGTCATAGCCTGTTCATGTTAGTTTGACATGGGTGAGTTTTTATCTGTCTGAAGTGTGCAGAACTGAAAAAAGCCTCAAATCATAACTGCACCTTCAGCTTAGGTTTCAGTGAAACTGCTCCTACAGAGTGAATTTTCAGGATGCTTGACAAGTTTGCATAAAACTGATGCTGCTAATGAAACCTAGAGGTCTGCATATAAATTCAGCAGCATTCCTTCTTTTCCATCCTCTCTTCTAGGCCAGTTTCTTTATTACTAGAACTGCAAGAACATCACTCAAAAGACATTTACATTGCTGCTTTTATATCATGCAATGCAGCTGTCTCCTGAATTATCCACTTCAGAGAATATTTACAGAATAGAGGGTAAGTACTGGCTTACCAAAAATCTGATGTTTCTTTTGGCACAGATGCTGTGGTGAAATGAGACCTCAGTGACTTTGGAAATTCGAGGTTCAGTAAATTAAGTGAGTTTTGGTAAGTTATATGCCACAGAAAATGGAGGAGATGACTGGTCCAGGAATTTACTTTGTTTCCTATCTTTTAAGGTATCAACCAATGTAGACCTTCCAATAAAAACCTTCCAGAAAACAAGTAGGTGTGATGAGCAGTAGGGCTACATTTGACCCCAGGCACCAGTAGCTAATCTTGGGAAGGCTCAGTTTTGTCATGAAGATGTGATCCATGACTTTACCTCCCATCTGATCAACCCCTTTACTCCCCTCTCCTCGCCTCTTATTTGTGGGGTTTTTTATTTGTTTGGTTGTTTTTTGTTTTTTTTTTTTTTTTTTTTCTTTTATTTTCGCTTTCCTATTAATGAATTCTCTTCTAATGCTGGTCTAGAAGAAGGAGAGGCAAGCCCAGCTGCAAGCCTGAGAGGTGCTGCATTGTTTACAAAAGGTTACAGAATTAGTACAGACACTGACTGTGCCTTTACTCCTCCCTCAGATATCCTGTGTGCTGCTGGTAGGAGCAGACAGGAACTTCTCTGTTCCTGGGTTCCTATTGAAGCATAACTCCTACTGGACCAGTGGGATTTTTATCCAAATAATGAAAATACCACATCAGGTTCATGGTATTATATTTCACATGTGGGCCTTTCAGAGGTCAGAAGATTTCAGCTACTGTACCATTTGCTTTGCTGGATAGAAGAGCTTGCCCTCTGGGGAATGAGAGATTGACATCCAAAAAAAAGAAAAAAAAAAAGCATGTCTGGGATAAAGAAAGGTTGCTTCATAGAGAGCACACCTTTAAAAATGCTGTGTTAATTCTAAAAATACCTACTGGGTATTTTTACACAATAGTGTAAAAATTATTTTCTACAATAGTGCAGTTGCATGAGTGGTTTGTACAGAGCCAGGCATTTATTCCACTGCAGATTCCTGCTCATGGGGAGTGTGCCATGCTCAACCCCCTAAAGGTTCCCTTTCATCTTCAGAGCCACGTCCAGTGAGACAGTTACACTCACAGGAGGTGTGAGCCACCAGCCCAGGGAGTTACAGGGCACAGGGAGCCCTCCCATGGATATTTAGTCACAATTGTCCTTCCAGGAAGGTGAAAGCTCCTGTGCTTTTGTGATTGAAGCCCCTGCTGTGGGTCTGTCCCGCTGTTCAAGGGTCATGCTGCAGGAACCCAGGGCTGACCCAGCTGATAACCTGTCCAATAAGAGCTGGAGTGCAGCTGGTGTCTGTCCTCACACTGGAACAAAGCAAGGAGCTGCTCATACAGCTACACCATATATTCTGTATTTAAATACAGCAATCACAGATTCACAGAATTCACAGAATGACCAGGTTGGAAGAGACATTCCAAACCATCGAGTCCAGCCCATGCCCTAACACCTCAACTAAACCATGGCACCCAGTGCCACATCCAGTCTCTTTAGTGCCTGCCACTGATGAAAAATGACACACAGCCTACACAGAATGGGACATTTACCACTATTTTCCTTTGTCAGCTTCAGGAAGACTAACACTGTCATCTGTTTGGAATGTTTTGGCCTTAAAGAAAAAGGCAGTGAGTTCTGATATAGCCCAGCACAGTGCAGCACAAAGCCAAATTGTGCTGCCTGCCAAAGCTATGCAGGGGCATTTTATTAACCATCCACTCATTACTGTAAAGGTGCAGCAGCTGGAGATGGCTCATCACTGTGAAACTTCATGGCTCTGTCTTCTGTCAGTATGCCTAGGTCTAGTGAGTGTCTGAAGAAAAAGAAAGAGCTCAATAATCTGCCACTTGCTAATGCAAAAAGAAGAAGAAGAAAAAAAAAGAAACAGATAAGGGGGGGAAAAAGTGAAATTGACTGTAATGACTTCAATGCAAACCCAACATTGTCAATAACTCTGCTGAATTTCCAGGACTTTTAGGTGCCATACATCAACAATCCATTAGTAGCAGTAGGTTTTGAAAAATCATTACTTGAAGTCCCATGCTACGAGTAGTGACTTTCATCTCTTGTCTCAGTGGGCTAATCCCTCTTGTCATTCTTAATCCTCATTCCTGTGCCTTGTAAGCTTGATCAAGTTTTCTATGTAGTCGGGTGTTCTGTCAAATAAAGATATTCAAAAGCCTCCTGAAGACTGGTGAGAGCCCTCACCTTTACTCAGAGCTTCTTAAGTAACATTTAATTTCTCGAAGGAGTGACTGGAACACATTTCAGAAAATGCTGCATTTTGGCTGCTGCCTGCTGGGCTGTGGATAGGAGAGAGGTATTGCCATTCCAGGGAACTAGAGGGCACTGAGGAGGAAAAACCCCATCATATTTTAGAAAAAAGAACTATTCAGACTTATTAGATGAATTATATGCCTGGCTTGGTTTTCACAGTGCTTTCAGAATTTCTGTTCTAACCTCATTTTATGTTGCTTGCAATTTTCTGGTACTATTGAGCCTCTTCTACCCTCCCCCTATCCCAAAAGGATTTAAGCTTTTTATGCATTTCAGGATTAACAGAGAAAACTCTTATTCACTCATAGAGAAATTTAATACTTTATCCCATCCCAAGGAAGCAGTTTGGTGAGAAGGGGAATATACAAACTTTGACTTCTAATTTCTTGATCACAAAATATACATGACCAGCATTACCTATTAGACATGTTATGGTTTTTAAAACAGGGTTTAAAATCTTATTTCTGTCATAAAGTTGCTGAAGCAATGGAGGGGACTTGTGAGCTCTTTTCTGACACCAGCCCTGGATGGGAGAGACAGTGCTCCTGTAGGGTGAATGTGCAACAAGCAAGTGATGAAAATGTACCCTTTTTAATTCCCATCTCCTTTTTCCAATTGCAGAAAAAAACAAAGCAAATCAAGGTGGAATTCTCAGACCAGCTACCATAAGAAAAATCTCTATTTGTAGCAATTACACTATGGATATATGTAGCACAAAAAAGTAATTCACTGGGTAGAAAATGCATTGCACTAGTGTGCACTAAGGCACAAAAAATTGACTTAAGAGTGCATGTTTTCTTTATGTTTGTCATTAGAGATACTTAATGTCAAAGAGATGTGTGGAGATAACTTTGTGCTCAGAAGTTACTGCTGAATTTGCAAAGAATTGCAAATATGTCAATGAATTTACACTGTTTGCTTCTAATAATTTGCTGATCTGTTGTCTCAATGTCAGAGCAAATTCCTTTTGAAAGAAGGAATTTACTCTACACCAGTTAGTCTCTGCCACCCTGTGATAAGTATCACTTTTGTCCCATTTTTGACACCTTGCGGAAAGCTGAACCTATTAATCTTATAATCAATTATTACTCAACTGAAAATACACCACTGATAGCTCCACTTTCATCTGTCCACACTTTGCATTCACTGTTTATACATCTCCACTGTCAGACTCAGTAATTAGTGTGTGGATTAATGAACATTAACTGAAGCAAGGGCTGAGAGTCTAAAGCTACTACACTAAATACAAAGACAAGATCCCATTCTATTAAAAAGTTGTTTGCACAGGCAACTTAAAGTTTTGGTTTTCATTCTCTCCCTCCCACAATCCCTTGAAAGGTAAAAAGATATTAATATTTTAATGTTTTTACAGCAGGAGAATTTCTCTAGTGATGCCTAATATTTTGTTGTAGAGAAAGTAGAGAAAGGATGATTATATTTGACTAAAACACTGTTGCTTTAGTTTTGGTGGTTTTTTTTTTATTGAATAGGCATCTTTTTTATAGAGAAGTACAAGTTTCAAAGTTATGGAGAAGAAATCCCTTAACCTTGAGGAATGAATGTCCATGGAATACCCCATCTTGTGAGCACAGAGCTGCAGCAGTGGAAGGCTCTGCACTGTCCTGTCACTCAGATGTCCACTCCTGTGGGATAGTGACACTCTGGTTACAAACCTTGATCAGAAGTACACGAACAAAAAGAGAATTTGGTCCAAACACATCTCAGTTTGGGCAGAATTGATGCATATAGCTGCTGAATTTCCTTTTTACTATTTCTTGATTATCTACAGATAAAATTGTAATAACTATCTGATCAAAGCAAATCTCACCTTTAAGCACTTATCAGTCCTTAGTTAGAAAATCCAGAAGGCTGCTACAGGCAAGATTACGCTTGTCTCCTCATCTGCTTGTTGCCCAGCAAACTACCCCTGTTTTGTTTAATTCATAGTCTAGGGGGTGTGTTTTATACTCATCATTAACTGCTGAAAGGCTGTTGTGCCAACTCTGGAGCTGCAGTTTTGAAAACCAATTGTGAAGGCAACAAACACTTCTTGGATTCAGTTATTTTTACCACCACCACCATTATATTTAATTGCTGAAATGATGAGACAATTTAATTATAACCAACTATGCAAGCCTATAAAGCATTTGAAAGGTAGTCCCAGGTTCAAGTACTTTTCCCTCCTTTGTTTCCAACTCAAATACAGCAGTGCAAATCCTGAAGTGTACATGGTACAGCTGTGAAGCCTTTTCCTTTGGATGAAAGCTGGTGAGCAGAACCAACTCAGCAACACTACAAGCCCAGAAATGGGGATTCATATGGAGGAAAAGAGTTGCTGGTTCAAGTACCTTTTCAGGTATTAACCACCTCCAGTCTGAATTTATCAGCTCATAAAAATACAAGTTACAGATGCCTCCTTGGCCAGAATGAGCAATTTGTGCCATAGTAGCCACTTTGACTGTGGTATTTCTTTTTGTTAACGTGAGCCCACATTTAAATTATAAAGTTATTTCACAATTCAAAGCTTAGTGCCTAGAGCTACTTTCTGTGCTATAGAAAGCTACACTGTGATTTTCATGAAGAATAATACTTGTATTGTTTACAGAGCAGGGCTGGAGACAGCTCTGCTCACTACCACCTGCAGGCACTGAAAATTAAAACAAGTACATGCTTAATCATTTGCCAGGAAAATGGAACAGTTACAACAGTTACAATAACAAAAGGAAAAAAAAAAGAAAAAAAAAAGCAATATACTACAAGAGTGTCAAACATCAGCACTTTTTGACCTAGCTCTCAATGAGTAGTTTCTTAAGCAATGCCCTTCATTTGGTAGGAGAGACATTTTTGTTTGCTGGCTACTCAGAGGCAGCTGAGGCAATTTAGTGAGAGTCAATCTGACAGCCAGTAGAAGCTCCCCTTCTAGAAAATAAGAACAACTGCATTTTGATGAGAGCAGTGTGCTGAATGTGGCATTATTTGTGTATGGCAGTCCAGGAAAGAAAGGGACTGGTAATTCTTTGGCTTGGGTTTAGTACAAGGAGTTGATTTGGTGAAGCAGTGACACACCTGAGAGGCCACCAGGTGTATGCCATTGTCACTGGCTGCCTCCCACACAGAACTCTCCAGATGGGCTCCTTTCCCCTCCTGACTGGAAACCCTTACAGCAAATGAGCACTTTAATCATAACAGAAACTTCTTCTCCATGGACTTAAACAATAATGATCAAGGTCAGAGCCTGGTCTGGTAGGTTTTTGGTGAAGGTAGGTGAATCTCAGGGCAGCACCAAAAGGAACCTGAGTAGGTCTGAGTAAATGAGGTAGAATAAATGCACAAATATTTCTAATTGTTTAGCTTGTTTGCATCTTTATTAGTTGAGTTGCTAATGGAAAGCAAAATAAATATAATGTGAATTAGATTTTATAGAGAGCACAAATTGATTCAGTTCACATGCACCATATCCTGAAATAAAATGCATGCAATGTACTCTCTGCCTCTTAAAAACACAAATAAACAGCCACAATTATCTTATTAACTATGTTACAAGAATTTAGGGATTCATGTCCTTCACTTTAACCCTTATATTTAAAGGCAATATTTCTCTTAGCAGATTGGCATCCTTCAGAATGTACAATTCTTGCTCCATAACTGTCTCCTAGGACAGGAGAAGCACCTGTAATGCCTCATGTCCAAGAACTTGATGCCACAAATGCAAGACACTATGGAGGTGATAGTGGGTCCTGGAAAATGTTAAAGATAGACTCTGAAAATGTTAGGCTTTGTGTTTTCTCAGATCACTGCACCTGCGTAAGCAGTATGATAAATGATATAATTGTTAGAGGTGATGATTGTTTAGTAATTAAATATAATTATTGTATAATCATAAGAAGAATCATGAGAAACTATGTTAGAAATTTAAGGGGGTCTACGAGGAGCCATGCTTGGCTGAAATCTATGTATACAATAGAACAATAGAAGTTTAATGATTAACATGAGAGTTATATAACGATAGAATATAAAAACATGTTTGACCTGAACGCATGTTGGAGTCATATTTGGGTTGAGTACCCCTGATGCCCAGAGCTCTTCAATAAAAGCACCTACATATAATCCTTCTTGTGATTATGTTTTTCTGAATGCTAACAGGGGGACACATTTTATCTTTGAAAACTGCTCCTCATGTGCTCCAGGGTGGACTGCTGTGGTTGCCAAGCACCAATCAATATCCACCAATATCCACTTCCCTGAGCATTCCAGACTCAGACAACCATCAAATCCATGCTTTCAAAGCATGTTGGATGCATTTTACCCAGTACAATCAAGAGCTTCTGGTAGTGCATACTGCCAAAAATGTCCCTCCAAAGGAAGCCAATTTGGGACCACTACTGGAGTCAGGCAGAGGAGAAGGGAGGGACCTGGCCCTATGAATTTGTGTCACCCCGTTTTTACAAATCTCTCCAGGAAAACTGCCTCTTGATTCTCAAGAGAGGAATAAACACAGCTCAGAGTCTCTCACCAAAGGCCAGATGCTCATGTAAATCCATGGATGGTGCAGTTCATGGAAGGATCAGATGATGGAAGTTCATGATGGATCAGATGATGCAGTTCATGGAAGGCAGAGGTGCTTCCAAAGGGTACAGCTGCACCACCAGCACGCTCCCAAAACCAACCCCAGCCCACAAGGAACCTGACACTGGCCCTGCAGCTCCTGCAGTGCCTTATCCTGCCATTGCTGAGCAGGCTGGGGTGAGCTGTGCCCTTGTTTTCACGCCTCCTCGCTGTGCTGAAGCAGCTAAATTGGAACTGTTCTCTGTCGCAGCCATCTTTTCAGGAAAATCCTTTCCTTTGGATTTTTCCTCCTGAGAAGCTGAGAGGCCTCAGGAACAAAATGTAAAACATGGTTATCTGCTGCTGTGGAATGCAACAGGTGCATCTGTGATTGGCCCATGTTGGTTTGTTTGTAATTAATGGCCAATCACAGTCAGCTGGCTCAGACTCTCTGTCCGAGACAGAAGCTTTGTTATCATTCCTTCTGATTCTATTCTTAGCTTAGCCAGCCTTCTGATGGAACCTTTTCTTCTATTCTTTTAGTATAGTTTTAATGTAATATAAATGATAAAATAATAAATCAAGCCTTCTGAAACCTAATCAAGCCTAATGAAATATATATGATAAAATAATAAATCAAGCCTTCTGGAGTCAGCTCCTCGTCTCCTCCCTCAACCTGAGACCCCTGTGAACACCGCCACAGTTCTCCAGCTCCATCCTGGCTCATCTGAGCTATTTGTGACCAGAGGAGTTTGAACCCTCCCCAGAGGAGCAGGCAGTAAGTGTCTCAGCCTGTCTCTTTGCCACCTGCACAGGTCAGTGCTAAGCCCCTTCCTCACCCTGCTGTCTTTGGGTTCTTATGCCTGGATGGAAGGAGAGCTCCCACCATCACACCCACTGTGCTCATGGGAGGGTAACAGCAGACACCCGACCCCTGCAGCACACACAGACCATCATCATCTTTGTGCTGACCTTCACAAATGCTGTGCTCTCATGGCTCCCTAGCCCAAAGAATAGGGAAGAAAGGAAAAACCTGTAAGAGCCTAAATGAAGGATGTGGGACTCCAGGGGCTCTCCAAAATGCAGTTTATTCCATCCAAGAGGTTACAGCAGCCCAGGGTGGTGGGTGACAGAGCCTGTGCCTACAGCTGTCAGCTCCAGCTGCAGGCAGGCCTGGAGACCCTGAGTTTAGGTTACAATGCATTATAGACTTTCCTTTGCTGAGCATCTTAATACAGTAGAACCAGTCTGTACCTTAAATATTATCTATAGCCTATCATAACTACTGTAATTACCATATTCATGTTACTGTTTTCCAATCACTAAAAGTTAGCACATTACAGTTTAAGCCAGAAGTTGTTTTTCAGTTTTCTTGCAGTAGAAAATTTTGAGACCTTTTTTCTCCTTGCAACATTTGCTGACTTGTTTGCCTGTGCTCTCTTTCTGCTTGGTAAAAACATCTTCTTGTTTGAGGTGAGTTTATCTTTTGTTCTAAGTCATAAAAACCCCTTCTAACTAACACACCCTTTGCCTCCTTGGTTATCCAGTTAGACTGGCTCAGCAATTCTTTTCTTCTATATCAAAACTTGCTTCCATCTCTATTCCTTCATCAGACTCTACATTCAAAACTCTTTCTGCCAAGCATACACATCTGTGAGACTTTCTTGTCAAATTTCCATCCTTCCCAATAAAAACCTAGTAGGAATTATGTGTATCATGACAAGCACAAGTATATAGGGAGACACAATGAACACTTTTCTTCCTGTTAAATAAAAACCTCTGCACTTTGTCTCAAGTGGGAGTCCAAATACTGAGCCAGCCCAAAATCTTGTATATTGTGTGGGAAATATTTTGTCTTCAGCATTCTCTGAGTTGCTCCCATTTTGGCATTGGGAAGCAGCAGCAGTTTGTGATAAATATCCCCCAAGTAATTCAGGGAGCAAATGCTGCAGTTGTTATGGAGAGGGGAGAAAAAAGTGCTCAGAAGAGACTTGATTCTCTTTTTTCTTGGTCACATCATTTACTGGAGAAAAAAAAAAAAGGTTTTGTTCACCTGGTTTCACCCTGTAGTAATGCCAAAATCTCTGCATTACTCATACATGCATCAGAACCAAGGAAAGGCTTTTGAGACCTACATGAGTCTGTGGTAATAAATGGGTCAGTTTGGGTTCAGAGTCAGGATCTGTGCCCAACCACTACAGCTTCAGCATGCTTGGGGAATAAAAAAAAAGAGAAAATATGTATAATACATCCAAATAAAGGCTGCTAAGAGCCCTCCTTATTTCCTGTGAGAAGGTAAGAGCCTAGAGGGGTAGAAATAAATTAGGTAAAAATTAATGGCTTTTTTATTCTAACTAGTAAGCATATCACCCAGGGCTAGGCAAAATGCTCAAAAGAAAAAACCCCAAACTAAACTGAAGCCCTATGATTTTTGTTTTTCAGTAGCTGGGAATACTAATGCAAGAGCTCAAGGCAAATACATTAATCCCCCCGTAGCTATGCAGAAACAAATTGTTATGTTCAGTGCTGCTTTCTTCAATGCCATTTTAAGAAGGTTTTTTTTTTCCACTAGATTCCCCTCAACAATAAAATTTAATTTCATTTAAATAAAAAAATAATGCCCCAAACAAACCCCAGGAAAGATGGACATTAATTAGAAAACATTTAGTTCCTGGCTTTGAGATAGATTACATCTTTTTTACAGTTTGAAATACAGATTTTTTTTTTTACTTGTGGTCTCACCAGTGAGATGCTTGGACTTCAGTGGCCCTGAAACAGGAGGACCCAAGCATGACAACAGTGCAAGCTTTTCCCTACAGCAGGGCAGGTGCACAGGCACAGCAGGCAATGGTCTACCAGCAGTAAAAGCTAAGTTTGGCAACCAAGCAAACATGAGCTCTATTGCCATGAGAGCAGAAAAATCTATTTAATTGCCCCTCTGATAAACCTGATTTCAGTGAGGGATCACTCCTTGAGAAATGAGGCAGCAGGGTTAAGGAGTGAAGCTGTTTGAGTTCTTTTCTGTTTAGACCCACCTGCAATGCTGACACTGCCCTTCCCAGCATTGCTGGAGGCTGCTAACATTTCCAGAATGGATAATATATTAATTTAATATATGGATAATCGATTAGGGGTTTTTTTTATATATATATATAAACATACATACATATATATATACACATACATACATATATATATATATATATATATATATATATATATAATATAATAATTTAAAATGAAAAGGCAAGCTATTGTAACACAATTTGTCCTAAGCATTTCTCAGTTACTAGAATCAAGGATAACCTAACAAGCAGGTCTAATCAGCTATCACTTTCTGTGGGTGCTAACATTTCTGTATGGATAATATATTAATTTAATAAATGAATAATATATTATATATAATGTACATTAATTTAAAAGGCAAATCAATGTAACACAATTTGTCCTGAACATTCCTCAGTTATTTGAATCAGCAGTACCTAACAAGCAGGTCTAATCTGCTATCACTTTTCTGTTATCTGACTTTGGCTTGCATGAAATTTCTCATGTAGATGAGAAGATAAAACACATTACAGCAATCTGTCCCAACAGTTTTGTAAATGCAAGACAAAGATAAGTAAAACAAGCCAAGCAAGAAATAACCCTCAAAAAATGCTTCCCATGCTTTCTTTCAACAAAATAAGGTTGCAGAAAATGCAGCAGCTCTCCCTTTATTTCTGTGTTATTTGACTTGGGAGATTCCACAAGACATAAATCAGATTCATTTTCTTCAGGCACTTAGAATGAAGATCAATGTTCTTGATCTTTTTAAACCCTGTACCATCTGCAAAGCTATCCAGACATATAACCTGGCACAGAAAATCTCCCCCATGTTGCAGTTCATTCCTTCCCTCTTTCACTATGATTACAGAGGAAATCTAATTAACCATAGGAAAAGAATTATCAGAAACATAGGGTGCACCAATGAACTTCACATTAGTGAGGCTTTTAAGAACATTCATGCTTTCAAAAATGCAGTGAGAAGCAGGCTCAGATGAGACCTCTTGAGGGGAATGTGAAGAAGGATGCTCTTCAAAACCTCGATTTAATACAACATTTCCCTCAGATCAGAAAGTGCAGGTGAAATATCTGACATCAAACAAGCAGATGGGCAAAGCTACAGTGGCTGAATATGGTTTCAGACCTAAAGGAGTGGCACATTTGATAGGAATGTTTTTCTTTCCTGCTTTCTAAAGAAATTCTGTGAATAGCATCAAGTCGCTACTGATGTGGAGCATTCCCTGGACTAGGAACAGGTGTGCAGCAGTGAGGAAACCACCCTGGTGAGATTGTCTGAAAATCTTCTGAGGATCTCATGTGCTCCAGGCTCCTCCTGCTTGCAGAGAAACCTCTCTGTGTGCACCAGCTCTGCAGGAGTCTGCTGACCCAATGGCACTTCAAAAAAACAAATATTGTTCAAAATTTTTTCCCATCGTCACTGCAACTAAGCTAAGCTTGAAAATGTGAACTGCAAAGGGCTGAATTCTTTGCCTGTGCCTTCAGAAACTTGATAAAAAGAACCCCCAAACTTCTATCAAATACTTTACTGAAAGAACTGTACAGGAGCCATGGCAGTTATGGGAGAGGAGGAAAAAAGAATGATGCAGGATATGTGCTCTCCCCAGCACCCATGTGCTCTCCCCAGCCCTGATCCTGTGTGCTGCTTTCCCTCTCTCCCCAGGCACTGCTCAGCACTGACCAGTCCCTCAGTGGAAACCCTTCCCTGATTCTCTGCTCCCAAAGCTTCCTCAATATTACACTCCTCAAAGGCTGAGATTGCCGTGCCCATGCTTCCCACACCAATCATCTGGAAGCAATAGATATTTTTGCACAATTCATGGCTGGTTATTTGCTATATCTTGAAATGACTAGCAAGGATTTTGCATTTCAGGAGGAAGAGATTCATTTAGCTGGTAAGGCCAGTGTGGTTGTCACAACAGTGTGGATCAAATGTAGCCCTGGGGTGAAAATATGCAAGCACATTAACTCTGCATTATGTTTTTCTCTATGGGAGAAGTCTTGTTATTTATACAATACAATTAAGGCATATGCCCAACCATGCTTGTAACATAAATATTTTAAGAAGAAGGAAGAAAGACAAAAACAAAAACTCACTGTCACTCAGCAAACAGCCTCAGAAATGAGAATAAACTTAAAGCGGTGTAATTTTCCCAGATGAAAAGCACATCATGAAATGAAACCTGATGTAAAAAAAAAAAAGCAAAGAGGCAGGAAAACACCTCTTCTCACCCAGCATTTTGTTATGAAATATTAAGATCTAGTAAATGCTTAGACAATTCCAAAACCTGAAAACGACAAGACACATAAGGGACAAATATTTTTGATTTAGTGCATTCCACTCCAAGTGCTCTGGATGTCAGAAGGGAATGACTTGAGAGAGAATGAGTAAGTGTGAAGAGACCTTAGGCTTTGCAGCTCTGGGCAATCCCAACTCTCAGAATACAAACTGGTGTGATAGGTGCCAGAGCTGCAGAAACCAAGGACTAATTGGTTTAGGCTGTACCCTGAGTCTGGCAGGTGTATTTGGTACATGATGATTTTAGCTGAATTCCTCTTATTTTGCATCACAGGTCATGCTTAAGTCAGTTCCCCACCTGTGGGCTATAATTCAGAACACAAACAAGTATTTATGATTGATGGAAAAACTGATAAGCAGGTGGTAAACCCAACATTCCTTGCCTTCATTTTTTATTTATATGGAATTAGTACCCAAAAATTCTGCCTCCAATTATGGTGTGACTGCTGCTTTTTCAAGGGAACAGCTGCAGTGAGGAACCCTTTTTTGCTTTGAAAAATTTTAATAGAAATAGTAATAGCAGTGGAAAAAAAAGTCTAAATGGAACAAAGTCCTTTCATAACAGCCTGTTGTTTGCTTAGAGCTTTTATTTCTTTTTATTATTGTTTTTTTATTGTTTTCAGAGAACATTTTATGTTACAAAAGCCAGGATCCCTTAAACTAGGAAGACCTTGAGATGAAACATGTAACAATATTTGTTCTTTTTCTCTGTGAAAATGGACAGATAATGATGACTTGAACTCTTCCCTCATCAAGATTTATATTTATAGTTTCACTCCCAAAAGAAAGGTTCACACCACAGTGTCCATGTTGACATCACTTGGTGCAATACAGTGCTGCAGTAATTTAATTGCTACAGTAAAGGAACCATAAAAGCTTAGCCCTTTTGGGTTTTGCTTTGTTTGTTCTGTCTTCCAATTGAACTGTTGGTGAAGAATGGGAAGCAGGCTGGGAGAGAGTAGAAAAAAGTAAAGTTTAAAAGAGGAATCAAGCTTTCTGCTAGGAAGATTTGGTCATTATGTCATTAGCCATAATAATTTCAGGGCAAAACCAGCCCAACTTGTCCCTGACCCCAGCGTGTTCAGCCTGGCAAGAGCCACAATGAATCCAAAAGTGAACCTCGGTATTGAGCCTTCCATGATTCTGTGCTCTGATTTTCCTATCCCTGCTCTTGGTGTTATTTAAAGGATACTGTCCTGGTTTTCTGCTGGAGCAGAGTGAATTTTTCTCCCTAGTAGCTGCATTTGGATTTTGGATGCCACTAGCACATTCATGTGTTTAATTGTTGCTGGGCAGTGCCTAAACAAAGTCAGGGACTTTTCATCTCGTCATGCTGCCCCACCAGCGAGCAGGCTGGGGATTCCCTAGACTGTGGGAGGGGACAGCTGACCCCAAATGGACAAAAGATATTCCATACCATATGATGTCATGTTCAGCCTGTAAAGTGGGGGAAAGCTGCTGCTTGGGATAAGCTGGGCATTGGTCAGCTGGTGGGGAGAAATTGTCTTTCATTCTCATCACTTGTTTTTCTTTGGTTTTATTTCACCCTCCTTTTGCAACTTTTCTTTAAAATTCATGATTTTAATTTTATTTCAGTTATTGCACTGTTTCTTTCTCAACCTGCCCATTTGCTCACTTTTACTCTACTGATTCCCTCCTCTGTTCCTCCAGGGGGAACTGAGTGCATGGGCCTGAGTTGCTGGCTGGAGTTTGACCATGACAATAATCCATGTGTAATCCTGGCCAGATTTCAGATGCTGTGAGGAGGAAGGGAGTAGCTGGGGAGGGACATCTTTTGCACATCTCTACATGAGGCAGTCTGAGCACTTCCCCTTGCACCACCTGTGCATGAGTTGAAGCTCAGGAATGACCTAGCCTTTGCATGGCAAGGGGGGTGGAATGAGCACAAGATCAAAACCTATCCCCCATGGTGGCTGGAAAGAAAACTGTGAGCAGATATCAACAGGCACTCCTGGACTCCTGTGTGGGTCTGGGCTCTGGGGCTTCTACCACAGTCCTGGCTTTCTGAACTGAGAAAACCCCTCTGTCTTGGCTCACTCTGTGAGCCAGCATAAGGAATCTTTGACTGCCATGCTCACTCTCTTACAGCAGTTAGCCTTCAGCCTCCCCAGTTTTCTTCCTCCTTGGTTACCAAACCAGAAGACTGTGTGGCAAACAGCACATTCCTGCTGTGCTCCCAGGTACAGCATCAAGGGAAAGCTGCTTTTGCTGGCTCCCTCTCTTTAGTACCCAACATCCTGGTCAACACGAGGCTTGGCTGCCTAGGGTAGAGCTACAGGGACAGCCAGCATGACACTCACTTTTTATGTTTCACTGCTGCAAGGAGCTGTGTGGAAAAGGAACTAGCTCATCCAGGAACATATGGAGCTCAGAGGGACAACCCTACTTCCCAAGGTGGCCTGTTACAGTCATATTTACTGGAAAAAATCCCTTCACCCAGCTAAAAAAAAAAAAAAAAAAACAACCAGCAACTTCACCCAGGATTTTGCTCCCGAAAGCTGAAAAGCCTCAGAGAAAAATGAAAACAATAATTATCTGATTTGCTTCTCCTGTGTTTTACTCCTTTGGAAAGTGTTTGGGCATTGTGTACCAACAAGTGATTGTTTCATTGGTTTCATGTAAATTGTTTGTTTCACTCATTGGCCAATCAGGGCCAAGCTGTGTCAGGGCTCGGGAGAGAGGCACGAGTTTTCATTATTATCTTTTCAGCATTCTGTAAGTATCCTTTCTGTATTCTTAAGTATAGTTTAGTATAGTATCCTTTAATATAACATAGTTTAATAAAATAATAAATTAGCCTTCTAAGAACATGGAGTCACATTCAATATTCCTTCCTGCCACAGGGCACCCCACAAATACAATAGTGGCCCCTCAGCACGGCGGCTCTGCCTGGGCAGACAGCAGGACTGCTCAAAAGGCTGAGCATTGTTTGAACACCACTACCTGCTATGGCACAGGCAGGGTGGTCCTTACACAAAAGCTTTTCCCTCTACAGAAATAAGCCTGTGTAGTGGATTCCTTCTGTAACAAGGAAAATCACTCCACCTCAATTACTCACACTTATTCCAGAGGAAACAAAGTGGCAGAGGATGAGGAAAAGGCTGAGGTTGCTGCTATAAGAAGTGGTCTGTATAGCTCCCACTGGTGTGGTTTTAGAGACTGTTGCTAAAGCTAAACTAGACCAAATAATCTATCCCTGAAGAGGAGAGAGCTTTGAGAGTGACCTGGAAAGTGAAAGCTGCCATCAACCTAAATTCAGTGCCTGAAGGTGAGTTCTGCACTTGTCCATCCAGAGCAATTCTAACCCAATATTAGAGCTCCTGTTTCCAAAGCTGTTTGAAAACACCTCACTCTGAAGCTATGGAAATGTTGTCAGAGTCTGTTGCAAATTTGTGTGAAGCCTGAGCTGAACTGTCCTGTTCATTGGACAGGAAGGAGACACAAGGTGCAGAAACACAAGCTGCCTCCTGAAGGCTGCATCACTGATTTCTCGTGCAATCTCTTAATAGGGTTTTATTTGGCATATCTAGGTTAATTTTTTCAGCAGATAGCTTTAGTGTTATGGAAACATTAGTTAGGTGAGAGGCTAGGGGTCTGCATGAGCAATGTGATGCCTCATGTCACCCACAGTGCTGCAGAACACCAAAAAGATGCCCATAAACAGAAGCTTTTTCAGCATTTGAAATAAGACAGGAGTGCTTCTCTTTTGAATGGGAAACACAGTGGGACTAAGAATGATGTGCCAGTTCTTGAGGATTTTATATTTCTCAGTAACACAGTAACATCAAAGGAATTGATATGAACTAACTTGCTTGATTTGAAACTGGATTATTTTTACATGCACACACCAAGAAAAGTACCTTTTAGGGATGAGCTTCTTGATGAGATTTCATTAGAGCTGTTAAGTATTATTTGCTGTTTAAGATAGAGTCATCAGAGCCACCATTGCTATACGAAGATCTTGAAGGAAAGAATCAATTCTGATTGGAAAAAGAAGCATAAGGGTTTTTGGTATTGATAAGTTTAGGTGTACATGAGAACTTTCTTTTCCATGTGTCCTCTTTTCTTAGGCATGGAAACTGGAGTCTGCAGATTTCAAGAGGATGAAGGTAAAGGCACAGCGATAAGCAAGTAGAAACAACAGAGATGCAAATTTTAAATGTGAATCCATTCCATGATTTAACGCTGTGGGACTCAAATCATAAGCACTTACAATGAGAACGGGTCAGCAAGATAATTCAGAGAGCATCTATTCCTATGAGCTACAGAGAAGTTTTTTTGTTTGCATGTTCACTTGTTTGTTTTTTGCAGGACCTCATTACAGGGAAACATAAGTTACAACATCCTTACTGATTATTAGAGGAGAGCAACAAAGGGCATATCTGTTCTCTGTTCAATGATCCATGCAAGCAGAGCAATATCCACAGCAAGAAAACTAAGACTGTAAGAAGCTGAGACGGCCAGTACAGCAAATATTTTTAAATGAATATAGTTAGGGCTAAATCAAGGTGACCTATGTAGCCTGCTCCAAAATACATTCTCTTAGGAAACAGAAACTTAAGCCCCTAACATTAACACAAATACTAACCCTGATCCTGATCCTAATGTCACACTAACCCTAACCCCTAATTCTAACCTTAAACCTAACACTAACCCTAACTCTAACCCTACTAGGCTATCCCATAATGTTTCAGGTACAGATGAGAGGCTGCCCTGGGGATGTAATAACCACCAAGACCTTTCTATGCTGGTACATTTGTGAGCAAAAAAAATAAACATATTGAATTTTGGAGGTGGAACCCAAATCTTCGCAACAGGCTCCTGGAAGAGAATGACAGCTCTTTTCCATAGGCAGGGAAGCATTCAGACCCAGAGTTTCAGGGGAAGAAATGTTTTCATGTATGTTAAAGCTATAATTTTTATATAGTAAATGGGAGTTTTAGGGCTATACTGAATTTATACAGACTATAAAACATGAAAACATTGCTCAATGCTCTTCATGAAGAAACCAGAAAGAATGCTCAATTTTGTGTTTTCTTTTGTTCCTGCATGCACCACATCAAAAAGACCACTTTACCCAATTTTTACTAAAAAAGGCGTGTTATTTCTAGAAACAAGAGATCATGGCTGAGATGTCTCTGGCACTAGGAAGGAGAAACTGTTCTCATTGCTGAAGTCTTTTTGCAGTAAATTTTCAGCTTGGCTGGAGGCTGCTCACCTGTTTTACATATGCAGAGGGAATTATAGCCTGCAGCAGTCATCCTCCAGTGTCTGAGCACTGCCAAGGTACAACGTGAAGATTTGAGATTCATTAGGCCATGGATGCAAAGAGGGGCTCTTGTAGAAAGATATCCAGGAGTGGTGGTGGCACATAAAACTTGAGAGGAAGATCACAGGCATTGCTACTCCTCAAGAAGAGAGGAACTGTCTTTGCAAAGGGTAAATCTCATTTGTGCAGGAGACAGACTTCCTTGAGGGGCTTTTACAAGGCTGTGAAGTACAACCCTGCAGCATCAACACTTTCGACTCTATCACAGGCTTCAACATTTTCTGCAGACTTCCAAGAGAAAACCAGATTTCAACCTGTCTTAATGAATTGGACATATGTATACCACACAGAAATCTAATAAAACCCAGCCAAGAAGTGAAGAGGGGAGAGGATGAAACATGTTACAGGCATCAGTGACATCTCTCAATATGCTGCTGAAAGGCTCAGGCACTGCAGTAGGGGCCACAGAGTCACTCAGAAGTCAGAGACAAGAGGGGACCCCAGAATTTGACTTCTGTGGAGAAAATGAAAAACACAGCACCACTCACCCATATGTTTTCAGCCAGGTTTGGAGGAAAAGGGAGATATCAGCATGGAAACAATCTACATCTACAATTTTCTTCTATGATTTTCAACCTTTGTGGCTTCCATGCAGATATAAAGGACAAAAGTCTCTTTTTTTATTAAAAAGACCATCAATTAAATATTGAACACTGTAATCTCATATTTTTTTTCCACTTTTGGAACTCCACGTGGTTTTGTTCAGCTGAATATCTGACTTCTTTATGATCCATACTTGCTTAATTCTGTTAGCAGATATGGCCCCTGAGCACTTATGAGCAAGTGTCCCTAAACTGAATTCATCAGGGATGAATTGGGGTAAGCCAGGAGTTTTCCAGAGGGTCAGGGACAGGGATTTATAGAATAGATTTTTAGATTTATGGATGTTAATGGACCAGATGTTCTGGTTACCAGAAGAGAGCAGTTCAAACACAAGTTTTGGGAAGGATCTGCTGCAAACTACAAGTATCATAGTTTAGAGCATTCTTGATGTAGGAGTGTGAAATTCATAAAAATAAATAATTTTAAATTTCATAGCATTATGTGATTCTAGCCAGGAAAAAAAAAAAACAACCAAAAAAGCCCAACCCAAACACAAACAACCAAAAACCCCACAGAATAATGGGTTAGCATCATTCCCCCTTATTGCTTTTAGCTCCATGCAGACATTGTTTACACTGCCAACACTACTCCTCAGAGATGAGGGGCTACAACCTAGAGGATATTAAATCTACAAGATTTTGGGTCCATCATACCCCACTTTATAACAATTTTCCCCCTCTTGTGCTAACAGTGACAGTGCTGGCACCAAGCCTGACACAAGACACCAAAAGAGAAGGCTCACTGTCCACCATAGACAGTTTCCCAGGCTATCCCCAAAATTTCAAGGAGGGACATGGAGCTGTATGTGAAAAGAGAGAATTACAATTTCCTTTTTGAGTTAAAGGCCCTTTTTCTTCTTTATTTTTTTCTCAAAATTTAATAAGTAAAGATGCTGCTTTAGTGTTATCCAGCAATCAATAACCTATGCTTCTGTTTTGTACAATACTGTTTGCTTAAATCTCCATTGCAGCTCCTCCATGTGTGCATGCATGCACACAAATACAGCACTAAGTTTTTTATAGTGATGTGTGCTAGCTAAAAATCATCAGAACTGCCACTGCTTTGGGAACTTCAATTCTCTTTCTTTTCCTCACCTTCTCATTTGCCTCCAGGCACTTCTGGAACAAATGTCTTTAGAACTTCATCTATCCCTCAGATATTCTGCAAGTGTTTTACCTGTACACAAATTTTCTCCTCTGCTTTGTGGGATAAAAAAAACCTCTCCATGTTTTTTTCAGTAAATGCCCAAAACCTCACTTTATGCTTGGGTTGGCAACAGTTTCCTTTGCAACAGGTAAAAGACCTTTCTAGAAACAACAATTCAGCTGCAACACTGAAAAATCAAGAGAAAACAAGAAGGAACAAATGACTTGGAGTCTGAAAAAATCCCAAAAGCAGAACTGAATTCAGTGATAAATCTCAAGCTCATCCAAAATGAGAATGGAGCACAAAAAAAACAAACATTGTGAACTGGAAATCTATACAGACACTTCAAACCAACCATGATCCCCCTAATTTTCCAATCATCCTGATTATTATAATCTGCACCTCCACAGTCTTCTTTCACTAATGCATTATCAAGTACAGCAGTTTTTTCTTGTTTATTTTGGAACACAGCCGTTGTGCTAATTTATCCTAACAGATAATGTGATCACTGGTACTTCTCACACACAACCTACAGAACACCATGAGGAAATGAAAGCAGGTGAAAGCAGGTATGCTATAATTTATTTTTTTTATCCCTGCAAAATGATTGCTATAAGTTGCAAAAAAAACCCCAAAGAACAAACCAACAAAAAAATCCCAAACAAACCAACAAACAACCAAAAAAAAGGAGCAACCAAGACATTACACACTTCAGGATTACACAATTCAGGACTGTAAAGGAAAATAGATGGTAAGAGGGACAGAAGATCACAAAGTTCAAATCTAGGTGGTCCTTATTCACCTGCGGAGGGTTTTGCCACCTTCTGCCTCCTACAGCAAGCCTGTAGTTAAAGGATTCCTCAGCCAAGCTACAAGCCCCAATCCATAGTGATTTCCCTGTAGGCTTTGATGGCAGCACCTCCCCAGTGAGCAGGGCTGAATGTTTGGAATCCATCTCATTTTGATGCCTTTCTCCAAACAATGACTGATGGGAATTTACTCTTTGTGCTCTATCTGTAGTTTTCTGGGCCAAGGGCAGGGCATGTCACCTGCAATATCACTGCTGATTTAACACTTGTAATTACAGGTAATAATAATCACCATCATCATAACCCACTATCATCATGAACTTGAGGCCATTTGCCTAGGTAACCAGCCTCTATCCTAAACTTCTTCCAGTTATTTTTGGCTGAACCCAAAGCACAGGTTGGGCAGGAATCACTCCATCCAGTGTTTTATGCTTTGACTCCAGTGCAAGGTTTGGAGAATGCTGTTAATAAACATCTTAACTCTTAAAGAGCTGTCATGCAGAAAAAAAGATTATTCTGCTGAAACTGCACAGATGAACACATATAGGAGTAAAGAATAGGCTGTAGTTATTGCACATGCTTGGATAAAAAATATGCCTTCAAGAGATATGAATACCTCAATCTAGACCCTGCCTTTGGAGGTTTGCAATATCATTCACTGCTGGTTTTAGAAACAGAAAACAATAGTTGTAGGGTAAAAATCAGACTGAACATAACATAGGACATATTACAAGACTGAAAGTAACTTTTTACTTAGATAGCTTTCATGGATAATAAAGACAGGTAATGGATTGTGACTGACATGTTTGTGACCTCTAAAAGTTTGAAAGTATCTCTTAAGACCAAGGGAGCATTCTTCGCTGTAGAGTATCATAGAAATAGCTTCATTTTGTTAACTGGCTCTCCATGCATGAAAACTAAAAGAAAAACCAGGTAGACAAGGGGAGAAAAATCAGTCATTTAATACATTTAATACGTGATCTTTCACTGTTTGCTTTGTACGTACCATGGGGTTTTTTGCGAAGGGAAAAAACTGATCAAGAAAAAAGAAAAGACTACAGAAGATGGTATTTGCTTCTGGAGTGCCACAGATTCTTTATGGAGCTTTGAATTTTGATATTTTTGTTTGCTTTTGCGGAGGAGTCAATTAAAATTAAGGTGTTAAACTGGATAATGAGAAAGAGTGGTAGCAAGGGAGAAGAGAGCATATGTTCATTTATTTAAAATAATGTGAACTGTTCAACATATTCAAATCAGTGAGGCAGATATTCACCATATAATTTAATTAGCACTTCCAGTAGATACCATAAATGTTTCTAATGCAGATTTTCTCCTCCATACAGTTATAAATAGTGTGCTTATTTATAGCAGCAAACTGACCAGAAGATGGCCCCATAGTGAATACAATGCAACTTAAATTTCACTCAAGGGAATAGGCTGATGTCAAAAAGTGCAAGCTCTATTTATCAATCCTGAAAAGTACATTAGGCTAGGTCTCTCTGAAGGGGTAAAGTATTTGTCATTGTAGCACTCCAAATTATTTTAAAATTCATTATGAAATAGATTGAGCAGATACAGTCCTAACCCCCAATCTACTTTATAACCTTAAACTTTAAAACCAAAATAACTAATGCTAGCAAAGAGCTGACAGAGCCATGTTGTGTTCAAGAAATTGTTTTCCCCAGGAAAAGAAAACTCGGTTTTAGGGGCTGACCCAATGACCACTGATGAAACCCATTTAAAACAAAAAAATCTGCTGGTAAATTTATTAGGATTTTTCTTCATGGTTTCCTGTGGGGTGTCTTCAGAGCAGCAGAGTCACAAACCTGTGTCTTCATTTCCAGTGCAATTCACTGGAAAGAATCAGAAACCATTTCACAGCATTTACAAAGCTGCTTCTTCCTTTACAGCTACAATCCTGGGATGCAGACTGAACAGGCTCTACATTTATTACCACCAGTGAAAACAGACACTCATTCCGAGCTGGAATGACATATGGCACTGCTCTCCTAGCTTTGTTCATGTGCAGGACATTTTTCTTAGCACAATAGTGGTATGTTAATGTGATGTTATCAGAAATAAGAGATATAATAATCTATGAAATGCAGTAGTGTAATACTTCTGGTAGATGAAACTGCTAGCTACAACAGCAGGTGGTTTTGTTGTTTTTGGGGTTTTTTTCCAAAAGCAGAAGATTAAAAAAAATAAAAAGAAAAAAGAAAAATTTGAACAAAAGAGTTTTATATGACTGGAATAAATGATGGGCCTCTTTACCCCACAGCTCTGTAAAGCTCTTTATTGAAATTAAATTATCACGCAAGGATGTAGTGTGACTTATCCTGAATATTAATAATGTTTATCACTGTACCACTTTATAGATCCAGGCAGAGCTAGAAGTTTCAAACAAAAAGAGATGACTCCTTGCAACTGATGAAAGCCAATGGGAAGACGAACTTACCCCCATTACGTAATTTCTGTTTCACAGATGGGTATTGCACAGATAGAATGGGACATGTGTTCATAAGCCATGACAAGGTAGGACAGAAATGCTGGAACCAGGTCACAGGAAATTAGAGGACAGGTGCTGATTGACAGAAATACAATTTGGGATGGGTCAAGTCAGCGTAGAGGGAGATACCTGCTTGGATAGGGGCATAGTTTCCTGCTGGATGCTGACAGACAGTGCAAGGTTCCCTTTAAATTAACATGTTACTCTTAACGATAACTGAGGATGTTTTTAAAAAAGTTACTCTGAGACAATAATTATGATTTGTCTTTTTCACACACACATCTTGACCCAGCACATGAGATATGAACAGCCCATTTCATCCACACTGGGAAAAGGTGGGTCAATATTTTAGCTAACTCTAGGGAAAAACATCCCATTAAAACCTCCACAAGCTCTTTGTTCCCCAATTCTATACACTCCACAGGGCAGCTGTATACCTCCATAGAAGCCACTGCCATTTGACAATTAGAAACAATTAGATCTTCTTGAAGGCTTTTATTTTGACTCCATCCCCAGCCTTCAAGTATTGAGGCAGAGGTAATTAAGATTAATAGAATAAAGAGTTTCTACAATTAAGATATACTCTAGACAGGCAATAGCATAATGTTTATTCAAACAAGGAAGAACACTGCATCAATAATTATAAATTGAACCATTCATTTTAATTCAGAATTGGTAATATTGAAGTTGCAGTACTCACTAGGGGCACAAGGAATAATAATACCCTGCTGTCTAGACAAAAATTCTTCCTGAAGGAAGACTGTGAATCACGCCAGAGCTTTTGATCAACACATCCCAAGTGTAAGCAAATGTTTCCTGAAATAGAAAATCTTTATCACTTGTCACAACATAATTGCAGCTGTTCTGATTTCAGATGACAACAGTACCTGCCTCGAAATTTCCAGAGTCCATATCCCACACAGCTGGTATGGCATAGTCTAGTGGCTGGTACTGCAATTACCCAAACTACTCCCCTACCACCAAATAGCTCAGACTTGATTTTCACAGGTGCCCTTTACCCTGTCACATCAGAGGAAAAATGTCACTTTTTCCTACATGGTTCATCACAGAAGGATAACCTTAAGGAAGCAGGTGAGGAGGGGCAACAGCCAGAGCAGACCTTTGGAGTGTACAGGGGGGTGGGTTACCTGCTCCCCTCCATACTTGGCTTTCCTGTGTGCAGGTTTTAAGAGAAGATTATGATGAAGCAACCAGACTCTAATGCAGAAGGCTACAGGAATTTCAAAGGAATATAATCTGAAATCCAACACATGTGTTTGGAGGAATGGAAATCCTTTTGCATAATTGCTGTAGGCTTCAGCACTCGGATGTTTCCCAGAGCTGGTTGCTGCCTTTTTGATACCAGTCCTTCTGGAGGAAAAGGCTATTGTCAGGAGCTTCACACTTTCTTTGGAGTGAAAAGCCAGATTAAAATTCCCCTTTGAAATTAATTTTAGAAGAAGCAGCCTTAAATACTTGGCAGGCAGAAACAGTTAATTTTCTTAAAATGAAGAATAGTTCAGAAGTCCCCCTTATGCTGCACCATATTTATAAGAAATAGCACAAGAAGACTTAAAGAATCACATGGGTAAAATAACAGAGTTTCAGACTGCCAAAGTGTCAGATTAAAATCATTTTGCTGTAGTTGACTTTGAATGTTTTTCCCTGCTCGCATGCCTGTAGCTCGAGAGGAAGCCTGACTTCCATGTAGTAACTGATAATTCTCCAAACTCCTTTCCCTGATACTAAAGAAAAGTGCCATACCTTCAGGAGCTTGAAAGGGAGTTTTGAAGAAGAGAGATGAAGACACAGAATGAAAAGACATTTGAAAGATGAAATTAGCATTTAAAGATGTCAAAGAGTGATGTAAAGTGAGTTGCTCAATTTCTTTATGAAGCAGTCAATAAGATCAGTTCACGTTTTCTTCCTTTGATTCTTTGAAACATGGATTTCTTTTCCCCCTGTGATACAAGTGTTAATTTTAGGGTTCATTTAAAATTCATAAATTGAAAATGGTAATATTTGGGGGTTTTATACTCACACGAAGAATATATTTAAGCAGTTCAGACAGCCTCAGACTTTATTCATGAGATGCAGCTAGAATTTTTATCCATTCATTCACACATCAGTACTTGTAGACACTACACTTAATCTGCCACTGCCACACCTACAGTCATCACTCAACTTTTTGTGGTTATGTTTCCCCCCAAATGTTCAGTGGCAATGATGGTTTTGTGTCTTTTATTAGCATTTCTTGAAACATATTTACTGCGATATATTAGTTCTTCAAATTATGTGATTTGAACTGAATTTAAGCAAAGGGCACAGTTACCTTGGATGAAAATTTGAAGTGATGAGTTCATTGCCAAAATAGCTGCAACACCAAGCAGGAGTTTCAAAAGCTCCAGGTTAGAAGAGCAGATCCAGCTCAAACTTTCTTAAAAAAACCCACATATATATTTTAAAACAATAAAACCCAATCAACAAACAAAAAACCACCACCAAAGGAACAAAAACTTTGAATCAGCTTAATTTGTGATTTGTGGCCATGCATTTAATGTCTGTTTCTTTATGTTATATGCACTCCTGTTTCTGGTGTGTGCCTAATGGTGGTGAAAATGTGTGACACCCACAGATAACTGCAGTGGAAGAAGGCAAGCAGGCCTTCAGCATCAAAAGCAGCTGCATCCCCAGGGACAAAAGCCTAACTGCATCATTTACAGAGCTGAAGGACTTCCCTTTCTTTTTGTCCCCAAATTCCTCTAGGAAATGACATCTTGGTAGTATTTTCTTCCAGAAAAGCAATGGAGAGTTTCTCTGTGAGTCATCAGCATAGCTTTCTTTCAGAATTTCACTTTTCAAAGCAATGCTTTTTCAAGCCTTTACTAAAAATACAGAACTCAAAAGGAGTTACTGATAGTTTCAGAAAAGGTCACTCAATCATACCTAAGTAACATTTTTAATGAAGTACTGAGCTGTGACTAGATTACAAGAAGATGGCAGAGCAGATAGAGCATAGCATTAGAGATGCAAAGGGAAACTTTGAAAACAGAAGCTGAAATACAACACTTTTTGCAATACTACAAATTAAGAAATCAGGGAAGGGGCAAATGAGAACATTAGGGGCCAGAATGATAAACTGAATCACTTAGGATGGCAAAATGCCTGAACTATTACATAATTGCATTCTCAACACATTTGCAAAATAAGAAGTGGTCTTTAACCCAGTAGCAGATCTGTAGTTACATAAGGCTACATATATCAGGATGGAGTTTACTGCAATAACCTCACAATTAAATGTGTGCCAGAAACCTAACATGTGCTACCTGCCTCTGATGAGAGGCAGCAATAAAGCCTTTGTATTTTGTGCAATATTACTCTTTATTAGGATGTATTTCTGTTAGTCTCTGATGTAAGGAGACACATACATTGTGCCATGTCAGGTCATGTCAAGTCCCATCAAGTCCCATGTTGTAACACAGCCTGATGCAGCCTGACATGGTGCATATTAGTGCCAATGGAAAAAGTCTAAATGCCAAGCCATTTTCAATAAATACACTGCGTGTGCTGGTGCACAGCAAGACCCAGATAGGGATTTATCCTGCAGCTCTGCAGAAATACCAGTCATGAAGAGCTGTGGCGTTTCAGAGAGAGACAGGAAAAAAAAAAAATCAGGGGGCACATTCTGCAAAAGCAGACATCTATTGGCATTCATGTCCAGAGCTGTTAAGCATGATGTAGAGACCCTATGAATTAGGAAAACATAATTATCTCGGATGAATTTATTTCCAAGACTGTTAAAATCATCCCATGCAGGTCTGCAATAAATGTGGCAATGGAAACAGCTGTATTTAAGCTCAAAATGAGCTTTCTCTTCTCCTCCACCTCGGTTTCTGTTACTCATTGCTGTTGCTCCATTAGCACCAAGGATTTTTTTGGGTACATCCTAGTCACAATCTTCAGTAATGAACACTGTGTTTGGGTATGACTTTTCAGCTCCATCTACCTTTGTGCAGCCTACCCAAAATCTAGCCTGAGGAGCTGAACTGATTCAGTCTCTTTCTGAATTCACATTTCTGAGAGGTGCCTTCTTATTGCTCCATGACAGCTTCAGGTTCAGATGGAGAGAAGAGTACCAAGAAGAGTAAAGTATGCCAGGAAGCAAGGGAACTGAACAACAGATGAACCTGCAAAGCATCTGGGCTCACTGGCCCTGTCAGTGCATGTGCAGGCAATCAGAGTAACAGTGATATTCTTATCATGTGAAAAACTCCAACACGTGCAACTAAATTATCAAGTGTTGGAAAAGACCTCCCCCATTCCTCATTGGAAGAGTTTGATAAAGGACTCAGCTGTGTCCCATCACTTTCAGTCATGTCCTTGGTGTCTTATGGAGACAAGCAGCTGTGCAGGGCCAGGGCAGGAGCACTCCATCACATCTATCCTTGGCTCAACTACTGCCCTGCTCTGGGAAACAAGGCAGCAATTAATACCCCTGCAGACAGGACATTTGTAACAGCAGAAGGCATTTTCTGAAGGGTAGTACAGGACCTCTGTCATTCAGAATGATTCCCTTCATCTCAGTTTTTGCATTCCCACATAAGGCAAACTCCTTATGCCATTTGCTGTGCAGTATTTATCCATGAGAACTTTGCCATTTAGGTGTTTTATAATGACTTAGAGGTGCAGTGAAGATACAAAGAGATCAAAGCTCATCAAACAGATCACTTCCATGACACTGTGGGATTGGAATATGCATCACTTGGAGAATCACAGACAGGTGGGAAACATTGGCAGGTGTAAGACTTCAGTCCTTTCAGACTGCTAGCACCATTTCAAAGAGAAAATGGTGGCTGAAATACACTGCACAGAAGCTTCCTTCTCATCCATATTAAGTTGCCTGACAAGGTTTCACCAAATTGTTGGTTTTTTTTCATAGAGCATTCAAAGAGCAGAATAGTATGTTGTCCTTAACTTTGCCATGAACAGAATTCAATCAACTATTTCTATAATGCTTTAAATATTTAAACAGTATTGCTAAGAAGAATTTCATTGAGGGTAAGCATCTGCTCCTTACAGCAAGTTGCTCACTGCTTAAGGAAACACCTTTCCCAGCCACTTTTCAAGAACCATTTGGAAAGGGCCAAAGGTGAATTTTGGCATGAATGATGACTTATTCACACAAAACTGTTTAAATGCAAGTAATATATTCCTGTCACCCAGACAGCTGACAAAATGTCAGTTGCCTTTATCAATTGTTTCAGTACCTCCTGTCAGCTGCCATCAATCTTTGAAATAAGCACTATAAATAAAACTCCATAGGCAAATGGCTGCCAAATAAACCTTGGGTTAAGCACACTTCACCTATTATGCAATTGGGTGCCAGTGGTGATTTTGATCAGAAGCCCAAATGCAGAGTGAATAAATCCAGAGCCAGGGAGGAGGCAAGGCTCATTGTGATGAATATACGCAGGCATTATTTTCATACGCTCAGAGGGAACGCATCCCTGAGCCACCTTGGTCTTACTGTTCCAGTGCCCAACCTCCCTCTGGGTGAAGAGCCTCTCTTTAACATCCAACTAAACCTCCCCTGACACAGCTCCAGGCCATTCCCTCAGGTCCTGTCACTGGTCACCACAGAGAAAAGATCAGTGCCTGCCCCTCCTCTGCCCCTCGAGAGGAAGTTGTAGACTGAGATGACATCAGCAGCTCCTGGGGCCTGGTGGGATTCATCCAAAACCCTCACTGATGAGGGTTCTTGGATGAGTCCCATCAGGCCCCATATATTTGTAAGGATCCAGCTGGAGCACAGATACCACACAATTTCAGGGTTGACTGGGAGTTGATTTTTCTCTTAGTCACAGTCCTCCACCTCAGGGCACCAAGACATTGTCCTCAGCCATGCTGAAGACAGAGGCAAAGCATGCATTAAAAACTTCTGCCTTCTCCCTGTCCCTGCTTGTGAGGTGACCATCTGCACCCTCTAATGGGCTAATGATATTTTTATGATGCCTTTTGCCATTCATACATTTGAAAAAACTCTTTATTTTCCCTGCAAGAAGCCACCAAGCTCTTGGCACTGCCCATCTGCTGCTCTCACCCACCTGCAGACCTCCAAAGCTCACTCTCCAGCAGCTTGGACCTCCATTCTAGCCCTTCTGCACTCTCAAGAATTCCCATTACACCAAGAAGACCTGCTCCAAGCTCTCCTTTATGCAATTGTGAGGGAAGAACCAAGGGTGGGCACTGCCCCTGAAAGATGCAGGGGCCAATTCCCCTTGTCCAACCAGCCCCACTTGTTTTTTAGAGAAGCAAGGGAGAGCAGCACTTCATCTGTGGTAGTTCAAGATGGGAATTAATAATGGGCAAAAAATTATAAAGGTGCCTTTTTGAGGTTTCTTATTTTTTAAACCTCTAGGAAAGGTGATGTGGGAAAAAGATGAGGCCATCACTCTATAAAATATAAGCAAGAAGATGAAGATTAGTTTGTAATATACTACAGTGCCTCCAACAGAAGCATTTTCTAGCTATACACTGATATATACCAGCAGCCATCATCAGCTGCTTTCCTAATTCTTTATAGACAAACCTTGTCACATAAAAAAATAAAACCCAGCTGTTTTCCTGTTCTTTCTGTCTCATCTGTCATCTTTCCACTATCATATAGTCAGCAAAGGGGACAAAAAAAAATTAAAAAAAGATGGGATAGCCCCTCCTTTTCAAAACAAGGTGAATGTTATTGTTATAATGGCTCAGGTGCAAAGGCAGATTTGCCAACCTGTCAGCAGACAGCAAATACTCAGTGCAGATTGCCACCCTTTTCCTCATTTCAAGCCCCATGCATGTGTTTTTCCACCTTGCAAGATATTATCTAGTTATTGGGCAAAATGCCAATTGTCTTTTAAATCCTTAGAGAAGTCATTGCACAGCTCCCAACCTAAATAATAAAAATATCCCAAGGAGTATGACAAGGATCTATTGTTATTGAGGGGATTGATTTAGCAGTGCAGAAACCCTGTGATAAAAGAGTCTTAATATCCAACCTAATTTTATAAGGATTACCAAACCACGCTGATTCCAGAGGCTTCCCCTCACCCTTTGTCTTTTCAGGCTGTGTCTGTAACACTTTGGGAGCCATTGAATTTCAATGGCCCTCGAATTTAAAAGCAGCACTGCACAATTGTCCAGCTGAAGCTGGAGGCTGCAAGAGGCAAAAGAAACAATGGATTTCCCTGGGATGATTAGGCCTCAGAGGCTGGGAAGGATGAATAATACTCAGCCCTCACATCTTAACCCCAGGAGGGTTAAGTGCATTATGATCCCTGAGTGTGTCAGATGAGAAGTCCACTAAACACACTCTAGAGGGTCACTGCTCCCATGGGCAGGAGAGGGGCAGTTTGAAGGCTCTCCATTGAAAGAGGCTTTTATTTCCTGTGAATACAGGTGAAATCAAGGCCAACAGGGAGCGTGACAGAAATCAAGAAACTCTGTCCACTTAAACTGGTTTGGAAGCATTTTCCGAGGCCCAGATGTGGGAATAGTGCAGACCTTTTCCACACACCAGGTGGAAAAGTGAGCACCACCAAGCACCAGAAATTCCCTAAACAGCAGGGATGGCAGGTGTGCTGTGCAGCAGGCCTGCCTTTAGGGATGGGCACAGCCACAGAACAAAGATTGGGAGCAGAGCTGTGGCTCTGCTCAAGGGTGAAATAAAGAACTTTCTGCAATCAGAAAAGACATTGATAGTGAAAGGGAAGGAAGTATGACACTAAGATTGTTTTTGCTCCATCAGACAAAGGCAACTGCATTGCTAGCTAGGAGGAGGACCAGGACAGAAAAGCCTGGTTCAAAGTTTGGCTTTGGTTCAAAATTGGAGAGATGTGGGAGATAACCCCTCTGGAACCAGGGAGTCTTCCAGAAGGATCATTTTTCCAGTGGATTCCTAAGCTCAAACATTTCCTGGGAAGGATGCAGTCCCTAGAGATGTTACAACTGCTCTTAGGCATTATACCACCTGGGCTCTCTGGACATAACTAATCTGGTCCTTTTGGCAGCTCCTATCCCCTATAGAACCCAGCATCTACTCCTGAGACTGAAACAGTCCAACACAATTCACAGAGCTTTTCATGGCAAGCCCACTTTGATCCTGCACTTGGCATGGCTGCTGAGACCAGCCCAGGATGGCTTGGAAAGCACACAGTGCCAGGGAAACACTTGCCTGGGAGTCCTTAACTCACACAGACACACTTCTGGTGCTTCTGTCTCACTGTCATGTGCAGAGACAGCCATTGGGCAGAAGTGTCACCGTGCTGCCCTTGCTGGAGCTCTGCTTGGCTTGCTTTCACAACATCATTTTGGCAGGAGTGTTTTGGCCCATCCAATTGCAGATTTAGAGAGGAGACACAATGTGTGTCCTCTGGTCTAGGAAAAAGCCAAATTCCCTTTTCCATGAATGAGTTCTCTGATTATTATTATTATTTCCATCTCTTGCCTGTAAAAGTCAGAGTAAAACCCTTGTCCTATGGAAACCAAGGGCAGAATTCCTACTCCTGTCACCATGGCAAAGGTTTCCTCTGTGTTTTCCCAGATGTTCTGTGCTCCAAACTTGCCATCTTCGTTCCCTTGGACTTGCCATATTGCATTTGACAGAGATTTCCCCCAGTGTCCTGATCATGAATCATCATTCAGTATCCTGGAATCTGTTTGTAAATGAAGTTGCCTGACATGGATTGCATATTGTGCCACGTTATTTATGTCAGGTCAAAATTTGCTGTGGGAATTGCTAATTGGAAGCACAGCCACAGTCTGTTTTTCCCTCTAGGCAGACTGGCAGGCAACATGAAATTGAAAAGGCACGAGACTCACATATCAATTCTTCCCTTCTTTTAAAAAAGCTGCTCCAATTTGCTGCCTTCTTGGGTTCCCTCCTACAGAACACTACCATCATACAGTCCCAATGGTGCTTGCTGCTGAATTTTGGGAGCACAGAGTGCCAAAGTCTCTCAGCAGTCCCATGAGAAATGCAAAAGGTCCAAGACAGAGAGGATGGGTGCTGTGCTCCTCTGGCACTTTGCAGCTGCCTGAACAGGAGGAGGGAGAACACTGGTTTCCAGAAGTGCACCTCAAGAGCAAAAGTTTTCCTAAATGTATAGAAACAGCATTCTCCCTTTGGAAAAGGTCATGGCTCAGATTGCCATCAAGCTGAGTTTCTTGTTTCTTGTCAAAAAGTTGATTGGTGTTCCACACTAACACTTCCTTTTTATGAGTGTATTGAATGGGCAGTGAGATTTGGGAATACCAAAAAGGGAATAGGCTCATTTTTCCAAAGAAAAATGGAGCTTCTGATACAAAACATTATTCAAACCTCGTGCTCAGACTCCATCAGGAGTATCAAAATTAATTATTTCTGGTTAGCTGCCATGGGTTTATGCGGAATGCCAGAGAGAATTAAAAAAAAATTACCTAAGCACACCACCTGGAAGGTATAGAATTCCTCCACATGCTTTTAATGGAATGGGATAGATAAAAGTTTTGAGCTGACAAATATTTTTATGATTGGAGTTTTCATTATTGAAAGGAAAATGGTTAAGAAATAGTACTTGCAATTTTCTTTTTTTGCCTTAATATCATATTTCTCCCCATGCTTGCAATTGAATTCCACAAAATTAAGGACTTAATCCAATAACTAAACAAATCTTTATATGTTTGTAAGACAAGCTATATTCTTCACTTACTAAATGTACAATTAAAATACATAAATTTTTAATTCTTATTACATTTAATTGGTAAGGTCAATGCTAATTATAGTACAGGGACACTTTGACTTAAAGTTTTATCTCCTACATTATTTTCATTAAGGTGTTAAATGAAGTAATTATTAAAGAATAAAGTAAATAGTCAGCAAACCAAGCAGGCAGTGTCTGTCAGTATTGTTACATGCACTCCAGGGAAATTGTTCCTATGGAATCAACTGTTACAGCAATTATCAGGGGATGAGGGAGAAGAGATCTGGAAAATTCCCCACAACACTTTATATATAACTGTTGGATCTAATATCTGATTTAATGTGAAAGAGAAAAAAAAATAATGCTAACAACAAGACGAAATCCATTCTCACCTTCCAGTCAGCATAATTGGTGATCTTAGAGGAAAGGGAAAATATGTACCTGACATGGAGAAGGTTACAGACTATGACAGCTTTAATCTGTTATTTTATTTCTCCCAGAAATGTTTCATTTACACTTGTAAATAAAAATATTAATGGTTTTTCTCAGAGTTCAGGGCCAATGGAAAATTAACAGGCAGCAGCAGAGAGTCTTGAATCATGCCCAAGATAGAAACAAGACAATAACGACTTGAAATCAGTCCAGCCAGACATGATACCACATTCCAAGATCAGGAAACTGCGTGCGCATCATTAAATATGCAGAGTAGTTAGCTAAATGAAGGTTGGGAATAAGACCTCGAGCTAGACAGGACCTGTGGAGCCAGGACTCAAGCAGATGTCACTGCATTGATTATACTTTGGAAATATGTCAAGCTCTATTAAAAATTAAATTAAATTAAGGAAAGCTCAACAGGTTGCCTGAGTATAATGACTGTGGTGATGCCTGTCCAAATGTGCATGTGCCTGGAGCCACAGTGCCCAAAGTGCTCCAGGGACAGCACAGGGGACATTAATTCTGAGCTGAATTAGGCTGGTGGGCAGGTGGGGTCCCTGTGACAGACAGTGCAGCGGGCAGGGAAGGGCACAGGCAGTCTGGATTTCCAGCCCTCACAGATAACTGCTCCTCTGCCCAGATAAATCCTGGGGGGAGCTTCACTGCAGCCACCACCACCTCTTGAGTGGGGAAGGGGCACGAGTGCTACCCAAACAACCTAACCTGCCTCTTCCTCAGTTCCATCCCAGAATCATCCTAGTTACCGTGGCTTACAAAGCAAGCCACGATGCAAACAGGGCCAATTTGGTAGGATTCAAGGGTTAAAGAACAGGTGAGCTGAAAGAATCTTGAGATTAAAGTTTATTCTGACTAGTTTTACCCTTACAGCTTAAATGGCAAGGGTATCTAAAGCTGACAGCATCTACCCCCCTTTATCTTAGGTATACCCAGAAATGAATGCAATACCGATGCTGCTGCACTTATCTATAATTTAACTTCTAATACAAAACATATAAATTTTAAATACACAGCAATCTGAGGAATATTGCCCTTCACTAGAAAGGAATTTCTTAAAAAGCTACTGATCTTTTAAGTCCCTGTTTAGGGACAGTAGGAACAGCTACTGTGAGGCTGTCAGGTCTCTAATGGCAATCTGAAGATTTCTCTGAAATATATTGTGTTAACTGTGCATACATTTCTGTGCAGAACAAAGCTTACCAGCATAGCCAACCTTATTAAAAAAGAATTTAATCCAAAATGGAAGAGCTATTCCAGCTGCCTCTGTTAGGGAATGCTGCTTACAAGTTAAGGAAACAGGAACCGGAATCACCCATGTCACATCTAGACAGCAGCACATGGGAGTGCTCAGCTTGGCAGAGAGTAAGGAAGCACATTATAGCTAACAGAGACAGAAAAAATAGTGTAGCTGTACTACATTTCCAGGGGAAATAGGAATGGAAGAGAAGGAATCATGGTTGAGACAGAAAAGCAAGGAAACATTCAGGCTGAAGGAGAAGAAAAGTGTAGACAGTGACAGGAACATGAAATCAGGGCAGACACAGAGATTAGGCAAAGTGAAATAATAATACTACTTACTTAAAAATAATCTAATTTAAATGTTAAATATAGCTAAAACTTGTGTTTTCCAAAAGTATCAGCTTCAGGAAAATTTTCATAGAGCACTGGCAAGGGAGGCATAAAGGTCTTCAAGAGCCCACTACAGCTCTCATTTAGAGAATTAATCAGAAAACTCCACAGTTTTCTGATTAACATCATCTCATGGTGCCCTTACTCTCTACAAATTCTTGGTATGGACAGAATTAAGTAGACTTTCATGACATGTGTGAGGTTTTTGGTAGAGTCAGTGGATCGGTTTTGGATTCAGAGCTGCTCTACAAAGCACTGCAGGTGAGTTAAGACTACAGGAAGAAGAAGGGTCATTATGACTGCTGTCAGTGTGGGCAGATAAAGCAATTTACAGATGGGTTATAGCCCACAACTCTGACACCTGATATCACATAGAAAAATTATGAGGCAGGGAATAGAACAGTACTCCAACATGAGAAAGAACAGGAAAGTTGAAGTCAAATATGGTCAAATAACATTCATTTAGAATGAAAGCTACTAACACAGAGGATCGAATAAAGGCTTTGGCTGTCATCTTGTTTTTGTAATATTTAGGGTTTGGGATGGTCCTCTCCTTAAAGCCAGCTCCATCTCACCAAATCCCTGCTGGCTGCAGCTTTTGTCCACGAGAGAGGACACACCAAATCAGCCTGACAGCCAGGTCACACCCTGCAAACACCCCCTGATGCTCTGCCCTCCCTGCAGAGCAGCAGGCTGGATGTGGCAGCACAGCAATATTTGCTCTAGTGCTGCATAAGCTGAATTTGGCCTGATAAAAACTTCTGGTCTTTGGGACTACTAATGTGAAAACTTCACGGGTATTAAATTCCACAAGAAGGAGAAATAAAAGTACTTCTCTGTCCTCCCTTCTCCCCAGCCTGTATTGATAGAAAGACATATTTGGGTTTGGTACCATTTTGGTGCCATTGTTCTCTATGAATTTAAGTTTAAGGCAGGACTTTTTTTTCTAGCTTTTGATTTATGAAACACTGAACACCCAAGTTCTATGAACTCATCATGGGGTTTTTGATAAAAGAGCATAATAACTGCTACCAGTGATTGCTTATCTAATTACTGAAGTATTTACCATGAAATTTTCTTCCTAGTTCATGCCTGGGCTTTCATGCAGAGAAGTAGGAACAAATATTTCCCCTTCTAAGTTTCAGCTTTGAAATTTTATTTTAATTTTTTAAGGAGCTTAGGTTTGGAACATGAAAATCTTGTCACAGGGGTTGCATCTGCATTTTGTTCAATGCTGCCTACAGTACCAGCAGATGAAAAAAAGGCCTTCTACTCATATTTCACCCACCCTACAAAGAAATTATGACCTATTCAATATTAAAGACAATGCAGAATGGATTGTACATCACAAACAAGGTGCTTCTACAGAAGTTGTAGCTAACCTTGCATGTTAGAAGACTGAGTCAATTAGCCTGTAAAAATGAAAATTATCTCTTTTCAAAGCCAATATGCAGTTTTTGCAAGTTTTACAGCCATGATCCCACAGGATAAGCAGTGTGTCTGCCATGAAATTGTAATTTTTTATGTTTCTATGGGATATCTCTTTTGATACAGCCTTTTAAATATACAATATCCTGGGTAAATTGCTACAGTACTGCTACTAGAACTGTTACCCAAATATATAAACAATGCAAATGGTCCGTTTTTTTGATGAATCCCTTACATTCCTCACCAAACATTCTCTATTTTCCCACTTTGGTATGTGATCCTGCTCCTCTTACAACAGAAACATGGAGCAGGAGGAATTATAAATTGATAACTAAAGCAACACAAAGTCAAGAGATCTCCAAATTTAACCTCCATTATGCTCTGTATGAGGTCACATTTAACTTAACAAGCCATGTTGACATAATTCCTCCTCCTTAGAGGGTAAGTAAGTAAACCTATAGGTGCTGAGCTGTACTACAGCCTTCAGAGAAATGTTTGGTTTTGAAAATAGTCAATATAACTTTGAGGGGTTTCAGATGGAATTTTCCCTTGGTTGAGTCACCCTTTGTCCAGGATATCTGTGGTCATTTCACTGAAAAGTTGAAAATGGGTGATCTGTATATCTGAAATAGGGGCAGGGGGGGATAAAGTCTCTCAACAGACTGAATTCTTTATTCTGCTCTGCATCTCCAGTACTGCAAAATGCTTCAGAACAATCCAGCTCTCAGAACACTTCACTCACTGTGCTGGTATTAAAGGTTAAAATATAGAGGGTGCAGATGACAATGCATAAGAAAACAAAATCCATAATGGATGCCAATCTTAAATCCTTGTCTGGCAAAATTAATTTAAATGGCAAAGGACTGAAAAGGCACCATATAAAATATGCCAGTAGGCATTTTACTGCTTGAATCTTAATGGGGTTTCTTTTTTGCATTTATGTAAGTTCTTCAAAGATTTATTCTCTCAATTACCAATCAAAAGAACTCATAAAGGTAGAGTTGGTGGACCATGAAGGATTAGAGCTGTCTGCTAAGAAAGATGCATACTTGGCAGGCCCTGTGCATTAAACAACCCCATTTGACACCAATCCCTGGCTCAAAGGATGGCTGACAATAGAAGTTGTTTATCGTGAACTATTTAGATTTAAGAAAATAGATAAAGAAATAGCCACCTTTCCACATAGCCCCCCCCCACCCCACTGCCCCCCAAAAAAACCTTTATAGAGTCCAGATCTTATCAGGACTTGGCCTATAAATTCTAATTTTAAAATCTTTTTTTATGGACATTCAGGATTGCAGGCTTTCTTTCCTCAATTTTCTTTTTAGTAAAAAACCCCACACTTTAGTAACATTATAGTAACTTCTGCATAAATTTAGTCTAACATTTACTTATATCTATTCAAGCAATGCTTAACATACATATTTAATTTGGGGAAAATTTGTAAGTTTCCTAAAAAAGATTTCTTATTTTCTTTCTTGGGTTTCAGCAAAGCAATTAAGGATGTTAGATTCAAGTATAAGCAACCCATTTACTTAAAGGCTAAGTGGCAAGCCTGTTTCATGGGCTACACAACAAGCATGCATAAATTTAATATTGCATTAGACTGTGGCTTGCCCAGAGAATCAGTCAATATATTGAGCTATTTTTTGTTTCCTTATTTCACATCTGCCATTTTCCATGGAGGATGAAACCTTGAATACACTCAGAGTTGTAGAATGGCCGATAAATTTTCACCTCTGGAAATCATCGGTTCCACTCCTCCTGCTCACAGCAAAGCCAGCTACAGCTGTCAGGTTCTGAACATCTCCAAGGATGGAGACTCCCCACACTCCCTAGGCACCATGCTCCAGGACTCCTTTAAAGACTATTTGCTCTTCAAGACAATTAATATGGAATATAAAAAGGATTCATCCAAAGCTTGCTGACTGTTACTTGTTCAGCTATTATTTTTAATGCTTGTCCGGGAGTTTCATGGACACTGATCAGTGGATTATAATTTGACATTAATTCCTACATAAGAATGGCCAGTACATATAAAAGATGGTACAGCAATAAATGCTATCAAAAGTTATTAATTCCTTGAATTGCTGCTAATTATGTGTAAAGAGCTCTACTATACCCAGCAGAAAACTCAACTAAGTACTATACCCAGCAGAAAACTCAAACCAACTAGGCAGGATATTTTCACACCAGGCAGGAATTTAGCTAGGATTCAAACTTGTTCACTTTTGAAATGCCCAGTAATGTAAAAAAAATCCTCAGTACACCACCTTTGTTTCTGATAAAACCCACAACACCTCCATGGGCCAGAAAAAGGCTCTGGCACCCCAAGGGGTTTGGAACCCAACAGCAAGTACTACCTTGGAGACTACAACGTTATTTTTTTCTGACATGCTCACAGGTGCTGTGCTGCTCTTTGATCAGAGCTGTGGCTCAGCCTGACGCTGCACTGTGACACTGAGCAGGCTCAGCACAGGAAAGCTCCAGCCTGAGTGATCAGCACGATGCTCCACTGGGCAGTGGAGACTTGCTCATTGACCCTGGCACTCCTCCACAGCCACAAATCCAGAAACCCTGTTGCCTCCTCTCCTGAAAACCTGCCTTTGAATTAGTCTGCTGGTTTTCTGAAGATCTTGCTCTTAGCTTGTTACAAAAGAGTGATAATTAGAAGAATCTTCAAGTCCTTCTTTTCAGTTCTTTTTGTATGATCCTGCCCAGATCCACAGATCTTCACTTCTTCTTTTGCTGTGCCAAGCATGGAGTGGTGATGAATGCAATTCCAACCTCATTTCATATATCCTTCTGACAGGCAGCAATATAAACTTTCCTTGGAGATTTTAGTTGTAAATCAAGAGGCAGTGTGGTCTGGTGAATGCAGCACTGGACAGGAACTCAGGCAGACTTGATTGTCACTTCATTTCCCTACACCTATTATTTATTGAGTACTTATGTCATCAGGTCACTCCTAACTATGTACTGTGCTTATCAGCTTTACATAGATAAAATAGTCAGACTTGGTATTACTTCAATAAGAATGATATTTATCATTAAGATGGCAAAATATTCTGAACTAAGTCATGTTAGGAGATAAACATCTGAGGTAAAGCTGTGATACATCATAAAGTCATTCACAAAAATTTTTCTCTTGGTATCTGGTGTCATAATATTCTCCCAATCTAAGGATGGGCTTTGCTATGTTGTAAAGATCCACTCCATATTTATGTCCTCCTTTCCCTAAGAAGATCTTTAAAGAGCTATTTTGTCAAATTGTACTAGAGAAGAGCAGTGCTTTAACTATTTTATCACATTAAGTAGGATTCTAAAGTAATATAATTCTTTTAAGATAATGGAGGCTTTTTTTCTCTCCTGGAAAAGTATATAAAGAAGCTAGTGTAATTTTTTTCTCCACCATTTTTCAGCTGGCATTTTACCCCCTCTTTTATTATTTGGAACATCATTACTGATGATATGACGGGCAACATATTGCTGTATTAACAAGGTCACAAAATCCCATTAGTGGTGAAAATGACAGAACTGAGTTGTCTTGTGACAAATAAGGTAGGTTCTCATGGAATACAGGTCTCTAGGTCTCAGGGTCAAATTTACACAACAGCAGAAGTAGAAGAAAACTCACATCCAGTCTGCACAGCTTGTACAGAAACTTCCTTACTCAGGCAAGAAAAAGTCAATGAAGCCAGTAGCTTCTTTTGAGCTATACCTATAAACCCCACATATGTAGCCACAAATGCTACAGAATATTGAGCAAAACAACCTTCCTTCAATATTTGTGTGTGATACCAGCAGGGTCACTCAGGGAGCGTGGCAAGCAAGAGATCCATAATTCACTTAAAGCAGGCATTACACGAAAGCTTTGCCCCTGATGGAAAGAAAAGACAGCTACTGCTTAGGCACAGCCCAGAGCACAGGTCTAATCTGTGCTGCCAGCAAAACTCTCCAAATTACAATTCCTTCCGTGCTTCTTCCCCCTGGCTCTTGTGCAGAGCAATGCAGCTCTGGCATTCCCCAGCAGCGCAGGGCAGCTCCCCCTGCCCCTGGGTGGCTCAGGCAGGAGGGCAGGAGCCCCACCAAGCCTCACTGGAGCTGCCCTGCCCAGCATCCCCAGCCCTGGGCAGGGTGGAGGAGCAGCACAGAGCGAGCAGCTCCACCTGCACACAGGTTTGTAATCAGACAGCAGGAAACAAAGAGCAGGCGCTGCAAAGAACAGTTAAAGTGGTAACAATTCA
The DNA here is from genome assembly GCF_012460135.2 of Molothrus ater. NCBI lineage: Eukaryota > Metazoa > Chordata > Aves > Passeriformes > Icteridae > Molothrus > Molothrus ater. Next base: position 11,843,721 of record NC_050480.2, on the reverse strand, counting down.
ATGGGAAAACAGGAACCGGATTAAACCTCTCCACTTCGAAATCTGCAAGTTTGGCAGACTGAGGAACCCATGAAAAACATCTGAGCAGAATTTTGATTAGAGCAGATGAAAAAGGCAAGCTGTCTTTCTTCAATTCCTTGCCATAACTCATTTCTCTACAAATTATCAAGGAATTTCTCAGCAACACACATGCAACAGGGTTTTCAGCAATTTTCTCCTACTTTTAAATCATGATCCTTTTTTGACTTTATCAAACCACCTAAAAAATCTTGTCAGAAATATATTTTAACCCTTTACATTTTTTTTTAATGGGGTTTTGAGGAAAAAAGAAATAAAGATACCTGTTACTCAGCTACACATCAATATTTGCTGGGATAAAACCCTCTGGCTCCCCTAAACCTTGTTGTTCCATCCATTTGTGCCTGATGATTCATTTCTAAGGTCAGGGTTTATACAGGCTGGACTTGGTTGCAGATACTGAACAAAACCTGCAAGCCAGAGAAAATTCTTTCCTTTTATTAACACTCTGTTGAAGCTTTTAAGCACCATTATCCATCCCACGCACAGACTTTTTGGGTACAGCTGGCCTTTCACTGAAAAAAGGAAATATTTGCATCTCAAAGACATTTGCTTCTTATGAACCATCCCAAGGACTTAAACATTTTTAAGGCACACTCTCATTTCAAAGACATTTACATAGGAACTTTAACACTCTTGTAAATGAATCAGGCATTGTGCATCATCTGTAATGAATTCAGGGAGTCTTACTGAGCACCTACGCAACCCAAGGAGAGCTGCATTTTCATTACTTAGTGCTTCAAAAAATCAGACCATGAATACAGCTTGGTTTTTCAGGCACTGCCCTTTATGTGCTTTAATTATTTACATTGAAAAATAATTCAGATGTAAAGTAGATTGAATTCAGTAGAGATTGAAGGTTTCAAAACAGGAATGAAACACCAAATCTGGTTGCATCAGTGTGAGTTTTGCTTTTTGCAATTTCACTGAAGAGGAAAATTAAAAGCAAACCCCTACAAATATCTTTGTGAGTTTCTAAAAGCTTTTTAGGGTCACCCAATCCCAGCATCAAGTGGAGACTCAGGACCAGCAGATACTTGGAAATGTTGGAAAATGGAATGCTTGGAAGTGCTTGGAAGTGCTTGGAAAAGCATTTGTTCCCAGGACACCCAGTGAGGGATTTTGCTGAGGGCAGCAGTCTCCTGTCTACGTGGATGCACAGTGCCCTAGAGGAAGGCAGCTGGGGGCTCCAGTGGCAGCCAAAGCAGCAGCTCATCACCTTGTGAAAATCAAACTGCCTGATTTGGTCTGACTGCTCAGAGCACAGGTCGTGGTTTCCTGCTGCTTCCCTTTTGGCTCAGGACATCAGTGGTGCACAGAACAGAATAAATGCACTGCTCGTGGGACTTTGGTGAATCACTCACAGGGGCAGATTTCCACCTTCCTCAGCAAATTCTGCAGAAGTGGCATGTATATTTTGTTAAAAAACCATTCCACCTAATGGGCAAAAAGTATAATGATTCCTCTCTGTGTTGCACTTTCAGGCTGTCAAAAATTTTGGCTGAACTTGGTAATACGAAAAGTTGAAGAAAAAGCAGCTTTCAAAAGAAATGTCCAATTAACTTCCTTTTCTGATTTTTATTCTTCCTGAAATTAGATTTTATTGGAATTGTATTTACAAAACTTGTGCTGTGGGATATCTTTCCTCCACAGTCTGTCATTGCTAATGAGCAAAGGACACGTAGAGAGTTCTTATAGTTCTTTTTTCTCCTATTGTTCCTCAAGGTGAACTATGATTTCTTTCAAGAGCTTTGCTTGCAGAAAAGTAAGGATTTTGTGAAAGACAGAGGTGAAAATATTAATTGCTTTTTCCCACTTTACTGACAGTTCCAACAGCAGCAAATGTTATTGAAAAAGGAGCAAAAAAGCCTCCCACTGTCAACTGCAGGATCACATCAGTCCTGAAGTCAGCTTAACCTTTGCTGTTCCTCCCACCTTCCTTTCCCAGTAATGTCTTGGGAGGGTGCTGAGGAATCCTCTCCAATAGAACAGTTATGGAAAAAGTCACAGAACATTACAATCACCAGGCAAATTAAGTGAAATAGTAAAAGCCATTCCTATGGGGTGGAATCCTTCAAATCCTGGAATGGAAGGGAGAGGAGAGCAATAATAGGAAACTAGAAGGGAAATTGCATTTCCCCCCTTTTCTTCACAAGAGAGAAACTTTCTTCAAAAATTTCTGTTTTCAATACATAGGGTGTGTCATTTGATGCTGATTCCATGCCTTAGAAATAACAGATATGGCAAAAACATGTATTTGCCACCTAGAATAGAATATTGATTTTTTTTCCCCCAGCCTGCCTGCTAAACAAAATCCAAGCTAAAGCAGACTCTGTGGCAACTTGAGGTCACCGTAATTCTCTTTAGTTCTTCTCCTTGTCAAAAGCTATGATATCAAAGCTGCCCTTTTGTTCCCCTTAATTCCATCAAATGCACTCCCCACCTCCAAGCTTACCTACTTTGTCAAGGTAAGATGAAGAATAACTCAGAGACTTGGACTCAGATGTATCTACAATCAGGATCTGAACTAGAAGAGCCAACAGAGGCCTCTTTGAACAGCTCCAGCCCTACAGACAGCCTGTACTTTGCTGGGAGATGGAAAAGTGTAAGGCAAACAAGAGTCAGTCTCTGCAGCATAATCAATAACAAAATCTAAAAGTAATGTGTCACATCCCACTGAACTTTTCTTCACAATAGGATCATTTTGTGGATTTCCTGAACCAGCCCCTGCACAATCATGCAAATATCCAAGGCCATTGGTCACTATATGCTTTTGAATTTGGTGTCTCCAGCATGTACCCAGGAAAATCGCAGACTGGAAATGAGCTGAGTAGCTCGCTTTCATTCTCAGTTTTCTGAGAATTTCTTCACAAAATAATGTCATGGTCTTGTCCCCCAAGGCCCAGGAACTGCCAAGGCTTGCTGCATGCCTGTTCTCCTGGGCTTTATAAAAAATAGACCTAGCAGCACTTTTTAAATTCACAGCCCACTGTGAGGAAAACATTCCCTCCATCCCATGCTTTGCAGAGTGGCTGAGCTGCACTCCATGGTTTCTTCAGCTCAGTCACCTCCTTGGTCTGAGAGGGATTTAAAGCTTACTCTCTCCCTCAGATGTACATTTTTCTTGCTGTTTTGGGGAGGAAGCAGCCTTTTTCTCCCCACAGTCACATCTCACCTATGTATTCAGGCTTTGTGATGTTCTCCTGAGAGAGAAACACAGCTAAAAATTGGTCATTGTTAGAAAAGCACAAAATAGATTTACAGCTGGTGGGTAGGTGTTCTTTTGTTTGTTACTTTCTAGCTTGTTTTGCCTTTTTACATCTTATAACCTCTAACTGTATAATTTCTACCTAGATTCATTTCCAAATGTGTAATTTCTTTTGTTATAAACAGTATGAGATAACCATGATACACACAACTACATGACCCATGGCTAGCAAGGACCTGCCCATCATGCTCCACACATCAGGAATTCATGATATGATAGGAATGAGCATAAGAGCAAGTGGCCAGAGTCTCAGATTTCACTATAGACTGTACTAGCATTGTGGAATGAGCCTATGAAAAAAAAGTTTTAGTCCAGAAAAACCAGAAGAGAAGAAAAGCCACTTTTGTCACATTCTCATAGGGATTTCCAGTATAATCATATTATACCTTCCTTCATTGCCTTTACCGCTTTGTGTCCATCTGTTCTAATCATGTTTTCCCCTTCAAAGTGAAGCCCCCATAATTGCAGACACTGGCCACAGAGTGGAATTGACCATTGCATCCTGTATTCTGGAGAACAGAAACACTGACTTCTTGCAGTTCTCACTGGGAAACTGGTAACAGAGCCTGACCTTGAGATCCTTTTTATGTTCTTGGGTAAAACAATGACAATTTTCAAATCTCAGAAAAAAGGAAAAGGAGAATGAAGGCAGCACAAGTTTTCTCAAAGCACTGTCAGCACTGTCAGCATAAAGACTTCTATCATTACTAAAGTTTAATATTCAGATTATTGCCAGGAGTCTGCAAGAGAACACTTCCTAAAGCAGAGGAAGATAAAATCAAACACTGCTTTGAGTTTAGTCAGTACAGAAAGGTCTGAGCATAAGCCAGAATTCAGAATTTGACAGCATGCAGTAGTCATGCTTGGATCCAGTATTGGTTTTCGAGATAGAAGCAATTATTTTGATATTTTAAAACAACCTCTAAAGAAAGAGTATTTTCATAAGTTACTTTTTCTGGCTCTTCCCAACAAGGTGAATAGAAAATGGCTCCTTTCTTTCTTCTCCTCTTGTCAACAATGGCAAGCTGAGATACCCTGTAAAGCGTCTGTGGGAGCCAGTGCTTTCAGAATAAAGCACAAAACACCCTGAGCCTTGTCAACAAGGTTCTCTGTGTCTGCAGCAATAACAAATCAGTGGTGGAGAAGGGAATAAAAGCCACAAGCCCTGGCTCCCACTACCCTTAACATCAGACAAACTGATTCTCAAACATTAAAGCTGCTTGTGTATGGATGTCATTGTCAAAACTCTTTGGAGTGACGAGATCCCAACAATTCACAAACCTCTGACACTAAGTGGTCTCTCAGAAGAACACAAAGCTGGAGTCAAACTGTCAGACAATCCAAGGTTTACTACCAAACATAAGGTTTGTGTCATTAAAATGTTGAAGTTTTTCAGCAGAAGGAATACCACTGGAGTTGGAAGGTTTACAGAAGTGACCAGCTGTGAAATAGTCAAGGACTCTGACTGATATATTTTTGACAACTAACCTGACAGAAAGGAGCAGCTGATCACTCCCCTCCATCCTCACAACTCAGGAATACTGTACAGGATCATGAGATTTTAAAACCTCTTTTTTAACTCTGAACACCAAGCAGATGAAAATACATTTAAGAAATCACTTTCCTAGCAACTACTAAAGTGTGAGTAAGTGGTTCTGGGTGATCATTGGTAGTAGTTACCAACCTTTCCAGGCATTTTGAATACTGAAATGATTTGTGTGTCTTCAGCTATTGTGCAATTCAGAAACAATTTCAAAAAATAGCAAGAGTCTTCTTTGTTAGGAGATCTAAAAGAATCTAAACACAAAAAATTCTCATTCTTAATATGTAAAGTGGTTAAATTACTGCAAGCTCCACCATTCAAAATTAAGTTTCTAGCCTAGGGATTTAAATAAAGAAGGTGTGTTCTTTATTAAGTCTTAATATACCTTAACTGCATAATTGATGAAATAATTCATTATCAATATTTAATCTTCTGTACCCAGGTGACCAGGCCTAATCAGAACATAAGCAAATTATGCACCAAGAAAAGACAGGAGAAAGAAAATATATTATTTGCTAAAAAAAAAAGAGAAAAGGACAAAAGTTAGCTGCTCCCCAAACTGAAAGCACAGGCACAAATGTTTAGACAGTCATTAATGTCAAAACTGTGTTTTTCCTAGGGTGAAATTCTGCCACTGCTATCCCCAAAGCCAGCCACACCTCTCCCCTGACTGCAGTAGGGCCAGCATTTAATTTCCCAGGGCTTTCAGTGAGAAAGGTTGGCAGATTGTTAAAATTAGCTGTTTCTGGTGTCCATCCTCTCATGATCTCCACAAAAAGTCCTAATCAATTGCACTGTAACTAATTGCAGAAATATCCCACTAAATACAGCTAAATCTTTCCAGATGTATCCATTTAAGAGAAGAATTTAGTAGCTGCTGTAAATTCACCTTTCTTGACATGCCTTCTCTTTTTTGATTTATTTTTAATCTTGCACTTCTCAGTTTTCCAGTGGCTTTCATCCCTTGTTCCATGCTCCTCCCTCTCAGGGAAAATGCAGGGTGACAGTGTAGACTGCATGGCAGCAGGAGGAATGGAAGGTTTATTTCAAAGTTGCTCTGTTCTTTTTTTCTGTGTGTGGCTTTGTTAAGTACATAAGGTATTTCTGAAATCCAGCTAGGAAAAACTAGAAAAGTCTTCCAATTATAATCCTTGATATTTCCCCTGAAGCTAAACCAAAGCCCCTTTGAACTAGAAAAGTGTCTTTCAAAAATGAGAAGGGCAAGACCTGAACTTTTCTACCTGTAGTCTTCTAGTCCAAGATTAGAGTTGTGGGTTGATTTTTTTTCCTCCCTCTTCTCCTCAAGGAAGAAAATGCACTGATTTTTAATACAACTATTTTTAGTTAATCCAGCTTTCTTTTTTATCCTCTGTAGCCTGCACCAGTCATTTGAGCATTATTTAAGTTATATGTCTACATCAAAAGTAAGTTTCCCTGGTGTGTATTTGCTGGCTGTTCAGGGGAGGTAAATAAGATTTTGCAGTGCTTCTTGTCAAAAATCCCATTGTCACAGGCGTGTTTATTGACTGATTTTCCCAAGTATGTAAGTTATGGATTAGCTTTTTCTCACATTGGAAAACAGTTTCCATTAGGAAGTCAGTGCCTTGTAAGGTGCAGAAGGATTTAATGTGTGTGTATTCATCTGGTGCTCTCACAAATGGCTCTGAGGTGGGGTTGTGGGTGATTTCAGGAGGGAGGGAATTCATCATTCCAGCTTAGGGGCTGGCTAATGGGCTTCTTCCAGCCACCCTGGGTGCTGCTCATGAGAAGACAAAAATTGAGACCCTGCGTGTGTTGGTTAGAATAGCTACTCTAATGCAGGTGGTTTAGAAAACTTATGGGTCACATAAACGTGAGTCTTCTAGTGTGAAGTGTCACAGCAAGGTGCAGCAAGGGTTTAATGCACAGAAAGTGAATCATTCCAATTTTTCTAATGGGTTTTCATATCCATATGAAGAAAAACAACTCTGTTTCCTACATCTTTTAAAAGCAGCACACTTTACATAAAAACTATTGCCTTTCTGCTTGATCTATGTTTTTAAACATAATATTATGCCCAGAATCTGAGCCAAAAAGGTAATAAAGATACGGTCTTCTGGGACCAGGACAGCAATGATGCTTCCATTCTCATAACTCATCAACCCTGAGTACAGCTTATCAAATTTATTTGCCTGGAATATTTTACAAGCAAACAAAGGGAAACACGTTCCAGTGAAATAATGTTCAGTATTTTAATCTGATGTCTGCATGAGGACAAGTAACTATGCATTTTCCTTAATTACTTACACTTATTCCTTGTTTTTTTAAAATGTCTCCAGCACATTAGACAAGAATCTTCAAAGCATTATTGGAGTTGTGTCAAAGATCGTGTTACCTGCTTTGTTTGCTCCAGCAAAAGTCCAAAAGCTACAGAGAAGACAAATGACTAGAGTGAGAGGAAAATCTCATGAAAGGAAGTCTCCTGGTACATTAGCAAAGTTAGGAGCAGATAATTCTACAACAGAGTCTCTCAAAGGCCTTAACCAGGGTAAATTCCTTGCTAGATGCAGGAGAAGCTGGATGGTTGTTTGGTTAAAGTACAATTATAAAGCATTACACATTTCAAAGTCTCAGGACTCTCAGAGTTACAAGGCAACCAGAAAAGTCTTCATCTGCTAAGGTGTTTTGGTTTCTTAGCCAGCCCATAATTCTAGCATAAGGACTTTTCACTGATGGAATGCCAGTACACAAGGAATACTACTGGGTGGAAGGTTGTGGACATCAATCATTTAGGCATTGAAGCCCTGAGTGTGACAAAGTTTAGACTCTTGTGGTGGAGCCAACACTTCTGCCCCTCCCAGACACGTTGCAAAGATGCCTACATCCAACCCTGAGGGGAAATCAGGTGGCTCCCAAAGGCTGCTTGTTGGGAAAAGCAAGAAGCTGAAATGTGAGAATTCAAGAGAAGTATTCATTGGCTGAGAGGACACTACCCTACTCAAAGAATCCCTATATTTGTCCCTTTCTGTCCCAAAAGACAGGACTGTAAAGTGGTAGAGGATTTTTAATGAGTTCTCACAGAAGCACAGAAAAAAGGCTCTCTCCTTTGCTCTTGTTGAAAGGAGAGAGCCTTTGGACCACAGTCTAGCACTGCCTTTGCAATGGTTACCCCAGAAGATCTGGGAATGACTCTGTTGGCCTAATCAGCATGGAAAACGCCATCCCTATATTCTTTTTTGGATAAAGGATAAAATAGAGTTACACTGCAGCAGTCAAAGCCTCCTTTCTAGACATGAATATGATGTGGAACAGATCAGACACTTTAAGGTCACTACCCAAGGGAGACAAAAGTCATATTCTGGACTTTACCTACATTGTTTTATTACCTTGGCATTGACAAGCTGGACGATTTCCTCTGCTTATCAAACAGTGCCTCAGAGAGAAGCAAGCCTGGTGACAACTTTCAAGCTGACTATTGTGAGGTGTGCACTTCAGCAGAATTTGTATTGTAGCAAGTACAAATTAAAAATGATGGCAAAAGTTTCATACAGAAAACACACTCACTGTGAAGCAAGAAAAAATATCCCAACTGGTTAGCATTCAGAGCACAGCTCTTTAAGCTGGTATTGATTGATTGATTCATTAGATGGATAGAAGTGCTATTAAGAGGGTGAGGGCTCCTGTTCACAAGGATAGGCACACTCAGCACAGCTTCAGAGCATATCTCGAAAGCAACCATCCAAATTAAAGACATACCATCACAAGTAAATCCAATCACATATGCTCCATACCCTTACAGTTATCACTTCCATACTGTCCCACTAATTTCAGGGACTCTTTTGAGAGAAAAGACTGAATCCCATAGTGTGCCTTGACTTCACAATGTGCCCTGGCTCAATGTTTTGCTCAGACACAGAAGAGAAGAGGCATTTTCAGACCAGGCGTCAAGAGCTTTCAAATTACCGCAGTGCTTGGCCCATCTTTCCTTACTCATTTTAATCAAGGAGCTTCCAATTCAGATAACCCCTGCTGATCACAGCTCAGACTAATATTGTAAGAAAACCAGGAGAATGTTAGAACTTCAATGTAGATAGCTATGCTACTCATATGTGCTAATGTATGCACATCTCCTGAAACAGCCTGAAATTGCTTTGAGTTCATGATTTTTTTGCCAGCCCAGGCAAAGCTTCCACTGACTGTTACCAGGAACATTATTTGACTTGAAAGAGCAAGCGTGAATTTTGTGCATCTGCCCAGCGATGTGAAATCAATTCTGATACTGCCATTGAATGTAACTTATCTGAAAATTACTTTCTTGTGCTGTGGTTTTCCCTGTGAAACCCTGCAATGGTTGAGCTGATAATGCTGGATCTAAAGTCTCATGACTATTATGCAGTATTACTCTCCAGCTGGGAGACTTGGCAAGGCAACGCATTGACATCTTCATGAACTTAGCACTTCACATCAAGGAGAGGATGTGAGCCTGTCAACTTGACACTCATAGTGCAATCTCTTTCAAATTGGCCCTTAGAAATCTTTACAATATGACTGCAAGCTCTTCACAGTCATATAAATAGGATACATTAGACTCAGCTGCCACAAAAAAAGTCAAAGGGTACTAATCATGTCCTTTCCCTCAAATTAATATTGTCACATTTACTTATTTGTACTTGGAAGATGTTAGTGAAATGTCTCTTCCATCTGTTTTGGTGCATGCTTACACCATTAGAAGGAGTCTTTCATTTTATCTTTACTGAAGCTGTCCTTCAATTAACACAGAATTTTTTCTAGCTTGCCAGATATTTTTAAAGTTACAAATGGATGTCACACTAATATCTAATCCTTAAGAAATGCCTTCACCTCGTTAAATTAAATGGAGAACCATCTTAGGTTCATTACAATGGCAGGATTAAGGAAAATGATCGGAGGTATTTAAAAAGTATTTGACAGGGTTTTAAAGATGAACAGAAATTCTGAGCACTTCCTCCTACTAACCTAGTCTGCATAGCTATGAAAGCAATTTAAAAAGTGATTAAAGATAAACCAACAACAAGAATTTGACACTTAAGAACCCACTTAGAGTCTCACAGTCCTTTGTATTGACCTGGTATACTTTACCTGTTAATAAACCACTATTTAGCTTAGGGAGAATAAAGGAAATTTTATGTTGCTCTCATGATCCATTTTGCAGAAAATCTCAGAGAAAATATGGAAGCCTAGGCATCAAGAGGATGTGCCCTACAGGCAAAAACTATCTGCCAGATATTCCCTGCACCATCATCTGTTGATGCCAGGGACATTTAAATTCCAATACTTCACATTGCAAAAGTATTGCACAAGGAGATAAATGCCTTTTGGTATTTTAGGGCTATTCAGATCCTCTCCAATTTTACACTTTCATACCAGCAATGTGAGTCAAATTCCTGTTTGCATAACAGGTATGTTTCCCTCCATGTGAGATGAGTGCACAGCACAGCATACGGACTAACTGCAATTACAAAACTGCACAAGGGCCACTTCTGTGCACAATGCAGCAGCAAAAACCCACAGGATCAAAAATGGTGTGTAATCTTCATGCAAAATACGAACTTTGACAGCATTCCTGGCCACCTGAGACAGTTCCCTAGGGTCTCAGGTGTAAAACAGAAATTTGACATCAAACACCCAGCCATCCTTTCATTTAATTACTTCCTCTCATTTCATTAGCTCTGTACTAGCTGAGCTGCATAAGCAATTCTACAGGTGTGAGAAGGATCTGTAGCCATGGAAATATTTTTTCTCTGAAAGCATACTTGCTCACTTTGTGAAAAATGTATAATCCTTCCTGGCAAAGCAGTGAGGATATTGGATGTTTGAAGTAAGCAGATTGAGCCCTGGGTGTAGCTTTCACATCGCAGCCCACAGTGTGGGACAAAAAAAACCCCAAAAAAACCCAAAAAACTCTTTGGTCCTGAGGGAGTCTGGGAATGGCTCCTGTCTGAAGGCAGCCCTGCCTGACAGGTTTTCCTGGAGCAAAGGGGGTGCATCCTGCTCTTTCTCTGTGCTTGGCAAGCATTGGGAGCCAAGTCTCCATCACTGCTTTTCTGCCTCTTCCCTCTTGGAGGAGCTGACACCTGGAGGCGGATGAAGAGGAATCCCTCATTTCCCTCATCCAAAATTCAAGGAGTAGTGCCTGCAGAATACATGGAAATGGCACCTGCTGTCTTCCTGTGAGGAATAACCCAGTCCTGGGTGTGTGTCACTTAGTTCTGTGAATTTAAGCACAAACTATGAACTACTAGATTTTTAGATTTGAGTCCATTTTTTTCTCCATTTTGCTAATGGAAGAAAAAGCTAGTAAAGCTAGTCCCTATTTCAATTATTTTCAAGAGGCAGCAAAAAACCATGCTATATTTGATAATCTTATTGTTTGTGTTGGTAGATTGGCAGAAGAGCCTACAACATGAGTTACATGGCAATAAAGATGCAGGCTCCCATGAGACCTAGTTCTGCTCTAGAAATTAGAGGGTATAAGCCTCTCCACCAGCAGCCTGGGAAAAAAAAACCCACAGTAATACTTCATCAGAATTTAACCAAAAAAAGCTGTATGTGTCCCATAGACCTTTTTTTTTTCTTACACAAATTGCATTCAACTGCACTTGGCTGCTGATACAGGGAATGGGACATTTCCTGCAGGGAAGCAATGACTCTACAGATCCCAGTTTATCATACAGAGTTCAGACACCCATAAATATTTCTGTTTTGTTTCAGTCACTTCAGGTCTCACACAAAGTCAGTGATGAATTTATAGAATGAGGCATCTGTGACTTGTTAAAGTTTACTTTTACATGGCAGGCAGCACAGACAAAATTAATTCCTGGCTATCACAACTGGATTACAGTAAAGTGCCACGTTAGGTTGAGCTCAGCTAAATTCAAGTGCCCATTGAAAAGAAGCAGTATCTTACATTCAAGAGCAATTGCAAAATCCACAAAGGGACAGTTTTTACAAAATCCAAGGAAGGGACAGTTTATTATTTAAGAAAGCCCTGTAGCAGATCAGGAGTCAAACTGGCATCCTGGCTATTAATTACCCTCCAGGGTGACCAGCAGGGAAAACTGTCAGTATCAAACCACCTACAGCACACATGTCAGTGAGAGAAGAAGGGGTGAATATCTGCCTGCTTACTGCTTCTGCTCAAATACCAATTTGAGAATTGAAGTGAGGACCTGCTGTATTAACAGCCAGTGTCCAGCAGTCAAGGGCTGTCAACAGCCAGCCCTAAACTCAGAGGAGCTATTTTGGACCTGTAGAATGCACTCACACTCTCTGCATTTAGCCATATTTTTTTCCCCGCTCCTTGGAAGTCACTGTGGGAAAGGGATGCTGCACACACAGGTCTTGCCCCAGCAGGGAGTCAAGCTGTGTCCAAGGTGGGTGAATGGATCCCAGTTTACACAATGGAGGGAGCAAACAACATAGTCTGACTTCCACCAAGTCTGTGGCTTGCCCTGGCTCAGAGTCCTGGAGAACACATCCTAAACTGAGTGCTTTCACTTAGATTTGAGTGGGAGGAGGAAGGTCTGTGTCCATCTGAATGGGAACTACACCCTGGTTCATCACAAGCCCTGGGCACTTGGGGTTCCGCCCAAAAAAACCTGTGATTGTGCCAAGAGGCCACAGGCTTGAGCTAGGCAAGGGCTAATCCTTCCTTCTGACAGACAGGAGCCAACCAGGAACAAGGAACAGAAGAGACAGGACATGGGCTGAGATGTGAGCAGCATATTCTTGGGAGCCATTTCGACTTAGTTCCTATAGATCCCAGCAAGCTCACTGGGCTTCTGAGCAGGCTGCTGCTGGTGAGCTGTGATTTCCCCTCTGCTAGGTAAAAGATTGCTCAAGTAAACACAACTACACAGTCAAAAAGGAATGAATATGAGTTAAACATATTACAAATATGTTAGTTTTTAAATCTGCCTGAAAAAACATTCAAGAGGGAACACGCTCTTCCCTTTAGCATAATTTTCTCCCTCTAGCCCTCAAGCCTTTGCCCTGCTGATGGGGGATGCCATCACATGGTGCAATAGAACTCCTCATTTCCCCCACCTATAACTCCTGAGAGGTTGCAGTTCTTCCTGCAAAGTGACATTAAATTTTAAACAGGACTTGCTAAACTCTTGGCAGAAACAAGAAATACTCTTTTGCCCCATGCAGAGATCATGAAAGTAGCAAGGGCTTCTGGCCATTCCAGCACAGCACTGAATGGGCTGCTCTGCATTCTATAACCTGGCAAGCCTGCAGCAGATGCTCCTTTTGGGCAGAGCAAAACCTCTTAGTAGTCTCTATCTTTTTAACTACTGAGTTTGCAATTGACTGAGAAAAATCCCACAGGAGCAACAGTGGGAAAGGGAGAAGTGGTGCAAGACAGAGCTGAATATGATGCCATGGGTGGTACTTTTAAAAACCACTCATGTCTCTGCAAACCACTTATCCTTGAGTCTACATAGTTTCCTCCTCAGCAGAATTTTCCCCTGTATTCTTTATTCTGCTGCATAATATCAAAGTATCTGAATATTGTGATAAGCACTACACACTTAGTACTAATCACGGTGTATTTTATCCCCTTGTTCTTTCTTGAACTTCTCTTAATTTCTCTACTTGTTTCTGATTGGATCAACTGTAATTGTTATATTGATTTAAATTTTTTTCTATCTGCAATTTATCAGCAGTATCTTTTCTATTTGCTCCTGCCTTTGACTGAAGGATCACTCTGAATGAATCAGAATTAGGTCTACTCACAGCTGAGCTGTGGAAACCTGCTGAGACATTATAGCTAAAGCCCTGGATCCCAGAAACTGTCATAAATAAAAACCATTATGACTAGTACCTCATGCCATTTCTGACTGTGAACATATGGCAGCATACTTTGTATGGCCAGGAAAACAATAACTACTTTATGGACCTATCTGAATATTAAAACAAGGAGCTTTTCTCTGATGTTAGGCAAAACCATCAGAGTTCCTAGTAATTGAAGAGTATGATTTCTAAATTCTGCTTCAAACATTCAGTGCCTCTCCCTCCTCTTGCCAGTGAACTGAAAAGGCAGACCCAGTGTGAAGGAGAATTTCTTTTCCATCAGAAAAGCAGGCAACACAGTGAGTGCAGCTCTTGCATGTCTCTACAGGGCTGAATGAAGTGCAGGAATCTTTGTTCCCTCTCTAAGGCAAGTTTATCTCAGGAAAAAAGTCCTCAAACCATGTGCAAAATAAGTGATGCAAGTAAAAGAAGATATTTCTTGGAAGTTTTGGAGATGGGAGAAAGCAGGAAGAAACAAAAAAAGAGGGGGATCAGGAGGGTGGAGAGAATGGGGGTGTCCACAATGAAGCTTTGAGCACAGGAGCGAGATGGACATCTGCCTGCAGCCTTCTGCTGTCCTAGGTAACATCACCTCATAAAATCTTAATTAAAACTCATCAATTCCTATCTTAAAAACAAATTGCAAGAGTCATGTCATCTGTACCATGGGAAAACTCATAATTGCTCTGCCTGTTTTTGCATATGAAAGTACTCTTCTGTCCATGCTGTCTGCTCAAAGAACTATTTTCCTCTCCTCCCTCCTTAGCGTCCCCTCCTCTGGTAAATCTGTAAATATCAGTCATATCCTTTCTCAGCCTTGGTTTTTTCCTGCCTGAAGAAACCACACTTTTGATTTCCTTTCATAAAACAGCTTGCTGTGACTGTTGTGCCCGTCTCACTCATTCCATTTTAAATTAATTTTTGTGGGATTATACAAAGAGATGCACATGGTATTTCAGATACAGCTTTGTACACAGCATGGAAGTCACTACACTAAAGGAAGAATTTAATAACTTATGACCCCAATGAGCTTTTTCATAACTATGTCTGCAGCTGACTAAAACACATGACCTGGCTCCCTTGCTGCTCCCAGCTCAAGCACCAGTTAATGCCTGAAATTCTTGTTCATGGTCCCAAAGTGCATATCTTTGCATTTTGTACTATAGTGTTCCATCATATTTAAATGGTTCCTGATCTCAAGGTCATCTAATTATTTCGATATAATATGGTAATTCACATTTTTATTGTTAATGTGTCCCACATCTGCACCACCAGGAAAAAAAAAACCACATTAATTCTCTCCTACTTTTTTGGTACTGAGGTCATTGATGAAAATTTTAAATCATTATTATGATTATTTATTTATTTCTTGGATTATTATGCCATAATATGATAATTGTACTTTGCTAGACACTCCATAAGAGTTTCCTTTTCAGCATGGCCTCTTGCCAGCTTCTTCTGGGCCATCTTTCACCATCACTTCATAATTTTCCTAAGTTCATCCTAATTTAATTAAATTACTGTAAGTTTATCTAATATTTTCCCATCTGGCACAACACAGACATTTTACAGAAGCTTGGAATATTGCTTACATGTGTACTTTTTTTTTCCCTCCCCCTCAGCTATTCCATGCCCTACAAATGGTGAGGAGTGAGCCAGGGCTGAGTAGCCTGCAATCCTACAGACGTGTTGGAGCTCCACCACCAGGAGGATGCAGCAGCTCAGGGCCAGGAGGCTGAGAAGACCAAAGCAGTTTTTCTCTGGGCAACCAGAGACTCAGGGCATCCACCAGGTTTGAAATTCAGCCTTCTCAGCATCCCACATCACGAGGTTGTGAGGGAAATCTTGCCCTATTCCCTTTTCCCTCACACAGACATCACTGCAAGAAGATGCCTTTGAACATTCCTTCCCTAAAATCCATTTTTCCAGAAAGGACAAGAGATTAAGGAGTTCAGCAGAAACAGGATTTCTCCCCATGCATACATATATATGTGTTTTCAAAGCATCTTTCTTATTTTACACAATAGAAATTCCAGAAACCGTATTCTTTAAAATTATTGGTTCAGCACCAATGCAGTAAAGTCCCAAATGCTACACTGCTCTCAATTCCTTCAGTGCTTGCAGCTTTCTTGCAGCCTCCTAAGAAGTCCAGACTATTGTAGGATCTATTCAAGATGATAAAGTCATGTTAAAAGCCTTTGCAGGCCTTTGTGCTTTTCTTTTTTCTTAAGGAAATGTCAGAGCTAATACTTGCCCTTTGTGCTGTTTTCCTCTGGTATTACACAAATCCTGTGAGATTTTCCCGTTTGACCTGATGACCACATACCTTACCCTTGGCAATAAAAGGCATATCCATGCATGAGTCAGAAACAAAACTGTTGAATGTCTTGGCCTTTCTGTAAATGGTAGTAAATTTGTAAATAGTAGTAAATAGTGTGTAAATTCACGCTCCTTTAGGCTTTTATCAAAATCTGTACTTGGAGAGCAGTGTGGATGTGAAAGGGAAAAATAATGGGCTCAGCACTGCAAGTGCATCAGGAAAAAGCTCTTGTTGTATGCTGCTCATCCAGCGAACTACAGAGTTTGTGAGTGTTGATTTTCATTTGCCAAAACATTTAAGATTTATGGAGTCTTGTTTTACGCTCCTATCACATTCCCACCCAGGACTCAGGCTTACTGATATTCTCTATTGTAGCTAATGTTCTCTTATGTCAGAGCATGACATGAAAAACCTTTAAAAAGATGGCATAAAAAAGAGATTACTTTTTTTGTTCAAGGCAGACTAGCAGGTTTTTTAGAGCCATTTGCAGTTGAGACTTTTGGAGTCTGGTGCCAGTCTCACATTACTTTCACCACTGAGGACATGACTGACACTTTGCAAACATTCCCATATTCCTCTTTTACCCTTCCTGTCAAGGATGACTCAAAATAATACAAAGTACTTGAACACATCCCAGCCATATTTGTTGTGCCTCCAGCAAAATTTGATCCAAACTATGATAGGATGGGTTTTTAATTGCCATGGGTCCAGGGAGTCTGGAAAGTCCTTTCCTCCTCTTTGTTTTATGGACAATGCAGTTTTTAGCATAATATGGGCTCTAATACAAGAAGTAACAGAGAAAGCTGAGATGGTGAACTTAATCTCAACATCAGTGCCTTTTTCATTTCATTCTTTATTAAAAAGGTCAGCTGTAATTAAGGTGCTTACTTATTTAAACACCTATAGATAAGGATGAATGATCTCTCAGAGCAGTGCCATGAACACTGAGATAAGGATAAGCTAGATGTTTTCCAAGCGGCTGGGCCTGATTAAATTTCTTGTAAAATACTTTTGCAGAACTGGCTAACGTGGTCTCAGATTTCCTAGTGATTATCTTTGAGAATTTCTGAAAAATAAGTGGAGACCCAAAAGACTGCAGAGGGATAAAAACAATGCTCCTGTACAGTAAGGTAGGAAAAAAGAATATTACAGATAACACAATTTCAGCTCTTGAAGGAATTGTGAAAAGAAACCAAAACAGTTGAAGAATGTATAGACAATTAAAAGAAAAATAAGAAAGACTAGAAACGACCAATAAGTAGTCACTAGGAACAAATGCTGTAAGACAAATTTAGTTGCTTTCCTTGGCAGGGTAAACAGCTTGCATTTAGAGAGGTGTTGCAATAAATATCAGATATCTTGACTTGAGTAAGGTTTCTGATCTTATCTCCTAGAACATACTCATAAGAAACCTAAGAAACAGAGTGTAAAAGAAATTAGAGAATGGAATCCAAAGCGTCCTGAAAAACATCCAGAGAGCATACATTGCCAGAGGACAATCCCAATCAATGCCTCTCTGTGGAGGGATGCAGTCTCTCTCCATGATTTGTGTCTGACCCAGATGATAAAATATAGGATGTGTGTTAAACTGACAGGTCTGCAAATGTATTAGATAAGAGAAAAAGGCATAGTTTTACATTAATAAAGCCATTACGTAAGGTAATCTTTCCCTTCCCCTTGGGGCTCACAAGGACTGTGTGAGAATAGTGCATTTGGTTTTTGGCCAGCATGCTGCTGGGCAAGTATGGAACACTTGGAGAGAAGTAGAGAGTGACAAAAAGATCCCAGTTTTCTGCAAAAATTTGGGCTAGTTTGATTTAGGGAAAATGCTAAGAGGCAGCATAGAAGAGTGTTCATCTGTGCAAAGAGCACTGTAAAAAGCTCTTACCCATGACAAAGGAAGACAGGAGAAAGCTAATGAACTTCAACTACAGCAAGAGTAGATATTAGGAAAAGCTTTCAACAGTAAAGATACTTAATTATCTATGGAGTTTTTAGAAATTCCATCTCGGAAGATCTTTAGTAACAGATTCAGATAAGTTGTCCATTTAAAACTCCAATTTACCCATAGAGGATAAAAATCACTTTTTCTCTCTTATACGTTCTTGCTCCAGACTCCTTCCCTCAGCATCCATTACATGCCTCATGTGTGCAGCTCCTTTCCCCTGATGAAAGTTCTGCCACACTTCCATAGCTCCTTCCTCCAGCAATTCCCACCAGCATCCTTTCCTGTACCCATCTATTATAATCCCTTCAGCAGATTTTAGGTGTACCACAGTTTTCTTTGTGCTACATTAACCCCCTGTCTTTAGCAGGCCTTTACATGTTCTTTCACCTCCACACAAGCTGTATGTGCTTGACAAGGGATGAACCAGTCCCTGGGACACGTTTCACCAACTAGGACATGCCAAGCAACACCTGGCACCTTTAAAGAGTCAGCAGTCCATCAAAATTTCCCCCCAGGCTGGGTTAAACACCTACTCTGAGCCACAGGGGTGGCTGTGATTGGGTCTGGCTGATAAGGAGGTGGATTGCTTGAATTTCTGACTTCCCCTCACTTTAGTCTGGAAAAGAACTTTAAGATCATCAAGTCCAGCTGCAAATGTAAAATCAACAAGTCCCCCTCTAAACCATGTCCCTCAGTGCCACAGCTGCACAGTGATGTAGCCCTCTCATGCAGCTGAAACTCTGTTCCAGTCGATCCCACTGCATTTCCTTCACCCTCCTCACAGTGATGGCAAGCAGAACAGGTGATGCTGAGGCAGCAGATAAATGAGTTAGAGTTGGATCCCAGAGGGCTCCCTTAAGTCATGGAAAATCATGCTTTGAAAAGCAAACTCCACTGCTACCCATGAAAGGGGCAGCAAAATCTCTTAATTCCACAGCACTGGCTGAAGCTGCTCTGGGTCTGCCCAATGCATGCAGCTCTCCAATGAGCAAAGAGTCAGACCTACTCATGATACTCAAATGCAAGTCATCACATCCTCATTGCTGCAAAGGAAAAGGACAGACCCCATGCTCTTTGTTTATCAAGCAGATTTACTCAGCTAATGCACTTTATGTCCAGGTTTTACTACAGCTAAAACACTATTAGGGGAATATGGGCTTCTGTATTGGATTTCAGTACCAACACTTCCATACAGAATTTTCATTCATTGATTTCAGATGCCTGCACTGAGATTGCCGGGCTTGAATGTTTAGAAGGACTGAATTTTAGTAATTACCTGTTATTTTCAATAAAATGTATCCCAAACATGCCTGAAGCTTCAGTGCCAAGTTGAATACTTCTAATTCATACAAAGTATTTTAAACACGTGTTCTTTCCTGTCAGTACTGCCTCAGTTCCAATACATGCCTCCAGTGGTTGTAATTTTACAGGTACAAGGCATATGCTGAAAAATCCTGTGAACGTTTCACTAAACATTGCACATTTTAATTAAATAAAACGTGGTTGCCGGTCAGTTTAATTTATTTTTTAAAGAAACAAATAAGACTTATTTGAGCCTCAAAATTTCAGGCACAGGTCTTGAACTTATCATCATCTATTTGAGAAGTTGTACTTTTTGCCTATGGCATACTTCATTTTGACATGTCCATCATTTTTTAAATGGATGTGTGCTGCTATCCAAAATCCATTACTTGTGCTATGAATTGAATAACGCTCTATTATTTACTTCTGGCATAGTATAATCAGACACATGCATCTTTGTTGGCTTTGTTGCTGCCTTTCACTTCCCAATGAAGGAGCCTGAATACATTTACTTAACATTTTAATGAATTGGTAACAGTAATGGGTGCTTAGAGTATAGATTGCTTTTGTAAAGTGCTACTGTATTGAGAAGTGCCTTGAAGTGTTGGCCAACGTTTACCAAGCAGTTAAGAAAGCATGATTTATTTTGGACTAGTTTTATTAGGCAGTTATTGATAGCTATATAATGAATGATCTGTATGCAAGGAAAAGCATTCGATTGCTTCTTTCAAACCATTCTTGACATGCAGCGTAGCCAAAATAAACAACCTCCTTTCAGAGACTGCTTAAATCACAGAAGAAATCCCTACCAGCACTCAATGAAGGTTCTTTTTTTCTCCTCTAAAGGCAATTATTGTTCAGACATATTAAAAAATTCTGGGCATTTTTCACTCAAATGTCCATGACTCAAAATTATTCTGCACATGTTGTGAAGGGGGTAACATATCTTCCTCTTTCTTCTTTTCTCATGAGTGTAGCACACTGTAGCAAGATAAAACCTACACAAACACACTCTCTTCATTCAAAGAATGCAGCGGTTCAAGCTGCAATGAATCTACATTTTTGTTTCTAGCAGTGGTAATCCTCCATCCCATGTTTCCACACTATTGAAAGCCAAAGTAAAACCATATTTGAGACTGAATGTTGATTACAAGCTAACTAGAAAGCAATTTTAGCCTTAACAAATGCAAAAAAAAAAAAAAGAAATAGAGAAAAAAAAAGAAAAATAAGCCTATGGCATCTAACTACCTGCTCTCACCCCAGTAGCTGCTGTCACCAACTAGAAAATTATTAATCACGGATTTATTCAAATTCATATTTTGAACAACATCTAAGCATGTTTGTGAAATGCATCACCAAGAAGCCATCTGTGCATTTTCAATGATACCATTTATATTTCATAAAACCAAGCAGCTGTTTTGCTGTGATTTTTCTGAGCCTTTAAAATTGGCTTTCATGACCGCAAAGCCGCTGAGGTTATAGAACATAAACCACAAGGCATCTATTTCTAAGTGTGCCTGGAAGGGTGATGATGAGAAAAACTTACAAGATGCAGAGAGAAATTCTTAGTGCTTTACAATCTCTATTAGAATGAAAAGTAATTGTCAGGATTATTTTGACCCTCCAGCCTAATTGCCCAAATTCTCTTCTTTTATTAGACAGAGTTTGAGACTAAAGGTGGGAATGCAAACCTGAACTCCTGATAAGGAAAACAGTCAGACAATATGTTAAAAGCAATTATTGTGTCTAATTCCACCAGAGTGAAAAGCTTAAGTTAATGCTGAGCCTGTATAATATGGGTTAATAATTGGAAGAAGGAGCATTTTATCAGCAGAGTAATGCATTTCTAAGCACAGATGAGTTACATTTACTGGAGAGCAGCTAATATTTATGTTGGAGGCAGAAAGTGAGTGAGTCACTGTTCTTTATCTGACAATTTGTTCACTGCTTCTGCCTGAACCAAAATAGTCGTGCTGATTGAAATGGTAACACTTACCTCAGTACAGGCAAGTATAACATACACTAAATTAAAGACTATATTCAGTGATTAGCTACTTTTTACCTAAATACATTCCCATTTGTTACAGAAAAGAATCTCTCCAGTATTTTTATTGTTGTTGCTTCACAGGACACCATAGGGATGCAGCTTTTTAGAGATTAGATATAGATAGGAAGATTAGGAGGAATAAAGAGGAATTGCATCTTCTGGTAAAATCACAAAGGCACAGAATAACTCCTGTTGGAAGAGAGCTGGAACACATTTAGCCGAAATTCTTGCTCAAAGCAGGATCAGCTCTGAATTCTGAACAGGTTGCTCTGGGCTTTGACCAATCAGAGCTTGAAAGCCTCCAAGGATGGCATCACTGTGACCTCTCCGTGAAGCCTCTTGCAGATTTTTTGTCCATATTTACAGGGAAAATGATCCTGCCCTAACCATGTTGGCCACATCCCCTAAACTTTCTCCAGTTCACTAATGCTTGGCAGGCCCCAGTTTGGGTGCAGTACTCTAGATAGAGTCTACAAAGTGGTATTTCCAAACTCTTTCTCCATCAAATGGTCAAAAGTATCTTTTGGCTACTGATTCTACAGCAAAAGTTCCATTGACTTGAACGAGGGAAAATTTCACTCTGCCCTTTTATAATTTTGGGCCTAATCCCAGTGTCACCATGATGTTTTCTGAAACATCCTCTTTGCCCAGGATTTTCTCCTGGGAAGCTGAGAAGCCTCAGAGAGGAATGAAAACAATAATTATCTGATTGCTGCTCCTGTGTTTGCTGCTTTTGAATGTGGTCTGGACATTGTTTACCAACAGGTGACTGTTTGAATTGTTCCATGTGAATTGTTTTTTCTTAATGGCCAATCATGGCCAGTGGTGTTGGACTTTCTGAGTCAGTCAAAGGTTTTTATTATTCATTCTTGTTAAGCTTTCTGATATATCCTTTCTCTTTCTTTAGTATAGTTTCAGTATAGCACTCTTTAATATATCATAAAACAATATCATAAAATAATAAATCAGCCTTCTGAGAACATGGAGTCAAATTCTCATCTCTCACCTCGTCCTGGGGACCTCACAAACACCACATCCTAGCTGGATTAGACTGTGCCAGGTGTATGTGGAGGTTATGCCCTCCCCAAAAAAAAGCTGAGGCAGAGCCAGCTCAGCTGAAAATAGGCAAGCAGGTTAGAGCTCCCCAGGGCATGGCTCAGGGAACTTTGCCACCAGTTCCAGCACTCTCACTGCAATCACAATTTGGCAAGGTATATAACTAACCCTGAAGTGAGAGAATGCTCACCTGAGACCTTTTAAAAGTACTTTGTCATTTCCTTAGTTTCATACAATGCCGAGAATGGGAGCAATACCCAGGGGCTGTACAATAACACTTAAACAATCAGGTTTATTATCTGCTTGTCTTAATTAAATGCCGCTATTTTTTTCCCCAGAGGAAGAAATTCTTTCTTACATTAAACAATTCAGTTTGAAGTAAATGGGCCTCTAAAAGATATATTGTTTACTCTGATTTGATTTACTCTGCACAGAAGATTCCTGTTCATGACTATTAATGTGACTTAGCCCAATCAGATACGTTTCATTTGTGTCCTACTTCAAATCTTTAGTTTCTCCCATATGTCAAAAATGTTGGGGCTGCTGAATTATAAAGCCTTGTTGCTATGGCAATTAGCTCCATTACCTAGGTGACAGTGCTGGCATAATGTCACCACTAAAGCAATAAAAATCCTGAAATATTTTTAGTGTCTATTGCAGATGAACCACCAGAAAAACAACCACTTATCAATGAGCCAAAATATCCATAGGTAATGGGAAGGAAAGTGAAGCTTGACCACTGTCTGTGCTACCTGGAGAAGTGCAGGTAGACAGCAGACTGGACAAGTGGATCTCCTACATGCAGTAATACTACAAGAGAATGACAAGGAATAACAAAGAAAATCCCACAGGGAATAATAACAAAAGGAAAAAAAAAAAACAAACTTCCTTGTTTGTGCAACTGCTGAATGAACTACGCCTCTCTACTCCCACCACATTGCCCTCTCCTAATTCTCTGGGGTAATAGGAAGGCATGTGCTGTAGCTGCATGAATTTGCGTATTTTAAGCCTTTGTATTATTTATTATACAATATTTAGTCACACTTTGAAATCCCATTTGGGGTTAAAGTCTCATTGTATTGGGAACTGTACAAATAAAAGCAGTGCTCGATAGCCTCTGCCCTCCCAGAGCTGACAGGCTTGCAGAAGGGTTCAGGTGATGGTGAGGCAAAAAGCAGCTACTGCCACTTTCCTGCTTATCTACAATTTATGAAAGCTTTTATCTTCTAGCCTCTAGTCACACCAATTCATACAGCCCACGGTACAAGTGAAGCCCACAGGTAGCAAATTTGGCAGTGATTAAAAGGACAATGATGGCAACATCTGTTATGTTTTGGGTTTTTTCTCCTCTCTCAGCTTTGCCTCAGGTTTCTGGGGCATGCTGAAGTGTGCTGGTATTGGCTGCACAGTCAGCATCCAATTGCACCTGCTTTGACCAGGGAATCTGCATAAAACGTGACAGGATTTTAATCTGAGAAAGAAGTAGGAGAAAAAGTCCATGTTGTGAAAACCTGCCAGGAAATCAGTCTTTAGGGGAACACCCATAGCCACATTAAAACAGATGAAGGATTTCATCAATCTTTAAGCATTCAGACAGAACAACAAAAATGTTATTTACGCTATCACATACACAAGGTTCTTCTCCTCCCTGCCAAGATAGTGTGTAAGCAAGTAAACACACCTGAGCAAAGAATATGCATCAAATAACAATGGGAAGAATTCTCTTCACTTTTGCTGCTCCCAAAATGAATCAATTTTTAGTTTATTTATTATTTAGAATTATGAGGCTATGCTTAGAGCAAGTAGTCCTTGATCCATAAATCATTGCCATACCATTAATTATCAACACTCACTTCTTGCTGACTTGGTTAGTCATATAAATCACCCTGAGCAGGCAAATGATACTTGCTAAACATTACATTTGTTCTTTTTGTGCCACTTTCCCCACTTGCTCCTCTGCTGGACTTTGTCAGAAACACTGCATCCCACTTGCACGTCAGCAGCCTCTCTTTGTTTATCCCTTCTCCTCACGTATTCATTGGTACAAATCATATTTGCAGCAAACTTCTGAACTTGCCTAGTTCAGGATACAGCTCATGGTCTCTGCCTGAGCAGCTGCCATTGAGAAGCTGAAAAAACCCATAATAATAATGCCATTTTGGAAGGAAACAAAAAGGAAGGAGCTTCTCTGATGAAGATGCAGGCTGACTTCACAGCTGTAGGGTCTGTACTGCCTGTACTCCAAACTGTCAACAAACCACCAGGAGAGTCCTGCATGTGCGCTCACTTCTGACATGGTCAAAGGTCACATCAGTAATTTCTCTTCTCAGGGATTAATATTTCATATTGGTCCTCTGCTGGGAGATTCAAGTAAATTAGCACTGATGATGTGCCCTTTACTTGCTGGTCTGTGGGCTTCATTAAGGCTGGAGAAGAGCACTGTTTACTACAGAAGCCACAGCAAACATCTCTTTTACAATCCTGCCCATGCATTATTTCTTGCATTTGATCCCACAGTGACACTCTGCTCTCTGAACATTCATTTCCCTCATATTTTTTTCCCCTGACAATGAACACAGATGAAAGCATCAGAAACCCACAAGGCTGTGGATCCAGGTCTGCAGTTTTGCAGCACAGTTCGAGAGGTGAGACAGGTCACACACAAGGCCAACCCTCTGCATATGTTGGGAGCTTACAGAGATTTGGCTTTCTATGAACTACTGAGGAATAAAATAGGCATTGTCATTTGCAGCTGAGAAAAGGGGAATATTAAAGCTCATTTATGAACAGTCACAATACCCAGCTTGGATCTTAGCAAATATAATAGAAGTTTGCATCATCTACCTGCTCAGTTGACAATTTTCTTACAAACACCCTCCAAATGCTCTACTGCATTTTGGGCACATTACTGTTTGTACAGGAAGAGACAAAGTTCTTATTCTTGTGCCCCAAGATGTGTGCCCTGTATCTTTTGATTAATTCTGTTTAAAATCCCTGTTTTGGACTTATGACAGCCTTCACCAGATTGCATACTGCCAGACAGAGCCAAATGCCCAAGCTGGACTTTTATACAATACATAGAGAAGGACTTTGGCTTCCTTATCTAGATCTTTCTTCTGTTCCAAGAAGCATCTTTGGCCTGGGTGCTTTATTATGGCACTCAGTTCCAAGAGTGCAACCCTGAGACAAATATTGAATGACTGCATCCATGGCAAATAAAGTGAAGGTCTCAGCAGGTGCCAACAATAAAAAACCAAACCACCAAACCTTTTGCACTTCACAGGAAAGCACACAGAAACATTGAGTAGGAACTACTAAACCAAGAATAAGGGATGAGGTGCATCCAAGACATCCCAGATTACAACCTTTGTCCCTATTCCAGTGCTTGGTCCCAAGAGAGCTGAGCAGCCTTCTCTGCCAGCATCTCCAGTCAAACAAGTACCTGTGCGCTCTATGAGTCACAAGCTTTCAGATGAAAATGCTCACACTACACCTAAGGATCATTTAGCAAATGAATAACACTCAGCTACTTCAGGTGCAACCCACAGGAGCATGTTATGTTGTGCAGCAGTTTACTTTATGAGCTGAAAATTACAACTGATAATACCGTCTAGCTCCTGTCATGAGAAAGACGTTGAAATTGCTGACCTTCCAGAGAAGATAATCTCAATTCATTCAAAACGGTAACATGCCATAAAAAACAACGTGCACCAGTAGTGCCTGTGTTACAGAAATAAGTAAAACCAGTTCTGTACTCTGTAATTTATACATAATAGCCATAATACGCCATCTAGACAAAAATTCAGCCTGAACGTGCAAAACTGGGAGCCAAGATATTGCCTTGTAGTGGGGTAAAGGCATTTCTCAATACAAAGTTTTAAAAACATTACTCACTTGTTTTCAGCAATAAGATGAGGCAATCTTTTAGCTTGTCCTTAGAGACATCATAATTTGAGCTCAACAGTTCTCATTTTAACACAGGTACCAGCTACCAGAAGATATGAGCTACAATCTTATAGGCTTGCTTTATTTATTTTAAACTCATGTGAATGTTGGACAGAGAGACCCTGGGAAACGTGGTCGTATAAATTTCTTATCAGTTATTCCTCATGTTCAAAGATGCCCAATTAACTAATTCCCACTTCCTTTGATGAGAGGGTCTCAGAAACTGGGACAGTGCAAACAGTATGTCATCTAGTGTCAATGGAGAGAAAATGTCAAATGTTT
Organism: Molothrus ater; assembly: GCF_012460135.2. Lineage (NCBI taxonomy): Eukaryota > Metazoa > Chordata > Aves > Passeriformes > Icteridae > Molothrus > Molothrus ater. Next base: position 11,817,118 of record NC_050480.2, on the reverse strand, counting down.
GCAATACCAACAGAAACTTCTTTAAACCCACACTTGGCCTTACCCTCAGCAATCAGTACTACTGTCAGCTGTATCAGTGCTCAAGGCTCTTCAGAAAACTGCAGCTTGGGCTACTAAGGACATGCACACACAAACACAAGCCCATTACTCTAAAAAGCACATTCCTGCCAATAGCACTTACATTTTCAGTTATTGCTTTTTAATTTCTTAGTTGAAGAAAAGGATTTTTCTTTAGTTAGTAGTCCTACAGGTCAGTTTATGGCAAGCAGCTAGAAACACACAGATGTCTTATTTAAGGTACAAACTAAATCTCACAAAATTCCCATTTTCAATGGAGAGAGTTAGGATTAAATATTTCTGTTGATAATTGCCCAATTCACAGTAAGTGGTCAGCTCTGCAGTGACCATATTTTTGGTCTGTGCAAGTTGCTTTGCTAAGGACTAATCTGGGAAGAAAAAACGCAGAATGGGATATAACAGGAAAAATCCTCTTTTCCCTTCCCTATGTTGCTGTCCAGCAATGTGCTTGTAGAAGAAGGGCTACTTTTAAAGGGAAGTAAAGGGCTTCCTTGTCTGCTTGTTAAAGGAAAAAAAAATAATAACAGCCATCTCTCCCTCCCTCCCTTTCTTCCTCTCTTTTTTCATTTATAGCCCTCCTGCATGGTACAAATTGTATATTTGCTTGTGCTTCCCCACTGCCACATTGTTGCACCAATTATAAAGGGGTGAAAAGAAGAGGTTGTTTTTTCTATTCTAGCCATAATCTTCCACAAATCTCAACTCTTTCTGCTACAAAGATCTGCCTTGTTTTCCAAGCACTTCACTCAATACTGTCTGTATACCTCCAAGGACAAAAATGTTTTTACTCAAAAGTGGCCTTGTATGGCTCTCAAGTTGCTGAGAGATTTTGGCTACACAGGAGATTAGTTTTCTTGCTGAGGAATATCCTATTAGGACAGCCATATTATTCCTGTCTTTTTAGAAAGTAGACAAGCAAGAGGCAAGGAATAGATTACCAACTTAAAGACAATGAAACATTCAATGTATTGATAGGGATCTCTAGAAGAGAGCACTGCTGTGCACTGCTCACAAGTGTTCTCACTGATCCTCTCACCTACACCACCTGCAAGGGTTTTTAGTAACTTAAGACTCAACCTCAACAACAGATGATATTTAAAAAAATATTTCTGACAACAGCCTGCCTCTCACCAACATCTTTTCACAGTACAAGCAGCCTAAGTGACTTGAAGTACAGCCACTGAATTTTGTTTTGGGCATACTGAATTTTCACGAAACTCTATCCAAGAACACCAGAACTGGCAGGAAGAAGCAGGAACTCAAATCCATGCTTGTTTTGGAGAGGGTCTTTGAGTTCTGGATGTAGCTCTGGGCTTTCTGCACATGCACAACTCATGCAGGGAAATATTTGACTTTCTTCTGGGAAAAAGGCAACCATTCTGCTGGTGTTACAAAACAAAAATGGGAAGCCTGACCAGTATTTGGGATTGATCTTAAAAGAGGAGTAACACTTGGGTTTAGCTCACCAGTGTCCAGAAAGGCTGTTCTGTGGAGCAGCTGGAGGATTCCATCCCACAGAAAAGCTCGAAATCTGTGAAAGGAAATAGACCAGGAAGAAGATTGTGCTGACTGGAATATAAAAAAGCATGAAGGCCAACAAAACAAGACAAATGTCATCTGAAAAGACAAGTCTATTATTTTAATGTCATGTTCACCCTCATTTTGAGGAGTGGAAAATTAGTGGTCAGAGCTTGTTTATCAGTAAGAATCAGAATATTGGTGGCACTCCAAGTCCAAATGTTTTAGCTACCTTTTTTTGCTCAGTGCAAAGTTTTTCAATGGGCATTTTTGAGCACTCATTTTTCTATCTCCTGCCAGTCTGGAATACTTAAAGTATAAAAGGAGGGGAAAAAAAAAAAGGTATGATTGAGAAAGTCTTGGTATGTTTTGCTGGAATAACTGAGCCTTGCTTATCAACTGATGCTCAGATGTCCAAGCACTTGATGGCTTATCAATACATTAAAAATACCTCAACAGCAGTTCTTTTGTTACAGTATGGATGCATAACATCTCTTGCTTCTCCAGAAACACCCTGCTTAAGTTGTCTGACTGATCTTTAAGCACTCACAAAGAAAAAAAGTCCACTAATGCAATTTCACTCTCACTGTTTTCAGAGCTATTGAGCTGTAAACCCTGCATGTGAGGCAACTGATGTGTAAACACCTCATCTGAAAACCTATTTTTAAGGAAAATATTTCAGGAGGTAAATTTAGTTAAAATGTATGTAATTAGAACATGAAAGGGCAACTTATTTCATGGAGAACATGAGATGCTTGATACAATACTGGTATATGGTAAACTCAATTACTTTTCTGTATTTGGTCTTCACAGATGTAAAAACCTATACAGATATGTTGTATACAATATTGTATATACTTCATGAGAAAATTTCTCCTTAAATTATACTGTGAATTACTCAGCTCCCTCTGCATGAGATAAAAAAAAAAGAAAACCAATCCCTGAATACCAAGGGTTTTTTGCATAATTGTGAAGTCCACAAGAATTACTGTTACATTTATATAACTTGGATCCACTGTGATTTTTGAATGCAATTGAAATAATTCATTGTTCACTTGCAATGTCAATACTTTGCTGTTCTGCACAAGAAGTTATGAGCTACCACAAAGTTCTGAAATCCACTCAGCACGCATTTTCAGCAACATAAAGTGGTTTTCCTTGCCATTTATTTTTATTTCAGTTAGTCTGTAAAATTCAATATGCTTGATATTAAAGAGGAAGATGGATAAAACAGTTGATTCACTGCATTTGCCACTGGCATAGTGGAAATTACAGAAAAAACTTTGCATCAGCATTCTTTGATGTATTAGCTGATCATCAGTATTCAATTATTTTAAAGAGGATTTGTGAATTGTAAGCTAGTAGTAGTAAAAAAATGACAAAATAGTAAAAAAAAGGCTTTAGAGAGGATAAAATTAAAAGAGAAAAAGCGAACCTAGTCTGAGCTAACAGCTGGAAAAATCCTGCACACAGAATATCTGGATTAGTCAGTGACACAACTTGCTTTACATAATCTGGTTATCTAAATATTTGACAGCATTCAGTCTTGAGTAAATATTCTAGAATTTAAAAATACATTCAACAAGAAAGAAAACATCCTAAGAAAGTGATCATTCAGGACATTGTCAATATTAACAGAGACAGCACTGGGCTGGTCATCAGCCACAAAGTCTTTACCAGTCAGTGTGAAACCAGAGAGATTTGTCTTATTCCACCCAAAACCATGTCTGCAGTGATGTACTGATAACCTTCAGCTGCACCTTACCTCAGACACACTGTGCTCTCCAAAGCACTTCTCAGTTTCCATAAGCTGCCCAAATAACACACAAGGAACACAATAAAGCCAGGCTGGAATGCCCCTGCTTCCCCAGACTGATTCAATTTATCTGCTTTGCCAGATTTTCTCCTTCCTAAATCCCTGCTCCCCCCTGCCAAATGCTGGTGAATTTCCTACAAACTCTCTACCTTTAATAAATTAAGCAACATGTCATGGGATATGTTATCATTACTATGCACAGAAAGGAGGGGGTTGTAGAAACTCTAGGAAGGATATACAAACTAGTTACATTCAGAAAAGAAAGATGCATAAGGAAAGGACTATGACAATACTACTCAGGGGAGTTCCTTCATTGGGTGCTTGCTCCATTTGTATTTAGCAGTTCCATGAATGTGCCCAATTTCCCTGGAACACTCTTTTATCTGTCCAAATTCTATAATACCAGGAGGAGGAAGAGTGTTACAAACTTAATTCCTTATGAAAAAATGCAGAAATGTTTAAAATAGGGCCATAATCCTATTTTTTTCTCTCACATTTTTCTTTAGCATAAATGCTTTCTAAAGCAGAATTATTAAATAATGAAAAAAGAAAACAATGAAGAATGGTTATCTTCTTTAGGGTTTTAAGAGCTATACTTAGAGGGGAAAAGAGTTTTTGACATTCTTTTTAGGAGGTGGGGTGGTTTTGGTGTTTTTTACTGTGTTAAACGTCCCAAGAAACTATAGAGGAAGTGATGAGTTAAAAAAACCCAAATCAACAACAACAACAACAAAAAATTAGTCAGAATTATCAAATCAGGTAGTAAATGTTAATTTAATATTAATTTAATTTAATATAGTTAATTTAATATAGTTAAATTACTGTTAAAAATTTGGAATGGCCAGATAAAATTAATCAATCTTCTATCAGAGTTCACCTTCTTTTCCCCCCCTTTACTACTCCAGCTGCAGGCTCTCCAGCCGGTTTGAGACATAATTTCCCTAAATAATTGTTCTTTCTCCCACTCACGCTGCTCCTCAGGTCTTGCTTTGCAGTGTGAAACATGGAAAGCATTTTTACTCTCCTACTAAGAGTTCTCCATTTCCACAAGCTTAGCTTTTCTTTTCTTTCCTTTTCCATCATGAATGCCTGAGTGTTTTTAACGAACGCTCCTAATGAGCTTCACGCAATACTCCAACACCGCAGGTTGGAAAAGCTTCTCCTGACACATCCTCCAGTCACATTTGTCATTTTTGCACTCAGTTCAGTGTTATTAGGGCATGGCAATCCTGTGGCCACCCAAAGGACTGGTAACTGGTGCACCTGAGCTGCGTTCCAAGCAGCACAGACACGCGTTTAACTCGATCACTGCACAAACTGCAGAGCAGGAGGCTCCTTCTCTCCTGCAGCAAGGTATCACTGCCTGATGACTGGCAGCAGAACAATACCCAGCACAAGCAGCTTCCAAGTGAAGTTACTAATTAGTGCAGATGTTGTGAAGGTAAGAAGCCATCAGAACTTGGCAGGGATAACTTTGTCATTAAGTTATTCATCTCTGAGTGACAAAATGATTTGTAGATGACTGTGCTGCGTTCTCTGCCTTTCCTTCTCACGCTCCAGCTCTAGGAACAGGAGTGTAATTTGGGATATTTTCCCTCTCAACTGTGTTTCTTTCTGGTTGCCTGTCATCTTCCAGCAAGGATGGGAGTAAGAGGTTTGGATGTCACCTCTGTTCAAACATTGTGAAATGCAGCAGAAATGGAGCTCTTAATGACAGAGATAGAGCGCAGAGCAAGGAGATGTGAAAACACAGCTCAGCTGGAAGTCTGGAGCTATCTTAAGGAGACAAGTCATCAAGAGTGGAGCAGAACCTTATCCTAACCTTATTCTCTTAATAAAGCCCAGTGACATGGCATAAGGCATTTTCAAGTCCTAATCTTTCAGTTTGGCTTGGTTGGGGGTGGCAGAGGCAGGCTGCATAGAAGACAACAGAGCAGTCACAGATCAATGTCACAAAACTTTCGAAATGAAAACCTCCCCTGAACTGGGTGAAAATATTTCAGGAAAATGTGGAGGCAAGCACAGGAAAGTGTTCTCCAAATGGAGTCTTCTCACACCTGGAATTCAAGGATCTCCAATGCATGCAGACACAAGCCACCGCTCCTGCTTCAAAATGAGCTGCAAATATCTCTGAGACAGCCACCATCCCTTCTGATGTGAGCATCGTGCTTGTCATTAAACTCTGCTGCCAAAACTTCTGGGCTGACTGATGAGCACAGCTACGCTGGCACTGTGCACACACTGGCACAAGACACAGCATCTCATGTGCAGGGGAGGAAATGTTACAGTCCTGAGAAAAAGGTTATTCAGGACAACGAGAGCCAGAGGACACAGCTATGAACTACTCATACCACGACTGAAAGGGACAAATAAAGTGTTGGTGATGTCAATATTCCAAAATTACTATTTAAAAAAAACCCAGTTTTTCCTCAATGTGAAATTAAAGGGACACACCAAGCAATACTCTGCTCATACAATTATGCAATGTGCAGAGTGAGGGATGTTTACATCCACAGCACCCCTTCCTAGGGCCAGTTTCCACCAACACACGTGCACAGCTTCACTGCTCTCACGCTCTCATTAACCCGAATGGCCATTCCTGCTCCCTTGGTGGCCATGATTAATTAGCCTGCTTTGAAAAGCAAGCTGCTCTGTGCCAGAAAACTCTGAAGCTGTGCACTAAACACACAGGGACACAGCTAGGCCCCCAGTCTTCAGCTGGATCAGGATTTCTCAGAGGCTCTGACAGCTATTTTGCCATATCCGTGTGACAGTGTGGGTCCACGTGCCAGCACAGACCTGGCTGCTGCCACTGCACAACCACTGTTTCCTTCTGTACAGAAAAACAGAAAAAGGGCTTCCACCATTATGCTATGCCTCATCCAGCTACACAGACCCTGGAGATAAACATAGGCATCAACATCAGCAGCCTGATTTTTAGATGTGTTAAAAATGTGCAGCTCTCAGAGTTACTATACAGAAAAGGCAGACTTCTTTCTTGGTACCTAGCACCTAAGTATCTAAATATGGATTTTTTTATTAATTACCTGTCAAAACCCCATGGATTTGCAATATTATTCATCCAGCTACATTGTAAGAGATCTCTTTCATATCTTTTAAATGCAGATCTAGGCTCAGGTGCATATGTTGATCCCTAAAGAGCCATTTCTGTATCAGATGATTCACTTTCTGCATATGATAAGGTACAATAAAAGCAGTCACCAATAAACCATACCCCCTCACATTTTGCCTTGTGTAATTGCTACATTTAAGAGCTTTGCACATGAAAAGCTACTGGTAACTTTTTTCCACCCAGGTGCAGTCTCTGTTGTTCTGCAGGTGCATGTAAAGATTAGCAAAACATTGCTTGTTTTAGGTTTGCTTGGATTCAAATACCACAGAGGATCCCTTCTTCCTGTCCTAATTGATGGTGTGGGACTTTAGACAGAGGAAGAAAAAAACCCTCTGTGGTCTGTGTATAGCAGGCACAAAAAAAAAATAATTGGCAACGAGCTTAACTGGAGGCTAAAGGTAAACCACAAATGAGTGGAAAATCCAGCGTTGCCCAGAACAGTTATTTTTGTCACTATTGGGATTTTTTTGCCATGACTGTAATCTCTTACAAATAAAGCCATTTACCAGCAACACATCAAAAAGGCATTATCAGAAAAATCAGCCAGGTAGACTACTTCAGCTAGAGAAGTGCATGCAATGCTGCCCTTCTTGAAGGCTCAGATTTATGAGGCAGAGACATTGCTCCAGGTGGTTTGCAAGAATAGGTACAGGAGGTGGAGATTCCAGAGAGGAGGGTGTTGTGGTTAAAGGTTGTAAAGCTGTGTTTACACCGTGCTCCTCAATAGCTGTAAAATTAACTTAGATATTTCAAGAAAGGACAAGCACAAAACTGTCAGCACTGCAGAGACAAGGGCAGAAAAAAAACCCCTTTTTTTTTCCTTCAGTAAAATTTCTGTCAAAATGGAAAATGGGATTTATGTAGAGGTATCAGAAAGTTAAAGTTTCATCTGCAGAGAGTTCAATTTAGAAGCTGACTGTGAGAGATGGGGAGAGGACAAGGCGTAGGAAATTTAACATGCTTCCCAGGCACATGCTGTGACAGTATGATTCTCACCTCCTAAAGCCCGTGAATCAAAGGTATTGAAGATGCAAGCATTTTTCTCCTGGCAGTGGGTGGCCTCATCCCAAAATCCAGCTGCCTTTCTGTATGAGACAGCTGAAATCATCTTCACATAGATGCTAGATTTATGTTATTATGCAGATCATATCAAACATATATGCTCTGCTGAGTTTTCTCGCAGTATAATTGCCTCCTACTCCAAGCTAAGCACATGTCCCATCACAAAAGATCCAAATAGGTCTTTAGGCATGCTCCCCAAAATTAACCAAGCTATAAGGTGATTATAAATAGCTGTTTTCTCTTTCTTTTCACTCTTCCTCACTGACTTTCATCTACTTCAGATTTTTTCAGTGCTGACCTGGAGCTCAGCTCTTTTCAGAAGCAGAAGTGGAATGCTAAGCTGAAAAGATCTCACAAGTACCTACTTGATTATTTGAGAGTCAGGGCCACAGAGTGACCACACAAGCTGCCAACGTGGCTGGGAGCAGCAGTCCATGCAGTCAGACACCTTGTCCTCAACACTGACCAAAACAGGCCCTTTTAGGCAAAATATCCTCACAGACAGTTGTACAAGAGCATGGAGTCTCATAAAAACCTCTCCATTTGAGCCAAGGGGTCCCATGATAAAAGATTTATATCCCTGTCCTTGATGCTTACAGAATCACAGAACTGCTGTATGATCCTAAAGTCCCCTCATTTTCTACTCACCTTCTTCAGTGAAGAGTCCCAGTTATACATACAAGAGGGCTTTCCACAACACTAAATATTCTACTTTTTTCCCTTGGAAGACCCTTATTTCTGCTGCAACCCTTCATCACTGGCCCTTTTTTCCTAGGCCAGATGTGAGCACCAGCTGTGCCTTTACCACACAAGATCTTGCCATCAAAAGGAGAGTTTTTACACCAAAAACCTGGCACACCAGCATTTTTTTTTCAACTAATTTTTTTATCATTCACTTAATAGCACAAAAGAATCTGTGCACTGTCTCCCAGTGCTCATATCCACCTCTCAATGCAGCAGTTCTGCAGCAATTTAGTGGAAAGAGCTTATTATTTAGTGTTAGCTGGTATTAACCACGCTGGCTGTTATGCCATGTTAATCTAAAATGGGTGTGTATGAGTGTGGTATCTCCATCTGCAACTATATGCATGTGATTTAAAGCAGGGTACCCAAATAAGAACTTATGGGGCTAATTGTAGATACTGACTTTGTAAAATGGCAGCATTAAAAAGCTGCCACTCCATTTTGTAGTTAGCACCAGGCTTTTCAGCAACTCTCTAAGTGCAGCTTAGCATTATTTGTTCAAAGATCTTAATCTTTGAATGAGCCCAGCACCTAAATATCCTGATTTAGGCACCAAGGTGTGTGTGAGTGATAGATTCATTTGGGCATCTAGTCCTTGGAAAGAGCAGCTGGAAGCCATGAGAGTTTCATTTAAATGCTGAAGTAGGATCTGAGCTCTTCTGAAAATCAGATATTTAGGGGTAAAATCTATAAGCATTCAGGTCAGTAAGAATTATCATCTCTGTTGGACAGGATACATTTGTTTTACTAGATAAAGCAGCAATCATTTAGCTGTTTTTCTCACAGCAAGAAATGCCATTTTTCATGAATTTATGAAAGTGTGGCCAAATCCTCTATGCTTTATCTTCCCTCTGTATTTGCTATATAAAAGAAACAGGTAAGGTTTGCAATAGGACAGAGAACTAGCTGAAAACCTGCTGTCAAGATTGCAGATTTGAAATAAAACACATATTCTGAAATGTTCTACTAATTCAGCAAGAATAAGTGAAGTCTGAAGACTAAAAATATCAGCCTAAGGAAGACCCTATATAAAGTCTGTGCTATTCTGCTAAACAGTTCCTACTCCACTGATGCTATTAGGGTGGTACTTTAGGCGTTGCTATGAAGATCTGAAGTGTGTTGAGCAGTTTCCTTAGTTAGGGAAACTTATCTGACATCTGTGAATGTGCCATTTATATATTGCACACGTAGCAAGAAAGTACTGATTTATTGGTGTAGCTTGTTCCTGAGTAGAACAGATTTATATATTCAACTCCAATATATCTACTATTTTTGGGAGGGGTAAGAGGGCAGAATTTGTGCAATTGAAGAAAAGTAATATTTGCTCCTTACTGGTTTTGGAAAAAAGCTTCCATTTTTTACAATCTCTGCAAATAACGAAGAGAATTCCCAGCTCAAAATGTCTCATCACATAACTTCTAGCAAAAAAAGCTTGAATCCTACCAAATGTGAGGATCACCATGCTCTGCCCATGCGTAGTACCAGCCAGTCTCACCCTTGCCAAGATCCTGTCTATCCTATTAGGTAACACAGTTTTACTTCTATAGGCTGGTGCATAATCCTGGAGGAACAAAGCTGCCAACGCTCACCGTTTCATGGAGTTTCATGTGCTATTTACTGTTTCCTCTCCAGGCCACAAGCCTGAGAATATTACACACCCACCCACACACACAAACACATCTTTCCTTTTAATTGCATCCACAGCTCTGGAGATTATGGATCCTCCTGGAACTGCAAACTCTGTTCATCCCAAAATACCAAAACCAACCCAAGATGAGGGCAATCTTTGGATCTTTCCTGCCTGGGGTTTTTGGGGTGGGGGGGGGAGAAGACTTCTGATTTGGGAATGTGCCTGGTAAGCCAAGTTTACCCCCTTGCAGCTTATGCAACAGCTCTGACTCACTCACTACAGCCCATCTGCCAGGGTGCATCCTGCTCCTGCCACTTGGAGAGGCTGCAAGGGGCATCCAGGCTTCTGTTACCTGAGGATTCTGAGGCTGGGAGAGAAAAAGGCATCACAGAGGCTGCAAAATTAACCTGGAAGTGGTGTGCACACTCCCAAAGGTGAAGAGGATCCAAAAGCTGCCTAGGAAGGACCAAGTCCTTGCAAAGATGGATCACAAGAAGCCTTTCTGGAGGGTGATCGCTGGAACATCAATTCTGTTTCCTTAACATGTTCACAGGCAGCATCACCTTGGGTGGATTGAGAGCTCCAAAGCTGGAAACACAACTCACTAAAGCCATTTGTGATGATGGGCCAGCTGCAGTGGAAATGTCATTACAGCTGATGTCTTGGCTTGCTTCAACTGGCATTTATGTCCTAGCACAGTAAAATTGGCCTTTATTTTGCATTTATTGAAAAGTGATTTAAAAGACTGACTTTCACATCTTTTTTTTCTCTGTCTGCTGAACATACTTTGGAGCCTTGGTTGGTTTTGCTCTTTCTGTCATTTTTTTAAAAGCCAGAGCCTTAAAAAAGTCAGCAATTTCCATGAGAAGACAAATGTTAACTACTTCAATAAATAAAAATCATGAAAGAAGTGAAATTATTAAACTTTCTCCCCTCTCAGAAGCTAGAGATAATTTCATACCTGTGGGAGGTGCTGACTGCCCAACTGTTTGCTTAAATATATTATTTAAAGTATTCTCAAAAATACTGTTCCCTCATAACATTGAGCATCCCCATTATCCCTAACCATTAAATTGACTTTCATTATGAATGCAGGGCATTCTCACTTGATTCATGACAATAAGAAAAATGGAAAGCAGACAGAAAATCATGAATGATTGTGCAGTGTTTCTGTGAGGTTGAGTATCAAAGTCCAGAAAGACCAAGCTAATCATTCCTTTACTTCTTCCATTGTGGGCCATCCTACTTAGTTACCACGAGAATCAAAGGTTCTTCATTTCTTGATCACCCTTGAAAAATGAACAAGTACCAGCAGCTTCACGGTAAAATTATCAGCCCTCAAGCTCTAAGCTGAGGGAAAAAAAAATGCTCAAAATATAATAAAGAAGGTGGGAATACATCTGCCTTTGTAAACAAAATCACACTGATGACTAAATGGCATTCGTGCTAATACCGCCAGAGGCAAATCTGTGACCTGAGAAAAAACATCAATCTCTTTGTGTTGCTCTAGCCTCATTGGGATTGCTGTATATATTAACATCCAGATTTTTCCCATACATCAGTTGCCACTACTGCTTCATATTTTCTCCCCTGCAAGGTCAAAATGTAGCTCATGGAGTCTTACTATTAAAAATAAAAAAAAAAAAATAAGAAAAGAGAGATTTGTTTCCAGTCAGCTCAAAGTCACCATGAAAGACAGACTGATCTGCACACAGAGCAGCTCGAAAGGAGCTTCAAACAGTAGGAGCAGGAATGCTAATGGAACCATACTGAAAGGTCAACATAGTTCTCAAATCAAATTAAAAAAAGAAAAAGAACCTACTCTATGATTCCTTAGATGTTCATGTCCATGTGAGGAGCACAACTATAACTCAGCAGTGACACATGGAAACCTCAGCAGGCTCCTGTCCCACCTGGCACATCCCAGCCTGGGCTGCTGATGACGGAGGGGTGCAGGGTACCCCAGTAAAACATGGTCTCAGGACGGTGTTTATCCCCTCACCACCCTGCTAATTCAGCCTGCTCCACGTTTATCTGCTGAGCAATTCAGCACTGCCACCCATGAAAAGCTGGAGATAACAATGATCCGCTGTGGATCACACCATGGGAGCAGCTCCCAGAGCCACCCACTCCCATGGGATGCTCTGGAGCAGGGCTACAGGCTGAGCAAATCCTGGGGTGGCTATAGATTATTCTCTGCCCAAAAATGGTGAGACAGTCCCACTCTCACCTGTGCCTGGAAAAAGGGATCCCTCCAATTCCACAAAAAGGTGGAGTTTGTTATTACCAAAGCCATGCAAGTGACACCGAACTGGCTCACAGGTGTTGTAATAAGCAAGGGTTTATCTCTCATATTTCCAATACTATCTTCTTTTGAGCGTAAATTTGCGCGAGATGCAAAGTGGACTCAAAAAAAAAAACCTATCAGGTCTGACAAATCAGTCAAAGGCATCAACTAAGATTGCCTTGAAGCCTTATAGAAAATAACTAAATTTAGGATTTTAACAAGGTCCAAGCAGGATGAGTTTCGATTGCATTCAGATGTGACAGCAAAATTTGAATGCTCATAGCTGTTTGTAAATTTAGGCAAGAGCTATAACTCTCTCTCTCATTTGTCAGTTCAGTTATGTTCCAGTTCTGCTGCTCTACTCAAATGCTTGGCAAGATTATGCTTCTGTGTTTTATTTCCTAATCTGACCATTATGGTAACTAATTTATTTCTATGTAATTTAATTATCTTTAGCTGTTCTGCATCCTTGGTGCTCTCTGACTACTCCATCTCCAGCTATTTAATTTTCACTCTTCTACTGCGTTTGAATGATTGCTCTTTACATAGATTGCTGGCATGGAAATGTTACTTACTTGTAGCATCTGCTGGCAGAGCCATTATTTTATTTCAATACATCATCTGGCCAAGGGGATGGACCTTTGGTCCTCAGGGTTTGTGTTCAGAAGCCATTTTTTTCTTATTGATGTTAACAAGGTTGCTCTGCTCTTTCCCTCTCTTGGTTCCTGCTCCTGCTCCACCAGCAGGTACTATTTGCAAAGCAGAGAGCTTCCTTGATCCTTGCAAGTCTGCCTTTAATTCCTTTATTTCTATTTTAAAATCCTGCCAGGCCACTGCTGGGAGATTCAAGTTGAGGAAGAACCAACTCCCCCCCCCCCTTTTTGTTGTGACTGATCTTAGCACGAGTTTCACAGCTGAACCCTGTGGAATGCAGATTTCACCTCTACCTACAATATAAATTTATTCCACCTTCAAAGTCCTCACAAAGGCTCAGCAGTAACTTCAGCTTCTCTCAGGGCAGCCTTTCCTCAGCTCCTGCCTCCAGCTCCTGGGTGCTCCCCTGCCACAGACATCCCTCTTCCCAATGCATAGCAACTGCAGGATAGAGGCATCATTTCTCTTGTTTAGCATTCTCCCTGTATCATCTTTCTTACAGCTGTTCTGCCACAACAATATTTGTAGAAGTATAATAACCTAAAATGTGGCATTTGGATAACAGAGGCATTTCACATCAACTTGTCTTCATTTTAGCCATGTGTATTTGTGTCTCAGAGGAAAGCAGCATCCCTTACACCTTTCAACATTTTTCTAAATTAATAAGTCTCAAAGTACAATAGCAGCAGATAAATTTACTTATTAGACAACAGCTGCCAAAATTTGCCACTAACAGGTGTATGCAGGACATATATCTTCACAGTAAAGAAAAAATTAAATCTCTAAATTATTTCATTTGGCACTAAGACAGAAGTTCTTTATTCTAAATATGTATGGACAAGTTTTCCACACAAGTTTTGCCTTTGTGGTATATTAAAAAGAAATAATAATTCTTGTTTAATGGGCTGTTCTAAGGTGATATCTTAAATAATACAAAACATACTCCAATTATCTGGAGATCTTTCTGAAAGCCTGTATACCTCTTCCCACTTTTTTTACTGACTTTTCCTTCTTGGCTGGTTTCATCCTAATAGACCATGCAGCACCTCTCACCTGTTTTGCTTCAAAACTAGCCACTGCCCACTCCCTGAAGTGGGAACTCAGGTGCTACTCCCCAGTTTGAAGATATTTCAAGGGTGAGAGAAAGCTGAGTATGTAGTGAGATGACAGAATGCAAGTTGGGTCTGGCCAGACCATCTAGCAGCATGAAAGAATAGTGTCAGCTGTTCTGGCTTGCTCTGAATTTCTATTTTTTTTTTTTTTTTTTTGCTAAGAAAACCAAAGTGAATTTAAATGATCCACTGAGAAACTCTGAGTGAAAGCTGAAAGCCTGGTGGAGTTTGGATGGCAGGGATCTGCCAGCTGTGCTGACCCTGCTCCCCTTGCCCATCACCACTCTGTGCCAGCCCTGCTGCTCACAAACAGCCTTCCCTGGACAGGTTTCCAGGGGTGAGCATGATTTATCCTGCAAACACTGCTCCTGCCTGCTGGAGGTGGACTTGATCCAGAGCAGGGAGGATATTCTGCACGTGCTCCAGCACTCCCCATGCAGACATGGGGATGTTAGAAACAGGAGTTAAGGGTCTGTGGGAATATCAGCTGGTACCAGGAGCTGACTGCAGACAGAAAGAGCAAGAACAAGCAGGAAGGTGAGAGCATAAAAGTCCACAACTGCAGTGCAACAGGAGCCTGAGGTCACAACAGGGACTGTTATTTTCTGGCAGGAGAGAAATGGTAAATCAATGCTTCATTCTGCCATCTATGGCAGCCTGCCACAGGTGGCTCACACGACAGCCTCCTGCAGTATATCTTCCACACTTAGGAACATTACAAGAAGCAGAACAGTTTCCACAAGATGTATTGTGTTTGTGTTTTCAGAAGCCTCTAGAATCTCACAATAAAACAAAGCAAAACAAAACCAAACCTACACCCCTGAACACAGGTACTGAGGTCTCAGGAGCAAGGCTTCAACAGGATAAGCTTAGTTTTGTCTCTTTTTAACTTTTTTATGCATCCACTGTCTTAAATGCAGGGGAAAACATTAGATACTTTTAAACAAAATACCTAGAATTATGACTTGCATCTGAAATCTGTGTGGGTCGATTTGGGTGTTTGGTTTTGTTTTCCAAACACAAAGTCCTGCAACCTTTCTACTGTGTCTACATGCTTCAAATTGCACTCATCTGTCCCAGAGGATGCTTACCTCAGAACTTTGTATATCAACTATGTAAACAAACCCACTAATTTACAGGCTAAAAATACACCCCAGAAGGCACACAGATTTCCTTGGCACTGCCCCTCAATCCAGCTCTATAAATGGACCCCCAGCCAACTAATTAATGCCAACCAAGGAGTAATTCTGCTGTGCTCCAAGTACTTTTTCTGCTTTCCTTGCCAACACCACCACCAGCAGGGACAGAAACTGCCCTGAAAACACGCAGTGGTCCCTGGATCCTTTAGTCTGACCCTCCAGCAGGAGAGTGGGGATGCATCAGCAGACCTGTGCTTCTGACAAGGTAAATTGTGAGCAAACTGATGTGAAATTGCTGGGTACAAGGCACCTGCTGGTTATGACAAATTTGGTTTACTCCATTATTGCAGGTAATATAAAACCAGGGCATTACACAGCTTCTGCACTTACATCCAGTGCAGAGAGGGATTTCTTACAGGGACATGTGTCTCCAGTATCACTGCTTCAGTATTTATCCCTGGCTCCATTCATTTTTCTGCTTATAGCTCAGTAATGAAAATCTGGCTTTTTAATAATTAAATAATTAAATGTTTATAATTTAATAATTAAATTATAATTAAATATAATTATAAAATTGTATAATTTTATAATTAAAAAGTGGATTTCTTTCAGCTCAGTTACTGGTAGAGCTTTGTGCATGTTCACAATAGAAACCTTAGAAATAAAGGTCCTGCAAATTTTGCCTCAAAGACACCCAGTCTAAGTTCAGATCTGGGTGTTACAACCCTGGGTTTTGTCAGAAGTTTTCAATGTCACTGTAAAACCATTTATGTGTTAATATACCAAATGGACATGCCTATATATTGGATTTTGCTGTAGATATATTGATGCAAGGTGGCATTAATTTTTTGCCAGAAATCAGTGGCTGTAAACACTCCAATTTTACTACTTAAACTTACAAAAGCAAATTACTACTCATCTATACTTGGGAGTCCATTTAAACAGGTAATACTCACAAGTGCTAATTTTGCATAAACTCTGGTAATGTTTATTAATGAAAGAGACAATATAGTATCAATTAGTTCAATTAGCTGAACAAAAGTAACAATGTTCAGCAGCTAGTTATTAATAGACAAAATAATTCCCTTTGGCTCCTCAGCTGTCTTTGCAAGTGTTTAACAATGAAGATATCCAAGCTCAAGCAGCCTAAATAAAAAAGGCTTTTCCTCCTTACATACCTTTCTGTCCTTCAATGTTTAGCTCATATAAGTCTATATAATCAACATATAAATCAACAACTGAGACTTATGAAGGTAAAGCCTAACCACACATTTCCTTTCACTTCTGCACAGTCACAATATGTTGACAGGGGCTATAGGATGACAGAAACATTTCCAGTTCAGGGGGAAACCAGGACACGCAGCCCTTGCTGCATTGGACATGACATTCCTCCTTGATCAGCAGCTACACCCTGACCCGTGCCTGCTGTACCACAGCAGGGTCACTCATTCTGATGGCACCTCTCTATTTTCTCCTCTCCAGATCTATCCCTGCACAGTCCAGGCTGGGTTAGCACCCTCTCTTACACAAACTATGAGGAATTGCAGCTCAGGAGGATGCAGGAGCTCTGATGACACATGCCAAGCTCAGCCTGGTGCACGTTCAGGAATAGCAGTTTGGGCAGGCAGTGTTTTCCCTCACTCCCTAGCAGCTCTGCACTAACACAGCCTCCAGATCAGTTCTCAAGTGCTGGGAAACCCTGAAGTCACTGCTGGGGGCTGCAAGAGACTCGACAGCATTGCTTCAGTTGCCTGTTTCTGCTCAGCAAGGAGCTGCCCAGAGAAAGGCTTCAGACCTTTGAGCAGAATCCTTTCTCTCCAGGAGATGCACACTTGTTGAATTTGCAGGCAACCTCGACGTGGGAAGAGATGAGAATCTTGACTCCATGTTTCAGAAGGCTGATTTATTATTTTATGATATATATTATAGTAAAAGAAAATGATAAAACTATACTAAAAGAAAAGAGAAAGGAGACATCAGAAGGCTAGCAAAGGAAAGGAAAGAATGGAATGATAATAAAATCTTGTGACTGATGAGAGAGTCTGAGACAGCTGGACTGTGATTGGCCCTTAATTAAAAACAACCACATGAGACCAATCACAGATGCCCCTGTTGCATTCCACAGCAGCAGATAATTATTGTTTACATTTTGTTTCTGAGGCCTCTCAGCTTCTCAGGAGAAAAAATCATAACAAAAGGATTTTTCATAAAATATGTCGATGACACACCCTCTCTCTCCTTGCTGCTTCTCATTCACTTTTCAGTGCATTATCCAGCTCTTCCACAGCAAGACTTCAGAGAACCATCTTCCCTCAAGGCATGTTTAGTTGAAATTTGCTGTGATTTACTCACACCATGGGAGGAGCAGTATTTCACTACAGCTGTTTTCAAAAATTAGGTGAATTACAAGAAATACGAATGAATTAATATAATAATATGTTGCATTGTAGACATTATTTATATCATATTATAGCATAATAATTATAATGAATACTCTTCTCTCTGGTGATCAGTGAGAGGACATGAGGAATGGCATGAAGTTGTGCCAGAGGAGGTTGAGGTTGGAAATCAGGAAAAGTTTCTTCACCCAGAGGGTAGCTGGGCACTGGAACAGGGTCCCCAGGGCAGTGCTCACAGCACCAAGCCTGACAGAGGTTCAAGAAAATTTTGGATTATTTTCTTGGGCAAAAGGTGTGACTCTTGGGGCTGTCATCAAAGGACTTGAACTTTGATGATCCTTGTGGGTCTCTTTCAAGTCAGGATGTTCTATGATTCCATGAACTACTGAGATCTGCTCTTCTCCCTTCCCTCAAATCCATAACACTGAGTTCTGCTTTTCTTTAGGGTCCTTCCCACTCTGATGTCATGGAGATTAGCAGAAAATGCAGAACTGTCTGAGAGCATTTCAGCAGGAAAGAGTGTCAAATTAACCAAGTTAACATGATAGATTGTGATAAATTGAATGCCTGGGGTGCTATGTGCTTGAACTACGTGGTGCTGTGTATCACCGCAAATGTATTTCCTAAAAACCCCTAACTGGGCAATTTCAACCATATAAAAATGCTACTAAATATGCCTTTGCTTGTTTTCAGACACCTTCTTCTCCTCCTCAGCAGCTATAAAACATATGGTTTACAGTGCTAAGAGCCTCTGTAAATCATGCATTACTACCTGTGGGTTATGCTTAGTCATAGACACATCTTCAGCTGATGTCAATTGTTGTAACAGCCCTGACGTCAGAGCTGAAATTATTTACAGCACTTACCAAGGCAGGCAAATGAGAAGGGATTTGGCTTTAGGGTCAGGGGGACATTAAAGTACAACTTGGTCTGGAGAAATTAAAGTCAGGCAATGACTCAAATCTGCTCCTTGTCTGCTTGAGAGCAGATCTGTAGATATGAACCTGTCAATCTTTACTCTCCTGCTCACTGCCTCTGCTGCCCTTTACCTTATACAGCATAAACCTAAAGAAACATCTCTGAAACAACATGAATACATGAAAAAAATAACATTTTAGAGGTGTTTAACATTTGTCCCACCCTCTAAAAAGAGAGGGTGACAAACACCTTTCACAGGAGCAGTGAGGACAATGCTGAATCTTACAAGCTTCTCTATACAGGCAGGAAGGGGGAATGTTTGAAAAGGCGTCTCCACACTATAATTCACCCACCAGAGAAGAGGAACTTGATCCAGTTACCTCCCAAGGATGGACAGAAATTTATCCTGGACTGTAACCACAGCAGGACTTCAGATGTCCTCCCTGGGTAGGTTTAGTAGGAGCCTCTTTTTAGTAAGAGTGTCAGAGCAGCTAAGTAGGAGTGCTACAGCCTAGGGATAAACCTCCTTCACAGCTGGGAGCGTTTCCCAAGCCACTTCTTCAGCAAAGTTCCAAGCAGCCCTCACAATACTCTAAGTTATGCATTGCTGCCCTGCATATAAACCTCACAACCAAGGTTTTTGCAACTTCCACACTGTAGTTTCATAATAGCAGAAAGTAATGAAGAGTCAGGGAAAAAAAAAGTAAATCACACCATGACTATCTAATAGGAAAATAACCTCAACCTTCTCTACCTGCAAGAAGCTGTGGAACTCACAGGGTTAAAAATTATTTTTCAGTAAATCTCATTATGCATCCCACACTCTAGAACTTATCTGACATGAAAGGGAATAGATGGATATAAATATAGTACATGAAGTGCAGCATTAACTTTAGTACAGACAAATTACGTTAAAGACTGTCAACATTTAGTCTGGCACAACTGCTGTACTGCTACAGCATTTGGGGGAAGAAAAGAGGGACTCAGGATGGTCTCATTTGTCTCCTTCCAATGGGTCATTCAAAACTGAATCCTGTGTTGACCCACCCTAGGCTTTGGGGAGCCTCTGGAAAGATGTTATTTGTGAAGGTGCTTGTAGGAGCAGCTTGGTGGGGTCTGCACAGGGAAGAGGCAGCACTTTGTGGAGCTCCTTGTGGGAGTGTAACAGCTCATCTGGGAGAAGCCTCTGCTGCAGCACTCACCAGGGATGGCAGCTCCTTCTGATGTAGCCCTCCTTTCCAAAAGTGTTCCCAATGCAGGGGGATTCTTCCTTTTGTTTCTGTTTTAACAATCCTGAGAGCTTAACAATTTCTTTCATTTAAAGGAGGAAAATCAAAAAGAGAGCCAGAAAACCCAATTTCCTATTTATTTTTAGTGCCACTTAATGTGCATCCTGCTAAGCCAACAATCATCCCAGCATGAGCTGACTAGAAGCAGCAGCAGGTAGCTTCCTGGCTAGCTGGCAGGGATCAGAGTGGATAAAAGGGAAATAAGACTAGGTTTGCCATGCAGAGTAAACCAAGCAGGGGATTCCACTTGTGCTCTCCACCCACATTACAAAAAGCTTCCTTTTTTTTATGGCACGGTCCCTTAGCTCAAGATATAAAACCCCAATGGCTCCCTGAAAGATTTCACAAGACCAAATAATTGCTGTGAAACCACCTCTGGGGCCAGGGCCTGCCTTGTCTTCCTCATCTCTCTGCTTGCTGCAGACCCATTTCAGAATCACCTGGGGGAAGCAGCAGGAGCAGCTTCTCCCAGACAGGAAGAGAAGTGGAATTTTGGCCCTGAACCCCACGGAGAAGCTTCCAGGTTTGACTCACATCTGCTGGTTGGCTTAGCAGCAGCTGCTCACTGACACACAGGGCAAGGGGTTTAGTAGCCAAGGCTCAAACACTGCCATGAAGTTGTTCTTTTACAGACACCTGCCCAGTGGAAGGGAAGTGTGCTCTATTAGCTGCACAGAGGTGCATCAGCTCTGAAACTCCAAGGTCAGATCTCTAGCTGAAGATAGGCATGTACATACATGGAAAAGCAACAGAGGAAAAAATTACTCAAAGGGAACATTTTTTTCAACAGCAGAATTTTCAAATTTTTTTTCAACAGAATAAATATTATATTATTATGAGCTTTGCCCACTGGGGGAGGGCCTGCTAGGAAAACACTGGCAAGCCTTTGTGGTAAAAACAACAATTCAAACCAGGTACCTGCCAGCCATAATAATGCACATGCAAATGCTTTACTACCCAAATCAAACTGGAGAGCTGTGTGTTGGGTATAAGACTTTGGAGAAATAAAAACTTAATCACTTTTTAATCCAGAACAGTGATGCTGCTCCCAGGACAAACTCCCTCCCTGCTAACTTAGGTGAGGGCACAGGAAAACAGACACAAGAACTAAAGGAGACAGGCAAGTCTCCTACCTCCTGCCAGGAAAAGCCATCACAAAACACTGTTCATTTTCCATATCTAGCTTGCCATATTCTCTGCCATACTCTCATCACAGATTGCTAACAAGCTGGTATTTAAACATTGTCCAATAGTCCATTCACAAGTATAATGCATACTTAGTGCCACTTTTATCATTAGAGGAGGTAATCTGGGGCTTTGGGGCAAAAAGACAATCTATACAGAGAGTCTTTTAAGGGCACACACCTTCCCCCCAGAGTTTATGGTTTCTACTATGCAGTCACTCATCATGGGCACAAAACAAGTGTAACAGGGAAGGTAAAGCATGAAAAAATGCTGGGACAAGAGCAGCAATATCTTACAAATCTGAGCTCCTTAATCAGCAGAAAATGACAATCATGCATTTTTTCAGTGCAAGAGGACAGTATCCAGATGCACAATTAAGTCTTTTCACTGAAAACTTGCACCCAACAAGGGGGACCAAACACAACAAAAGAAATCACACTTGTAAATCAACAGCAATTCCTACAGAAACACACAACCCTTGGCTTGAGGTCTGCCAAGCAACCTGCCAGTGAGCAGGTGCCAGGACACAAAAACATACTCTGCATTTTGGTTATAGGAGGGTACTCAAGACTTTGCACCTACCTCAGAGGAGACAAGAAGCAGAAAGGCCCCTTCCCTTCCCCAAGGAATTTAAAGAGCCCTGATGTGTATCCTGGGAAGGCCATCAGGCAGGTGCTAGCAATCAACAGCATCTCCAGTTCTACTAACACTCTGCTTAATGAGATTAGGTTCATTACAACCACTTCACTCCGACTGGTTTGCTCTCCCTCTCCCTGTGGGAAAGCAACTGCTTGCTCTGCCAGGGGCTGAGCATGGGACTGCAGTTATCCAGGCAGGATTTCCAGCCCTTGGTGATGGTATCACTCACCTCTCAGTGCATCCAAAGAAGACAGTGAAAGGCAGATGCAAGCAGTCATTTCGAATTTTTTTTTTAATCTTGTCAACACCCAGAACTTATACTGAAAGCAAAATACAGGAGAGGGATAATCCACCAAGCCCTTTCACCTCTATATCTCAATTTAGTGTTAAGATTAGGTGACATAGACATAAATCCCCTGTCTCTCTCTTCCTCCACTTGTGAGGAAGAGTGTGCCCCCAGAAAACTCAGATTAAACCCCTAGCTCACCAGGGCTCTGAAACATAGCACCAATGGCCTCTACCTGTGCTTTCTGCAAATCTGGTGACAGGACCATCAAGGGCAAGGGGACAATTCTCAGTGCCAAGGCCCACACTAGGACACAGCACACAGCCCAGCAAGCTGACAGCAGCATTCACAGTGGCTGTCAGACAACTGTAACAGGACCTGTTTTGCACAGCTCCACTCACAGCCTCCCATCTAATGTCAAAAAAACATCTGGCACTCTTTGTCAATCACCAGAGTCAGCCTGACTTGGAGGTTCTTGCACTCTCTGTGGTCGAGATGACCCCGAGGTGTTAGAAAGTCTCTTTTTCCCAGCCAGGCACTCGAGGAAGGAGTCAGGATTCTTCTGTTCTGTTTCTCAAGGTTGTTTATTTTCTGTTATCTATAACATTCTTTTCCTGACGTGCTGAGGTCTGTCTAGCAAGTCAGTCCACGGCACACTGGCCACCTTCAGTGTTATCTTTTTATACTAAAAACTACATGTACATTATTTACAATAATTTCCCAATACCTATCACCTATGTTGGACAGTGTGTTTCTACTCTAAACCAATCCAAAAGTGCCACCATCACCCAGAAGATGGAGGCTAAGAGGAAGGAAGAAGAAGGGCAAGGCATGCCCAAATCCTTCTATCTTGGCTTCTGAACCCCCATTCTAAAAACACCAAAATTCTTCTTTTTCACCCTGTGGCAAACTAACTATCATTCTACTTAAACTTTCGTGGCTTGTAAATCTTCACATGATGCTGGTAATTTTCTCCATGGGTTAAAATCAAAAGCACAGGTATCTTTGGCTTTGTACCAAGGCTTCTGAGCCCCCCAGCCAGGGGCTTGAGACATCCAGGGCAGCCAGAGAAGATGTCCTGGGTTCCAACAGGAGGCATGTGCCGAGCTATAGGCAAGAAAAAGAATGGATGGAATGCTGTGCCTCCTGGGATGCTCAAGAGCGTGAGATGAAGAAGGCAAAGTGCATCTCAGGATAGCAGGTTCAGCACTGGCATGGTGGAAGCTGTAAATAGTTTATGTTTTAATTGGCTTGCTTGTGAAGTGGAGTAAATACCTCATCATGATGGGCATGTTATTGCTCTAAACCCATATATATATACCATGTAGCTCTCTGAGAAGATGAGAGTGAGCACATTCAGTTCAAAGTCTGTGCAGCAGCACTGGATGAAAAGAATCTGGGCACACTGCTTACAAAATACCCCATCCGTGGTGGCAAGTCCTGGCTGCCAGCAGGAAACACCCAGAGCTCTCTCATTTGCTGAGCAAAGTGCTCAGAGGTGTGAAAATCACAGAGCCAGCATTACACAGAGCACTTGTTAGCAAGGGAGATAGCCCATGCCTCCTGAAGACCAAAGCTGCTCATTCCTGGAGATCACAGTGATGGACAAGGGAAGTGTGGGGCCCTTCCCCGGCCTGGGCAGGCTGGGGAGGTCTGATGGCACCTGTAGGTTTCTGCTGAGCCCATGCAGAGAGGTTATCACACTGCTCCTAGAAGATGGATCAGCCCATACAGGGGCAGCAACAAGAGGAAATAGCTGTTCTCTCTTTAGCTTGCAGCAGTGTGTCAAACACCCATTTGATAGCATGCCCTGCCTGCAGGCCAGCTCAAATTTGACTCCAAAATACAACACACGGCTCTGTTTGAGGCAGGTGGCAAGGGTAACACATTAGAGAAAAAGGCTACAACACAACTAATATATCCTGTTAGTTTTAATTAAGCTCATCACACTGGAAAACTTGCCAATTCCAGGGAAACATTTGTCATTGGGATTCCCGTCTCTTTTGTTTTGCTTTTAAGCTTAAAAACACCCAAATAGCAAACCAGCAAGTGGCTAAGTGATCCTAGTGAGCTCACCCTCCAGTTCCTGCAGTTCTCCATAAGCTCAGCAAGAGCCCATCTCAGAACTGAATACTGGATATGGTTTCCAGCTGGTCATGTAAGGCATCAAGAGAAATATTACCAGGACAGGAGACCTGTCAGAGCCACCCTCTGTTGCAGGATGTCCTTTCACAGAAATGACACGGGAATTGCAAATGGGACAAAAAGCCTGTGAGACAGCAACTCCAGACAGGATTTGTTTCTCACTGACTGACTGTGAGTTCAGCTTTTTTTAAAGCCATTTTCTGTCTCTTTACATATTGTGCTGCTCTAGGAATTGCAAAGATTTTCCCAGGCACACATTCATAACACAAAACAAGGAGGAAGCACTAGGTACAGGAATGTAGCAGAAAATGTAGGTCACGTTCAAAATTATTATCAGGAGTATGCAGACTATGTCATACCTCTACAATGAGCTTTGCTTTCATAAAAATTAATTAGGCACAGATTTCCAGTATTTCTTTTCATTTCTGTTGCCTCAGCTCTTTGGTGTCACATCTCAGATAGCTTGGCCCTGCTATTCATGAGCACTGATCACAATCACAGCAACTGGGAGCTGCCCACTGAAACTAAGCTTTTGCTGCCTCAAAGTCCACATTCTGCCTCTTGTCTTGGATGAGAAAACAGGTGACTATTGCAGGAATGCCTGTAATCTCCAATGAAAGGGCCAACAGACACAACAATGATTCTCCACTGGTGGTAGCAATGAAGGGCAATCACAGGAAGACCCTAGGAAAAGCACTGCAAACAGTTCTATTTTTTTTTAATTACATACTTAGTGGGATTCAACATAAGGAAACATTTTATGCATAGTTTTAGAGCAAAAGTTTCATTTCATCCCCTGAAGTAGAAAACTGATTGCTCAAACCACATATTTTCCAATAGATGGCCCAGCTACAGATCAGTTAAATGTTCACAGGCATCACTCCAACATTTCTCAATTTTCTTTCTCACTTCTCTCCCTGCCTGCTATTTCTGCCTTCAGGAATCTCAATAACTCTGGTATTGCTTCTAGTTTTTATCACCTATATTTGAAGATGTATTTATAAAATGAAGCAATGAAGGAGCACATTCAGAACAAGGAATTCTCCAAAGTTTACTATGGGAGACAAGGTCACAACAGATATGAGAGTCAATTCACAATATATTTTATGTCCATCTCAATTCCATGGATAAAAAGTTGTAAAGGGAAGATGAGCCTCTTTTGCTTCCATCTTTTATGTATTCTTTAGTCTAAGAGCTACAGAAGATTACAGTGTCTGGACATATGACTATCACTGGAAAAGTATGGAAGAATGGAAGAAGAAGATTTTGGTTTAAGAAATGAGGGGTCAGGCATCTGTCCCAGATAAACACTAGGGGATGGGGATGCAAAGTTCCTTCAGTCCTGCATTAGTACCTCTAAAAGTCTCCTGTGCTAGACCTACCCAGCTACTACAGCTAAGTGGAGTCACATCGAAATCCTACTGTCTTCTGTTTGATGAATATGGAAAATTTGACACCTCTCACATCTATATTTATGCCATTCAAACTCATGAATGCCCAGGTAAGTAATTCATGGCCCTGAGGAGTTCAAATCACAGATTTTCTAACCATCAGTTTTTGCAGCCCCCAGAGAAAAAAACAGGGTTTGAGCTGAACCTCTGAGCTTGGTGTTCAGGGAACCTTCAGTTTATGTGCTGCACATGCAGAAAGGGAGCACATCATAAAATAGGTTTTTTTATTTCTGCCATATTTTCTCTAAAAACATAGGGTGTACAATCCTAAATGAAATTTTGCTATACCTCACTGTGCCAAGTGAGACAAAAGCCCCAAAGCTCTCTTAAAAATTAAACCAAGACAAACTGCGCTCCAAATCCCCAGAAAACAAGAAAAATGTTGGAACAGAGAAACATAATCCACTTGGCTCCTTTGTTGCTGCAGCACCAGGTATTTATGTTCTGATGGAAACTGATGGTTCATAATGTCATAGATAACAACACAGCAGCATAAATGCTAGCCCAGAGCAACTACATCATTGCGTGTTACTGTTCCCTGAATTTCTGCATGTTGATGCTCCTGAACGTTTAACAGAAATGATTTGAGTGCAGGATATATTAAATTAATATATCCTTTCAAAACTCAAAACTGCACCTTTTACCCGCCTTTATTTCACAAGAACTTAAAACAGAAATGTGGTCTTAAGGAGCTGCCTTCTAAATAATCAGCTAAAATCATGTTTTCTGAACAGAGAGCTTTTTGGTTGGACTGTACTCAGATGTAAACACAGCCTCATGTCATGCAAGCATCATTTCAAAGCACTCTCCACATACCCAATACATCAGGCTGCTGTAAGATGAAACACTCCCTGTTATTTCTTCCTGCTTTTCCTACAAAGGGATATTCCAGGGTCTGGACACAGATACAGTTGTTGTTTCTGGAACACAGAGTGAAAAACTGCAGCACATAACTCACCTCAAGCAATTGAGGCCATTGCTCTTCCTGCCCCACCACGGATAAATGGAAGCACACATTCCATAAGCTTGTGGATATTTTATGTCTGCTGACTCCTTTGCCCCCTCAGAGCTATTTCAGCAAACTAAAATTAAAGACATTTCCCACTAAAAAGATTACACAGGCAAAGACACAGATAATGATACAGCAGCTCAGCTGTTAGTGCTGCAGCAGTAGTCATTGCTCAGCTTTAGTTGTCATATTAAAATAATTGACTGTTAATTACTTAGGCATTAAGATCAGTTTATCAACTCTACATTATCTAGCATGAAACCCATTGGCAGCTGGGCACTTGCTGTTTAGCAGTTGTGGCATGTCATTTATTAAGGAGCTTTGCCTTAGTGTTTGTTGCAATTTATGTTTCTCCCTTGAACTTTTTTCCCTTTTAGCCAGCTAATGGTTGATTTTACACAACCTTTGTTGTGTTTTTCATACAAATGGACCTCGTTTCATTCCCTCCTACAGCACACCTGATGGAAGATTGGAAGCAGAAAGTTTCCAAGGATGGTGTTCTGTGGTGTGAACAAAGCCAGAGGAGCTGCATGTGGGATAACATCCCTGACTGTTAACAAATCCTGGCACTTGACACTGAATCAGACTGCAAGGACCTGGGGAAAATTATGTTCTTTGGAGAGGTTCCTTGCTCTGAGTGCAGCAGTGAAGAATCCCAGTTAGGTACTGACCACAGGTGAGCAAGGTGCGTGTCCAGAGAACTTTGACACCATAGGTGGTAGCACAGCTGGAGGTGGGCAGTCATTAATATTCACTAATTTGTGTGTCCCTGCTGGACAACAAATGTATGAAATTGAAACTGCACAGTTTTTGGTTTAGTATCGCAAATAGTTGTTTGTTTGGGGTTTTGTTGATGAAATTCCTCATGGCAATCCATGACAATAAGATTTCTGGCAATTCTAAGAAGGTATGTAAATAAACTTGTACAGAAAAAAAAAAGAATTTAAAAGTCCATTCTTTCCAGCTGCTTAAAAAAATGCAGCTCTCACAATCCTTACCCAGCAGATTACTGTAGACATCCTTTCCTGCCAGGCAGTATTGTTATTTTATATGGCTGCCATCTAAAATCTTGGTGGGAGGTTAACTTTCCCTACATATTTCAGTTGAAATTCACCTGAAAAAAAAAATATATAGCTGCAATTCTTTGCAGAGTGCAGCAAAAAGCCAACACTAATGCTGAAATCAAATAACCTGAATGCAGGCTGAAAGCTCAGCCCTAGCCCTTCGCAATCTCCCTTCCCTCTTGTCAAGGGGGCCTTGGGCAAGCTGCAGTCACTCTCTGTAAAGCAGGAGTAATTCTATTTACTTTGTGTGAGGAAGTGATAAAACTCAAGATGCATCATCCTAGGCAAGAAGAAATGTGTGAGGGAGCCAACCAGGGTGGGAAGTGGGAGCAGAGCTCTGCTCAGGGTCCATGGTCACTTGTTCTTCCCTTCAACCACGTGCTGGTGAGCCAGAAGCACAACTTGGCTGGAGCCTTCCAAGCTCCCAGTAGGGTTTGTTCAATGGGAGACCGTAATCCACCCTTATGAATAACAAACAGTAGCAGGAGTTCCAGTCTTTTACCAGCTGGAAAAGATTGAACGAGCTGCAGCTTTGTTAGAAACCCCTCCCCTGAAGGCTTTGACACCCAGCATCTTGAATGGCAAGTGCCAGACAAGCCTGCTGGGAAAGAAGAGATCCCACAACAGGGAGCCCTAACAGCATGGACACTTGTTTTCTTTGGGAAAGAGTCCCCTAAAGAGCTGTATGGCTGCTAGTTAGGTAACACCAGTAATTTTTGCAATTTAAAATAAATTAATAGGACATCAAATCACATCAGCAAGGCCTGGCTATTTTAAGCCATTAAGTCACTCTCACTCTCCTGTGTATGTGTGAGAGAAAAATCTGGAAAGAGATATGTTGTTTTAGCATGGCAAGGAGTTTATTTCAAAGTTGCACCGACTTTTAGTTCTATTTGTAAATCTTTATAAGATTTATGAAACAAGACAGTTTAAGTGACTCAGCTCACCCATTCTCATGTTACTTCAAGAATAAACAACAACATGCTGTTTTTTTGGGTGGATATCTGCCACTGAAGCACATAAAATTCAAAGATCATTTTACTTCTAGCTTCCAAAGCTCTGCCTGTGGACTGAGTCCAAGCATGCAAAATTTCATCCTGCAAGTATTTGCCAAAATTGTAATCACCTTATTAATAAGGGCTTTGTTGTGGTAATGATGCAGCCTATACCTATCTGTGCTATAAACAGCAAGAAAACAGAGTTAGTTAGAAATTCTTCTTTTGTAAATATATGAACACTGACAAAATGAAGACAATTAAAACCTCAGGCTGAAAATGGAAGGTGAAATTCTAACACTTCGATTTAATGGACCTGGGTGACGAGAACTGGCCACGTGCCAATGAGTGACTAAAATGTGGACAAGCCTCAAGCCTTGCCTTAGCTTTTGGTTTACTGTTGAATGCTTCTGAGTTGCTCCTCGTGCAATGAATGGATCAGTGAGTCCTAGCTGGTTTCCAAAAGCACAGTGATGCCCAGCATGGAGGTGGCTGTGCCAGCACCAAGAGCTCCATTTGAAAGCCTGCAGAGTTCCTCTGCAATACCCTCCACAGTGCTGTTGTGCAATCCCAGCGCTTTTGCTCCTGATTTCCTCCAAACAGGTTATCCTGCCCCTGGACTGTGCTCGGGGATGCACAGCAGGTCCCTGGCCAGACAGGGCTGGTGCAGTGAGAGCACAGTGCGAGGTATGGGCAGCACTGGCCTCTCCTCCCTGCCTTTCAGACTTGGAGCTTGGCATGCTGCCCTCCCCATCACACCCTCCCACCTTGCCCTCTGGCAGCACAGTCTCACAGCCACTGGACTGTGAAATAGCTCCTTTTTCCTTTTTGCCTCCTTGATGAGCTGTGATACAGGAGAAGAGAGGAGGCAAGAGGCTGTGCTGGTGTTGGTGAGAGCTGTGCTTGCTGTCCTCTCCATTCTGATGGAAGTGTTTCCCAGCAGCCATGCAGAGGAGTAGGAGGAGCAGGGCCATGTCCAGTCCCACTCAAATGTCAGAATATCACAAGGACACACAAAACAAGGAGAAAACCAGGAGCTGCTGCACACTGGTGCAGATATCTCTTTTTGGTGTTCAGAATGCTCTCTGGAAGCAGGAGTCTCAAGGCCCTGGTGAGGACAGTGCTCCACATGTGGGATCACCTCTCCTGCTCCCTCCCATCCCATTTCCTCTGCCCACCCATGCAGCTGAGGGAAGGGGAGCAGTATCTCCCACCTCCACTCACCTTGTATTCTGTGCTTCCTCTGGCAGCAGGAATGTGCTGGCCACAACACACTGGACACAACCATCTCTAGGTAGAGCCTTACCCATCAGAATGATGCTCCCTTCATGTGGGATCTCAGCACATCGTTCCCAATGTCCAGAGATGCCAGGAGAACCCTTGGGGGGTCTCGAAAATCCTGGAATGTTGCCAAGAGTGTCTGGTGGCTTGATTTTGATCCATCCACAGAAATAACAAGAGTTTGAGGACAAGAGAATCACTTTAGAGTAAAAGGTGTAAAATAGACACATTTAGAAAGTGAAATATAGATTTTAAGGTTTTTGGGTACAGGGGGGTTATGGAGACAAGATGGAGGGATCAAGGCGTGTCTTGTCCTTCTTCTTCCTTCTTCTTGTCCTCCATCTCCTGTGGTGATGTTGGCATTTGGGGATTGGTTTATGGTGAAGGTGCACTTGCCAACATGGGTGAAAAGCATTGGGAAATAAAGGTAAATATCATGTACGTAGATATTAGTATAAAAAGACATGACCGCCCCGTGGGTGGTCAGAGAGTGCCTGTGACTGCTTGCAGATCAGACCTCTGTTGGGCAGACAGAAAATTTTGTAGATAAGAAATAATAAACAACCTGAAGACCGAAAAGCTGAAGAGTCCAGACTCATCCTTTAAAACGCGTGCCACCCAAGAACCACACTACCCGTGTTGGGGCAGAGACAGACAGCCGAACCCGACACCTTCACATATTTTATGAAAAATCCTTTTGCTAGGATTTTTTTCTCCTGAGAAGCTGAGAGGCCTCAGAAACAAAATGTAAACAATGGTTATCTGCCGCTCTGGAATGCAACAGGGGCATCTTTGATTGGTCTCATGTGGTTGTTTTTAATTGATGGCCAATCACAGTCCAGCTGTCTCGGATTCTCTGGTCAGTTGCAAGATTTTATTATCATTCCATTCTTTTCCATTCTTTTCAAGCCTTCTGATGAAATCCTTTCTGCTATTCTTTTAGTATAGTTTTAATATATAATTTTCTTTTAATATAATATATATCATGAAATAATAAATCAGCCTTCTGAAACACGGAGTCAAGATTCTCATCTCTTCCCTCATCCTGGGACTCCTGTGAACACCACCACAGCTGTCCTTAGCTGCTCTCCATTTTCCTGCCATGGAATTTCCTTCTCTCTGGCTCCCAGTCTGGATTAGAGGGGTGTGCAGGCAGCTCTGACTCCAAACAAATGACTATTCCCAGGAGGAAGATGCCACCATTGTGGGTGGGAGAGCTCAGCCTCCTGCAGCCAGCAGGAGACAGAGTTAATGGCCTTTTTTACCTCATTAGTTGAATGTTTAGGCATCTGGTTTTGACAGAAGAGATAAAACTCAAAGCTGCTGTTCAATATCTGGCACTGAACAGAGACCTTATGTTTACAGGGATTTTAGTCCAATAATTTTGATGAGTCCTACATTCACCCACAGTAAATACATATCTGCGTCCTGGAGAAGCCATTCTAAAAGGAACTTTGAGTAAACCTTTGATAACTCTTCCCTTACTTAAAAACATCCCCTTTGGTAGACAGGGTGATATCAGGACATCAAATGGGAGCTGGTGAAATGCTCAGATCAAAAAGGATGGATTTATCTTGCCAGTAATCTACAGCTGCTATGTCAGACACCGTGCTGCAGTGTGTCCTGCTGCGTGCTGTATGCCACTTATAAAGCAACAATAAACCTTCCCAGATAGTGCCTCACAAAGTGTTTACCAGAATATAGATTGCCCTGAGATACAGTCAAAAGTTGCTCAGAAATAAAAGATCAGGTAGGCTGACCATTTCAGCAATGTTTTTTTTTTTTTTTTGTTGTGCCTTGGTTTTGCCTTTTTGCCTTTTTTCTTTTTTTTTTTTTCCCCAGCAGAATCTAAGTGCAATAAAATATCTGTGAGAAGAATTGCTATAGCAACAAAGTATGTTCTCCTAATGGAGGCTGTGTGTAATAGCTGACTGCCACTAGAACTTTAAGGAGAAGGAATAAAATCCATCACTAAAGCAGGAAAAGGAAAAGCATTAAAAATTAAGATTTTATTGTTCCATGATTTATCTTTACTTCCTTCACATCTCCAGACAATCTAGAGAACTTTCAGTAGTTCCCTTCTCCTATTTACTGCTTCACACCAAAATTTTCAAAAACTCAGAAAAACAATATTGTGAATGATCTATTAGTTGTAATAGAATGATACAGTTTTGCATTCAACAGTAGCAGGATTGCTATAAATATGAGGAATTAGAAGACTATGGCAGCACTGGGACACCACTGACACAATGCCAACACAGAGCAAGAGGTCACCCTTCCTGTCAAGATTCACAAAATGCAGAGAGTGAGGGGGAAACTACCCCAGAGAAAAAAAGTAACAAGTTCAAGATCACTCAGCAAACCAGTGGCAATGACATTACCATACCCTCTCACTGTCCATCATCTAATAAATCTGTTTATAAAGCTAATTTTACTGTTCTTGTGCATTGTGATTGCCACAAACTGTAAGGTGGACTATGTTTGCAGAGAGGCTTGTTTGTGCCAGAGTTCAGTGTGACAGCTAAACTGTCCCAGGTGACAGCTGTACCCGTGCTTCATTCACCCTTAGTCAGGCACTAAGACCAAATTTCCCTTCCCTCCTTTCTTTGTGGCTCAGGCTGTGGTGCCAGTCACACAGAAAAAAAGGGGGATTATAAAATGGACAAATTTAAACCTCCAAAATTATTACACAGGATATCTGGAGAAAGAGAAGATTGGTTAAAGAGTTTAACTTCAAGTCACAAGTTTTCTCCTCTGCTTCTAGAATGATGAAGCTTCAAATGCCTCCAAAGATGCTTTATGCTGATGGAGACAGCCCTTGTCCTGTCCTTGTCCTTCTCTGCCATTACTTGTGTGGTAATGCTGGATCTGAATAGAGCCTCAAATCATAATCTAGGTTGAGACAAACTCCTTCTGCAGGTGAGCAAACTGAAATGCTGCATTAAGGTCAGGGCAAAGAAGCAGAAAGTCCAGAAAAGTTGATTCCTACTGCCCTGGTGGAATCTTTGCATACTCAGGTCTGGAAACTGCAGAAGGAATGGAGAAAAAATCAAAAGGCTCTTTTAAAAGATTCTCTCCCTAGAGCAAAAATATTTTCTGGCATATCTTTGCAAGGAACCTTGTTATATGTTGTCCTATTTATAACTCACATGTCTCCCTAACAAGTAAGCTCCTCAGAAGTAGAAAAGCGAGTGTGATTTGAATAGAGCTGTATATCACAGTTTGATTTCCCACTCTGGCTATGATTTATAACAAAAGCATAGCAGCATGGGTCAGCCAGGACATTCTGCAGAAAAGAAAACTGAATAAGTTTCCTTACTTGTATGAAAGGCATTTTTTTTAACAGAAGGAGTGTTTTAGGCTCCCATCCTACCAGACTAAGCAGCAAGTTGTCTTCATTCTAAAATACAGTTTCTTCTCATTAGGTTCCACCTCTAACATTCTTAAACAAGGCATTGTATCACATAATAGTGAGAACAAGAAAATATGAGTGACTAACAACTGAGCATACAAGTGATTTCCAAAATCCTGTAACGGTACACTTTAGATGTTTACCCTCTGTGAAAAACAAACAGACAAAAGCAACACTGGAGTTTCCCTCAGACAGCAGAGGTCACCTTGGGTTAAAGTCCTGCCAGCAAGAATCAGCACAGGCAGAGCAGACAGCAGCTCCTGGGGTGGGAGAGGGCAGAGAGGAGGCAGATGTGCACTCCTGCAACCATTGCTCTCCTCAGCCTGAGGCACCAAACACTGCAAATTTCTTGTGGTGGGCTGAAAGTGAACCTGCAACCTTCTAATCTCAGACAACTGAAACCCAGTAGGTAAAGCTGTCCTCATGTACACTGTAGCCAGTTTTACAGGCTACAGCAAAACAGTGGCACATCCAGGTGATAATGGAGCTTAATTTCTCCACAACATAAATGCACAAACTGGGGAGAGATCAAGGTCCAGAAAATCAAGGGCTGCCACCTCCTATTTGCAATTGTGAATAGGAGTGCCCAGGGATTACAGTCATGCTCTGTTTTCAGCTTCCCCTGGCCCCATGAAACTTTTATTTCATTTGTCACCTAGCTATTATCACCTCCTGCTCTTTTGGGTAATCATCTTAAAATGAGAATTGTGCTGGGGAGTTGTTCCAAAGAGTTTTTGCACATGCTGATTCTCTGGGAGGGTATTCAAGGGGCTGACTGAACACAGGGCTTTCCCAGAGCCCTGCTTTCCCAGAGTTGTGATGCTCTCCCAGATTTCTGCTGGTTCCCAGCATCCTCAGTGTTTAGGGCATCATGATGAAACCCCTATTCTTCCTCAAGGTAGTAGCTGGGGAGCTCCAATTTGGGTCAGACAAAGAAACCATAGGCAGTCCAGCAGCAATGTTTTGGGTTCAAGCTACCACACAACAAAAAGAGTTTTGCAAAGAGTCTCTTGCCTGTGTCCATTTACCCTAAAATGATGAAACTGGCTTTGTTTAGAAACTGAGCACACGCTGCCTTCCTCCTGAAGGCTTAGTAAGTTCCTACATAGCTGGGAACTCTTTCCCAGTCCCAGAAGACTGAGCTGGCATAAATGTTTACATTTGAAGTTACTTACATTCTGAGCAGGGGAAAAGGGGAAAGAGTAAGGGGCTCGGTGAGGTGACTCTACATGCCTGCCACCAGCTTCTTCCAGTTGCCTTTGCCTACCAAGCTGCTGTCTAGCTGCCACCAGGACCTGGGGAAGACAGCAAGGGTTCTAATAGTTCAATAGCTTTAATTTACAGATTTCCCATCCCCAGAGGAAGCTAACAGACCCTAGTCTCACCTTTCAGTGGAATATAGGTTATTTACATCACATTTTAGCCCAGTCCTTTCCCTGGTATGCATGGTTTTGACAGATTGGTTATCCATCCACCAGTCAGGGCACAGCAGGCTAAGCATGGGTTTGTACATCAGCTCTCTCCCATTTAAGAGCTTCCCTCACTGGGAAACAGACAGATGGAGAGGTGCAGCTCTTTAAAAGGGATGTTATTCAAGTGGTGTAAAGGTGCTTGGCCTTTCTGAGAAGTACTTTTGTTGTACTAGCACAACACAAATTAAACTGCAGGGACTTCTCATTGTATCAATGACAGAATGCCATCACAGACATTAGCTGGAATTACACCACCCTTCAATGTTTTTCCTACCTGTTCCACAAATCAGTTATCATGACTAGTGGTCAGTCAAGTTTTTCTATCATGTTTTCCTACTGAAAAAACCCAAAACCCCTGTTCTAATTGAAGAGTTTTGTGTGTTTGACTTAACATGAAGGTATAAGAGAAAAAATGAAAGACTAACTCCTCAAGCAGAACAGTTATAAAATAAAGCCATAAAAAGTGCCTCTTTCATTTACTTTGTTTGGAGATGATCTCATTTGTATTGTGGGCACAGATTTACCCTGTTCAAATCAAATTTCTATGAATAGAAAAAAACTGTAACTGTGATAAACACCCACAATTATAGCACTTGATTTTCTCTTCCATAATTTAGCACAGCTTTAGCTGGTAAACTCTCTCTTCTCAGGAAAGGAAATTGTAAACCCTAAATTTTTTGCACAGTAGTTTGCAGGGTGTCTGGTGTGTTCCTCTGAGTTGGGTACATTGTCCAATGGTACCAGTCATAGAATCACAGAATAGTTTGGGTTGGAAAGGATATTTGAATGTCATCAAGTGCACTCAAATCCACTCTCTATCTCATTGATAAAGACATTAAACAGTCCTGGTCCCAGTGTGAACCCCTGAGGGACACCACCTTCCACTGATCATTGGCTGGACATTGAGCCATTGACTGCTATCTTCTGGATGGAACTATCCAACCAATTCTTCATCCCCGCATCAAATCCACTTCTCTCCAGTTTAGAGAAAAGGATGTTATAGGGGAATCTGCCAAGAGTCCACATAAATGACATCCATAGCCCTTCCTTCCCCCACTGAAGCTGGTCAGGCAGGACTTGTCCTTGGTGAAGCTGTCCTGGCTGCCCCCAGTCACCTCCCTGTCCTCTGTGATCCTTAGCACAGCTTCCAGGAGGATCTGTTCCATGATCTTCCCAGGCACAGAGGTGAGGCTGACAGGTCAGTCCCTGCCAGGGTCCTCCTTTCTGCCCTTTACTGAAAATGGGTGCAATGTTTCCCTTTTCCCAGTCACCAGGGACTTCACCTGACTGCCATCACTTTTCCAATGTCATGGAGAGTGGCTTGGACCTTACATCAGCCAATTCCCTCAGGCCTCATCAGGTTCCATAGACTTAGGAATGTTGTTTCCCCAAGTGGCATTTTCCATCTTGAGTGCTGGAATGCATGTTTTAGGAGTTATGAAGATAAATCATTCCTGTCCCTTCCTCCACCCCCTTCCTCAATTAAACAAATTAAACACAGGAAAGTTAAACAAGAAAACAAATTTGTTGTACATCTGTTTCCCTGTGCTATGTGAAGTTTTCTTCCCTCTCAAACACTCACTGGTACCTGTTCCCCAGGAAAGGTTTTTCCTAGGAGAAAGCATCCTCTTCTAGGAGAAGGGTTTTTAGGAGAAATGGATGCACGTGACACAGTTTCTTCAAGGATGGTCACAGCTGCTAAAAGCTTTCCACATCCTGCATCAGTGATTCCATCTCTCCTGCCCAGTCCTCTGCCTTCTGTTTCTATGAAAAAGCAAAAGCCACTCAAGCCCTACACCTCAGCATCTTCTGGATGCTGAGATTCTTGGAGTCCCAATTCCCAGGCTGGGACAAATCTCTCCCTCCCCCTGCTCTGCCCTGCCTTCCCCCCCAGGAAGAGAGGTGGCCTGAACAAAATATATTTGACTGAGCAAAATATATTTGTCTTCTCCTCATATCTTGTTACCTGTGTTGTTCATTTTGGGAGAAGTGGGAAGTTGCTCTTTTTGACACTCTCTTTTTCTGAAAGACATACCTGTCATTCCTTGCATGCCTTGCCAGGTTCAGCTCCATCCATGCCCTGGCCTTCCTGACCCCATCCCTACACAACTGGACAGTGTCTCTGGACTCTTCCCAGGTCACCTGGCCCTGCTTCCACAGCCTGTGCATTTCCATCCTGCCCTTTAGTCCCAACCCAGCAGGTCTCTTGCCTTCCTTTCCTGAGTCCTTACACCTGGGGATCAACAGCTTTTGAACTCTATGGAAAACATCCCTAAAAAATCTTGTCCCTAAGGGCAGCTTCCCAGGGAATCCTATACCACAAGTGAGCCAAATACACAAACCAGTTACTCTTTACCTCTTTGCTATTCTGTGTACCTTAATGTTTCCAGATGAGAGACAGTGGCAGAAAACCTGCAGGTACCTCTCTGAAAGCTTTCTCCTCCTCAGAGCACCTCAGCCAGCTTGCTGGGGACATGAGTGCACACAGCATCAGCCCTGTTGTGGCTGGGCTCAGCACAGGCTCAGCTCCTCATGCTCTCTGAGGTGTGGTATGGGTGCACAGGGAGCTGCTCTGCTTCCCTGCAGAAGAAAGAGAAAGCACAGGAACAAAATGAAGAGAAACGAGTGGGAAGATCCAGATCTGTAGAGTCAGGAGTGCAGCTTTGGAGGGTAGAAAGGCCAGGATGGTGACAGAAAAAGGTCCTCAAAAGGCAAAGAAAAAGAATAATCATAGAGGTTGAAAGATGGATTGGGTAGAAGAGAGCTGGAAAGCATGAAAACTGAAAATGAGTAAGCAATGGACACGGCAGCAGAAAGCAAAAGTCATTTGCAAAGAGCAAATTCAGTCCAAAAAAAGCTTTAACAGTCCCACCAGCCCTATGTATGAACAGCATTTTTTAGCTTTTCTCTAAACACAGTGAGAACTAGGGAATGAAATCTAGGGTCATGCATATGATACAGCTCATAAAACTTCATAAAGATGAGATGTAGATCTGTGAGGGTTGTAATATAGTGGAATAAATGAACACCCTATAAAATGTGGAACACGGTCACAACAATTCTCATTTTGAGGATAAGCCATACACGAGGATTCCGGCCCTTGTCATTTTGTTGGGTAGGAAAGTCTACCCATTTTAATTAGAAGACTGAAGCCAAATTTAGAACCCTGGCTGGGACTACACTCCTATGAAAATTGTCTGTGGCCACTCAGTACACTGCAAGATTCAATAATTTTTCCTTCTTTTGCATAATCTGAATGAGGGAATCGAAATAATTTACATTTTTTTTGTAATGATCAGGGAGTTGAAATAATGAAAGGTGATCATGAATATTTTAATTGAAGAATAAAATTAAAATAATATTCAGATTTCTCTTATGCTTTGTCAAAAGACATATAATACCATAATGGTATTGTAATTTTTTAGAAATACATTATAGATTCAGATATTCACTATTCATCAAGTTCATTGATGCCTTTTTTCAAAGGTGCTTTATAAAAGATTTAGAAATATCTTTAATCTTTGAAAACATTGTAGTTTGTGATTAAATATATCCACAACATAGCTATAAAGATGTGCATCTTCATCATAAAATCAAAATATAGGACAAGATCAGTGCAATTGAGAATTCCTATTGTTGCTAATATTTTATGCAGTATCTTTCAGATGGCCACATCCCCTAATAAGTTTCTTATAGAATCACACTAAGGATCCTTAAGAGATGCACAATTCACAGCAGACAGAGGTGATGCTGGAGTCCACCTTCCACCAAAATTTTGTATTTTAAGGATATCTGTTTTCTTCTCATCAAAAACCTTGCAAGTCTACCAAAAAAAACCCCAAAAAACTAAAAAAAACATACAACTCAAAGTCAAATGCATTTGCCTTAGTGGGAGATCTGAATACCAGCTCAAAATTATACTGTTTTGTTTCTGTTATATTATTCAAGGAATTTAAGTATTACAACAAAACATTTCTTGGTGTCTGTGCAAAGTCTAAAATAACAATTTAAAACTTTATAGATATATAAATATATACTTCTTTAGAGGGTTGCCATTATGCTTCTATAGCCTAATATCTACAATGCCTACAGGAAGCTCTAAGACTTCCATTGTGTTCAAGCTGCTTGTTTTTAACATTGCTTAATGCTATATAACTGGTTGTAATACTTCAAAAGTAAAACTCATACTCAAAAGAAAGAATTACAGAGGGCTTGGCTTCTTGAAATATGAAATGTGTATTATTTTCCAGTGCTATGCTACTTAAAAAAATCTTCTATTTTTGATCATTACTTATTGGAGGTTAATGAGATCCTTATGTTTCTCTACCCTGATATTTTGAGAACATCCAAAGACATGCTCCCTTTTGTCCATGAGATACAGAGAGCAGAGCAGGAAGTCCTGTCAGCAGAGCAGTTCCCACAACACACTGATGAAAAACATAAACCATTTAGAAGCCATGTGCATGAATGTATATTCTGTACCTATTTATCTTATTCCAGAAGGTACAGCTTCATGAGTGCAGATCCCTTCAAGTCCTAACTAATTATATTTTCAGAGAACTGGAGCACTGATGTAACTTTTAAGAATGCAGCAGGATATCCACAAATAATGCTTCTTTGAGATCTTATCACTGCAGAAGAAATACTGATCTCAGTAAGGGTTATGTTCACCATAACTGGGGAGGTAAATCCCACTGCTCCTTGTGCCTGCTCCTGTTCATCCCTGGCACCTGATGCAGGATGCTGGTGAAGAACTGCAAGAGAGCAGCCAGTACTGCCCTCCTTGAAGGCAGAAGGCAGG
The DNA here is from genome assembly GCF_012460135.2 of Molothrus ater. Lineage (NCBI taxonomy): Eukaryota > Metazoa > Chordata > Aves > Passeriformes > Icteridae > Molothrus > Molothrus ater. The sequence goes on along the minus strand of NC_050480.2, from coordinate 11,777,599 downwards.
GCAGAATAAGTGCAACAGGGACACTGAGGCACCAGCACTGCTTCATCTCAAAAATTACTTAAATATCTGATGCTAAGTGGCCAGGAATTAATTTAATCTTTGGGTTGATCATACAGAGTTGATCAAAGGCTCTGTCCTTAAAAACAGGCTACTTGCAAGCAATCAGGATAATTGTATGTCAAGAGGGAACAGGGGCTTTCTTTGGAAATGAAGAGGAGCCTTTTATCTGAAAGGATAAACAGGCAACACAGAAGGGATTTTTGAGAATGGGATTCCACCATCCCACAGTTACCAGAAAAGCTTCTCCCAGCAGACTAATCATATCTAAACTCCTGGCTATCCAAAAAGGTACTGCTCCTTATCATCTTCAGTGGAGTCCCAGTCTGCCCTGCTCCTCATCTCAATAAAGAAGACAGCTGAGCTTTTAATCAGTTTGCAAACATAAAGATTCATTTAAGAAGCAAGTGCTTGTGCTGACCTCTTTATTTGTACCTGCTGCCCCACTGCCTTGCCTCGATTTCCCTGCCCTGCTCAGCATCCTCCACAATGCAACCTTATCTTCCCAAAACAGCTCCCTCCAGATGCCAGGCCAGTGCCACTGCTGCAGCAATCAACTGGTGAGAGGGGAAGGATTAAAGATACACTTACTGAAGGAAGAAGTAAATTCCTCTTTCAGGTTCTGAAAACATCACCTTCACTTCCCTAAGCTCAGTGAATATCAAGCTGTTTCTGAACTTGCCTCCATCTGGAAGTACAATAATTGCTGGTTAATCTTAAAATGCCTTTGGCAGCTGTCATCTGGTTTTTTTTATATTATCCTTAAAACTTTTCTAATGGTAAGTACACATGCCATGAGAAATAATAGCCCTTTGTGTAACAAGCAATACACACGCTTTGTCCAATCATTTTTACAGTGTTTTTCTCCTTTTCAGAAGTTATTATCACAGGACAGATTGAAAGCTGAGCCATCATACCACAGCTTAAGTGTAGCAGTGAAGTGTTCCTCTTTTTCTCCCTTTCCCCTCCAGCTTCTTTTATTTTTCAAACCAAAGGTGTACAGGATGCTAATTGTGACCAAATATTATTATTTCTCAAGAAACCCAGCCTAATTCCAGCACAGCATTTGCTGCTCTGCTCTCAGATCACAGCCTGTGTGGCTCTTTTGGGCTTCTGCCAGCCTCCAAAACATCCCCTGCCACGGACTTCTGCTGATTCCACAGGTTAAACAACAGGGGAGGACTCAGGCCCTGCAGAAACAAAAAATAAGATAGTGTCTTCACTCACCTTTGATGCCAGGCAAGTGCTGTGGATGTAAGTGAGAAGCCTGCAGACTGAGACAGCTGGGGGCACTGGTAAGAGAAGCTCACTTTGAGACAATGCAGCTGATGTGCTGAGTGTTGGTCCTCAACAATTTCTCCTTGTTTTAACTTGGAGCAGGCAGGAGAGAGGGATCCTTGAGATCTTTGTCTTGGCACTGACCTCACACTTGCTAGGAGATCCCAGATGACCCCAGGGCTTTTCCTGTGCTGCATTTTCTTGGGACTGCCCAAGCTGAAGAGTTACCTTAAAAGCACCAAAATTAAAAAAAAGAAAAGTATAAGAAATCCACTGAGGAGCCACTTTGAGTACCAACATTCTCCAGTGTGAACCCCAGTGTTTAGAATGGGAAATGCTTGAGGTTAACTCTGAACACAGGCTCAAACTCCCATACAAAAATTGTGAAGGACAACACTGAATGCAAAATGTGCCAAAGATATCAACTCTAAGTTCAGTGCCTGGTCTATGCATAGTGCTTGTCTCCTTTTATCATTATTTTTTCCCCTCTTATACTTCTTTTAGAATGCCTGATTGATGGAAAGCACTCAGAAAATCATGAGCCAAAAACTGCCCCAGGTATGATCCTGGCTTAACTCTCAGGATCTGTTGCCTTTTCTACAACCAGCCCTGGCAGCAAAGGTGGGCACCCACCTTCTTGTGCCTGTGTGTCCTTCCTCCCTGTGAGAAAAGCAATCTGTTTCCCACCAGAAATGTTATTTCAAATTCAGCCAGCAGTGTTTAAAGCAAAAGTCACCATTAGCTCTGGATGTGCTAATGCACTGTGCTTATCATGGTTCTGTAATGACTCTAAATTTCAGAACATGAGGCTATAACACTTACTCCACCTAGGATTCTTGGTAGTCACTTAAAGCATGCTTTCATTAGCCTGTAGTAGCCTCTATATATTTTAACAAAACACTCAGAGGATTTCATCTTGAAGTTTTCAAAATAGTTTTACGATTTTACCTCTAGCCTATACATATAATTTGAAATTTAAAATTTTGTGTCCCTTCGGTATATTTGTTTCAGTGCCTGAAATAAATTAAAAATCTAAGTACCAGCCTACATTGTTGGAAGAAAAATTGAATAATGTTAGGCAGCCAGAGCTAGCAAATAATTAAGAGTGGTTGGTACCTTAGCCCCAGTCTGTGGCAGGTGACTGCATTCTGCAGCTTGAACAACAGAAATCTCTCTGCCAGGCACAAAGGGAAGGAGTTACTTACCATATATTCAGGTTAGGGCCATGTGGGATATGTGTACATAGTCTTTTGCTGTTGACTGGCAGTCACAAGGCACTATTTATCAGCTGGGAATATTTGTAGCAATCTTAAAACTGAAGCCATTTATAAGGTCTTCCTTTCACTCAACATGTTCTTATCAGAGAAGCGGATAACAGAATAACTTGGGACTGAAATCTAGTCTAATATTTCAGAGCCCTTGAGACCCTGATCAGACCATTTCTCTGTCTGCAGATAATCTCCTACTAAACTAAATGGATGGTGCTTTGTTTTGTCCACATAAAAATAGCACTAAGACTTTGTACCCTGAAAAAAGCAAGAGTCTGAGCTCCCTCATGTGCATACAAGAAAAAAAAAATCTTATTTAAGTAACAAAAGAATGAGCTAGGGGTGAAAAATGCAGATGTTAAAGCAGACTAAAAATTGATTGGCACAAAAGTTTTCCACAAGTTGTAGATATTCTGGGTAGCCTGCACTCACTGTGCAGATAACTAATGACATGTTTCTCACTCTGGAGTCTTTAGGTCAAAGGCAGCTCTCAGTTACCCAATTTGAAATCTCAAATAAATCTACTGATGTTACCACAGAGTTATGTCAGCTTTACTGAGATCGTGGTATGATGCCTTGTTTATAAAACTAAGCTCTGAAAGGTACATCTGTGTGTGCATTTTGATTTGCCAATAAAAGAATTTTATGGAGGTAAATTTATGCAAATACTTAGAATATAAATCCAAAGGAGAATTTTAGTCTTGTATTCATTAGAGATTATGCACCATTTTACAAGAAGGTACTCAAAAATACAATTTGGAATACAGTTAAAAGGAATAAATTCACAGAGGTTTCATATTTTACCAAGTTTTTGCTCCCTAAATGTGTATAAGTGACTGCCCCCCTAGGAGAAAAGAGTTTACATGCCCCAGTCCTTGTATTTGTCTACTTAAAAATATCAATACTTTTCTCCATGTCACACAGACAGCATTACCTCTCTCTCTTTAATCGTGCTCAGAGTCAGGGGAAATCATTAGACTTCCCAAAGGCCAGACAGGGAATACAACATGTAAATAAGGAGAGAAATGCAGTTTTCCTGCACCAGCCCTCAAGTTATACTCGAACCCTTCAGAGGGGATGGAACATTATGAAAGGATGGGGAGATTGGGAACAATGTCTATGTTAACTCCCAGATCAACACATACCAAAATGAAGTCAGAGGAAACGTTATCTTAAGCATTTATTTACATTTTTAGGTACACCATACCTGAGTGTATGCAGCTTATAGTTTGTTCACTGGAGACAGAACAATTTATAAAGGACTGCTGCTTCTTTTCCCCTGCATGGAAAAATTCAACACTGCAGGTGAGGAGTTAGGAGAATGAATTCCAGAATATAAAAATCACATCAGTCTTTCAATATGAGGATCACCTGCAGGCTTTCACACAATTTTTTTATGCTTACAACAACTCAGTTTAAAAGAAAACGTAAGGGATGGCTGGCGATGAAGGAATTTGTTTTTAAAGCAGGCATTCGGAGAAAGCGGTGAAGGAAGAAACACCATTCATTTTTCTCAGAGAAAGAAGACATCAATTCCACCATGAATACATCTATAAATTATCATTTATTAACTTTAAAAAATAAGTTTTTCTAGCCTGCTTTGGCAACCCTGTAGTAACTCTCCTGCAGGTTGCAGAATCATGTTCTTGATGGAAGAAGCTTGCCATTCCCAAGAAGCCTGCTTTGCTGACATGATTTTGGGATAAGGAAGGTAACACAAGCTCCATGCATTTGCTGGGGGTGCTAACACTCATACCACCTAGCTCTGAAGAATCTCTGCTTGATTTAAATTAAATAGTCTGCTGGAGGTTAGCACAGTGGATGAGCCTACTGATTCACACCCAGCTCTTACAGCCTCGATGACACTGGCCAGAGCAAGGAGACAATTGCCAAAATCACTTCAAACCAGCTGGCAGGCAGCCACTACTACATGAACCAGAGCAACCCTCAAATGAAGCACAGCTCACCAAATTGATTTTGATAGGCCAGAGAATAGAGGAACAGTTTAGGCTGGCTGCAGGCACCGGCCAAGCCATAAATTCACCAGCAGCACCATGCAGAGATCAGGAACTGGAGCAGCTGCACCCAGAGCAGGGCTTGTCAGGACAGACAGCTTTTCACTGCACCATCAAAGGCACAACCATGCTCCCCTATCAGGTAAAAGCTGGTGCCATTATTCAAAAGCCTATCAATTTTTCTGAGACATTTTATCAACCTTTCTTCAGAAACATTGAGGCAGCCTAAAAACACCCCACAGATTTGAATGTCACTGCCAGTGGTTCAGTCTATCACTATCAGCTTCCAACCAGCTTTAGAGAGTGACATTTGTGCACCTGAGGATGTGTGAGCTGAAACTATGTACTTTTTCAGGTGGCTCTATCTTCTCCTGGGTTTAATAACAAAAACATTTTCAAGCTGCACTGTCCACAGAGCCCATCAGTGCAGAACACATAAGCAATTCTTTATTTATTACCAAATGTCCATATGACTGGGTGTCTGCTACACTGCCCAATGTTTTTTTGTTCATTTAAAATGTGAATTTTCATAGGGAAATGCATAGTGTGATCAGGATTTTTCTAACATATAAATGAATAGTCAGACTGGAAGCTGCTCTTCATATGCTGAATAACAAATACAATCCTTTCACACCTCCTTGCAGCGTTCCCCCAATTCCCACTCAGCCTCTTCCCTCTCCACACCATTCTGCACTGAATACTGCCAAGTGGAACACATGTAAGGAAAGCCAGGAATTTTTTCTTTGCCTGAGAAAAGATGAACCCATGGGCTATGGATATAAAGAAAGGAATGAACAGCTACTGGAAGGCACAGGGAAAACACGATTTCATAGTTCACAGTCACACTCAAGTGCAGTCGATCCCTGATCTCCCCATTTCCACAATGCAAATCATCCCCCCTGTGTAGCTGTGCAGGGGTACAACAAGCAGTGCCTCTGTAATGGTAGGCTGTCATCACTCCAGGAAATTCTTCAGCAAGACTTTTTACATCAGGTTTGGAAAGGTAAAATCTGCGACAACTACACAAAACCCCAACCACAAAAACCATGCCCCTCCACAAAAGACCCCATGACCCAGAGAACTACTGTTTTCCTTCAGAAGGGAGTAAAAGCCCTTTCTAGTTCTGAACATGACAGAATTTTCCATTTCCAAATGACAAGAAACAATGAAGTCATCTTTACAGAATGCTTTTGAAGAACTCTATAAATAGTTTCTCAATCCTGTTTCTCAGTGAAGAGTCACACAGCATATTCAGGCAAAGGAAGGTTTTGGGTTTCAGCTCAGTGCTTCTCCTTCAGAGAACTGATCAGCTGAAAACAAATGCAGAGCAATACCCTTGATATTTATGGAGTGCAAAAGGTGAGAACCTCTGATCCTCAGACCTGTGAGACCTGCTTTGTGCCAGCACCCCAGAGCAGGAGATACTTATGCCACGTCACTGTGATGACTTGTGAATGCTGACCTAGAACAGAGACTAGATGGAGCTAAAGAATAAAGTCGGGATTTATTAAGAAGCCTCAATAGATCCACCTTGGGCAGCACAACCCAAAATGGCCACAAAATGGATGACAGGTCACAGGGTCTCACACTTTTATAAGTTTTGGTCCATTTGCATATTGGAGCTGATTGTCCAATTACAGCTTTAGCCCATGAAGTCCCATCCTTCTTGTTTCTCTCTTTGGACAATTGTTGTTCATGCTCTTGAGCCTGAGATCTGGATAGGATGTCCTTGGGTCCCCAGCTAGAAAAGGAATTGTTGTGTCTCCCTGCTCTGTGAAGAGAGCTTACTATCCCCTAATATTAAGCCCAGACTTACACACTAAAGCAGAACAGAATCTGAAAAATATAAAAGCTAAAACCTGAGGTACCAGCAGCACCATGAAAGAGCCAGACGTGCTTGTGGCAAGCAGTTTACAGGGATGTCAGGCTCCCAGGTGCTTCCCAGTATTTCACAGCTCACACCACCAAGCCATAGCAAGGCAAACTTGCTTCAGTGGGTTCCAGCAGCTGCCCCTGCTCAGCGTGCCGTGCTGTTGTGGCAGGAGTCAGCTAGATGGTGCTCATGGGGTGGCAGCCGATGTGCAAAGTTACCTCTGGGATTTCTCTCCGGGCCTCCTCCCCCGTCTCAGGCATCCCACACAACCTAAACACGCTGTCACAAATGACAAAGCAGGACCCGCAGGAAGGGGATGAAGGAGGGAGGTGAGAGCAAAGCGCATCTCGGATGCTGTGCGCGCCCAGATCCTTACACAATCACGGTGGCTTTCCAGGGATGGGCTGCAAGGGAGAAACAGGCTGGGGCTGGGTGTGTGAGCCAGCTCATTTACTCCTACCTGGCAGCCTGAAAAGAGCACAGCACTGACAATTCAGGAAGGAACCACGTTGTTGGAGAGACGTGACAATTTGGAAGTTGTTTTTCCTCTGACGAATAGCAATCCTAGCTGTAAGATTCATTGTGGTCAGATGGAGTGTGTCTTTATGGGTGTTTGAAGTTAGAATTAATTAGTAGCTTTTAGCAGTCTGTGAAGTTGCCTAGTTTTGCTGGATTAATTGCATATTGCAGAAAGTGATGTAAAGACACACTGTGCTAACTCCCAGTAAATATCAAAAACTCAAAGTGCACGGGAATTGTTTGGTGTGGACATATTGTTTTGATCCATTGAGTGGCAGAATACTTATAAATTGTTAAATCTGAAGATTACACTTGGTCCCTTGGGCTGAAAGTTTGTATGAAAATTTCATTTCAAAATGACAAGCCTATATATGCACAGAATGGTTTTCTAAATAAAACCCTAGATCATTTTTTATTCATCTAATGTCTAAAATGCCCAGAGGCATAGATCCATAAAAATTTTAAACTTTAAACAAAAGCTCCTTTTGAGTTGCAGGAAAACAAAACATTCTGAAAGCAACAGTTTGTATTATTTATTGTGATGTTTACTTAGCAAGAGAAGCTGATGAGCTAATTCTCAGTGGAAGCACTGAATTACTTTAGGAACAGAAGCCAAATTAATTAAGGATCATTTCCTATTGATTTCACTGTACTACAGTCCAGACTCAGAGTACCTGCTATACTCCTATACAAGATAAAGATAATAATTATATACATACACCAGTTGCTGCTGTCCTGATGACTTGTAGTTTTCAGAGAGGAAACACTTCTAAGACTTTTATGTGAACATAATAAAAGCCAGAATGTCTCTTGAAAGACAGAGAACAGGAAAACACAGAAGAGGCACTGTATACACTCCAGATAAAAGACAATAGTCAAATGAAGAGACAGGTTTAAAAAGCAGACAAAAGGGGAAGTACATACAATTATCAATAGGAAAATGACAAATTTAATGCCTAAAGCTGGGATTTTTTGGAGTACAAAACCTGAATGCATTTGGGACCTGCACTGTGGCCAGACTTTAAGCCCAGAGTCACCTCACAACTTCATTATGAGCAGAAATCAAGCCCTGGAATTGTCATTATTTAACCCCTACTAGCAGCCTGCTGCATGGCCATGAAGAGCCAGGGCACAGGTTTTCTCTCTAGGTGTGTGTCCTAGGTTCCAGGCAAGACAGAGTTAACTTTTGCAGCAGCCAGGAGGGGCAAGGCCAGGACCCTGGGATTATTCCATATCACCTCACTCCATGGCAGGGGAAGGGAGGGTGGTGGTGTTTCCCTGGTTTTCTGGTGTGCACAGTGGTGTAGTGCCAGATTCCATGTGGTGAGCAATCACCTGTGGATAGTTCGCCTGTCTGGTGGACTCTGGTATTTGGATTGTTGCTGTTACTGCTTGCTTTCTTATCTCATTGCTGTTTCCAGTGAATTGTTCTTGTCTCAGCACGTGATCATTGCCTTTTTATAGCCCCAGTTCTCCTCTCCATCCTGTCTCAGGGAAAGGTGGGGTGGAAGTGAGTGGGCAGCACATGGTCTGGGGTGTTTCAGTGGGAACACTAAATTGGGAAATACCATTCTTAAATACCATTCACAAGGGTGAACTTAACCACACTGGAGACAGGCTGGAGCCCCATTGCCCTCCCTGTCAACAGCCTTTCCACCCAAAGCAAAACAATTACATCCCTATAAAGAGCTTGCCACAAGCACATCTGGTTCTTTCACAGTGCTGCTGGTGCCTCAGGTTTTAGCTTTTATATTTTTCAGAGTCTGTGCTGCTTTACTGTGTAAGTCTGGGCTTCATATTAGGGGATAGTAAGCTCTCTTCACAGAGCAGGGAGACAAAACCATTCCTTCTCTAGCTGGAGACCCAAGGACAGCCAATCCAGATCTCAGGCCCAAGAGCATAAACAATGGTAGAATGAAGAGAGAAAAGAAGATGGGACTTCATGGGCTAAAGCTGTAATTGGACAATCAGCTCCAATATGCAAATGGACCAAAACTTATAAAAGTGAGAGACCCTGTGACCTGTCATCCATTTTGGGGCCATTTTGGGGCCGTTTTGGGTTGTGCTGCCCAAGGTGGATCTATTGAGGCCTATGTGCCCCCATTGTCAACAGCCTTTCCACCCAAAGCAAAACAAGGAGTTCCATTATCCCAGCTCTTAAAAGAACATAACAAAATTTGAGGTGAAGTTTTGGCTCAGTTCACAGGCAAGTTGCACTGCAAGATTACTGAAGAAAGACAGATATATTGGACTCAGTTTGGAACATTTAGCAAAGAGTACATGCATTACCAGAATCCTCTATGAAGAACTTCATAAAGTTCAGCATTTCTTTGGCACAACCATGTGCATTTTCAAATAATTTACATAAAATGATGTCCTTTGAGGGATAGATACAGAAACAAGTTGTCTGGCTACAAATTTCAGACCTGCTTTTGTTGAGTTCAGCACCTGGAGCTGGGATGTCTCTGCTTCCTCTTAAAGCTAAACTTTGTTTTGGTCTGCTACCTCTCTCCACTCCCTGACTGTTTCCTGCCCTGAAGCCCACACAGCAGTATCAAGTGACCCAGCTTTTTTGTTTACACCCAATCACTAAAAAAACCACAGGGCCATAAAGATTTGATTTTTGCTAGAGGTGGTCAGGCTAACTACTAATTACTGTCTTGTACAGCAACTTCTCTTTCAGCTCTCACTGCCGACATGGCCTCACTTTTTTTTTTTCCACTTAGCCTTAAGAAATGACAAGAAGCACACCCATGAAGTTCAGCCAGATTTACACCTCATGATGCCCATCAATATTGTACAGAACAGCAGCAACACAGGAAATAAAATACTCACCTTTACTTGGACAGTAGGACTGAACAAACCACTTGAGCTGAGGCCCTAAACAAGGCTGCCAGTATGAAAAATAATGCATAAAGGTACCAACTTTTAAAAGACCTCTAAGCATCTTTATTAGCTAAAGGAGAAGACGAAATCTTATCTTGTGGTTATGGCAAGGAGAAAAGGAAGCTGGGAGCAGTGCACACAGAGCAGGAGGAGTGCAGAGTGCCTAAAAGCAGAAGCACTGACTCACCAGGAGAGCATCCTCCAAGACCTGAGGTCAGGCTCCTCAAAAGCAGCAGATGAATCAGCAGAGCTCCTAGATTTTCATGGACAGGCATCAGGACTCCCAGGCAGGGCTGCAGGGACTGGGGCTGGCAGTAATAGCATTCTTTGAAAGCCTTTAGGAAGCTGGAAAAGAAGGAGAGAAAAAGGAAGGTCTCAGAGCCTTTGACTTCTGCCCATTAAGCTCAGACTCTTTGAGCTTAGACTCAGCAGGAGGACAGGAGTTAACCACAGAAAATGGCCTTTACATGTCTTCTGCTGGTTATATTTTGGGTTTGCTTAGACAGAGGATGGACTCAAATGAGTGAGGCCATTTTTTGGCCTCAGGAACAAAAGGACTCAAGGAAGTGACCAAATCCAGTTTAAAAAAGAAGGAAAAAAATAAAAGAGCATATTAAAATTCTAGCCAATTATTTAAAATAAGACATTATGTGAAAATAATTATTCCAGATCTAAGAGCATGTGTACTAAATGTGAATATGAGGTAGAAGGAGCTGGGTTTTCCAGTCTGGAGAGGTGAAGGCTGAAGGGAGTCAGTTTTTGTCTTCAGCTACCTTTAGGGGTTGTAGATAAGGGAGCCAGACTTCTCTGCATCTCACACTGAGAGGATGAGAGGTAATGACTGCAATGGAGCAAGGGCAGCTCCAAGGGGCTGCAAAGAAAGATGTTCTTCACCATCAAGCTGGTCCACCACTGAAGCAAGTGCCTCGAGAGGCTGGAGGAGCTCTGTCCATGGAGATTTGCAAAAAGCTTAACATTTACTACAGTGTGCAGCTCGTGAGTCACCAGAAAAATTCAAACTGAAGTTGAGACAATTTATGGAGGAAGGCTGTAGAAACGTGTCCTGTTTCTCCTGCCACTGACATATTTGTCCCCCATCCTCCTCTGTGGTTTTTTTATCATACTGGAAGCTGCCATGGATGCATCAGTGCAACTGCAAATGCAGACACTCCTCAATCCAGTTACACAAATTAAATGTTTTCTATGTTTCAGCCTATTTTGGGGGTTCAGTGTATGCTGAAAAGCTGGGAAAAGTACATTTCTAATGCACTGGGTAGGAGGGTATAAGGTGCCTGACCTCCAGGTCATACACACAGGTCTAGGAACAACTAGATTCAGGGGCACAGACTGCTGCAGTTTATTTTTTGTTGTTGTTGTTGTTGTTGTTGTTGTTGCTGTTCTTTCCTGCTGGCAATAAATAAAAGCCCCAAAGGATATAATTTTGGATGGACACAGCAGGAGCTCACTTCACTGAAAGCAAGCCTGGAACCTTACCCACTGACACGCAATTATTGAACTCCCTTCATGCCCCCATGCACCAGCTGCACTGCACAGAGGGAGCACAGCACCACTATGAAAATGCTCTGATATGCAGGTGGCCATGACTGGAAAAAGGGACAGGATCCAGGGATAATAGTGCAGGAGGTGAAGTGTGCACAGAGAGTGCTGACTGCTTGCTGGGGTGGCCCACCTGCAAAAAAATCCATGGCTAGGGCAGCACCCTCCCCTCCATCCAGCTCATTCTGCAGTGTTTGCAAAGAAAACCTCATGGGTGTGAAGTCCAGGTCAGGAAGGCAAGTAAAAGGGGGAGGAGGAAAAAAAAAAAAAAGAGAATGTCAGCTTCTGTGCAGTGTAAACTCATAGTGATGATTATTTTTATTACTATTATTTTTATTACTATTAACTTGCTAACTGTGTCAATAGGACAAAGTAAACAAACACAACAATCACAACAGTCTATAAATTCAGTGCACAAACAGCAGTTACACAAGGTTGCTTAATAATTCATTTTAGTCAGCTTCAGAGTAACTTCTAACAGAAATAAATAACAGGAGACCATGAAAAAAATCTAAAACCCAAAACACCACTGTGTGTGCTGTGAACTCTTGTTCCTGTGGAGTCTTTAATGTTTTGGAACATGATATGCAGCAGACACGGTAATTTATAAGGTTTTCCATACTTTTGTTTTGTTTTACATGTGTTCCTGTCCAACTGAATTTTTGTCAAAGCAAAGCCTCAAGTTTTTGTAAGCGAAAAATCCTCTTGGTAGCAAGAAGAGGACAATGCTACTGCAGAGAAGTTGACATGTGCAGTGTGCAGGGTAGACTGCAGCCAGGACACATCCAATCTGCTGGGCATGTGAGCCTGCTGAGATGGGACCCTGGAATGGGCACTTCAGACCCTGGGCATGGGGAACCTCTCTGCAAGTTCCAGCAGCACTTCCCCAGCCCATGGGCAAAGCCAGAACGTTCACACAAGGGCTCGCTCACCTCACACCTCGCCTGTGGTGCTGCTGTCTGTACAAATGCCCTCAGTATTTCCTTTCCTTTTCAAATTCATACACTTGTCCACGTCCTAGAAAACAAGGTAAGGACAAAAGTTAGGAAATTCTGTTGCATTTTTTTCTGTTGCATTTTTTTTTCTTTCTCTCACCACAGCCGCACCTTTCATCCTCACAGCAAATCACGTCATAGTCAGGGTTTGTAATTTTCGATGAAAAAAGATGCAAATTTTAAATCACTTAGAATTGTTTCAACCTTTCCAACAGTACCTTCTGAGTGCAAAGTAGCTGTACAGCATCACATAATTTATGTGATATTGTGTTCTATCCAGTAGTGCTTGTTCAGAACATAGATTACTACCCAAAGACAAGGGGAAATAAATAACAAATGAAAGAAAAAATAATGATAGTGTGAGGTGTTGGTTTCCTTACCCCTCACAGTTCAATTGTTGGTGGTTATTGATTTAATTTTACAGCACAGGGCCACATTGATAAAGGACAGCACAATGTAATATACACATAGCAAGGGAAATTATGGAAAAATAAGGATGTGGTTTTCTTAAACTAATTTTATTTTGTTACTATATCATTCCCCACATTGATCCTTTGCATTTATTAACAAATAGTAAAATATATTTTTATAAGAGGGAGGAAAAGAAAAAATTTGAAATTTTAACACCATGAATGGCTGAAAAGTTTCTTGTGAAACTTCACAAGAAAACTATTCAACTAACCCCTTCTCTTAGGAGTTTTTGCTTTCCATGGAAGAGAGTGGATATTTTTCTAATCTGAAATGTATAAAGATGGGAAGATGAAAAAAAAAACGACTATGCAAAAAATGAAAAGGATTTTCAAAACATGAGTTATTGCAATACCTCTTAAAAGTTATATTTCAGATAGTTCATATTTCTTTTCCATCTATGCCCCTGCAGTGAGGTTCCCAGTGGAACACTACATCCCATCACCCATGGGAGTTTGTGGTGGCTCCCTGGCAAGAGCTCCTGTCAGAGTCCTGTGGTTCAAGGGAAAATAATGAACCACACACCAGAGCTATAACCCTTCAATATACTAAGGAAAGCTTTCAAGGCTCAGATTTTGCTTAGTGCTACTTTTTTTTTTCTTAAATAAAAGCAATCACTGGCAAAACTAAGCATTTTCTATCCACAGTAGGTGTACCGAGCCTGAGTCTGTCTTGCTTTTTTTTTTTTTTCCTATTCCTTTGGTAGTGTGGAGCGCTGCAGCACAGGTGGGAAATAGGATCCATACATGGAAAAGAGAGGGAAATTCCCAAGCCAAAACCCTGCCACAGAGCAGTGCCCTGTTTGGTCTGCCAGGGATCAGCAGCTCCCCAGTGTTCAGCAGCATTGTCTTCCTGGCACCCACACAAGCTGGGTTTGGCTTGGATCCTAAAGGTTTATGTCAACATCAATTTCCAGGTTTGGAAAGATGTGCTCTTTCAAGCAAAATAAAAGGTGTTTTAGAAACCATTGCCATGCCTCAGTGTAGAAAATTTTACAAGCTAATAAGTTTAATTTAAGGTATGGCCCAGGTTTTGCAGTTTTTATTTAAGTTGTCCACAGACCCTTCCCCTAGAAGAAGAAGGACCAAAGACCCCACAGCATCTTTTGCAAAAGACTTCAAGCCTGATTTGGAAATTGTCGAAACCCTGGCGCTCCAAGTAAACACTGCCATATTTTTGGAATGTTTTCCCATCCAAATTCAGTAGTACAGCATGAACTTCCCTCAAATAACAACACAGCTCCCCCAGGGTGTAGATAATGCACGTAATCACCACAGTCTCTGCCTGTTCTAGTTAACACTTCTTAACAACAGATGTAATCTTCAGTGAGACCCAGCTTTTACAAATTGCTGCTAATATGAATCACGCTTAACTTGTCCAAGTATCTCTTCTAAAAAGCTTATGTTTTCCCTAGGGGTATTTAAATTAGGAATCCTTAGCTGCTAATTGAATATGAACTTGGATAACTGAGCAGGTCATCCTGTTTCTGAAACAGAGGATGAAGGACTGCTCTGACCAGAGTAAGTGAGGTGAACATGTCTGGTTTACAGGGAATAAAACCTTCACGATACAGTGAAGGTTTGAAGGGCACAGTTGCAACTGGTCTTGGGTGAAGAGCATCAGGTGACGCTTTCAGATCTTTGCCAGCAGCTCAAGGTCACTGTCACAGAATGAATTCTGTCACTGCATTCGTTTTTATTGTTTAAGTGGCTGGCAAATTAGGAAGGGCTTCAGTTCAAGAGTGTTTTAAAAATTCACTAAGTATATGTTACGGTCAAACGTCATTAAGACAGTCAAATGATCTGACAAAAGTGAGGGATTTTTGACAGGATATATTGCCTGTTGCAATAGCTTTCAGAGCAAAGAAAAGTAGGCTCATTGCTTTTAGAGCACCAAATCACTGTCACCTGTCAGTGCAGGTATTGAATTTGGTCCAAAATTTTAGAACTCTTCCAAAGCAACAGATCTTTACATCTCCTAAAGATTTTGCAGACAGTTCAAAATTGTACTTTGGTATTCTTATATAATAATAATGGTTCAAAAAGTCATTTAGCACTGTTTATTGCTTTTTATTTTGGTGCAGTAATATTAGAAATATATATATATATTAGGAGACATAATGCTGTCAGAGAACTACTTAATCAGCATATGAAAGCGCATTGAAACAAAGGCTGTGAGTACATTTATCGAGTTAGGGATGAATGTTGCCAAAATGGCTCAAATAAAGAGAGGGGAAATGGAACAGCATGGAAGAGAAATCAAACCATCACTGATCCCATAAATGCAGAAAAAGAACAGATAACAAACATGATATTAACTTAAAACTCTTAATGTTCCATTTTATTCTGTGTGTGTTAAATGATAGCTTTGCTGCAAAAAGCAAATTTCTCTTTAAACACAGAGATAACTGTGAGTGCACACTGGGGAATACTGAGACTGTGCTTGTAGCACAATATACATTCCATTTCCACCCAACTCAACCCAAACCCCACCCTGTTGCCCACCACCACCAGTTTTCCTTAAAACAGAAACTAGAATTTTTTCAGATATTTTGATACATTTCCCTTTTACCTTTCTTTTTGTGACATGCACATCTGTTGCAATTGTGGAGTTTCTGGATATCTTTCTGTTCCATCTGAATGGCAAGACACCACAATCAAGGGGGGTAATTATGGTATTTCTTCATGTATGTGAGACAAGAGGTGGAAGACCTCACACAAGCTACAGATGTGGTTGCTTCACAAGCCCTTACCAAATGTGATCCTGTGGTGGAAAAGGGTTGGTTTGGCAGAGGGAGAATTACTGGGGCTCAAAGGTACAGAAGGAAGAGAACTAGGCAAACAGGGCTCAGCCTTTCAACTCCAGCACCTCAACAGCAGACAGAGAAAAGACCCTTGCAAAGATCAACTCTTGCAGGTAGAAAGTGGCATTTTTTACTGTGGGCTTGAATGCCCTATACCACAGTGGCTTTCTGAGTTGCTTTCTGTTCAGACAACTTTTATTACAAAACAGGCAAAAAAGGATTCACCTTGCAAGAGGTGAAGTAAAAAGGAAAACAAAAGGCAACATAAAACAAGAACTGTCCTCAAAAAAGACTATCTTTGCTTTTAAAGCTGCTTTGTTCTCCTTGGGGGTTTTGTAAAACAAGACCTGGAAAATGCAAATATTTCCAGTAATGCTTGCTTGAAGGGACAGTGTTTTGGCAACAGAAAGTCTGTCCCAGCACCCTGGCTGTTCAGCACTGCCCCTGGCTCAGGGTCCCACTCTGCTGGTACATTAAGCCTCCTGGCTCAGTCAGCAGAAGGAATTGGGCAGCTCAGAGTGAAAATGGCTTTAGGAAATTTTTCCTTTGGGAAAAAGAGCCTGGAGGAGGAGAAAAATGAAAGCTGTGAGCTTACAAAGCTGCATAGTTTGGGTATAGTGAGCCACTCCCCCAAGACCTAGACCTAACTAGGCCATGAGGGACTGGACAGGGAACAAGTCAGATTTACGTTTGGCAAACAAGAGGCAAAATTAAAACACATTTTAAAAATACATTTTATAAAACTATAGAATATCGGGTTGAAAGAGACCTCAAGGATCATCTGGTCAAACCTTTCTTGGCAAAGTGTAGACAAGATGGCCCAGCACCCTGTCCAGGCACTCAAATGTTCAACACTGCAGAATCTGTCACTTCCCTAGGGAGATTATTCCTCATTGTTCTCATTGGGAAAAGTTATCTTTATTTCCAAGCAGAATCCTCTGGAGTAACTTGTACCCACTGCCCCTCTGTAAAAAGGGAGTTTCCACTTTCTCTGTAGCCATCCTGTAGATACTGGAATATGGGGACATTGGAACCTTTGGCTTTTTTGAACTTCTCTATCAAAAAAAACCACCCTTTTGTAGAAAGACTGACTTCTTCTCTGCTTGGCAGAATTCTGTGTTGAATACACAAACCCAAGAATAGATGCATGCATGATATCTGTGCCCATCCTCAGAGGAGGACAGTCGTGAAGGGCAGCCTACATGTGGCAGCTTTGCACAAGTGGAAGAAAAGGAGAACAAAAGACCATATTTCCTCAATTTCCTCACAGGAGTCACTTGCTTCTATCACTCCAGTTAGCTAGTTAAAATCCATTTACATTTTTTTCCCTGATACAGGCAATACAGATTCCCATGGTGCAGCTTCTCCTCACCCTCACAGAAGAGTTTTTCCTTCATAGACTTATTTATGATGAGACAATGTGGCAACTTTTTTTTCTTTTTTAATCCAAATATATCTAACCAAAAAGAGAAATATTTTCTCTTACTGATTTCCAAATCATCAGCAATTAAAAATCATGAAGCTTACAGAAACTGAGGGTGGGGAAGGGAAATCTGCAGCCTCGTGTCACCTGTAGGAGCAGAGCACAATCCTCCCACATTTGGTAACCTTGCAGACACAGAGAACTGTAGAAGGTAGCAATTTTCACTGATCAAGAAGCTTTCTGACTCTGCATAACCCTCAGTCATACATATCCTTCAATGCTGTTTCCAGTCACTCTGTCTATTAATAAGTTATTTAGTGCAGGCATGACTCTTAATTCTGCATCATACTGAGGTTGCCCAACACTCTCCATTTTGGATGTGCTTTCAGCTGCCAATGGCTTTGCCAAACTTGTGTTCTGTGCCACTGTCTGCCTCGTGTTAATTAGCTCTGTAGAGTACAAACACAACACACCCTGCACCCACAGAGCTTTGCCCAGATTAGAAGAAATTGTAAATGATGAATTGAAAAAAATTCAGTTATCCATGTTATGCTTTGATGAGGGGATCTGAAATATGGCAGGAGGTAGGATTTTTCTGTGTTCAAAATACTGACATTGCTCTATTAGTAAAAATCTGTACCACATCAACCACCTTAAAAGATTTTGTGGGTTTTTTTTTCCCTTACCCTCCCTATCAAGATGCTTATGCTTAACCTACTTACAGTTTATACAGTTTATCATCTCAGGTCCCAGGGCTACTGTGACTGAGTCTGTGGGCACAAGATTGGCAGGGGAGATTTCATCTTCTGCTCAGATTTCTGCTCAACTGGGGCAGTGGGAAGCAAGGAAAACAGAGAGATCCCCCTGTCAGCAGTAACAAAACAGATGGGCAGGGACTGTTAATGGGGACACAGGCTTGCTCTCCCATCCAGCTCTTCCAACATCCCCCCTCTCTGCCCAGATGCCTCTGTTAGATGCATTCCTGTGGAAAGCACTTGCATTTGGGAAGCTTTTTTGTTGCTTAAATGCTGGAGGTGGATTATAAAGAGGGAAGGACTGGTTAGAGTGTTTTGAGGTGTGGGAAGAAGGAAGTTGCTAAGAGAAAAGACTAATTTGGGCTCCTAAATGTCTCATTACTTGCTCATGCATATTCCTAGTCCAAGGTTGAGAAAGAAATCACTGCATATCCAGCCCTGACAGCAACTCAAAGCCTGGATTCTACATTCTTTCTTTCTCAGTGAGGAGGCAGGAGACCTCAGGCTGTAACTTCAGTTATGCACCCACTTGTTGGGAAGGATGCTCCTGCATGTGTTCACATTTCTGGTTATGGATGCACAGGAATAAGCAGATAATTCTTTTGTCCTCTACCTTCTCAGGACAAATGAGCACAGCTAAAATCTGTCAGAGCCTTGAGTGCAACATTTAGTACTTAGACAGCACAGCTGAAAGAATGTGGTATATAGGGAAAGAGAAAAGACACAACTTGCTCAAAGAAATAACATTCTTCATTTCCCTCCCACCTCCCCCTTAGTCATCTGCTTCATGGAGCAAGTGAGTAAAAAATCATGATCCACAGGGTAATGGCTGGCTAAGAGAGGCTTCCAGGTCCACTGCAGGCCTGCCATGCTTCAAAACATAGCTCTTGCTCAGCACTGACAGCTGAATCCTCATCTTTGTAATCTATGGCTTGGCTGTGGAGTTCTCTGCTCTAATTATTCTGCATTTGTCTCTCCTACCAGCCTGGAACAGTTTTCAAAGGCCTGAGACCACTGGAATGGGGAAGATTTATGGAGTCAGTCAATGCTGGTTGCATTCTGCAGAACTTTGAATAAGAACCAAAGGACTATTTGAATCTTTGGAGGGAAGTTTCCCTCTGATTCGAGCATTATTCACTTCCTGGTGCGCTGAAGTTGAAGGATTAAGTAACTTTTTCCAAATATAGAATGCATCACACCCAATCACACACACACACACACACTGCTGCCTTCTTTAAGTGAAGCATCTGAGGAGGAAAATGAGATTACAAATTTAGGACTATAATGAGATCAAGTTAAATTCACACCATTTACCCGCCTAGGCACAATCTATGTCATTAGAAAAGATTAATTTTTTCGTTGCAATTTCTAATCTCATTATACCTTTTGTCACAAGGATGATTTATCAGAATTTCAATACTTAATGCCATACATTTTGTATGTTCACTTGGCTTCTCCAGTATTTTATATTTTCATTAGCTGATATCCACTCACTCATGCCATACCACTCAGCACAGCTATAAATAGAGAGACCAACCAACCAAATCACACAATATTGAAAAGGTCAAAGTAGTATATTACATTACTATAACTTAGAGAATACTATTTACAAGGTATTAAAACTTTGACTCCTTATTTATGTGACAAGGAAAGTAGAGAAAATAGGAGGCACTGTGAAATGATCACATCATTACCAGACATCCTTGGGAAACTGAGGGATTGTAAACCCCTCAACATTATTATCTTTACAGCCTAATATAAATCCATGTTATTCTTTAGGTACTGTATATCTTATGCTAAGACAGTGGTCTCTTCACTACCACTTTTTATGTTTTTAGATACAAGTATTTTAAAAGCTCTTAAGGGATACTTATAAGGTTTTTTGGTTTTTTTGGGGTTTTTTTTAGGCAGAAACCTCTTTTAGCTAACTTGTAAAGAAATCAAGCCAGAAAATAAAAATAAAAATTTGTGAAATTTAAGATAAGGATTATTACTGACTCCTTTCCTCCACAAAGACAGTAAGAGAATTATGGCCTTTCTCTCAAAGTCTATGGAAAGGACCTGTTTGAGTTCGCTGGCTGTGTCATCATAAAGTACTTTGAGGGTGACTGTGAGCACAGGCTGTTCTGTAATACATCTACCACCCCATTCCTTCTAAAGACACCCTTGTCTGCATGGTGAAATGTGTATCCCAACTCCTTCCCCCCAGCTCAGGATTCCTAAGAGATCAGCTAAACACTGCAGAAACACCTGAAAATCCAGTTACCTTCCCAGCTTCAGTCAGGTGGCTGATGAGTGCCTTGCATCACTTCACTGCCCCTGCATCCAGTGCTGCTTGATCCTGCAGGAGTTTTTGGCTCACATGAAAGTTTCTTTGCTGAATCAGCTGCAGACATGAGGTTTTACCCAAAGGACAAAAGTACAGCTAGGATGTGCAAGGCTAGAAGGGCTGTCCCAGACACAGCAGTCATGGCCCACATGACAATACTCACAGCTTTAAAGAGTCACAGAGCAAAGTGGATGCTTTTAAAACGGGGGAAAAAAAAAGTTAAAATGGAATGAACAATGTTAAAGGGACAAAGAGAGACAGTATCAGCTGGGCTTTTTGAGATAACTACAGGAGAACTGAGCTTAGTACTCAATCCACAGGGCACTTTCAGTATGTTCCAGGCCACCCTGAACCTCTAGGCAAGTTTAGGTGTCCACAGTCCAACATGCTGTGGGAGAGGTACTGGAGGCTGCCCTGCTTTCTCCCAGTATAGACAGGGGGCAATCTGTATTTAGCCAGCAGATTTTTGATTAGACCCTGGCATTATACAATACTGTAGGTTTGGGGAATCAATAATGATGCCATTACAGGGGACTTAATTCATGGAATTGCAATTAACTTGAGAGATAACTGAGAAGTAAGCTCAGCTAATTTTAAAACAACAGCCATCAGTGACCTAATTTCTATCTTCTGAGCCTCACTGTCTTCCATGAGAGTCTACACAATTCCCAGTGAGTGAGAGGGGATGCCAGGATAACTCCTTGAGGACTACTCACAGTTTCCAGTTTGAACCACCACAGTTGCAATAATGCATGGCCAGATTTCCTGATGCAGGGCTGGAGCTGGTCTGGCACGTCTCTGCCTCTCCCACTGAGTCCCTGTTAAGAGATCAGAGAGGTTGAGCTGCAGCAAAGCTGCAGTGTCTGCAGGCAGCACAGCTGAATAGCCACATTTACCTGCTGATGCTGCTTAGGTGCTTCTATGGCAAAATGAGCCTGCAGCTTCTGGTTTTCATTCATCAGACTTGAAGGGTGGGCTTTTCTTGGACAGAGGGGGTGCTTTGGGGGCCTCTTGGTGAGCTTTTTCTGGTGGGATGGGTTGTTTTTGGTTTGATGCCATTTGTGGGTTGTTTTCTTTTTTCTAGAAGAGTACCTGATAAGACTTTGCTTAAGGCCTTGTCTACATAAAAATGATGTCCTAGTAGAAGTGATGAAGCCTCCTCTCCTGAAAGTGACACCTCCAATACAGATGCTATTATTTAAATAGCAAGGCTGTGCACACACTGCTAAATAGTTTACTGAGGAGGGGATTATACCCTACCTGTGTCACACAATTTTCAGATTAGAAAACTAATCTGAAAGAACAGAGTCAATAGGTAAAACAAGCAAGTAATTTGCCACGAAGGAGACTTTAAAAATAAAAATAAAAAAAAACCTGCCAAAAATAAAAAGCAACACCAGGCTTTTACTTTGCCAGCAAAGGTTGCTGAGGAGAGAGTAAGAGAGAGAAATGTAAAGCATCTCCTGGCTGATCCATGCCTCCTTAAGATTCCCACCCCAAGCTGGTGCCTTGGCACGGGTCTGGCAGGGCTCTGGGCTCTCTGGCAGCCCAGGTGGCTCTGAGTGGCTGCTCCACTGTCCTCCCACTCCCAGCAGACCTGCTGGTGCTGGGAGTGTGGAAACTGAGCTCCACCTGAGCCCATGGAGCCCCTCCACTCTTGGGAGGGGCTGGAGGGATGCAGAGCATCCTTTGGAGGATGGCTGGAGGGATGCAGAGCATCCTTTGGAGGATGGCTGGAGGGATGCAGAGCATCCTTTGGAGGATGGCTGGAGGGATGCAGAGCATCCTTTGGAGGATGGCTGGAGGGATGCAGAGCATGCCTTATGGGATTTCGCTTTGAATCCTGCAGCATATGGAAATTGGTCGGCAAGAAAAATGAGAAATATTTAGAAACAGTTGGAAAGGCTGTCATTGAAATTTATCCTGGCTATGTCTAAACATGGAAAAGGACAACAGAAACCAATGTTAACTTCAGAAAAAATGTAAAGAGAACTGACTCTGCAACAAGCAGAAGGCTTATTTCTTTTTAAGTATAAACAATCTGGTGAGGAGGAAGAAAGGCAGAACTACAAAAATAAGCCAAGGCAAGTAAAAAATAATGAGGGTAAAAATTAATAATACTCTGCATCAGTTTGCAGAGGTTTTTTTTTTTCCTCGTACAGCAGTCTCCAAATATAACTTTAAGGGAGAAACTAGACATAATATTTCTGTTCTGAACTCTCACAGTGGAAAATGGCTTAAAAGGAAATTGTGCTGGGGGAAGGGCCTTCAGCTGTGAACAAGCTTTTTAGACCCCTTTCTTGGGAGACTAATCTTTCTCACTCCTTAAACAGGCACTAGCAAGAGACACCACAGCCTCCACAGGACAGTTCAATACCCCTAAATGCAGGTGACATGGACACCTTCTGTACAGCAAGGACAAAGGCTGTAATAAATCACAAAACTTGGACCATTTTCTTCAAGCTTTGCCCCTTTGGAGGCCCGAGCTGAATTACAGGTGAACATTGATGCCCATTGATGACACAGAACCTTTGTTTGACCCTTCCCTTTTTTCTGCCCTCTAGGTGAATCACTGTGCATTAAACCCCATTCCCACTTTGGTTTTGTTTCTTTTTTCCTCCCCTCAGCTCTGTAATGTTTCTTTTCACTTCTGTGCCATGGGCAGTCACAGGCAATGGGAGCTTCAAGGCTGCAAGCTTGCAAAGGTGCAGAGCATCCCCTTCTGAATCCAGATTTCCTCTCCCACCCTCTCCTTTGTACTAGGAGAGGTCCTAGCCATAGGAAGCAACTCTTTCTCCAGAACAATAATGCTTGCAACAGCATCTTCCCTTGTGCAGTGTCTCTAGTTCCAAGACAGAAATTTTGTTCTCAGGGAACTTGCAAAAAAAAAAAATTATAAAGACAGTAGGAAAAAAATAGTGTGAAAGTAGTCTAACAAAATGTTTTGAAATACCAAGACTATCAATGACTGTAAATAAGGCTAAGGACAGAAGTAGAGAATGTAATTGCTTCTAATGTGAACGCCATGGCATTTACCACTTCCCATAGATGCCAAGCAGAGAAGATTATCTAGATTTTCAAGTGACTTTATCTATGACAAATTGGCTGAATGGATTGACAAAAATAATGAAAGATGCTGAATGTGAAGCATATTTAGTACAGAAGCACCATGACAGATAATGCTGTAATTACTGTATGCAGTTGCTGAATCTAACAATATAAATTCAATGCAAAGCATGAATTTCTTTCCCACAGCTTTAGAGAATCTGAACAAGCTAAATATCCCTCTATTTCTTTTAAAAAGAAAGTTAATTTTAAAAGTATGTATGCATATAAATTCCAGAAAATTATAGGATTCTTCTGCTTTCCTTTCTTCCCACACTGTATCTGAGAACACCAAATTTTTTTCATTTGTTTCACTTTCCCTTGTAGGACTCTGACAGAGATGCAATTTGCTTTAGGAGACCAACTTAGAATAAGCCTATTACCTAATAACTTAGCATTGTGCTGCTACCTGGAAAGGACTAAACAGAAAAACCACCATGCTCATATTTGCAGAAATATATAAGTGATCCTTTACCTAACATACATCCATGATTTTCAGCTGATAATTTATGTTCAGATGCTAAATTTCAAATTTACTGGTTACTCATAATCCTTTCCAACGGATGACAGGAACCACATCACATCCTGTGTTTTTCCTCCTTCTGCAATACACAATTTCTGTACTTGACAGCAAGAAGTGGGTAAACTGCAGATTCATTTTGGTAAAAATTTCTCAATAAAACTTAGTTGCCCACACATTTCTGCAAAAAATTCATTGAAGAATTTGGATTAATAACATGTTGACTTGCTGATAATATATGGCATGGTTTAGGAATTCTTGGGGGAAAATAAAAATGAAAATCAGAAAAAATCACTGAATGATGCATAATTTATTTAGTGTATTACATCAATTTCTCAAATCTTCCTGACTCATAATAGAGCAAGCACACCCAATGCTGTGGAAATGTGGCATTTCCTGGCCTTCATTGCACATGTGCTGAAGCACATGAAGCACATCCTGAGTTAGGCTATTCCATGACAAATGGGAAAAAATCTACCTGACCTAGCAGGAAAACACCAAATTTGGACTGCTAATGCAGCATATCTGTATATCAGGACATGAGCCAAACTAGAGGGGGAAAAGGAAAAGAGGTGGAACCCAGTTAAAGTACAAGCGAAACTCTTCATGGCCGAGGCAAGTGCAACCAATGATAACTCTCACAGTTCTTCACTGTTTGTACAGGGAACATTTAAATAATTTTGTGGTGTTTCCCTCCCATCATTCTCATCCCTCCCTTCCTCCACTTGCAGGTTGTCTCAGATCACACTTTTTGTTTGTTTGTTAAGGTCAGATGTGGCACATCTTCCTTCACACATGATTAAGGCCACAGTGAACACCGTGCACTAAAATATGAAATAATAACCAGTTTCCTATAACTATCTCGACCTGCTAGCACCAGAAAAGCAAGGGAGAACTCTTCTACTTTGGTATGTGGCAAAGTGACATTTTTTTCTCTTTCTTTGGATAAAATTTACTTGTTATTAAGATGAAATCCACCTGCTACAACATCTTACATGCCCAATACATGCCCAACATCTTCCTTGACCCAGAATTGCTGGGTCAGCATGAACACAGAGTGCACCACAATCCATGAAAAAGCACCATTAACACAGAGCAACACAAGTAGACACAGAAAGGATATCAACATTTAACCCTGGATTTTAGCCCTTACCATATTTTTGGCCTTTAGGCAACTAAATTCTTTGGCACTAGCAGCAGCAAGCTAGGCTAAAACCAAAAATTCCACCCATAAATTAGTGGCCCATTATTTTCAAGTGCCTAAAAGGGATTCAGAACTATCCATGGGAGCAGACATACTCAATGCACAAGCAAAACCTCCTTTTGTTTGGAAAAACTGGGAAAATTGCTAAAGTTAGCTGCTGATCTACTTGACCACATATGTAGAAGGTTATAGTGCGTGACCTGTATGGATGTTAGAGGAAATAAATAATTATTTCAATATTTTTAATATTCAAAAGCAAAAACAATAAGAATGTTTTTAAGAAATCTGTGCTTACCTCCTGCACTCAAATCTTCAATATATTGAGATTTTGTGCTGTAAGGCTTTTGCTCCTGTAAGAATAATATTTAAGGAAGGAAGATGACACTGTCCATGTAGTAGGAGGAAAATAAAAAGCACTGTTAGGAGCTTGGCAGCAATATGTACAGACATATTTCCTTTTAATGGCAAATACATATCAGATCTACCAGTCTTACACACATATCCCAGTAGCTATGGCTACATTTCCCTCTTGATTTTGCTATCAAAGTGTTTATCTACCACATTTATATGCCCCTCAGAAATATACACGGAGAAGCAAAAGGTCTTTTTGATCAGATGAGAGGTTCCTTTGCAAGGCATTTTTGCCCATTTATCTAAATGCCATATAGAAACTGTCTCAAGATGTTCCCAAATTGCTTTCTTTGCTTGTTTTTCTGAATTCCTGTTAGTTCCTGCTTAACTGCACATCTGACTGTTGTCATTTACACACCTGGCACGTTGCAGGGTGCTGCAGGACATATCCTGCTTGCTGACATACTTTTTGTGAAGGAAATCCTTGCAATCAGCTGTCCAACACATGAAGCTACATTTGACCACAGGGCATAGAATGAGGGAACTGTTATTATGACCAAGGAAATCAAAACTGTTCCTCCATAATGTTCTGGGAGGGGAGAGGTGAAGGGGGAAAGAAGCACAAACCCCCAAATCTCTGAGAGCATAATGAAAAGAAAAAGAAATCCTTTCTAAAGGCCTGAGGTTGAAAATCACTGAGTTCCAAAATCTCAGAGGCCAGTGGAAGCCGAAAGCATTTGACATCCCTTTGGCCTGGTCTTATTACTTCAGTACACTCCTCAAATCTTACTATTTGCAGCATGTATTTTCTAGCACACAGCAGAAAATGGTGCTAATTGCAACATTAGTATTTTGGAGCTGGCAGTAGTAACCACAGCTAACTGATAAACACAAATTAGAGACAAACTTCAGAGCCTGTTTAGCTCACCATTTCCACTTGCAGCTTGAATAAGACAGAAAACAACTCAGCCTGCTGCAACACACACCACAAGAGCTACAGAAGTGAATTGGAGGTAAATAGATGATTTAGGAAAAAGTTGAATTTAGACATACAATATTGATTTAAAAGTCCAAATTTTCTCCCTGTTTAGTTTTCTGAGCTCACACTGGCTCTGCTGAACAACCAGGCTTTGTCTTCTGCTCTGGAGGGGGAACATGACCAAAACCAACAGATGTATCACCTGCAAAGAAAAGGTCACTGTTACAAACCCAAATCAAGACCCAGTCCAAAATATTTTGTCTGTTTCAAAGCAGGCTGGGACTCATTTATGGTGAATTTTAATAGGAATAAAACACCTGTTCCCTTGACAAGAAAGACTAACAACATATACTACATAAATAATAGTGGTTCACAAATAACTTTGTATATATTTAATTAAAGCATCTACATAAAAGCAAATAACATGTCTGTGTTATGTAAAGTTTTAAAGCAGTTAAAGAAATCCTTTCAGAGGATATGGCTGATTTATTATAAGGCTTGTTTTATGGTTTCATGCAGAAGTCACAACTCAGAGCATATCCAACTACATCTTTCCAGAACACTCTACAGGGAATCTTCCCTCTAAGTCTTGTGGAACTGTGCCCAGGACCCTCCATTCACAATTTAAGAGGCATTTCTTAGGCACTACCACACCCCTCAATGTGTAGGATTTATGTATCCAGCCATAACAATATCCTATTGCCTTGTATGCCCACTCTGAAAACCCCTTCTGGAAGTCCCCCACTTGTCAAATCATCATCCAGCTTTATGTGAAGTTCCCAAAGAAAGCAATAATCAATCTATGAACAGGAGCTTGCATGTAATATTTCTCATTGTATGGCAATGTTTTACCAGTTCATCTTCAAAAAAAAAACTGCACAGAAAAAGTCTGAAGACTAAAGTCAGGAAGATGCTACAATAGTTGGGCAACAGGACCACTAGTTTGAGATCTTTAGTCTGCAGGGAAAGAGCCTTGATTCTCACCTTGATTTCATTGTATGCAATCACAGTGGGAGAAAAGGAAGTGGCAATTACTTTTTAACTGATCTTTCCATCTAGGCTAGACAAAAATGCAGATTTAATGTAGCTACTGCACACACAGTTACAGAGAAGAGGCATTTCTACAAACTCCCAGCCAGTGCTGCTGTGGGCAAGCTGAGGCCACAGCAAGAGTCTCTGAAAGAGTGAAGGGAGTTAATTATTGTTGTACACAGTTGTAATAATGCAAAGGTATTAAATCTCTGTGTGAACCTTTGCCATCCATTGCCTGGAACACCTTTGTACGCATTGAACCTCTGTAAGGTTTAATTGTTGCAATGAAGGTGATTCCTCATCAAAACAGCAAAACAAGGTATTCACTTTTCTATGAGCAGGACATTAATAAAATGAAGGAGCTGGACTTGTGCTTTGGTGCTGACCAGGGCAGAGAGCTAACAAATGGATGGAAGACCCTGTGCAGCTCAAGGACAGAGGAGAAGCATCTCTGCCCATCTCCACAGAGCAGCTGCCCGTGGCAGGAAAGCAGCTGTGCTCAAGAAGCACCACTCATAGAGATGTTCCAGGTTTGGGCAAACAACTGAGCAGTGGTAAGAAGGTATGAAAAGAAAAATTCAAGATGTTCTTATTCCTAGACTTTCTACACTATTAATGCTTTGTTTTCAAGCTTTGCTTATTTATAAACTTCCAGTGGTTTTGTCTGGCTCCCTCAGCTGAATTACAAAACTTCTGTGAAATCTTCCTCACATCCCAGCCCCAGCCTGTGCCTGCCATGGCAGCTCTAACTCAGGTCTCCTTTACTGCTGACTACAGAATTATTCTCTCAGCACTGCCACTGCTTACAGATGTCTTTGTTTAACTTGAATATTCCTTAGCATCTGCCAGCATTTTCCCCTAGCTAAATTCCTACTAAATGTACTTTACTTCTCTAAGCCTCAGCAGCTATTGCTCTAAATGCATCCCTCCAAGAGAAAAAAAATCTCCACCTGTCTTTAATAGGTGTATCAATAAAAGGAGGATTAGAAATCTGCACTTCTGGGCTGTTAAACAAACTCTTTTCTGCCTCCATTTATTCAACCATAAAATGCTTAAAATATGCACTACAGTATCTCAAAGAATAGTTAAAAAGCTTAATGCTATTAATTCAATACTACTGATTCTGTCTTGCTACAGAGACTGTATAAACACTTCCATACCAGGTCGATATATAGTTATAAGATTTATAGTTTATGGTTTGTAGTCATTAGTATAACATTATTTGCAAGGTTAATACCCCAGCCCTATAGAGCAGAAGGTAGTATCTGCATTATAGGCAAGATTCTATTCTTTCTTGCTAGCTATTCTTTTAAGTAAGCCTGTAACGCTTATTTTCTCCTATAGGGCAGTATTATTAATAAATATGTACTGCTAGTAAGCTTTAATTTATCTAAAAGCCCACTGTTTTAAAGAACTTCTATGGAATAAAATTAATCCTTTTTTAAATACATATTACAGAATCTTTTTCTTACAGCTGTTTTAGCAAGATTTTCCCCTTAGGTCTGTATATTATAAAAAAACATTTTCAAAAGAAAGTTAAAAAAAACAAAACCAAAAACAAAGCAAAGAATCAGCAGCCCATAGAAGTACAGAGAACATCATTATAACCTAAAGACAAGAAACACTATTTCTAAACTTACAGATCTGAAGAGGTTCTTTAAAAAATAAAATTAAATATATATATACATCTAAGTAATTTCCAGGTTTGATTGTGCAGCCAATATTTACTGTAACATGAACTTGTGAGATTGTGCACTTTCTCTCTAAAGGAAAGAGGGTTGCATTTAGCTGCACTAATCTTCTCTAGGAATGATTCTGCTCCGTGCAGGGGATGACTGTTAGCCATTTCCAGCACTAATTGGACTCAAGTATGGTACGACCTAATTTCTCTGCATATACTGCAGAGTTTTGAGATTCCTGAATGCTTCAGCCTTTTGAGAGTTTTGTTGTTTTCTATTAGCTGCAACTTCACTGTCTCTGGCTGCCAGTAGAGGGAGAAAATGGAATATGAAGTAGAGAACATAATACAACACACCATCTCTCATCCACACTGCTGAAATAAATATGATGTGGTTTCAACCATTTCTTTTCTAGGGCAGGGAACACTCATTCTAAGTTTCCCAGTCTACAAGTAATCTGATTAATTTTGTTTGAGTTTTTTTCCCCCTCTCTCCTTTCCGACTTTTTTCCCCCATCTCTCCCCTTTTGCCTTTCGTTCCATGCAGGCAGAATCTTTATGGGATATATAAAGAGTGGAAGAATTATGCAGAGGGGGTTTATTATGAAACTAGAAATCATTTCATTGACATTAATGGGATAGTCTGTCTCTTGGAGAGCTCCACATTTCTAGAAGCCATTTCTTGTTCTCAAGGTCCCTTAATGCAACACACCAGGGCAAGATGGGAATTGCTTTACCTCTCTTGTGCCTCAAAGACATGTGTACATGAGATGGGCTGCTGAAGAGCTACATTTTTTTTTAAGTACCAGCAGTCTTCTATATAGACTGGATTCTGTTTTAGTTAGCAATTTGTTAAACTTACTGACACACGTTCACCAGAAGTGAAAACAACTTCCCCCCAGAAGCTGCCCTCCCCACATCTGGGAAAGCACGTACACACGCAGCAGGCTATATAACACACTATTTAAATAAAGTGCTTTCTCATTCCTTCCTCAGGCATAAAAGCTGTTAGCTGTAAGAGAGACAAAGGGCAGACAGCTCTGGCTGCTGCCTCATTGCCTCCCAGCTCTTGGCACTGAGGCTTGGCTGGCTGGGTCAGGAGCTTGGTCCTCATTGCAGGGATCCTCACGCTCCAGGTGAGGATGGACAGACAGCCCAGGATCCCCACCTAATTCCTGTAGCTTGCACCACCTGCTTTAAATAAGGGACTGGGGATGCATTGGTGCAGCCAAAATGGTAGAGGTTCCCAGGAATAAATGACTTTCTTATTGCTCTCATATTCTCAGAGCCTGTACTTAGGTTGCTCTGCTCTTTACGCTGGTGGCATTTTACACACACAGATGGTCGGGGCCCTAACAGCAAATGATGGCAGTGCTAAGTTAGACTTACAGCTGTCTACAGGTGTCCATGAATCATCTGGTGTCTGGGGAATTTCTGTTCCAAGGCTGAAAGAAAGCAAGCCATGGAGAGATAATTGATGGCCAAAAAACATTAGAGACTCACTGAATCAACGCCTTCATCAATAACAAAATCATTAGCAAAGGGATAAACCTGACCTGAAATCCTTGATCTAGCAACAATCAGAGGAGTTTGATCTGGGGCTTCTGTAAACAGAGCTCAGTTTCTTTTCCTGCAAGATTGGATTCTTTGAAACAGAAATTGGGACAAACCCCTTTCTTCCCACTTATGTTTTGCTAGGTTAGAAGGGACATCAGAAACTTTAAGGACAGCAGTTTCAGA
Organism: Molothrus ater; assembly: GCF_012460135.2. Classification (NCBI taxonomy): domain Eukaryota; kingdom Metazoa; phylum Chordata; class Aves; order Passeriformes; family Icteridae; genus Molothrus; species Molothrus ater. The sequence goes on along the minus strand of NC_050480.2, from coordinate 11,746,764 downwards.
GGCAAAGGTGGTCATGAATAGGACTTCAAAGAAGGAATAAGATGTAGCAGCTCAAATAATAATATGGCATGGGAGAAAAAAACTTTTAGTGGGCACTCTGCCCAAGTGGTATGCAGAAAAGCAGGGGTTTACGAGACTTAAAATTTGTGTTACATGGGTTTAGTATGATAAATAAAGCCTGCTGCCATCAAAGGCCATTGGAATGATGCAGACACCCCCTTCATAGGGGTACTGACAGAGGAAAAAGTTATCCAGAAAATCAGAGGAGTGCTGTGCTGAGGCACAGCAACAGGAGCAGCAAACTGAACATGCAGTCAAGGGAAAATGGGCCATAATAGATTCAGGATGAAACAGGAGGCTTGCTGACAAGGCCACAGAGGAGAGATGCCAGCTGGCTCATATCCTGTTAAATGACAAATGGATAGAAAAAATGTCCTGAGGTTTCTGTCCTGTCTAGCATGGCAGTGCTGAACACAAGGCATGGGGCTGTTCTGCACCTCCATCTCCACAGCTCTGCTGGCTGGAGAATGGACAACTCAAGCACAGTCTGCTGCTGAGCAAGGCCTCTTTGGGGTCTGGGTTACTTGTTGTAGGATGCCTGCAGAGCCAGCTGCCTTTCCTGCCCAGCTAATGATACGGGCTGGGTGTTGTCACCAGGATTTCAGTGCAAAATCTTCCTCGTCCCTGGGGGCACAGATACCATGGGGTGTGTGGCAATCCCCCTGGGATGGACCCCAGCACTGTATTTAGGCCCACAGCTAGACTGGGGGCTTATCTGAGCTTATCCAACCCTATACAGGCTCAGAAGTGATTTATGAGCAGGACAGAGGACCAATAAAAGTTCAGTCAGTATATATGTGTATTGTCTCTTCCAAAAAAGCAGTGAAAGGAAAACTACCAGCTGCCTTTGAAACAGGGATGCAGGAGCCTGACTGCAGTAAAACTACATCCATCTGACAATTGGAACTCCACACACAGCAGTAGGCAATAAACTTCAAGGACCAGGCTGGTGCTGCTGGAGGAATGGTGCAGCTGGCTAAGCAATTTTTATCTGCATGTAAATTCTGCTGATTTAACCACAGCTTCCTCCAGGGATTTCTCTAGGATCTAGATTTCTCTTATGTCAGGAAGACTTACCTATGTGTGATACAAGGTCAGATTCCTTCAAAAACTCTTTGCTTCCTGGTTGTTCCTGCGATGTGCTCACAGCTCCTGCACTTCAAACACTTGTCATGCAGGCAAGCCTGTTGAACATCAATTATTTCCTAAAAGGGCTCCTTTCCAGAAGCTCAACTCCACCTCAGCCAGCAGCTACCCAGCAGGTTTGTGCTGCACCACTGTGTATGGCTGCTCATATCACCTCTGCTATCCATAACAGCTTCGGTATCCATAAAGGCATGGATATGAAGGAGTGGCTTGGATTTATCAGTGTTTACCTCCATAGCTATCCTTGCACATGGCACCAGTGAAGCTCACACATTGTATGCCAGTGACAGAGCATAAGTTCTGCCCCAGTGATGGAGTTTTTAGGCAGGAGTGTTCATTGACAGCTACTGGGCATGCCCTGATCTCTCAGCAGCTCCCAAATCAAAGCTGGCAGGCAGCTCACAGGCAGACTGGGAGATTTATGTTCTGGAAAAACGGGCCCATGGACTTCAGTGAAGTCACTGCAGCATGGAGAAGGAAAAATCAGACCCATATTGTGCCACAAATGGCTTCTGCAGGATTCTTCTGTAGGCCTAGTTAATTCTGCATGGCAAGGAATATTTACCCAGATTATTCATTCCTCCTTTTCTTATAAGACTCAGGCTTGTTTTCTCTCAAAAAGTCATGTTTCTTACTCCCATTTGTAACTTGCCAGAGGCAAGTAAAGCACAGCAAATACACAGAAAGCAAAGACCTACCAGAATAGCTCATTTTAGTCAGACTGCTAGTGGCATTTGCTGCTTGTGTCAACTTGTACAAATGGAACAGGCAGAGGGAAATGGTTTCCCATGTGGTAAGTGGTATGGCATATTTAGAAAGTAATGGTACACCTAGAGAAGCATGAAGGCTGTGAATAAGAGCCTCACATATTGGAATCAGCACATTTCATGGCATCCACATTTTGCAGGGGAGGCAATAGCCAGTGCTATTGGGCTTACTGTGATCCATTCTCATCACTGGGATGAAATCACAGGGTAATGAAAAGATTGATCTCCTGGAAACAATACTTAAAAAAAGAAAAAAAAAAAAAACCAAACCAAATCTGAAAGTAATTCCACATTTTCTAATATCATTCTCTTCTTAATTTTGTCTGATTTTCTTGTAAGCAACTACAAAATCTAGAAATCAAGCCTAAGTCTACAGACTTCATTCTGCTTCCACTCAGTCCAGCACAAATCTAGAATAAATTAACTAAAGTTAGTATAGAAACAAAGCAATAAAAGTATGAATTAGATCTGATCTACTGAAAGGTTTAAGAAAAAAATATAGTCCAGCTTTCATTTGCTGGTTCAATCAAGCCAAGGCAAGAACAGCATTGGCAAAAACAATTACAGAAATCATGATATATTTCTGTTCTGTGTCAAAATTTAGGGGTTTTTCTAAGGAGCCATGGCACAGTACTTGAATTTGTTGTTTTAGAGGGAACTCAGCTGAGACCTGAGAGCACTTGCTGTTTGGGGATTTCAGTTTTTTCAATACTGTGTTAGATATAATATGCTGCAGACCAAATTCCCAACTAATTTAAGTGAGTTGGGATTTACCTTTAATTTCAATGCAACTCCATTAGCTCATAGTACTGCTCAGCACTGGCATTTTCATGAAATGTATTGGTACAAGCCAATGCAATTTAACAACACAAGCACAGCAGTATTTGGTAGAGACTGAACTAGCTCTATTTGTTAATGCTAAGACCAGAAAAGACCATTACATTATAGAGTTTGATCTGCTGAAAAGCACAGCCCATTCACTGAGACAAAACCTCTCATTAAAAGAGATTAGAATTTGATCTTGAGCATGTGAGAGAAATATCATCATTCTCAGGTAGCTAAGAATTATGAATCAGAGAATGGAGTGAGCAGCACCAATCCATTACCATCACGTTTTGAGTTCTGTTCTCTTTCCAGCTCTGATTGCTTCTCCCCATTCCTGCATTTAAGGAGGAAAAAAAATTAAAATTGGAAAAAAATATTAAACCACCCTCTTTAGGCCTGCAGACAATTGGCTGAAGTGTAAGATATGGTAACTAGCTGAACATAAAAACAAAATACACTGATGCTGAAGCTGAAAATTTTATCTTCCTTACTCATCTACAGGGTCAGAGAAGACTAAAATACTCCTTGGAATGAATTTGAAAGACTCCTTGTGTCCACTCACCAGGTAAATTATCTCAGCATTTAATTATCCTATTCCTCTGGCAAGCCTCCTTTGTTCCTGCTCCTCCCTTTTGCCTGGAACTTGTGGCACTTTCTTATGCAGAAACTGAATTAGTTCAACCTCCCCTTCCAGCCACTGAGCTGTGATGTGCCTTGTAACAGCTGCTGTCATAGCACTTTCCATGTCTCAGCACTGATTTTCAGCCACAACGTGCCCCTCTAATGTTGTTATTGAAGAGACTTGAGCATGCAGATGGTTCAAAAGTCTGTGGGAAACTGCTGCAGCCATGGGTTCAGTTCCAATTGCACTGCATCATATTGCACAAGCCTCTTAAAAGGCCAACAAATAGTTAAATCCCTGTGCATGCTAAACGAGCGTGCACGGACCATTTCCTTTTATCATTGTTGAATCTGTCCATTGATTTCACTCCTGAAGTTTCACATCCTCTTTCAATCTCCCTTGGACATTCCTCGCTCTATTACCAGCCCCCTTTTCTGAGAAACTCTGCAAGTCACAGGCCTGTGTCACAGCCTAGCATGGCAATAGAAACTCTGAGCAGCAGCAGGCTCCAGTTTTCGGGGGAAGCCTCCAGAGACAGCGTCTCTTGCACTCCTGTTGTGCCATTCTCTGTGCTATCTGCAGACAAGGAAGATATTAATTTAATGTTTTATACATCTCACATAAGGCAAATTGGCTTAGTTTTAAATCATAATACAGTTTTATGGCTAAGTCAGCATAAATTCAAGGATAGTATGTCAAACAAACTTTTAAGATCTAAAAAAACCTGCCAACCCCTTCATCTCACTCTCCCCAACCCCCTCCCCCGCAAAAAAAAAACAAACAGCCTCCCACCAACAATAATTTTTTCATTAAATAATGCCTAAAATAGCTAAAATATTATTCCTATGACCATTCTCCCCACTGCCTGGAGGGATCAGCTCACCTTTCCTCACTGAAGTGAGCTGTCTTTCCATCTGTCATATGGGATGGGTTCATCCCCTGGTTGTGCTCTAGTTCCAAGGCACTCCTGGCTACTGCTGCCCCAGCTACACCTCTTTTTTATGTTTTTAGCACTCACATCTATCAGTCACCCAACTGCCCTTCAACAGTTGCACAATTCCACTGGCTTCCCACAGGGGACCAGCACACAGCTCACAAGCTTGTGAGCACAGGGAGCTGCTTACAGAGACTTCACACCAAATGCAAACAGACATTTTCGCATCATCCAAGCCAGGTTCTTCAAAATGGTAAATAATAACCATTTGCTCCACTCTTCACCAGAAGCATATGATTTACAGCTAGAAAAATAGAATGATATGGTCTAAAAGTTTCTCCCTTCTGCTTGAAGATTGACAGTTTTCTCTGGCAGTAGCTTTGGATGTGGAAAGCTCTCAGGAAAGCAAAAGCATTAAAAATAAATGCAAGATGCTTCATGCACGTTATAACATACTGAACTTTCAGAATAAATTATTTATACCAAAGGTTGGATGTGCCATAATAGCATCCACCCAGCAGCTAAAAAATGTATTGGAAATAGGAGAGCAAACCACAGAGATTAACAGAAAGAAGCCTGCCAGCTTTGGCTGAAAACCTGGTAGGAAAAATAACATAGTGCTTAACTGAAATTATTCAGAGAGTAAAGGGATGATCAATTCACTTGGGTTTTCGTTCTTTTCTCCCCTGATAGTCTACAAAAGAACACAAGGACCAGAGAACTTTGCAGAATTACAAACCTGATGTATTTGTTTATGCTGTACATCTGTATTTCTATGTAAATAAAAAGGGACATTGTTGCCAAGCCTTCATTTTTAAAAAGAGGTACAACCTGAGATTTCTCATGCAGTAATAATATAAAATATACAAACTTTTAATCAATATCTTAGTTCTTACATTGCTTTTAGCATGATATTAACTAGCACATTCCAGTAGTATGGTGTTAACAAGATTAGCCTTGTCCAGGACACTTTCTGGAGTTAATTGCAGCCATGCTTCCAATCAAATCACCTCCCCCAGGACAGGGTTACATGGTAGAAAAAAATCTATTGCATAAGGCAGTGTATAGAGCACTAAATACACTCTTCTCAGCTCAGCACAGCACCATATTTTATCTCCATCTCCTTGCCATTAACATAAGAGATTGAAGCATTGGAATAAAAATCCATATGCTGATCTGGGGATGCAGATCTTTTCACACCACAGCACAGAAGCCAGAGATGGGAGCTACTGAGGTAGAATACTAGGAGGAACTTATCCAAATCCTTTTAGTAAATCCTTACTTCTACATTGTAGAATCCCTCTTTTACACAAACTGGCATTCAGCTCTCTTCACACCAAGTGTTTTGAGTCAAGAGTTCAAAAAATTGTGCAAAATAATCACTGTATCGTATGATATTTTTAAGCTCTCTTTATATTCTGAGACCTCCCTCTACCACCAGAGAGCTTTTAGGTCAGAACACAAACATATCCTCCCTGACAAGGAAAACCTTTCAGTCAGAAGCCTTCACTGTAAGAAGTCAGAATATTACACTTGCAGTATATTGCCTCTCTGGGAAACCTTTTCACCTGGTGCCACGCTGCCCCTGTCGGAGTTTGGGGTTCATTTTAATGCAGTTTGTTCTTCCTTCAGGGAGGCTTCCTAAAGCAGGAGAAACCTACTTATTAACCATGCACAGTAGAGTATTATAAATTCGAGAGTGTAATATTCCAGACTCTTCCATAAAGCAAGGCAGCGTGCTACGTATCATAACCAGGGTTTTGCACACACAGAGGCTCACCAGATCCCAAAATTCCATACCCTCTTTGCTGCAGAGACGGTCACAGTGAGGCTGCAGAGGGCTCACACTGCAGCCCCTGAGAGCATTCCATGTTTTCCGCAGCGCTGCTCTGCGTGACACGGGCACAGGAGCACAGCCAGGGACACCCCCACAGCTCTGCTTCCAGCCAGGTACACCCCTGAAATTGTGCTTCAGGCATAAAGCATGCTGCAGGAGGGAATTGTCCCTGCCCCATCTCCAGGGCCATCTGCAGGCCGTCCATCACGGCTGGTGAAAGCCCCTGAACTCGGTAACACGCGGTTTATTGTCCAGGACTGCCACCTAAATATAACAGAGCACAAACCAATCATTTTTACTGCTGTCACCAGGCTGAGCTCAGGAGGGGAGGATGAAGCTGAGGGGCATGCTAACTTTCAATAAAGAACCTGACACAATATTTCAGTGTTTTTCGGGATGGGCTGCACAAAGTGGCTGCACTTTAACTGTGTGTTGCTTTGTAGGCTTCAAAGGCACAAGTGTGCACTTTGGATTTTTCATAGACCACTTTGGAAATGCAAATGCTCCCCAGACAATGGGACAGTACTCCACATTTCAGTATTTTGTGAAGATACTAAATAAAATTAACACCATCCTTTCTCACTGTAAATGGGCAGAGAGTTCACAGAGAGGCTCTGTTTACAGCAACTGCTAATAGTTTCAGCTGAAATCAGAAGCACATTTAACAAGGCATGAAGCATGGAAATAAACTTATAAAGATAATTTCACAGTCAAGCAAATTATTCAGACCTACACTACACTTCTCACCAAATATATTTGGATACAAAAGTTGGGGGGAGGGAATTTGAAATTTTCCATAAAAATTAAATTTGGAAAGAAACCCCCTTCATGGTGTCCTAAGACACAATTCTCTTACTAGCCCCACAGTAAGTTTTGAGTAATTCCACTAACATCAAAACTTCAGTGGTGTAAAAGCATGAAAAATGTGAGGACAATTGTATCCAATATCAAAACCAGAATAACAGGATGAATAACGAACAAACCGAGGCAGAGTTTTAGGTGGTGTAAAGCAAGTTGCAGATTTCAGTGTGGCAAGGTTAATTTACACCCCCTGTGGATGTTGGTCCATTGTCAGCAAATCCTGTTTTCTCACACTTACATTAACAAACCTGTTAGTAACATGGGAACAAATGCAAAAGTAAGTGGAATGATTAATTTGATGAAACTCTGAATTCATTTACTCCATTAAAGTAATATGGTATGCCCTATAAATGGACAACCTTTAAGTTCGTACAAAGCCATTAAAATCACAGTAGCTATTGAGCAAATTAGAGGCCCTGGCAATTATTCATCATTTCATTACAATTAAAAACTAATTGAAAGCCTAAGTAAATAACGTTAGAGTTTCGTTCATGATAGCAGGGAAAATAGGTTTGAACAGCTTATATTAGAGACAGACTCTTGTGCCTTTCACTAATGGGCAGGATTATACCACACAATAATTTCTGCCATCACCAGCATTTCTGCTGCAGCACTGAACACAAAGATCAAAATGATCAGCTGCAGCACAGAATTCAGGGCAATGGCATTAATAAACCCACAGAGCCCAGTCATCCTGTGCACCACAGGGAAATCCAGCTCCACACAGTTGCTGTTTGGAGGCACATATGTGACACAATTAGTATAACAAAATAAGTTTCTCTTTGCTGAAGCATTTACTGCAAATTGAGTCATTAATCTCATTTATAAAGCAGGCACTATGGCTGGCACACTGCGATTGGCCAAGGCCATTTCTTCTCATTAGTGTGTGAAAAGCTCCATCCTGTTCACTTTAAATGTGGGTCATTTTAACTAAATAGAAACACTTCAGCCCTGAGACCCTGCAAGAGCTGGTGTTGTATTTATATGAGCAATCAGAAGTTCCTAGATGCTGGTGATGCTGTGTTTAGCACCTGCCTGGACTGCTGCTTGGATGGAGCTATTTTGGCATGTGACTCCTACTTTGTCCCAGTCATGTTTCAGAGAATTTATTTTTTTTCAGGGTAAATTCTCTGTAGCATTGGATCCAGCCTCTGATGCCCCCTATGCAATCTTGTATGAGTTTTGCAGGGACAGGGCCAGTATACCACAAATAAAGGAATTCTGCCAGTCCTGGAGAAATAACCTGGGTTTTTTGACAGCAAAAACAACTCAGTTCCTACATGTGAGGGCAGGGTCAGCCTCTGCCTTTGATAGGTAATCTAACCCAACTCTAAATTGCTTTCCCCTCTTTCATTAAGAACCTCCTTATTTTTCTAGCCCACATATTGCATGAATGGAGAATGTCCAAACTTGGGGAGGGAAAATCCCTTGAATGACTTCTAGCAAAATTCCCTTTTTCCTGATAAGGATTTCTCCATATTAAAAAAAAAAAAATAAATAAAAGAGGCAATGCTAAAAATCTTCTGCATTCCTTGTAGGTCTTTCCTTCACAGACTTAATTTTAAAGTCTTCCTCCTCTGCATACATAACCACTAGGATGACTCATGCCACATTTACTTCAATTATATCACCTCATGAAATAAAGTGCCACACATTCCACCAAATGTGGAGAACAGCCCATCAGATCAGCACTACGAAAATCTACAGGGAGGAGGGGGAGCATTACATCACCCTTACTCACAGCACAGACTGTTTTACTGCTTTTAACTTGAAACTCACCCTGAGGCCACCTGCTAGGACCTTCAGTCCCCCTCCAAGGGCTGCCCCATCAGCACAGTCCCTGCAGGGTAAGGTGTGGATTTGGTACAATGCAGGATGCCTTCTCCTTCAGAATGAAATAAGCTCCAGCATGCCAGGGCTTCTTTCAGACTCAATTCCCATTTCCTTCCAAAGGGAATTTGCACCATTTGAGCAGAGCAAACAAGCACCAAGCAGTACAGAGACCAAAGTCCTGCCTTCTTTGAGGTAGCACAGGCAACTCTTTTTTGTCTGTTTGGATTTTTTCGTTTCAAAAAACTCTAAACCCAATCACAAAATCAGGCCAGTATGCTAATAAGGCTCCAAAAGCTCACATTTTAACAAAAGCAACAGGTTTGAAGAGAGGCTTAAAAATCTCCTGTGAAGAAAAGTGAGGAGGTTCTTCAAAATGCCTGAAGGAGCTGCTCTTACATGCAACAACTCAGCAAAATTAAGTTACCCACTTACCCATCTAAAAAGGCAGAGGTTAACCAAGACTCCAGAAGCCTCCTGTCTCCTCCTTCCTATGAATATGAATACAGATGTATAAAAATTGGTGAATAGAGTTTATGGTGTTTCATCCTAGACTGATTTGTTAGTATTTATAAATGAAAATAAATATTTGGGCATTATTTTCACAACAAATACTTGTGCTCTGCTCAAATAGAGCTCTTCTCTGAAACATGGGCTTATAGTAGCAGCTGTAAGTGATGGAACCTGCTTCCAATGTGAAATACTCTTGGACAAGTTGCAAGACTTTTGGGAAGAGATGGTCAAATGCAGTGCTGTGTTCCAGCTTTATGTGGTCCTCTGCAACTGGGAAGCCTCTAGATATTTCTTTGTTTAACTAATCATAGCACACAATTAATCAAATATTGAATGTTTGTTCTGAGAGTTTAAAAATATTAACATTTTGAATACTATTATTACAAGTTTTCATCAGTTGCTGAGCTTCTGAAATTGAAAATGCTGCTACTTTTCTTGCTACTTCCACCCTAAGTCAAAAAGGTGATGAATTTCAGAGAAAAGGATCAGATCTCACTTACATTTGCAGGCCAGTAAGACCCAGGAGATTTGGCTGAAATCTGAATCTGGGACTTCTGAAAACAGTCCTATGACACTGTAAGCAATTGTGGCATCTGAGAGTGGGATTACCTTTCCTTACTATAGCCTGAATTTTTGTGGCTGAAAGCAGGGCTTTCTCATCTGCTCTTTCACCTGGAGCTTCTTAACCCTCCTGTGGCAATCCTCCTGCAATCCTGAGGAAGGAGGGGGATAACAGCATTAATCCACTGCTGAAGGTATTGGCAGGAGTTAAGGCACAGCTCTCATTGGAGGCCTTGAATATTTACAGTTGTAATCCACTGTGGCAAGCTTTTTCAGCCTGTGCTTTCATTACATTTCTAGGCAACATATTTTTTTTTATTGTTGTTGTTGCTGAGAGTAAATACAGAGGCTCTGAACTATTAACAATCAGAACACTTGCTGTTGTTTGTGAAGTATTAGCTGACCTACTTCATTGCAGTTTTAATTAGGTATTACTCCCATGCTGTTCTGGTCCCTGTGGGGATTCTACACTTGGCAGTGATAGGAGTGCTCCTGCAGCACGGTGATTCACCAGGAGAGAGGCTGTGCACAAATACATCACCAAAGGTGCAGGAGCACAACAGGGCACTGCAGCCTCACCTGAGCCATGCCAGCCTCCCTGCTCCATGGCAGGAATTAACAGCACAGGACTGCAGGTGTCCAAAAAGGAGATCATCTGCAGTTAGTCCTGATTCCCCCCTGACTGCAGCCTGCGCCCAGAAAAACCCTGCTCTACCAAAAGTACTGAAAGCTTGGACTGTGCCCAGGGATTCATCACCTGCAAGCTGTGGTGGACTGTGTTGACAACTTACAAGTCACTTTAACTGTTTAATTTCCTAAAATAGGTCTCTCTGCATTGTACCTCAACAACAGAAATAATTTCAAATGGACTATTTTTAGTTTAAAAGAAGTTTGTTGAGGGACAACAAGGCAGAGGTCTTAGATTATTTTCTTCCTTTATAGCAGTTATTTAGTTACTTCACTGCTGCAATTCTGCAATTCAGTTGTGTGCTGCTAACTAGAAAAAACATATTCCCCTGTAATTCTTAAAGATTTCTTTTTTTTTTTTTTTTTTTTTTTTTACCTTTTGGCAAGATAACTCTGTATGCAAAATTTCACTGCTCTATGTCCAAAAATAAGAAGCAATACATTGAGCAAGAATATGATTCCATGACACATGAAACAGATAGTTTTACACACATCAAAGTAATTTCAGAAGCAATTAAGGATGAAACACAAATCAGGGGAGCCTGTACTCCCATTGAAGTGTCCCAGGGGATAACAAACCCCTTAACTGCCACTCTCCTCTAATTATACATAATGCAACTGTATAGGATGCAAAGGAATTGATAGCTATGGCTGCCTGCTGGCATTTGGCAACAAAAGAGAAAGTTAAAAGCTTCCTACAAGGAGTGAGGTTTTGAACTTCAAAAACATCAAGCACATTTTTATTAGCTTGTTTCCTTTTTCCTCTCAAAGGAAGAGCTTTTCGGGTAGTCTTCCTTAAGCTGTGCCTTGGATCAAGGACCTCACTAATTTTCACTGACCTAGAGCAGAAACCTTTTCCTTCTCTGTTTATGAATTTTAAGAATTATAAAAATCAGTCTAAATCTGCCTTTCCTATTACTAATGAAGGTTAAAGTGGCCACAGACAAATCCACTTCTAAACTGATGGCACAACCTGACCTTTTCTCATTAAAATGAAGACATTTTTTTTCATAGAATCACAGAATGGTTTAGGTTGGAAGGGACCTTAAAGATCATCTCCTCCCAGTTTCCCTGCCATGGACAAGGACACCTTCCACTAATCAGGTTGCTCAGATCCCCATCCAACCTGGCCCTGAACACTTCCAGGGATGAGGCACCTGCAACTCCTCTGGACAGCCTCTGCTATGGCCTCACCACTCTCACAGTAAAGAATTTCTTCCTAATATCTATCCTAAACCTACTCTTTTTCAGCTTGAATCCATTCTCCATTGTCCTGTCACTACAAGCCCTTGTCAAAAGTCTCTTTCCATCTTTCTTGTCTTCAGGTACTGGAAGGCCACAATTAAGTCATCTTCATTAAAGAAATCAGACCCTGCAAACAGGGACAGAGCACTACTGTATAAGCTGGACAGCTCTTATTATGATTTACCCAGGTTTGGAACACACCTGTAATGCTTTTGTTCACTCCTTAGGTTTGATTTGTCACAGCAGGGTTGTGGCTGCTCTGCTTGTGCTGTAACACTTCACAAGGCTTGGGTGACTTAATGAAGCAGCTTTTCTCCCTTTACCTATAAACACCCAGCTAAACCACAGAAGACTTCAAGAAGGTGTCATGAAATTACTGAGTTTCGAAGCCTCTGCAGGAGGATTTAATCATATAACTTTGAGTAAATGTTTATAGGACTCGTGTGGCAGGAATTTTTCCCAGCTACATGAAACATAGCACCATAAAGCCCTGCTTCTCCAACGGCTTCCCTATTCCTCCCCAGAAGTAGGTTTGGGCAGTATCATTTTGTCATGACCCAGGAGACCTCCAGGTCTTCTGTCTTTCATCTACTTGAAAGCTGGGCTCCTTTGAAATCAGCAGAAACTCAATATTCCCAGCCCAGATTCCACTCACAGTGGCTCAGCTGTGCCCAAATACTGAGATGTGGGACAGAAGCGCTTCTAAAAGTTTTGGTAGAGCAGGATGCCCCACCCATGCTATGGATCCACTTTGGAGGCCTCAGAGGTGTTTCCAGCTCTGTCACTGCTTCTCCTCCTGCAGGATGTGGGACTGACCACAGGAACTGCATGAGTGAGACTGGAGTCAAAGAAAAAAAACCCAACCTAGGGATCAAGGAACAATTTTTTTGGTAAAATAGAAAAGCAAATAAGGTGATTATGTTGTATTTTTACTGTCTGCAGCTTGTACAAAAAACTCCAAATTCTGTTCTATATATCTATATATAGAATGCTTTACAATGAACCTCTTCTATCTGAAAGATATGGAATTTTCTATCATAAGCATACATATTTCAGAGGAAAGTACCCATTTACTAAAAGTCCTTTTTTAACTTTTTTTTTTTTTTTTAAATACTAATTGGAGACACCAAGAAGTAAAACACTGACTTGAGAAAAGTGATTTCAATGAACATATTGCATTCTCAAATCATGAGAGCTGGTTTAAGCCTAATTAGTGCAGGGTTTGAATGGGTGAGGCAAATCACTCAGAATTCTAAGTTGTCACAATTCAAGCTTAATTCTGTTGCAAAAGGTTTGATATGTATCTACTGCATATGCAAATAATCTAAGCATCAAGTTGTATAGCAGTCAAGCCACTGTAGAAAGGGTGAAATTTAATCTCTGTGGCTCCTGATAATCCTGACATCTTAAACACAATGACAACAGTGCATCTCTTATCTACCTGAAACACACCATGGCATAGCCATCAGTCTTTTGCTGATGGAAGTGATTGAGAATTACAAATCTGAGTCATGGAACAGGAGAAGGGGAAAAAAGAATTATATTTTCTGTACTTTTGGGGTTTTTTTTGTTTGTTTGTTGGTTTTTGGTTTTGTTTTTTATATCTCATATTTTAAAATCAGTATATACAAATTTAATCATAATCTGCTATTCCTGAGCTATAAAATTTGAGCCATGTCTTGAAGGAAATGGAGGAGAAACAAAGCAGAGATTCTTAAAGAAACGTCACCCACTAAAGAAACAAGAGGATTTACTGCAAATGTTCTGCTAGATCCTTATCTGCATGCAGGGCAATAACAGACCCCTCTGTGATTACTCCTGTTTCCATGGTCATGAAAGTAACATTAAATTCTCTGTGTGTGGTGAGTTATCATTTTTGAATGAATATGCAAAAGAACCTAATGCTAGGACTGACTCCTCCTACAAGAATATTTTGTTCCTTCATTTCAATTTTGTTGGCATTTCTGATGTCAGTGCTGTACCTGCTGGAATTCTGACCCTGCTGAAAATGTAACAAACATGCAATATTTTGGTCAGGCTTTGAAAAAAAAAAATCCATGAAAACCTGCATTTGGGGAGTCAGCAGCAAGGTACTGAGCATAATATGCTTGTGAAGGTGGGCTCAACACTGAGCAAGGCCTAAGCAGGGAACACATACCTTCAGAAAAAATATGTTGTAATGAGTGAAAGATGAATATGTATTACTTTTGTGGAAATATGTTCCGTGACTCACACAAGTGGGCAGTTAATTTCAGTTCCCTGGCTGCAGTGCCTTAAGTTATACATTTCTAGGTAACATTCAGAGAAGGGAGTAATTTGTGAATTGCCTCATTTCTGCCTGCACTCTATATTAATACTTGCATTACTTTTCAAGCTACAAACAAATAGGCAAAGATGAGATTCAAGAAGCAGGATCTGGGCTGGTGCTGTAAGGGATGGGTAGAGCATGCAGGAGAATGTCTTCATATAGGGGAACTGTCTATGTGATAGGAGTAACTCACAGGCATTAATGTTTCATGGGAAAGCTCTTGGGACATATTATACATTTTGCTTTGTGGATATACACAAGATTATTTTATCTTTCATCCTATCCAGAGCACACTGAAATCAATGTATGCCTTGCTTTGACTTCACCGAGGTTTGAATCAAACTCACGACTGCAATTATGAAGGGCAAAGAGCCATCATAATGATTTGTGATCATTTTGGTGTCTTATAAGCTGAAATGTTGATTTACCGTGTTCATAGCCCATTTCCTTTTGCTTTATGGGGATTGGAATGGGTTCACACACATCAGTAGGAAATGAATTTGATGCTCCTTTTCTTTTCCAGGAAAATTTTCCAGAACAAACAGCTATTTCCTTACTGGAGGGGCCACCAGCATCTGCCATTAGCATTTGTGCCAGGTCAGGACACTGAAGTGATGGTGATGCCCTTTTTACAACTGTCACTAACAGTTGCCTGGACCTTGAGGGCACATCTTGCTGGGGAATCCCATGATGTTCCAGCATATGTTCTCTGGCACCACACAGAGAGCTGGGGGAGGCAAGGGAGGGCCACACTCACAATCCTGCCAGCTGCTCAATCTTGCACATAGCAGTAACTTGAAGTGATGCTAAACACCCCAGGTTGGACTCCTCTGAGTGCCCTGCCAAGTTTGCTGCAGTCCTGGTTAATACTTTTTATTGCTCTTTCAAACACAGGAGGTCCCTAAAGTTCCCTTTCATCTGGTTCCCTGCCACCATCTTTTTAGTGCAAGTGGCCCTAACTAATAGGAACAATTACAAATATGCCAAGAGTTAATTAGCCTAACACAAGGACAGGTTTTTCTGGCTGTTTTCCCAGGTCCTTGACTGACATCTTGGCATGGGCTCATCACAAGTTCTTCTCTGGCTGGTGAAAATGAGAGCATACTGCAGTGTGGGCCAAGGAGGGAGAAGATAGAGGTGTTCCCACAAGTGCCACGAGGAACAGTGACAGATAACCAGAAACTGGGTTTCATACCTCTACCATTCTATAGATGAGATTTAATTATGAGCACAGGGCACAAAGCTACCAGTATGGGTGTGGGGAACGTGGTGAAGCCTCCAGAGATGCTTCCTTGCAATTTTTCTTAAATTGAAAATGATGCCTATTTCTATAGAAATTCAATTTTGCTCACAACTGCTGAGGACTGGAAGTACAGGAAAGTTATCTTTTTGTAAAAACATTGTCTAAACATTTTTCTGTGTTGATGTGGCTCTATCTCTATTCTGTTCATTCCCACATTTTAGTATGATCTACCCATAACCTTTTAAATCCAGAGAATAACTTTAAAATATGTAGCCTGTTTCTGGAGTTTTCTAGATTTTCTTGCATATATGTCCTTTTACTTCTCTTTATTTAGAAATGGTAGAGACCAGAGAGTCTGTACTCAGAGAGATCCTCGATGGTATTTGTTATTCCAATGGATTAAATGCCAGATTCTGATCTCATTGTAGGCAAGAGAGTGACTTGTACCAGTTTTAACATCTTTGCAAAGCTACTCACTCTTGCTTCATAGCATTATAACAAATGTAGGCACTACTAAACTGAAAAATATAACCTTTGGGACCAGAAAGGGATGGCCCCAGTTTCCCTAAGTATTTTAATAGAACAAGCTGACAAAGTAGGAAAAAATACTAGCCAAGATGCAAGATGTTGGTGTCAAGATACTTACTGACAACATCACTGCTTAAAAAGCAAACAAACTGGCAGAACTCATAACTTCCCAACTTCCCCCCCCCATAATTTCCAGAGAATCCATGACCAGTTATTTTATTCTAGGATTTTTACAACCTTTCTCTAGAAATACAGTAAAAAAAAATGATCTGGGAAATGTAGTGGCTTTGGGCAGATGTTCCTTTGTTGAGAATAGACTGCAAATGCCCCTCCCAGCCTCATGAGAAGGTTTTACAGTGTCTGCTTAGGAGGAGATATGTAAATAAAAGCCTCAAGATTGAACTGAGTTCTACTCTCTCTTTACCCATGCTGGGATCAATTATGAGCAAGCATTGGAATGAA
Organism: Molothrus ater; assembly: GCF_012460135.2. Classification (NCBI taxonomy): domain Eukaryota; kingdom Metazoa; phylum Chordata; class Aves; order Passeriformes; family Icteridae; genus Molothrus; species Molothrus ater. Next base: position 11,730,335 of record NC_050480.2, on the reverse strand, counting down.
TATAAATCCTTGTTTTAGTCAGTTGTGATGCCAAGCCTGCCTCCAAATCCAGAAGTGTCTGCATTGTTGCTCCAATGAGGCTAATTATAAAAATAAAAGTAAACTTACTCTCTGGGATGTACCTTTCTTTACAGCACATATATATATATCCCTGTTGTCCAGCATGAAGATTTGAAGGAGATGAGTAAGCATTTTGAAGCTGTTTCTCCATCATTTTCCCCACATTTTCAAGCACCTTCTGATTCTGCATTTGCATTTTCCCCAGTGCCAGCCTGCAGTGTGTCATTTTCCAAGGCCACCACGTCATTCTGTTTAGCTGAGCAAGAAGCATTTCCAGGTTCAGTTTGCTCAAAATTCTGTTGTGTTCTTTATCTCCCAAAGATGTATGATCCTGATCTGTGCAGATGGAATGCCTAAGGGAGAATAAAAAACAGTGCATGATGCCATGGCAGTGGATGGGGAATCACTGAACTCCATGGAGATCTCTTGTCCCTCAGTGCTTATGCTGTAATCTGTTTATTTATGGATGGTGCTATTGGTACCAACAATCAGCACTACTACCAGTCCTTTCCTCACCTTAGTGTCCCACATCTTAATTTTCCAAGCAAATTTTGCCCACAAGAGAAGAGGTCTTGTTTTGTGAATCTCAGTTGGAGAATCCCATCCACAGAAACCTACAGGAATCTGTGACAGAATAATAACTTTCCCATCTCAGTTCCAAACTTCCCTTAACTATACCTGGTAACATAATCTACAAATTCTCTAAATGTTTTGAAAGTAAGCCACGGTACTGCACTGTCCAAGGATTTATGTGGGATTTGGGGAGACAATCAAGGATAATTCAAATTCAGACTTTGAACAAATTCACTGTTATGGCCTAGACATATTAGTGGGTCTCATCCCAGTGCAGTTGAGGAGAGATGGGAAGAAGTGTTGTGCTTATGCAGGTCACTGTAGTGTGGAGAAATTCATCCTCTTATCCACAACTTGTACATCTTAGATACTGGTCCTAAGCTTAATGGAATTTGCACACATCATTCCCACTTCCTTTTCTTCATGGCAGTATGCATCATGGCAGAACCCTAATTTCTGTTGTATTAAAAGATTTATTTGTAAGGGTTGTCGACCCAATTACTAGCCAAAATACCAAGAAAAGCTGAATTCCTTCAAGCTCTTTTCAGAGTTCAAGATTGAGGAATTATTGATACATAGGTTAAATCCCATTGGTACTGAATTCTCCAGTTCTAGTCAAGAAAATCACAAAAGGCTCTGAGGTTAGGACAAGAGATTTTTTTTCTAGTCTCCAGTAAAATTACCTGCATACTTGAAGCTGAACATCTGCCTGAGTGCTCTGTTGGATTGAAACCAAAATGCTTAGCACTTCACCAGGCAGGGCTCTGACAGTCTCAAGGCCAATGATTTTTACAGCAGACAGCCAAGCCATCAAAGGATTAAACAATACAGAAAGAATGCTAAAACCACAAACTTATTGCCTTGCTTCCTCAAGGAGATGACAATGTGTACCCTTATCACAAATTAAATATGAAAAAAAAAGGTTGTAACCATAGCAGCTGTGAAAGTCAGGCACTCTGGGCACAGGATTTATTATGCTTCTACTTCATCACAGGCTGCATTCATTTACAAAGAAGTCCTTAACGTCAAGAACGAAAGAAACAAAATTTCTGTGAATGCTCTGAGTGTGCTGACTGCCTAATGCTTGGAGTGCCACTTCATAAGCTGAGCTGACAGGAAATAATAATATAATTAGACAACAATGACCTTCAGGTCAGGCACTTCCTGGCAGTTAACCCAGTCTTTAACCTGGTGGCTTGGCTGCTCTTGGAAAGTGCCCAGTCCCGAGGCTTTCATAGCTGTGACAACTGCAGGAGTTCTTAAAACAAATAAATTACCATTTTTATGTGCTGAAAAGTTAAAAACTGAGCTGCACATTGCCATGGAGACAGTGTGCTATTTAGAGCACAGAGATTTTCCAAGGAGTGAGAGTCCAGTTTAAAATCCAACAGAAAGAATGCTTCAGTTTTTGTGTTTTGCTGGATTTATAATCATTGTACTTTGCATGTAGGATGCACAGAGATAATGTTAATGGATTCTCTGAAGTCATTTGTGCATTCTGGAGACAAATCTTGACTATCATATTGGAACTGTGTATTCTGCTTTGGTCTGCCCCAGTTCTTACAGCATCTGCTTTCTGTGATATCTTATTACCAGAGCCATCAGTAATGACAATTTAAGGAATTGTTTAAGCATCAGCCAACAGAAACACTGTAATAAATAGCCTTGAGTTTGCAGGCTCTATATTATGCACTGAGTACTCCAAATTCCAGGTGTCTCAACCTGGTTTTAATTCTCTTTTATAAATATCTTTTTGGGGAATACAAATGTTCCACAAGTCTGCTGCCAAACACAACTGGAGTTGCACTGTTGGGATGTCAGACAAATGCTCAGTATTTATAAAACCAGCGTGCCCCAAAGCATCAATGCACTTTACCAAGGAATCTTATTGATTTAAAAAGGCTCTGACACTTTGCATTCCTTAATGCTGTATTTTAAATGTTTTTGTCATCTTGTCAAGGACTGGAAAACAACACATGAATGAGCTTTTGTTGTAAATATTGATTCTAAAGAAACCTATTAGACAGAGACTCTGCATGTAACAAATGTATGAGAGGAAGAGCAGCGCATGGCTTTCACTCCCAATCATCGAATACAAACAGTTTGGTCAGTGCTTCAGTTTTGTATTCCTGGGTATACCCTCTGCTTGGCAGACCTGTTCTGGGTTGGTTTGGAGGTTCCTGGGTTTTTTAAATAACTTTTTAAAATGAACAATGACTTGTGCTTTACAAATGATTCAGTGCAACGTGAGGGCAGAACATGATTCAGCTGCTGTCAGGATGCCTCAGAGGGGCATGTGCTTTCTTGAAGGACACTTGCAGAAAAGTCAAAATACAAAGTTGCTGAGCATTCCTGCTGGATATCTAAAGATGGATCTGAAAGGAGAAAGGGATGGAGGGGATGAACATTGTGATTTATACAGAAGTTGTAGAGGAAATCATATATAAAACCATGTGCAGAAACACATTGCAAACAGTGCAGTATAGGCTATAGCAATAAAAAATGAAACAGTATTCATTTTCTCAAAACTATATAAGACTAGACATGGGATGCTTGGATTTCTTTTCCTTCTCTGCAAAAATTCCTTCAGGGCCTTCTAGATCCTTTTCTGTCTTTCTCAACACTAGAAGTATTTGGTTTATTAGATCCAGTCTCATGACCGAGGCACAAGCCTCTTTTTTATGTTTTCCTTTAAATGTATAAAAATAAGGTGTTATACAATAATATATTACACCTATCAGATCTCAGGGGAATTTATTTTTTTTAGTGGGTGAGAAGGCACTACCTATTAGCTACTTGGATACTCTCGTGAAAATTTCTTGACTTTTCAATTCAATATTTTATCAATATTCTCTTGAATATTGATATTCTCTTAGAAATTCCTATATTAACAAAGCTATAAAATCAGCACTGCAATGCTGTGTATATAAACAAAGATTAATATTTTCTTGGTTGTACTATAAAAATAACTCACCTCGTATGATAAATCATCACCAATGAGTCCATCTGAGAAAACCTGAAACTGCAGCTAGTAACTTCTGTGATTGAGAGTGTTGGGCTGAACTCAAGTGCAGCTCAGGCTAAGGCTGTCCTCTGACTGAGGAGAAAGATCCCTCTTCAGAAGGGATCTGGGGACTGGTAGCACACAAGTATCTCAGGTTGGAAATGGGACAAAAATGTGGGGATAATCCATAGTCACTCCCTCCACACAGGGAAACTGCCATGCTGAAGGATCTGATCCTGAGCTGTGCTTGTGCAGCAGGTGACTTTATCTGCTCTTCACACCCAGCCGAGACCTTGTAGCCACAGCTGATAGGGCACCAGCCTGAGGTGAAAAACTCTTTCCCTACATTAGCAGACTAATATGTGGGCTTGGAGCACAGGCAGAATGAGCTCATGTCTGCCCACAAAAGACCTTTTAAATATATTTAATATTGGTATCCAAACACAGGCACAACCACAATTAGCAATCTCGATTCCTTCTTAGCAAAGGTGGCCAATCCAGACTATGAAAAAATCATCACACAACTGCAGTATAAGTGAGAAGCTCAGGCTGATGCAGCCTCAGAGCAAGATACCTTGGCTTGGGAAAGTGCCAAGCTTTGTTTTATCAGCTCTCAGAGCTGTTGTTGTCTTTGTGGAAAGGAAAGAAACACCACTGAAAGAGAAGAGAGATAAAATGAGAACAGGGATAAGGACTTCCTTAATTACTCAAACTCTGAACTTTCACTCTAGTGGTGCATTTCAGATTCCCCTTAGGGCAAGGAACTGACCAGACTTGACAGTACTTCAAAAGAAGCAGGAGACACTCTGCATATCTTTCAAAAAGATACTGCCATTTACCTGCCCTTTATATTGCCTTCATTTGCTTCCATTACATCAATAAACAATTGCTCTTTCTCCCACACAAGTGATCTCTGTCCATGCAGAGCAGGAGATCATACAAAACCACAAAGGAAAGAACAGTTATCTTCCTGTATTTTAGCAGAGAAAAAGGAGAATACATCTACAACAAAACGAAATCATATTTCCAACATACACAGGGTTGATCATTGCAAATACATCATCTCTCCAGAAAAAAATGCTACATACAATACAGTTATTCTTGGACACAAGTGGATGGCAAGCACATGCTCTGGGAATGGCAGCAGATTATCCTAAACAGAATCCAGCAACAAGTTCATTTGTGGTGAGGAGGAGGAGGAAAGAAGAAACAAACATCTTTCTTCTCCCCTCCTCTGAAAGGAGGAAGGTAATGACAAAGCAAGTCAAGGGGGAATCAGCAGTAAAACAGCAAATGTTTTATCAACAAGATATGGACACAGTCCTTCCTCAGACATTGTGGTGGAAATAGTGGCAGCAACATATTCACCAGCAAAGACAATGTGAGTGCTCTGTGCCAGCTGTAAACCCTTCTCTGCTCCAGCTGGCCCCATGTTTGACTCATGAAATGCTTTGACCCTGCTTTGGCTTGAACCTTTGAGCAAATGATGAGAGCTCTGAAAGGGTAACTTAAGGAAAGATATTCTAGTTATAATGAATGTCATGTGTTGTTTCCACCTTGTATATTTACAGGCTCATATGTACCTTCCTAGACAATTCAGAGGTTCCATTAAAAGACACTGCAGTTTACCCAAAGCTTGCTCTTGAAATTTGCCCAAAGATAAAAAGTTTCACTATTCCACTATCAAACACTCACAGTACAGAGAGTATCAGAGACTGCAGCCGGGGTCTTGAGTACAATTATACAGCAACCACTAATACCTATTGAGCAAATATTAGTTAAGACCTTTGCCACTACTAATGCATGCAGGGTGGCATCCTACTGCCTAATTACCTAAGGAGTCTTGAAATTACACCAGCTCCATCTCCCTGGGTACTGGGGACACACAATAATCCAAAAACATAGTGAAATTTAGCCCCCCCACATATCAATGTGGCTTTTTGAGTCATCTCCATGTCTTAGCAACAACAAAACCAAATCATATTTCCAGTGTAAAAGAGGTTGATCAATGCAAACAACTGATTTTCCATGTATTCAGGAAAAGGAAGACTGGTTTGAAAACTGTTTTTCAAGCTTCAGCTGTTAAGGAATGAAAACAATGAGGGGGAAAAGGATAGGAAAAGGGAGAGGAGCTCTTATGAAGATGCACCTGGGTTTGTATTCATTTATGTCTGGTCCCGTCTGTCATGTCATATGGTGCCATGAGGCACAAATTGATTTCTAAGAGAGAGAGGATCTGGCTTCTGGTAGTATAGGATCCATTTGGGAGTTTTCACAGGAAAAAAAAAAAAAAAAAAGAAATTCCAGAATTCAGGGGACCAAGGGTTCTTTTTCTATTGTTTTAATACAACTCACTAAATTGCATTAAAAAATACTGTATTTGCATTCCGGCATTTCCAGTATTTTAAAGGTAGGTGTTATCAGTTAAAAAAATCATTACCCAAAGGGTGAAAATTTCAGTAAATTCAGGAAATTTTAGTAAAATCAGGGAGTGGTAGATGTTATCACTCTTTTAGGATTTGTGCCTCAGCTCTTTCACATGTTGGTGCAGTAGTGCATAAACAGTTGAGGCAGAAAGCACAGGACAGAGAAACATCAGGTTCACATATTATAAAATGCAGTTTCTCTCACTAAGGCCTTAAAGCTCTTTAGTTCTAGTAATCTCCTTTCTAATATTTTATGCACTGTTTCTAATAGCTTGGTAGACCACAGAAGGAAAATTCTCACTTCAGAGAACACATGAGATAAATGTTGAAGCTAATGGAGTGATTCTTGCCCATTGAAAAGGAAAAGAAGCATCTTAGTACATGTCCTTAGGCCAAGTAAATAATATTTAGTGTTACTTCTTAATCTTCAGTGGTGAAAATCTATTGCAGGTAGCCCAGGGCTAAAATGAATCAATCAGACATGCAAACTATAGTTGACAGTGATGAACTCAACCTGCAAAGAACCAGAACACCAGTCTTTTCCTTCCAAGACTGTTGTGTTATGTCCTACAAAGTGCAAATAAATTCCAGGTCTGGAGAGTAGGCAGAGTCTGTAAACCCAGCCCAAATAATACCATTTTCTGCTCACTGGCTTGGCTGGTTTAGAAAGGAACCCATTTCCTGAGGCTCATCATATGTGCTCAGAGAGCTCCACAGAGTTCATGCTGCAGCTTTCTCCTGATTGCCCATCCTGCTCCCAGGCCTGATTCTCTTGCCTTTTCTTCCTCAAGAAGAAAAAAGCTTGGCAGCCCTAAAGGTTAACACAGCATTTTAGAAAATCTTTACTTATTAAGCGATGACTCCAACTAGTTTGTGGGGAATATTAGATAATATGACTGCTAATGTTCAGGCACTACATGTCAATACTTCCAGAAGCCTGATAGAAAAGTCCCACCACCTTGCCTGACCTCTTCCATTTTTCATGTTGTAATATCCTCGTGTGATAACACAGCCAGTGAATTTTTTTCCTGTTCGTGCTTGGCAAGGCTCCAGATGGTTTTTAAGTCACTTGTTCAGGCAGAAGAGGAATGGTACATTTGGGATGAAATTATGCTGGAGGGCATTGCTGCAATTAGAGAGATGAATGGCCCTTGGCTTTAATGAGAACACCAGGTACACGTTTCATGTGCTTATTCAGAGCAATCCAGCTCACTCAGCCAGGCAATGTAGCGCTGCTAAGTCAATACCTGTGGAACTGCAAACACTGCTTCTGGAGAAGGGGCCCTTTCTAGTCCATGTTTACCCAGAAACAAAACACATCTTAGCAGGAGAAAACATCCCAATTGTCATGAATATTCTGTCTCATTCCTTCCAGCAAGCTAGAGCTGCTTTTAAATTCACAGTAGAATAGTGAGCTAGAGAGTGCTGGATGGGCATGAGAAGCATGGTTAGGACATTTATATCACCATTATAAGCACACCCATGCCAGATAGCATGCAATTACATATCTCCAACCTCATTCCAATAGTGAAATTGTTTTTGTGCTACTTGAACAGAAATCTGTTCTTGAAACCCTGTTGCTTTCCTGCGCATTTTCAAGCTTCATGAGATAATATTTTGTGCTACATATCTACAGCTTCACAAACACAAAAATACTAAAAGGACTGTATTAAGATCATAAAGACAAACTCTCTTAGATGAGGAAAGAATTAAAGCTGCTGGATCTGCCTCAGCTCAGTTTCCCTTTTCTGTGCTGATTATGATATAACCTTTGATAATTCAAGCATATTTTTTCACAGCATTTTTCCTGTCTCTTTTTGGGCATAGAATGGACTGCACTCACTAAGTGAGCAGCAATTCAATATTCCTTTTTCTGCCTGTTGTTCAATGTATTGCCCCAGGCCTTATTTACTGTATATTTACAAATGTGGTTTTGAAGACAGAATTATTAATATCCTCCTGGGTGTTTCTGTGCTGCTTATCATTAGTCTATGTGAGTGCTTCATAAAGATCATTCAATTTATCTTCCCACCAATTTTCAGAGGTGAGGAGATGGAACCATCCATGTTTTACAACTTTCAGCTCACAGCTTTCAGACTTTTTTTCCTATTCTTTTTTGTCCACCACCTCTACACTTCAAGGTTTTGTCCTTTCCCCCTATTTCACGTTGTCACCAGCATATGCCTGCCTCCTCTGCAAATTCCAGCTCTCATTCCTGTGACCAGCAGGAAAAAGCCCCAGGAGGGGCTTTTCTTCCTGGAAGATGGAAATAACTTCTTTTTTTTGTTGCTAGCACTGACATGACATATAATAACCAGACAGGTTTTTCAGTCCTGTGCTAAACCATGCCCCATCTGAGCAGAAGCTTTAGAAAACTTAGCAGTCAAAATGATGAACTTTGTTGAACTCCAGCAAACCAGATATTTTCAAAGACTTGGAGTTTTTTAAAATAGGCATTATAGGAGCAGTCCTAACAACAACTCCATGCTCCACTCAAATTTCAAAGCTTCACTCAAAGCGTGAATAGTAGAGTGTTTTGATGACCCACTCACCTTGTCTTTAAAATAATAAAAAGAAACCTGCTTTATCATATTTTAGTTGTAAAAACACCAAACATTCTTGTTAAGACTTATATATATATGTAAATAAAATTTACATGATCCTGTTATAGAAAAGTCTGCTCTCAAATTAATGTTTTGAAGAACTATAACACCTTTTTTTTTTCAGTTTCTCTTAATAAGAAGAAGTGCTTGAACACCTTAGTTACAGAAACTCTTATCAGCCCTACCTGTAATACATGAATGGACACACATAAACTTCTTATGGCTAACTCCATGACACAGAAAAAAAAAATCTAATAAGTAGACTCATGCACTTAGAGAAACATTAACATATTCAAATGTCCTCAGGCTTTCATTTGCTTAAATAACAACACCCAGGGGAATTCTTTAAGGGAAAATACACAAAGTGGGGGGAAAAAAAATCCCTAAGTTTTCTGGGCAATTTATTGCATCCTTCCTCAAATGCATATTCCAAACACTGAGTCCTCTCACAGCTTTTGAAAAAATGAGGTAGCTCTTGTTAGTGGTGGGGAAACTATCAACACCACAGTAGTGCTGAATTTCTAAATGCATTACTGAGAGTGTTTCCTGCTGGTACTCTGGTGGTAATTACAACACACATCTTAAAATCTGTCTGCACCCTCTGTGCCACTGTAACTGCATCCCTGACTCCCACATACCATCCATTAACAGTAATAAAATATTTTACAAAAAATGAGACTTAAATTTGGATCAGTATTGTGAAAGACCCAGGTGGCCTTGATCACATTCCCCAGACTTCAGGGCACTGTCACCAACACCCTGGGCAACACAGCACAGACCCTGTTGCCAAGTGTTTGCATGCTTATGTATTTAGGGAGATTTTGGGTTGGTTTTTTTCTTGTTGTTTTTGGTGTTTTTTCACAAAGATGAGATCAAACCCAATATCTATCAGTGTCAGACTCCCTCAGGACCTTCAGGCTTCTTTCACTGTTATATTTCAATACAGCAAGATACTGACTTGAATGACAGCTGTACCCATTGGACATTTTTTCCATCCACACCCTGCATCCCAAGTCACCCTATAGACTAGAGATGTTACTCTTTGGTTATCTTGGAGAAATCTAGGAGAATTACTGTAGGAAAGAAACAAAACAAAATACCAACCAATATCCCAACAAATAAAACATTCATGCATCATCCATCATGGTAAACAAAAACCAACCACTCTCCCTCTAACAGAAATAGGATACCTCGATGCTAAAACTCTTGAAACCCCTCAGAATGCAAGTCAGATTAAAATTACTTCAAAGGTAAGTATTAATTCACAAAAATACAAAGCCTATAAAGACCATTACGAAGCATGTGTGTATTTTTTTCTAGGGAAAAAAAGTCTCTTATCGTGTCAGCTTCTCAGGTCACTGGACATTCTCTGACTTCCAGCAGAGGCTGCAGTTCACTATTAATGCTTTACCACTGAGTTACAGCCACAGAAGACTCTTGGTCTGGGAAATTAGGCTGGGTTTTTCACTTCTAGGAGGGAGCTTCCTTGAGGATTCATTGAGTTTCTGAGTTTCAGTCTCATTTCTCCATCCTTCTTCACAGAATAATTTGACATTTCTTATCAGACTATTAACTACTCTCACCTCTTTGGAAACATCCATATGTCTGACAGGCTGGATGCAGCCCTCTTTTGTGCTTGACTGAGCCAATTGTCAACTCCCTGAGCAGTAAAACATTCCTTCTGTCCAAGGAGGCACTGCCTACCTCTAAACATGGAGCACTTCAAGGCATTAAAAATGCATAAAGCATGTCAGCTGCTTATTATGCTTTATACAAAAATGTATTAAAATATAGATAGACACAATTACACACGGCACAGTCACACCAGCTATGCAGCTGAAATTGGATTACAAATAATCAGCCACAGTGGAGTAGATGGGATCCTAATGGGTTTGGAGCTTGAGTGGTCACAGCTGTCTGATGCCATGCAGGAGGCTGAGCAGGAGGTTGGAATGTTATGTGCAGCAGCTGCAAGCCAGGACCTGGCTAAGCCAGTCAGGATGAGTGTCACAGACATCTTTTATGAAAAATCCTTTCCTTAGGATTTTTCCTCCTGAGAAGCTGAGAGGCCTCAGGAACAAAATGTAAACAATGGTTATCTGCTGCTGTGGAATGCAACAGGTGCATCTGTGATTGGCCCGTGTTGGATGTTTCTAATTAATGGCCAATCACAGCCCAGCTGGCTCAGACAGAGAGCTGAGCCACAAGCCTTTGTTATCATTCCTTCTATTCTTAGCTTAGCCGGCCTTCTGATGAAATCCTTTCTTCTGTTCTTTCAGTATAGCTTTAATGTAATATATATCATAAAATAATAAATCAAGCCTTCTGACACATGGAATCAAATCCTCATCTCTTCCCTCAACCTGAGACCCCTGTGAACACCATCACAGATGAGCATTTCTGTCCCCTGGGTGCTGGTTCAAACTGGAACAGGGGGGCTGGGGCCTTGACTGGCAAGAGTGTGTCACATACAAGGGTTCTTGAACAGAAATCTTACTTTAAAAATTGTTATCTGCTCTCCAGGCCTGTCCAACTTAGTAAATATACTTCAGATTCTGTCACTAAATGATAAAATTATGTCTCTGCATCTGTTTTATCCTGCATTCCACCATGACAACATGCCAAGTCCCATAAGCCTTTCATACCAGAACAGAGCATATCTCCTTTCTACACAACCTTTCTGAGAAATGGCTTTTCAGAAGCCAAGGATACATTTCCTAACCCATGATTAACTTAGGGTCAGCTCTATTTCTGCAACCTTAGACTTGAACAGCAGCAAGGTACCAGAGTGCCCACTGACAGACTTCAAGTGCATTCCTGCGAAGGCTGAAAATCACATGGCATAGCAACACACTTGGCTTACAAGGATTGCTGGAGGAGTTGAATTCTGAGGATTTACTGCTTTTGACCCTCCAAGAGTTTAGCACAGGGTCTAAGCACTGTAAAATTGGGTTTGGCAAAAGGGAGAGAGTGATGCCAGTGCTGCTAGTGCACTCAGGCATCTGAGAACATTATCCAGATGTGTTCCCAAGGACACAGCAGCTGTACCCTTCATTTTGCCTTGACCTTTTCCTGAGGACACAGGATCAGCCACTCGAGTTTCTCCCATGGAATAGGTGTTAGGTGCTAATCTTCTCTCTGTGTGAAAAAGTGTTGGAAGTGGTTCCTTCCATTGTTCCCACCAGAACCACTGTCAATGGATGAGAAGAAAGACAAATAAGGGGGGTACCTCGCTCACCTATGTGTGCAGCAAAGGGAATTTCACTACATGATGTCCTTCTCTCTAGCAAGGATCAGGCCCTCCAAAGGTCAGCCAGAATTTGAAGGCAGTACAGCCCTTTTGCTGTTGTATCCACAAACTGGCCAGAAGCAAAGAGCTGAAATTATTTTTTTGCTGCAGACTTCTTCGATACAAGCTTATTGATTGCATTGCTGGTTTCTGGAGAAACAGATATGAAGTTAATTAAGATCAAGGGTTAGAGCTCATAAACATTGATGTTTTCAATGCAGTTCATCTATCATGCACATTCAAATTAGTTTCCCCAACAAAATATCTATTGTGGAGAAATGGTAATGTCTGAATCATTTAAGAGAATGTTAAGGAGAGCTAAAAGCTGCTAAATATGTTTTCTGTTTATCCTGCTGAAAATGTTTTCCTTTGATAAACAAATAAAAACAATTTTTAAAATTTGCAGATTTTGGATTTAATTACCAGAAGATCTTTTTCATCAAAAGCAATCCTCATTACAACCTGCTTGCCAGTGTTCATTTCTATTAATGAATTTTCCCAAGGAATCTGTTTGCACAGCTGCCAGAACATTTGTCCAGGTAAAAGGAGCCCTTTCTTTGCCTCAGATGTTGTTATGCCTGTCAATTCACTCTATTACATGTAAGGAGTGCCCTCAGAAATTCCTCATGGGGTGGTGTGCTTGTGCCAAACGTTTGGGTCATTTCAGCTCTCAGCAGGAGCCAAATGTGTCCTCACTTTTTCCAAGCAGTACCATGAAGAAGTAGCTGCCAAATCCAGGTTATGTTAACAAGTTGCCTGCATTTTGACAAAGCTGTCCCAAAGCCACTATTAAAATAGCTGGTGGTTCTGAGTTTTTCTGGTGGTTTCATATCCAAACACCAGTGGATTTAACCACTTGTATTCTTAGTGCCTCATGTTTGGAAAGATGAGCCTTCTTTAGAATTCCAACAAAAAGCAGAGGGGGAAAAGGACTCCCTGACCTGCCCACTGTATGCTGCCTACAGCTTAATCATCTTGTCAGCTCACAGTGTGCCCTGTTTTCTGAAGTGGAACAGGAAAAGAAAACAGAAAATCATGGATAAGGCAGTACATCACCCTCAAATCATGCTTTCACATTTCAGATTCAAAGGGAAGGTCCTCTCCAAATGAGCTTATAATCAACACAATTAATTGAATTACTGTGGTGTTTTCATGACCCTTCAAAATGGCATCAAAGCCACAGGCAGACACTGCTCTGTACCAGGCTGAGGAGGGGGTGCTGAGCTAGATCTGAATTATGTTTCACTGCATCTCCCCAGCAGGGCTTTAGAAATGGGGCAGCCTCAGCTGAACCTCCCAAAGGGCTGCAGGAGCACATGTGCCACTCGGAAGGGATGCTGGTTTACCCAGGCCCTTTCCTGTCCCCAGTGCCACCTCCCAGTTCCCCCTGTGCCACCGCTCAGCTGATGCTCTGAACCAGGAGGATGAACTGGCAGCAACAGCACAGGCAGCCACTTCCACCTGGCTTTGGAACAGAGGTTCAGCTTCAGGAGGATGCCCAGGAATGTCTAACACAGGAAGGATGTGGAGGAGAGAAAGTGCTAATCCAGCCTGTGTGTGCCCAACCACTGCTGGTTTACATTATGGGCAGCACTCAGTGTCAGATTTGCATCTACCAATCCTGCTAACAAATTAACTATGACAGAGCAGTTGCTCCTGACTTCCCCTGAAATGTTTTTACCTCTGGTTTTTTTTTTTTTTTTTTTTTGCCAGATAGGATTTCCCAGATGCTGACGTGCCACACAACTGTTCTGAGCAGGGGAGGTACACAGTGAAAGCTGTGACTTACCCAGCAGAGACTCCAGAGGGAATGCAGGTAGCCAGAATGTAATTATTTAAGCTGGAATTTAGCCAGGACAATGGGGTTAAATTCTCTATTTGTTTGGATTAATTTAATTTCTAAATATATTTTCTCACCAGTTGCTGTAGAAATAACATTTTTGTATTAGCCAGCAGGTTAAATAGTACTTTTATTGCAGCACTTATTGGCTCCCATGCAGTCACTTCTGCTTTTTATTGGAATTCCAGGCCTTTTGCATGATCCCTGTCAGCCTTGGAGCTGCATCTCTTAAGGATACATAAAAAAGGATAGGACTGACACTGCCCAATTCTTAAGGGAACCCCCCACTCCACTCTGCCCACGCATGGTTTGGTGCAAAAAGCCACAAAGACTGTGTAGATTCTACTCAAAGTAGCCTCACATATTCCCCACAAGGATTTCAATCCTGCACTCCTCTTACATTCTCCCCTAGATTGTTTGGAAACTAGAATAGAACAGAGAGAAGGGCCTAGAGATTGAAGGAAAACAAAAAAAACAACCAAAACAAAACAAAAAAACCAAAACCCCAAAAACAAACAAACAAAATCAAACAAAACCCCAAACAAACAAAACACAAACCCCAAAAAAACCCCACCCCCCCCCCCCCCCCCAAAAAAAAAAAACAAAAAACAGCAGGGGAAAACTGAAAAAAAAAAAAGAAGGAAAAGAAGGGTGGGGAAATGGAAAAGAAAGGGGAGGAAATGGAAAAGAGAGGTGGGGAAAATGGAAAAGGGGGGGGAATTGGAAAAGAATGGGGGGGAACTGGAAAAAGAAAGTGGAGAGGGGGAAAATGGAGAAAGAAAGAGGGGGAAAAAATGGAGAAAGAGCAACATTTTCTTCTGTCCCCTTCCTTGTGGCTCCTTGGCCTGTCCCCCATTTGGACAAGTTAAGGCACCAAGAACAGAGCACACAGGGACTAACTGGGAGGTATTGAAGGGGCCCAGAGCTGAAGAAACACCACTCAGAGGTGTCTGTGCTGTCAGGACAGAACAGCAAATGCACAAAAGCCTCCCCCAGCTCTAACATTAGATATGAGTACAGCTGGGTAAGTAAAACCTTATTGAAAGCCATTCTCTTCTTGCTTTCGTATTTCCCCCTCACTGATCTGCTATCTGGAAGGGCTTTGCTCACTTCCCTGGAGATAAGGACCTTAAAACCCCTCATTAGTGCTTGTGACTCATTGAATGAAGCCAAGACAATCCTGTGGAAAGGTTTTGATAGAGAAAAATCTGTCACATCTAGAGATGCATTTTCAGGGTACCTAAAAAAATGCCAAAAATGTTTTTTCTTCAGTATCTCCACCATCACATATTTTAAGGAGGAGACATATTATCCAAAAAAGAGAAAATAATCCACACAATTTGTTGATGGAAATCCAAGAGAGTTTAAAAAATATTTTGAAGCTCTTTCATATTCCTATTGCCTGCAAGAGCAGGTGTGTAATTACCAGCTATGGAGAGCTCAGAGGGAATCATAGAAAACCATTAAAACTGACTAAAAATAACACTTTTATACATAAAGATGTCAGAAATGTGAAGATTTAAGTTCTTCAAGGGCTTGAAGGAAATGCTGTCTCACTGAGAAGCTTGATTCCAGCCTGGAAAACACATGCTTTTGGTTTTGAGGAATCCCATTGCTTCCCAGCTGAGAGTTTATCATCTTGAGCTGCAGAAGCAGCAGAAGCCCCAGGGTACAGGGCTGATTCCTGTGCAACTCTGGCACAGGTGGGTGATATGCACTGCAAGCAGCTCCCCTTCTGCTGGAGGAAAGCCACAATGGGACAGAAAATCTGCAAGAATTTCAGATTTCAGGAAGGTGCTGGAATAATGGGCTTTAGTGCAATGGAAGAAGGCTCAAAAATCACAAGTGGGCAGGAAAGATAAGCACCCTCCAAAGAAGTGTTTCTCTAGAATCCCTAACACAAAGATCTTGAGATTTACAGAAACAGAGCCAGAGGACGCTTCTTGAGAATCATCTTTTGCATCATACTGTAAAATCCTTTGCATAAATTTCTATTGTCCCTTAAAACTAGGTAATTTTGGGGAAATAGACTGGTAGGAAAAATATCACTTCTCCAAAAATCACAAAAGTTCTAACTTGTATTCTAAACTTACCCATGGTGGTAAAATCCAGACACATTTCCTTACAAATATGAGCAAGGGTGAACTGTTCTCCTTTGAATAACTCTTCCCAAGTGTCTCATACAGACACTGTGCATACAGACCAGCCATTCCATCACATTTCCCAAAGAAGTGGTGCAATTCCTGACTGTTTTACCTAATAACACTTCTCTTCCTGTACTTTCCTCTTCACACTGCTGGTAAAACTTGATAAACAGATTAGACAGTCACCTTCTCATACCTTCAGCACTGGAACTAAAGCTTGAATTGAAAACAAACAATAGGTCCCATAGCAGCAGCATTAAAAAAACCCAACAAACCTTTAGCAACTTTATTTTCCCTCCCAGATTGACCCAGATACAGTTGTGGTGTCACAGTTTAGGAGCTGGCCACAGTGACCTGCCATCTGAGATGCTTCCCTCTTATGATAATACCAGAAAGAAAGAACATGAGAATGGCTTGGGCAATGGGTGTCTGTATTCTTTTGATGACAGCATCTTTTTGTTCCTTGTTCCAACACTGTTTCTTTTTCAGTCTTCTTTTCAATGACAGGTCTAAGGGCATACTCAAATAGAATTTTGACCCAAAAAGCATTTAAACACTTTTTGCTAACCTTTCAGCTGTCAGTCATAGTATGTGGGGCATCATCACTTCAAACTTTATCGTTTGTTTGCTATAGAAAATCTCAGGTTGACTACAGAAGGATTATTTTATATCAAGTACTTACACTATTTTATAGACATTTTCTACCAGAACTAAAAAGTCTTTATTACATGGAGTGAATTTAAAATGTTCAATGGCATTAAATTTCAGGTCAATATAGATTTGAAAAATTGAAGTACAATATGATCTGAAGAGAATACTTTCTGAGGGAGGATTGTGTGACATTTCAGAAAGCAGAGCTATTTTCCAAAGCTTGAACTGAAAACAAACAAACAAAAAACACACTCTAAGCTACAGGGGAAAAAAAAAGTTAAGACATAATGACACATTTTACAAGATAAAGCTTTCTTTCAACAAAGCCTGTCTAATGAAACATCATTGAGGAGGCAGAAGTGTTGATAGCAGTCTTACTTCATCAGCAAGACTACTGATGAAGTAAGATAAATCCCTACCACCATGGAAACCTCCCCCCTGGCATACAGGTCTAGAGCAGCATTTCCAGAGAAAGGGAAAGGGCCTCTCACATGGGAGACCTTCCTCATGCCCCCCATGAATCTCCCAAGGCTCTA
Source organism: Molothrus ater (assembly GCF_012460135.2). Taxonomy (NCBI): domain Eukaryota; kingdom Metazoa; phylum Chordata; class Aves; order Passeriformes; family Icteridae; genus Molothrus; species Molothrus ater. The sequence continues at coordinate 11,713,209 of NC_050480.2, read as the reverse complement.
AATTTGATTGATATCAGCATTATCATGGTACTTTGTCTCTATCAGATTCCTCTAATGGCAGTTTGGCACTGGCTGGTAAAGAATTTTTTCTTATATGTCTTTTAATGTCTCATGTCTTTTTTCATGTCTTTCATGACCCCAAGGTGATTACCCTATGTTGCTGTTACAAATATGTCTCACCTCAAAAATTACAAAACAGCTGGTGTACCCAACATTATTTAAGTAACTACATGGTATTGTTGGGCAAATTAGTGTCACCAACACATGCAATGATGATCCAGAAGCATTTTCTGCCCACCTCACCATTAATATATTCCCTAGACTGGGCTTGGTGCATGAATATCTGGAGCTCAGCTAGGAAAAGCCTAACAAGAAGAAGGAAGCACAAATCCAAAGCTTTATCATCCAGAGTTTCTGTGTATTTGCAGGCCAGCTCTGTAGCTAAGCTGCATGTGGTTTGTATTTAATTTCCTCAGGGATTCAAGCACTAATTAAAATAAATTATAATTAATGGCTGACCAAGCTCGGAAATCTTCCTGCACCTTAACAAAAACTGAAAATAGCTGGTAATGTTGAAACAAACAAGGCAATATGCTTATTCATCAAGACCAGGAACCAGAAACAAAAAATAATAAAATCAAATTTAGAAACCCCACTCTTAAAAGCTTTTGATATGAGGTACCCTGAGGTATGCTAGGGATAAAATCATTCAAGGTTTCTAAGTGACTGTTCCTGAGCTGCAGGTCCTTGGTGTCCTCTGTCCACAGTGCTTATGAAAGAGGTGGGATATTTCTCCTTCAGCAGTGTTTGGTGGCTCTCTGCAGGTGAATATTTGAGAGTGCACAGCCTTTACAGCTCTGGAGTGGGGTGAGGTTCTCCCTCTGGATTTAATGTGGATTTAACTTATGTCAGCTCCCCACCAGCCCTGGGCTGTTTTCCCCACAGCTCCCAGGACCACCAGGCTTTCCAACCACAGCTCCCTCCCTCCCTCCAGTGATCTTCCCACCTTCCCCAGGTGGGCCGGGAGCACAGAGCCACGTGTGGCCAGGCCACTCCCTGCGACAGAAAATGGAAAATAGCATGGTGGGAGCTCTGGGTGTTTGGTCCTTTAAATCCTGCTCCTTTCCTGGAACCAGAGCTGTATTTCCTTATGGACTTTTCTCAATTTGTTCGTAGTAAGGCCCTTAAGCTTTAGATTAAGCACTTAAGCCTATAATAAAAGGGACACAAAGAAAACAGTAAACTGTTAATTTAGTTAATAGTGAGAAAGAAAACCCTGCAGATTGCATGCAATTCTAATTCCTCCCCCTCATGTCCAAAGCTAAGCCTCTGTAGGTTTCTACATTCAAGAGTCCTCAATGAAATGCAGACACTACGTACCATGGACCCCCTGCTGCAGCATATAAATCCTGAAAAGTGGTGGAAAACAGCACGTGAGGAGCACAAGCTTATTTTTAATTCTTCACCATGCAAAAACCTAACAGGATATCCCAGAACTCTCAACACTAATGACTTGTCTGACATAATTGCAGACCACAAAGCAGCAACATAGAACAAAACCAGGAGTAAGTCCATTTGCCACCAGACTTCCAAAAAGATTTTGCAGAACCATGCAGGTAATGTGGCAAGCTGGCTAACTCTAGGATCCAAAGATTTTTCAGCAACAGGAACATTCCAGGAAATTTGCCTCTGCCTTGACAAAAGACATGCATCAAAAATTCCAGTGGAGCCAGGCTGTAGCAGCACTATGAGTGGGACACTGAAGTGACATCTGGTTTCTTCATGCCTGGGGTTTTTTTTTTGAAGAATGTTTTCTGAAGAACAATCACAACAAGTGTGTCCCTGCTGTTCCACCCACCCATACCAGAGCCCCTGCCTCTGGAAAGAGCCAGTAGCAGCACTTCAAAGCCTGCCCACCCTTTAGGTCACCAACCCAAACCTGCTCTCTGGACACAGCTGGTGTCTTGCTGGAGTCACCGGGAAACAACCTTGTCATGGACATGTTTTATGAAAAATCCTTTCGTTAGGATTTTTTCTCCTGAGAAGCCTCAGGAACAAAATGTAAACAATAATTATCTGCTGCTGTGGAATGCAACAGGTGGATCTTTAATTGGTCTTATGTGGTTGTTTTTAATTAATGGCCAATCCCAGTCCAGCTGTCTCACACTCTCTGGTAAGTCAAAAGATTTTATTATCATTCCATTCCTTTCTATTCCTTGCTAGCCTTCTGATGAAATCCTTTCTTCTATTCTTTGATGTAGTTCTAACATATAATTTTTTTAATATAATATATATCATAAAATAATAAATCAGCCTTCTGAAACATGGAGTCAAGATTCTTGTCTCTTCCCTCATCCTGGGACCCCTACAAACACCACCACACAACCTCCTCACTTTGGTGCAGCTCACAAGATGCACTGCCAGGGCTGTGACCCCAAACATGGTTACACACTGGGGATGGATCTGTTTCATTTTGGGAGCAGCACCCTGGACCATTCAGTATGGAAGCTTTGGCTGTGCCATGAAGTCCCTCAAAGCTGATGAAGATATGGGTGTGCATGACTCGTTTGTACAGGTCCTGCAGGAACACTCCAGGATGCCATCCATCCGAGTGTTTGCTGCACAGCACCTTCCAGGAAGACAAAGTTCCTCCCACAGCTCACCCAGCAGCACCCTGCTGCCTCACTTACCCCATTCCCATTGGACTTGCAGCACATGGCAATTTAATAAACCACACATTTTAATCGGCCTTGCACACGTGGCAATTAAATAAATGCGTCACATTTAATAAACCAGGCCCTCCACACGGTGTAAAGTAGAACAGGGAGTCACTACTGCCTCACAGCATCGAGTTTCCCTGATTCTCATTCTTTGTGAAGGGATGGCTTTGCATTTTTACGTGTATTCCATTGTAATTTGACAGTTGCATTAAATCCTTTTGCTCTCACTTAGAGAGAAGCAAAATGCACAATTTGCCTTTGCTGTAGCACTGATTATTTGGCAGAGGTATTGCATGGCCTTGTGTCTCTACATTAAGAAGTATTAATCTCCTCTTGCTGTCATCTTATGGAAGTCTTTCCCATGTCTCTGTTAATTTTTAGCTCTCCAGACACCTCTGTTTCTGCTGCATGCGTCAGATAAGGAAAGAATAAGACACGGTGATAATCTCTGTTTATATACTGTACAGAGAAGCTATATCCAGCAGAAGGAAAAAAGCTCAGAGGGAGGAACTACTGAAACATCACCTACTTAAAGCAATGCCACACACAGCCAGTGAAGGCTTAGAAAATAATGAGATTTGTAGCAACGACTCCAACTGGGTATTATACACTAAAGAGAGAGATGTTACAACATCCTGTCCAAGAAAGAGATTTAGTGGGTATTTCAGAAAGGCTCCTGAAGCATTCAGCCTGATGTGCAGCTGCATTAACAAAGGAGGCAAATAGGAGGCTAGAACACCTTGCTAGAGGCACACAACGTACATCAAAAGGCTGATGGTTAAATTACTAAACAAAGCACTCCACGTGGGCCAAAAGCAGGGTTTTTTCCCCATACTTGCACTAAGTTATATATAGCAAGTAATTACCTGCAAGTTACTACCTTTTTTTCCTTTCTATTACGCTATTCTTCCCCATAATGACACCCATCCAGTGAACACACCATTCATAGCAAATCCTGCCTGCACTCACAGTGATTTCCAGCCAGCAATGCTGGACAATGCTGGGTGTATTCCCAAGCTGTTCATTGGATGAAACTACAGCATGAATGAAGCAGGAGCCTTTCTCTTCTCCCTTTTGAACTTCTCAATTAAGCATGTCGCTGATGCACCTTAAATTAATAAGCACAAACATTTCCAGATTAGGATGCAGCTGAGTCTCCTCTTATGTACTCCTGCAAGCAGCCACGGCTTGCTTGTCTCCAAAAATACCTTGGAAACCAGCACAGTTTGTTCCTCTGCTGAGAAAGAAATATGCATTCCTTTGCTCAAGAGAGCAGTAAATGAAATAAAGGGGTGGATGAAAACAAACACCTAAAATTGAACTGAATATAAAGCAAAGTGAGGCAGTGAAGATCACTTTTAAATGCTGCCAGCATTTGAGAAAATGAAGTCCATTTGAAGGGAGAATTTTCCTCTCAGTTATGTTGCTCTAGATCAAAAGCCACTGTGACAGATTGCTGTGTATGGGACAGATGTAATTGAAACAACATGCAGCCCAAGTATTTCCAACTCTGAATGTTAACAGGGTAAAAAAAAAAAAAAAGGCCTAAAACAATAATCAGGAGCTATTTCTAAAAGAAATAATCCTGTTTAAAACAAAAACATCTGAATTCCTTTTTGCCTTCTCATTTCTGAGGCTTTAGGAACTACATCATATTTCCATAGCTTTCTCCACCGGTGTGGAAAAGCAAACTTGCACACACACGAGCACATATATTCATATATTCAGAAAAATAATTTTGAAATCACCTGACTCCAGGAGCTGAAAACACTAGAGAAACACTGACACTGAAGGACTTAAAATAAAAGCACAAGTTTCCATTACAGCAGTTAACTTTTTTCTAGTAACTTTGCTGAATATTTTTGCTTTAAATAAGTATATGAATATTGCAATAGTTCTTCAAAGATCATGCTTCTGGTTTTTAGCAAAGAGCAAAGCCAAAATTGTCAGTGGTGCCTTAAGCAGATCTGGTTTTTGTTTATTACACTTACTCTCTACCTCGGTAACCATACCTGTGAATTACACAATGAGAACAGAAGCAAATCCTGGCATGCAGAAAAGAAGGAAAAATACAAAACAATGGAGTTAAATGCCATTGTGGAATGTGCACATTAGGCTCATATGACATTAAAGGACATTTGTTTTCCTATTTTTCACAGGAAGATTTTACTAAACTACCTGGAATATTAAAAACTGTGTGATAAATATTTTTCTAGGCAAGAAAAAAAAAAAGGAGCTAGAACAAATGGTTGCCTTTTGAGGGCTTAAAATTTCCTTTTCACACCTTTGCTTGACATCCCCCAAGGAAGCATTTTGCCCACTCTGTTCTTTACACACTTTTACACCTGCCTAAATAGCTCATCTTTCTCTTTTGTGTCTCTAAAAGCTGATGAGTCATCAGCTGGCAGAACAGCCATTTGGTAGATTTATGAAGCATGCTCAAAAATTTTGTGACAAATAAAAAAAAAGGGAAAAATATTAAATAGATATTTTTACTGTAGCTTAACAGGGTCATGAAGGATTCCTTGAGAGTAAGTCCAGATCCTGGCCTACAACTAACATAGAAAAAAATCCATGTTGTTAATATGAGGGAGAATGCTCAAAGCTTTGCAAAACAGCAAAATATTAGGATGAATTTTAATTCCAGAAGAAAAATATCTGTATTGTTGCAGAGAAAAGATGAGATTATTTATAAATGCAGCAATATCCTTCCTAAGTGTAAATTGAATAGGTATATTTAGCTTTCTGCAGAGATTAATGAAATTAGATTCAAATAGAAGAAAAGTAGCACGTGAGTGCTGTTATTTCCTATGATAAATGAACAGTGAAACAAGCCCATTTTTATAGGAAAACATACACCTCATCCAGCACACCGATGAACAAACCACTCAGCTATCCTGGGGGGGAAAAAAAAACACCAAAAAAACCCTTCCTTTGTTTCATGATTTATCTTCACGGCTCTAAGAGCCAGCAACTGCATCTGTCCTGTAAGGTGAAGAGTCAAGAGGAGCTTGATTTCTCTTCCCTCTGAGCTCTGCAGTCTCCATTGTGACTGCCCTTGCAAAGGCCATGGAGCCTGCTCGCACTGCCTCGGGCACTGGAAAGCAGCTCCTGCACCAAGCTGTGCCAGCTGGAACGGGTTCAAAATGCTGCTTTCACCCTCACTCCTCACCCCTGCTTCTGTCTGAACGGCAGAGCAAGCTCCAAGCCCAGCCCCTGGGTAGCAGAGGTGCCAGCAGAGCGGCTGACAGGTGAATTTATCCCACTCACAAAACCCTAAAAACAAGGAGTGCTTTGGTCTTTTCCCCATCTCTGTGCTAAATGGTGCTGACAACAGACTGGTCGGCAAGGCCTAAAGGAAATTCCCATCCAAAACAGCTTTCATTAAAGCAAAGCTTCTAAACAGCTGCTTGTTGCTGAAGGGAAAAACCTTAAGATAATACTGGAGTTTTATCTAAAACCATTAAAAATAGTACTGAGAATTGGAAGTTCAGATTATAGCAAAAACAAACAAAACCAAGCCAAAACAAAAACCCCAACAAACAAACAAAATCCCAGAATGCACCAAAATATCTATTTGCATAGAAATGTATATTTAAAGTCACTCAAGGACATTCACTTTGTCCTCTCATGTGTGCTATTCACCTCTTTGCAGCATCTGTGTCTTGTGCAAATGAGACAAATTTTGATGGCAGTTTGCACTAAAACCTAAAGCAGTCCACAGCTGTAACCAAAGAGAACTTTAGGCTCCTTCCTTGGATCAGTTTTCCCAAGGAGATAAGAAAAACTGGTGTACATAATATTGCAAGTGCCCAGGAACTGATTCATAGATGCTAAGACCAAAAGAAGCACAAAGTCTGACCTGCATAACACAGCATGGAGACTTTACCTGTGTCTTTGCCTCAAGCTCTGCTTAAGCTGGAATATTTCCCTTAAAAAGATGCTCACTTTTGGTACAAATATTTCAAATGACAGAATATCTGGGAATACCCAGCTCAGAAATTGCTCTGTGACATGTGTCCTTACAAATGGAAATCTAATTTGTGCAGAAACACATTATTTCCTTCATTGCTGTGCTCTCTTTGCAAACTACACTACTTTATGCTTTGTTCTGTCCTTGTTTAGTATTTGCTCAAGCTCCTCAGCTAAATGCATTTCATATCTTCATCTAAGTGCTTAAAATGAATGTTTTTCTTCACAGATTTTGTTTTCAGACCATCTCAAAATCATTTCAATTTCTCTGCTTCCCTCAGATTTCCTAGAGGAGATTCTTACTGGAAAAAAGCATGCCACAAAACCAACCCAACCCTGTTAAAATTGAACAAGTGGCCTTTATACACTCTGAAAAATTCTACTTCTCCCTTAACTCCAAGGTTGCAACCTCATGCTTTTAGTGTGTGTCTCTAACTACTTGACACTTTTAATTAAAGTCCCATGTCCTAGAATCAAAGGAGAACAAAAAAAAAACCTCAGCCTATAGAGGCACTCTGGCCCTCATGGTAAGCAATAAAAGTTGGGCAAATGACCCAAGCACCACAAAAATGCAGCCTCAGATGTAGAATTGTTTCATGATTTTAGACAGCTGAATCACAGACCTGAATGCATGGGACTGGAAGAACACCACTGCTGACTGGAGAGGAGGAATCTCCTCCTGCTGGAAGTTGCCATCATCTCCAAGAACACAGGAGGAGCTTCTAATCAAACCCTGCAAACTCAGCCTTCAGCAGCCAAGCTCTGAAGCAGAAATTCCTCTTGACCTCACTTTCTGAAGAGGTAGAAATGCTAAAAAGAGAAGCTAGAGCCCCTCTCCATTTTTATGTGAAACACATTTCAAGAGACCAGCTGAAAACCTCTCCAGTTTCAACAATCTCACTTCCAAAGAGCAAGACACAAACAAAGAAAACTCTCTGTTGCAGTGTGTCACCATTTCCTGTCCCACCTATGCCATCCCCCTCAAGCATGCCAACCTTTCCCATCCCCCTGTGCCCTCCTGCCTGGCACCTTCCAGCAAGGCGTCGTGTGATTGGCAGATGCCCCCCAGGCCTGGGCTCGTTGGTTTGTCCCAGCGTCCACATCCCCTGAGCCTTCCCCTGCTCACACCTGGTTGGCCCTCACCTGTCCCTCCCCTCCCCCTGTCCCTGTCCCCAGGGCTTAAAAGGACACAAGACCACACGGCCAGGGTCTCTGCCGTGGTTCTGTCTCTGTCTGACTGTCTGGAGCTGTTGCCACATTCAGAAATCTACCATGCTGCAATAAACTCTGGATCTAAGCTCCTCAGCAGAACCCACTCCTTTTCTCTTCACCGTCTGAACCTTTTCCACCAAAGGTAACTGAGTTCCTATTTTGCCTGGATTTGTTCTGAGCGCCCAGCTGCAGCACCCAGCCGGCCAAAGGCATCTCTGGGGTGAAAAACGCCACAGCTGCCACCTTTGGTCCAGCAGCGAGGGCCAGACGAAGCCAGGCAGGACACACCCCAGAAGCATTCAGGGATTAATATGTAATAACTCTACAGACAACATGAACTCAAAATGGAATGCCTAGCCTTACCTTCCTGAGAGCACCCCACCAGCTACAGAAGGTGGACACTATTCCCAGAGAACAAAAGCAGGAACATGCTCCTCAGAAAAGGACTCCTGGCCTAGGCTAGGAGACACAGGCACATTTGAAACCAGTCAGGGGTCCCTGAGCTTTTTCCCAGCTCAGGACTCTGCAGATTACACACACCTGTCAGCTGCAGCTCACAGCTGAACTTATTAAAGCACTATGATCAGTAAGAAAAGGATTTTGGCTGTGAACCTCATCAGGTGAACAGGCAGCTCTTTACACTGGGTCTGTGCACAGCTTGGCACACACTGCAATTCCCTAAGTTGCCACCTAATGCCCTGTTATCCCCAGCAAAGGGAGATACAATTAAATTCACTGGAGGTTTTCCATTCAGAGCTGCCTGAAATAATTTAAACAGCAACAAACGATTGAAAGCAGCCAAGCAAACCTTTCCTCTGTGCCTCTACCTCACTTATACAAAGCAAATTTTCTTGCTAGTAGAAGCACAAAGCTCTGCAGGGCATGGGGGACTGAGAGACAACTGCTGAACAGCTGGGCAAGTGAGAAATTTCACTGCTTTCCAATTTTGGGTAAGCTAGGCATAACAGCACTATTAGGTTTATATTATGTATCACTAAAAATACTAATTACAGGGGCCCAGGCTTGAAAGAGTTTCTCAGAAGAAGGTGCCTACAGCTACTGTGTGGAACCAGTGTGCTTTACAGGGCTACATGTTCCCTCCTAAACAGAAACAAACACTCACAGTTATTATCATTTAGAAAAGACAAAAGCTGCCAAAGCCAAGGAAATGCCATCAGTGCTCTAAAAAGAGGCCTTTATTGTTTGCTACTAATTGCAAGGAGAAAAGAATTCACAGACATTTCAAAGCAGCTGCTGTCTTGTCCTTAAAAATTCCTTCCACTTAAAAAGGGACATTTTAATTTTAACAGCTTTCACAAGCTTTTATGGCTTGCTACCATCCAAGGCCATTCAGATGTGTTGTTTCAGTATTGATTATATTGTGAGATTCAGGGAAAAAAGGTCTGAGAAGCTAAGAGAAAAACCTGGTGAGTCTCTAACTAGAGAAATTACTATTTAACTCTCAACAATTTCTGTTAATTTAAGGATTAGTTCTCCCCCACAACACACATTGGTCTTGTTAATTTTACTGGTAAAAATCTATGCAGACTCAATTGCTCAGGAGACTGCAACTTGATCCTTTGAAGCTACAGGTTCCAGCTGCTGCAAGTCATCTGCAGAGTGAAGCTGATTTACATCAGCTGAGAATCTGGCCTGCTGTGGCTAAATTCTCCCCATCTGGTTTAATCAGTCCCCCTTCTGGAAAGCCCTAAGGATTGTAGCTTCAAGCAGTATTTGTCTCCAAAGCCTTTGTAATGTTGATATTGTGCATAGAGTCAGGAATATTTTACCCAGGGGTGGGCTGGGCACAGCCTCAGTGATGGGGGGCCTTGCTAAATGAGGCTCAGAGGGTGTCCACTTGTTTTGCAATGTCCTGCAGAATTTTTTATTTAGAGGTTTCCCCAGCTAAATGTCTTTCCTTTGAGGTGTTTGTCCTGCTTTTATCAGCCAGTAAAAGTGGCAGCTGTTATTGTGTGCATCTGACTGCTGGGGGCTGCCATCGTTGGATTTGTGGCACTAGATGAGAAAAACAACTAAAGCATCTTCTGTGGAAAGATTTCCCTCAATGTACTTTTGGTTTTGTCTTATGGAGAATAATTGGCCTGTTTTCCTGTTTCTAGACCTCCAATTAATATGTGGCCATCAGTTTAAAATCAAGAGAATCTCTGCTTGGGCAAGTAGTGAGTAAAACTAAGGCTTCATTTAAATCAGATGGGAAAGACAGATCCAAAGATCCATCATGACTTTTGAGGCTGGGTTTGACTCTGTTCTGCCACAGATTCTGCCTGGGTACCTAAATAAGCTACTCAAGGTCAGATCCAAAATGGGATACAGGCACATACAGAGAGGAGGAGGCAGAACTGGAATCTGGAAAAAGCTTACATGCAAACAATTCACATTCCTTGTTATCAAACTTGGAGAGGCACCAAAATATCAGTCATGGAAGGACCCAGCTTCCCAGATCCAGTTTCTGCACCTGCTTACAGGGATAAAGACACATTTGCCACCTCACAGGAGCATCTGAACTGTCTCTGTCCAGAGGGACTGAAGAAGGGGATTCTCACAGCTGCATCATTGTGCCAAAATTATTTTGGAAATTGTGTGTAAGGAGAATGTATCCATTCCACTGTAGCTGGGGAATTCATCAGGATGCACCAAAGTGGGTCCTGGTTCATACCCAGAGTGCATGATATTCCCCAAACATTATCCCCAGGTAGCACATTGCAGAGCTAAACTCCCTCCTGCTGCTTGTCTTGCTCTCAGATTATTTCTGGTGTGAGCAGCAAGTTCAGTGTGGGAAGAAAGGAAGGAAAAGGGAGATTAAATTTGCCTTAGCAGGCCACTAAAATGTGCACTAAATGCACTTTGAAGAAGGAGAGGTCTCCTTTGATTTTTGAAAGAGATGAGGGAAGTCTACCAAGCACTGGGAACTCTTTGGGACAGCTTATCTAGAGGAGGGCATAGATAAACCAAAACTCCCAGAAAACCCAGATGAGGTAATCAAGATGTGCAGTCTGACACCTCCTCTTGCTCATAACACTTCTGAGCTGGACAGCTCAGATGAGAGATGCACAAGAGCAGTCATTTAAGACAGTTCTTTCTCAGTAAGTTGGTTATTTTGGCTCCCATTTAGAGAGGATGAGCCTGTCCTATAAACAGTGGCTCCACTAAATGGGGACTAGGTGTCTAACAGTGTTCAGCATCCCATATGGGCACCAGATGACTGCAAGGCAGGTTCTGCAGCACTGTAATTCTTTATTAGATTTGGCCTTTAGTGTTTCAGCTCTCCATCTGTGAAATCAGGATAAAAGCACTTCCCTGTTTTGTAGCTCATTTTCATACCCAATTGTAATTATTACAGAAAGATATTCAACACTGCACCACTTTCCCAGAGCAGTTACCAACATAGTTAAGCAGGAACAAAGCACAATATGGATGCTTTTAATCTGATTTTATAAACTTGACACATAACTTTTGGCATCATTCTGTAAGGAATTGGTTGGAGCTTAAATGACACTTCCAATTCACTTCTGGGGAGATAACTGCATTCATGGCTAGGTAGATGTGCAGGCAGCCTCGTGCTGCCAGGCACATAGCTCACAGCTTCACTGCTACTAGTGCCCAAGAGAGCCATTTTATTGGAGTGGAGGTGTGATTAACCCCACTGGATGCCAATTAGCTCTTCCAACCACATGATCTATCAGAGACTGTCAGTAACTTTGATTTCCTTGAAGCATTGCAGACTGCAGTGGCTCAGGAGCTGCTCCCCGGGTGTCCAGGTGTCTCGTAGATAAAACTACAGGTAGTAATCTTATCATCTGTCCCTGAAGATGTCACCTCTGTTCATCCAGCTGAGCTCAGATGCCATGTGACAGATGTGGATCAGACACCTGGAATGTTTCCTGCTCTCAGCCCTCTTTCCTAGCAGACTTCTCCTGCCTAGCAGGGACAGCTGCATAGGATGCTGGTCCTCATGAGGTACCCATGTTTAACTTGGACCACCTGGCTACAGCCTCTGCAGGAGCTCCAGAGTCAGTAATAGGCTCTCAGCCAGATGTTAGGCTCCCAGTCAGCTTTAAACATCTTCTAAGCCACAGCAGCAAGGCTGGGTTTAAAACACATTAGCCTGGGCAGCAGCTGAAATGCCTGCACTGGGCAGGCACAGTCAACATGCAGCTGTCTGTAATGGATCATGCACCACAGAGGATAAAGCTCTAATTGTTACTTAACTCAGCAGTTTCAGCTAATGAAAGAGCCAGGATAATTGTTTGTGGTTCTGCTGTTCTTTCTGATTTCCTGACTCTTCTGATTTTGATGACTGAAGGAGACTGTTCCAAGGTGAGCTGTTCTGAGGGGCCTGAGCCACTCAAGCTGATTTCAGAATGGAAGTGGAGTTCCTGGTCTTCAAGGAAATTATTGAAATATTACCCTTGGAGTTTATTTGTGGATATGTGAGCCTTTCTGTTTTTTCACAGTCTCCCTTGACACATACAAGAGCATGCTGTTAAAAGTAATAATACTTTTTAAACCAATAATTCAGTTTCTGGGTTTTCTTGTGACTCAGCAACAATTTTCATTTCTGTCTCAGGGAAGGGGAGCCCCTTTCTCTCCCCTTTGACTTGGAGCAGAGTGAGGGTGTGATCATGGTGTGACCCCCTCCCTGTGCACATCACCTTCATTGACAGTACAATACAACACATTAGACCTGGGGCTGCTGCCAGCAGGGTTCATGCCCCTTTTTTATCCAGCTACGAGGATGAGAACCCTCATGGACAGAGGGAGCACATAGCAGGAGGCTGTAAGTGCTTAAACCACCTCTGCAAGATTCACCAGAGCTCCTTCTGTCAGGGAGCCCTGTGTGCAGCAATGACATTTTCATGAAATGGGGTGCAAGCCTCATTACCATCTCCTGGGGAGAGGAGGACGTTGGGCAGTGAGCTGTGCCTCCATTCAGGAGGCTTCTCCCACCAGCCCAAATGCTGCTCATCCCACTGCACTCTTGTGCCCCAGAACTGCTAGCTCCCTGTGAGCACAGGGCAGAGCCCACCTGGCAGGCTGATAAATCATGGATGGCTCGTGGTTGTTAGAGAAACACTGGTTGTGACTGAAAATACAGAGGTATTTTAGTGTCTGCGAGAAGTTATTTGGATACGAAGGACTGCGATGTGCAAACAGCAAGGCTTTCTTTATCCTGTGGGAATGTGAATTAGGTGATGCCTGTGACTGAGGTAAAATACTCACTGTTAGTTAAAAAAAAGGAGGTAGGGGCATCAGATGTGTAAAATTCTGTCCTTCTGTCTTCTTTCCTTTGCTTGTTCTCACTTCAGAAATGAGAATTGGCTTTCACAGCTGGAAGACAGAGGGTTTTGCACATTAGTAGTCACAGTGAAGGTCAGCAAGTCTGACTTGCTCAGATATCAGCTGAGTACATTGGATCTCATTTCATTTTATTCCAACTGCAGAAGCAGTGCTGATCAACAGTGTCGCATTTCCTTTTCTTCAGCGCAAAAGATGAAGCGATTGTTCCATGAGGCAGCAGTGGGGCAAGGAAAACAGGAGAGGAGCAGCACACCCAGCACTGCACTCACTACACCTGTGCCCTGAGCTTTGTCCTTCCTCAGCTCTACCCCTTTTAGTGCTAACAGGGGGGGTTACAGACAGCCCTTCTGGGGTTTTGCAGTGTTGCTACGAGGTATTGCAGAGTCCCTTATATACTCAGAAAATGCAGACACCTGCCTCGTGAATGCCTTCTGAATAGGAATGCTGGGAGAAGTGGTACTTAATATTTCTGTACTGAGTGCACACATGTAAGGATTCTACTGTTCAGTGTTGGATGTATCTCTGCCTGAATCTCCAGGGATACAGCAGCAGGAATTTTCCCTCCCAGAGGCCAGAGAGGCTTTCTGAACCTTCCATGTTAAAGTAAGATGGGGGAGGCCCTTTGTGAGTGAGTCCAAAGGAACAGGGATGCAGACTACAGGAGGAAACTCCACTAATATTCTTGAGTGGTATTCAGCTCCTAAAAGCCTGAGTACCTTGCAATAGTTCTGTGTGGCAGAGGACTACTGTCCACTTTTAACAGCACGGGAGCAGAAGTGAAACAAATGGATGAAGAGCCTTAGAGGAAGCCTGCAATGTAGAAAGGGTCAAAAACATTTCTGAAATGTGATGCTAATTCATTTTCTATTGGGACTTTTTTTTTTTGTTATTTGATCTCCAATAATTCTCTTTAACACCTCGAGTTCTTCACTTCATACAGGAATGCTGCTCCCAAGATAACACTGTGAGGTTCCAGTTGCTGGGACATTTTGACCACAGATAACTGAAAAAGAGGCAAAGAGCTCAAGGCAGTATCAATTATTGTCTAGTTCTTGCCCAGGACAGACAGAAAAACCATGATCTCTGGAGAAGAGCAATGATTGTTGACAAAATCTGGATGGGCCTCCAAGCATACTGCACTAACTTTCCTCTGTACACTCCTTAACATTCCCTGGCATCGATTTCCTGCATGTTAACAAGACTGTTAGAAACATAATAGGGGTGCTGCTAATAACCCCATGCTGGTGTTTGCTCAAAACTCATCAGAAAGAAGTAAACCTGCCCCCAAATGCCAATGAGAGCCCACAAAGCTGCTTCTAAGAGCAGCAGGCACTTCTTCTGCCCAAAAAGGGCTGTCCTGTCTTTTCTCTTGCTGCTGCAAGAGGCTGCATGTCAAGTGAAACAAGCAGCTGCAGACAAGCTGTATTTCTAGAAGAGGCAGATTTAATATGTGGCCTGACCTGGTCCAGTCTCCTTTGCCTGGAAAAAAAAGAGGCATCTGGAAGTCAGGGTGCTGAAGGCATTTAAATTGGTACTAGACACTTGTCCTGCTGCCCAGCAATGCAGAATTTTCAGTTGTGAGTGTCCTTGAGGTAATTTCACCAATAGAAATTCAGACTTTAAATTCTGCCTTGGTCAACTTGCTTGACAGTTTTACAGCAAAAGTGCATAAAGTGAAAGAGGGAGGAAAAAAAAAAAAGAAAAGTATTCTTAAATATCCCTTGCTTATTTATGAGGAGACTGGAGGGGAAGGGAAAGAGGAGGCTCTTATTTAGCCTGTTTGTAAGGGAGCCTTGTCATAGCTCCAGGCCATGCAGAGAGGATGTTCTTGTGAGGGAGCATCCTCCAAATGAAAGCTTTTGCCTCTCAGTGACCACTGCAGCAGCTGCTGCCTCAGCTGAAGAGGTCAGCTGGCAGCCTGGCTGGGTTTGTGCATCAGGGACAGCAGCAGCACTCAGTGGCCTCTGTATCACCCCAACCAACACTTTTTAGTTATTAGCCACCTGGGATGGAATTAAACTGCAGGTCTGAAAATGAATATTTTTATGCAAAATGCCAAATCCTGCAGGCTTCCACTCAGCTTCCCTGCTCCTGCAAAGAGCAGTGCTGGGAGCATGCACAGCAGAGCAGTCGTAACAATGGAAAAGAGAGGTTTTACATCACCACTGGGAATTATCCTGTTGTACCATCTCCTTCAGAATCTGAGTCTGGTTTTGTTTTTGGGTGGTTTTTTTTTAGGAGTGGGAAACATTGATTATACATTTATGGTGAGTTTTGCCACTGTTAAAATGCAAACTGCAATTTTGTCACCAAATGCAGTATTTCTGAATTACTGCACTTTGAAGCCCCAAAGGAGCCCCAGAGGAACACTTCTGAGTACTTTTTCTATTTTAGATTGCTAGCATTTTTCCTCAAGACTAGCCAGATAGATCTAATACATTCCTGATAGAGTAATTTGTTGCTGTTGATTTTTTTCTTTTGTCAAATGACCTACACCCGCTCGCAAACACCTCTAAATTTTTCAACTTCTGTTAAGATATTTCTAAACTGAATAATTAAATAGCTCTTTTTTTTTTTCTTTTTGTTTTTTTTTTCAAAACATTAAATGAGAACACCAGACTCCAGCTGTCTTTGTAATATCAGCCATGACAGGGAGCAGGGGAGTTACTCTGTGCAGGTGTTCAGCAGAGACAGGAGCTGCTGCTGAGAGTAGTCCCAGAGGCCAGTGGCTCCAGACAGAGCAGGAAAGCAGGGAAAAGTGATTCTTCCCTGGCCATTTCCCCCCAGTTTCCTTCAAATCCCAGTGAGAACAGCCACAGAGACAGGGAGAAATGCTGGAAGAGGCAATGTCCTGCCCCCAGGAAGGCACTGATGCTCCCTGTTTACTGGCAGATGATCACTGCTCAATGTGTTCCAGGGATTTCCCCACAGCTGTGCTGCACTGCTGGGCCTCTGCTCACACTGATCATCATCCAAAGCTCTCACTGCAGCCATTCCACTCCAGCATTTTTCCCAGTGACTGCACAGGGTTTTGGATGAGGCTCATTACAGCCAGTAGTGCTGGCTGCAGCCAAATTCTTGGCCTGTGTTTTGCAGGTGATGGGAATAGATGATCACAGTTATTCTTTCTGACCAGAAAATCAATGAAATATCTTCTTCTGATATTCCTTCCCCCCACTAACAGGGAGCACTTGTCCTGCTCTGTTCCTGACCAAGTTTGCTGGGAAATATTAGGTTTCATATTATTTTTTTCTCACTGAAATGTTTTCACTGGGATGCTTAGACATCAACACATTTATATCCAAAGGATCCTGAGGAGGTTAGCCAGAGGTGATTACGTCTCAAATGATGTTGTACTATAATTGCTCAGGATATCAGCTTAAATGAAATAATCTGCACAGGAGAGAAGAAACAGTAAAGCTAAGGAAGGAAATTGCTGCTATAATTAGTAGAGTATTTCTCTTTGAGGTATTAGAAAGAAATGTTTATAACATAAAATCCTGAAGAGGATGGCATGAAGCAACAACAGGCTGGATGGCAGAGCCTCTGTTAGATTACAAGCTTCCTGAACATTACCTGCACAGAAAGGGAGGGTAGGAAGGTAGCTAGAAAATAGCCTTGGGTGATCATCTACCTCAGACTCTTTGGAATTAGTTACAAAGATAAAAAGATATGAGACAGGTACTCTTGTTTAGTGTCTTCTGTCACTTTTCACTTTTCCCACACTCAAGCCTTGCTATCAGCTTCAAGTGGCACAAGCAGACCCACAGCCAACAAGGATAAGAAGGAGAAGCTCCATACAAACAACTGCTTGGCTTTTTTCTTTGATCAATTTTGTCTCTCTCCCTGCCAGGCTGTCCTGAACAAAACCTGCTCTGAAATTCTCACAGCTAGAGAATCCTCCCTGTGCTGAGCATAACAATGCCAGGCAAAGTCTGCATGTTTCCTCTCCAGCTCCTTTGCTGTTTCTAGAAATAGGAAACTCTTCATTGAAAGCTCTTTGGAGCGCTTTAACGTGCAGGTAAATAAATACTTGTGTGAACCTCACCAGGACAACACACATGATTAAAAATAAAAATATAATCACCCAAGGGAACATTTCCTGATCTAGAGCCCTTCTGAACTCACTGAACACTGCAAGTGGCCAAACATTGGGTCATTTTGGGCATCAAGCAGAGCCTTAAGGCATTCATTAGTTCACAGAACCTTTGGTGCAAGGGATTGCAGAATTGCATTTCATTCCTGGGGTACCTCAGTGTAACAGAATCCTGAGCACAGATTGGATACAGAAATTTTTCTCACCAAAGTCTCAGTGCCAGTGATGCTCTTAAATACATGAAAACCTCATGGACTTGGCAAGGAATCTGCAAGATAGATCTGTTTTAACCTTTTCCTTCAGAATTTGTACCATTTCCAATGGGGTGACCAGAGGAAACAGAGACTGGAAATTCCTGAGTTACAGGACTAGTCCCCATTTTTGCTCAAGCCACTGCAGCTCTGAAGCAGCAAATTCTTGAGGAAAAGCATGGTTTATGACACAGAACAGCCACAAAAAAGACACTAAAAATGATGAGCAACCTGACTGAGCTGCCCCATCCACTTCTCTTCAGAGCAGAGTGACCAATGGTTGCTGCTGGTCAGGGAGGTCACCCTGGCCTGGAGGATGCAGAGTGGGGATGGGTGTGCCTCATGTAGCAATCAGAGCTCATGAACCAGGGACCCTTCCATGGACACAGGACCATGTTGTGCCCCGTGCTGTCCTCCCTGTGGGTGAGGAGGAGCAGCACAGACTGGTTATTGCAAAATGAGAGCAAGAACCCAGCTTTGGGCTCTCACACACATTCACTTTTTTTGTGAATGACCCCCAGGTGCAGCTGCAGAGCCCAGAGGACTTTGAGATCAGCATCTATGGAAGTGATGAGCCTGGACCACCTCAAACTGGAGAAGCTGGGCACTCACACCAGGTGATGAACAGCAGTACCCCATTAGCAGGCCCCAGTGTCCTGGTTTGTTAGCTCCTGGTATATGATTCATGCTTTAAAATTCTATTTAATTACAGTAATTTGATTTGGCTGGGGTGGGGGGCAGTGTTTGGTTTGTTTCAGGCACCTGCATTTTATCTCAGCAGAAAGAGCAGGCAGTGGGTGGCAGGAAGGACAGAGGAATTCTCAGCCATTCCAGTGCCATGCCATCTACTTAATTCAGTGTGGAAGCACTGCAGACACTGAGGGCAGGTGCTCTCCTGAGAAACAGAGCTAGAGCAGATGTAAGAGATGGATTCATTCCTCTGTGCCAGTACTATTTAATGCACAGATACCATCCTGCTCTCAACACAGAATCTTACTTTTCTTCCCAAAATCTCTTGAAGCAGGAGCTTTCTTTCTAAAGATACTTGCTTCAACATATTTGTTTAAAATTATTATCCTGAAATGGAGCAGCAAGTATATAAATTTGAAAGTATTTGCTTTACCAGAACTTGGTTTGTTTAAAAATTCCTGAGTATGTTTGGAGCCATGGATGTAAAGACACTGAAAAAGAATCTGTACCTGAGTGAAACAGACAAGACATAGGGGAAAGAAAAGAGGGACCCCATGTTACAGAGATTTGAGACTATAAGCATGACTTGCCCAAGGTCATGGAGAACCTGGAGGGGACTGAACTGGGAGCACTGCGGTCCCAACACAAAATCTTAATTACCAAATCCAATTTTCCACTTCTCCTTTCATACGTTTTTTTCTTCATACATTAAAACACTTCACATAAGCTCTCTCCTTTTTTTTTTTTTGTTTTCCCCCAGGAAGAATAGGAAAAGCAAAGGCTGCAATCCACCCTTGTTAAACTAGGTTGCACAGCCAAACAAATTTAAAATGATATCTCAGCAAGATTTTGCAACCTGTCTGCGACAAATAAAAGGACTTTCACCCTGCAAACATGTGAGTGCTCAGGAGAACTAGCTGAGAGAATTTAGCAAGGTGCCTAATGAAAGAGATGAGCTGCAATATGGATATGCATGAGTTCATGTATTATTTAAACCATTCTGATCAGAATAAGCATCGTGAGCACAGCACTGAAAGTGTCACCAGCGTTCATGCACCGAATAACTTGCCCTCATAAAGGTGTAATAATGTGCTCATCAGTTTTGTTTGTACTCCCAAAGCAGCAATAGCATAAACAGAAAATAACCCTCAATATTGCACAAAGCACATAAATATAAATCTAATTATATCTTTCCTTGACATTATGACCAAGAAATGACAATGGTCACTGAAGTATAACAGATGAGATCAAGGGTACTCCAAAAGGCCTTTGTAAAAGTCTGCTTCTGTGCTCAAATCCAGCCTGGGATTTTGGGGTGTTAAATATATATATAAGGTTGTTTAGCCTGCCTCAGTAACTTGGTGGTGGGTCCTTTTATCTGCTAGGCAACAGGTTCAGGTTATATTTTCAAGGATTCTGAAAATGACCCAGTGTTTGCTGCCACACACCACATCTCTGTCCACAGGTATGCCACAGACTGGCAATGAAATCAGAGTGCTGATGGCTCCCTGGGAACATGTGCTATCCTCAGTGGTCCCAAGAAAAATGGTGCTGCATGAGATGGTGAGAAGGATGAGAAAGGAGAGAAGAAAAAAAAT
The DNA here is from genome assembly GCF_012460135.2 of Molothrus ater. NCBI lineage: Eukaryota > Metazoa > Chordata > Aves > Passeriformes > Icteridae > Molothrus > Molothrus ater. The sequence continues at coordinate 11,693,351 of NC_050480.2, read as the reverse complement.
GAGGGAATGAGGTAGTTCTCAAAGCACACTAAAAGGACCCCGCCTCTGTCCACACACAAAAAGATGAAGCATTTTAAGCAAAAAGATGAAGTCATACAAGCTAAAATCAGGGCATAAAACAAATAGAAAGACCATCCACAGATTTCTTTTATTGTACTCAAATGGTTGCCTCAGTGAAAGATTTCTATACTAAACTGACTTATGAGCTGTGATCTCAGTCTTTTGGATTTTTTTTTCTTTATGTGTTAGTGAATTGTACTTTCATGTGGGAAACTTGTGCAGCAGCCTGTTCTTGCTGGTAAAAGTGGTAAGACTCCCACAGGTTTCATTCAAAGGTTCAGGCTGTTAATGATGACTCAATCAATCAATCAGTCAAGAGATGAGAGGCTGCAGGGAGAACTGGAGCCAAAATTGGTTTCAAAATTCAGTGAGCTCATTTGCTCACCAGCTGAATCAGATATAATCTCTGGAGTAGTAAAGAAAGAGGCAGATCTCTAGGAGTCTTTGGGTAGATACTTTTGGGGAGCACCATCACTCAGTGATTTCCCTGCAGTTCCTGTATGTCAAAAGTTTCAGGAGAGCAAGGGGCAACAGAGCGGTGCTGGATGGGCACTGGGACACGAGCAGATGCAGGAGGGATACCAGGGCAGGAGAGGCCAAGGTGGCCAGGGCACCACATGATTTAGGTTTTTGGGGATCCAGAAATGGCAAAGGAGCTTGAAATGGCCAGGCAGGGTAGGGGTGGTGAGACACAAGTATGAGCTGCCTTGGAAAGGTGATCTGGTGCTCCACAGCAGAATAAAATCAAAGCTGGATCTGTGTGGTCTGCATTTAGGAGGGGAGACCTAAGACCTTTCTCCTCCAGGAGGTATTGTGACAATTCACTTATGCCATTTGGCTTTTTATAGCTGGAAGTTTAAAGGATGTTACTAATCATCTTATGCTACCAGTAAATTCTGAATACACTTATCTTCATAGTCTATTATTGAAAGGGGTTGTAGAAAATTATAATTCTCATCTTTCTCTGAAAAGAACTACATGCAACTGTCAAGCTTATGATTTTTTTGATTTTTTTAAACCAAGAATTTTAAAGTTAGCTTATATACTAATTACATTGAAGCAGCTCATAAAGTTTGAGGAAGAAATGCACAATAAATGTTTATTTACCCTGCAACTGTATGTTTCACTAGATCTGTTCCATTTTCCCTCTTTAGGAGATAAACAGTAATAGATAATGTGAAGACATAAATGAGGTATTTATATCACAGAAAAACACAGGGTTGCTCTATAATACAGGCATGCTTAGACCCAAGTGAAAAAAAAAAAAACCCTAAATAGTGAAAGGTGCATTTAAACCAGATATACTTAAAACAGTATTTTAATAAGTGGAGCAAGGTATAACTGACACAAGCATATCTACGTTGCTTTGTGTCTGCAGGTTTCCAGTTATGCAGAACAGCTTGTAGTCTTTAATATTTCAAGTTCAGAAGGGAAGAAGCTTTAAAAAAGGGAGGAAAAGAGGAGAATACAAAAAGCTATCCAGCACTCTGGATACTACTGGGTCTTGTCTCTGCTTTTTTCCTCAATCTCTAACATCCTAAATCTTCAAGATCAGAATGTTTAATCCAGATGCTGCCATAATCAGATGAATATCAGTTCAGTGCACCCCAGTGATGCTGTTCAATGAATGAAATTATGTTTGTTTTGATCAAGGCCTTATGAACTTCCCAGTTTAAATAAATCTTGGTATTACAGGCTCTGTGAGTGCTCACAGTTCCCATGCACAAGAAAAAATACAAATAGACTTGCCATTTTGTTGTCTTTCTACTGTCCAGAAGACTGGCTATTGTTCTGTACATAAGATCGTTAATTGGGGAAGATTTATGGAATTGAGATTAGGGCTCAGGAAATTTGCATGTGATGCCCAGCTCTGCAAAAGGCTTTTTTCAACCAGAACATGATGACACATTGTGGACACCTTTTCTGGAATCTTTTCCCGCAGCTGGTGAATGGTTTCTTTCAGCCCTGACAGCAGCACCTCCAACCTCAGCCAGTACCAAGAGCTCTCTCAGGAAGCACAGTTGGAGGGCAGGAGGATCAGCAAGAGGCCGAGAGCCTGGGAATGGGGGGGAGCCACCAGAACCTGTGCAGAGAGAGGCTCCTGGACACCCATCAAATCAGGCAGTGCCCTCCAGTGAAGCACACTCTGGTCACACAGGGTGACAAGGGAGGAAGGGATATTCACAAGACTAGCATTTCATTAAGGGAATACACTTTGATGAATGTATCTTCAGAAAGAAGCCTTTGTGCCTCACATAAAATAGGAGAAAATGTATTTTTCTACTTGAGCTCAGGTTATGTATTAATAATGGAAGACTTTCCAGATGGAAAATGATGAATATATGCAAAGTCTTGCCACAATTTAAGTAAGGCTTTTTAATTCAAAGAAAGGGAAAAAAACTGTAATGTGAGCTGTCTAGACTCTCAAGAGGAAGGGGAGAGCATTTATGTTTTTTTCACACAAATATCTGAAATGATTTATACATTACTCTCTGAAAGGGCTTATTTTTATCAGATAACTATAGAATTATCTAGATTAGACTTTTATCATGGAGATAGTTAAATATACAGTGAATTTCTGTGAAGTGAATCCTATTCTACTTTCCAAGAGTCACTGTGTTTATACCCATATTTTTAAGGACCTTAAATTATGGAAAGGTTTAACCAGGTCAGTCCTTTGACACCTAAATGAAAGCTGGAGGTATTCAACACCTAAATATTCATTTGAGTAACATGCAACAGTTTGAAAGAACAAGATAAACTGGGTTGAACTGGGATAACGCAGAGTTCAGCCTCTCTCTGATTTTCTGTTTCTCCTAAGAACATAAAGAATTGACCAGTTTGTTTCAGTTTGGTAAGAGTCAGTAATTCAATAACATGCCATATAATGATGAATATGCCAGAGTCAAAAATCAATGACAGAGAGTGTAAAACTTTAAAAAGTTGGTGAATTATTTAGGTGTCTCTCTTAACTGAGCATTTTTTTTCCAGGCATGTTTTTGAGTAGCCAAGTGTGTTTGGAGAGCTGGCTATTTTTTTTTTTCTCAGTCTCTGCATTTATTTCTCTATCTGCCTGAAAGTCCAGTTAGCTGCAGCTAAGGTCACAGGGAGGAGATTTAACACAGATGAGTCAGAAAGGCTTAACAAGTTACCACCAATCTCCTCAGCTGACACCATTCTCCATCACAGGCTGGGATTTTTTCCCTCTCAAAGTCAAGGCAAAATGCATGAGCCTCAACCTCATTCATTATTGCTTAAGCTCAGACACAGAGCTCCTGAGGCAATCTCCAAGCACTGTATCACATGCAGATACAGTGGCTCAGTTAATGCATAATAACTTTAAAGAGCTTCCAGAATTCAAGTCTACGACCCTAATTCAACACAGGCTGCCATTGTTCTTCAGAAATTTAGCTCTTCATAGCCACTCTGCTGGCTTTCATCTTGCCTTTGACGAGGCAAAGCCAAAGTGAAAGTGTCACTGGCAGCACTATTGTTCTAGGGTATGCTCCTCTCTCACCCTGTACAGAAGAAGGCAGAAGAGAAGAAGCCCCAATATCAGTAATTGGAGCTAAATTAGATACAGTTACACTGACACAATGCTTTGTGCTGGTTATTTTATCCCTCATTTCTTCCTAACCTCTCTTGCTACAAGGAAGTTTTGCCCAATCTAAGCAGCTTTTCTGCTTGTAAATGTGTTGGCACAATTTTTACAGTGTTTCTGCATCATAAACACTAGTATGGACTGGATACTAGTAAATAGAACTTACAATCAGCCTTCCCAAAGAGCTCAGATCATAATGGCTCGCTTAACTGTGTGCTTTTGAAAGCTGGACTGCATTAAGGTGTCTATATGGGCTCAGGGTTTGAAACAAATCTAATATTTATTGTGAAGGTGCTTGAGCAAGAATAGAGATCCTGTGTCTCTCATGGAGGAAGAGGAATGAAGGGCAGGGAGGGAAAAGGAAGGTGAGATTGCCCTCTTTCCCCCAAGTGTCTGTTCTATATCCTCTAAGGAGGTGGAGAACAAAGCAGAGCAGTCTGATTTGGCAGGAAGCAGCTGATCCAAGATGAGGCAGTTTGCATTATCTCTTATTTGGAATTCCTGTCCTTCCCTCAGACATATCCCTTTCTGCTCCTGTGGAATAGTTACCTGCTCAGAGATCTGCCTCAGTCCCTAAACAGGAGTTGGGAAAAGCCTTTCTGAAACAGTGCAAAACAAAACTAGAAGGACTGATTTAATTTCTCCCACCTGCTTTGACTTGAGGGGCTGTAAAGCACTGCAGAAGATTCTCTGTAAAATAAGGTGCTTTCCTATATTGTGTTTATCCTGTTAACCTTTTAATCCCACCAAATTTACATTCAGCAGATTTATTGCCACCATTTTGGTTGTGATCTTGCAAAAGGACCCAGTTCATCTATAACTTGGTCCTGTCAGTGCTGTCTGTTGCTGTAGTAACACAGTAGTGCTATACACCTTCAGGAATCAGTACTGCAGAACTGCTGACTTTTCTAATAAGGAAAAAAAAAGGAAGATAAAATACCCTTTGATTACATCTATCATTCTTTGTGTTGCAGTCCTGTAACAATGGAACTTTAATGTTCCCCCTGAAATAAAAAGGAAAGAAAGAGAGAACAAGACTTTGTCCATTGTGTGAGGTTGAAGGGAGGTCTTCTCAACTTTAAATCCCTGGGACATGGACATATATTGCTGGGCTCATTTTCCTGCTGATACAGTCACAAAAAATTGTAATGAAGTCTACAGAGTTATGCTGACATAAAATCCTCTGAGCAAGGCTGGAATCAAGCATCTAACTTCTGTAAAGTTGCGTTGGCTGTTCCTGTAGGCCAAACTGAAGATATATTCTGGCCCACCCAGAAAACGTAACTCTACCTCTGGAAGGGCTCCAATGTTTGGTGGTGGATAAAAACCTTTGCTTGTAGCAGGAGCCTTGTTAACCAAGAACATCTTCCTTTCATTCCTGCTTTCATTTCCCACTGCATATACTGGAAAACTGGTTAATCAAGAAGATACCTATTCCTGACCAGTGCTGATTCAAACATAAAATTTAAGTAGTGTCTTAAATATTTGCTGCAGCGTGTATTTCTGTCTCCTTTGTCCCACTGAACACCAGCAGGGTTACAGCTGTACTTGTATGCACAAGTTGTGTCTGTGCCTGGACAAACACATGCTAGTACAGGCAGCAAGGTCAGACTGAGCAGTAGATGCTGCAGAAATTATTATTCCTCTCCACATTTATCCTTACATGGGTGTAGGTATATTAGGAAAATTAATGCTCTCTAAATGTACTCAATAATGGCAATACACTGGTGAATAAAATTCAATGGACAATTATTTAATTTTATCTAGGATAAAAACCTTAGAAGAAGTGACTCTCTTTCCCTTACAGTAACATTTCACGTGTTGCAAATATTGTTATTTTAATGAAAGCCTTGGGCTTTGCAGTCTGAGTCATGTATTTGGAGTGCTTGAAATGGACACCACCGTAGCAACAGAAAAAATGACTGGACAGTATTAATGGGTTCCTTGTTGGCTTTGCTTTTTTATGGGCCTTTGGTGTAAGTTTTCTCAGATTACTTTAAAACTCCAATTAGAATTACTTACTATCCTAATGCTCAATTATATGAAACCTGTTTACATCATATAAGAGACTGAAAGATGATTATGATTTACCCCAAAATTGATTATAATTTGATTGTTCTTTCCCAGCATTAGGTAAAAATCAAAGCAAAAAAACCCCCAAAAAGCCACACATACAAGAAAAGCATATGCAGTGACATAAGCAATTCTCTGACTCCAGAAATTCCTGGTGGATGATAGTGGGAGTTCTGAGGAGATGTGGTTGTTCAGTGAAGGAGCTCCAGCTGACAGTGTTCAATACACTGAAAGAAGTGAATGAATCAGATTCAAGTGGAGCCCTGGGATCACCCTGTAGTGGAGGCTGAACATGCCCCTAAAAATGAAATTGCAGGTGCTTTGCCATTGCTTCTAGAGGTGCTGTGTCTCTCCCTGCTGCAGAAACCAGAGCTGTGAGAAAAGCTGAGCTGTCCAACCTGCACTGAGCTCAGGGCTACCCCCCAGTCCTAGGCTGTCACACCACACATAGCATTGTGGAGTTTTTTAAAACAATTTTGAAAACCAAAGTGTCCTGTTTGTACAGTCTCCATTTTGTCAGTCTGCATTATTTGTGGCTGTAACTTCAGGATTTTCACATCTCACCAATCTGCCAAACTAAATGCAAATTATGAAAGGCCACTGAGGACTGCAAAAGTTATGTAGCCACACTAGTCTATTGTCCCTCTTAAGAGGCAAGATGGGTTTTAGGGTGTTTGGATTGGCTTTTCTTTATTCAGGGTTCAGGATGTTTGGTCAGCGATGTAGCCTCCCTCCCAATCTGCTCTCTGTAGCACTTTCTAATATACTGATTTATTTCAGGTGCTATGGACTCCCAGAGAGGAGAAAAAGAAGAAATCCCTCCTCTCATTGAAATGAATGGGAATTTTGCCTCAAATTATGTATTAGTGCCAAGTTCTGCTTTTGAGCCAGGGGCTTTGCTAGTGTGCAGCAGGGCCTGTGCAATGGGTCCCAGGGATTAGTAATCACTGGAAGTTTTCAGTGGGCAAAGATGCAAAGATGTGCTCACATTCAAGTCTGGCAAAGCTGCCCCCCCAGAAAGGCACCAGATTATTGCCACAGCTTTCCTCACAAGCACTGAAACCTTCACTCAGGTTATGTGGTAACTGCCACCAAGAATTAGATGAACAATAATTCAAGTTTATCTTTGAAGTCTCTAAAATTCTAAATTGGCTTAGATGATAGAAAAATCTCAATATGTCTAAAAACTATAAATTCATATTCCTGTTGCTGAATTGAACTGTTTCTGAACAAAAAAAAAAAAAAACTTATGTTAACAGAGAATTTTTCTTTCTATAATTATCAACTTTTGGCAAAACTTAATAATAAAAATAGACTTCTCAAGATGCTTTTTAGAACTTAGGCAAAACTTATAAGCAGCTACTTACACACAAATATGGTCATTTACAAGAACTCAGATTTGAAAAATTTTCTAGCATCAGTCTTTGATGCCTAACACTTAGAAAACTAAAAGAATTAATGATGACTATTCAGAATACTTGTATAAAATGTTCATAATAATATGCAGTGTGCCAGGGGGAAATGTAATCACTCTGAAGTTAAAAGCAGCAATGAAGTCTCAATCTTAATGGAAATGGCAGCTTTCCTGTCTGCAGCAGTTACAAGAAAAGATCTCAAAATGTAGCCCAATCTCTTGTGGCTTCCCATGATATTTTTAACACTGACTACAGTGGGAAATGTATTGCAATTAATTCCCATACAGGAATGAATTTATTTTGGTGAGAACTCTGTTAGAAAAGACTTTAAAAACTTTGTTTAAAAGTGGACCTGTCTTGAAAAATCTGGATGCAGAGTTTCCAAAAGACTGGATTTATTCAGTGTGGTTCCTCTTCTGAGCAGTGGCTGAATCCATGTCTGCCCCAGCCCTTTCTCCCAGTTCACCCACTCCAGCAGCTCCAGTTTGCTTCCACAATGCTTCTCCAAGTCACAATTGCATAATTGCTGGTCTCAGTGTTGGTGACATGGCTCCCTCAGACAGTGCTCACCTAAAAATACGTCCATATTTATCTCAACCTATTCAAAGGAAATAAGCCTTTTAAACTGTGATTTCTTTAGGTTTTAACAAAAGGGTTGAGGGGATGCTATGTAGCAGTGTGGTGGTTAAAGAGGAAGATGAGGGCCAGAATTAAAGACAACCTGTCTTGTGAAAATGCAGGGGAGGCCTTTATGTCAAACAGCAATTGTCATTTGGGGCTGGGTACTAAAAATACCCTACTTTTCTTTTCTTGCAGTGAGTTGTTACAAGCACACTGGAATATGCCAAGGCCCAAAAGATGCTTTCAACACCGAAGTTTTGTTTAAGATCAGGAGTACAGCTCCAAAACAACTCAGCTGTTACCACTGCCTACAATTAACTTCACAGAGCACTCTGCAAGAAGGAATGGACACGTTGCAGATTAAATTAAATGCATTAATTAAACAAACCTAACCACAGATTGGCACTCAGCCTAGGTGACCAGACTATAACTGGTTCAAAGAAAATCCTGAAATATGACATGGACATCAGGTCCACAGCATCAGATACCATGACCTACAAATTTATTCCTACTGGACTATGCTTGCTAGTGCAGATGTAGTCTAACCTATGAGTCAAATCCAGGAACCCATACTTAGACAAAGCTCTTAAAATAGATGAGACACTGCTGTAGGTGATGACTGTTATACTTGTATTATCAACATTTTGAAAGACTTCCCTAAAAACAGCCTGAAGACAGGTATAAATGAGCTTCCAAACAAATTTAGCCTTAAGGAAAACTGAACACAAACTTGCCTTTCCCAAACATCATCCAGCAACAAACCAAGACTTAAATTAATTACCGGAAATTCCTCTGCTTGAAATATGGAGATTTGCTGGTAAGCATGAGATGAACCCTACTTGGTTTTTGGGTTTTTTTTCTTCATTTCTCTCGTTGGATGATGTTCTTTTCCTGCTCCCTGGACCTGCCCATAAGTCAAATATAAGTCACTAAATATCCATCTCTGTATTGGTTGCAATTGGTAGCAATCCTGAGTCTAAAGGAAAATCTTTGTACAACTATCTCACATGTAAAGTGAAGGGTCTGGCAGCTGCCTTGAGCTCTGTGCTTGCTAGCAGGACAAGCCTTCTACCAGGTGGGATGATTTAACAAATCTGCTCCCTCTCCAGGTGTAAACAGTGAGGAATTAAACCACCTGAAAGGCTGATTAGAAGACAGTGGCAGATGGGGTAAGATTTCTCAGGGGTGTGCATCTGCATTATCATTTCCTTTAAGATTTTAACATCTTCTGCTGAAACTTGTCTCTGTCCCTATGGTTTAACAAAGTCTGGATATCATCCTGAATCAATTTCCTGGTCCAAACCTTTGAGACCTGGTGTCCTAGAAAGCCAGGGATCCCATATGGTTGTGGGGTGAGTTTAATGCCTGTGGGAGGTTTTCTCTGCCTGGCCTCCTTCCCCAGGAGGCCTGAGCTTCTCCTCTCTGGTGTGAAGCACAGGCAGGCAAAGTGCTAAAGGAACACTGAAGTAACTCCTAATGAAATTCCTGAACTCTCTATGCCACCACCTTTATGAGAAACATTTTGTTTTCCTTTGAGGCATTTGGTTACTAAGGAAAGCCTGTGCCTTCTCTAGCTTTGCCAGGCCACGAGCCCTGGGGCAAGTTCCCTAAGCAGTCCTGGTTGTGAGACCCTCATGGCTGAATTTCCCCCCCTTTCTGTAGCCACACCAGCCCAGTGCCTGCAGCTCTCACGTCCTGCCCATCCTGAGGGGGTCCTGAGGCCAAGGCAATCCTGAACAGAGTGAAGGTTTCTCACCTGGACCTGCAGCCACAGTTCCTCTTTGAGATGATGCTGGCTGTAGTGGCACATGTTTTGGGAGCCCCTCGGTGTGTTCCACAGAGCAAGCTGCTGTACTATTCCTAGAAAATGAATCTCAATTTCAAAGGGAAAAGGGAGGTTTTTTTGGAAACAGCTGATCAGCTGTCGTGCAGCAAGTGGTTGTGTGGAGCCTGCCCAGCTCCCCAGCTTGGAGGACACCTGAACAGCAACCTGGCTGCTGGTCCTGGAAAAGTCACTGCAGCCCCACAGCCTGTGCCTCTGTTCTGTCAGCTGCATCCCAAACTGTGACTATAATAGGAGTATTTTGCTGTTTATCATCCAATAAATGCTCACTTGTAGTTGGACTCACTCGTAAGAGCCCAGCCAGCATGTCAACAGTTATTTTTAGCTGCCCAAATTCCATTTCCCTGTGTTATTTGCTGCAACCAGACTGACACATTCCTATTTTGATAGCCTTGCTGTTGGTCCCTGTGCTTGCTGACAAACGAGCTCATGCCTTTATTGTTTACCAAAAGGATATTTTTGAGGATTACTGACCTGGATTTCTAAATCTCTCAAGTGTATGCCAGCATGAAATTTCTGTTCTTAAAGGCAATTTACTCACTGAAAATCCCACATCCTTTGAAATAACTCTACCCCTCATGTCACCTTTTTTCTTTAAAAAACCCTCAGTTTTTTAAAGATTGTCTACCACAGTCAAGTCCAACTGGAGGAGCAATGTCATATGGAAATCTGTTTGTTCTGAACACGCTGGTCTAAAGCTCCCTCATGAAGGGAAGCAGAGGGGTGGAATCTGATCTCTTCTCTCTGCTGACTAGAGAAGGGATCCAAGGGAATGGCCTGAAGCTGTGTTAGGGGAGGTTTAGTTTGGATATCAAGAAAAAGTTTTTCACCCAGAGGGTGCTTGGGCCCTGCAACAGGCTCCCCAGGGCAGTGCTCACAGCAGCAAGCCTGACAGAGTTGAAGAAGCATTTGGGCAACAGTCGCAGGCACTTGTTGTGACTCTTGGGGTGTCCTGTGCAGGGCTGGGAGCAGGACTGGATGATCCTGATGGGTCCCTTCCAACACAGCTGATTCTGTGATTTTGTGAAATTAAGATATTGGTGTAGCAGCGAGTGACTAAGAAAAAAAGCAAGGGGCCAGACTTTCTCTGACAGAAGTTAGAGTTGGTGGCTGAAGTCTGTCAAAGACCTCCAGTAGGAAGGAATCTCCAAAGTAAATGGGTAAAGGACTGGTTGAGTTCTGGCCCTGTGTCTGACGAAATTGAGCTCATCTCTATCTTTTCTGGAATTTCTGGTTCAAAGCTTAACGCATGGGGGATGCTTCTGGTTTCATGAAGAGCAGTGACCAACCAAATCACTTGCAGTCCATCCAGATGAATCAGAGGCTGGCAGGCAAGCAGTTTTATCATTCCCAAGCATTTATCAATTTATAAATTGAATTAAATGCAGCATGGACTTCTCTTTCTCTCCACTCCCACGAGAGCCAGAAACATTTTAATATTGAAATACTTATGGATTTTAAAAAAGCGGGGGCTTTAAAATAAACCAAATAGCCTGCATTTCAAATAAAATTATACTGACAAGAGTGCCTGACCCAGCAAAATAGTTTTAAGCACCTCTGAACAGGCCTATACTGTACTTAAAAGCAAACTTCTATAATCAAAATGAAAATGAGATCCAGAACCGCAATTTAAAACTGCTTCATTGAACTATAAAGAAGTCACATAGGAGGAATTAACAAACACAGTTGCCATTTGCAGCCTATGTGAGCTTTATTTGCCTTATTCTAAGTCACATTTGGGGGTGTTGTTTAGTTTTTTTCTCTTTTTTCATCATCTTGTAAAGGCTTTTTAACTGCTTGACCACAGTGGTAACTGATGATGGAGGCCACCACTTATAGTGTCCAGATAATGATGAATAATGTAGGCAGTGAGAGGCCATTAGGATTTTGGTAAACGGGAATAGTATACACAGTATAGATGTAAAAAAGGAATATTATACACAGTATAGATGTTAAAAAAAAAAAAAAGCAACAGCTACATCGTAGAACAAAAATAATAAAATGTGAATTGTTTTTGGTTTTGATTGGGGGTTTTCTTTGTAGTAGTAGTAGTAGGACAAAAATCACTATTGTTATAGCTCCATCAAATGTGTATAAAGCATTTTCCTAAATGGAATATTCAGTATTTATTTAAGTACACTCACAAGACCTAATCTCAGTATAAAGCAGTTTAGAACTTTCAAAGTGTTTTATACCAATGGAAGATAGGGACTGTTTTTCTCCAGATATTCCTGAGCTTCAATTATCTAAAATACTTCAGTCTATACGTAATTAAGCAGATGAATAAACCTCACTGAAGTCTAAAAGCTGCTGATGTGATTTAAGATGATACAAAATTAAATTCTATTTGGAGCTTAGATCCAAAAGCTTAACTTCATCCCCATTCAGCAGTACATTTAGGCAAGCTTAGACACTTGCTTAAATCAATAGGATTAGATGTTTTCTTGAAGTTGCCCATGAATTTAAATGCCATGCTAAGTAGGAAAGCACTTATGTAATGAATTAGCTCCGGTTGAAATTTTGTAATTATTATCTAGAAATGTTTTTAAGGACCTGAAATACATTCATTTTCCCATTAATTTTTAAATCATCTTCTAGACAAGAGAAAATGTTTTCACTTTTAACAAATGTTTTAACTTTTCATCCCATTACCTTACCCTCCTCCACCTTATTTCCACTACAGAAATCAAAAAAGTGGCAAAAAGGAGAGTTCTTTTTTCATACAGATGGGGAAGAGAACATCATGTTTTAATTTTTTGATTAAAAAAAATACTAGAATATTTCAAATTAAGCAAGTCTCTGCAAAAACCAATTAATTGATGTTATTAATACTTTTCTAAGTGGGCCAGTTGAACACAAGACTTGAAGGTTTTCACTGAAATGTATAAAGAGCTCTGAGGTTACTTTTTCCTGACATGAATGTTTGTAACTTGATACCAATTTACCAATTTTTTTCACAGCCTCAGGATCAACAGGTACTCACAACCTAAGAACAAGACAAGAAACAAGACAGCATTTGTATTAAGAAACATTTTTATTAACAAAACAGTAAATTCCACTTGCTTAGCATTTCCAATAATGAATAAATTGGCCTTGCAACAAATAAAAAAATTGTAAATATCTATCACAGAAAGCACTATAAGGTTAGGGGCATTGGGCCTCTCTTTGATGTCTTAGGGTTGAAAGTTTCACACGTTATTTAGTGTTTTGTTAAAAAAGGCAACACAATACAGTCATAGAAATGAAGCCATCTCAGTCAAACAAATTAGGTTATTATAGAGAAAGGATCCAATTTTATGTTAGGTAGTTGGTTTATGTCTGTTTCTTGTTGCTGCTGCTTTAAAAAAAAATTTAAATCCACTTGCTGGCATTTCTGATACATCCATAATTTTTATTTTTTTGTTAAATTATGAAATTAAAGAGGAAAAAGGAGAACCTTCAGAAACAGTGTTAAAATTGTGTTTTCTTATTTTAATAGTAGGAGATCTTTTTTTTTTTTTTTGTCCTTGATGTATGGATTTAGTTAAAGATTGATCTACCAAACTGCCTGGAAATTGGCCTGACAATGCTATTTCATTAATGCAATCAATACCAAGCAGAAAAGACCATTTCATCTCACCCAAATCATATTCTGTCATGCCCAGTCTCCTGTCAACAGATAATTCTTGTTCTTCTAGGTACCTTCAAGCACTAAAATCTGAACACCACCTGGCTTTCAACTTCTTTCCCCCCTCCAGCTGAAGTCTCTTGATCTCCAGTCACCCTTGCCCCTGCCATTCCCTGAGTACAGCTGTCTTGTAAAGGTGGGAGAAATGATGAGTGCCACAGGTGAACAACAATCTAAGAAATGAACATCAGATGGATTTTGTGGTTTTTGTGAGTGGTTTTTTTCCCTTCATTTTTTGCGTAAATGCTAATGAAAATAAAAAGTCGTTTCACAAATGCAACATGTCACACCTTGATGTGGTTGGCAAACTTCAAGAGAGGTGTTTCCATGTCAGCTACATGTATTTTTAAAGTGCTCTGACTCCCAGATAGATAGCTGTACCAGTTCCCAACTTTATTTCATCAGCTACAGTGAGTAACACGCAACAAAATGTTTTGTGTCTGCTGTTTAAAGCTAATTTTAAATTTCTCCTTCCTATCTGTAAAGTGTGAATATCTCTATCCCTCCCAGGAGGCCTTCTGATGATTTGGTTGATTTCTATTGAACTACCCTCTTTCTGTCTAATGCATTCCCTTTGAACTTCTGTGTAAATAAAATGTTATGCTATGATTTATTGCTGTGAAACTAATGAAATATTACTAGAAAAAAATTCCAAACTTAACGTGTAAATTACAGCATTACGTTTCATGTGTTTAACTAAAATGCATTAATGTTTTATATATGCAAGATAAGCTGTGTCACTTTAAAACATAATGAACTTATATCTGTCTGGTTATGATGTCTTGCAATACTACACAATCAACTTAGCTAAAAATACTTTTTCATATGTCAAAATGCCCACCATTGAAAAATACTATCGTGCACCTCAAGAGTATTTCCTTTTTGGAGAAAGGGATAAATTCTGCAATAGAATCAGCCTGGATAATTACAATGGGTATTTTTAGATCTTTTACCACCTAGTGCTGTAGTAGCTGTTCTTCATATGAATGCCAGATAAACACTATATGATACTTCCTAAGATTCTCAAGAAACTCATCATTCTCGTAATTTCTAAGAACAAGGTTTCTGTAAGGCAAACCATGCTCTCCAATAGTGAAGCTTTGACTGGAAGCCAAAGGCCAGTTTAAGTCACTAAATATTTTGCTAATTAATGAATGTATATTTCTAGGAAAATTGGCCATTCTGATCAACTTCATTGATGCATATCAGGAGCAAGAGATGGGGATAGGAGGGAGAAGACAAATTACAGTAGAGATATATTTTTGCTTTCTAGTCCACTTCTTTCATACAAACTACTGAAACTTAATTGCAACATAATAGAGCTGTACAGGTAAGAAAAAAATTAGCTGACTCTTATATACATTCATACACATCCCCCTTTGTATAACCACTACACTGTAAATTAAAAATCAAAAAAAAAAAGGGGAAAAAGTCTGGGACAATTTATAATGGCTGCAAAAAAACTGAAGAATGTCTGTTGCTCCAGATGTCATAAAACTCTCTATACCTAGCAACACTTATAACATTGAGTTTACCAAAAATGGCTGAAGAGCAGATATAGTTTGCATTTTCTATACAACAGGCTATAAAACATCACTTATCACAGTCCAGAAAGCACATATAGATGTGTTTTTATATAAACATATGTAATAACATATTAAGCGTGCATGAAAATTTCCCAATGATTGCATCTATGCCCTCTTGTTTTTCTTTTTTTTTTCTTTTTTTTTTTTAATATTTTTGTGGAAATGTGCCTTATATTCCAGATTTTTGTTTTTGTTTTTGAAAATAAGGCCTCCATACTATTTTCCTCACAACCAGAAAGGGGCTTTTTGAAAGTATTTCTACATAAGTCTTCAGAAAAGCCAGCACTTTGTTTCAAAATGCAAGTTTCCAATCACTGCTTCACTGCACCAGACGGCAAACTCTTTATGTTTGCTTGTTGAGTCACCATATATAATGACAGTCTTCTCTGACAATAAGACTAACTTACTTCTCAAGAAAGCGCTAGCACTTTGGCTAAATCCAGAATCATAGGTAGCTTCTTTTTTCTTTTTTTTTTTCCTGTTTTGTTTTTTTTTAAATTTGATTTTTTTTTCATATTGTGCCTCGATGTTGTAGTAATACTCCTTGCTTTATGAGTGCGTGGTGTCATCATTGTCTTTCAGAAACGTTCCAGCAACATAAAGACAGGCAGAGTAAATGAAAACACTGTGGATGTTAGGGAATTTATCAGCTCCTGTTTCTGAAAAACAAGAGCATGAAATGCTTGTTTTTAAAAACAGTCTTTCCTTTCTGATTGCATTCCCTGTCTTTTCTGTTTGTTTGTTTTTGAATGTGCTTCATAAAAAGTAAAGTAAATAAGTTTGTATTATGTCTCAGATAAAATGAAGACTATTTCTATACAAGCGTTCTTTTAGATGTTGAGATCAGACATAGTACTCCTTATCCTTATTTTTCTTGTTTTTGTTGGAACTTTTAGCGCTGTTGGGCTGCTTCTCCTTGATCACAGCCCCGTTGGATTGTGCTGAGTTACTGATGTAGTTTCGACTCTCGTCCACGTGGTAGGAGCCTTCGTCTCGATTCCTGTACTTGTACATGGCATACAGGAGGATGAGGATGCACAGCGCCGCCGCCGCCACGATCCCGACCACCATGCCCGTCGTGCTGCTGGATTCACGGATCACCTCGGACGAGCCAGGGTACTCCCGTCCTCCTCCTGCCCTGGTGGGGTTTGCTGTGGGTAGATAGGGAAAGAAAGGAGAGGTTATCCTTGAGTTTGGACATGGAGGAGTCAGTCATGCCTGCTGCTACCGTCACGCGTCCTTCTAGCCGCACCCATGGGCCAGGACAGCCTAGAGATGCACTGATGCCTCAGGTTTTAGGTTTTTAATTTTTCAGATTCTGTTCTGCTTTAGTGTGTGGGTCTGGGCTTCATATTAGGGGATTGTAAGTTCTCTTCACAGAGCAGGTAGACCAAACAATTCCTTCTCTAGCTGGGGACCCAAGGACATCCTATCCAGATCTCATGCCCAAGAGCATAAACAATGGTGAAATGAAGAGAGAAAACAAGAAGGATGGGACTTTATGGCCTAAAGCTGTAATTGGACAATCAGCTTCAAAATGCTAATGGACCAAAACTTATAAAAGTGTGAGACCCTGTGACACGTGGTCCATATTTTTTTTTGGCCATTTTTGGCTGTGCTGCCCAAGATGGATCTCTTGAGGCCTTCTAATAAATCCCTATTCCTTAGCTCCATCCAGTCTCTGTTCTAGGTCAGCCTTCACAAGACATCAGGGTTCCCCATCTACTAGTCCAAAACCAGTTAGGGTTGCAGCCCATCCCTTTTTCAGGCTTTTAAACAAGTAAAAGGACAGAAAAGAACATCTCATTCTAGCCTTCAAGGGTATAATTTGTCCTAGTGTGTTGTTAAGCAAATAATGCCTAAATAATCTGAAATAACAGACGTGCCACAATTTAAACGCAGGACATGAACATCTCAGAGGAAAGGATTTCCCTCTCCCTTTCTCTCTCCCTCTCTTTCTGTAAGGAACAAAAAGTGACACCATACTATTTATTGAGAAGGCAGTGACAATAAGACAGAATGGAGGGTAAAAAAAAATTAAAATGGCTGATAGCAGCCAATAAATTCACTACAAATAAGGTATCCTCAGCTCTCCTGTACACTTCCCTCACCAAGCTTCTCAGTTTCTCCTTTCCTTCTAATATTTTCTTTTCTTTTTTAAAATTAATTATATTTATTCTTATTGCTTTTAGAGAGCTATCCAACCCTATCTCCTATTTTCTACTTCGGAGTCCTCCTTGGATATGGCTACACTTCAGAGCACTTTTTCACTCACTTCCCCCATTCCATCTTTTCATCATTGATGCCATTATCAGATGCTCCTCTAAGGATTGCTTTCTGCCCCAAGAAAACCTCCAGATTGCACAGAGCAAGGACTCAGCCTCCTAAGAACCCACCTCTGAGGCCAGACTCTGGTCTTTTCAGCTGTGATATGAATAGAACTGACCTATGTCTTCACACTGGAAAATCTTCTTCATAGGAACTATTGTGTAGTCTGGCATATTTTGTCTCCTTGCACAGCCACGAGGAATGAAAATTCCTCCTAATTCCAGGAGGAATTTTTAGTTTAAATGCTCTCAGCACACACAGTGCTTTTGTGTTTTCCATGATCTCCTTTCTTTGATGAATTTTGCAGCAGGAGGGGAGGCAGATTTTTGGATAGAATCACTTAGAGTGATGATAGCTGAGATGGATCCTCTCTAGCCTAACAAGTGTCATGGACAGAAATGAAGTTATCTGGGTTTCTGCAGTATTCCTCTGATTATACCAGCATTTCCAAACTTCTGGGAGGCTGTGTATCCTCAGCACTGCCAGCCTTGGCTGAACTCAGGAGAGCCAGGCTGGCTTGGAGAAACTGCATTTATGCATCATTATGCATGGCTAAAAATTCAATCAGTAAAATATAGATGCTAACTAAAGTACTAAATGCTAGCTTTACAATATATTCATGATGTTAACTTTGTCAGGGTGTGCCTACGGGTAGCATTGTTCTGAGGTGTGTTAGAAAAGTGTCTTGCTCAAAGTCCACAAGAGCACACTATGCTCCATAGTCACTTTTTTAAGCACTATAAAGGCATAATAGGAAGAGGATGATTTTAAGGATGCTACATTAAAGGTAATGCCAGTCAAAATATCAATACTGGCCAAAAAATTGCAACAAGTTTGGACTACCAGAATTGAAAGCAGCCACCAGCTACAGACATCTACAATTGGCCTATGAATAATAAAACGTAGCAAAAAAGCCACAACTCCCCAAAAGAATAAGTTCCTTCTCCACTCTGGTATTACCTATCCTTTACTTACTGGGGATCTGTGTTCTTACTGCTGAAACACTTCCTCCTGGCAGTTATTTCAAACAGGTTTAAAGAAGCTGACATTTTGTTCAGCTGAAAGAACAGAGGGAAAACTGTAAAATTAAAAAAAACCCCAAAAACATATCAAATAGTATTTTAACTTTTTGTATCCTTCTGAAAGTTCTTACTTGTTTTGAGTTGGTGCAGTTGGTACTTTCTATGGCGACACAAGAGATCTTGAAGGTTTTAAGATATTTTTGTCATTTCAGGGCAGATGCCACCCTACTAAGAAAGGTGCCCTGCTCCAAAGTAGTCAGTGACTGGTTTAGATCCTGTTTGTTCACTGTAGCTATTGTAGAAATGGAAATTCTTTTACACCTAGGGTGTCATTTACTGTTTTACAAGCGACAACGCATTGTGTGCAGAACAAAGACTGAGTATTTCCATAGTGAGTGAAAATGAGACAGAGTCTTATCTTACTGTATGTGATTTCAGGAAATTAATTTCTGTCTGAGAAATAATAGAAGCCACTGAATACACTGTCAATACCTGGTGGATTAACAGCTGCTCTTCCCCTTTAAGAGACATACATTTGGGCCAAATCCTGTCAACTAACTTCACAATTAATGCCTACTAAATGACAGTTAACAGCTTGCTCAGAGGAAAACATTCTAATATTGCAACCTAAAAGAAACATCTAAGGTATATTTTTCAATGTTACCTAAATTCCTGCCTCTCACCTGATGACTACCTTTTATTTTAAGAATGTTTTCACAATTGTCTCATTTAACCCATCTGCCTGAGAAATATTCAACCAACTACACTGATGTTATTTAAACTTATAACATTTCAAAGCATCTGTTGTTGCATTTGTTTGGACATCTGGAAAAGGAGAAATTCAGCAAGGAAAAGGACTTGCTATTTTTGTTCCATTTACATTAAAATATGCTTTTAACCTAGTAGGGCCTCTCCAGACAAATGAAGGAGGAGGAAATAGAAAAGTTTTACAAAGTACATAGATTTCTCTGTGACCATACTATATAGGAACAGCTAATGGAGTACACAACACAGCAAGAGTCCTATTCTGAGACAGGGAGGACAGGGCCACTGGAAAAAAGCCAACCTTAATTTCTTCTGAAATCTATATAAATAAATAATTCCACATCCCTAACATTGCTGAAACAGCTGCCTTCTATTTAAGCAATACCTTTGTTTGACTAAGACTGGAGTCAATTCCAAGGGGAATTTACCTATATTTTTTTCCCCTGCAAGACAGGAACGATTGCAAGGGATGGAAGATGATGTCAGTGGAGAGCAAATGAAGATTGTAAATTTACAGAAATCGTGCTCTTTGCTTCCCAGCTCTTTGGGAAACACTGGATGCAGTTTTCATCCCAGCATCTTGGTAGCTGGACCAGGCAGAGCCATTGGCTCCTGGCACATCAGCAGAGGTGTGTCTGCAGGTAACCTTGTCTGCTACTCAGCTGCAGTCACTCTTAGTGTCTGCAGCATGAAAAAGATATTAACTTCATCCTAGACATCTTACTGTAAATGAGAACTGAAATACCTCATTGGAGTATGTTAAGATAAAATTACATAAAATATTATTCTGATTTTAAGAGTAAACAGTTGTCTCAAAAATATACCCAAAGCCCAAACCCTGAAACTATCTATTTATTAAAACAATAAATTGAGGTTGGTTTGATTAGGAACAAGACAAAATCATAAAGGCAGTAAATATGCTCAAACCTTGCCATAACAGTGAGAGGAAATGATTGTCATCTTGTGGTGCAAGAATTCCTCCTTAAAACAACTTCTCTGATGCACAGCTCTTCCTCTCAACAGCACACAACCAGCATTTTTGTACTGCCTCAAAGACCAGCTTAGAAGAAACTGAGTTCTAAAAGCCTCTTCTACCACTTATGAAAATCTTTGCATGAAATAATAGCAATTGAGCAGTTTTACATTGTGTAATAATGGATTAGAAAGTTATTATTCTTGACTGTATTTCTAAGTGGTTTAAGATTTAGAGGGAAAGAAATCTAACTATTTTCAGTGCCCAGTTTTCATTAATACTGTGAAAAGAAAATTGGAATTGCAGGTTCCCATGGTGTTTGTGAATTGAAATTAGCAGATTGAAAAACAAAACAAAACAAAAAAAGACAAAAGGACACCACACCTGTTTTCTTTACATTTATGCCTTCCCACAAACTGTGAATAGGAAATTACTCACAAGACAGAAATGTTTAACTACTGCATTTGCAATGAGGCATGAAGGCAATTATTTACGGGACACATATTAATTTTCACTCTGTGTGCTGTCATTGCAGACCTGTTTGTGGTCGATTTTCTGCAGCATTGTTGGATTCTGGTGAGCTGGTTTCTGAGCTCGCTGCAAATTCAGCACCTCTGAAAAACAAAGCCCAGCACTTCCCCTGCAGAACTGGGGTAGATGCAGCCCAGCTTCAAAACCAGCATGAAGGTCTGCTGTAGACTTGTGTTCAAAGGAAAATTTTTAAGGTATCTGTTCTACTCTTTGGTGTGCAAACCTAGGATATAATGCCTTAAGATACCTGTAAAGTGACATCAACTAACTTAGCTTGTTATAAAAATAGTCCATCAGTGGAACAGCATCCACAGCTAAAAAGATTGGTTTGCTAAGGAGCTAAACATTCTCTCTGCACTGAGCAGAGTGCTGATTTCCAAGTGTAATGATTTGTCATATATCGACTTCAAATCATTTACAAATCCTGCCAGCTCCTTAGCACTGCAGGTTTTGCAAGTAACTTCTTTTTCCCCTGTGGCTGAGAGGTGGAAGGTTGTTTTCTCAACCTTTTAAAATGTCATCACAAGTCTAAAGGGAGATAGGATAGTTGGTTGTACAGTGCCAATTGATGCAGCATACCACATCAGTGGGGTTTAGGAGTTACTATGTTTTGCAGAGCTGGAGGGACTATTTCACAGTTTTATAAGAAGGTTTTGTGAAAATATTTTCCACAAAACTAAATTTAATTTTAGCCAAAATCGAGAATGTAAACCAATATATCACTTAATGTTTTTAACAGCCTTCATCCCTGTGGTTTTGCCCTTTTTATTATTATATTTTAACATTTCAGTTGCATTGCTTCTCTTTTAGTATTCCTTCTCTCCAAATAAGGATTCTATCTTCTCTTACCACTCCAGGTGTCCTACCTCTCCCCACTTCTATATTTGTCATTCAGCTTTGTATCTCTCGTTATTTATTTTCTATGTGAAGTTATTTTCCTGGTTTTGTGCGTATTCTGAGAAATCTTTGGTAACTTGGTACTTTGTTTCAGAAGTTTTGACTGACTAGCAGAGTCAGTAGTTAGTCTGTATTTTAAATTGAAGTATTCCTAAGTGGGCAGGGAGGGAAGATTTTGCAAATAAGATAACATAAGGAAGACAAAAGAGAAATATTACACTTCTGACAGCATGTTTTCAATCTAGACCTAAGCTGCTGCAACTCTGGACCACCAGTTCAGACAGCTGAACTGGGATCATTTGCTCAGTGAGTTGCATGCTGCTCCTGCTTCCTGAAGACTCAGTGTTAAAACAAGAAAAGAGCAGGGGCACTGGAAACATAAATTTTTGGTGGCAGCTAACAGTAAGATTGGCTGCATTGAACCAAAACTGTGACATTTGGGCTCCACTGACTTCAGGAAAAGTTTTGCTATGAGCTTTGCCAGATCAAGGTTTCATTGCTTGCTATTTTTAACATTGTCATCTCGTTTTTAAAAAAAGGCAAAAAATTCCAAGCCTCCTTATCTAGGAACCAGTTTTGAGCAGAATACCAAAATGTAGTTGTAAAGCATGAGGAATCTGCTGGCTTGGCCTGCAGAGCGTGGAATGATCCTTGCTCATGAAATGAGCTGGAGGTGCAGACACCCACATTCATCTCACAACTGTGGGTGATTCCCTGATTTTCCTCCTTCACTAAGCAGCTACTACATGAAGAGATAAATGTCTATGCCACAAACATTATATATATATATATATATATATATATGGCTTGAATGTTGAAGCAGAAAGCACAGCATTCAATTTGTTCCAAGCACTGTCATCAAGTCAGACCCATTACTGACAAAGCTGATAATATGCCTGGGAGAAGAAGAAGGGGCCAGGCTTTCAAGACATCCAGAATATCCTTGCACACACACTGGGGGTGCAGCTGCTATAAATACTGAGCTACTCCTGCTACCCAAAGGCTCAGATTCAGCAGCTACACTTGTTCAGCCTGAATCCTATCACTGCCTAAACCATATATGCTTCTCTGGGAATGGGAAGATAAAGACAAATGGAACTCAGGATGGATATAAGTTACATTTGATGTAATTAATGTTCTTTTTCTCCTGATACAATTATTAAAATTAATAAGACTGCCTTGTTTTTCTTTGCTTTTCTCATCATAGTCTATAAAACAATTCTGGTGTCTCTGATGTTGGCACAAGGGAAAAAAGTTTGAGATATCTATAAAGCTTTGTTTCATTTCAGAATATAATTCTTGTGTTCTCACTTCTTTAATCTTTCATTTTTCCCTTTTCTGAAACTTTTTAAAGGGTACATTCACAACATATGATGTATTCTAGATCTGAAGCTAGCTACTGTTTAAGCCAGTTCACATTTAAACCATCAAAGTCCCAGATCTAGACCATAGCCCTTAACCTCAGGAGAAGTGCTGGTTTTGAAACCTATATAGAATAGCATGTCAACACAGCAGAAGAAGGTGTTTCATTCAGTTCTTTATATAGTCAGAAGGAGATAGCCTAAGGTTAGACTATTTCAGGTACGTGCACCCTCATTATAGGTTACTTTTGCCTTGAATTTTTCCTGCTTCCATTTATGAGCAACATGCTTGGAGAATACCTAGTTCTCAAACTTGTCAGCATTCTCCTACCACTTTGCAGGCTGTCAAATGACACAACTCACACACCACAATATCCCAGTGCTTCTGGCACAGGTTTAAATTAGCTGTGAGAAAGGGGTTGAAAATTACTAGCAGCATCCTTAGTACTAGGTGGGCAAGAGCTAATGGGTGCTCACACTGGCTTATGGCTGCTAGAAAACATCAGCAAGTTTACAGTTTGTTCTTGTTTCCCTTGTCTGGCAGAGGGTCAGCAAACCAGTTCACTGCCAGCAGTCTGGTATGATGGTTACTGGTTGGAGAACTTGATGCTGGCAGGCACCAACTACTTTAGAACGTCATATTAACTGAATTTATCAGGTATTAGAAATTTCCTGTAGAGTTTTAAAGACCTGATTTAACATCTTATTGCTCAAGTTTGATCTGAGAAAGCCTTGGCATAGCAACTGAGCATTACAATGCTAATTCAGGCCAGTATTTTGGCTATAAACCTTCTCCTACCTCTGCAAAATATTGCCTTTCTTCTACCTTTCTCATGAAAAATAGTACTGTGAAAAAGTGAGTTTCCTTCACAAAAAGAAGAAATTCAATGCATATGCATTACAAAGCTACAGAAAACAGTTTCAGTATAGTGTCCACTGTCTGCAAGAAAATATAAGCACTAGAGGTAGCAAATAAAATCAGAATTAAGTGTAGCTCAAGGAAAACAATGAGGTTTCATCAATCAAGGCACCAGTAACACAAGGACTAATTTCAAACAAACTAGAACTCATTCATTTATTAAACAGTCTATGTACACTCTTGATCCTAACTTTAAACTTGATTTAAAGGACAAATTTTTAGGATTATACACTTTAATTTATGATTTTTTTAAACAGATCAACATGAAAATTAATGGAACTTGTTCTAGATTCAATCATCTCTTACTTCATCCTTTTGTAAGTAAATCCTCTCTCTTTCCAAAATTCCTTATTGAATTAGAAAAAAGAGTCTCAGTCAAGTCAATAAACTACTTGCCTGTTTCTGAAAACCTCCATTTTACAATTATCTCACTTATTTTCTGCATTTTTCCTCCAGAGTGTGAAGTTCACCTGTAGAAAATGTTTTTGAAAGTACACATAATCTATATTTGGCCTTATTTCATTGTTTTCAGTAAATATAATGTGTTTTACAGGCTGTTTTTCAATTCAGTGACTCTCTGTTTCCAGATTAAAAAGATCTACACTGTTTTTGAAAATGGTGGAAACTTCTCATAGTGGAGGGTGTCAAAGAACACCTTATTTCTGTGGCTAACAAAGAATAACAAAAGATTTAGAACTGTCTAGAACCTATTTTCATTTACTAATGACACATGCACAGCCACTGGAGCTTAATGTGTTTTATTACTGAAAAATTTGAATACCAGGCTTGAAAGCCATGTCTGCTTTATTGAAGAGAGCATGGATATAGATCTAATTTCATTTTTGCCTTTCAGACAAAGCAACTGCATTCAAAGACAATTAATTTTTAAGGTCTATGGAATACCTTATCTGTAAGACAGGTTCTTTTTTGGAGAATATCAAAAAAGAATAGGCCAAGCAACTGTTCATATACAAGCAACAGTAACTCCTCCAAATTTTCTAGAGAAAATCAGGAAAGTAAGTCCTCAATTAATTTGAATTAAAGGATGTGATATTCATGGACATATCACTGAAATATCTGGGGAAATTCCTAGTACTGAAAAATCGAAGGAATTCCACTGAAGTCAGTGGATTTGTGAATGGGTGATGTGGAGGGCCTGGTTTGCTTCTCCAGTCCTGGTATCACAGCAGCATCTTGTGCTGCAGCTTTGCCTGCAAATACCTTCAGAACTGACTCACTAGCTGTCTTTTACATCTTTAAAAGAAAGAAAAATAACAGACCCCTCTTTCTTTGGACACTCCTTCAGGCACATTGAGTAACCTGCCCATTTTTATTGAATTATTGTTCATAAAGAGAACATTTCTTGGAACTACTCAAAATGTTGCCACTCAGTTTTGCCCGTTCTGTGGAGATGTCTAACTCCAAACCACTGAGCATGTAACAGCAGGACTAACAACTGCCACTTAGAAAATTTCTCTGCACAAGAGTTGCCTCTTCGCATTGTCCGTGTATGTCTGAAGCATGAAATCAAGATTTGTGTTTCCACACAAATAATAACGCCAGTGTTTGAACCCTGAATGTTTGCTAGCTGGGATTAAACCTCAGCAGCCATTCTTATTTAACTGTTCTATGTTTGATAGAAGTGAGAAGACCCAGCTTTAGCAAGGATATGCATGGGATATGAATGCACCCTCATAGTTCGCACCCGAGGAAAACCGTTCATCATTTACGCACCGGCGGAGAGGCTTTTGTGTGACTTAACAGAGCCTGGTGTGATTTACAGCAGTCTGCTGTCAATATTTCTTACCACAGAGAACACTGAGCTGCTGGTATTGCCCTGCCAGAAAACCACTGTGTGCAGGGAAAACGCCACCTCCCCTGTATCCATCTATATTCCTCTGTCTGACACTAGGAATGTATGAAAATCCCAAGGAGTGGCTAGAAGTTCTACTCAGTATTCCCAAGTTTCAATGGCATGGCTGGCAAAGAGTGGCACAATGGATCAATCATGATTTTTAACCTCACTTCTTCAGATAATTAGGAAAAAAAATCTTTTTGATCAAATTCAAATTAGAAATGCCATATTTGTAATTCACTATGACAGGCACTAGGACCTCAGCCTGTTGACAAAGAAGTAGTTCAGTTAACAATAAAATAATTTGAAAAACTGAAGCATTTACTTTCTGTTCCTCTGGAGAAGGCTTTATGATTTATTTAGAAAAAATTAAATAAGCTTTAAAAGTGTTTTATCTTTAATTGAAGGAAGATTAATCTATATCTTAATCCCCTCAGTTCTTTTTTGCATAGCCATGGTAAGTGCTAACACTTGGAAAGTTTGTAAATATAGCATAATTTTCACCCTGTAGTAGCTTATACAGAGATGACTATGTGTATCACATCTAAGCACTTTAAAAGTCTAATTCAAGACAACCCAGTGATCTTTCTGGCACTGGAAATGCATATAGAACTACAGGATAATTGGACTGAGGCACAAATATTCCCTTTATGTCTCAAGCCATAATGAACACAGTAACCCTATGAACTAACTGTAATTTTATTTTTCTTTGTTTCAGCTTCTTGCACAATGAATTCCATGAAGAGCATTAAACAGGGCACTTGCAGTGATGTATAAATTATAGGAGTCACTTCACCTCCTACTGCAATGTTATCTTGCTGCCAGATGCACCAGGAATACAGTGCAGTAATTCATGACAGGAAAAGAAAGCAAAACTTCTAGTAATGAGCATAAAACACTCACAAATCCATATTTCACAGCTCTGCCTGTTAGAAAAAAAGGTATCAATGGTGGGACCAAACCTAAACCATCACAGGGTGGCTGAGAATACAGGGTTCTGAGCCATCTCATCTGTCCAGCATGCTGTCACAGAGAAGAGGACATGTGTGTAGGAAGAAGTTTGCATGTAAAGCCCCACACTGTTCTGCTCACAGGATTAAGCCTTCCCCAAAGCCGTGACTGCTCTCTAAGAGTCATCTGCAGCAGTGGCTTGTTCACTCTCTAGGCTGAACTGGTGCTTTGGAGATTTCTGGATGTCGCCAGTTGTTTTCTGCAATGCAATTAGTCTGGTCAATATATAGGAAAAATTAAAAACATGCTCAAAGATCAGTCCAGAAGCGCCTATCCTATTAGCCATTCTTTCCTAATAATATAGGAAAATAAATTACTTCATTTATCCCTCTGAATAAAGAATTAGGGTTAAGAAAGCTAATCAGTGCTACTAGCTACCATACCTGACTGAACTCTGTCCTTTTTATCCACAGAATGGAAAAGGACAAGATCTGCCACCAATCAAACATTGCCCTGGGAAGTGGAAGCCAAAAACTGCCAGATCAAGAGATGAAGGAGTGGTTTTTTTTTGGTTGCAACATGTGGAGTTCCACTGGTTGAAAGACACTTGTTTGAACCTGAAGAAAAAGCCCTCTTTCACTTTGAAGGTTACCTTCTGCTAAAATTCCCAATACCAGTGAATATACTGACTTTAAGACCACCAAAACCTCTACTTATCCCATTTCAGCTGGGGCTGTAAGAAAAGCTTTCAACCTAATTGTGAGCTTAAACCTCTTTTGAGTCACAAATTTGAGAAAGATTTAAAATTCATTTGCAGAAAAAGAACTGTTTGTGTGTTTGTCTAAAACTGTAAGACTTTTTTCCTGGTTGAGATTTCCCTGCCATTAAACTCAGTCATTTCACTTCATTTGACCCAGCTCAGACCTCTCTGCCTTTTGGAACATTTCAATAGCTACAGAAGTGGTTAGATAATAGCTAACAAATAAAATACCAGCCCAGAGTAACTGGAACAAATAAGCTGTGTAGCACAAATGCTCACTGAAACTCAGCAGAAATCAGAGCTCTATACAGAGCTCAGCACGGCTGGAACAGCAGTCCTGATGTGAAGAATGGCAATTTGTCCACCTGCAGTTTTATAACTCCTCATGTAAAATCAGTAAATTGTCCCAGATTCTTTTTTTTTTTTTTGATAGGTTACCACTAAATTTTATTGTAACTTGTCTACAAAATGAAAAGTTTTTATTATGTCCTCCATAACATGAAGTTAAGGACATATAAACTGTTTTTTTATTATTATTATTATTATCATCATCCTCAATATTCATGTTGTTGCTGGTATTTAGGGGAAGGTGGAGAGACTGTGAAAGCAATACTTGTTGCCTTACTACACAAAACATACTGCAAAAAAACTATGTTGACTAAGTTTTGCATGCTAATAAATTTGTTATGACTTCATCCAATTATGGCACATTTAGCAGTTTGTATACCACAATGAAATCTGCAATTATAATTTCTGTGACTTTATGTTCCAGACAAGATGATGGGATTGCTGCTCAGCAGCTCCTAATCGGGTTTACATTTTTATGTCCTATATGAAATTTGTGGCAAATTGCATCTTTCCATTTATTATTTAGCAGACAGGTGCACAGAAAGCAAAGCTGGTGGTGGCAGAGTGGGACTTGTTAGCCACTACAAACTGCAACATATTTGTACTAGGAAAAAAGCCCTATTTTATGCATAAATCTCACTAATTAGTAAAATCTGGATAAGCAGTATTTTCTATGAGATATAGGCGTACCATATTCAAACTGTTTGTTGAATAGGCTCTCATTTGGAGCTGAGAACATTGCTTAGAAACAGGCATATTATGGCCAGTCATACCAGAAATATTGAGTTATGGCTCTGTTAATATAACTGCATGGGCTTTGGCCATCCCTTGATTGAATTCCTGGTAGAAAAGTGTTGACCACACAGCCCTGAGCGCATCATCTCTTGCCATGAGATGGATTCCTTTGCTGAAGAATCCCAGACTACAGCCTCTGAAGTGAAAACACAAAAGTAAAACAGCCCTAATCATTGCATTTTCAGCCTCCTAGAATTACTTGTCAGGATAGGTAAGTTTCACCATCATTAGTGAGGATGTTGAGGAGTAGCTGTAGAGAAGCCAATCTGGTTTGTGAAAAGGGTTAAGGGGAAAAAGCTGAACTGAACCATGGGGATATTTTAAATGGAGGGACATATCCTTCTGTATCTCCTATTCCAACTGAAAAGAAAAACAATCATCAGACTCACTGCCGACAGCACTGTGCTTCTCTCCTTGAATTCCAGCCTAGTGTTCAGAGCAGCTCAAATCCACATGGAGACTGCAGTATTATGGAGATTGAGCAATGCCTACCTGACTATTCATGGAAAAGGGTTATTCATAACACTAAGTGACTAAGACTAAAACAGAGAGACTGATATGCCAGAAGTTACAACTTCAGTAACCCCTTTGGCTCAGGTATTTTCAAGTATGATAAAATGACAAGGCTGATGAAGGAAAATTAACAGCTTTTAAAAGTTGAGAGTGGGAGGATGAATGACATTTTGATGAGAAGAATGACAAATAAAATAATCCAGACAATTGAGATTATGCAGAACATAATTCCTGTGCCAATCCAAAGTTTTTTTTTAAAAAAGCAGTAGCAGTTGGGATCTGACAAATGAAACAGTAAAACTGTTCTCAAATAAACAAAAATGAGGAGTGTAGCTATGTGATGAATGCTAAGATAAAACAGGAAAGCTGAACACCAGCATGTAAAGCTAATGAAAATTTCTTGCTGAAAAACTAACATTCACATCCCTTTCCTGAACCATATCTTGGATAGAAAAAATAAGCTGTCAGAAAGTTTCATTTCACCTCTCCCATTCTTGCACCCACCAGCTAAATGACTCTGCATGGCTCAGGACTACCAAACATTGCAGCCTCAGAGCTCAAATTACCTCAGAGAAGGATTATTCTAAAATTTCATTGGCTTTCAGTGAGCTGTAAGCCTGAGAAAATATAAATACAGCTTTAATACCCAGGTGATTTGGAAAATTATTTAGTGCTATGTAACCAATATATTGCTTTAAAATTACCTTATAAAATAAAATAACACCCCCTTAAATGTCAATTTGTCTACTGAACAGCACTGCCTGAGTTAACTACAGCAACTGGCATGAATGAGCTCAGAGTCATAAGAGCTTCTGCACTGACTCATACTGGACAGGACAGTCTTGCTTAACTCAAGAATTTGTAAACGAGAATGAAGGTGCAGGAAAAACAAATATCCCTGAATATCTTGATCCAAATGTCTGAGACTTCTGTGACTGAAATATCTCCCTAAGAGGTACAAAACTGTGTGAGTGTAACTGTTGCTACTCAGTTTTAAGAACAATCATTCAATTTAATGGAATTTTGAAAATTAACCTGAAATCCTTTAATTGTAAAACAAAAGAAAATTATCTTGAAGTATCATCATCAAATCTGTAAATTGGTTCTTGGAAGGGCTCAAGTGCCATCCTGCAGATCTGCCAGACACTAAGACAAGTCATATATGCCTTTACTTCAGTTTAAGTAAATAATTCTTGCATGTGGGTATCAAGTTTTGTGACTTAAAATAGGAACCATGCATTTGCATATGAAGAAAAATTTAATTTGTCTTAGGGCTATATAGACGTTTCTTCTGCCCCAGATTTTGGCATCATACTAAGATGGCTCTTAGTTGCTATTTGCATGAATATATTAATCTAAAATTAAATTGATTTCTACTCAAGCTAAATATGTTACTGCACAGCAAATAGATCTTAATTCTTTTACTATTAAGTGAAGTAGCAAGCACCAAAGATTACCAAATTACCAGAGACAACTAGCAGTGGGTGTGCTACCAAACAGCACAGAATTCAAGGGAATTCTGGGGAAAATTCTAAGGAAAACTGAGATATATCTATATGGCTGTTCACTCAGGAAATATAAAACCTAAACCAAACCAACAAAGAAGCAGGAATAATTCATTGAACTATCTAAGATTATTTTAAAGCATAGGAAGTTTTGCAGTCCTTTCACTTCAATGATAAACGTTGGGATTTTTAGAGATGGTACATAGTATTTAACTAAACCTAATTGAGGATAATTGAACCTTTGGAACAGATTGCCCACAGAAGTTGTGGGTGCTCCATCCCCTGAAGTGTCCAAGGCCAAGCTGGATGGGGTTTTGAGCAACCAGGTCTAGTGGCAGGTGATCCTGCCCATGGCAGGGGTTTGGGACTAGATATAGTTAAAGACTTCTTCCAACCCAAGTTTTCCCATTATTTCACAGAGAATTACTACCAAATCTCCACTATTCAGCAGAATAGGAAATACATGGCCAAAACACTATCAATTTTTTGTTTCATGGCAAATACTAGAATATCAAAATATCTTGTTTCTGGTTACAACTAAAACATACACTCTGAATAGGCTTGTCTTGTCAAAAAAAAGAAATGAAATTTGAGACTGTTGTAGTCTATGTCTTCAGGCTTTATCTATGTACACAAAATTTCATGCCACTAACAGAAGTAAAAATAAATTCAACCCTATCTTCCAGTGCATGAAGGCAGCCTATAAGAAAAATGGAGAGGGACTTTTTACAGGACCTGACAGGACATAGAGAAATGGATTCAAACTGAAGTACACTAGGTTTAGATTAGATATTAGGAAAGAATTCTTCCCTGTGAGGGCTGGTGAGGCATTGGAACAGGTTTGCCAGAGAAGCTGTGGATGTCCCATCCCTGGAAGTGCTCAGGGCCAGGTTGGATGGAGTCTTGAGCAACCTGGTCTAGTGAAAAGTGTCCTTGACCACACAGGAGGATGGAACTAGATGATCTTTAAGGTCCCTTCCAACCCAGGCCATTCTACGATTCCATGACATAACATGACATTTTCAATATGATATTTTTATCTTATTGAGGGCAATGCTTGAGGCACAAACAATAGCAATACCTTCCTGCTAAATGAAGCTGCACTTTCTTTATCACTACACAGTTGCAAAGGCCCTAGAATGCCCTTCCTAGTCCAGCCTCAGGTCCTCAGCCAAGCCATAACTTTGCTCAGGCCATGACATGTGCTCCCATCTGATGTCTTGGATCTGACTCTTCCTCTCTGCTAACACCCCCACGTGTAGAAAGGGCCCAATTCAACCTCTCCTTGCCATGCACAAAAGGACTGTCCTGCTAGCTGGGTCTCTGGGGACTGGGGCATGCAAATATGAAAGAAAAGAAAGTAATAAAAAAAGTTGACTAACCTAACCCACCTGAGCTCGGCTCACAGGGATCGATGTCCTCATCATCGCTAGGACATTCAGCCGAGGCCACCAGGATGTCATCTGAAGTCTGCAAAGAAAATAAGAGTCAAATAGATGTACTTGAATTGGCTGACCACGTTGTAAGTTTCTCACCAGCACGTCTCTTCTTTTTTTTTCTTTTATTTTTGGAATTTATGCAAGGCCCAGAGCATTTCAGACTTAAAGTGTAATGGTGCAGTGACACTCTCCAACTCTGTATTAATGGGACTTTGCTTTTCAATTTGCACTTGTCAGGATTTAGAATTGCGTTAGATATCCAGTGTGAGTACTTACACATTTTAATTTTTTTTTTTTTTGTAATAAGGACAGAAAGTAGAAGGACAGAATATGTATATTGAGGCTGCTGGTCTTCCCTCTTTATCTCCAATATCTCTACTATGATATTACTGAGAACACTGAGGGCATTAAAATACAAGGCAAAATAATGAACTGCCTGCAGTGCAGCTGTTAAAACTATTATAAATGTAGTGATGTTTTCTCCATTAACTGCACTTGCTTTCTCAGATGTAGAGTCAAGAAAAAAGGAAAAGAAGCAAACATATCTCTCACTGAGCTGTAAACTATTTAATGAAAAGAAACTCAAGGAAAGAAAACAATAATAAATGCATATATGCTAGAAATTATTATGGTATTTTCTTAAATAAGTGAAAACCTCTTATTTTCTTAAATAAGTGAAGCACAGCATGAGTGCTATGATTAGGTCCCAGAGCCAAAATGCATTTGGACAATTTTTTGTATAAAGAAATTATATAGATCAAGACAAAGGAGACAAACCGGTGGATGTATGGTAAAACAGACCACAAAAGTTCAAAAATGAACAGGGGAATTCCTATCTACTGCTTCTTACAGTGCAAGAACAAGGAGATATTCAGTGAAACACTGAGACAATCAATCAGTCAACATGAAGAAATGAATATCTTTTCAAGCCACCTCTGAGAACAGTCATTTAGAAATGTGCTAAGAACGTCTACAGTAATTCAGGGAAATAATAGGAGGGAAATATAAACTGTCATGCACCTGGCCATTACTCAAGAAATTACTAAAGAGGTTAGGAAGACGTGTTTCCTATGGGTGAGGCGTTTCATAACTGTCCATTTCAAACTTCTGTTCACCTCACTGAAGGAAGTACATGGAGAGAATAAAATACTACATCATAGTCAAACAAGACGCTCAGGATGTAGCAGACAAAAAGCCATTCTTGGATTCATGTATGATAACTATGCCAACAGCCCATTTCAGTGAATGCAAAACTTTCTTCCTTTATCTCTCCATAGGTATAGAGGAGGGACATAAAATGCATGAAAGTTTTCCTTCATCAGTTTAAATCTGAAGATGTAAAAATTTTATAGCTGTGCAGAAGGGCCAAAGCCTAAGCAATGCTGTTTATCATTATTATTCTAACCAGAGTTTTAAAGCGAAGCATATTACAGTAATAGGCTTTACTTTGTCATGCTTCAAGAATATTAATGAATATAAGCTTTCAGCACTTCTCTGAAGTAGGAAAGTGATACAGGAATACATTCATTAATATGTGAGGCATAACAAAGAAAAGCCCATAATAATAATAATCATAATATATTTTAGAGGTAAAAGACTGAGGCATAACGGAATGAAGTAACTTGCTGAAGGTAATCAAAAAGGCTATAGACAACAGCTATGTTTGGATGCCATAATCACAAAAATTATCTTTCCTTATAGCTGAGAAAATGTGTAGCTAGAGGAAACAACTGTAAACCTGAAATACTGCCAAAATTAGGTGGCAGATTTGCAAGATTTAAAAAACACAAAACACCCCAAAAAAAGCTTTCTAGTTGTCCTTCATTTCTACCACGTAGAAAACCAAAGTTGTAACAAAAGCCAACTACAAACACCCTCCTGAATTTCCAATGTCTATTTCTTTTTCCCAGATGACAACCATTTAAGCTTGAAAACCAGTAGCTTGGTCTCTTTGAGAAAAATTTCCTATTTTCTTATATAAAGAAAAAATAACCAAGTAACCAACAAAGCCTGCCCATAAGAAAATATCTCTGTACTGTAAACCCCACAACCATTAGGTATAAAAACATAAGTACCATGCATCTTCCGAAGAGTTTCAACTTGGTAAGTGAAGCAGCAGGGTCAAATTTTTCCTTTTGCCCACAACACTGGACAAGACAATAATTTTATGACCTGTAGCCAGAATTCTGAATATTTTTCAATAGATCACTGAGGAGCTCTACACAAATACCATTTAACAGAGAGGATCACATGCATACCCAACAGTCACATCAAGAAATGGTCTCAGACCTAATGGTCTGACTGGAATTTTGATGAGGGGTGCTTTGGCCCTTGTACAGATGAGTCACTCTTGTAACCTGAGTGACCCAAAAAGAAATGATCAGACAGATTTATGGGATTATTGCCGTGTTTCTGATTACTCTTGATATAGGACAGCATGGTAAGACTTTAGGTAATTCTACTTCTTTGTACAATTTATGGTACGTTCAAAATTCTGGTAATTCAAAATCACCAGAAAAATAATGCACTTTAAGTATTTTCATGTCTGAGGGATACTTTGCTCAGCTACTTATAAGAGAGTGTCAAAACTGTCTTCATAAAGTGACACTAATTCCAATCTATAGAAAGAGTATTCATACTTCTACAAGAAGAAAGGGTTGTTCTTGAATGATAAAAATGCATGCATATTATGGGTACAGAAATGAATAATACCTTAAATAAATGCAAATATAGAATGTTGAGAGAGACTTCATTAATGTCTCAGCGTATTAAAAGAAGTAACGTGTGTTTCAAAGTCAAGACTTGGTATAAAACTCATTTTCTTGCAAGCAATAATCAAGTATCAGTAGCTGAATAAGAAGCAAAGTGATAAGATGATGTGAAAAGTGTTTTTCTTCAGAAAAATATCTGAAGAAGAATTCGAGTTTTAGTACCAATTAAAGGACGTGTCACAACCTGCCCCATTCACCCTTTTCCCCAAATCCAAACAGCCCTTTGCTGCTACTCATTCATATTTTCAGAGAAAAGGGCAAAGGAGCTGTGAAAGGCAGGTGAGCTAGCACTGACCAAGCTACAAAAGAAAGCTACTGGTCTGCCTGACAGAATTCAAAATGGGATTCAGAATTAGCTAAAACACTAGAGAATGTAGAGAATACATAAATTAAACACTGTGGGCCAGTTACTTTCTGGAGTTATTTCTGCAGAAGAGCTCTAATTGATGCGAATTTACCTGAAGAGAGAGCAGAATTTAGACCTGAGAGTGTCAGACAGACATGGAGTGCAGATCAATAATGCAAGATAAATTAATGTGTTTTACTGAGTTGACATTATCTTTTCCTCATGCTTTTTAATTTGGATGGGAAGATTTAAAACAAATCAGTTCTCCTAAGTGAATTGCCATTGTTGCTAGCATTATGGCTAATTTACAGGACACTGCTTCAAGCATTCTCATTAATCAAGGATTTAAAAGTCAGTGGAAAATCCCTTGTTTACAGTGAGTGCCTAATAGGATAACATCCAACTGCTATCATCAACATACACGATTGGA
Source organism: Molothrus ater (assembly GCF_012460135.2). Taxonomy (NCBI): domain Eukaryota; kingdom Metazoa; phylum Chordata; class Aves; order Passeriformes; family Icteridae; genus Molothrus; species Molothrus ater. The sequence goes on along the minus strand of NC_050480.2, from coordinate 11,657,976 downwards.
TTAGAATGTGTCTTGGGTGGGTTGTTCAAATTCATTTAAAAGGTGATACTCCAGTTGTAAGAAATTTTAAAAATAATTAAAATAGCAGGTGTACAGAGTAAAAAGTCAGGTAGAATTTCTTTTAATTGCTTCTTCTTTTCTTTGTGCATTTTCAGAGATTTTTCAGATTCATTTTGCAGCTATGACTGTAGGATTTAAAATGCAGTCCACTGTAAAATGTGGATTCTCAGAAAGTTGGACATCTGTACACATATCAAAAAAAGCTTACAATTAACATGGCAATGAAAAAATGGAGCCAAAAAATTCCCACATTTAGTAAAACTAGAATTCATTGCAGAATGTTGGTTCTGACAAATATTCAGGGTGTGGCCCCTGCAGGAATAGGTCTTGCTTACATCAGCTACGTCTGCTTGCAAAAATAAAGAAATTGGGATTTGTCTCTCAGCCAAGAGACAGTTTAAAATACCACCAATCTGCCACCTTGCCTGAGGAAGGAAATGGTGACTATTTCAAGAAAGCTTCTGGCCAGATGAAAAAATGATGCTGTAGTCATGGCTTAAATGCAGTGACAATCTGTAGCTATGGATAAATATCAAGCTGCCTCAAAGGTTACTATCCCTGGTTCAAAACTAGTACCAAAAAATGTCTGTGCCCTTCTAATAGTGATCTCTGAATGCTATGTCATTAAAAGAAATAATTGGAAATGAATAAACAATACAGGAAAGTAATTTTTTATTATTACTCATTTTTTTGCATGACTGAGATTAAATACACACCAACTTACTCCGTTTTTATGTATGAAGTCTACTATACCTGAGGGTATGAGAGAAATATGACCTAAAAATTAAATCAGCAATCTGAGCTGTGCATTCATTAACAGTATAATGGATCCTGCATATTTTCTGCTGTAGTATGGCACCAGCTCTCCTTTAAATCATAGCACCCTACAGCTACTCTGAATATAGTTTATTCCTTTCTTGTTCAATAATATACTTTATCCAATGAGAACTGCAAGCAAATCCAAATTACACAATAGCTAAAAACTAGCAGTCCTAAATTATTATATGAATTATAAGCAGCACAACCCCTTATGACTACTCTTTAAATTATTTCAGATGAGAACTTCAGCTGCGTAACTCAGAAAGACGCTTATTTATTTGTACAGCTCTGGTGCTGAATGCCAGCAGAGACCAGTGCTGTTGTGCCTGGTGCCAAAGGCAGCTGGAAAGCAAAGGTTCTGCTCTGAGGAGCTTTGAGATTGATTTTGGACAGCAAATGAGTGGGAGAGGGAGCAGAGGATGAGAAGGGTCAGGTGAGGATGCTACTGAGAGGCGCTGGCAGTTACACAGTGGATCTGATCTAGCACATTTCCCAAAATTATGCTCCCATAGAGCAGGAAGGAAGGTCAGAAAGAAAGCAGGCACAGGAAAGCCAGGCAGGAGCCTGTGGCTGGCCAAGGAGATGCTGGGAACAGATGGTGCCTGGTGAGCACTGCCGAGGCTGCGAAGCCTCTCCGAGGAAACTCCGCCTGTTTGGAGGCGTCTGGTGAGTGTGGAGATGAGGACAGGCAGGGTGGCACAGACACAGGCAGGCAGCATCCATGGATAGGATCGAGGGCATGGTCAAGGCAGGGGAAGATGGAGCATGGTTGTTTTGGGAGGGGAACTAACAAAGGAAGTGAAAAATTATTGGTGAGGTCACGAGAGCAAAGGAGACAAGGTGGCAAAAGGACACAAGGGAGGTGATATCAAGAGATGCGATTATGTGAAGATTAATGGGTAAGAATCCAATGACTGTTAGCAAATGACTGTCTGAAAACATACTTTCAGATGTAGACAAGGAAATTAAACCTCTCATTCTCCTTTTCCCCTTTTCTATAATGCTTAATTATCGTCTCTGCTTGCTTCATTTTTCCTCCTGAAAACAAAGCTTATTAGAATAATTGCAATTTATTTCAGAGAGAATCAGCTACAAGTGATTTTTAAACATAAAGATCTGCCTCAATTTGGCAAAAGCCTATATAGCTACAACCACTGTATAAAGAAAGGTTTTGGAAACCCAGCAGATAAATACTACTGTCTTCTTCATTAGCTGTGGCAAACTTTCCTTGAAAAATATGGTTCATGCAACACCTACATAATGGAACTCAGAGCAGTGCTTTTTGTACTTTTGTACTGGACACATTAATTTCTGAGGCAGAAAGGGACTTTCCCAAAAACTAATCCCTTGCATATATTCCTTTTCCCCCGTTTTTCCTCTTTAAATGGACAAATAAAGTAACCTACATCAATGGGAGTGCTGGCAGAAACCAACATGGTATGAAACATCACAAAAGACTTCATGTGGAAAAACTCAGATTTCGTCTTTCCAGGATGGGATTAACTGCACAATCTTCTAGCTGAGACTGCATAATTTGAATTTAATTCTCAGTGTAAGAAGCAGATCTTCATGACTGGTCCTTGAGACAGTTGTGGAAAGAAACTCGAATATGTCACATTAATCAGGGGTACTCCTCATCTGGTGTTAATAACCTGCCACTGCATGAGGCAGTTTGCAGGGAAAGAGGCAATAGTGATGTAACAGTAATATCAGCTCTAGATGATTTGCTGTTTAGACAACTGCCTGGAACATTTTATTTAACCTGCTATAGGTCAAACAAGTACATGTGCATCAATTGCTGCTCGTCCACCCACATCCAAAAAGTACTTTCTCAGCACTGTACTGCTGAAAAATGTTATTTCTGGACATGGGTATTAAAATGCAAATATTTCAAGCACATGCACAATATTTATTAAATCTTTTGCTAACTGCTGACATGTTATTACCCTGTAATGTGAAAATACAGTAACTGAAAATCGAAACACTTTCTCAAAACTGGCTGTGATTTAATTAATACTACCATGTTGTTTCTTGAATTGTCAGTGTTTGACGCTGGGAGAAAGCAAAAGCCCTGATTAATAAGTTCCTCACACAGGAGAAAAAAAAAGGGAAAGAAACCTTGAGGTTATAGCAACCAAATGAAATAAGGCCTTTCAGTCAGTGAAATGAGCGCTGTAGAAATTAAACTCAGAGGTGTAGGTGAAAAGCTCAAGATGATGCCTCAGATGCCCTGCAGGGCACCTTCAGCCTCTGTCCTCAAATCCCAGCAGTGAGGGGAACACACCTGCTCCACACAGCAAAACGGAGTCACCTCAATTCTAGCCTCCACCTCTCCACATACAGACAGTTTATCTTTCTGCACGATAACCTTAAAATCCATGGTATTCATTCCATGCAGAAAGACTTTTGTATTATTTCTCCAGCCAACCTCCTCCACACAAACATCTAAATTCTCATGGGCAAAATTGCCACAAATAATGGGAATATATTTGAGAAACGGATTTATAGTAAAATAATGTCAACAAAACTGTGTGCCTTTAAGCTCGGAATTTGAATTTAATTGCCTTTGTCAGAGTCACTCATCTCATCTGTAAAGAAGCAGAAGCAGAGCTGAGAAATCCACATGCTGGCAAAGGTACAACATTTTACCTGGACAGGCAGGCAGCACTCTGCACTAATCTTCAAAAATTAAAGTGTTACTAATTAAAAGATAAGAAAATAATCCAAACATTTTCTTAGGTCATGTTCCTTACCTCCTGCAACATATGGATTAAGTTAGTTTCACAGATGTAGACCAAAAGCAATTTCTATATTAATTTTATTTAAAAATATCACATTTCTTGTCCCCTTTTGAAACTTTTTGGATTTGATGCCTAGAAAATGATCCCATTGTTTTTCTTCTGTGTTTCTCTCCCAGCTGGGTAACAAATGAAAATGCACACATCTCCAATAATACAGTTTTCCCTGGCCACTCTTCCATATTTAAGGGCTTTACAAGGAGATACTTAATAGAACATTCAGTGTTTAACAACAGGGGCACTTTGGACTTCTCTTCTTGAAACAAGCTGATCCTGCACTAGCTGTGGCTCTTGGAAGCAGAGCAAGCAGCAGCCACACAGAGTACCAAGAATGGGAGAAGGAGTTTTATTTTTTTGAGGTAATTTGATATTTGCATCAAGGAACAACTGGTATTTACCACGAATGTTGGACTAATGCTCAAAGCAGTGCTGGCTGCAATCAAGAGTGAATCGTCCATCTCCCACACCCTTCACATCAAGGCCAACTCATGCCATAACCCCCTGAGCACGAGGAGTCATGTCAGCATCATGAATATCTTTGCGTTGATTAAGGCCTAAATTTGTTGTGCAGTGCCAGATGAAAAGACCAGGGTTTGATTTCCTTTCCAAAAAACCAGTTTGGCGCTGTCTTGCTTCTGACTGGTTCAGAAATATAGGTACAGTAAAAGGACAAAACTGCTTCTATCTGACAACATTGGGGGTGGCTGGCTGGGAATGAGCAAGGAATGAGCTCTCTACCATGGGTTCACTGTTCCCTTTGCTCCACCTTGCCCTCTCCCTCCCTCCTGCAGTGGGGCTGATGGAAGCAGGAGCTCACTCCCTGCTCTCAGGGCCCTTGGGAACTGCTGGCTGACCCGTCAGCTTGGTCTGACCCAGAGCCCAGAGCAATCCACATGAAGACACAGGCACAACTAGCCCACAGCTAATTTTTCTCTCATGCTGGATCAAAAAAAAAACCAAAAAAACCAAAAAACCACAGATGGAGAGATGTGGCACAAAAGTGAATTTTATCTCTTGAAAGCAGGCACTGCTATGCAACATGCCAGTTACCAAAACCATGGGCACCTAATTGCATAATGCCTATTATTTATACTGTGCCATTTGTGAAAGCTGTCATGGCTGCTTGGATGAAGAACAAATGAGTCACTGCCTTACTCCTTTCTCATCTAACTTTTAGATTCACAGTGGTGTAACATTTCTGGTTCCAGAAATAGTTTTGTTGGCTGATTTTCATTCTGCAATTACAAATAGTTCTGCCATGGATCGTACTGATCAGAAGAAGCTGTGCTACTTTTCAACTTACCTGTTTCACCCTTATTTCCCCCAGGTAATGAAAATAGGTTGAAAACAAGAGACAGATAATCTGTGAGTTCTTTAAAAGTCTCTTGTGCTTTCTTTCCAAGATCCTTTCCAGAACATCCATATTCCTCTCCCATAAACACCATAGTTCATTCCAGAGCAAGAACAACAAAAATACACTTTGATTTTTGTTTTGTTTTTACATTTGCACTGAGCCTAAAATATATGGAATAGAATGTAGTTGATGAAATGCAATCCTATTATTTTCTCCTAGGCGAGAAAATTATTTTGCCTCTAAGTACGAGGGAAATGTTTCTGGGCATTATGCTTTTATTTTCTGCTATCATTTTATTTTTAGCCATCTCTTTTGCTGAAGCAAACATTTTGGTCTCCATTAATTCTGAACTCACAAAACACAGAGGAGACAGTTTTGTATTAACTCAGAGAGAGACTCTGCTTATTAAATGGCAACATTACAACAGCGATAGCAAATCTTTTAATTTATATCCCTGTATTACCAATCACATGTACAGAGATTGTCGAATTTTTGGAATATGACTCTTGCTGCATTTGTATTTATCTCAGAAAACTCAGGCACAGCATTATTAAAGCCTTCAAAATTGACAATTTGAGTTTTTGTCAGGGAAGTGGGGTTGCTTTTAATTGACCATTGAGCTGCTAGTGTAGCCTTTTTTGTTGTTGTTGTGGAGCTTTGGGTTTTTTTGCAATTTAATCACAAGTTTTAGGACCATTCTTAGCAAAACTTTAGTAAGTCAGAGAAATGACTGAAATCAACATTGGACACTTTTAAGACTCAGCTGGGCTGGTTGATCCTTGAAGTCTCTTTCAACCTGGTATTCTGTAATTCTATGGTTCACTGAGTTATGACAATATACAGCAAAGTTAGAAAGGTACTAACTATGAACTGCACTTCCATCTTTTTTTTACAGTTACAGTACTGCCAGTTTTACTCACTGTGAGTCTCCCTGACTGTTAGATTGTGTCACACAAGAACATCTTGGTCTACTGATATCCACGGGAATTTTTTTACACATCTCAAAAGAGGGAAGGCAAGGAAAGCCCTTCAGAAGGAATACTTTCTGAAACTCACATGGAGTCTCTGTTCTCACTTAGCATGTTTTCAGGGTGGAAAAAGCTTTCTTAACTTGTCAGCAACTGCTTAAACTACTAGACTGCTTTTTAGCCATTTAGGTAAACCAGCCATCTCATCTTGCTCCAGAGACAAGTGAGAGATTGAGACAATAGAGGAAACATGGGGTGTTCTATTCAACACTGACCCACCCATACCATCTTCTTCAAGTTCATTTGAGCATGTCTCAGGCTCAAGGCAAATTATTGTAAGTCAGTCAGATCAGGAAAGAATCTGCTAATATCCCTCTCTCAAGTCCAGTTTACTCTACTGAAGGAAAATGAGCACCAGTCCAACTGCCAACGCTGTCCCTCCTCAAGTTTTACAATAAAGAATAAATTTAAACTTCAGGGTCCAAGAGGGCACACTGTTCTTCCCCAGATATTAGATCCTTTGCCACATTTTATTCCTAACTATCACCAGTTTTCACATATTTACCCAGAGCAGGGAAAGCAAAACTGAAGCTGTTTTCTGCACTAATCTCTCTTTGAAGCACAGCCTTTTTCAAATGTAAAGCGCTCAGTTCTACTGTTAAAAAATCCCCACATTTCCTTATCTTAATGTTTTAATTAAAAAAACTCAGACAGTAATGGCAGGACCAGGGAATATACTGAGGAAATAACCTTCTAGTTCTGCAGAGATGAGAAATGTTCTACAGAGGAGCTGCATTCTGCAAATACAACTTGGTAATACTAACAAGAATTAGTTAGCTACACATGCTCCGGAAAAAGACAATGCCTAATTGCCTTTCAATTAAAACATGTTTCATTAAAGCCACTGTTTTAGAGATACTATTAATTACACAGTTTCTGAAACTGTACATTTATCACAGAGGTGTTTGGGTTTGTTAATGATGCTTTTATTTCATAAGAGCAGTCAAAATTCAGGTGAGAAACACGCTCCAGGAAAGCAGCAGGCTTTGCACAGCTGGGAGATGCTCCAGGTGATTGCTGGGATATTATTTACAAGCAGATGTTATTTATAACCACATTGTTGACCAGGGACCTCCTTTTTCATCACATGTGTGGAAATCTGTGCAGGTTAAGAAAAACTGTGTCTCACACAGGAGGTAGTTGGGTTTGGGACCTAAAAATATGGTCCTGCTTTAAAGGATAAGTAGTGGCCTTCCAGTACCAAAGAGAGGAGCTGAGGCCGGGAAGACACTTTCTCTCCAGCTGTCCATACTGCTGCTGATGGCATTTGGGTGGTGTGGAGGAATAGGCTAGACTTGAGTAGGAAGGAGAGAAAAACCAGGCTCAGAACAATGGCAAGATGGGATACTGAGATGAAGGGCCAGGAAAATGTGGAAAGTAACTGAGGTAAGCTGTTGGAGGATTTGGGAGGAGAAATGAAATTGTGCTCCGGCTGTAAGTCTGGAGGAACATAGACCATTACAAAGGGAAGAGAGGATGAGGGGAAAAAGAGCTACAGTAAATCAGCAAAGTGGCACATGGAGAGCCATGGAGAACTGTGGGTGGGGGGAAGTTTGGGATAAGGACAAAGCATGCTGGACCAGTTGTTGGAATTATTACAGATTGGAAAAATTACAGACTTGTAGCCATTGGAGCCGGCACCAAGATTTCAGCTTTCCTTTCACTGTCAATCATAATCTGCTAATCACTCTAGCAAAGACTTCAATTTTCCAGCAGATGTCTGGCCCACTGGGATCCATCATTTAAAAGACATGAGTGTAAGGCAGAGATATGCCAGGTGAATCCACAGGCTCCAGAGTCCATTTCAGGGTGTCAGTTCTGTGGTGCATAGCAGAACAGGTTTCTGATGTTTGTTTTGAAAGGAACTCAGAAAACCACGATACAAAACATTTGATTTGGAAAATTTTAAGTGTGAAAGGGAATGAACACCCAGCAATTAAGAGATGCCAGAACTCAAGTCTGACACAAAGCCTTAATTCACATGGCTTATGTCTGCACAATCTGATGCCATCTTAAATAAAATGCTGGTACAGATTAATAATAACACATTTGAATGTCAGCTGGTGTAAAGCCACACAGTTCTAGAGAAACAAAATGTTCACACTTCAGTTGTGCATCTGGCCCATAATTTCTTGTGATATTGTTTAAACCTGAGAGCCCAAGCCCATAGGGAATTATCTTAAACTTGAGTGTGCCTAAGGCTACGTACTAATCGCTGTTCTTACTGCAGCATGGCACGCTTCTGAGTCATACTGCAAAGCCAGGTTTGCTGTGAGGTAATCCAAAAAAAAAATAAGTTACAATTATTAAGTCACAAAAAGTCTGGATTTTTGACCTTCATTATTACATTATGAGCAATAGCTAGGAATATGGCAGAGAATTTAAAATAGGATTCTCATTTAAAATGAGAAATTAACCATCTATGCACACCCCAGTTATTCAGTATGGCACTGTATTTTAACAAGGTCTTCCCATTTCCTGGCAGGAACCTATCAGTTATCTGTTAAAATTGCTTTTCATAACACCTTATAGCTGTTGAAATACAGCAAGGAAAATACAAATACAAAAGCAAGGAAATTTCATTTGACTGGAGTGCAAACAGCAAGATAGTGCAAGATTCCTCTTTAAAAGTAAAAAGAATTTCATAAGACCCAGGCTCAAACTCTGATGGATGCCTAGAAGTTCTTGCTGTTGCAACTAAAACATTCAGCTGACTCCCTAAATAGGCCTGCTATGTCAGGAAAGGCTATAATTAAACTCCCTGAGTCTGTCACTCTTGTCTATATGGGAATGTTACACTGTGATATAAATGAAGTTAATTAAAACTGGTATAACTCCCAGGTGCATAAATTTTACTGGGAAAAGACCCAATGTTTTGTGCATAGCTTTGGAGGGCAGGGAAGGCACCTCCAGCCAGCCCATGGGTTTGCTCAGAGCATGCAGAGGGGGAGGTGGAGCTGCATGGGTTCATCTGTCCCCGTGTACTGGCAGCAGTGGGATGTGTCAGACCCTTCACGGGAACAAGCTGTTACACTCACACTGACATCTCACTGTGTCTGACTGCAGAGCAAACTCCACTACACTGCAGCTCCTCAGATTTAGCTCTCCAGCCTCTCACAGCCATGCACTGCTGTCAGGAGAGCAAACCGTGCGACCAAAACGATGCAGGCAAGCGTGTGAGAGAATCTGAATTCCATCAGACCATTGCAGTCCTTCACTCCCTGGGTGCTACACCATGAGGCACCCAGGGAGTTTGCCACTGTTGGCATGCCCTGGGTTCCTCCTGTTGGACAGCAGTCCAAGGGTCACATTCAAGCCTACACTCAAGTCTCTTAAGCTTTTATGAGTCTAAGAAAACTTCAATACTGTCTCCTTTCAGCATTGCAGCACAGCATCTTCATACCCAAAGGTGTTTTTTTTTTCTTTTTTCCCCCCTTTTTTAAACATCTTTACAACAACATGCAATCACTAGACTCCCCAGATATCTTAGATTCCCCAGATTCCTTAGATCTGAAAAAAAGCTATAAAACTACCTTCACACATTGCCTGTTATTGATTTCTCCTGTCTTTAGTATTCTATGGTCTCATGCAAGGGACTCAACCTCCTCCTCCCCTGCTGTTCTCCTGAGGTCTGTCCTTTGGAGCATGGGACCTCTCTCTTCTCCCTAATATCTCTGCAAAATCTATTTTTTATAACCTCTGCTCACCTTTGTGTCCCTGCTGAAAGATTTCTAATTAGCCTGCTCGATGATCGAAGTCCTCTGCTGCCCTCAGTGCTCTCCCTTTTGCAGTCATTGTTCAGACTTCACTGCACCAGTCCGAGAGCCTGGCTGAAATTATTTCATCTGTTGCTCTCTGATCATCATAATGATAATGGAGTAACAGTCTTCACTTAATGTTGCCCATGTATCATGAACTTTATTATCTGTAATAACGCTTCAACTCCAAGGGACAGATTTTGAGCGGCTTGGAAGGGAGGAGGGCACAGGAGCTGCCTGCAAAGCAGTGTTCCACTCCTCTCCTCCTAGATCAGCTATCAGAAAAGAAGTCCTCAGGCACATGTGAACATTTTTCACTATGGCACCGAACAGGCAAATACTCCTTGGCTGCTCTGCTGTGCAGCCTTTGCCATTCAGGGCAGCCTTGCTAGTTTTATCCAACACCACAAAGCAAGAACTGGGATTCAGAATCTGGCCAAAAAAAATTGCATAAATGCAAGTTGCATTAGTAGGGTCCCTGAAGGATGCTGGTGTGTGCAAAACCCTGTTTTCAGTGCTGTAGGTCAAAGATTTCCTAATGTGCAGAAACACAACCTGTATCACAATGTGCAGCAATTTGAAATGAAAGAAATAATAACTCTGGAACCTTATTTTGATTGATTTCTACAGAACATAAATGGAGCATTTAAGCACTCAGGTGAAGAAAAGAAAAAACTCCACAAATTAAGTGAGACTGCCCACAGTGAATTTCTCCACCTGATCACACCAATTTGCAGAGATTCATTGTATGGAAGGAGCCACATAATGCTGAATTTCATGATGAATGGACACTATGACAGCAAATGATTTCCTCTAATGTTCCATTATGCTTCTCAACATTTGAAATTTAATTACTTGAAGAAAAAAATTAAAAAGGCAAAAGCCATCAATAGCCTCACCGTTACAGTGTATTTTCAACTTGAGAAGGTATTTTGTTTCACCATAAAGAAAACTTCATGTGCAAACCTAAGGGAGGCAGATCTCAGACATTATGACAATGTTGCTATAGCAATTATTTGTGGGAACGTGCATCGGCGGCAGCTCAGCTCTCAAACCTACTGCTCAGCTCATGCATGGTGTTCTTAACCAGAATATAAACTGCCTGGTGCTCATTGTATCCTAATAAGATTTGTAAATTGCTTACAGTGATGTACTTCCAACAACTAGGAATGGAAGAATAGTTTTGTTACTAACACTTAATCATGCTCAGAAAAACCCTTTATGTCTGTGCATTCAGTTAGATATTCCAACTGCTCTTTCTGAGAAGGCAAAGTCATATAAATATAGTTTAAAAGCAATCAATTACATTTCCTGAATTATTGTGCATAATATATTACTCAAATGGGGTCGGCTTTGAATAGTGGTTATTTAAGATCAGGTTAATATTTGGAAGCAAAGGAAGGAAAAGTTGTATTGAGGCAAAATTTTATAACGATTCAGCATAAACAAAGGGTGTGAAAATGCAATGTTCCAGTATTCTCAAAATCCCAAGCAGCAGATAAAGCAGAAATATCTGAATCACCCTTGCTTGTATTAAGTCCATTTAATAATACTTCACTGCTCAGCTAAACTAAATTTTCCTGGATACATTCATTAAAAATAAATGCAATCGTGCAACACTTGTGATATTAATGGGCAGCTTCAGGCCTGAAATCAAAACCATATGTTGGAAGGGTTGAGGTTTGAAGCTAGTTCAGTTTTGTACAGCAATCTATGAACATAAAAGTCACAGACAATGGACAAACTATCTCTGCAGACCAGACTCTTTGGGGTGCTCAAGTCATATACTTAGCCAGCTACAAGCACTTTCTTCAACCTACTGTACTTTAATCCCCAATTAACTTTATTAATTGATCTTATACTTTAAAACTGCTTCAGCAGCCAGAAGAGGATGGGTCCTAGGAGGGCGTGATGCTTAATTTCACAATGAAGACTTTGGTAATGAAAGATCCATCATGCTACAAACTGAGTGCCCTACATAAAACAAGGCCACAGCGGAGCTGGCCGTGTTCTGCTTCCCAAAATGACAGCCTCTCACTAAACTCCACCAGATACACAGTGAGGCAGTTCCTTCAGACTTCCTTCCCAGTATCTGCAGCCTATCAACTTAGCATACACATATTTCAGCATGTCTTAATATTTTGCTTCAGCACACTGAAACGTTGCAGCCTCCCTCTTTGTTCTTTGCAGCCTTCCGTAGCAACGGCTGAATTAAAGTAGCTCTGGAATAGCTACTTAAGCAAATTATTCTCAGATATTTGGGAGGCTGAAAATCCTAGCAAAAAAACCTGTGTCTGAGTATTTTTGGAGCAAAGCAATCACTTATCTTTTAGCTTTTTTTTTTTTTCTGGAAATAAAATTCACCAGCCCTTTTCAACACTAGAAAGTCATACTTAACCTCATCCATCAATAAGTGTAGTAGGCTAGTAACTCCCTGTTGTATTTTTAAGGGTAATAGAGCAAAGGCATTTTCTAAAACACACTTGACACATGCTAATGCTCAGTCTGGAAGTACCTACTCAGTTTTCAGAGCATACATGCTGTCCTGTTAACCCCTAGCACTTTTTAATAAATTTTTTCTCTTTTTCAGAACTCCAGACAATAAAACAAGTGGCAACTGATTTCAATAATCAGCAGGTGTGTATAGAGCTGCTCTTTAATTTCCCTACCCTATTCTCCACATTACAAAGAGATGAGGAGAAGATGAGGTTAACCTTTAAAAGTAAAGTTCTTTTAATGAGCGACAAACATGGACACCTACAATCCCAGAGGCTTTACTGGCTGGGGAAAACACATCTAGAAAACTCATCTGTAACTCCCAGCCTGTAATATGGGGGCACACTCTGACACCAAATGATTCTTTCTTCTTTTGCAGTCTTGAAACTTGTCTCCTATTTTCTTTATTAGTCACAATGCCAGGTGGCTGTAGTGCTGTGGACCCAAGCAAAAGCCTGCTGGGATGTCCTCTCCTTTCCTACCATTTGCTTACAAACGCACAAAATCTCCAAATGCCCCCCAGTCCTAGCTTTTTAAACCTACACAGAACTCAGGAAATCTCTGTTTCTGTAATGGCAATGGGAAATACACGTTTTCCATTAGATGGCTGCTATTTTCCTAGTTCATATGAGGTTTAGCACTGGAAAAGCAAAGGAAATGAAGCCTTCCCTGCAGTCTTAAATCCTTTTCTGATATGGATTTCCTTCAGGAGAAATTACCACCTAGGTGTGCATAGCTCTGCACTTGTAGCTTTATGCAACAGCTTCCACTTAAAATAGCAGGACAAAAAGCAAATGGCTCCTTCCTCCTGAAATCTTCTGCGCCCATGGCTCAGTTTTGATTGAGCAACACCAAGATGGCTTTACATGGAAAGCACCTCAAGGAAAAGGCAGGCACCCACCCACCATGAAGAAAGGGGTGGCTGGCAGTCTCCAAGTTGTCAGTCAGGGAAGAGTGAGCATTTTGCTTCCTACAACAGGACAGGGGGCCCAGCCAGCAGCTCCCACTTGCCAGTGGGCAGGCAGCAGAGCACCACCAGCCCACTGCCCCTACTGCTGTCTCTCCTCCACGAGAGGCTGCTCCCCCAGCCCGACAGGGAGCAGCAAATGCTGGCAGACGGGGTGTTTCCACTCATTCTGCTCTGAAAGCTAAAAGTGCCATTATAACATGATGCTAATAGCTAAATCTCAGCTGTATGTGCCAATTTGTGCTTGAGGAAGGCTGTTCTCCCCTGCACCAACTTAATGGGAGCAGACTGAGTGAGTGTTAAGGTTTTCATGCGGAAGGAAAATGCACATACAGCAAATGCCAGCAGTGCATGATGCTGCAGAGCAGGAGTTCTGGAAACGCTGGAGCAAAGCCTCCAACAGGGGATCATAATCCTCAAATACTGACTTGGAGGTGGCAGGCTTCTCTCCACGGCATATGCAGTTATAGTGAGCATTTGCAATATTTATTCTCCATTAAACATGTAGTGTAAGTATCAATAAAGATTGTTTGTCTTCTTTTACTGCCAATCTGACCTCGCTGTTAATAAAGGTAAGGAATAGCTTTTTTCATCAATATGGGAACACATGTAGATTGATATTTATCACTACATGGCCTGCTTAGAGCCCTTCTAGTTTTCTTTGAAGGATCACAAATTATTCACAACACTGCGGGGTTTCTTTAGTGATAACATCTGATACATTTTATATAACATCCTTGTTTTTGTATCTGATATCAAACCCTATAAACCACATCATTTTATGGGGAACCTGAAATTGGATTCCTCTGCAACAGAACATTTCCTCCCTTGACTGTCTGCAGCACTTTATAAAATATTTATTGCTAGGATGCCTAAAAATACACATAGCCCAGCACAGCTTTAAGATGGAGAACTATTTAGCAGTCATAGACTAGATTTCATACCACAGGGTTCTTATTAGGCATAGTTGCCTAGAAATCACACTTATTTTCTGAAACACGACTATAAAATATTTTCATTTCATATGAATAATTCAGCTCCCTGAACAGACAAAATTATATAATTTTTTTACTTCTTCAAGGTTCCACAGCAAAAACTGTGCTCCAAAAATATTCAGAGACCCAGGTGAACAAGCTTGTGTGTTTCCGTCTATTTATCTTTTATTTGAGAACAAATTTAATTACTCTTTGCCTGACACACATCACATATTTCTGGTCAAGCTTCAGCATGAAATGCAGAGATGCTGTTTTGGGCCAGGCATCCCCCAGAGTGATTCATGGGATGCTGAAAATTCCCTGGGCTTGGCTGCTTGCATATAAATCAGCCAGGGTTCTTCTCCGTAATGCAAATGGCAAGGCAGCCCTCTTTCCTGGCAAATTAAAGCAGTGACAAACACTTTCTCAGCACTACTCAGAGAGGCATGAATTCTCCAGGGAAACACAGCACAGTGCTTTGCACCAGCTCTGGAGAAAGGCAGAGACACAGAGCCACTGTCCCACCCTACCATCAGTGTCAGTGCGACCCCTGACAAAACTACACTCATTGGGGCTGTTTCAAGGGAAGCACCAAGAAATCAACCACTACTCCCACACATTCTGGTCTAGGTGGATGTCCCAGTTGCAGATGGTGAACAAGAGCCAGGACTTTGACACCATGATGTAGGGGAGAGGGCACTGGCAGAGATGCAACCCTTTGCTAGCAAGAGAGGGGTCACTACAATTCCCAGTTTTTGTGGATGTTGGAGGGTTCAACTGTAAAAAAAAAACCCTTACCTTTCCACTGTTATACCATATTTGTGTTTTTAAAAGAGTGAATTCCAGTATGATACACTAATCCCCTCCCAGCACTCAGGTTTTTCACTCTCAGTGGGATTTGTGTGAATGCACTGAGGTACCAGCTGTTACTGCATCCATGCTGCAGGAGCCTGGGTCTGGCTCTCCACCCTTTCTCAGGATACTTCCCAGAAAACCTGTTCCCTGTGCCTTGACATCACACAACAAGCTCAACCTGAGCAGGCCTGCCATTAATTCACTAAAATATTTTATTCACAGGCACATATGTTGCAGCATATTTCACCTTGTTCAAGGGACCCTAAAAGCCCATTGTCCACTCTCTGTAGGTATAGAATGCATCCATCTTGCTCAAAACAACAGCTTTGCTTTCCCCAAAGCAGTGGAATTGAATACAACTGAGAATTTCTGTTTGATGAGTATAGCAATCTTAATTGAGATTTAATGTTTACTTTACCAGGCTAAGCACAGAGCAAACGCCAGAGAAATTATTAGGAACAAAAAAAAAAAAAGGAAAAAAAAAAAAGACAAGACTAATTAACAGTGGCTGAAACTTGCTTGGTTCAAACAATACCCTGCCCAAATGATGGGGTTTGCCTGCACAGAAAAGGCTTAGCCTTGCAGATAAAACGTTGAACCCACAAGTGCCCTTTTATTTTCCAGCACCTGAACCAGTAATTAAAAGAGAATTCTTTAAAAGAAAGCATAATCTTACCTGCAGACAAGCAAAAGACTAAATATTTAATTCTTTTGTACAGAGTGAAGTGGGAAATGGGCAGAATGAGCATGTGTGTGTTTGGGGGACATTCTGTTTAATCCCTGCAGTTCATAATGCTTAGAGAGATACAATCACCATTTCATAGCTGCTTCACATGGGTGTCTGCTTTATGACTCTAAGCCACATTAAAATATCAATTCTAAGACTGATGAATAGTTACATTCAACTACAGACCCTCAGAGTTTGCCCTGCCTTTCCCACATCAAGAAGGATCTAGTTCTGGAGATGCCATGCCCTGCAAGCAATGGTTTTCACCTTCCCACTTTCACTTGCAAAGAACTATACACATTTAGAAGCTCTAGAGATTCAGGGAACTCATTACACCTGTCCCAAGTCCAAGCACTTAGATCAGCTCCCCTCCCACTTATGCATACTTATGCTTTGCAAAATAAAATTAAGTTACAGCTCCCTGCTTCTTTTTCCACAGGCAGACACCCATGACCTCCAAGAGCCTTCCTTTTAGCCCCTCCTGCTCTGCCTGATGTGGTGAGGGAGCCACTTTAGCCTGGAGAAGCAAGAGCTGCAATGCTTCAGTGCACAGCTGAGAGCTGGGGCTGGTACTGGGAATACCCAAGAGAAAAACATCCCTTTAGTGACAGCAGCAGCTGCTCAGCATTAAAACACAGAACCACGCAAGCAACAAATAGCCCTAATTGCTCTAGATAAGAAAATTATCTGCAAAGTGGAATGACAGAATCTCTGAAGTACATGAACAGAACCTTATCAGACATGGTACCACATTTTCTTAAGCAATCGGGACCTCCTCTGAGGACTCGTTCTGTTTCTCATGGTGATTGCTCTACTTTTCTTTTTCCCAGAGTTTTTAGCTACTGGGGATGATAAAAGAGGATTAATGACTGATTTTAATGTCATGTAACACTGGTAACATACATATAATGCAGTAATTATATAAGCAACTGTCTCTATAATCATTCTTCAAGGAATCACTATCTACAAATCTGCCACTTTGGCTTTAATACTACAGCCCTAACCTGTCAAAATCACATTGGATTTTCATTACAATACTGCAGAAGTTACACAAATGAGCTACAAAACCATGTCTTGCAACAAATCCATATTTCATGATATAATTTATACTGTGGAGAGCCAAAGCATAGAGACATTTAGGTAAAACAGGAACTTTCATTTTGTTGTGGTTTTTTGACTTCTTTACCTCTCCCACAGCAGTCCTGTGATGCTTTAGAAGTGCCAACACCTACAGTCATCTCTGTTGAAAGCTAAGCTGTACTGGACATTGAAAAATTTATGGATTTCAGATAGGAATTCCTTTATCTGACCTACACCTCTTTTGCTGCTCATCACATGAGAGATATTAAAGCACAAGGACATTTAAGAAAGAAATGAGACGAAGGAATAAAGTGCACAGGTGCTCACAAATGCAAGAACCATTCTAATCAACTCCTTGAAAAGTGGCTTCAGCATTGTGCACCAACTCCTGCATCCATGTCTGCTCTCTGTCATAAGTGCAATTTCCCTCTGATGGCAGCATCTAATTTTTTGTTTTCGTTAAAGGTTCCACTTTCCTAAATGAAAGATAATTAAAATAATTCCAAAAGCAAACAGCAAAAGGCAGAATTGCTTTACAAGAAAATTCTTTCCCTAATTGCTCTTTAAATTCACCTCCCACTTTTGCTTCCCTCCCATAATGTCAGCTGGATTTAAGCAGAAGTTTTCATAAGCAGGGATGAATTCCTCTGGTGTAATTCCACTAACAGAGTGTTGAGGTCTTGCAGGCCATTACCCCCACTGCTGCCAGAGGGAATTTTCCTGGGATAAAGACCAGTGTATCCACCAGCCTCTATGTCCTTAACAGACACTTCTGCAGAAGTTCAGATCATTAGGAGAGAAGCCCCTGGATCCAGATTATTTGCCCAGTTGTTCCACTATTACTGAGATGTCTTCTTAAATAAATGTGCTGTTGCTAACAGGCTGCTTTGGTTCATACACAGAAATATTTCTCAGCTAATGGATGTCTTCCTTAGGATGACTGTGAAAGGCCAGCCCAGAGGCCATGAGACATTGCCTGGGTCAAACAATCTCTGTAAACATTTTGAAACACAGATATGTAGAATCAGAATGCATCATGAAACCCCCAAAAAGTTTTATTCTTGTTATTATAATAACCACAAAATGGTGATGACTTTTAAAATACACCAACGCTGAAGAAGGATCAGTGACCTGAAAACTGCTGGTGTCAGGAAAGAAACATCTGAAGAACATCCACTAACAATAATCTACTTTAGGCTCAGTCAGGAACTGGTAATGCAAGTTCTCATTACAGTAATACAACAATGTTTATGCTTATGTTTTGGATTTGTAATTTGTTCGGGTCTTTCTACATTAAAACAATGCCTAGTGAAATGACAGCAAAATAAAACAGAAAAATGTATTCACTGTTCAGCATTTCTAAACAACTAATTTAAAGGTCCAAATTTGCAGTGGTGGGCATTTTTTCCTGCCTGAAGCTGTCTAATACATTTTCACTGCTAGAAAGGTCCATCTAACACTGTAATGCTGGAGAACTTTGGGAACAGACTGGACTTTATGACCCAGAAATTCTTTTTCAGTCTTATGCTCTCTTAGGTAACTATGAGTAAGTTCCTGTGTGGGTGAATGAACAACTATGAGTTTTCTGTAAAATTTGTGTCTTCCTAACTTCTTCCAGGCTTTCCTGCCTTCAGCCAGAGATGTCTCTTAACTGAACTGAAATTTTGCTGGAAAAGGCCCTGACATTTCTCCCATGCTAGTGATGGGTGGAGACTCTTTCTACATATGAAGAGATTGAATAAAGTAACTTCTTTCTGGTTTAGAAATAGCAAGGCTAAATTTGTTTGATATCCCATATTTGGAACCAATAAGACTCTCTCCCCAAAAGCAAACAGACAATAAAAAACACAATACTGATTTAGGTGAGCAAATTCTCACCTCTAAGTTCCTCAAGGTGGAAGTAGAATGAGATTTTTTCTCCTCAGTAGAGGATTTTGGTGTGTGGCACCACATTGACAGTGCACAGCCCTCCAGGTACACCAGCACCTCCCTCCCACCTACACTTGAATCCTGCTCCTGTTTAATGGCAGATGTCAGAACATGTGCAAAGATCACTCCTCTTTCTGGCAGCTGCTTTTCTTGTGACATTGTGCCTGACCATTTTATCAATGCACATCTCAAAATGTGACCTCCCCCAGGGACTCTCACAGATGTGCAGTTTCCAGACACTGGTCTGACCACAAATCTGTTTGCAGGTGACGGTCTGAAGAAAACCTGGTCCCAACCTCATTCTCTTCCAGTTTCCCTCTTTCCTTTTCAGGCAACACTTGAAAAGTGCTCTTTCATCACAGAATATCAGGGAGATTTTGCAACCATTCCAGCCTGCTGTCCTCCTTCACATCCAGAAAACCAAATTCCCACCGTGATTTGCTTTTCAGCCTATGTTTTTCTCTTTCCACAAAGTCTCCTATAAAAAAAGTTTGAAGACCCTGCTAAGCTATACATGTCCCAGTCTACCAGGCATCATTGTCTTTGCAATGTTACTTTGGACATGGAAAGTTTATGAAATTAGGCTCTGCAATAGTTTAGTTGCACATTTCAGATTCTGCCACATAATTTTCACGCTTGGTATAAATACCTCTCTCCTAATGGTTAAACTGGGTGAGCCAAGTGGTAGGGATATCTATTTTATTAAACTTTGCCAAAGTCTAACTTCATTTTAAAATCCCCAAACTCTCCCCCAATGCCTTATGTTAACTGATGCTACTCAAGAGCCACACATAGAAAAGGTTTTCTCATGCACCTTCCAAAGGTTGTTTGAAAAAACATCTACAGATAAAAGAAACCACTCTGAATGAAAGCCATTTTTTCCACTTATGTGGTTGAATGGATCTCTTGCTATTGGGAAATTTGGATCTCAGTTGCTTTGTTTTGAGCTTGATATTCCTCACACTTTTCCATGCTCAGCTGTGATAGCAAACTCTCCTCTTCTGCTGCCCATTTGTTCCCAGGTGGGAAACTTCCATTTTGTGAAATATCCAATCAGGCATTGCTGCCACCTGATTGCTTCCAGCAGCACAACAGCACCTGACAGGTAAATGCCAGATGTATCAGGAGCATCAGCTGAAACAATCCCACCCTGCCTTGCCTTTGTGTTCTCTGGTGAACTTTGGCATCAACCAACTGCAGATTCAGCTACTTGCCAGTTCTCCAGGCTGCTTTCATCCCTCCCCAGACCAGCCCAACTCACACCTGCTTATGTTCTCTCTTGTTACGGCTTTGGGAAAACACAAACAGGTTTTAACAGCCTTTTTCAGCATCACTACAGCCCTTCCTGGGGATAAACACACTACTGTGAGACTTTGCAGATTGCCACAAACTGCTTCTCTGTTTAATACTTCATTTTGGCAAACCTCATGGTGATAAAAAGATGGACAGTAAATGTCACGGAATGTCTGCTGTAATCCATGGAGTTGATGCCTGCCTGCATCTACTCTCTATTCAGGTCTTGCTGGAATTGAATTTTTCATAAATGTAAAACACAAAGAAAATAAAACTTCCCTGTTGCCTTCTGCAGCCTGAATCCTCTTGCTGTGCATCCATGTGTTACCCTCACTCTTTGGCAATGGTATTTTGATATCCTTCTCATGTCACAAAATACCACAAGAATAAACTGTAAAGTGTCTGAAGAGATTTCTCTTTCTGTAAATTTAGATGCCCTAGGCTTCTTAGGTTTGTTTTTTTTTTAAGGGGCTACAGGATCTTTTTCAAGACCAATCACCAGCTCATATAGAGTTTAATTCTAGTTCTAGAGTTTAATTAATCCTCTTTTTTGTCACCTCCTATCCAGTAATCAGTGTTTACTATGCTCAGGTGCTCTTGAGGATGGTATCACTTGTGAAGTTGGGAGTAGCACATCTGTCCAAAGAAGAGTGTCTGTTTGAAATCAGTTTACTCCAATACAATCTTTTCTCTTTGTATCAGGGCTGAAAGCTACCTGTGATCACTCTCAAATGCATAAGCTATCCTCCACAGCTGAGTCACAGCAGGAAAAATGGGAGATCATGTACCAAATATTTTTACATCTCCACCTGAGCATGGAAACATGCACACACACTCTCACTGCACAAAAGGGTCTTGTTTTGAAGGAGAAGCTTCCAATTAGCTTTCCCCACAAGGCTAATTTATAACTCTCTGTGACTTCCACAGCTGTAGCCCACAGCTGCATGCAACATTCAAAGTACCTGCTGAGGTATGAATCCTTTCAGAGAGTTTTCACAAACTTTGTTGTTCTGGATAACCCCTCATCTTTTGAGCACAAAAGCTGGTGGGTGACCTTGGAAAGGGTGCCTTCTGCATGGGCACAGTGTGCAAAGACAGGAATCAAAGCCAGCAGGCTTGTGGGTTCCTGGTGGCAGGCAGGATAGAATATCAGCTGCTTTGTTTTCAAAAATACTCTTAAAGCACTGAGACCCCTCCCTCTATATACTGATATGGCTCTAAGTGAAACCACAGCATGTGAGCTCCTGGCAAAATTTACAGTGCCAGAGGATGAGGTATGGAGCAAGGGCAGATGCAATGATGCTCAGCTGAATTTTCAGCCAGACAGAACAGTAATAAGATGCAAGTATTGCTCCCAGAAATTTCAAAGCGGGGAGGGAGGTGCTGGTCCTGAAATGAGAGTATAACACTCAGTCTTCCACTGCAAATGAGGTTAAAAAGTGAAATGAAGAAGAGAATGTGATACCAAGGGCAGGAGAGACAGTTACAAGACTTATTTGGAGATTTTAATTGGCATGAAATTGATGGTAAGGAGAGCACCACTGTTTCCCCTGATTTGACCTCTGCAGTGCGAGATAAACAAAACTTCACTGATAAAGACTTAAAATTATCTGGTACTCAATCAGCCACCAGCTTCATATAGACAAGCCAGTAAAAGTAGAGATCCTTGGAATGGAGCCAGTGTTTTGCTCCATTCAGCATCCAGACCTGGCTGGTTTCCTCAGATGGAAAAATTGTGGATTGGGCACACACCCCATGCTGGCAGCCCAAAATCAGGCCACCAGCACAAGGGTGAGCATCAGTGCTCCTGCACCTTGAAGGTGCCACCCCTGTATAATTCCTCTGTTATTTGGAAACCAAGAGCATCTGCTGAACAGAACATCCCTTCCAGTATTCCAGAGCCCTAACACCTTACATGGAAATCAGATCCAGCAATTTATGCAGCTCCCAACATTTTCAAAAGGTCAGGATGAATTTACAAAGACGAAGGGAAAACCCCGAGCTTCTTTTGACTGCTGAGCTCACCATTTGAGCACCACATTTGGCACCCATGTCTGAGTTATAGGACCTCTGAGGTCAGGGACAAAACCCAGGATATGTAGAACATGTGGTAGTTTCCCTAACTCCCACTCCCAATTATTTTACAGGGCTCACAGGTTATTCCTGCCTTTCCTTTCCTCTGAGAAATCACTCCCCCATCCCAGTTATTAGCATTAATACAATTAAGCATACATTCATGCAAAACCATTCCCAGGAGGAAGAAATGTCATCTCAAAATCAGCAAACAGTCACTGGAGGAAGAAGTCCAGCTGACCCAAAAGAAGCAGCTCAATGACTTTTTGGCAAATTTCAGTCCATGCACTTAATGCAAAACATTGAATCAAGAGTAGTACAAAAGGCACCTGGAAAACGCAAACAAAATTATGCTTTTTCTAACACACTTAATCATTAGACAGACAGCTTTAACATTCAGGATATTTTCAACTCAAAACACAATTTATTTGTAATTCCCAGTGCTGTCCATGAGGTGGATGTCCTGTTCTGGGATGCTGACACTTGAGGAAAAGCCCAGAAGAGAATATCCAAAGGAAGGGAAAATTACTTTTAATATCTGAAAATAATGGAAGTAATGTTTTAATGTAAGACTACGTGAAATAAAAGGGAGTTTGTAAAGCTCACCATTAATTGAATGGGTGCTAGTTTAAGAATGAGACAAATCTTCTCTGAAATGGCAGAATAATGGGATTAATACCTGTTTTGTCCAATTCTTTCTTCAATCATCAAATTCAGTTAAAATCAAGAAATTATCTGGCATATCCATAAAGGAATAAGGAACATGAAGTTCCCAGAAATACATGAAAGATCAGGATTTTCTGCAGGCAAGGTAGAAACAGAGATAATCCCACAGACTGATTGGGCAAGGAAGTAGGACCAGAGAGAACAGGACCCACAGTGCCAAGCCCTCAGCAAAGAGAGATGCAGGTTTTATTCAGGCTCTGAATAACACCACTGTGAGAACATTGTTTAACTAACATTTTTCACAGCTCTTACTCTGGTTATCAACACAACTAAGGCAACATCTTTCCATTTTGCTCTCCACAGCTCTGCAGCAGTCCAGGCATACACCATGCACTGACAGTCTGAGAAACTACTGAAGCTGCTTATAGTTCATTCAAGGGGAAAACCATTTTTTTCTGGTGTTGTCTTATTATTTAGTGATCTCAAGGTAGTTCTATCTAATTAATCACAAATAAGTGAGAATCTTCTCTTGGAACCAAAATGAATTACATTTGAGGTAGGCTTCCAAAAGGAATTAGTCACTTCCCCACTATGCATTTACTCAGGTTACTTTCAGTTTTCCTGTTTCCAAGTAGAGCAATACCTGAAGTTGAAAAGCTGACTTAAATCCTTGAAGCCATCTGGATACCTGGCTATAAAAAGAGTAAAGCAAAGTCTACTAGAGCACTCCAGTCAGTCTCAGCACAATGCAAGGCAGGAGCAGGGGTCACAGATCAGCTGCCAGAGCTCCTTATCCTGCAGTGGTTGCACACTGGAAGAATGTCTCCACTCTCATAAAAGCTGCTGCTCATTCCTGCTTCAGATAAGTCACCTAAATAGCAATGGGGAACAGACAGTACAGACGGTTTGGACACAAGGAAATTGTCTTGGTCTTTTTCAGGGCCAGGTTACCATCTCAGTCACCTATTTTAGGCTGCCAGAAAGCAAAGATTAGACAAAGTGACAGATACATTCTTATGAGCTTAAAAGTTGCTATTATTGCCTTTGTAACTGTGTGGTGCACAAAAACAGTGAGATTTGAATGTCACACGTCCTCCCCAGTAACCCTGAAGGAGTATTTTGCAAAGGTCACCTTTGCAGCCTTTTCAGATGCCTCTTCTACCACTTTACTTGCTTTATTCCCTAGATATCCCCACTAGAAAGGGGAAATATGTAGCATTAGAAACTTGCTGCACAGGTAAAGCTGCAAAGGGAAGATTGAGGGCTGGTGAAGTTGGCAATGGTCAATGTAGCTTATGGAAAAACTGGGGTCCTTGTTCATGCCTCTAGGTAAAGATTGTGCATCTGGCAACCTAGCACTTAAGATACTGGTAGAAAAAAACCCAAATTATGCTTATTTTCTCTTAGCTGTTTCATGCACCCTGACCCTTCCAAGAGTTAGCAGAAACATCCTACTGTCTGTTCGGTTAGTTAGAATGACTAAAAATAGATAGAAAGAAGAGTATCAGAAATGCTCTCCTGTAAAGTCTCTTCCTAACCAAAACCGAACAAGGCAACCATCATTCAACATGCCCTGAAAAGAGGGGACTCCCACTGGTCCAGAATGAGTTTAAACTCGCTTCAAAGATCCAAACTGTGTTTCTCAGGCTTAAGCACAAAGAGGAATGGGGGTGCAGCACCCCAGCGCTGCGCCCTTGGCCAAGAGGACAGTTATTCCTGGCGCTGTTGCCGCGCGCGCTGGAGCCGGGCAGCGCTGCTCACGCGGGACGTTCCGCCGGCGCGGTTGTCAGCCAGGGCCCGGGGCTGCTCAGGCTGTTCAGGGCAGATGGACATCCTCTAGGAAACCACAAGCTGCACTGCTCAGCTTGGCTTTGCAAGCCTCCGTGGAGCTGGCACGGGCCAGGGGAAGTGAGCTTCCCCAGGACGCGGCGGCTGACGTTGACATCAACCTCACAGAACAGATTTGCATTTGGCAGCGCAGCTCACCGGAAGGGATATTTTTACTGGCCTGCTCTGATTTTGGCTGGGGGACCTCCCACCCCTTCCTTGCTGCCACCTCACGGCTCTAAAGCATGGAAGAGGTTTGTGCTTTGTCCATGTATTCATTCCTCAGCTTCCCCAGGTTTGGTGCATTACTGACGCTTAATACCAGTGTATATATACCTGTGTTATTGTAAAGCAAAATTGTGACTTTTCATTCACTGCCATATCCCTTTTATTAAGCAATTCTAACACCAATTAGGAACTCAAAAACATGCTTTGCTCCCAAATGCCATATAAACTTCATTTCTTCCTTCTACTGTACAATACAACCTACAGAGATAACGTGTATTTTTATGACTAGTCTCTGTGCAGCTGCTTTCCTAAAGATCTTTTGGTAAAGCATGATAAAAGAGGTGAAAACCAAAAGCCATTGTCCACTTCTTCAGTGCAGCTGTGCCCCAGGTGTACAACTGCATTGAAGAAGTGGACAATGGCTTTTGGTTTTCACCTCTTTTTACTGCTTTGAGGGAGCAGTAAAAATTGGTAGCAGTCATAGTGCTGACATACAGCCCCAGACACTCTAATCACCCTTTTTCTCAATAAACTTGCTCAACAACTTTGGTAACCTAATGCATGTCCTTAACAGCTGAAATAATTAAAAAAGAAAAAATTCAAATTCCAACAAAACTCCTGAATGACTAGAGTGGAGCAGCACTAAAACCACCACAGAAAAGCAAGGCATTCTCCCCAGCCTCCAGTATGGAAAAAATACAATAACAGCAGATATAGAAGTGTAGTCTTCACAATGAAAGTGATCTAGCATGGGAATTTTGAAATAGATAGGAAAGGGAATAAGAGAAATCAAAGGAACTAAAAGGAAGAAAAAATACACAACTTGTGGAAACTCAAGGAAAATAATTTAAGTCTTCATATGATTTAGTATTGGCATGCAGCCATACCACAACCAATTTAGAGAAACCAGTGAACAAGGCACTAACATTATTGGAGCCAAGAAATGCAATTTACTCAGTTCTAAAGTCCACAACTTACTGTATCAATTTCTGGATTTGGGCCAAAAACATATGGCCAGGCTCAAACCAGAAGGTGTTCCAAGGTCCTGGACATTACAGACTCGCAGCGTGAGAAATGCCTCATCACCTGAAAACTTCCCAGGTCTTCGCTGGCAAGGAATCATTTAGTTTGTGGGATGGAATTTAAAATGAATCATTCTGGTGAAAATGCCATCTTGCTCATTTCCCATTTAACTTTTGATTTACTTTAAGCAACAATCATCCAAGATAGCTGGGTTTAGAAATCAATGCATATGTCCTTACATACTTAGACTTCACACTCTGCGCTGTTCGGACTTCTGCCAGGGGTAGAATGTCAGTGACAGTGAAGTCACTGACAGCATTTCTATTGACCTCAGGGATGGTAGAATTTCACCTTAATCCACCTTTTATGGAAACCCAGACAAACTGCTGCACAGGGCTAACTGGAGGGTCCACAATACTCAGATTTCCTGCACCTACAGAACACACTTTCTAATCCTTATCCTTCCATCCTTCCAGTTTTTTTTCAGAGGTTACACGTTTTTTCCTTTCTTTAGTAGAGAAGGGCATTCTCTAGAATTACCATTCTCTAGCAATGCAGCCAAATGCACAGAAGCAGTCCCAACAAGTACTTTTTCTGAGGAACTGTAAGGGTTTTGTTGGCTGCCTCCTGAGGTACCCCAAATTGTTTCAGATAGCTGCTGCCTCTAAGTTTTGCCCTCAGCCCCTACTCTGTCTCATCTTGATCTGGTACTTAGATTGGAGGCATTACCTGAAGTTTCACCCAAAAGGGATTGAAAGATAGGATCTGAGAAAAAGGGATTAGCCCTTATTAATGGCATGTGATTATACAGCTGAATCTAATTATTCACTCCGCTGGCAGAAAATGAAGTACAGTTCAGATATAGACAAAAAGAGAAAGCCAGTGTGGAAAAGCATAGCAAAAGACTGTAATCATACAAGCTACCCTACAAGAGGGACTTTTTGTGAATTTAATAGACTTCTCCTAGATCTGCTGGTCACAGCAACTTGCAAGAGCAGGGCAAAACACTCTATGGGTTGAAAAAGCATATCAAAAATATAAAAAACAAGAGAGAACAATAAATGCAGAAATTAAAATCATCACTGTCTGAATGTGCAAAACAAGTGTAAAATTAATTTTTGTGTCAGAAAAGCTGAAAAACAGCTAATTCATAAAATTTAGCAATAGAGTGACAAAACTTTGTGGCAATACACACAACTAAAACTAATTATAAAATATTTCAAGCTACTGAACATGTCAACCAAGAAGTATGAAAATCATTTACTCTTCACCAACAAGTTCTGTCTGTCAAGCTTCTCCTTGTCTAAGAATGAATTTTGTGCTTTCTTCAACTTTTTATCTTGAAAGGCTTTTTCGTGTGTATGTACACAGAACCCAGCCAAGCTGTGACACCATCTCCAGCAGTGTGAAGACAAGGAGCTCTGAGGAGAGGAAACAACTCCTCTAAGCAGTGGCAATGGCTGACCCAGGGCAGAAGGGTGTCAGCAGTCAGAAATCCTTTTACTACGCACAGCTGCTATAGTTGACATAGCTGTAAAAAGAAAAACCCACCATGATTTTAGTAGCTGTGATGAGAGAGAGGACAGATAAACAGCTAGTGGTCCAAGATTTCCTAGAGTATATATCCCACTATGATTGCAGCAAGTTAGGTGTTCCCTCATCTGTGTCTCCAGACTATCACACTTCAGATAAATCATCAACTTGGCAAAGAAGCAAGTTCAGAAGAATGTGATTTTTCAGTCTGAAGGTTTGTTCTGTGCACCTCTGTTCTCTGCTGCTCCACCTTCTGTAATGGCAACAGAGATGGTTGAACCCCCTCTGCATTTCCCCCTTGCAGTAAAGCCATGCTGACAACTCTTAACTTTCTCTGTCATCTCAAATGAACAAGGTCAAAAAATAAATCCTCTCACACTGTGACTGGGATTTCTTGCTAAATCAGCATTACACCAAGACATAAAGCACAGTTGAGTTTCTAAACATTGTCCTTAGGCTGTTTGTCTCCTCTGAATTCCTGTTGAATATTGATTTGGGATTTAAAGGTCCAGCTGCCCACCTAATCAGGTTGTGTATACCAACTTTGACTGATTAATGGGTTATTCTAAATGCGCATCTACCTCAAGGACCAAAGAACATGGACAACGTGAACTTTTCTTCTCTTGCCTCATGCCACAAGGTTTCAGATCAAACTACACCTTTACAGAAATACAGGCTTGCTCTTCAAGATACAATCACCAACCAGATTTTTCTGTGAATTTTCTTTTTCAGACACATCTAAGGCAATTTGGCCAAGCCTTAGTTATAAGAAATCTTAAAATATCAGAAAAATTACTTGGTATTAAACTTGGGACCACATGCTGGCTTTTGAGATATTCATAAGTCCAGCAGACCTTACATTAAGCAAATGGAATTCATTTTGTACACGCCATCTATATGCATCTCTCCACAGGTGAGCTGCCATCTAGGCAGGTTTAATGGACAATTCCTCAGGCTTCCCTGGCAATTACTCCTCTGCTGACCTGGAAGGATCATTAATATTAGGGAGTTGAGATGCAATTCAATTTCCATTTTGGCTCGGCCCTAAGCTTCCCCTAAGTGGATGCTGTCAGCTGTGTCAAATTATATATGATGCCTAGGTGCTGTGGAGGATTATTAAGAAGAGTTGGAAATAGTAAACTCAATTCACAAAGTTTTCAGCCTGAACTTGAAGAGGGGCCTAAGATACCAACAGGCCAGAGCCATCTGGCATGGTTACAACCACCCATTTTTATTTTTTTTTTCCTGGGATGAGCTGCTAATGGGAAGAGCAAAATCAGGTATTGATTAGCCCAGAGCAGTAAGAGAAGAGCTGCTGTAGAGAGTGGCACATTAAGTGATTTAAATGAATACAATAAAAAACCCCAAAAGGCTTAATGGCAGAACTCTGAGGAAGCCCAGCTAGCAAATGCAAACAGCATTACACAATACACCCTGTCCGCCAAAGGAGAGAAGGTTTGATGCTCAGCCCCACAACTGCAGCAATGAATGAGGTCAGATAGTTTGGATCCAGTTCAGCCTTTTCACAATCATGAAAAAAGCCTCCCAAACCATAACTTCTCTCTCAACACATTGTTACAACCTGTAAACCAGAATAAAACTGAACCGTCTCTCCCGCTTTATTCTCCTCTGACTCATTTGAAAGAAAACAAACACACCAAAAAAAAACCTTTTCCCCTTGCCTTTCTAGCTACTGGGGGAAAATGAGATTTCTGTACAGATGGAAGCTGCTGATTCCTTGCTTTAGAAACCCTTTAACCTCTTCTGGCAGCCCTCACCCGCACCTTTGCCTTCCTCCACTATCACAATACACCTGTCCCACCTGATGCCAGCCCTGGCTTTGCCAGCAGAATTCCCATGGTGCACGCAGGCGCCAGACAGCCACGGCATTTTAACTCTTCTTGGGGAGAATAAGGAGCTGAAAAGATCATCAACCTCCCCAGAGGAGCTGGGCACTCACACAAACACACACCCTTCTGCTCGTTTTCAGGTAACAGGGAAGGCTTTGTAGCCCGTGCTCATTTAAATCAGATGCCTTGCAGGTTTGTTATTTGAAAAACAAACAAATAAATAAATAAAAGGAAACAACTCACTCTTCGTGTTAGAAACAAGCAAATAAACAATCAACCTTTGAGAAAATACACAAACACTTTCATTGTCATCAGCATGCAGCGATTTACCCTCCCCCAAAAGATTAGAAGCAACTCATTTAAAAATGAAGCTACTTTGCATTATATATCACCACATTTTAGTCCATCAGATACAGTCATTCATTGATATGCAATTTTTCTTATCAAAGCATGCATATAACTCACAGGAATTCCCGTTGTGCAAATGCTCACTGCAAAAAAATCAAATCAAAACAAGTACACACGTACGTACACACACACGTACACACATATTCTAAGCCAAGATGAAAAGCATGCATGGTCAGGGTTTAAGCATAATTTAAGCCAAAATAATTGCTAGATTGTTAAAAAGAAAGCAGCCTGGCAACTATTTGAAGCAGGTTTTATTCATGCTTTTATTTGATTCTTCTCGATTTTCCTTTCCTTTTAGACTCAATCGTAGCAAACATGCTCAAAAAAAAGAAAAAAATGCCTATTGTTTAAAAAAAAGCAGATGAGAAAAATTTAAAAACAGCAGCATCCATGCTCTGGGTACCAAAGCATTATTTTCTTGGAGCAGAAAAGAAAAAAAAAATACAATTTAGAAGCTTTTCTAGATTTAAAACCGATATCGTGCAGAAATTTGATCTTGATATTAATGACATGAAATCTCCAAGGAGACATATTCTAATTTTTTTTTAGTTAAAAAAAAGTAATTTTCAGTTAATCGGTGCAAATGCCTTTTTTTTTTGGTTTGGTTTTTTTTGGTTTTTTTTTTTTTTTTTTCTTTCTCCTCCTTGCTGTCAGCCTAAAGGTATCTTAAACCCTGCATGCGGCAGTGCTTCGCCTGTGCGCTGCATCGGCTGTGAGAGAAGAAGCTACCTGCGAGTTTTCACAGTGCCATCTCATATCCATGTCTGCCTGGCTACCCTGCGTGCTTACGGCTTTTTTTTTTTTTTTTCTTTTTCTTTTCCCCCTTCCTTCCCTTCCTCTCTCTCTCTCTCTCTCTCTCTCTCTCTCCCCCCTCCCCTCCTCCTCCTCCTCCCCGCTTAATTCTTAATGGAAATCCTAGGAAATTGAGTCCATCCTCTGAAATCAATACTGGTGACAGGCGCGCTGCCTGCCTCCGCGGGAGCCGGGGATGATAAATTGCCTGCGCATCCGCCCGGCCTATCAGTGCCCGGCGCTCCGCCCGCCCCTGGCCGCGCCCGCCGCCGCCGCGGGGACACCGGGGACGCCGCACGGCGCTGCGGAACCGCGCCGGAGCGCCGGGATGCGCCGGGATGCGCCGGGATGCGGCGGAGGGAGGGAGGGAGGGAGGAGCGGCGCCCCGCCTGCCACACCCGCGGGCAGCGGGGCGACACCGACCCCGGCGCCTCGGCGGCGTTACCGCTTTAAAAAAAAAAAAAAAAAAAAACCAAACAAACAAACAAACCAAAAAAAAAAAAAAAAACCAAAAAAAAACCCTACAAAGAAGCCAGCCATAATCATCCGGCAGAATTCCACAATCGCCGCGGAATGGGATCGCGCGCCTTCGTGCTGGAGCCGCCCCCGCCCCTCGCTCCAACGCGGCGCTTCCCACTTGGAAGCGAGCGGGCAAGGCACAGCACGGCACGGCACGGCCGGGATGCCGCGTGGAAACCCGCCAAGCACATCTGCCTCTCCTTGGCTGCGCACAGAGCCCAGCGCTGCAGAGGTGCTGGAGCGAGCTCGACCAAGCGACTGCTGAGAAGAGGTTTGTCAAGCTAGTCACCAGTTCCCAAAGTCCAGCCGCAGCGTCTGGCCAACAGATTCCTTTAACAGCAACACCATTTCTTTTTATTTGGCCCAGAGAGAATTTTTTCCTTTTTTTAATTTTTTTTTTTTTATTTTCTCTTAACAGTTTTCACAAATCCCGACAGTCATAACATAGCAAGCGCCCACCTTTTGGCTTTTCCAGAAGCCCTCAAAATCTACTTTGAATAATGAATGTCTATGCTGGGGAAAAAGACAAGTGAGATACAAAAAAGTCAGGTGATACCAACTTTGCATTTCCCCTGACAGGAGCTCGGAGATGATAAAAACTTGCCCTGACGCACCCTCAACCCACCCATTTCAGGGGCAGCAGGTTGCCTTTTTCAAAAGGCATATTGAACTTGCAACATCGTTTCGTAAATGACACCTCTGCATGTTACAGCTAATGGCCAAAGCGCGTGGCAGTAAAGCAAAGCTGATGGGCAGTGTCTTGATACCCTTCTTCATGAAAAATAAATTGAAATGGATTGGAAAGATCTGCTCTGCATGAAAAACATCTCCCTCCTCTAAACAGAGCCAGGCTCGACCAGAGGTTGTGTGGCTCAGTAAATTTGCATAGCGTGCCTGGATTTTTAATATTCAGTTATTAAATATAAGTGTGTGTAAAAGGTGTCTATCTACCGTGTTCTTTTCCTGGTGAATTGAAAAATAACAACCCACGGACAGCAGCAGGGCTGCTTGCTGGACACAGGGGCTCTCCATGTACATTCATTTGGCTGCAACTCAGCCACAGCCAAAACAGTTAATGCTGAAGGAAACACTGCACTGCTTGTTGGAAGTGGCATTCCTATTTGTTAAATGTCTGTCTGTGCCACGTGGCGCTAATTAGAGGAAAGTCATTGCCCTGAGGCTCTTGCACTCGCTTTATGCTGGAACCTGACTCCTGGCCCTAAAGCTGGCAAACTTTAAGGCAGTGTGCTGGTGGATGGAGCAGAAAGCACTGTGCTCTCCTGTTCCACACATTGTTTTCTAAATGTGGGCCAGCAAAATTAAAAGCTGGAGTTGAACATTGTATTTTGATAGTTCTCACAGCTGGAAAGATCTTAGCTTTTTCATTAAAGCAATTCCTGACCCTCTGAGACCACCCTAGAAATCCCCAACCTTGACTCAGCACCTTTCCCCTTTTGGAAGATGGCAGAGGACACCATCAGGCCAAAATTGTTTCCTTGTCCAGTGTTTTGTGGCAGTGGTCAAACCTTCAAGCCTTGTTTTCCCATCCCTGCTCAGGGACCAGCACAGAGGACAGGAAGGGCAATGCCCATGGTCCATGCTCAGCAGCTGTGCTCTCCCTGCCCTTGTGGCATCAGCATCCATTTCCCTGGGTTGCCTGACAGCAGCTCCTGCAGGGGCTGTGTCCTCAACAAAAGGAGTTCATTTGGGGGGCAGAAGAAATAAGAAAAACACTCCTATTTTAATTAAGAAAATTATCTAAATGAGAATAATAAATACCATTTCAAGCAGATCAAACAATGTGGTCCTTTCACGTTTGCTAAGTCAGACTTCATTAACCCCAGCATGTCCCTTCCTGAAAGACAGTACCAAATTATCTCTAATATTTTGCTTGAGGCAGTATTTTTCAGAAGTGTGATTCTACAACAACACCATTAACAGTAATGGACTGTCATGTGTCCTGTTATTCAGGGCACTAACTAAAGCAGCAATAAAAGGAATTGTATAAAGATGGATGACAGAGCCCTAACTCCTCTCAAACGCTGAGCAGATGTCTGTCAGGATGAAATGCTGTTTGAGAAGGCTTGCCTTGAAGAGCCAGGGGGAAATGCTGCAGAGCACAGCTTGCTGTGAGCTGTGCTAGGTCAGAAAGCCTCATCCTACAGATTCTGGCTGTCCAGCAAAAAACAGCTTGCAAGAGAATTCCTTCTGTTGGGGAACAACCCTCCATCTAACCAAGTTCAGGGGTTTTTTGCCTTTCATGGAGATGCAGCTGTCTGTGTATCATGTGTGATGGGCTGTGGTATGATGTGGAAATACAATAGACAGTGTGGCTGGGATAAATTTTACCCAAAGGATGTGAAGGCACTTATGGGCTTAGCGTGGCAAAGCAGTTAGAAATGATCTGACTTTACACTTAAGTACTTGCAACTTTGCATTTAAGTAAACTCCTGAGTGCTTTGTTGAATCAAGTCCAAGTATACAAAAAATAAAACTAAATGCAAAAAAGCAATGAACCTGAATTTGCTTGACTACACACTCTTGAGCTGTAGATGAGAGTTTTGCTGAATATAAATTTTGCCAAATATATATAAAATATCACTTGAAAATTTGCTTGTCAATGCAGTGAGCAATAGGAAATGAGTTGGATAGCATATATTTCACATCAAGGGACACTGTAGTAAATATCACAAAGACAAATCTCTATAGTTACTAAAATGCAGAAACAGCATTATGCTTGAAAAACATAGACAAAAAAATTCTGTTAAACCCACCATACACAACTGAGAACAGGAGAAGCCAAACTTGTGATTTGATTTAGATCTAAATACGCTACATATTTCATTAAATAAACAGGAACTGTACAGACATATCATCATTAAAATCCTTGCTAGTGCACTGAATAGGCAGTTTTTAAAAATTATTGTAATTTATCTAGGAAAAAGGTCTACTCAAGAACAAAAAAGCCCCCAATTATTTTATATTGTCTTTTTTAGATACCATTTTATCAAAAAAAATTGCATGTGCAATTTAGACACAGGTGGAAGCCTTCAGTTCTTACACTTCAGCCTAAGGGAAAGCACAAATTAAGCTGCTTGAAATGAGAATGAGATATTTTATATACTATCCACCACTTCAAATGTGCTTAATGAATGTGAAAGTTATGTGAGCTTTAAATATAAATGTCTGTGCATCCTTAGGGATTAATTTGCCACTTCAGCTTGAGAGTCACATCTCTCTTATGGCCAAGGTGGGCCTCCACTGATGCCCTGTCCCCTTCAAGTCCCTCAATATTGTCCTTGGGAAACATATTTAACAACTTTGAGGTGTATGTGGGTTTGCTGAGTGAGATTTAATTTTGTAATTACTTGTGCACAATCTCATTCCCATCCAGTGAGAGCTGGTGCTGAGGAGGAAGCCTTAACTGTTTTCATGGCACAACTGGGACAGTATTTGGGACTTCATCAACGTGACACCTTCACTTTGCGCCTGGGGACTCCTGCAATACTCCACCCTGCTGAGCTACTGAACTCTGGGAAATGAGCATCATTGTCAGCACTCTGTGTCATCTCTGTGACACTTAGTGTACTTGCACCTGTGACAAAATTACCCCCTTCTGGCAGGAAGTCTGTAATCTCTTCCCAGAGCTCTGAACTCTCCCATCATGCTGTCAGCCAGGCTGAACCCATCAGGCTGGCTTGCAGACTCCTCCATTCCCATGGATCACAGGAAAACAAGCTCAATAGTGATGACAATCTTCAAGGGAGCTGCCCTCCACTGCTTAAAAGGTCAGGATCCTCCTCCTTCTTTAAGCAAATGGAAGTAGAAAAACTGTCAGTGGAAAAAAAATTACTCCCTCAAGAAACCATAATTTAGATCAATCCTACCTGTTTGGAACTAACAGCTGCCATCAGACTTTAGTCCCCAACTCTATACTGTCAAGAAACAGATTAAATGTACTCTTTTTTTCTGGGCACACATATATTTTCATTCTCACTTCATCTTACCTCCTACTGTGATTCCCTAACATTTTTTTTCTGGCCTTTCCAAATCCTTCTACACCTGGTTAATCAACAGTGTCATAATAATACACAGGGAAAATGATGACACGCAGCTATTATCCTAATTATATAGAGCACCTTTATTTTGTCTCAATTGTCTTCATAAATGATGTTTCTTACCCATGCAAATATTAGCACTACTTGATTGCTCATACCTATCTGGTTTAGTCATAAGTACTCATTGCCTTTTCTAGGTTAGAGGGGGGGAAATTGCAGGGGAAGATACACAGATACAGATGTAGGAAGGGGAAAGAAGTCATGGCTTTGTATCAAAATCTTTTCCAAGGATGATTAAGAGTGAACAACTCCAAACCTCTATTTTTGAAATGGCAAAATCAAACATTTGTTGCAGCATGTTTAAAGCTGAATGCCCGTAGAACAAAGAGAATGAAATTTTTCTCCTAGACTGCCACAAAAGCAGACACAAAGAAACAATGTATGATACCCTTCTGTGGGGGGAAAAAATAATCACAGATAAGATAAATTCAGAGCAGCATTCTGAAATTTTCAGGTACATTTCCCATGATTTTCTAATTAAAAATAATCCAGGATTACAGTGTCTTATTATTCACATGGTTCCATTTTGCCCCTGTAGCTACACAAAGGATGCCAGGTGTCACATGCAGAATGTATTCACCCTTGGTATGATCTCCTGGCTGGGAACAGGGGTTTTACCCCACTGTTTCAGTCTAGGAAATATTGAGGCTGCCTTACATGAGTGTCCACTGTCTAAAAGAATTGGAAATACATCATGTGCCTTGCTTTCTGCAGCAAGTGCCCCTCTGTACAGGTCACAAAGTCCTAAATAAACTAGCCCTAAATCCCCACAGATGATTCACATGGGAAGCCCCTACTTCTTTTTTATAGGGGGACAAAGGAACCACAGAGCAACAATGGACTGTTGACAATCTCTTTGTCAATAAACCTTCTTGATTTGTTATTTTAGTGGTAATACAGGTGTTATTCTCATTTCAGTGAGTGTCAGTTCAGGGGTTTATTAGGGAACCTGAAATATCTCCAGAGGCTCAGCAGTGTCAGCCTGAGACACAGGGTCAAGCTTAGCACAGCTAAGAGAAAACTTTTAAATTACCTAAAGTTTTTTTCTTTTCCTGCAAACAGCAACAGGATCCAGAGAAGAGAGGAAAATGAACTCCAGTACCTGCAGCAGCACCTCAACAACGTGTGCTTTGCAGGAGAAGCACATGAAGCTGTAAACATGAAAACAGAAGCTGGGGGGGAAGTGGTGTCTGAAGAGAGAGACCTACATCTGCCTTTTGCTCTTTGTTGTGAGAGAGCATGTCAGAGATCACGTTTTCTTCCCCCAAATAAGAACAAGGAAAAGAATTAAAAATGAAAGTCTTTGTGTTCTTTCCTCCTGGGTACATAAAGCACATCTGTGTGTGCACAAATAAATAAGCTGGGAGCAACTGTAGTCCAGGATATGCTTTAAACAATAAAGCTATTTATACCATTTCATACTTCTGTCAACATTTGATGTTTCAATATGATTGTGTATTTCACAAATGTTTAGATTCTCTCATCACCTTTGGCAGGGTCAGGAAAGGTTTTGTCCCCTTGTGTCAGCCTCCTGTACGGATAACAGGGGAAACTGCCTACACCAAAATGTATACAGGATGATGAAATCCATACTATAAGACAAACTTGCAGTACCTGTAGTTAGGGGAGCAGATAGAAAGAAAGATGAAGTCTCAGTTTCCAGTGTTTTTTCTCCATGTGTAATTTTTTCCTGCTCCATCAGAGCCATTTTTGGCAGCTGGGGAATCCTTCTTGCAATTTCAACATCTATAAAAGAGTTTAAATCTAAACCCAACAGAGTAGAGAATGTAATATACTGGGATTGATTGATCTGGATTTTTGGGTTTCTAAAACCTCGTTGGTTCAAAGAAGATTGCTACGAATATATTGTTTGTTCTACTTCAAAATCATACCTTTTGAGAGACACCCACATAGCTCAGAAATAGATGTGCAAATGCACTAAATTTTGGCCTTGCTACATTTGTAGAGTGGGAGTGTAAGGGGAAAAAAAGACAAAATGAAGCCTTCCTTCTAAATTAAAGGTTTCATATCCTAATAAATAATTTCTTTGGCTGTTAGTAAATGCTTCCATTATCCCCTAACATGGAGAAGCCCACAGAGACTGGGTGTCTGCTTTATTCAGAAGATGTTTTGATTGTTCCATCAGGTAAACAGCACAGCCTGGGCCGTGTCTCTTTTGAGTGCTCCACAGCAAACTAAATCAGCTGTGGGATACCTGCAGACGCTCACAAAAGCTCACATGGTGTGATCTTGGCTGCTCTGCCTTGTGTGAGAGGAGGGTGGCTCTCCCCTGGTCACAGTGGTGCTCAGGGCTTCCTTGATCCTGTGGCTGGGTTTTTTTGTGGGAAGGATGCCTGACGTGGATAACGGATTCAAAGAATAGCTGGAGGCAGCTGAACCTGCTGTAAGCTGACAAGGATGGGAACACCAAGAGAGAAATCTTCAAATGAAGAGCTAATTAATGGGTGCAGCTGTGTGCTGGTTATCAGGAGGGCTCTAATTACAGGCCTAGAGGAAGACTGTGAAAGTAATGAAGAAATTCACCTTTTGGAGAGAATATCTTGCTATGACATCAACCTCCAGGTGATGGGAAATGAGGAGACTGATGGGCTGAC
Source organism: Molothrus ater (assembly GCF_012460135.2). NCBI lineage: Eukaryota > Metazoa > Chordata > Aves > Passeriformes > Icteridae > Molothrus > Molothrus ater. Next base: position 11,620,183 of record NC_050480.2, on the reverse strand, counting down.
AAGACTACTTGCCTTTGAAAAGCAGAGGGCTGCTCAGCTGCCTCTCTCCCAGCAGCCAGGTTTAAAAGGGAAGGGCTTTTTTATCAGGGAGGAAAAGTAGAAGAGCCATGCAAAATACACCACGGTCAGCTCAACCCACAGACAGCAACTAAAAACAATGGGAAAGACTTAATTGATGAATGAGAAACTCATATTCTCTAAAAGGGCATACCAACATGAAACTGAGGTCTTGATACCTGAACAGGTCTAACAAAATAAAACAAAACCATTCTCAACAAAACTGGAATTTGAACACTTCATGAGAATTAAATGATTTCACACTTTAATATATTATGCTTTTTGCTCAGCCATTTTGCAGTGGGGAAGAACTACACAGAGTTGGGGGAGGTGTGGGTAATTAGCTGTTTTTTGTCTGAAGTGAATTACATTTAACGAAAGAGATTAGAAAAAAAAATAAACAAACACTCTCCCCCTGCCCAAACAAGGCAAGCATGCAGAGGACATAGAAATTCACAACAAGAGTTTTGTGGATCATGGAAAAGGCAGTTCAAGGGTTGGTGAAAAACCCTCTTCCTACAGAAATCAACAGCAATTCTGCCAGGATTTCAATCCTTGTTTTTCGAAACATCCTATGGTCTGTCCTCTGCTTTTCTCCCTCTTTGGGAAGCTCAGTGAGAAGCCCTTTTGCAAGCAGGGTCACTCTCACCTCGCCAGACAGTGTGACTGAAGGAAGGGGCAGAGGATGTCAGCACTGCTTTACTCCTACTCAAGGCTTGTAGGTTTGCACACACACCTTAAAAAGCATGCACTGTTAGGGAAACTGTTTAGAAGGTCGAATACACCAATCCACATCATTTTTAAAGAAGACCACAGGTCATTTTTATACATTGAACCAGTATGGAGGCATGCGATGCAATTAGAAAGGTTTCACTAATTACTGGTGTTCACTATTCAAGCTAAAACTCTGACACACTATTTATATTCATTCCTATCACTACAAACCTGGTTAAAACAAATTTGCCATAACTTTTATTTTACTATGACAAGACATGAAAAATCAAAAGCATATTGCTTATCATGACGTCATTCTTCCAGTACATACTGGAAGAAAAAATAATTGAGTTTTATTTTTTGTCTGATTATCTGTCAGAGAGTTTGCTTGTGCAGGTCACAGTTCTGTAAGCAGTGAAATAGGCTTGTGATGATAAACTGGAAATTACAAGGCCACACACAAGCATGTACATCCTACATGTTGGAAACACCCTATTTGTTTTCTGCTTTGTTTACTATCAAATCTTATTTCTCTTTCATGCTAAGAGACAACTAATTAGAACTGTACTAATCAATAGACCATTTTATTATCCAGTTCAGCTCTGAATAATCCTCATAATTTAACGAGCTTCTGAGCAGGCCAGCAGGGAATATGCAGTGAAAACAAAGAATCTGACAAATACCAAGGGCTAGTCAGTACAAAGCAGCTTTCAAGAAAATAAAAAAGCTACTGGAGATTAGTTTTAAGTAGCGGAATCAAGACAAGCCTAATGCAAATCTGGTTTTCCTTCTTTTCTTTGCAGTAAAATTCACAGCTGCTTTGCCCAGCTAAGCCCTGGAGGTCAGTCAGCTCTGGCAGCTGGAGGTGGCACCTCTGCCTGAGCCAGGGAGAGCTCCATGGCCACAGGAAGGGATTTTTTTGCTCAAAGAAAGGGAGGGAAGGACTGCATTATCCTCCCTCAGGGCTCCCCAGCAGCTTTAGGTTTCTCCTCTGAAGCTTTGTGGAAAAGTCCCAGCACAGCTCTGCCCGACCAGCAACATGCCTGGGCAGCAAAGCCAGCTGCTCCCAGCTGCCATAAAAGTCCCCTTCTTTACGCCACTGTAGGAGTGGATTTGTCACCTTAACTCTAACAATAAAGAACCAGGAACATCCTGTCTGTCACAATATTAATATATTCACAGATTACAGAAACAGAGAGTTATCTGCTCAGACCACCCTCCTCTATTTTTTTTTCAAACAATATCAGTGGATTTTATTTGGCATTTTAGAAGTGTATACTTATTTAATTGAAAGCAACCAGGATAATTATTCTTTGTCGATCAAAAATGTTTTCTGTGCTTTAAAGAAGACTAAAGAATAAAAAGTAGGACAATGCAGAGTAAAACCCTTAATTAAAAAGTCCTGAACGTATTTTATATGCACTTTCATTTCCTTGACAGCATAGCTGTGCTACTTCCTCATTCATTGTTAATGAACTAAGTCTCTCCTTGCTTGGTCTCGCTACAACATTAAAACAATAAAGATAAATAAAATCAGCCTAATGTTAAATTTAAGCTTTTAGGTCCATAAGAAATATTTACAGCTCAAATCACAGTCAAGTTCAAATCAGAAACTTCTCAATATTTAACAAAATATCTCTGTAGCAAATACATAAATCATCAAATAAATAAGACATGGAAGGATGGGAGTAGGCTTAGGAAAAAAAAAAACTGAAACAGGACACAGATGCAAATGCATGTGTATATATAACAAAAAATCAAAAGCCAGTGTGTTTCTAATTGATAACATTCTCATGTTCAACTTATTTTGCTGTGGAGTCCATGACTTATGATCCATTTAATTTAATTTATGAAAATATTTCTAAATGCTTTATTACTGTGAAGTATAAGCACAATGTCAGCCCTGAGGAGCCTGAGGTCTAGCAGGTCCATAGGAAAGACTTAACATCCCTTCAAAGTCAAAATTCCACTAGGAAAAAAGTCTCTGAGTACAGGTTACTGACCTAACATTTATTTATTTGTAAAATATTTAGATATTTTTGCCATATGCCATGCCAGGTCATTCTGGTTTGGGTCTCCCTCTCAATAGGATAACTGCTCTGAGCAGGAGAGTTGGAGCAGACCCCTCCCCAGGACCCCTCTTCCTAGGAAGGCAGAGCTGGAGAAATCCTCTGGGCTCAACCACCATGGGACCTTTTTCCAACTGACCATAGCAGTTCACTTTTCACTGTTTGACACCAAGCTACTGGAACACAACTCTCTCAGTATCCTCTTATTAATCCCAACTCAGTTTTGTCTGTGGGCTCGTTTCCTCTCAGGGCACCTCAATACTTTGACCTAAATTGTTTTCTCCCCTCACTCTTTATTATTTTTATTTCTAGTCACTGTTTTCATAGAATCATGGAATGGTTTGGGTTGGAAAGGACCTTAAAGATCATCTTGTTCCAACCTCTGCCATGGGCAGGGACACCTCTTACTAGACCAGGTTGCTCAGAGCCCCATCCAACCTGGCCTTGAATGCTTCCAGGGATGGAGAATCCACAGCTTCTCTGGAAAACCTATTTCATTGCCTCAACACCTTCACAGGGAAGAATCTTTTCTAAATGTCTGATCTAAACCTTCCTTTTTTCAGTTTGAAATCACTCCCCTTGTCCTGTCACTTCATGCCCTTGTAAAAAGTCCCTCTTTAGCTTTCTTGTAGTCTCCCTCCTGGAACAGGAAAGCTGCAATTAGGTCACCCTGACTCCTCCTTTCCAGACCAGATCATCCCAGTTCTCTCAGCCTTTCCTCGTCAGAGAGTGGCTCCATCCCTCTGATCACCTTGGTGTCCCTGCTCTGGACTCACTCTGACAGGTCCATGTCCTTCCTGTGCTGGGGACCCCAGAGCTGGATGCAGCACAAGCTACATTCTTGTAGAAGATGGAAATGTGAACTAGATCTTATCAGACAAGCGGGATGTAAAGTCTCAGCAAATCTTACACTCTATAGTAATTATCTTAATACTGTGTGATTTTGAAATACAATGGGATAAAGACACACATTTCCATTAGATGCAGGGTACTGGTGTGCTGCAAGTGCCACAAAAAGCTGGGGTAGTTGGCTGGGGCAGAAATAGATTTTTAAGACAGGATCTTTTAAGACAGGATCTTTGCCAGTTCTCCCTCCCTTGAGAGGGGCCAGCAGTACATTTGCCTTTTCCATGGCCACACCACCATAGCTTACTCATCCTGTTGTTATTTAGAACTCCCCATGCTTTTTGCTCCTCTTTCATTTCTAACTGATGAACAATTAACTTGTAGCTCAATACTTTGTTGTTCTGAAGGGTGTGATTTTGCACGTGGTCCTGATGAATTCATCTCTCTACTCCTACCCCAGTCCACAGGGTCATCCAGCTCCACACCCTCATTTTCACCATCCTGGTGATTCCTGTTTCTTTCTGTCATATTTAATCAGTAGCTCTGCTTTCTGAGTTACTCCTGGGCTACATTTTTACTGCTGTTCATTAGTGAGTCTCAAAAGAAGAGACAAGACTTGCAATCAACCAGCTCATCAACTAGAAGCAAAATGCTGGTTTTCTATTCCTGGTAGGTCACATCTGAAGTCCTGGCTTCATCTTGTAGCTACCTACAGCCTTTATCCTGAATCAGAATCTGGGAGAAGGTTATACCTACTGATTTATAAAGAAAACAAGAGCTACAAAAACAGTCAGGCAAAAAAAAAAGCTAGCAAAAAAAAAAAAAAAAGACAGGAAGATGATGCCAAAATAATCTGCAACAGCACTGTCCATACCACCAGAAGGAAGAATGATAAATGTCTCAGTCCCCCCAGATAAAAGGAAATATTTGGAATCATACCATTGTTCTAACCCACAATGGTATATCTTGTTGACATATAAAATTGATCCTAATAGCAAAATGCATCCTCAGTAAAATGAACAACTCTTTGGGTTTGTTCTACAGCTGTAACAGATAATTGATTAATATTGCACAAGCCAAGAAGAAATAGCTTGTATGACACCATATTAATATTTTTTCAGGCAGACAAAGTAAAGTTTTAAGGCCTTGTGTTCCTTCTTTGCAGACTGGTAAATTCCATCTGTGAAAAATGAGTTTCCAGTTGGCACACAGAAAATGACTGCACTGTTGTATAAGCATCTCCACTAAGCTTTGTCATTTATTTCTGTAATTAAAACCATTTTGAGAAAAACGTAGTCAGTTCAAGCAAATTACATGTTACAATAAAACAATTCTAATAACAATCCAGAAGTTATTAATGAATACTCAAATCTATATGGGAAAGTATTAACTGGAGTAGCTCCTGAACAGGATTATTGCTATTTTCAGGCTTTTAAATGTGTAAATGTGTTTTCTGCACAGAATGTGGCAGTTACATTTGCATAAGAATCATAAATCCAATCCAGAACTGTAATTTTATTTTTCTCAATAACCAGTCTGTTAATTTATCAAGGGCTCTGAACGTCTGAACTGGTGGAGCAGAGGATAATGATATGTCTTTTTCATGGGATTTAGTAGCTAGAAATAAGGAGGCAACTGAAGGATGAAATTTTTAAAACAACTTGTATTGATTGCAAAAACAATTTTTACCATTTCTTAGAGATGTCTGCCTAATGTTTGCCAGCCTGTCTCAGCTCTCCAATCCCAATAAATGTGTCACAGAACTAATAAAAACCTCTTCCTATTCTGCATAATTGTTTTGAATATACCAAAATTTTGTATCTCCCAGAGCCCTTCCTGACAGAACGTACTGTGGCTAACGGCCTGCTGGCAAATCACTCCACACAGATGCCTTAAGCATGTGATCACACAAAGAGCCAAAAAATCAACTTCTGACTAAGGGCTTTTGTTTTTGGAAGTGTAAGTATTGGCAGATAAACTTCCTCTCTCTTCTTGCCTTCATGGGAACGATTTCTGCTTATTAAAGACAATCCCTTCCCAGGTACCTTTGGAAGAGTTAATTCCAGCAATGAACACACTGACATCCAGTTCCAAAGGGACCATGCAGCTTGGTCCAGAAGTTCTGGAGATATTCACCAATCTGATTCCAGTCAAGACATGCAGCAAGATGAGGCAATGGCACAACCCACTTTGGCCAGAAAACTTCTTCCCATAATTTCATTGAGATTGATGAATGAGACAGCAGTAAGGATCATGACCTCATAAATTTGTGGGAGTTGTGACCTTTCAAGCACAAGATGATCATTCTGAGAGCATTTATCCTTTGACAAGGACAGGCTATGAAGATAAAACCCTGCATATGATAAAATGATCATGCCCTTTTTGACATCAGAAGTCTTCTGTTAGGAAAGGGCTACACAAACCCACAGTACTGTCATTGCTGGTTTATTACATGAAAACCTGCCACTTCTGTGACAAAAGTAATGTTCTTTTAGACACACCGAGTACAATGTTCAGAAAAGAAACATTTTAAAAATGAAATAGCCAAACTCCCTGATAGCTGGACCATAGGAGGAGAGTTTTTCAAGAGGCAATGTAAACCAGTAAGCTCTTGAGGAATAATGATCTATTTGCAAAGGAATGCAGCTGGTAATTTTATGTGTGGTTAAATATCTGGTCTCTAAAGAAATTCCTATAAAAGAAATTCCTAAGAATTCCCACAAAAGCCTATAAAATAGGCTTATTTCAGTCTAAGAAGCAAAAAGATAGTAATTTTATAGTGGCACATAGGGTTACGTTCATGCATCTTTTCTTCTTATAAGCAATGGCTTCTCATGAACACTGTCACAGCTGAAACCCAAAAAATACCTCGACTAATTACAGTTCCTGTGCTGAAATTTGAGAGGTGTAAAACATTCTTTGCTAGAAAAAAGAAGACACCTTTCTGAGAGGCAATTACTACGTCTTCTTAGCAAAGACCACACCATGTTTTTATTTCAGGGTAGACCAGTGCCATGACCAAGTGACTGGATGGTGACTCAATAGTCTAAAATTAGCTGACCTATCCCAGGTCTGTGACATGTCATTCCACCTATGACATCAACAAGAAATGGTACCCAATGCCTTTCCTTCTTGCCATAATTAGAAGCTTTGAGTGTTGGGGTTTTTTATACTAAATAAAAAACACCTCCCCCAAATAAATTTGCTCTAAGCAAATCTGGTTCATCTGTGACAGGTGACTAAATCACAAAAAAGACTGATATAAAGCCCTAACTTTTCAGTGAGACAAAGGATGACCTTTGTGATTCTTTTAAGTAAGTGAATATTTTATATTTACTTTCACTCAAAAGCTTTTAGATTCTTCTGTTCTTGACCCCTTTCTCCCTTTCCTCCTATATTTTTCAACAGAGTAAAAAAAAATAAAAGCAAACAAAAGAAAGAAGGAAAGAAAGAGATTATATAGGTTTTGGCAAAAAATGGCACTGCAGATTGGAAACCCTCTTAAAGCAGAAATATATGGACAAATACAAAAGAAGACACATTCCACATGAATTTACTTTCACCGGAAAACCACACATCAAACTTTTCTGAGATCCTTCCTCCTTTTCCCTGGCAATCACAGAAGGGCTCATCAAATCATCAGCCTAACTAGGCTGGAGTTTTGACTTAGATGAGTGAGAGGTTCAGCATTCAGAGACTTCCATTGGCACTGTTAGGTTGCTGGTATTGACTAGCTCATGACACACATGATCTGCCCAGAGCAATAAAGCCTCCTCCTGCACCCACTCTTGCATGCACCATTTAAAAATAATCCATTCAAAAAGACAGATACTCATAGCATTGGCAGGAGAATCCCACTTCTACATATGCTGACTTAGAAACTTGCTTTGAAATGTTTCACTGCTGAAATCAGTCATCTCAGTGTTCCCAGGAAGGGAGGAAAAAAAGGCTTTTATTACTGCAAGAGAACAACAGACCCATGGGGATATAGCAGTTGCAAGGATGCTGCTAAAGTTCAATGAGAAATGGCAGCTTGAGAAATGTTGTTGCTTCAGAAAAAACAAGAAAGGGGAATAGGTTTGGAGAGAGAGAAATAGTAATGATTAAATAAGCTAAGCAAAAGGGAGGAAGGATACAGAGTGCAATCAAGCAGAATTTTTCAGGACAGGAAAAAAATCTAGAGGTATACAACTAATAATGAAAAATAGGACAATTAATGAAAAATACCAAGGAAGCACATATGGAAAAATCAAGAAATGGTCTGTTGTGTGGGTGAGAGTGAATACAGAGAAAGACAACAACATCAGAAATATGCTACTAAAGTTTTTTTATTTGCCCATGTCCCTTTGCTTTTCAAACACTTGCAAAACATTACCTCATCTGTTTGGTTTGGGTTTTCTTTTTCCCTAGTGTGCAAACTCACATTTCTCATCATAGTCTTTTCCACTGCAGACAAAAACCCTCTTCTCTAGCCAGAGCACCATCAGAGAGGCAATGTCATGCACTGCTGACTGTGTCTTCAAGAGCATTTGTTTGTATTTGCTAAATGGATTTTGAATGTGCTCTGTTCACCCACCTCTTCACAGCAGAAGCTCAGGGAGATGAAACACTGAGAAATGTCTGTTTCACAATCAGTCCCATACACATGCACACACTCCATGTTTCTATAAGGGGTTCTAAGTAATCAGAGGAAAATGGACACATTTCATATTGCTTAATCAGTGGATAATGCAAAACCACAAAATGTCTCCTCTGAAAGAATTCTGTCGTCTCTGTAGTCCCTAACCTACAATTCTTTTAGAAGAAGAGAAGCTTCAGATTGCTTGGCATAAAAATTTCACTAAAATCCTGAGTAAATTAGCTTATTTACTTATATTCTTTGCAACATATATGTCAAATAACACAGCTATATTGATAAAAAAAAAATTAACTTATAAACTCTTGCAGTTTACTTCTTTCTCGGATCCAAAGGATGTTCTAATGGAGTCAGGCTTCTTCACTGTGTTAAAATAATCTGGACCTTCAACACTGTAAGCACAGGTGTATTCACACCTCTGCTTTTCCCCTACAACAAACCTCTTTTGGGGGTATTCACTATATGGCAGAATATAGTGCAAAAAATAACCACAGAGGTGTGCCTGTGATTTGAGGTTTTGCCACAGAGATACTTAAACCTGAACAAGAATCAGATGCAAATTTCATAGCCTTCCTATTAATTCACATCTTCAACCAAAGACCAGGCCTTTTGTGATTTTTAGCCACTGTTTCTTTCACTGTTGAACCTCTCCCAGGTGTTCTCATCACTTTAGGATAACACCCTTCAAATTGGCTTTGTAATATGCCTTGTGCACTTCATGAAACAAGGCTGAACTCTCCACTTCTACAAATTACTCCTGAAAATACCTCACTCATCTTCTGAAGTATGATCTGCTAGCTTGATCAAATATTAAGATTTTTCCTTAAGGTCTCCTGGTCAAATTTATAACACATATTCCATTAAATGTTCCATGCAATAATTAGATTATAATAACTTGATGATTCCCCTGAACAAGGCAGAGAATAGGACTTGTGTAAAATCTCCTCTTTCTGGTGCACCGTTGCAGGGTTAGAACCTGACAACTCCCATATAAATTCAGAAAATTGAACAAAGTTACAAAGCTACATTATACCATCAGAAGGAAATTCTGAATAAACTCTTCAGTGACAGGAGGTTCAGATGCAATCCAGAAAAAAAGCGCCTTCCTTAGTGGAGAATTCTTGAAATTACTCAGATGCAGCTTAACTTCATGTCTGGTTTGACAGGCAAAAAACTACAAGCTCGAGAACTCTGCCACTGAGATTTCAAAGAAAAATTAATTTAGGTGCACAGAAGCTTTTGTCAAGTAGAGGAGCTTTAGATTACTTTTTTAAAAAAGATAAAACTATTGCCCACAGTCTGTTTAACATCTTTGTCAGTGCCATGGACAGTGGGATCGAGCACACCCTCAGCAGGTTTGCTGACAACACCGAGCTGTGTGGTGGAGTCAACAGGCTGGAGGGAAGGGATGCTATACACAGGGATAGAATTGAAAGCTGGGCTCAGGCAAATCTCATGAAGTTTAACAAGGCCAAATGCAAGGTCCTGCCCATGGGTTAGGGCAATCCTAAGCACAAATACAGGCTGGGTGGAGAATGGATTGAGAGCAGCCCTGAGGAGAAGAAGAACTTGAGATGTTGGTTGATGAGAAGTTCGGTATGACCCAGCAAAGTGCACTTGCAGCCCAGAAAGCCAACCAGATCCTGGGCTGCATCCAAGGCAGCATGGCCAGCAGGGTGAGGAAGGGGATTCTGCCCCTCTGCTGGTCATTCTCTGTCTGGTGAGACCCCTCCTGGGGCCCGCAGCATTAGAAGGACATCAACCTGTTGGACATCCAGAGGAGGGCCCCAAAGATGACCAGAGGGCTGGAGCACCTCTCCTATGAGAACAGGCTGAGATAATTGGGGTTATTCAGCCTGGAGAAGGCTCCAAAGACATCTTATTGTGGCCTTTCAGTACCTAAATGTGGCCTACAAGAAAGGTGGAGAGGGACTTTTTACAAGGGCATGTAGAGAAAAAAACAAGGTGGAAAAAGATTGCCTCTGCATTGAGAGTAGAGGAGAGAGAGGATATTAAGACAAGACAAACTAGTGCATAAATAATTTCTACTAATAAATTCCATCTACCATAGTTGCAGTGATACTTGACAATTATATAAAGATTATTCTATCAAATTTAACTTGTAAATATTTTTTGGTTTTGCTTCAGTGGTGCCTCAGAAAACACCAAGCCAGAATGCTGTATTTCTAGTTAAATTTACAGGATGGTTCAAAACCTATTGGAAGGTTATAATTTTTGAGTAAATTATATAGTGACCTTTTCATAGCGCTTAAGGAAGCAATACTCAGGGTATGTATTTTTCAAATAGTGCAGCACACTTTAATTTAGGAAAATGTATGCACGAGATTTTCAGAACAATCTAAATTATTCTGCACTTGTCAAGATTTCAGGAGTCACAGCTATTATGGTAATATTTTTCCCACAGAGTGCTTGTTTCGTGTCTACACAGAAATAGTCCCTGAAATGTCAAAGAATACGGGAGCTGGGTGGTTTCTTGTTGACTTGTGAGGTTACAGGTTGTCAGACTCACACGGCAAGAACAACTGCAAGGCCAGATGACAATCAAACTCTACTCTTAATTACTTCTGCTGAGTCTAAATATATGCCCAGCTTGCGCTGAAATGGTGTCGTGCCACGTCTCACTGATATGTGTCAAGGGACCTCGCCCTTTGCTCTCCACCAATATTCTGAGGTATCAACAAGGATAAATCCAGTGCAGGCATAGTAGCAGGTGCTGAGACCTTGCTTGATATGTGTACATATGCATGTCAACCTAGATAATATACTTGGGCATGGCAGGCAGAAAAGAACATAAATCACTGTCAAGACAGGCTGCTGTACACTCCCTGGAAGACTCCCGGTGCTGTGCTTAATCCAGGTGCCATTTTTTTCCAAATGAGATTTTGATTAAGAATTATTATGCCTCAAAGTCTTTTAACCTCAAGCCCTCATCTTTTTGACTGCCACTTGAAAACATGTGTTCTGGTTAATAAAGTAACCTCACAGAGATTACAACCACACAGGCACTAGCTAAACCCCACTTGAAATGAACACAAGAAGCCAATTGTGTTTGTCAATCTGTCTTTCTTGTATAGTCAAGATATATTTTGTCTGTAAATGTGTTTTTAATCTGTTTGCTACTTACATATTTGCTATAAAGAAACAAGTATACTTTTTCTTTCATTAGGCTAAAGGTTGAAAATAATTTTGAAGTATAAATAACATCAGACAGCTAAAGCATGCTAAAGGGTAGGAGAGGTCCAGTAAGTGTAACTCAGGCTCATATTATTTTTCAAACATAGAAGAATAAATTTCTTCTAAGTGCCTGGTGCTGGATGCTTGCCTATTAAAAATGGAGCATTAGAAAAACAAAATGAGAACTACTTCTGTGAGCTGCAGTCTTTCTCAGGATCAGTGCTCTGCCTGGTTTTGCCACCCTTACACATCAATACATAATTTGCAAACAAATCAGAATCTGATGACACTGTTTAAAATTTTACAGAACCATTCCTTAACACACCTCTCAAAAACGACAATGTGCACAAATCATTGAGACACTCAAAAAAAAAAAAGTAAGCAGGGAGAGGTTTATATGGTAGAAATCCTATACAACCTTTCAAGAAAGGCAATCATATCTTCACTGTGCCTTATTTTTGAAGACCAAATGAAGCATAGCTTCTTTTCCTATCACTCAAATTGGCCATTTTCTTTCATATCTTCATGTTCTATTATTTGTGTCACTGCAGCTAGAAATGCAAGATTTATTTAGGGACAATACCTTATCAATCATGAAACACAAAGCACAACCCAGCCTCACAGCACATATGTTTTAAACAATGTTTTACACCTCATCTTACTTACAGAAGCATCAGCACTGGTAGCCTGAATTAGGGTCTTTAGTGGTAGCTATCAAACATTAGGAGCCCTTTCTCCTGTACAGTCTCAAATTTTTCATTTTCTGTTTCATTTTCAGTGTTATTTTATTACATTATTTTATAACAGGAAGACAATCACAAGACATCTTGTGGTATAGTGCTCCTTCTCATCCAGACAGAGAAAATGAGTGAAGCATTTCAGGACAATTTTCCAAAACTTCTACCAATCTTTCCTCTCAGACAAAAAAAAAAAAAATTGAAAGTCCTGTTTTCTTTAGCTTACTTAAAAAGACTTCCTGCTCAGCTAATCTTACTTTCATCCTATTTATTTCATGTGGAGGCTAAAACTGAACCTATATGGTTACAATTTAAGGCATCAAAGAGAATACTAGCTCCAGGATATGTGAAGTGAAAAAATCCACCAATCAGACCTCAAAATCCCAAATGGATTTATTTTACATGTTCACAAAACCTTTTAAGCATCACCAACACAGAGGAATAAAAATTACATCTATTTCCCAGCCGAGGGACAGGACACTCTAAAATGAGGTCTATTCTTTGTGGATAATTGGCAACAGAGAACATCTGCCCTCCTGCACATTTGAGGAACTACAGATCTTGTGGCCAGTGGTTCATGTGGATGGACCATGGGGCAGCTCTGATCACCTGCTGACCCAGCCATGGCATCAGCACATTGATGGCTTTGCCCCCAAGGGCCACCTCTTTGGTATCTCCAGAACTCAAAATCTCATTACTGGTTGTGAACCAAAAGGAAAAAAAAAATTCCTGTGTGAAGGCAACTCTTCTCATCCATGTGGGATATAAAGAGATTATTTGAGAGGTAGAGCAAGCACAGAGACAAGACCATTCATTAGCTGGGTTTATGCCTTGGGGTAGGAACTACTGGGAGAAATACACTGCCCTGTTATGAGTCCAATGGGAAGAAAAGGTGAAGAGCAAAATATGCCCAGAAATTGAAAGGTTTAGCAGCTGGGCACAGGAGAAGGATGGTGAGGCAAGTTGAAAGGTTCATGTTTCAGCTTTCTGCACAATTAACACACCTCTCTGGGCACTAATTTTGATCCTCTTGGAGAATGTTTCTATTTTAACATTGATTGGCAGCAATGCTAGAAAAAAAAAAATGAAGAAACATGTTGGCTCTGATTCTACACTTGAATTTTGTGAACTACAAGCAAAAGATATAAATTGAATGACTGTCAAGCTTCTATACCACAGGCCAGGTGTTTCTAAAAGCATCTCTGAAGCCTGACGCAGCTGGTTAGAAGAATAGACTTGTCAAAGACAGACCAGAGACACAAAAAATGCTTGATCCTGAAAGGAGAAATATACAGTAGAAGTCAAAGAAGGGAAGTTCAAAAAGAAGCCTTCACAAGTATCTTGTGAAGTGGCTAAAAGGACTTTCAATGGTTAGTTTATCTCTCCACATAACTAAGGAGACTGACCAAGGTTTCCACTTGCATTTTTCCCATGCAGTTTTATCCTGGATGCCTCCACACACGGCTACTCAAATTTATGGCACTGTGATTCAACTGAGTCAGATTCTGGTCCCATGTGATCCTGAGTATCTACTTTCCAGGAAACAGGCATAGGAGGCACATAGGAAATCAGGCTTGAGTCACAATTGCTCTTTGCAACCTCTCATATGAAAGCACTTTCAGTGTCCACAGCCATTAATATCAATATACATTAATATAAATAGAACTGAGCTAGCCACATTTAAAAAATATATGTTGATTTTCCATCTGCATTTTGTGCTGTAAATATAAGGGCATCTGCTCATCTGGAAAAAGTAAATGACAACCCCAAATCTGTCAAAAAAAAGATTACTGCAGTTTTCTTGATATTTAAACTCACTAGACTTCTCTGCCATCTGCAAAAATTGTAAGGCATTATTTAAAGGTGAAGATACTTAAATGCCTGGGGTTGCTAATTTCAGGTTTTTCTCATTTCTCAATCTGATTATTATCCAAATGCACTCTCCTGGTTTGATAAAATCAAGGCACCTCTTGGTGTTGTCTGAAAACCGTATCATGAATGATATGAAAAAGATTGAGCATCAACAATGTACAAACATTCAAACTGTGTACAATGCAACCATAAAATATGTTGGGCAAACCTCAAAACACCAATTGGCATACAAACTACTTGATAGCTAATAAAATACTTGAATTATTTAAAGCACAGTACATGCAGAAAAACAGTTGCAGTATTTTGTATTAAATTATACAACTCAGATAAATACTGGAAATGCACAGTTGTGAAATTTATACCAAAGTTGATACTACGGGACTGGTTCGAAATTCAGCCATTCAGCATGAGGTATTAGGCAGAATAAATTTAGTTCTCAACTTCAATTTACAGCTTGTAGGAGAAATTTTCCTGCAAGGGAATAACATCTCTGCCATCAACAGTGGGTCATAACAACCTGATTCTCTGGAACACCCATGACAGGAGAAAGATTACATCCAATAAAACAGAAGTCACCAAAACCGCCCAATTCACAGCAATTGATTCGTAATCTATTAAATGGGGCAAATGATTTACAGAGGTCTCTGCTCAGACAATAAAGGGAGGTCATATCTACAGGCTGAAGTGGCATGCAAAGTTTTGCTAGATTAGCAAGGATGACATATATTATTTACCATCTTGGGCATTATTATTCTTTTGAAGCTTCCATTTATGTTCAAAGACAAGCTATAAAACAGAGGGTAGCAGAGCTGTTCAGACTCACCATTGCCTACAGATTGTCTTTAACAAATGACCTTCCCATAAGCCTAAAAGTGCCTTGAATATACAAACTCCATTGTACCAGAACACCTTCAGCCCCACAGGAGAGCAATAAAAATTACCTGGGAAGTCTCCTATTACAACAAGTATTCTAGATGAAAGTACCAGCCATTTCTGAAGTTTATTAATGCACTAATGTATATTGCTAATAAATTAGTGTATTAATAAAATGTTAAGGTGACACTCCTACAAAACACTTGGTTTGTTATTTTCTGGCACATATACATGTGGCCAGTTTTCACTTTAAGATCTTCATGTCTTAACAGTATCAGTCACTGTTCCCTACACTCCAGAACTGCAAATGCAGATATCAAAATTTCACTTCAAGTTTTAAAAATATGCATTTCTAGCTCTCTGGTCTGCAGAGTGAAACCTGAGAGTTTGAAATCTGGGTTGCAAAATGAGGAACTTATGGGAACACTACAAGGGTTGTGCCTAGTTTTTAATGGCACTTAAAATACTTCTATTATTCATGTTTTTGTTACATCACTTAAAAAGACAGGGACTTGCTGCAGAAGAGCCAGCAACAAATGTAATGCCTGGACTACTGATATATAGAGAAAGGCTGATATTTGGTCCTTTTCTTGGAAACAGCAGGAGACATTCTCACTGCTGCCACTGCACAAATCAGCACCAAGCCAAAGGATAACTCTGTGTCTAGGCCACTGCAGAGCAACAGGGGACATGAGCTGATTTCAGCATTCAAACAGAATTTTAATCTCCAGGGACATCCTGCCCTGCTTTTCATCTGCAGAGCTCTCCTGGTATTAGTAGAAGTATCAGCAGAAGTCAGGAAGAGCTACAGGGTCTGTAGGATTCTTCCCTCCCACCCCTATCTCCTCATCTCGCGTGTCTTGGTATCCCAAAGCTTCAGACCTGAGCAGATGAGGACAGAAATGCACGGGGAAATCATTCCAGATGCTGTGGTTCAGTGTAAACATATCAATCATGACAGGCCATTTCTGATGCATCATAACAGCAGCTGTTGAGTGCAATAAATTATGCTTAATATGAAATATAGTTTCCACTTACAGAATAAGAAACACTGTAAGTTCAAACCAAGAGTCTGGAATTGCACAAAGCAAAACAACCTATCCAAAATGCTGCTAAGACAAGGGAAAAGCACCCTGTAAAGCATACTGTGACCTTTCAGTGAGATGATATCCAGTCAATTACATGGCTGCCATGGAACTCAGACTCTCTCAGTGAGGTTGATGGCACATGAACTTAACAACAAGGAGCCATTTAATATTAAAAAAAAAAAAAAATCCAAAACAACAAAACCAGCCAAAATCAAAACAGCTGGAGGACAGCGAAGGGGAGCATCATCACAGTGCAGAACATTGAAGCAGAAAAAAACATGTAAAAAAATATAAAGCTTACCTCAACAATGCTGACTGATAAAGGAGGAAGAATTTAAAGAGAAAAAAATAGCTGGAATGAGGAAAGAGACTAAAAGCCAAAGGCCATGCCAGTGCCAAAGCACAACAAAGCTGTGACATGGCTGTAATTTATTCAGAGGGCAAAGCAATGTAGGGGATTTATCCTTTTTTATGGACTTGCTGCTTTTTCCTGAGTTTATTTCCCTTGTTACCACATCATCCATCATATGTTCAGCTCACCTATCCTTAGAAAGTATTGGGAAAGTCAAAGTTGTGCCAGCAAGAGCCAAGGGCTGTGCTGAGCTGGATGGGCAAAGGATGCCACAGGCAAGCCCAGAAGCTGCAAGACAACCTGGACTGGGTAGCACACAATCTGCTGTGGGGTGACTCTGGAGGACTCAGAGGCTACACATAGGGCTGAAATCCTTGTTATGGTGAGCTCTTACCCTTTCCAAAACACCCTTTGAGAAAATGCCTGTGCCAGCCACAGCATTGTAGCCGCTAAACTGCCTTATGTGCCAGATGTTCAACATTTCACCAGTGTTACAGTTTAGTGGTGTGCTAACAAATGAAACCACACATCAACTCAGATGCTTACAGTTTACTTTATGTAGAGAGACCTTTAAAAGCAGCTTGTTTTCAAAATCTGTAGGCAAACATGAACAGCTAACGATTAGAAATGTGTTTGTAGAGTCTATGGGGATCTCAATTGAGCCCTCATCTGGGAGCTGGGAACAACACATAATGCCAGAGGGGGGACAAGCAAAACTATGGATGAATTTACCCTGTGTAGCCTGATACTGTGAAAGCAGGTGCAGTGACATGTCTTCATTATGACTTAATCTTTCCATCTTGTAGATATGGGGATTGGGACAATGATGGGGATTGGAACTGTGGTGCAGAATACTGAACTGAGATAATCTAATTTACTTTAGTGTCTGCATCGGTATTCAAACTCAGTTGCTCATGAAGCAAAACAAGAAAATACATTTTGTCCCTTTTCTAAGCCATTTCTTGGCTGTTTCGATTATTTAACTAAGCTTCTCAGTGAAAATAAATGCCAAAACAGCTTTGCAGAAACCTTCCTCTCAGGAAAAAAAAATTAAAAAATAAACCACTGAGCACAAAAACACGAAAAAAGGCAGAAAGATGAAAAACTTATTTCATTCCAAGCATGGATTGACTGCATATAAATTAATCATACTACATAGGGAAGGGAAGAGCAAATCTCCCTGAGATATAATAGTGTCATGTATCACAAAACAGATTCAGGGCACACCATGGTGGAACTGAGCATGAGTGACAGCAAAGGTGCAGTGCTGTGGCAAATGCATTTATGATCTTAAAAAGAAATAAATCAGCATTTGTTTATAATTACCTCTGAAAAGAAAAGAAAAATACTGCAGGACTTAGTAGCATCTGCTGTAGTCAGTCTACAGTGGAGTGCTAATGCTTATGATGAGGGAGGGGATGCTCTGTTTCCTTCAGAGATTGAAGAAATGATGATAATACAACATGAGAAGAAATGCAAGAAGATGATCTGATAATCAGGAAGTAATAAAATAAGACAAAGATTTAAAAAAAAAGCCTTCAGGTGATTTACAGAAAACAAAATCTCTTATTTTATAATGCAAGACTTCTATTTCTTATCCTTCAAATCAGATGCTGATGCTTTATCTCTTAGGAGAAGAACAGAACCCTTGTAATGGCACTGTAATGAATATCAAAGAAAGGAGTGTCAAGACCAATAATCATCGTCACAAGACAGAACTGTAGACAAAGCAGGATCTCAGGGCATCTTCAGACCCCTAGGACTACTTTGCCCTAAGTTAAGAGGAGCCAGGCAGGATTTTACTCACAAATTAAACCATTACTCTCTCCAACAGAAGGAAAAAAAAAGCAAACAAAACAAAACAAAAACAAAAACAAAAAAAAAAACAAACCCAAACAAACAGAAAAAACCCCAACACACAACAAACAAAACTCTCCAAATCCAAATAGATACCTTGTCATAGCTAGCTGCTGCTCCCCACAGTTTTTTGCTGGGCATGTGGTCATTGACAACACAGCACTTACATCCTTAGTTTACAAATCATCTCCACGGCAAACAAAACTGTTCAAGCCCGTGAGCACAAATGCACAGTGGATGCTGTGAGTATGAGTAAAATAAATCCTAAGCATCCCTTCTCCTGCTTCTGTTCAATGACTTTCAGGAGAGGTAGGCTTCCTGGACACAAAATTACTAAAATGCAGCCTGAGGATATCTTTTTTCCACCTACAGGCTTATATGTCTTACTTTGGAGGAAACTTCATCAATACTTAACACTCAATGACTTGACATCGAGAGAACTGCTGCTCTATGTCTTATGAAGTTTTTTGGGGTAGAGGAAGGTCCCTACATTAGCTTTTTGAAGCTCAGTGGTTGAAAACTGAAGCTGTTGATTAATTTGTAAAGGCAATTCTACATTTACAGCTGTGCAAGAGAAGGAAAAAGAAAAAAAAACAATGCCTCACTCTGAGCTTGGCGTTCTTGAGATAACACCAGAGTTCAGTGGAATTTCTGAGTTAAAGAAATCCCACGAGATAAGAGTCTCAGTTAAACACAAGGAACTGCAGTGGTTCCTCTGTGTAAAGGTACAGACCTGCATAAAGGAAACAATGCATGGGTAACCAGCCAGCTTGCAGTTTGTATTTGCATTTCATCCAAACTCAGAGCTACTTTCCAGCACAGCAGGCAGTTAGCTTGCCCTAATTACTGCCAGGGAGACCCAGATGCTTTTGTCAGCTCTTCAAGCATGGAGAAAGATTACCAGCAGGCAAGCCAGCCATAGGATCAAGGATGGCTCCTAACAGGAGGCTTGTAAAAAATCCCCTAATACTTATGTTCACTACCAAAGGGAAGAAATCGAAACACTTTATAAATCTGATATCAAGCCAGATTATTCATACACAGGATTATCCTCCACGCTGAAGAAACAAACCCAAACATGCTCAATTAAAGACAGAGCTATCACAACAAACTCTTTTTTTTTGTGTGATTTGTCCAGATACAAAGCCTTGAGCAGACAGGAAGGCACAGCCATTCAGCAGATGTGCCTGCCCACCAAAGGGAGAGGACATGACAAAAAGATGTGGGTCCAGCATCTCCCACTCTTTGGTGTGGGTTCAACCTCCTCCTGATTCCAGTGGCAGAGGAGGCTGGAGCCCAAAGGATTGCAGCCATTTTACCTACACAGATAGTCTGAATGAAGTAAAAGCAATTACTATTTTTCACATTTTGAAATTACATGGAGAGGATCCTCCATTCTCTTGCAAATTGAATTTCACAAGCTTTCAAAGCAATTTGGCTTAAGTTTGAGAAATAGACTCAGCAGCAGCTTTTTATCCAGCAGTAGTGGGGGAGGCCAGTGCCTCTTATCACTGATTTCAGCAGCTGGTTGAAACCAGCACAAATTCTCTATCACCATACAAAATACAATTACCTTTTTTACCCTCCTCATATGAGAGAGAAGAAAAAAAACCTGTTTGTTTGAAAAACTAGGACTGCAGCTTAACCTGAAATACTTTCTTCTGTTCAGCTGTATGATTTTTTTTTTAATGAAAAGCCTGATTAATGCAATTCAGGGCTGTGTCTGTTGTAAACCTGTAACCATTTGCTGACTTTTTTCATATGGTGAAACTCAACTGGGACCCAAGCTCTCCCCTGCCCTGTCTCTGCTGATTGCTGAATTTGAACTGGTCATTTGGACAAAACAAGCAGAGCAATACCTTCTCCTTAGCAAAAGTCAAAGTGACACTCTGCTGGTAAAGGAGAAGTTAGAAGTTAAATATTAGAATTATTGACATTATGTTAGGAGTTTCATCCTCTTTTGAGCAAAAGAACAGAAAATTTGGAGGGAGGGTCCTCCAAAAGTTTTGAGATCCTGCCACAAAAGCAGCCAAATTGGCATTATAGGCCTCTGTGTAGGCAACTGTGTCGAGTTCCACAGGACTTCAAACAATGTTCAAGTTTCAACAATATCTGAAGCAGAACATTTGTTCAGCAAATTAAATGCACTGCCTGAGATGGTAGGATGGTATTCAGGAAAAGAGAGTCTTATCCAAGCACAGATCTATTGCTCTTAATTTGTCCTGTATAAATGAACACTAACTTTGGGCCTAAATCTTTGATCATTTGCAGATGCCATAGATATCACACAATATTGGGATCTACCTGACTAGCTGGTGGTTAAGGATGGACTGCAAACTCAGGTGGTTCACTGTCTCTTTGACTATTTTTCATTTGAAATCCTCATCCCAAGAGCTCTTGCATTCCTTTTTTTTTGTGCACAACAAGAAAATAAGAATTTTGTAACTCACATTCTCCTCTCAGCTACACTGATGCCCATAACTGAAATCAATGGAGTTGTACCACAGTGACTGAGAATTTGGCTTGGTATATGAAAGAGTTATCAAACAGGTTTTTTATTTGCCAAAGTCAAGGATCTGTTACCATTTACTTTCTGTCCATGATAATACACATTATGCCAGGATAATACACATTTCTGATCCAACTCTCAGAGCATATTCATTTGTAAGAAAAAAAAAAAAAAAGAAAAAGAAAAAGAAAATTAAGAATTAGCTATTTGGCTGCTTTTAGTGGTACTAATAGCTTTTTGTCCTTTGAGAAACAAATCCTCTCAGAGAAACAAACATTTAGGTGCTATGACAATACTAAGAAAATTGTCAGCACAGCCCAGGGCATTTCCTCTCTAGTTCACTATTTTCTGTTTCACTTTGGTCAAGAGTGGCTCCAAGTTGTTCCACCCAATACCTGCTGCAACCCTCTGTGCTTTCAATGGACCTTTGCACTCCAGTTCCCAGAGCACAAGTGAAATCCAGCATTAAATGAGAGATTTGCTGCCAGCCTGGCCAGAAAAGGACTGGCATCATTAGTAGCATCAACCACACTTATCCCAGCTCTTCTTTGTCAAAGTCAGGGATGAAAGCTTGGAGATCCATCAAAGTTTGTAATGGAGAAAGTTATACCAAAATTTATATTATGCTAAAATATTGACATATCTGAGGTCTGCTTTTGTTTATGATTATGTGCACTCATGTTTTACGTGCCAGCACCCTGAATCTTCTTAAGCTTCACCAAAACTCTTATAACTATGGGATACTCTAAGAAGATTAATTACTCCTATCTAACTTCTCAGGGTCTTCATTGTCCAAACTTCATCTTTACAAAGAAAGGCCTCACAGCCCTTATATACCTTCTATTCAAGATTCCACAGATCACTTCTCTCCCACAGGAAGTTAAATACAGGCTCTTGAGGCAAATATGACAGCAGATTATGTAGGAAAACAATCTGTCAATTATTCATGTATTTTTAACTGTCAGTAGGGTGGTACAACAAGTGGAAACAAGAGGAGGAGAGCTGACAGAATAATGAGCCATCTTTTCTAAAGATCACCAGTAAATGCTCTGCTGGCCACAAAGAACCACAATTAAGAGAATGCTGACATTGATAATTAATGAGCCATTTAAAATCTGCAAATCAGAGTACACTTTACATGCCCTATCACCTGTGGGTGAGATTTTGTAGAATGTAATTCACAGGTGCTCTGCTTGGATAGAAATAAAACATTTCATTCATTTCAAATTTTCACTGTTACAGAACAGTGGCTCAGATACCAGAATCACTCCTCATGGCACATCTTAATTAGAGAGATGAAAGAAAACAGATCTTCTCCTGTAGGGAGTGAATGAGAACTGACTGAGATTTTACCTTTAGCTTAGACCTAGGTTAAGGTGGCACCAGAACAGACATAATTATTTCTAATTTCAAGGAACTACTTGATTCAAGAAAAGACTTGAAAAGCACATGTTTAAATCCCTTCCAATCCCAGCATTTACTTAAGAACACGTTTAAAGAAAACACATATATTTAAATACTATCTTGAACTGGAATTCCTCTGCATACTGAAGTTGCACAAGCATTATCTGAAAAATCTCATGTACCTTACTCATCAACAATAGATTTTATAAAATTTCCTTTTATACTACGGGAAAAAAATAAAGCAATTTCCATGATTACAGCCAATAGTCAGGAAATGCACCATTACAGTTCTATCTTACTGTTAGTATTTCTAAATAAAATTGTGCTCACACTGTGACTTTCACCTCTGCCACTAATGCCACCTCTGCATTTTTCTCTTCTTTGACCAAGGAATGACAGCAAGGAGTTTTACTCTAAATTCCTATTTTCTCCTATGGGAATATGGACTCTCCTTGTTCCCTGACTGAAACACCTGAGTACACTTCCTGTAATATTTATCTATTTTTCTTTCTTCAAGTGGGGAAAACCCCTTTGGCTCCATCTACCTAGGTCAAGTGAGTACAGTTTTTTACTGATGACCTTGCCTTGCCAAAAAGAAAACTTGCCATTTGGTTTGGTTTGCTAGACACCTGAACATGAGCAAAATTTGCAATGTAATGAGGAAAATTTGATGAGCAAATGCATGAGTAAAATTTGCATGAGCAAATGCATGAGCAAAATTTGCAAGTAATAATTCTGTGGACAACGTGTGCTTAAACTCTGGGCATGAGCTGAAATATGAACAGTTATATATTCAGAACAGAAGAAATAAAAAAATAAATAAATAAAAGAAGGCACATTGTGTTACAAAATCATTCTTGTTGAGTTATCCAGCTCATTTTACTACCAACCTAGAACTCTAGAGGGAAAACAACAATACACCTTCTCTAATGTTCAACACTAAGCTAAAATCAAACCTAGTTGTTTCCTCAACAATGCTGAAACTTCCACCTACTAGGATTAACAATGTTGCTCAGTGTTCATCATTATTATTTTAATATTGCACTAGAAAGAAAATGGAATTGCCATATGGTGGAATTATCATGTCAGACATCTGTTACCTC
The DNA here is from genome assembly GCF_012460135.2 of Molothrus ater. Classification (NCBI taxonomy): domain Eukaryota; kingdom Metazoa; phylum Chordata; class Aves; order Passeriformes; family Icteridae; genus Molothrus; species Molothrus ater. The sequence goes on along the minus strand of NC_050480.2, from coordinate 11,596,871 downwards.
CCTCTTATGGAAAAAAAAAAAACCACTTCAGTCTATTCACAGACTAAGCAAGCTGATAGCTATTCTTAATTTATAAAGATATTTATTATACAAAGATGTTAAGTATAGGATTAAATTAATTGTAGGATTTTCTTTAGAGGCTTACCTGTATAACACTAAAAACATAGATAATGTTCTCTATTTCTGTGTGGACTCAGCACTACAAAAACTATTGCAAAATTTTGCATACTGAAGTCAGTTAAGATTGCAGAGGAGGCACTGCCTCAACAGATTTGCAAAGCTTTTCAGACAGTTGACTGAAAACATTGGGCTGATCTCAGCCATTTACAGGTTTATGCCTAATTAGATGAATATAATACACACAAAACACTTTGCAAACACTGGTCTTATTTTGATTTTCATTTTAAAACTTTCTCTTTTGTTTTTTTAAATTAGCCTGTACTTAACTATAAGGAATAATAATCTTAAAAAATCACACAGAAATAGGTTTGAACAGAAGTCTTTCTTTTTTATTCTCGGTATGTTGCTGATAAAAATTGAAAAACTATTTTTGGTCATCAAAAATGATTCTTCCATCAATCACTGGGGAAAGCAATAACCACATCCTGACCCCTTCTCTCCTGCATGTGCTTTTAACCATGACTGGCATTTCATAAGGAAAATACCACAACTGCCTTTATGCCTCATTTAACTATAATATTTGGCCATTTTAATCGCTTTAGAAAATATTATTTCTAAGATTATTCCTGTGTATGATGACATAAGCAACCATCACCCACCCCAGGGACAAAAAATGTTAATATCATTATCAGGGAAATATTTTAAGCATTCATGCAATCCTAATTGCAATTGGACTTCACCATAAAAATGTAATGAAAAAAGTTATGTTTATACACTCAAATACATATGCAAATACTTAATTTTTAGAAGGCAACACATATCTAGCTACCACTGCCATCCTACCCTGTGGGATATGAAGGTATTGATAATGCTTTGGTATGGATTACATCAGTTAATTACCAAGTCCACCACACCTACAGAAAATGCATTCAGACTGTCATGTTTAATAACTCTGGGAGCCTGGAATTAAGCAGCTAAGTCTTCGTATTCATGTAAGGAATTATCAGCTTTTCTGAAGGCATTAAGACTAGATGGATGTCCCTAAAGTATTCAGTAAAATTCTCAGACACTTAATTTTAGTGAATTTGTGGCCTCATGAAACATGGAGACAGGATCTACACTAATTTTCCAAAATATGACCTGAAATAGACATAAAGAAGGGGGAATATTTCTCTTTGGAATTTATTAATGCTAGCACATTTGTTGAAAATCACAAGAGAATCTGGATAGGAAGAGAAAAGCAAATTATCTATTAGTCAGTGGAATCGGCTACGGCTACATGGACATCAGAACCTCTCTCGTGCTGCTCCCAGCACCCTCACAGCATCACTCAGCACAGATAATGATGTCCTGTTTAAAAACCTGAAAATAATATCTAACTGTCACATGAGATTTGAAAAAATGTCTAAGGCCATTTTTTTTTGACTTCATCCTTTTTTTCCTAATTCATGAACATGTCAGAATCAGTCTCTGTATTTATGGTGTTATGCTGGGAGCTGAGAAAAACCTGCAAGCTGACGGCCATTTCAAAAGCCCCGTTGACCTCTTCAGTCTTTCCTCTACACAGGATCCACCCACAAAGCCCCAGACATTTAATATGTGGCTGGATTTAAAGACCTAACAAGATAACACAGAACCTTCAAGTGTTTTGTTCCCCTTGTGAGCCTCTTTCCTCTGGGATCTGAGGCAATATCAGCGCCATGGAATCTCTTCACTCAGGCTTCCTTCCCCATGGTTTCTGCCCTTTCCAGAACTACTTCTACCTGCTACCTGTTCTCCCAAAGCCTGGTACTTGCACCACTGTGTTTTTAGAGACAGACACAATCTGAAGTGATGATGTATCTGAACATATCAAATATTTTCAGGAATGGATTTGATCCTCAGCCCATCATCATCTCACAGCGGGGAAGTGCTTGGTTATTTATTAATGGAGAGGAACATATCATCAGATCTTCTGGAGTGGACTTTAAGAAAATGGTTCCTTTTTCTCACCCCATGCTCCTATGCACTTCAGGGAGAGAGTGGTATAGTTGGATCCAAGGAAAAATTTCAGTTCTTCTCTTCCTTAATGCAGACACCACTGCCCATCATTTATGTTCCCTCTTTGGAGAAACTGGCAAGTCTCATAGCTCTCTTCCTTAAGTCCCTTTGGAGACTTTACTGCTCCCCTTCACAGTAAAAAAATCCAATCTAATAACTTCATCTGGCTTTTAAAAATATGTATGTCTGTGTGTGTATAAATATATGTGTGTGCTTGCAAAACCATACTGCAAAAAAGAGACATTTCAACAGAGGTTCATTAAGTGAAAGGAAAACTGTGCAAAGAAATAAACACTGCATGCAAAGTTATTCATAACAGAATTGCAGATGTTCTAGGCAAAGAGCATCAAGACATAACACTTAGGAAGTATCTAACTCTGAAGTAATGCCAGCATATAAACAAAACATAAGTTTCAGCTGTTCGAATCAACTGTTGATTACTGAATGAAAACAAATATTTAAGGACAAGTTTAGCTAACAGATTAAATTAAATAAATCAATAAATCACAAAGTACTTATTGAGTTATTCAGGATAGACATAGGATGTTGATACTATCCACACAGGGAAAAATAGGGTTTTGAAGAAACCTTCTATATTAATTTATTAACTGAATGTCCCAAGAACTGTTTGATTAAAGAAAATGATCTGCAGACTGTGAAGCAGGCATGCCTGTGAATGAAGATTTGGTCTTAATAACTGTAAGTGAGCAGAAAGGTTTCTCACATTGCCTGTCACTGTTGTGTTTAGAAGAAATTTTCAGTATTTAATACAGTTGTATCACCTACATTTTGAAGAGCTCTGATACATGCTTGATGTTCAGCAAAACATCACACAACAGACTCTTGTAATCAGGTCCTTGCCAGCCACACATAAAAGCAGGTTGCACACTGCAACTTGCAGCAATTAGCCTGATTAATTAGATATGGAAAGAAAATTCATCTCCCAGCGCTCCATTGTGCTGTGGAAACACTTGGAATCCATTGGCTGGCTGCAGCAGCAGGGCTGACCCTGCTGCAGTGCACTGGGGGGGCTGCAAGTGTGGCAGCACTGGGAAGCTTCATCAGGGCAGGGTGCCTGCTCTGGGCTCTCACCATGGAGAGAAGAAGGTCACACCCTGACTCAATTTGCTTTTCTTTCCCTCAGCTCTTGGGAATCACACACAAAAGAAATAGAATGTGTTATTCCACGCTTTCTGAAAGGAAATTGTGTGAGCCAAGCTTGTAAAACACACAGCACTTCAATCATAAAAATGCACCAAAGGAAGTGGTTAACGAGATCTTCAGGCTTAGCACGGCTCCAGAAAGTGATAAGCGAACTGAATGACTCTCGCTTTCTTTTCATGGGAGAACAGAAGATCTGAGACACAATACAAGGATTTCTATCCTTCAAGCCTTCTTAGAATCAGTGACTGTAACACACCCAGCCTTTTTCAGCCAACCCAAGTGCAGAAAAACGTATTACAGCCATGTGATGGTACAGTTAAGGGTCACCAGCTCAGCAACAACCTTTTGTTCCACCTCGGTGAAACAATCTCATCTCTGTGTAATCCTAATGTTTATTTAGTGTGCTGGCAGGCACTGAGAAGGAACAGTGGAAGGCACTGTTCCTCAAACTCTCAAACTGAAGAGTTTGCGAGAGAACCAAGCATTTCTTCCTGTGAGGACCCTTCCTAAGGAAAGAGGTTGACATAAAGAGCTGTAATTGTGAGGGAAATATTTCACAAGCAACAAATCACCGCTAAATTTGTTGTTTGCTCAGCAATATGTTTATGCTGCCCCATGTTATGCAAAGGGATAGTTTAGAAATATTACTGTCCTACCATGACATGAGCAACTTACTAGGAATAAAGAAAGACAGCATTCTATGAAAAACATTGGTACTAAGATGTCTGCTCTACTAAATTTTACTGCATTTAAAAATGGTAATGTGTCAGAATTTAAGACTGCATAAGATTAATCTGGGTTAAAAAAAACATAATAAAGCAAATTGTTATCAATTAACTTGGTCATTTAAACATGAAAGAACAACAAAATTAAAGCAGCAAGTGGCCTGAGATCCTTTTCTCTCCAACTGAACTTAAAAAGAAATTTTTTTGCAACTAATTAATCAGCAATTTATGCAAGCATCTTGCCATTCTTTGGATTATTAACACTGCTGTAATTTCATTTACAAGCAGATTTTTCCCCTGTGTGCACACACCATAGGGGGTAGTTTCAAAGCAGTGCACAAGTCTTAGATATACCCCACTGGCTGAACAGAAATTCAATGGTTTGGTTTCCTTTTGGAGGGGCTGGAAACCCATCCCACCTGGATGGTACCTCATGAAGTAAATCCACGACAGAGCCAAAGACAAACCAGAAGTCTTTTCTGGATTGTGCAGTGCAGTAGGAATGGAATAGCATTGATGACCATGTTGAGATGTTTCTCTGCCTGTAGTTTTCCATACAACTGGTTGGGATTTGCCTTTGGTGCTCCACAGTGCTCCAAGGAGCCTCTATGAACTATTCCTCTCCAACAAATGCCAACAACAGCAAACAGCAAATCTTATTCTCTGAGCTTGGCACAATAAAGTGCACTGTTAGAGTATTTATACATTAAGGTGTTATAGGATAAGATTTTCAAAATAATTGATGGAATATAAAAACATTAATGAGTCTGAGGATCTTCTGAGAAACTCATCCTAAGCACACATATACACTTTGTTCTTTGTTCATCTTTGCTTTTTAAACACAAAGCAGAAGAAGACCTGGCCCTGCAATATGCAACAGGAGACCAGGATGGGTGCCAGAACTGACACAATTTAGCTTCTCTGGGAGCTTAATATCCTTGAGATCTTTATGCTTAACCAGATTTGACTGAATTGGTCAAGGAATGCAATATTCATTGAGAGGGACAGACAGACAACCATGAGATCATATAAGTAATACTTGAAGACAACAAAACTACAAGCCAGTTCAAGAGGCAGTTGTACTGAATTTTCTAAAGCCACCCTATTTACAGAACTCCAGTACTCCAGCTGAAAAACCAATATTCAATATGCAAATATTTTGCAGCAGAATGGGAAAATCTAATGTGATCAGGTAGCAAATATTAAAACAAAGATAGGGAAATTTAATGTTCAGTGTCCTCTTTTCAATTTTTTAGACATCTTGAGTGTCAGTGATGTTGACAATTATGTTTTAAAACAATTAATCAAACTATCAAAATTCACTAGAAGAATCTTAAAATTCTTAATATGATATTTTAAACAAAAAAAAAAAAAAAAACAAAAAACCAAAAAAACAACCAACAAAAAAAACAAAACAAAAAAAAGCCCCAAAACCAAAAAATGCAAGGAAAAGTGGAAGGGTTCATGCACGTACCTAAATTTCTGTGTACCTGCAACTGATACCACTACCATTTTGCACAGAGATCCTACTGCAAATGAGATTTGTCCTGACCCTCAAATTCCCCAGGCTCTGTCAGCTAAGGGACACGTCTGGATGCTGAGCACTGGGACACCAGGGAGCTGTGGGATTCACTTTGCACTAGTGAGCATCTGTTGAGTCAAATCCTCATGATTTATCAGAGCCCTGGGGAAGACCTTTGCCTGCTGGGGCTGATGAACTTTGAAAGCTGGTGTGACCATCCAGGGAAAGAGGTGGAAGCAGGCACATGAAAAGAACACACTTGTGTATAGAAACAGGACTTTGCAAACCATGCAGCACATAATTTTAAACCAAAGTGGGTGGCAAAAACTCATCCTCCTATTAACATTCTCTTCATTCATTTAATGATCAGTGAATCTCCAAAAAACATGCTTATATTTGCTGGCCTGTGTAGAGGTCAGGTGTTCAACAACCATTCTTAAAATTGAACTCTTTCCATGGATAACTGCCCTGTTTTCTCCAGTGCTTGTTTTTGTTTGGCAGGTGAAGTCTCTGAGCCAAGCCTGTCATTGTCCCTGCTACAATGAATGCTATTTAAATCTGCTGCTTCAATATATGTAAAGAAACATACCCTTCACCTGATGTATGCCCTCCAAGGCAACTGACCAAATTTCAGTTCATTGATTTGGTTCTGCCTGACCAAAAATCAGTGTCTATTGTTCCCAAACATGTAATCATCTCACAGTATAGAGCAATTGCTGGATAAGTGGCTTAGTGTTGTTGATAAGAACAAGGAGGACTGCCAGAATATGTTATGGAAAATTAAAAAAAGCTATTTTGCACACAATTTTCAGAAATGGTTTCCAGTGCATGAGAGTAGAGGCTGGTCTGTGGATAGGCTGTCATAATCAAATCCTTAGAAAGGGATGAGAAATGAGCATATTATTCTTGATTTACTATCACTTCATTTATGATTTCCAGTTAATACAGATTCACAAAGCCTTGCCAAAGAGATACTAAAGGCCTGATTGGGCTTTCCTAATTCAAGCAAAACCCATTCTCTAAGTCCTTTTGAAGCCTTTCAGGCTTCTGCCAACTCTTGCAATTTTTATTGCAAGCCTTGCAGTACTCAGTGTTTAGCTTAACATTTCGGCTCCTGGAGTTCTACAACATGAGAATCTTTATTTTGAGTTTTAAAAGATGTTTATCACCTTCATGACTTAACAGAAAAACTTGCAAATTAGACTTTTTTAAAGTGTTAAAAATAAAAGGCAAAGAGAAGGGAGAACTTAACTGTATCACTTTGCTGAATAACTTCATAAAAAGGTGATATTCTTAAAAGAAATTAATGATTTCTGAGCCTGAGGGCACACTTAATGTTCCCTAAAAGTTAACAACACATATTTTCACGTAACACAAGTCCTGTTCTTGCAAAAATTAAGCTGGGGGTTTTCTTTCCATGCTTATAAAGGTATGCAAAATGTTGAGCCTCCTTCCATGCAGTGATTGTTCCTCAGCTCCCCTGCCAATGCCTAAGGCTTCCCCCAGGTAAATGGCAAAGTGTGAAGCACAGGAAACATCTCACTGACCACCCAGCTGGTGCCAATTCTGCACCAACTGCTTGGCCAGGCAGCCCAGCTGCCTGATGCAGAATCTGCTGCAGCTCTGTGCTGATCCTACAGCTCTCTGAAAAGCCTGGATCAAAAAAAAACCCCACAGGGCAGTAAAGTGTCCCTCCCAAAATGGCTGCAAATCTGCACACTTGTTAACACTGAAACAACACAATGCTTGCTTCATCTCCCTCTTCCTCCTGCCTCCTGATTTCCTCTTTTTTTTCCTCCTCCTTACCTGATACCTTTTGTTTATTCTATGAGATACTGGAGGCAGGGACTCACGTCCTCTGTGTTTACCCAGTGGCCTGTATGGAAGCTGACAACTTGAATGCCATTAAAATCAAAGGGGGAGTAGAGGGGAGGATTTAAGGCACTAAGGAAAATCAGGCATTCACCTACTACTGGCATTCAATAAGCTTTGAGTACCTTTCTCCCCTTAGAAAAATTTACATTTCCCAGTGCAATAATTAAGATGTCTGTCATCACCAAAACACCCATTGTTAAAATATTTCCAAGCTGGGAAAACCTTCATTTAGAGTCTTCAGCAAAAAGCATTTCTTTCTCAGAAGCACTAAGACCTCCTTCATCTAAAATCATGCACAACAGTATTCAACACACTTTCTGCAAGTCCCATGTGTATCTTGCATCATATATTGCTTTTGTTAATATCTGTGAGGGAGCAGAGACTCCATCAATTAAACATTGTAGGTTTTTTAAAAGAACCTCTCCTATAAATAGAGATTTAAATGATCTTCTTAAAGTATTGCAATCTTTAATTGAATTCAATACCTCTGCAAATGGAGCAAACAATCTCTGACAGATTAGATCATTTGCTTCTATTCTATTTCAGCCATGCACTGGTTTGCAGTAATGTAAGGTTGTTTCATTAGCAATTGCTGTTCAGCTGCATATTTTCCTCAGTAACCTAATTAATGCTGGAAAGGTAACTTTTCTTCTTGTGCATTACCATATGCCAGTGTATTTTACACCATTGCAGAGGTTATATATAAGCAAAAATCAGGGAAAAAAAATGTAAAGGAAAAAAATGAAAGAGAATCAAGAAATCAAAGGTGGATTTTTTTTTCATGACATGATGAGCGTCTTCATCTCCAGTGAAATTAAGGTGGAAAGTGATTACTCAGCGCCCTGCAGGACAGACCCATGGGAGCCCTATGGGTCACAAGCTCAGAAATTTTTATATCCAGGTAGAATAAGAACCAGGTATGAACAAAGAGAAGAAATTATGTCCCTAAGGTGATTCAGTATCTTCCTAGGTCTTTGTTGCATGAATAGCATAGCATCCTGCAGACAAATTTCAGCTCTGACTTTAGGATGTTATCAATCTCCCAAAATCAAATCAAGGCCTGATGGCAAACTGTGCTCCAGTGCAGTCCCTGACTAATTAAGTGTATGAAATGACACACAGGGATTCTACCAGGCGGGACATTCAGACATAGATGAAGTCAAGAAGGGCTTATTTATACACTCAGGATGCCCCAAGTGCTGCAGTCATGTTACCATGGAATGCTTTCCTCACAAAAGTTGCTTTCAGGCTCCTTAATCAGGAGTTTCCCATCAGATGCATGAAGCCCTTGCTCCAGCCAGGCTAGCAGGTGAGAGAGGCTGATCAAAACTTTCACACTCAAAACTTGGTTTGCAGCCATGCTCTGCACCTCTGGGTGGTCCTGGAGCCTTCTGGAAGCTCCTCAGGGTGGGGTATCAAAGAGCTCATGGCATTTTGGCAGAGCCACTTCAGCCAGAAAGGGATGAGGAAATGGCACAACTGCCTTGAGGCCACTCAGCCCCAGCGGCAGCAAGCTTCTCTAAAAAATTGAGTAGATGCTCTGATAGAGTCAAAAAGGGCCATATCTTATTTCAGGCCTAGAAACAGAAAAGCTTTGGAAAATCATTTTGCCCAAATTGTTTTGTTTCCCCTCTTCAGAAAAATTTACACCTCACCACAGTTGTTAGCTTAAGAAAATTTTCTTCCAAAAATATCCCGCTGGATAACCTCAAAAATAAAAAGTCTTAGTGGCTAAACATGCAAATAGTGTGCAAATTATACTGGGGAATACTCCCAGAAACTGAGGCCAACTGGCAAAGCAATTATACCAGTAAATTCCTGCTGCCTACAGATCATGCAAGGTGACAACTGAGAATGGCCCCTCTGACATTTTTCCTCCAAAACTGTGCCTGGGAGTAACATGAAAGAGTGGGAGAGGCCAACAGTATGCTGGGAAATGGAACAGCTTAACTTTGTTTAATTTTAATTTAGTAACATTAATTTAGCTCAAATTATTTCACACCATGAGGGTGTTCTACATTTTAGAGACGTATCTTCCCTTCAGTAAATTTGGTGAAGTCTTAGATTTTGTTGCTGCAAATACTGAGGTAAGACTCGTTGGATAATAGAGTGCAAGATACTATTCAAAACAGAATTAAGAACAAAGAAAATCTATTGCTATTTATTGAAACTCTGTAACAATAATTATTTCAAACCTCCTGCAACCTGCAAGTCAAAATGCTTTTGTTTTAAGGCTAATTTTTAACTTAAATGTACTGCTTCAAGTTTGTTAAGTAACAGTTTTTACATTTACTTTACCATAGTTTTTGATCCATAGTACAAAGCGTACAAAAATACTACAGACAGAAAAGCTGAAGTGTCAAATTTGATGCCCCAATTCACTCTGTGACTTGAGGTTTTACACAGAAAACAGGCAACCTGACCTCAGCCTCTGTCTAACCTGCATGTGCTTCATTCCTGAGCAAATGAACCTTATTCAGCACACCCTGTCTCTCCCTCATGGTGCTTTCTGTGTTCCTTGTCCTACTTCTGGATCTCAGGAGTGTAGCTGTCTATCATGGCTTGGTGCCACAGTGGGCACACAAGCATGTGAACAAAAAGGACATGAGAAAAGCTTTTAGCAGTCTACTTTTTTTTTTCTTGGTTTGATTGAGGGGTTTTTGTTTGTTTTTTTGTCTGGTTTTTTCGTGGGTTTTTTTTAAGAAAGAATAAATATAAAAGAAGTTTTAGGTTTTTAAAGCACAATGTCTGACTGCTGTTACTCAAGGAAATACACAAGATGAAGGTCAATTCATTCACATTCTTTTCTTCCCTCCTTTCCCAATAAGTAAATTCCCCCACATATTATACAGAGATCCTGACAAAACCTGAAAGCTACTTCATATATCACCAAATTCATGAGATGCAAATAACCTCAACAAACAATAAACAACAGTCCATGACTTGGAGCCTGAATCTCCCATGGTGCAGAGTGCTCTTAATTCCCTCTGCTGCCATTGCCTCTTGTGAGGAATACTGCCAGAGAGGATGATCAATCGTGGGACTAGAGAAAGTGCTAATTCCCTCTTTTCCAGCCTCTTGCAACTTTTTGTCTTCACACCTCCTTCCTGTTCTCTCTTAAAACTGGGTCTCTTTTCTCTATCTCATGGATAAAGTCACCACTTCATTTCATTATCTCTAATTCCAGACATCCTGCATTCCTACACTGAAAGTAATCAATGTAAGCCATCAAAGGAAGAAAGGGTACTTAAAAATATGCACCACTATGAAGATGGATGACAGAGCAATGTAACTCAGCACCAGAACAATCTGAACTGGTAGGTTTGCCTAATTTAGAAGAAAAGCAAAACTTTCCCTCAAAATGCTGGTGAACATCACATCCGTGAGACGTGTACGGTACAGAACTTTCAACAGGAACTCATGCATTTCTTTAAGTGGAAACAATTTCATCAACAGAGGGAATGGGACAAAGGAAGCCACACTCAGAGGTGGGAAGATATTTGCAAAAGGTGAGGAAGCTGACTAACCTGACCAATGGGTTCTTTGGTCGGAGCCTTTCCTCTTCTGGCGGTGCTGGTGGCCAAGGTGGTGGTGGTTTCCATGACTGACGTGGACATCTCCGACTGCATGGCGGTGGCTGTGGACTCAGTTGTCATAGAGGAAGGCACTTCACCAACAAGTCTCACATTCCCTTCTATCATGATGTTGGCATCATTTTCTGCTGCCATATTCAGAACTTTCAAGCCATTGTAGTAAAGACCAGAGAGCTGGCCTTGGAAAGGGTGGCCACGTTCCTTGCCTCCAATTTTTATGGTTGCTTGGCTATTGAAGATTGTGAGCTGACGCCCTGCGAAGATAATATTATATACATGCAAAAATGTTGACTGTGAACGCTGTACTCTACACGAGTGATAACAGATTGTCATGGGGTGAAAAATGAGAGCAATAAACTATAAGAAAAGGATTTGACTCATAATTAATTGCTTTTAATGAGGTGTCCATGAAATGCATAAATTTTGAGAGCGTTTGCATTTTTCTTAATTTACGGTGTTTTGAGATTTATATGTTTTTTGCTAAAAGGCCAATCAAATATATTTGCAAATGTGTTTGGCACTACAAGATATACCCCTCTCCCTTCTACCTGAAAGCAGTGTTAACCTTTTGGTGTGTCTCAAGAATGACAGGTTCTCTAATTCCTTAAAATAACTTTTTCTTCAAGTCTGCCAACGTTTAAAAGTTTGGGTTTTTTTTTTCCACACATTGCAGCATAGAGCCTATAGCTTTATGTACAAATGAGTTTATGTATGTATAGACATATACAAATATGTATATACACACAAAGTTTATATATATGCCATCAAGTCACTAGGTCAAGTGAGTTTTAAAGAATTTATGCGGTAATTTGTTGCATCTCTATGTAAGTGAATATTTACATTTTTAATTAAATATTTCATTTTTGTAGTTAAATGTTTTATTTCCCTTCAACATACACACTGAAAAGAAACACATGGTTTACACTAAGTATCTCAGAAGCAGATTCAGAAAGAGATGTCTGATTGGCTTTCAGCAAGGCTATCAATTAAAATAAAATATTTTAGATGTAAAAGCGGCTTCAGAAATGATACACATACCGATGGAGAAATCATGGCACATTTCCATTAAAACAGAGAAATCCTCAGCAACAGTACCACTCTTAGTAAATAGAATAGCCACTTTAGTGACTATTTGGTTTCTGCTCACAAAAAGCATGCACACAACTTTAAGATCTGTTTTAATTAGTGTTTGTTCCAAAATCCCCTTAGAAGGTTGCAAACGTTAAAGGGACTTCATTTTGATTGGCAATTCATATTGCCCACTATTTAAGACACCTACAGTTTAAACAAATTTTTTTTCAGGACCATAATGAAGATATCATAACTACAGATATTTTTAGTTAATAATTTAGATGCTGGAACATGTAATATAATCTATGAATGATTTATAATTTTTGGTTAATGTTTGCTATGAGTACCTTCATAGATTGAGTTAGTGGATTATATTTAACAGTCCCTTTAACCTTAAGTTAACAGGGTAAGATTATTAAACAGCTGGTACTTCTAGAAATGTATAGAAATTATTATACAAGGTATGCAAATATTACTCTATATTTTACTTTTTAAAATTTGTTTTAATTTAGTTTTACTGAAATTTATTTTTTATGTTTATTAGTGTTACAATGAAGCACTACTTGGTTATGTTCAAATTATTTTTTTATTTGAAGTTTTAATCAATGTTTTTTACCTTTGTCGAGTAGCCATTCATCAACTACTCGACCAAGTCGATATGGAATTCGCTGTCTAGCAATCGCCAGGCGCTCGTTATCATTGTTTCCTTTAAAGTTTAAAGAGACATTTCATTGGTTAAAATCTGTAAGGTCAAAGGTTAAAAGTTAATACTTAAAGCTTGAGCTATACAGTTGCCACATGATTTTTTGAAATTTGGAATTTTAAAAAGTGCTACCTAGAACATTTCATGGTTCAGACTGTTCATTCATTCATTTATTTTATTTTAGCAAACAAAATTATTCCTATGTTAATTGAAAATTAGAAATCTGCATTTGAGCTAGGTTATTAAACTTATGTTATAGACAGACCCAAAAAACAAATTTAAACATCATCGAATGGCTTTACAAAAAAATGATAGTTGACCTCAGGGTTTTGTCTTTTTTGATGTTTCTTATTAACTAGTTAAACATGTTCAGGTGAAACAGGTTTAAGTTTTCAAAAGACATCCAACCTCTCACTCCAGGTTAGTCATTTAAAGAAGAAGAACACAACTCTTAATCACCATCTAAGGCACACTTACTTCTTCTGTCTAATAATAGTCCTGCTGTAACTTATTCCTAAGCAGAAAAAATACACATTTCTTCGCTTCATTTAAATAAAATTCAGAGATTCAAATACATGGTACAGAACAGACCAGGGCATTCACAGTTTGTACATTTTCTTAAGACTCCTTAACAATGTCTTGAAGGAACACCAAGGCTTTGACAAAAGTGACTTGCTGAAAGGTAGCCTGGTTCTGAAACCTGCAAGTGCTTTAAAATTTAGCAAGAGGCCATCTGTGGTGGGGTTTCATAAGTTAAGAACGAACCAGAACCCAGCAATGCAAGGGACAAACTTCTTATATTTGCCAGCTGTGTCTATTCTCAGTCAGTGCAGAGATCTCTGACTTCTTTAACTAAAACAGTGAGATAAAGTAAGACTGGTACATGCAGAAAAATAGCAGATGAGGAATAATTAGTGAAACACTTTAAATATTTATTTGTAATTATAGTTTTTTTGTGTTTGAGTGATATAGTTGTGATCCCTCAGAATACCACTTGGAAAGCTACTTAGGAGAATGGCAAACCTAAATATTTCCTACAATGTGTGGGCTTTTGGAGGCAGCAAAGTTTTAGGCCAACAATATCTTTTTCTTTCATTCTATTGGTTCATATTAGTAAAGAATCTGAGAGATAAGAAGGGCAAGATGGGTAAAAAGCAGTCATTCATAAATCATGTTCAAATACAAAGTCAATCTTACTGGCTCAAATGTGCATATTTTCTTTGACTTCAAAACCCACCAAACCAACCAAGAAGCCAAGTCCTGTATCTGCAGTGGCAATGTAAGCACACACTGTAATAAGCCCACATAGTGCTCAGAAAGATATGTTCTTGAGCTAGAAGGACCCTACTGCTAACTGTTAAACAGAAATATTATCCAAATTCAGGAGATCAGTGTTCCAGTTTGTCACAAAATTACAAGCCATAACAGGCTTACAGGGAAGAGTCTACAATAGCCCCCAAGGACTGCAAATGAAACCATGGTGGTTTTATGCAGATATTTATTCTACAGTGCTGAGAGCTGCTATTTTCTATGTTTCATGCATCCCTCACTTGGTTTAGCATGGACATCATTCACCATGCCAGAAGCTGACCTATTTGCTTTTGAGGAGATGGCCCTTTCCTGTCCCTTCCCTTCCCAATTTCTAATCATAAAATGGTTTGGGTTGACATCATTGCAATGGACATTTGAAGATCATCTCTTCCCTCCCCCCTGCTATGAGTAAAGACACCTTTGACTGGATCAGGTTGCTCAAAGCCCATTTGACCTGACCTTGAGCCCTTCCAATGATGGGGCATCCACAAATTCTTTAGATAACCACAGAGGATGGTTTCACAATTCCTCTGAGTAAATATACTGAGTAAATACACTATGTGAACATCTGAGTGCATGTCATATTAAAAAGCACATGGACATATATACGTGTATATAAAATATACACATTATGTTAATATGTACATTTCTCTCTGTTCTCAGATTTTATATGTATTTTCCATAAAACAGGACTAAAACTGAACATCAAACGTTTTATGGAAACTTTCCTTTTTGTACTTCTCCAAGAAAGTGAAAATTTAGAATTAAACACATCACACCACAACCACAACTCCGATGATATGAGAATACAGAAAGTTTTAATTTTTTTTCCTATTTTGATCTTTAAAATTGCTTCTCTTCATCCTGGCATCCTTTTCTTACAACAAACTTCCTGTGACTGAATGGAAATTTGAGAAGTACCAGAAAAAAACCCCCATAAAAATGATGTGTGACAAACAAATGAACAAAAAAAAAAAAAGAAAACAAACAAACAAACAAACACAAACAAAAAAAGAAAAGGAAAGAAAAAAGTACGATCTTACATGTTTCTGTTCTGGATTTGTATCTTCCATGAAAATATGTGTGTATAGATGTATACCTAAACCAGTGAGGTAACAATTTATATTTTCAGATAGTCAGTTACTTTTAACACATTTATCTTTTCAATGAGATGTTTCGACAGTTTTTATTGAGGCTTTATCACTTGAGTCACTGAATAAGTGAGAGAACATCCTATTTCTAAATGGTTTCCTTAACTTACAGTTAATGAATCATGAGTTTTAGTTAGTGTTGAGTACCCTTTTTTTTTGGCTTATCTATATTTAAAAAAAAATGGGGGAGTGGGTGAAATTCTTCTGTGTCATTTATAAGAAAGGCTAAGTTGTTCAGAAGGGGTCTGTGGGCATAAGGAATACATTAACATAATGGAAATAAGTCTCATGGGTAGAGATCATCATTCACTCATCAGCTTCTCGCACCATTACTCACTGGACGCCTTTCATGAGCAAACACTCTCTAGCTCCCAAAAGAACCAGGAAGTCATGGATAAGTGTTCACAACTGCCTGTAGTGGGGAGGCATTAAACTGTGCTGTTCATTCACCCAGTGGGTGCAGATCAGGAACGTGTGGTAAGAGGAGCCCCTGCAGCCCCCAGACGGGATCCTCAGTACTACTGCAACTCTCGGTTGTAATTCCATGACTAACACGGGATCTATCCTAGACAAGGTCCACTCTCACTATCCTGCAGCTGCTCCAGAACATCTCTATGGTGATCCTGGAAACTCCTCTGTGAACTAACGGCATAAATTTAATCTTGGCCAGCTTATACATTTCTTTGAATTATTTCATTAAAACATACAATATGTATGATTTCTGAGACTGTTATAATGTGATTCTGTCAATAAATTGTGTTTCATACTAGCTGCAGCAGTCCTGCACCACTGGGAGCAAAATTCAAATGAAAAGCAAGAAAATAACAATTTGATTTGTAAAGGTCACACAAAAATAATTGCTGATTACATTAGCCCATTCCTCATCAGACGAGAAGTGCACTGTGAAATACATCTCAATTTGATACTATTACGTTAGCTTAAATTCTTCTAGTATATAAAATAAATGGAAAGGTTAGAGGGAAATGGTGTGGAACTTATCTGGATTTAGTTTCAAGGAGAACACATGGATTTAGTAATGATGAAACCAGTAGATACATAACAACTACATGAAAAAAAATATTCACAGAACTGAAAATAACAGAAAATCCATTAGAAGCAACAAAAATCCTATTTACTGCATAACGAAAAACACATTTAGTTTTAATAACTGATTCTTCCCAAACATCTGGTTGGGTCATACAACAAATCTAGATAGACCCAGTAAAACTGGATGCATTTCCCTCATCTTATAATCTCATCCCCAGTAGAGAAATCATAAATACCACAGACTATTTTCCTCGGGAGTATTCAGTTCACGTTTTTCTACCTTCCTTTATTTATGCTTGTTTTTACCAATATGGTGAACCACAAGGAACTTCTTCAGTAAAAACTTTTCCAAGAAGGTTAATAAATTTTTTCATGCTCTAAATAAACCTGTGGCTTTGAGATTTTATTCTGTTACCCATCTGAAAGATTAAGTGCTCTGGCAGGCACCCTTTCAATCGTAATTCATAAAAAAACCCCTGATGTGCCTAAACTTTAATTGTAGACAGCTATGTGACTATCCAGCATTACTCTTCCAGGTTATATGGCCAAGATTTCTTTGATTAAAAAAGCTGGGTGGAAATGATTCATTCAGGATGTGCACCATGACATTGTCTAACCTGATTGAATTCTAGATGGCTCCATTCTTCTGCCAAATACACAATATTTTGTCACAACAGAGTGTTAATTCCATACTGGCAGAAAGGCTTCAAGGGAATAACAATAATTCCAAAGAATCAAGGTAAGCAGAGAAGAGCAGCAAAGGTCAAATCTTTGAGTCAGAGTTAAATCTTGTGTCACAACTGAGAAGAAGCAGTCCAAAAAAACTTTAATCATACCTTTATATCTATAGGTCAGCTGGGACAAACCAACTATGTGAACTTCACTAATATGTATTTTATCCCTCCTGATTTATTATATTGTCAGGGCTGGAGTGTAATTCTATTTTGTGCTCTGAAATAAAGGTGTCAGTTATTGATGTGAAATAGCAGCATCCTTGAAAGGGAATAAGTAAGAAGGTTGAAAATCGTGAGTGTGTGAAGAGCAAGCTAGACTACAGAGCATTTTCTTTGAAACAAACCCTTTAACAGATTACAAATTCACATTGTTAGTCCCAGTGATCTGTTAGGGAAATAAATAACAAAGTGATGAAAGCAAGGTCTCTCTCCATTTATAAACAACTCTCTCTCCCTGGTTTTGCTCATCATGATCTTGACACCGATCTTTCTGAATCATGGCTCCCCTGACATCTTCGAGAGGAAGGCAGAGACCACATCACTCCTCCAGATGCAGTTAGGGATGAAATCTGACTGAAACATCAATTGCATGGCATGAGAGGAAGCCAAAGCAGCTCAGGGTGGGATATGGGGGCAAACAGTTCACAAACAGTCTCACATAGGCAGGAAATGAAATCCCAATCTCAGTAATGTCCTATACTAAAGTTCTTTCATAGCATCTGTTTCCATTATTGTGCACACATTGCACAATATGTGTGCACAATAATGGAAACAGATGGTACAAAAATATGGGTTGCATGGGGTAGGCAAGAGGTCCAAGTTCAGCTCAGGAAGTCACTGTGTCAAGTGAGGGACACTGCTCTGATCTCTGCTTTTGCTGAGTGCTAACAGACTTGTCTAGCCAGTGTTGGACCCAGGAGTGAGCTCTGGATGGACCAGATGAAGGTGTATGTCCTTTCCTGCTGCTGAAAGATGTCAGCTCTCCTTGTAACAGTGAGTGGGGAGAGACACAGGAGGATGGAGGGGTCAGTCCTGAAGATGTTGTATGAGGAGTTACATACCCAGAAGGCTGATTTGGGCTTCCTCCAGTGCTTGGAGGGAAGGTAGACACAGAGTTGCAGAATGTGAATATTTTGAACAAACCTTACCATCAGCTCAGTGAGAAGGTAAAAGTGAAAAGAAGCTCTTAAATTAGAGAAAGAACCTGTAGCAAATAAGTAAGAGTGCAGCTCTTCATTGCCTTACCTTCTCAAGAAAATTTAACCTATAAAGAGAGAAACCACCATGAAGTACCACTTTAAATTCTGAAGTGCCAAACCTGGCAAATTCATACTAAATGAGCATAATATAGTATGACCCTTTACACCCTACAGGAACTCCCAAATTTCTTATAATGACTATTAAGCATCCATAGAGACTATTTGCTCACAGAATGGCTGAGAGCAGTCTTCATAGAAGAGTAAAATCTCTCACTAGGGGTGTATAGCACTGCTAAAAACAAAGTAAAACTTAGGTTTGCCTTTAAGATTACAATTACCACATCTATTGAAAGATGTCAATTTATCTTACAGACTGTACCAAAACATCTTATATTCACCTGTAAGCTCCTTATTTCATGCTTGAGTATTAAACAAAGCAAATAATATTTTTACAACTTTCTACAGGATTAAACTGTGAACTCTCATTAACCTCTCAGGGGGAGAAGAATCTTCACTTCAAATCAACTACCTTCTGCCCTGTTTTTGGTTTTGATTATTTTTCACTAGATTAATTACTAATTAAATGAAGAGTGTGCTCTTCCTGACTCTCACTTCCTCGCTATAATGCAGTGTCTCAGTTTGTGCAGTGTTGGATGGCTTATTTTGAGAGATTGATGTATTATATCAAAAACAAGCAAGAGAAGATGAAAAGCAACAAGAAGCAGATAAGAAAACATAAGACTTGTTTGATAAATTAAAGGTCATATTTTGTTATCTGGAGTTTTACAAAGATCCTTTGTACTGCCTGCGTAGTATTAAAGGAGCTAATATTATAGCGTTGCTGCTAAAATAAGCAGGAAAATGATAGAAATCACTGAAGAGGAATGAATTGTTGTAAGTATGGTACCATATCCCACATTACCCCAAGAGTGACATTTTGCAGTTCTCCAAGGTAAAAGGAGTCTGAACTGTTTCTAAATCATAATGTCACAGCATTTAAGGTTACCTTTTCTATATGAATTTAACCAAAATTTGACTGTAAGCAGTTTCTTATTCCATAGATTTTCAACAACTGAAAAATGGAGAATGTTTCAAGCCTATTGCATTGAAAATTAGCCAGATCTGAGATAGCAGCTACTGAGGGTGTTCTACTGACTTTTTTCTAAGTAGCAATCTAGATGATCTTCATTTCATGCTAGAAAAGAGGTGCTTACAGAATGTCTCTTGACAGAAACAATACATTACATAAATGAACAATGGCAAATGGGAAACACTGTGCTCAGCTCTCATTTTAAATTCCCACTGGGCTGTAACTCCATGAATATCCAGTATTCAGGTAGAAGCCATCAATAAGAAAGGACTTAATAACTGTGTGGTAAGTCTCCTAATTAAATTTAATCACCACATAAATTCTGAGATCAGAATAAGGACAAACTGCAAAAGGTCATTGCTCATATCCTTGCATTTTATTGTAATCAGTGAAAGGCTTTGGAAAAATCTATTTTTCCCATAAGTTATTTGTGGACAATTTGCAACATGAAAACTTATCTGAAACAATTGGAAAAATCTTCTGGAGTTAAATCTTGCTCTTGGTTACGTGGCTGATAAGAGAAAATAGAGTATTGGCCTTCAGTTGTGATCTCCAAATCTGCTGAAGTTGGACTGCTTTAGCAGACTGTTCAGTGCAGGGTACAGATAAAGTCATGCTCATTACATGACCAGATTCATAAACACTGTATGAAATCCAAAGTACTCACAGCATCAACATTCATCAACCCCACACAAATTTCACTGCAGCATAAATTTTAAAGATGTTGATTTCATGTTCTTTGACAAAACATGAAGATGCTGGAGTTAACCCCTATGTCCCCAAATCCTGGGACATGCAGGTGCTTTGTCACACTTGCTGCACCTGCCCAGGCTGTATCAGCTTGTTCTCCTAGGGACAAGCATAATTACACACCATCCAACAGGAAGAAAACAGATGTCATTATTTGGACCAGATTTTGCCTAGCAGAAAAAACCAATGTGCCCATATAGACAGAAAATGGCATTTAAGAGATAAAAATCTGTTCTGTGTCAGCAGTGAGGGCAAAAAGGAAAAAAAAAGAAAAAAGAAAAGAAAAAAACCTAGCCCTTGGCTAAAGCAAGCTTGAGACTTTCATTTCTGTGGAAAAGTGGCATTTCAATTTGTGTATTTAAACCTTGCAGACATTTTACTATAAAAGAATAATCTATTTCAAATGGAAAAGTTTAAACTTGCACATATAATGCTTTTGGCAAGACACAGAAACAGAAACTGTAAATAATAGAAACAGATGCTCACTGAGATAAAAGCAAAGGAGTGCTTTAGGACTGCAGAACTACAATGAGACCACCACCATGGAAAAGAATAATGGCTGTGAGTAGACTCCCAGAAGAGGTTTAATCTTATCTGTTAAAAATTGAAATATTCTGATTTCCTATTTATGATATATTTTTTTTAAAAATCACTAATAATTCCCCTGTAAACTAAGATGTTGCATATCATTTCAACATTTTATAAAATGCAGCTCATTTTCTAATAATCTGCAACATATTTCCAGTTAGCTAAGGTTTTTTCCCTTGTGACTGATTTTTTATATATATATATATATATATATGTACACACATATATATGTATGTGTGTATGTAAATAGGCATATATAAATAAATAAGTAAATATGTATATATGTTTGGGTTTTTTTTTTGGTGTAGTACAGCCTAGAATACGAAGAACTATTGCAGAATATTTGATTTTGTTTTGAGATGGCAATTTTGAAGAACATTTCAGTGCTCAGATACTCTGAATTTCTCTATTCAAAACTCTGCTATACTTTCCTTCTTGTATGATTTAAGAAGTTGTCAAGGAAGAGAAAGCCTGGTTACCATAACACATTTATCACTCTCCTGATAGCTCTGCTTCTTGACTTCTCATACTCTCTGTTTAAAATGGGACAAAGCCCCACTGCTGGGTAAAGACCCTGTGTGGGGAGTAGGCAGGAGAAGGGCTGCCAGTGTTGGCACAAACCACATCCATGGAGAGTCCAAAGGCTGCCGGTGTTGGCACAAACCACATCCATGGAGAGTCCATTTGAGGGCACCCTATTCTTCAAAAGTCCATGAAGACACACTGAGTGAGCATTGAGCACAGAAGCAATTCTCTGGTGCCTTCCTAAATCATGGCCTGAAGACATCTTTGAGCAGGTCTCTCCTGGCATGTTTCCAGGTGACAGATGGTGTCAAGGAAGCCTTGGGCCTCCAGAAGAAAAAGCCACTGACTCCAAAGCCAGTCCTAACACGTGTGGATCCTGCACCAGCTAAACCAAGACATCCCTGTGCTTTAAGCTCTTGCCCAGGACACACTTTGATATGAGGAGCTGCTCTGTGTTAAAAGCTAACTAGGACACATTTTGGATGGGCAGTGCAAAGCAAGCAGCTAACTTTCATGTAGGTCTAAATTTATTGGCTTGATTTTCAGAGCAAATCTGAGCTGAAACACCAGAATGCAGAAACAATCAGTATTGAACTATTTAAGCATGTATGAATTTGCAAGGAAATAGATTATCACTATTCAGTTGTCAATATGTTTAATTTTTCATTTTGTTTTACAAAAATCCATTTGGTGATGTAATACCCACAGTGCAGACCTGAATTCTACTTTGAAACACTTACGAAATGTTAAATGGGAAAAAGATCAACTTTAGAAAGAAAATAGCTCTGCTAGCCCAATTTACACATCTACTTTTTCTCATGGAACCACTTGACCTTTTAAAAACATACTGAAACCCACCATGTTGAAATTAAATAGGGCTATTATCATCTTTCCAGCTTTATGAACTCTTGTAGCTTCTCTAACATGAAGCACTAATGCATTATTAAATATAATGTATTATGCTATTTAAATTATTTTTATTTCTAAATGATGGTACTGAGCAAAGTGAAGTATTAAATAAGCATCTAATTCAAAGCAGATAATACACTAACAGCGAAAATGTGCAGATGACTTACTAATAAAATATTAATTCATTTCAGTTTAATAAGCACATTTCAAGACAAAATTCAGGCCTCTGAGCAGGAAGGACTACATCAGTCCATCAATCTACTGTTCATCATCCCCCTTGAAAGTACTGCCATGGACTCAGTAGATTCCATGCCAAAAGGAAGCTGCCTCCTGTCCTTGCTTTTATTCCTATGTTCACAGCTTTGGCACTGCTTCTAAAGCAGAGCACTGAAACTTAGAAAGTATGAGGCTGAAGTATATTCAATTAACACTGAAATATGTCTAACTGCCAGGGTGGGTTGTTACCACCAATAAAGTACAAGGCTAAAACGGGATTCTGACAAGGATTGGAGTAACAAGCCATTTTGTTTTCTGCACAGAACACCCATGGTGCTTGCATCCACAGAGCTATGACAGATAAGGGAAGTGTACAGGCAGCAGATTATTTTTGACACACTCCTGCAGCACGGCTCATCTCTCCAACTCAGCTGGAAAAGCTGCATGCAGGCTTACTCTGTGCAATGCTCTTTAACTAAAGTCAGCTACTGCAAAAATTACATGCAACAAACTGTGAGCTATCAGATGGAATGGATAAGCAAGCAGTTAACTAAAATCATTCCTTACAGGAATTTATCAGGCTTTATGGATGTATAAATATACAAAGCTGGGAAAGAGAAAGATAAGTGTTTTATTAAGGTTTAAGAAATATTTCCAGTATTCTCTTTCTACTCTTTTGCAAGTTTGATGCAATAGGACTGACATATTTAAGGTATCATAGCTTTTGATTAGTACAGTAATGTTTCTGGGTATAGAAATGATGCCTGGAAACTTTTATTTTTTTCCTACTCTGACTTTAATTCCTGGAAAGTATATGCTATGTCAGCATTATGAACACAGTGGTGCCATAGCAATATTCTTAGGAGTGTATTGATACACTCCTAAGACATAGCACTAATGCCAACTGCACATCAAAGGATATGACTAAAGCAGCTATTCAGCCATGAAACTATTCTTTGGTTAATTTATAACCAGCTCAATCAGGATTTCCAGGGAGCCACCTTCTCCTGATGTGATGACACACCATGAGGTAAATCTCTCAGAAGTGAGTACCAAGGCTCACTGTTGAAATTCTGTGCTCATTTCTTCCATGAATTTCTTAGCTCTGGTTACAGCTTTCTAGGAACAGCTGAAGAGCACTGTAAGCATCTACTGTTTTTTTCCTCCTGAAAGCACTCAGACTGTAATCAAGTCACTGCATGGTTTTCTTTTTGACAGTATAAATCACTTAAGATTTTGCCTCTCTGGGGTTCTCATTACACACACACACACCAACTTGTTTTCTTCTATAGAACCAAAGACCCCAGGTACAGACTTTGATACTTCTTCCAGAGCTTGTTTCAAAGTGCTGCAAAAGGTGGTAAAATCCTCCCAATTCTTAATGCTTTAGCCTTTTGTGCCCACAAAGCCATTTCCATGAACTCCTTTTTCACAGCCTACTGTGATGTTTCACGTGGAGAAACCTGGAAGATGAGACCCCCCACAAGAATCTTCTTGGAATTCTATTTCTCCAGGACACTGTTTGCATTGCCATAAGCTTTTTAGAGCCAGTAGAGAACCCCATGGTTGGGGGAAGTTCCAGACAGGGAGTGCCCCTCTCTGAGAACCATCGGTTGTATGAAATACTGAGCTTATTACCTCAGGCTGACTAATGAAAAATTAACTATATTCACTGTTCACCACTTGGATGAGGAATATCCACTAACTTTGGGATTGAAAATGAGATGTGTGGCTGTGATTTGCAGGATCCCCAAAGTCACTGCCATACTGCCCTCTGCAGTGTTGCTCCTCTCTGATTCTAATTTGGCTCTTGGAGGATGATTTTTTACACACAGGATACCAATGAGCACCGGAGAACTTAATAAAAGGAGAGGAGGAATGCTGAAACTGAGTCTGAAACCCTTCTGCCCAAATCTTCATGTGTAGCATATCCACCACAGCTTTCTGGAACTGACAGTGCAGCCATAACTGAGTTTGCAGTTTAGTTCAAACATAAACTCACTTGAATTTACACGAGAGAAGCCCCAGGACTGGGGCCCTAAAGTGAGATGCTAAAGAATCCTTTGGTTAAAAATTGCTATGAGGCAATTACCAAGCTCTGAAAATGAGAGTATGCTTTCAAGATTGAGCCCTGTACCCAGTTACAGTTATACTTTTAGCACCATTTGTTCTTTTGCAAAGGACATATTTATTATTCTCTCCCTATTGTATAAACTGTAATTTAAAAATTTTAAACCTCTCCTCTATTAATGCCCATCAGATCTGTAAAACAGGAAAATCAAAATTGTCTTTATATACACTTAACCTTGATAATAGGGTGTTTCATTCATTTTTTAACATCCACTATACCTGATGCTGCACCAGAAAAGCCATTTAATGCCTTAGAAATAGTTCACTGAGGAAAATAAACCATTCACATCTCAATTAAACCAATTTCTAAGAGCATAATTTCACTGCCTTTAATTCAGTTAATATCTGCATAAGGGGCTGAAATTAGGATGTCCTTTACAATGTTTCAATGCTTCTGAAACACTGAGGGATATTCAATTTCTGCTTCAAATTTATTTGAAATGCTGTATACTACACAACCTTCCCCTTGTGAAGCTCAGAAGAGTTCTAGGTTATATAAATCATACAAGGTTTTCTTTTTTGACAGGTAGGATAGACTAAGAAAAAGAAAACAACAAAAAACCAACTATACTTTGGCTTAGCTATAGACTGCTAGGGTCAAGGTAGCTCTTTGAAACTCCTGGAACACACTGAACTTACTTGTATATGCATGCTATAATACAACAGAATTTGTATTGTTGCAACTAAGGTGCAACATTAACAACAACATTAAGGTGCAACAATTATCTCAAATCCAAAGTATTAAATAAAAGAAATATTTTGACAGTGTAGATGCTGCAGTTGGAAGATGTTTGTTGTTTGTTTTTAATAGCAGGGCTTAAGACTGAAGAAATCTAATCACACCACAAGATGAAGAGATGGGTGTACAGCTTCTCTCCCATCTTCACAAGGCACAAAGGGGAGAAAGAGAGTCTAAAGAATGTGCATACTCATGGGTTCCAGGAAGCACTGATTTCCATCCTTCTGGATACCTGCTTAATGCAGTTCTCTCTCTGGAAAATATATCCAGACCAGAGCAAGTTGTTGTTTTCCCTGCTGCAGTATGAATTATAGTGACTATCCCTGAATTAGTTAGTTTAATGGAAGTTCTTATCCTGCAGACATAAAGTACTATACTGCTGTCACACCTCATGCCACCAGTAAAATATACTGGGGACACATGCACAAATGTGCCCCAAATAAAAAAATACCTCATCTTCTGAGAGCACCTGAAACACAACAGCACTGCAGAGAAGTTAATTTTGTTTTCCATATGATAGATTGTCTGGTTGGAAGGCTCAACACCACATTGATTTTCTCTGTCCTGAGAAAGGCTCCCACTGCAGACTGACTCCAGGCTTGCCCCAGACGATAATGGAAATAGAGTGCACTGCAGGAGAAGCACACAGCATTGTACTCTGCTCCTGCATGCTCAACCAGCCACTGGGAGCTTCAGTGGGAGCCTCAGAGCTGGCACATGAGTGTGCCCATCCAGAGAGGCATCTCAGGACAGGGGCACTGTCACAAACACACCAACTTCAGTGTTACACAGAAATCATTTCAGTGGCGTGAGGGAGTCATTGGTTTGGCCCAGCGAGTGACACGTTATATAAAGTCCTGTGTAATGAGGTAGTTACAAACCCACTGGGGGCTGGAAGGAGAGAGAAACAAAGGAATCTGTTCAAATCTCTGCACTGACAACACAGCCCTGCCCCTGGGAAAGAAAAAGAAGAATGACGAATTTCTTTTAAATCATTGATGCCATCAGAGATACAAGCATTATATTGTTAAGGAAACTATGCAGCTAAAATTCCTTGGGGAAGAGTTGGAGTAAATTGTTCTCTTCTTGACTAACAAGATGCTAATCCTCCATTTCTAACTTACCCTACTAGATTGGGTAAGTATGATACTGCAGTTTAGACAGAAAGCCTAGGTCAAGACAAATACAAGCTTGTAAGAGAACCTCTAAGTATTGGCAATATTTCATCTTTTGTGACCTGACTTTTAGGAATTGTTAATAGATAAGGCTTTCCTGAAGGGGTGAAAGGGACCAGCTGAGACAGATTTGCAATGTCTCATTCTTAGGTCTGTTTTCATTCCCATTTTATTCCTCTAACTTGAATCCCTGGAGCTTGTTGTCTTCAGAAATTCCATCTCCATATCACCCTGTGCCTAATTATGGAAAGCAGGCATTTTGGCCTATCCTCTGCCAAAAGACACGAAAAGAGCACATTTCTGTTTCTTTTAGTATTTTAAAAACACTTTTCTGAATCATTGCTCATTTGACATTTTCTTTCTCCTTCCATTGTGCCACCTTGCCATATCTAACTGAAAGGTGTTATACCTTCTGTGATCAAGTAATGACAACTGTGCCACACATTTTATCAAGATCTGAATTTAATTACAGGATCTAACAAGCCTAAGAAGGGATGAGCCTTTGTATTTCACCGGGATATCCAAGATGAAAAATAAAGGGGGGAAAAAAAAATCTGCATGCAGACTCAGAGAAGCATTATTATATTGCATTATCTGACAGAAAGACCTGATAAGTTGTCAAATTAAAAAGCTGATTTGTGAAATTTTACTGAAACCACTTTTTGAAAAGAGACTTACTGTAGTGCTTTGTTTGGGTATCACCTAGGTTCTTTATTTAAAGACAGCAGCAGGATAGAACAATTTCATAATCTCTCAAAGGGCAGAAGTGCTTCTTTTAAAGCAAAAAAAAAAAATTCCTTCACTTTGAGTAAGCTGCAACAGAGGCTCACCCAAAGAGAATGGGAAAATAAATTTCCTTTTTTTTTAACATCAATCTTTCACATCGACAATAAAATGATACAGAATGTGAGACCTCTGTGCATGCTGACAAATACATTTAATCATAAACAAAGAGCAGTCAGAGCTGTATGAAATGAGAAAAACATGCAAGAAATCAGTTGTGCAATTACAAAGGGAAGGTAGCACACTGGCCTAGTTACATCCATCACTTGACTGCTGGTTTGTGTCTCAGTAACTTTGATGAATTTTTCATATATTTTGATTCCTGCTTCCAGAATAGTTTCTTCTGTCTTTATTCTGGAGAACCTAGTGAACTGAGTTTTAAATAACTCCTTGTCTTATTTTTAGTTCTCCATACCATTATTTTACACTCTGGTATAATGCCTCATTTTATTAATATTATAACTGGACATCATAACATGAATATAGGTAGATTTCAGCTTCCTACAATAGTAAATCCTCATTGAGGATTTTGTCCAGACAAAATCAACAAAAAATAACACAACTTTATCTTTGCTTTGGCTAAGTATTGGAGACATCATAGAAAAGCTAATTGTAGGAAACATTTTTTGATTGAGTGATCAGGAATTGACTTAAATTAATAAGAGGACAACTAAAAATAAGCCTGTAAATCAGATTCTTGATTTAAAAAGAACAAAATTTGATAACCTGAAGGAAGTCAGATTATGCAATCAGTGTAAGGGGCTGGATTCAGCCAGGAATGACACTTGGAAATTCTATAAAGTATTTAAATGATGATATATATATATATATATATTTTTTTTTTTTTATTTTGCACCTGCAAGGTTAAAATATACCAGGGGAGATCTACTAGACTGAATAGGCTATGTTACAGGAAGTTAAAACACCAGACTTGCTCAGTAAAGAAAGCAGTACCTTTCAGAGTTAGAAAAATAAATACTCAGGAAATGTTGCCAGAATTTACCCAAAGAACCTCCCAAAGACAGTAAACTAAATTCAAAAGCCAGAGTTTCTAAAGTGCTATAAACAAAAAGAGATCATAGAGTCAAGGAGAATTACTTTATAGGAAGGCTGATGGTGATTGAAGGGAGCAGATTGAATTGACTAACAGGAAAGTGTTTAATATAGATCTCCACAGCTCTGAAAAAAGCAATGTACATACTCTTACTGAACTTGTGTGGCCAGAAAGTGAGAAAGATGATTTCTATCCCAGAACTTAAAAAGAAGCAGCCAGGAATTTTTAAATCCAGGTATCCAATGAAACATGTAATTTCTTGTAGCAGAGAACAGACAATGTAATAGCTTTACATAAGAAGAATTTAAAAACTCCCCAGTTGAAGTGTTTAGTCTGACCTTAGCCATACACGCTGCTTTAGACAAATTTTAAAATAAATAATTAAAGACATGAAAGCAATTGGAAAATGAGATAAAACGCAAAACTTTACCAAATCATGTTAGGCTGGTTTAACAGCTGTATTCGACAAGCTAACTCATTTTCTAGATGAAGGAAATGGAGTATATCTAATTTTCTGGATTTCAGTAAAGCATTTGATATGATGTCATGTAACAAATCATGGATTAACTCTGGAAAAATAAAGGAGTGTGAAAAGTGTATGGTAAAAAGCTGAATAAAAAAACCCCAAAAACACGAAGAATAACATCTAACAAGGGTTTGTTCTCTCCTCCTTCCTCTGTCTCATGTAGAGACTGATATCATGAGCCTGTAGCCATTGACAGGCTCTGAATTCAAGGGCTCCTTGTCTTGCATCACACTTGATGCACACCCATCTTCCTGGGATGCATCTCCTTCCAGGAACCAGCCCTGGAGTTGCCTCCTCCCTGCCAACTCCCCCTTCATTCAGCATCTTCTTTAGCTTCTCAGTGAATCATTCACCCTGATGATAAGCAGTCCTTGTTGTCACATTCAGACATGCCAATGTGTCAACTGTACCATATTCTGCCCCTTCTGTTCCCCACTAAATTAACTATATTTGAAAAATAAATGGCCTCAAGACATAGTAGGTGGGTCAAATGTATCAAAGCTCTCCATGTTTTAGGGAATTGATGCCATCTAGTTGAATGAGTGGAAGGCCTGCGTGCATTTTAGGCATGGGAACGTGATAAACTCAATGCTGAGTTCCACATGGAGTTAACAAGAGGAATATCACTGTGAATTCCCAAATTGCATTAGACTGCCATAGGAGCTACCACAGAAGCCAGTGCAGGTATGACTGCAAGGAAAAACAATGGTTTTCTCCCAGAAAAACTACCTCGGAGGAGCTCCTAAGAAAGTAGCCAAGCTGAGTTTGGCAATAAATCACCTTTTGTATTTTCTTCACTGATCTCAGTATAAAGTGCCATCCACACAATGAAATCTGTAGATGACATGAAGGCAGACATGGTGGTAATGCTGAAGAGGCTGCAGATATCAGTCAAGAGGAACAGAGCCCCTCTGAATTAACAAAAGTGACACCAAGGCTTATACTCCAAAATGCAGGTCACACACTTAAGATATAGGACAAGTCACACCCCTTCTTGCCCTAAGTTGGGACACTTTGATAGAGAATTCATGAGGAAAGACATTCAGCAGGTAGTCAGCTACAGAATGACATTGGCTTTCCAGTTCTGAGGTATGAAAAAGAAAATTAAGGTCTTAAAATGCCAAATTGATATCTGCATTACTGTCTTCATATATCCTTCAGGTTCCTAGTGCTCTCATACAGGCCATTTTCAAACACATGTGCAGCTGAAAACCAAATTCAAAACAGAAAAAAGCATCAACGAAAGGTTATTATGATGAGCAGAGAAATGAGAAAACTATTCTGAAAAGACACGTAAGAGCAAAGTGGGATGAACTGGAAAGTGCTTGGACTGAAAGCAAAAGTATTTCTTAAGAGTAGGATGTTTCTTCTAAGTTACTCTCTAAGAGAAACAATTTATGCAAAGAAGCAGACTTGACCCAGTACATTTTAATTTCTAATTTCTTAAGGTCTTCTATCACTAACCTTACTTTTAAATACGCATGCAGAAAAAAAAAGGAAATTGGAATGGGAAAAAAGCCATCCAAGCCACTAATCCTTTACAGGGAAAGTGGCCCATTGATTTAAATATAGTTCCATTAATATTTTCTTTAGCATTCTAAACATTCTCAGAACTTGTTTTTTGACTGGTAATGAAATAATCCATGAGCTGTGTACAGCATTAAACCTTTGTCTTGAGCCTGTGCAACCAATTAAAATATTTTCTGTGAAATTTCAGATTATCTCACCCATATGTATTATCTTTCATAGATCAACTTTACTTTTACTACTAAGATGCATATTCAGAGTCAGTTGTCATTTTAACTCTGAGATAAGAAAATGCTTTGTTTGATTAAAATGTTTAAACCAATGAAGATTTTGCAAAATTTCTCATTCTAGAAAAATGAAAATAAATTGCACAAAACCAATAATTTCTGAATTTCAAAAATGTAAAAATTTGGGATTATTAAATGTTTTTATTTCAAAATACATTTTTAGATTTTTCTACCTTTCATTTTTCCATTTTGTTTTTTTCATTGCCTGTTAAAGGAAGCACAAATTTTTAAGTTCTTCATTCACTAATCTTTTTCTTCTGTAGTAATCTCTAATTTGTCTCTCTTATAGCCTGTATGGTTTCTAACTTTTATATAAAAAAATCAATGCTATTCAATATATAACAAGGTTTAAATGATCATACATCCATTGAAAATCAATTTATTTACTCCTTTGATTTTCATTAGGTGGCAATCTGTGACCCTGTTCTCCCTAAGAGGGAGTCTGATCCATCAAAGAACTCGACCTTTACCACCAGGGCTGGGTAAATTCTTCCTGAATATTTTCACATGGAACTTCATCAAAGAATTTTTACAAATCAAAAACCCCAAGTATGCTAACTCATTCATATTTATACCCCATTATCTCCTACCAAACCAGAGTAGGTTTAACTATAACAGGTACCAGCAGACCTTCCCAGGTGGAAACCTCAGCACAGACAGGACCCCAGGGAGATGTGACTCCATGGACACATGAAAGGCTATAAATAACACTGATGAGTTTTGTTTTCCAAATCAGGGAGGTGAGACTTCAGCTGCTCACAAAACAACTACTGATTTAGCTGGTATTTTTCCTGTTCTATTCTTACTAATTCCATAGACTAAATATTTTAGACCCACATCCTCCACTTCTAATGCCTGTACATATGGCATAAATTTATACATAAAGTGTTTACTTGCACGTTCATCTTCTACATATTCCCATCCTCACAATTTTTCCAAACACTGTTATCTCCAAGGAAAGTAAAGTCTTATGAGGTGTCCTTATTTCACTGGCACCACTGGTTTCCCACAGCAGGAAAATGACATTCAGACCAGGAGACATGAGGCAGTTTGTGTTTCACAGAAACTTAATTGCTGTGAACAGAACTTAAGTCTTTTCCACTGGACTTCCCTCCTGGGAATAGGGGCAGTTTTTATTTTGTCTTTGTGAACAAGCAATGGGAGATTCCTCCAGGTCTGTAAGCTTTGCAGCTTATCAGATGATGGTGTTTCCTCATATCCTCTATGTCTTACCATCAGGATTAAGGGATGACAGATCTGACTGTAGGAGTCAAAACTCTGGCCATAGCAAGGGAACACACACAAGAGACAATCAAGATGGATTCTTTTATCCAAAGGAGGAACCCAGTGAGATAAAAGGTACAGTCAGTGTGCTGCTGGACAAATAAATAGCAGTCAGAAGCTTCTGTTATTTTCCTGTGAAACACCCTGAAAGTCCTGTGTCCAAACAACAGTGGCCAGAGAGGTTTGAAAATTTGTTCTCTGGCACAAGGCAAGGCAAACACTCAGTGATCATTTACTAGTTAGATTCCTACATCACATCACCACATTCATAATGGTCAAGAAGAGGCTTTTATTAGACTATTCAAAGACACATTTGTGAAAGTGCTTGAGATGTCTCCTACCACCACACTTATACCTGAAAATCATCTTTGGTCTTCTTCCAGAAGAGGCTGTAGGGACTTCAGTTTGGAAGATATTTCTAAGCCAATAGTAAGCAAGTTAGGCAAGTACATAGATCGCTTGGGAAATGCTAATCCCATCCTGGAGAAACAAATGTATTGATACAAATGTCTCCTGTTAATTTTAGAGTCAATCTGAACACAGGAAAACCAAGAAAAATGGATGCTATTTACCCTAAATAGGATACATGGTAATAGCTGACTCCTAGCATTTATCTCAAAGTCACATGTTCCCCATGAAAAGATGACAGACACTTTTTCTATTTTCTAGAATACAGGGACCAAGAGAAGCATTTAAATGACATGTCCCCTTCCCCTAGCCCTTGGATGTTCTGCATGAACAACTTTGATCCCACAGATCCAGAGACAGTCCCTAAAGACAACATGAGTGATCTCAGCTCTTTAATCAAAACCAAACCACCAAACCATCTAACCAAAAAAACCTCCAAACCAAAACCCAGTGCAGAATCATGCTATATTATATCAAAGCCCTTCAAGCTGGTGATTGCCATATTGAAGAGGTACTGGCATAATGTCAGTTTGTTCTTCTGCCAGCATCCATGGTCTCTCACACAGGTTCTTTGGTGTCTGTGCTCTCTCATGATTTATACCTCCTAATCACAGGGATGATCACAGGATGCATCTGTTCCAGCAGTCTGGCAATGCTTTGGACAAGCTCTTTTCTGCAAGCAGTGTGAGTGACATGCTCATGCTGTCAGATCTTGGTGTGTCAGACACATCCCTGACACGTCCTGACCCATGGGCTATGTGAGGACAGCTGCAACAAAGTTATGCTTTTCTAAGGCTAAGCAGAGATCCAGGGATGACTGGGAGGGCATCGTTTTAGATATTTGTCTACATCAGACAGTGTCTTCCAAACTGCTGCAGGGTCCCAGGAATGCTGAGCACTCTCAGCAGACTGAGCAGTTTTGAAACCATAGACCCATTGCCCAATATCTAATAGGTCATTTTCAGTCTGATTTACATTGGAAGGAAGGTCTGATTTGCAATGGAAGATTTACAATGAAGGGAAAATCGTCACTGGTAAAATGATTAGTTGTGCTGTGTGCTTTAAAAGAATCATCATTAGACAAACTGCCTTTGACCACAGAAAGCACAGAGTTAGTGTCAGAAAAGTGATTCTGAAATTCTTTCACAATAAGTGGTGGTTATTGTGGCTTTTAAATGTCCTCTACTATGTTTTGATATACTTTTTCTGACTAGTCAAATATACACACTTCACTACCAAGGAACAAAAATCAGATAATTAAGAAAACTGTTTTTCATGATAAATAGATATGGTTATGAGCACTATTATAAGGGTTTTTTCCCCTCTTCCCTTTTTGATTTTATTTGAAACATATTTTCTTTCAGGTAAGGATTAAAATGTTGTTTCAAATTGAATAAAATGCTTTGTTCTCAGATTATCTAAGTCCTGTGTAAACAATGGGCAATCCTGACATGACAAGTCAGAACATTCTATTCAGAAAACACTGAAATTAATATTTTCATATTACTACAACAATTTTCTTTTTCTTTTTTGTTCTTTTTTTTTTTTTAATTTGACCAAAATTCTTAGTTCATTTTGACACAAATTAACAAGTTCTTTGTTTTACGCAACCTTAGGGAACTGAAAGTGTAGAATTATTACCTAACTGAAGTTACAAGAGCAGCCTCTTCACAGAAGCAGCTGGAGTTGCTATTGTGGAGCAGCCCCATCACCACAACAGCAGCCAGACCATTGGGAAGGGAAATTAAAACTAGACAGTGAAGCAGACAAGATAAGCAACAAGGAGTAGAAAGGATCTGCATGGAAATGGGGATGGTCTATTTATTGGAGCTCTGACTGAATAGTCAGCAGTTTTCTCATTGCTGTTTAATATGATCATAAATTAGGCTGCATCCAGAGAAGTTAATGTGAATTTACTGTCTGCAAAAGAGGTCAAGATGAAACACTATAGTTCTTTGAGAAGGTGCAGAAGGATGGTGATAATTCAGCAAAGAGACATAGCACTGAATTTAGTTAAGACAGATGGAATAAATAAATCAAGTGAAAATATGGACATCTTAATCAACTTTTAAAAAACTACAGTGTGCCACTCACAATCACAGGGCTATGCACCAGCCACAAACACAAGAAATGGGGAAAACAGAATCAACATTTAATAAAGGGCAGAAATCAAAGTATACATCCTCACAGCTCTAGCTTTTTATTTTATTCAGAAAAGTGACAGGAAAGAAACTTCAGAGTAAAAAAATTACTTTGATGGTAGTCTGGAAGAACATACATATGTAAATCCAAACCTCTGTTTCTGAAAATCATGCAGCCACTTCAGGATACTGAAATCTTCACATTTGTTCAGGACTAAAACACATTTTTCCCAACCATATTTCAAAAAACAACCATCCACCTCAACTAGGATAATCATCCTCTACCACTGACCCCTGCCTCTTTTCCTTTTGCAGCTCTCTCATTTCACACCCACTCAGATATAAATTGAAGGTGCATTGGCCCAGAGCAAATTCAAATCTAGTGGGATCAAGAATGTTGTCACAGGAGAGACAGACTCCATTCTGTTCATCTTCCAGGGTCACTCTTCTGCATTTTAGCCAGCTCTTGGGTAAAACACACAAAGCTGCCATGGAAGCTCTGTGAAGTATTGCTGTGTGATATTTTTTTGTAAGGTACCAGCTGGTTTTGGGCCTTGGGTATCCTTATCTACAGCAGCTACATGGGGCCAGATGAAGGATACACAGGCAATGAAACTGGAAATTCCTGAGTCTCTGACCGGAAAATTCTCTTAGAAAATCTTCACCCAGCATTTTAAGTCACCAAACACAAACAAGCAATGTCTTGTAATCAGGCGTGCCAACCTGAAGAGTAATTCTGAGAAAAATCTTTCCTCAACAAGAAAGACCTGATCAGTTGGTATCTTTTAGACAACCAACTGATTATTTAATTTTATCTTTGAAAAGAAAAAAAAATCCAGCATAGGTATAGCAACTTTACTAATTAGGCTGCCTAATCTTGGTTTTACTATTAACTAAAAAGCCCAAAACAACAAGAACTGGCAAATCTCATGGAGCAGCATAGTAAGAGAAGAGAAAGGTGTGCCTTGATGGTTGCCTTCTGAGAAGGGAGAAGAGATGGAAGGTGAAAAGGGGGAGGATAGCCACCAAAAGCAATGCTGTTGCATACAGGAGTCATAAAATATTATCATGGGAAAGTCAAAGAAAGTTACAGGCAAACAGCAGTCTCAGAAGATCCAACCAAGGGATTCTATACTGCAGCTAATGAAGCAACTGAGAATGCCTTGAAATGCAGCCTGCACATAGAGCGCTCATGGAAACTGAATAAAAATCTAATATTTTGTTTTCTTTTTTCAAGGAAAACATCCAACTTTCTTCCACTCCACCAGTTCCGTCCCAAGAAAATCACTTTATTTTCTATTTTTTTTTCAGCATAAACAAGTTCTATGTGCCACTAGCTTCAGAACTCAAGGCTTCTTTTTGTGTTTGAGCCTGTCCAGGAGCTCCCTGTTCATCCACACAGACCTCCTGGCATGTTTGCCAGACTTCCTCTTGGTTGGGGTGCATCACTCCTGAGCTTGGAGATGGTGAATTCATGCTCATCATTTGGTAAAAACCAAAATAAACAAAACACCACCTCAAGCCTATTCTTCCCTTTGTGTTGAACAGGTCTTGAACACAAATGATAACAAGTCCTCACCAGCTTACACCTTATTTCAGCAACCATTTACCAAACTGCAAAAGGAGAAAGCTAGGGGAAAAAGGAATATCTGAAAGATCACTGAATGTACTTCCTTCAGCATCCCCCTTTCCCTCAAGAGTTTATCACCTCTCATAGATGTGCCTAACTTAGAAACCATTAATGGCTCTAATTCCAAGAGCTGCCATTCATTCATAGCACATTAGCACACAGGTGGGTTTTTTAACAACTTCTGCTATACATAGATTCTTTTACATACTTTCATTATTTCAAATATTCTGAATTATGTCCAAGGGTTATATTTCATGTGATTTTTAAATTTTTTTTTTTTTTAATAGCTGGACTACAACTGAAATGGCAGAAATAACAAAAATCCCCATCCTAAATACTAATAATTAGTCCAGGGAATGGCTTATACGTTCCTTACTAGTGAAACACGCCCTCCTGCTGCACTCCACCCCCAAAAATGAAGAATTTTCTACTTTTAAACCAATAAATCAGAACTGTCGTTTGTGCAATCGGCATTCTGGTTTGCATATTTGCCTTCATTTACACCTCTAAATTTGCTGCCTTTTGCTTAATATCAACACACAGAGCAGCTGTTAGGAGATAACATGCAGATGCCTAAGTTAGCATGAATGGCTCAGTTGTCCTACCCAATAAGAAAGGGATTGTGTATCTGAAAAACCTGTTGCCTTTAAAAACGAATAAAATTAGCATCATAGTAATCCTCAGTGCATAACATTTGCATAAAATTAAATATGGGCCTTCTCAAGACAGCTCTGCTGTCATACTAGCGGTCCTCTTCAAGTAACCAGCATCATCTGCATAAATAATATCCTGCAGTTTGCATTTGGAGTTAAGGCACCTCAGTTTGGGTGGCTGGCTGTACAATTGATAACTGCAATGTTGTTTGGTTTCTGTCTGCTGGAAGACTTCTGCTAAATTCATAAGCTTCAGATTGCTGTAATCTTGTAATCAAAAGAACACAGACAACCTTTTCCTCAGCAAATGTTTCACCCCATCACTTGGGGATAGATTTGTGAGTCACTTTAAACTGTGTAGCTTTTGTCAAAGCCTTTTTTTCCCCCGCTAAACCAAAAGTGCAATAAAAACAAATGATAGCAAGAAACAAAACTACTACTTCATGCCTCCATAACTGCGTTTTCCCACTTCCAGTAATAACTGGAATTTGGGCTTTTAAACTCACTTAGGAAACGCCATCATCATAAAACTGCACTGCTCAGGATTCTTTTAACTACTTCTGCAGCTACTAAAACACCTCAAGGGAGCTGATCCTGCATCAGGAGGGGAGCAAAACGAGGCAAACTCCTGGCACCCCCCACCCTCTCAGTGCCAGGTGTTTGTGTGAGGCCTTACCTGCTGGGTAGCGCTCGATGACGGGCCAGTTGTCCACCTGCAGGGTGGCATTGCCACCGCTCCTGGTGAAGCGCACCACGTGGTACTTCCCGTCGTTAATGATGGCGTTCATCTCCTCGATGGCGATGTCGTCCGTCCCAACATTAAACTTAACTCCAATTTTTCCCTGGTGCTGCAGAGTTGGGAGGGGGAAGGGAAGGAAAAAAAAAAAAAAAAAAGGAAAGAGGAAGAAGAAAAAAGAACTAATTAGGAGTTGTTCTAGGAGAAATTGAGACAGTGTGTCACACAGGGGGAGGATTTCTAACAAAGCCTTCCCTCCTCAGATGTAACTTCTGAAGGTTCGCGCGTGGCAGTGACAAACCTTCTGACAGATTAGGAAGTCTGGGACATGTTTTTGAAGGGTAATTGATATTCCAAATGAGTTACTTCACCAAATTGAGCTCTCTCCTTTTCCAAGAGATTCAGATCAAGATGAGGATGGTAGAAGATGGAGAAAAGCTCAAGGTTTCTGACTTTGTCCTCTCCCTCACCTCCATGAAGATTAAACAAAAATTTTCCTTTTAGACTTTCAAAACAGAAAGACTTGCAGCGTCACTTGAAAGAGATACAAGAATCTTCTGGCCATAAAAGCCAAGTTCCAGCCCTGCTTTTCCTTTTTTTCAAAACTCATTCATACTTAGAGCCTTCAAAAATGATAATAAAGAAGGAGATTATTTTTTTTTTTCTGCTTGGAGAGATTTTTGGCATCACATTGTAGTGATTTTGAATCATTAAGCCAAGATCACACTGGCTGATTAACAAGGACTTCCCTGTTCAGAGCCAGAGAGCAGGAAAAGGCATTTGCTGACACAGGAATGTGGAATTGTTCTCACTAAGGCCAGACACTCTTTTTCTTTTCTTTTTTTTTTTTTGCTGGGATTTGCCTATAAACTTCTGTGTTTGTGTGCTCTTAGGGCTAAGGGGACTTCCCATGCACACCAATACCTGGGAGCAAAGCAGTAGATTTTCCAAATGATTGTCATATCAGCAGGTTTTCATATTTATTGACTTTTAATTATTAAAATGTTCACTCTAATGGGACACCTGCATTTTAACAAAGTTTTTTAATGTCTATTAAAGTTAACTTAAGGACTTTGCATTTTTTTAATCTCCCATAAAATCAATTCTGCTCCTCAATAAAGGTATTTATTACACTGAGGAGAAAAAAAGAAAAGCACTGCACAGTATGAGATTAGGGACTTATTCATAATAATTGGCAATTCTACATGAAATTTCATGTTCCTGGAACTTGTACATCCTTCTTTAAATTTAAAAAAAAGTTCATGAAGTTTTTACACAACCAGATGAAACACAATGAAATATTTTACTTTGTATGTCTTGCTCATTCACATCAAATCTTCCAGAACCAGTTTCACCTCTGTAGCAGAACTCTTGTGTCTGCTCTCTCTTTGCCTTACTACCCTAGCACTGCCTCCTGCAGTAAGTGTACTCTGCAGCTCCTTGTCTCTGGAAGTCTCCCAAGCAAAGAACTCAGGAGTTTGTCCACTTTATTTTATTCTCTTTTCAAACATCTGACTTTGTTTTCCAGCACTGCCTGCATGCTGCAGTTACACAGCTGAGCAGCTGCTCAGCACCTCTGCAGTTCCTCAGCGTTCTGGCACCACACTCAGCTCCCCAGCTATGACCTTTTTTGAAACAACTAAAGGACCATTCCCTCATGAGATTTGCAGAATGAGTCTGAAAAAAATTTTTCTTGGCTCAGTTGATTGAACAATGTTTTAAACATTCCTCTTTTTTTTTCCTTGTGGATTATTTTAATATTTCTCCATTCATTGGTCCTACTCTATAGACATTCCCATGTCTATAGAGGGTCAATATGGGATCCACCTTATCCAATTCATGCTCATCTTCTTTTGCCTCTGATGTGAGTTGTATAGCAACTTCCCAGTTATCTTGGAAAGGCAAGTGTAGTTCTTCTTAATTTCAGCTGCTTCAACTAGACTCAGAATAAATTGCACCCATTTTTTTTTCCCATGGATGCAGTAACTTATTTGTTTCACCTGTTTCATTCATATGCTTATTCTCTTTACACAGAAATATACACAAAGATGTATAACATTGTCCTGCTTTAAAGCAATCTCCTCTTTTACTAATTTTTGAAATGAAGAAAACCAGCACTTAATGGTGTATGCAACTTTTCATCGTACTTTCAAGAAATCAAAGGGCTCTGAGGATTAAATAAAGCTGACTAATTTTACCATGATTCATAATTACACTATTCATAACCTACACTTTATATACCAGTTTTCTTATTTGCTATATATATATGCATACACATATATTATTTTAGATATTTTAAAAAATGACAAAGGAAACAAAACAGCTTTAAAGTCAATAGAAATGGTGGGAGTAAAAACAAGTGGCACACACAGCACTTATATCAGCAGTTTTCCCAAAGTTGGAGAATGTAGGACTGCAGCCAAGTTACCATTTACGAATGGCCAGGTATTGGCAAGTGAAATGAATCCTTTGCAGACTTGAAAGCAAACTTTCAGCCTTCCTTTATAGATATATACCTTCTAGTGAAAAAAAACCCCAAGTTTTCCTGACTTCCCTATGTTTGTACACAGATACTGTGCACAGAGACCAAGCATGCAGATGCAAGAGCAAATATTACCCTAAAAGCTGGTAGTATAGTGATTCTTTGTCTTTAATTTCTTACACATTTCTACAGCACCTGTGGGCATCTCAGTAACACCTCCATGAAACAAGGAAACAAGTCTGTGTTGCAAATTGAAGACTTCCTGATTATTATATCCATATCTAAGTTTGACTTCTGGACATCACATCAAACATTATATGAATCACAACCCGACTGTGCACAGCCCTTTACAACCACAAAACAAAACATGATGCTGCAATAATCCCTTTTCTATGTAGATAGGGGGTTTCCTAAGCCATTGCATTATCATGGAGGAATTTGACTCACTGCATGCTCCCTCACTGCAAGGTAACATTATTTTTCATTTGTCTTTGTCTCATTAGTTTTCATCTGTCTTAGGTTAAGACCATGTGCACACAGAATTATTGTGGATCAGCTGACATAAAGTAACCTGTTGAGATAACTTGATCTCAGCCCTCAGCCTTGTTAAGCTTAATCTAGTGGGCCCGTAGCCTTTTAGAAAGAGCTGGTTTTTATATTTCCTCTTTTTTGGGGGGCAATATAGTAGTGCAGAAAGGAAAGATACTGATAAAACTGAAGCCTACTAAATTACTATTTTCACTTTGCCAGCCTCAGTTGCATAGTAAAGGGGTGGAAATTTTCCTGTGTCACTCATTCATTCAAAATAATCTTAGAAGTCATCCTTCCTATCAGAAACAGCCTCAGACAAATGCTGAGTGAGAGGTTCCCTCTTCAGTGCCCTGCAGATGGGCACTACAGAAATGTCTGTGCATCACTAAATACTGCAATAAGTCAGCACTGCTGTTGAATGGTGCTATCTCTGCCAATGACCCAAAACAGCACAGGCTCACATTCCCACAAACAAACATTTTTTTGCCCAAAAGCAAAGATTATCATTTCAGAGCTCCCCTGGTAAAAATCAGCTGTGCACACACAGCCCATACAAGTCCACTGCACTGTTTATGGTTCTCAGCCTGTGTTTTCTTTGTCTCAGTCTCACTCAGTTGTGACAGAACATGGTAATGGAACCAATTCCTTTTCCTCCTGTGCCTCCATCTATTCCATACTGCTAAGGCCACAATAACAGAGCAGAGTCAGGCAGGAGGCAGGAGAGTTTCCAAAAAGGCCAAAAGAGAGGAGGGATGCATTTCAACAAGTAGCTTAAACATTGTGTCTACAGAAATTATTTTGAGCCTCAGATCTGAAGGCAGTATCAATAATGCTAAATCCACCACATCACCACCCCTGCTCCCTGGGGCAATGCAGCACAGGGACCTTGGATTCATCCACACACACTCTGAGCCCCAGCCAGCAACTCTCCAGAAACACCAAACTTTTGTTTTGGAGGTGCTTTGGTCACGTAGCTGTCCTATTTCTGAGGCCAGGGTAGCTTTTATTTCTAGCTACACAGGCAGAAAAGTTAATTTGTTGTTGGCTTGTACATTACTGCAACATGCAATGTAGGCTTGGTGTATAGCTTAAATTCTGCTGTCCAAGCTCACAGGCTAAGGATAAATATGTTAATGGCTTCAAAAACAGTTGGATAAAACTGTGAGACAGCTCCAGTTCTATGCTTCTAATGTGCTCTGAAATGTTGGGAGCTTTGATTACTCTAACAGTGTAGGATGTGTATGTGTGCACGTGTACATACCAATCACTTCAACATGTTTTATCTTCAAAAGCTCTGACAGCAACTGCTGTAATCTAGCAACTCCAGTGGAGTATTTTCAAGCTTGTTTTATGAATTGTGTACTCTAAATACTTAACAGACTTCTGATGAGGCACCAGGAATGCTGATGAACCTGAGAACCAAGCAATAAAGGTGGAATGCAAATCAAGCCAGCAGCTGACACTGCAATTTGTTCCCTGTTGGACTCTAGTTCAGTGCTACCAATCTGCCAAAATGCAGTAAAACCAATGCTACTATTATATATATATATATATAATCTATATATATAGATATACACTCTCACACACATAAATATCTATATCTATATAATTGATATTTCCTATAACATCAGCAATGCTTTGCTGCTCTCTGTAGCAATAACTCTGGAATTAGTCAAACATGAGTGATGCAAACTTGGCACAACAGTAGTTTCAGAATAGACTGCAGACAACCTAAGCTCATAATACTTACATCCCTTAACCACTTCCAAGGAAAAGCAGTAACACTGGGACTCCCACAGGTGGACAAATTGAGAAGAAAAAATTCAAGCGTGCCAGCTTGAATTTTATATCATCAGCCCCAGAGGCACCACTGTCTGGTGAATGCAGTAACAAAGTCTTAGAACTAACTGAAGGTTTACTTTGATTTTATTGAAGTGTAAGTTTCTTACAAGTTTTATTAAGAGTGAGATAATAAGAGTAAGTGTAAGTTTCTTAAGTTTTATTAAGAGTGAGATAATTTTCACTCAAATATAATCAGAGCTTAATATTATATATGATAGAAAGCTGTGCAAAATAATTAAAATAATATATGGGTTTCTCAGTCCTCTAAGGAGATGCATATTTTAAAATAGTACTGCTTGCTTCAGGAGGTGAGGGACTGAACAGACTGAAGATACACTTGAACTCCAAGATTAATGTAGTAACTATATATATTTTAGTCTAATAATCCATCATTATTTCTTATTACCATCTGGTATCTTCCAGAGGAAATGCTTCCTGGAAAAGACACAGAAAACACAAATCATCTGGGAAGAGTTCTTTGAATGAAGGCATCTCATATTGAATATAAGAGTTTTCTGAATATTGAGTTTTAAATTCATTCTCTTGGGTTTTACATTATTAACCTAATGCTATTTTTTTTTGTATTGCTTTTCTCTATGAGAAGCGACAAATATCCAACCTATTTTTTCCAACATTAACCCCTTAGTCAACTGCAAGTCAAGGCACAACAGAAACAGGCATTCTCCTGTCATACCTCATCTTGTGTACTTACAGTCAGGTTTTGTGCCCTTTCACAAATTCAGAAAGGCATTTCAGAAAGGCTTTCAGCATATCAGTGCTTGACATACTGCTGAAAATCCAGGAGGGGCATGAAACCACTATCATAGTGCTGGTAAGCCAAGTTACTACTCAGAGGTTGGCACTTCAAGGAAGAATGCAAAGATTTCTGTTTATGTCTGATAGGATGCATCCACCCGGTACTCAGTATTTTGGCATCTCACAAGTAGGAAACTATTTGTTTTTTCTTTCTTTTCCTAAAAGCTGGTAATGTGTAGCTAGGGTGGAAGAGCAAAGAAAACAAAACAAACAAACCAAACTTCCCCCTTTTTCTGATTTCCTGGTGAGGACACTAAGCTATTCTCAGTGTTCTTTCTTGCAAGTTCTCACCATTTATTTGCAGCATTTATTTTCCCAATATTTGTTTATTTCTAAAATTCACATCTTTGTAGACCTTAGGTTATGAGAAAAAAAAACAAACCCAAACAACAACAAAACAAACAAACAAACAAACAAAAAAAACGTAAACCAAAACAAAATAACCAATGCTTTTCATTTTAATCCAAGATACCAGTCCTGATAATTGTACAGAAAAGCTTAAAACCCAAAGCCTTGCAAGATACTCTTGGCAGAGCAAGAGGAAGAACTGGAAATCATGTTAAATCATCACTGGGCTTGAGTGGTGGCTGGAATCCAAATGTGGCCCTGGGGTTCCTGTGAGAAGAGAGGTCCGATCTGCACTACCCATTTACACACACCCAGTGGAAATGCAATCCTGGCAACAAAATGCTGCCCAGCACTGTGCTGTGCCACTGCTCAGATTATTCACAGAGGAAAAATGTCTGCAGAGCCAGAAATGCTGCCAGTATTTCCTGCAGCAGCCGTGCATGCTCACCTAAGCACAAACACACCT
The DNA here is from genome assembly GCF_012460135.2 of Molothrus ater. Lineage (NCBI taxonomy): Eukaryota > Metazoa > Chordata > Aves > Passeriformes > Icteridae > Molothrus > Molothrus ater. The sequence continues at coordinate 11,552,980 of NC_050480.2, read as the reverse complement.
TTTTCATCTACACCAGGATCCTTCCAGAGACAGTCCAAAGCGCTTGAACAACAGATCGATAATCATAAATATACAGCAACAAATTTTTTTTCCTCTTCTAGTTTCAGGGTACTCGATTAGTTGTCCCATGAATTTTGTAAAAGAGATGTGGAGGGAAAAATATGCATCATATTTCGCTCTCCTGTTTTACTCAGAATTTCTGTAAGACCCTTTAATAAACCTCTACATGACCCCAATTTCACGCCATTAAGTCATCTAGGCTTTCTAAATTGATACAGAAATAATAAAAATTCATTGTTCACCAGATGTCCCTGGTTGACATGTAAGAAATAGAACTGTCACTGTAACAACATTATGTATGCAAATATATACAGATGCTACCAGAGCTACTGCTCTCTTAAGCACTGGTCAATAAAAATTAAGCATCTTCTAGCCTTAAACCAATGACCCTTGAATGATGTAAATGAAGTATGGGCTCAGCATCCCACTAATTTACAACTGAGGTGCAGCTAGAAAAAGAACCACCTATGTGGCTCACTAGGTGGAAGGAGCAACATGTGGCATAACAAATTTTATGTCCCCAGGTGCCATCTATGTGACACACAGAACAAAATTTCTGGAAAGAAGATATCATGAGAGCAATCACTCACTGACCCAGCATTTCAGGGCAGGAAGCAACTACCCTTTACTACTATGAAAAAAATGGCTTGTGCTTTATCACTTAATCACTTTTTTGCTTTAAAATAATTGTCCTCACAGTCTGCTTTAAAGTGTTATAGCCATTCGATTTATACATAAAGCTCAGCAAGCAGAAAATATAGAAATATTTATAAATCTACAGTTCTGACACTTCAACTCTTAGTCTGCAGTCTTCCTGTTTAGTTTTAACTATTGCAGTCCTCACTGCTATGTATTATAGGTGTATGATTTCAGGTTACCCTGATGATGAATTCCTAAGATAATACAATTACCTGAACAACCAACCCTTGAAATGCAGTAGTTATGAAAGACATATGGAGTAGAGCCCACAGCAGCAACATACTGCATCTTATTATCCATTCAGCATCATTACTGCAGTACACAAAATTAAGTTTTTCTGAGAAAACACGCAGTAAAGAACAATTTAAGTAGCCAGCCCTTAATGTGGTATTTCTTTCAAAATAGAATGTTTCACAGAAATGCCTTGACCTTGTCAGCATCTCACCCAGGGGTTTTAGTCATGGTGAGATCTATGGATGGTTTGAAGAGATGCTGTTCACCAAACAGAGCATAATTTGAAGGAAACAAAGTCTTAACTACTGGTCAAGGTAGCTTACAGGGCTTGGCTTTGCTCTGTACACTTATTTTCCATGTGAGCAGACATATTGAGTACCTTAAATACAGGATGCTCAGCCTGAGGAACTCCATGCTCATTGGAAGCTCCAGCTACTCAAAAATTGCTTCTGAATGGGCACAATGAGATTTGAAAATCAGGATTGCTTTTCAGTTTTTCATAGTGGTTTTATACAGAGGTTATTAAAACAGGGCTCCTGGAACTTGATATAAGTCATACAAAGGTGTAAAACAAATGAGTAGCACCTTGGTGTCAGTACAATCTAATCCACATTGGAAATTGTCCTGGCTTAAGGGCACCGATTTCTGTGTTTAGAAAGGTTTCAGAGAACTCTTCTGATAATTGGTGTGCCTGAAACAAATTCAAAGTCAGAGTGAGTAGGACGTATAACTGGGACCAGAAGTGAAGAATCAGCAAATTCTCAAGCAGGTTTTCATGCTAAATGATTAATAGCCATATGATCAACACACATGCCCATGAAAGCACCAGTAATAATTTTTTGAGAATCTGAGTCAAAGGACTTTTCATACTAAAAGCCTATAATGGCAATAATGGCATTGGACAGCCAACTCCTATTGAGCTTTAATGAAAAATGAACACCTACCTGTCATTCATACCTTTGACAAGCTCCCCTTTAATGTTAACCAGGGTCTTGAATATTTCCAGATTCCTACCACAACCACTGGGAAAAAGCCCTTTTTAAAGACTTTTTAAATGCACACTTTGCATTCCTTTATTGTTCTGATTGCCTGCATGCAAATGCATTTCCAGAATTGTTTCCTAAATATTGTTCTCTTTCTTTGAGGTCACCAGGTGGAAATAACATGTTCCTAATTCATCTTGGCTGCTAAGTACTCATTAGTGACGTGGGTTTACATGACAGAAAACTGAAAGGAAAAGAAAAAAGATCCAGTCCACATAGTGATTTAAAAGTTAGGCATTTGAATAGTGGACTTAGATAAACATTTTTTGCCTCCTATCTTTAAAATGAAGAAAGCATGATATTCTCACTTCAGAAAATTGCTTATCTGAAGCAATTTATAATTGAAAAGTCAATCAGCAAAAGTAAAACAAACAAAAGAAAACACACACAAAAGTCAACTACTGGTCTATGAGACAAATGTAGAACTGAAATGAAAAGTCCTCACACAAGGATATGTAACCTGTAATCCCAGCCAGCAGAGATACAACATGCCACAGGTAGGACTTGGGCTCCCTGGAAGAAAGGCAAGTCCTGGCTGTTGTCCCAATTTCTGAGCAATCCTATAATTTCTGTTCCCAGCTTTCTTCCTTTTATCCTCAAGTGTAGAGCCATTCTATGCCAAGCTTTAATGCCATGTATATTTTCCTCCATGGTAGTAGTTTCCTTTATCTCACCTTTCTTCATCTTGAAGATCTTTCAGAATCAAAACCAACTTGACAATTTACTGGTGTGCTGTGCTAGGCAGTGCAGAGTAGCCTATTATCAACGCTACAACAGAGGATCTCACGTCTTTTGATCACTTAATGCTACAGAGCATGTAAAAATCCTTACACCGAATACATGTAGCACAGGAGGTGATCAAACAGTGTTCTTTGACTGGACTGTGAAATCCCTCAGGTAGCTGGAAGGGGAAAGCAAAATCTCATAGCTACCTCTACGTTCTCTGCTCTTGCTGCTAGCAACCCTCAAGGTTTGAAAGACATTGTTTTGGCACCTTAAAAAAAACCCACAAAACAAAACACCACCCTGTGGAAGAGAAGCGTTACAAATGAAAGGGTTCTGTACAAGAAATTAGTGTTTGTGAACAGCCTCTACAAGGAAGAAATCTCTGGGGGGAAGCATAGCAAAATAGCATGAGCACCTTTGACAATATGCTCTTCAATAATCAAGAAGTCCCTTAATTGTATTTAAGAAGAAATCTGCCAGAAAACTGGAAAAGCTGACCTCAAGAAAATCAGAAAAAGATCAAAACTGAATTTAACCCACTCCAAGGGAGCTTTGCCTATAACAGAGCTCTGTACTGTCAGGCTCTGAGTGCCTCTCTGAAGCAGGGAACTTTGATGAATGTTGTTGTCCTTACTGGAATGGTCAGTATCAGTCTTGAATGATGTCCAAATATATTTGTGCTCATCTTATTTTTAAAAATCCCTAACAATATCTAAGTATTTGCTTACAATACCTAAGTATTTGCTTAACAATATCTAAGTATTTGCAGATGTAAAACAATAGCCATTAACAGCCAACTTTGCAAAATGCATCATTATCTTCAAATGGCATACTGGAAGGGAAGAGCATCATCCTGTTAACTAAAAGGATGCAAACTCTACAAACTCTTCACTTAGAGCAGGCTTTTATTACTGCTGGAAAGCATCATTTTGGAAATAGGGCATGTTGGGCAGCCAGCAATCAATGGTTTAGGGCAGCATTCTAACCTCATTGCTAGTGTACTCCTGATTTCTGCCCTTACTGCAGCTACTTCCTTCATTTATTGTTTTTTATTACACTTGGCAGATATTTACCTTGGAAAGTGAAAAGTCAGAAGGAACTCCAGAGAAGTCATGGCTGGTTTAGAAATAGTAACATGCTAAAAACAGAGCATCTCTCATTAGAGTTACTTGTCACTTTTTCAGAGCTTCTGCCTCATACTGCTATTCTCACACATTTCACTGTGGAAGAGATGTGATGGTAAAATATTTGAAAGACAGCTGATGCAAATTATGTGCTTTCCATTTTTTGTTTCTTTTTAAATTCTGTCTTCACTAAGATCAAGGTTTTGCTAGAAAGAGCTTAGTAGAAACCAGACATATAACTATTTTCCTTTTCATATTTCCACAGCTTAATGATAGTGAAGGACTATTGAAAAATAAAAAAAATATGAATAATTTCACTACTATTTGATCAGATAAGCTTTTGCAACTACATTAGGGTAGCAGAGAAAAGAATGGGCATCTCTGAAAGGAAAACAAAACCCATCAAAAAACCTACTGAGACCCATTGGAAATGTGACTTCCGAAAAGCATAGCAGGGGGAATATGTCTGCATCTTAAATAGCCTTATGGGAAGCTTATGTTGAATATATCTTGTGATCTGCACCAGATAACCCAATGTCTTGCTGACTTTGCCAGTGTCACAGAGGTGAGGTTTCCACATGGGTGAGCAAACCACTGGAGCAATTTATTCAAACACATTAGACTCAAATTGGCTTTAGTAGAGCACCAGGCAAGGCAGGTGTGTGTGCATGGCTGTGCACACATACTGCCTTTCTGACATTCTTCTGTGCTAAATGAGATAACTTAAAGGCTATAAAAAGAAAACCCTATTTCTTTTCCTTCTCTTATTTTTTCCAAATTGTTCTGTACCCACCAACAGTCTCATTAAGCAGTAACACCATTAGAGGACATCAGGAACACATTTTTTCACCTGTGGTGAAGCTCTGGCTTTTTGCCATTTCTGCTTTGCCAGTACAATTGCTAATAGGTTTCTTGGCTCTGCCAGTGCAAAGGGCATTTGTGACAGACAGATCTCCCCAGTAAACATTCTCCCATTTCCCCTCTCAGCCTAGGCAGAGCACTGTGCAAGTGCTGTGCCCACCCCGCTGTGAGGAAACTCGACAAACTCCAGCTTACAGAGCACAGCACAAGCAAGGAATCCACCAGAGCTGCTCCACCACAAAGCTCCACTTCTTACATTACAGGGAGGAGTTACTTTAATGCCTGGATAATTCTAATTGTGATTATTTTCTGTGCTGTACCCCACACTCAAACACTAACCTTGAAGCAGAAAGGTAGGTGCTGACAATCCACCTTCTCCACCTGTTCTCACCAATACAAACACATCAGGGCCTGCAGATACCTCCATGAATGGTTACATCTCTCTATAATTCATGTATGGAGATGTATATAGGGAAATGATGAGGTGAAACAGCCCCTCCTCCTGCCCACTCTTCATGCAGAGGGGTAAGAACAAGGATTCCTGATTAATTACTTATCAAAGAGAATCACCTTAATTAGGGTCAAGTTCTGAGGCAGCTTAATTCATTCTTCAGTTTCTGTGTGAACACATTTTTTCCTACAGAACAATTGATTTGCAGCTCAATTCACACTGTTCAATTATATTTTTATTTTCTAAGGGAAAAAGAAATTAAAATGTTACCTTCTGAAACCAGCGTATGTGTTCTGAGGAAGACCTGAGTGTCATAAGTAATTAAAATAAATTATTCCTGCTTTTTTCTCCTGTTATCCTGCTGAAGCAATTCTTGCAGAGATTGCACTGCTAGTGGGATTGGGGCAATTCTTAAATTTCTGGCTGAGGTGCTGATCCCAGTAAAAGAGCAGGATGCATTCCCAGACAGAGAAGTATTCAGACACACAGGAAATTTTGTGCTGTCACAGGTACTTCTCTATACCTGGGTGTACTCCAAGGGATGGTAGCTGGCTTCTGTTCCTTCTCATTATCCTCATGACAACTATTTCAAAAGATAATTTTCCTATTAAAAAAAAGCCCCTCTGGCATATGGCTAAAGTTGTTGCATTTGGAAAGGTATCATGGATTCACTGTTTCAGACTATAAAACTGCCCCTGCTTCCTGTATTTACCTTTATTTACTTATTAGCATTGATATTGAGGAACGAAATGTTTTAGCTTGACTCTTAGTAAGTGAGATAGATAAAAATAGGAAAAAATAGATGTGAACAATTGTTTAGTCTTAGAAAGTAATGAAACTCAATATGAAGCCTCAGGATGTGGCTCACATGGCCTATGATCCATTAGAGACACTTGTTTTCAAAGCTTTAGACAAAAAATAAAAAAAAAAAAAGGAAAAAATACATTGCCAACTATAAAGCACTTAATGCTGTCATGGCTTTTTAATAAAGGAATCTAAGGCATGGAGGAAAACCTTCCATACCCAGCACCTCACTCATTTGTCATTCCTATATCTGTTGGACAATGGGTTTTTTTCTAGGTTTTTTTCAAGGTTTTTTTCTATATAAAAACAAACAAAAATGTGGGGAGCAGCACAGCAGAAGCAGCTTTTAGCCTCACAGATGTAGTTTATGATTTATATCTTCAGCATTTCTTTCCTGACTATTTATAATCTGTTGATTATAAATCCACAGTATGAACTAGAGTCCAATCACTCATTAAATTTTTTTGCATCATATTTACAGCTGTAAAAACAGAAAAGCTGTCGTTGGGCAGTCCTCAACTCAGAGGGATTTAGATCAGGTTTAGGAACCACTCTACTGTTATTCCAAACTGTGTCATTGAGGGTATGGATACTTTCCACTCCTGTGGGTGGAATACTGGGATACTTTCTACTCTGCTAAGTCCAGGCCTTCCCACCAGGCCATTCCCATCACTGTCCTCCACAACCACTCCAAAAGCAGAAATATATCTGCTTAATGGAAGTTCCTATACAGTTTCCAGCTTTCCCTCCCCCTCCTTCCCTCCCACCCAAGATTTCCTGGACAAGCTGAAGTTTTCCAGCTTCCTTGGCTCCTCTTTCTGGGACATAGCCTGACAAAGGAGTGACCCCACTCCACACCTGCCCTGCTCCTGGAGAAAAAGTCATGCATAAGAGAATTGTAATGTGAAGGGTCAGGCTAGCAGATGCTGACAGGGCCTTCAGGGATCTTTGAAAACACATTAATGATTGCAATTACAACACATTATGGTGTTATAAGATCTTCCTTAGCAAAGTCCGGAAGAGGTTTCCTATGAATCAGTGGCATCACATTATGGAATTATAGCTTGCCCTCTCCTTGCCCTTATTCTTCATAAAATATATAACCTTGCAACTCACATAATGTCCTTCTGCCCCACAAAAAACCTCAAACATATTTGCCAAGGAGAATGCTTTTCTGCCCCCTCAGACAATCCCTTTATGGATATTATTGTTGGTAATAATTCACTTTGCTTTAAAAAGTAAATAAGTGCAAAATAACAAATGCAAACAGTGAAAATAATGCAGAAATACATGTTCAATAATTGCACAGGCTGAAAAAAAATCATTTTATATTATGTAGACATAAAAAAATTCAATGTAGATATTTTCTGAAGAAAAAAGTATTTCATACCTCATTGCTGCCACTAGAAGAGCTTCAGCAAACAGTTCTAACCAATCCAGTGAGCCAAATCATAAAGCTTCAGGCAGTCACGAAAAGCTATTGATTTTTTTTTCTTTTTTTTAAAAAGGCTTTTTCAGCTGCAAATTCCTATTGATTTGTGACAAAAATGTGCAAGTGGCATTGGCCAGTATAGCCATTGTGGGAAAAGCCAAGACTGCAGCTTCTCTGGTTAAGCTGCTCCGAAGTTTATTGTGGTCAGCCTCAGCCTGCTCCATCTGATCTTGGATCAAATAAAACACAGCACATATGATTCCCAACAGCAATAATCAAAACTGAGGGTTTCAGATTCTGCTGCAAACAAAACTACAGGAAGAAGAAATGGGCAGGATATTTCTTTTTATTGCTGGGAAACAGATTTCTAACAATGAACTATGTGGATTTATTTTTTATTTCTTGAAGTCATCTCATCTATACCATGTTGATACCCCGCTGATGGTTCCTTCCTCCCCCAGAGCAGCACTCAGGGCTAAGGGATGGGATCCCTGCTCACCTTGCACAGTGCAGGTCTCCCTTCCCTACAAGCATTTCAAAAGTCTGGGCTAAGCCATCCTAGGAAAGGATAACATGAGACTGAACTATGTGTTTTCCCTCTCTTCTCTAATCATCTCACTTGTTTTCCCTCCTCCTTGCAGAGATAAAAAAGAGCTCATTCCCATTGCAGCCTGGGGCCTCTGGTCACCATCAGGTGGGAAAACACGTCAGTCAGCACCTTTGGGTTGATACCAACTTTTTCAGGCTGGAGGTGTGTCTGAAGAACAGATTGGGCCACTTTCTCCTGCTAACAAAAGCTCTAAAGATGGGATGATAAACTTTCAAGAGTGTCTAAGGCACTCAGATGCAAAACTGCCAGGAGCTGGTGCTGCATAAAACACTGCAACCCGGTTTTATTACTGCTTTTATTCATATGACCTAGAATGGTTTGGTTACATCTACCCACAATTTATTCACATTTCTGCCTGGATATACTGTGGCTTGCACTCAGTCTCTCACCTTAAACACGCTGTTGAGAAAACAAGAGTTGGGGAGGTCCCAGGAGTGTGAACTGATAACACTTTCTTAAATTGTAGGGTGGGAGACACAGGTAGAAATATTTCTTTTGCTACATATGTAACAAAATGACCTGCTGAAATTATATTGTCAATATTTCCAAGGAACTGCAGCAAAACATAAAAGGCCAATGCACTTGACCAGTGCCTGATAATTCAGACATTCAATACGTGAGAATAAATCAAGTCTGGGTAGAGCCACAGTACAGCTAAGTGGATAAAAACCATTCACAAACATTTGACCAAACAATTCCCTTCTGGACCTACATTTTGGAGCACAGCACCCAAAAAGAGAATGGAGACTAGAAGCACCAAAGATTTAATGAGATTTTATACTGCTCTCCCTGTGCCTGAAGAAGCTGCTCCATTTTACAGCTACTTCTTGCACCACTTTCTAAGGGTGGGACCAGGGTTTAATTCAATATAGTAATCTTTGGAAACAACTATTTGACTGTTGCCAGAGTCTTTCACTGAGAGTTTTTCCAGGTTTGTTACCAGCAGTGACAGAGGCTGACAGAGCAAAGTACCATCACTTGTCCCCTAAAATGACCTCACCACTTTGTATGACAATAATAAATACATAATGGCATTTTAAAAAATACCCAAACAAACAAAAAAAACCCTTTCACAGTCTTCAGGATATGATTGCCAGCATCCCATTACAGATTCTGGAGAGCAGCAAATGGCTGGTGTTTATTATTAAATACGACTGAACCTCAAACCCTCGTGGAATAAACACAGCTAGGATGGATGTGAAGCACTTGCCTGCACCTGCCAATGCTTGTCTCGTTCTTCCAGAGGATACAGAAGAAGCAAGAGAGTCTCAGGGTTTGGAGACTCCCAGCTTAATACTTTCTAGGGCTGTCTGCTGGCAGAGTAATTTTACTATCTCCATATCAGTTCATCCTTTGTACAACAGGGACAACATTTATGATGCCAGAGAAGATGCAAGGACGTGGCGCTGCTCCCAAAAATACGATAACAGAACCCACAGAGATTGGCAAGAACGGGAAGATCTTCTAATCACACATCTCGGTCTGCAAAGTGCAAGTCAGGACACTTGGAAAAAGAGGATATTTTTGTGTGCCTTTGCACTTTTTCCTTTCATGCAGCAAAATCGGAAGTCTTTTCCAAAGGAAATTTAAGCCAAGGCAAATGAGATATATATTGATTAATCATGTTCATATTATGTCTGGAAAACGTTATTGCCATCTCCTCTTTGAGAAGTTATATTTAGAATTGGGGTAGGAGTGTATTTAAATGGAAGGCAAAATACACAGAGAAACTGCATCTGCAATCACATTTCCTGATTAGATCTTACCAGAGTCTTAGTACTGCCTAAACGTAGGGTAGTAAATGCCTTCAGTGCTCACTCTCATGCTCTCTATGACTCCCTGTCCTCTCTGCAAATCAATTATTGGGTCATAGGTACAAACTGGTTTTTTGTTTCTTGGGGTTTTTCTTGATTATTTTTGAGGGTTTATTTATTTTTATTCCTCAGCTATAAACATAGGTACTAAGTCCAAACACAAAACTCCTTACTGGGCAAGGGGAAAAATGGAATCAAAAGCTCATTTTTTTTCTATAAGTACCACCTTAATAATCTCTTGAACAAATGTATGGCTTTAGGGAGATACATAAAACGTGAACATGGATATGCAGAAAGGTGTATTTTATCCTTTGCCTCTTGTTTATATCGAATAGAAGGTAAAATTGTCTCTATCAAGACGACAAAGAGGTTATAAGAGTAAAGCATCATGAAAATCTGCAGTAATCCAAGCTTAAAAATACCTTGTTAGTAGAAATGGAATTGAAAACTTTGAGGATTTATACGCCTCAATAAGCAGTTTTGTTACTTCCATACCTTAACTTATTCACAGTGTGTACTTGGACCAGTAAAAATAAACATTTAACTAGATTTTTTTTTCTTTTTTTTCCTTCTGAATATGGGTGTGTACTGAAAAACAAAGAGGAAGATTCAGTCTTCCAAGCTTTGTAGCATTAAGAGCTTTGTTAGCAGAAAGAGGGAGGATGTGAAGAAGCAACAATCAGCTTTATGACAGGCACTTCATTAACCCACATACTTCATAATTTGCTCACTGAACTAGCTGCTTTTCCTCTTCTCTCAGCAGGAACATAAATAGCAAAGACTATCATGAGCTGTTATGTTACTGGAAGACTGTTAATCTTACCAAATATACCACGGAGCATTTACTGCTACATATTTATTTATTTAGATTTAGAGCCTGATTAAAGGGAAAACAAAAACGATTTATCCTGAAGATGCCTCTCAACTGATACCTAAATTGCAGCACTGCACTTGAATAAAACTCAGCTGAGCTGGAGAATTTAAAGAAACCAAGTGTTTTACCCCACCAGCAATTCCTGCACATATTATCTAGGTATTATCAAAAATGTGTCCGCAAGGAAATATCAACCTGTGTTTTAAGAGGGACCAACATGCCAGGGGATGGGAAGAGAGGGAGTGGGACCAGTAGAGCTCTTTGCTGCCTTGAACTGGGCAGGACAATTTGTGTCTGAGCTTGGAAGAGCGAATCTGAAGCTTGTGTGGCACAGCTCCCACGAGAGGGGTCTGCAGGCACAAGGAGAGGGGCTTGAGGTAAGTTTTGGGTCTATCAATAGCTTCAAACCACCTGCATCAAGACCCCAAATAACCTCCCTCTCCTCAAAGAAGAGCCCTACAATAGGCTGTGATAGTTAGAATCCTTTCCACTGGAGAAAGGGGACAACTGGTGAGGGGAGGGAACGTGTGTCCACACACATGTTAGTGAGCTGGGAAACAAAATACTTAACACTGAAATAATGCAATTATTCAACTGCAAAAATAAAGGGCAACCAGTGGTACAATCTCTTTGCTTTTTCCCTGTATTTATTTGTTGTGAATCTGAGTGAATGCTGCTCACAGTGGGAGATTTTTGATGGCCTTCGGTAGGCTTTGATGAGGCTCATATTTGCTCATTTACACAATGTATTTATCTGCACCACCAGCAGCGTTGATCAGCATGGAGCAGCAAAGCCCAAAGAATGCTTTAAATAAACCCCCACTTGTTAAACCATCCTCAGCTCAGATTCAGGGAGCTTTATATAGCAAACATTACCTGAGTCATTCCTCTGGGAGAATTATGGACTGAATGATGAGAAGAAGTTTACAAAAATGCTTAAATGGCTATTAATGGAAGTTGTGCTCCTAAGCCATTTAAAGTGCTTTTGAAAGTCCTAAACAAAATACAGCTCAGCAGTGGGAACCACCAGATGAACCTTTTTGTTATACTTGTTGCAAAAACAATAAGATAGAATCAAATTCAGCAGAAATGAAAGGTTTCAGCAAACAACTGATGAAAGCATTATCCAGCAGAATTATGTCTGCAGAATCATCTGTTCACATGAACTCAAACACCTCCATAAAGACCACTGCAGTTCCACAGCTGCAGTGTGCCAGAGGGCTTTGGTGACTTCCAGTTTAGATCAAGTTGAAGTTTAACAAGGGCAAGTTCCAAATTCGGTATCAGGTACAGGATAACCCTGGACATATGGACAGACTGGAGAATGAGGTGCTGGAAATCACAGAAAGGGACCTGGGGATGCTGGTCCATGGCAAGTTGAACATGGGTCAGCAGTGCCTCAGCAGGAGGAAGGACAACCCTGTCCTGGGGGCATCAGGCACAGCATCAGCTGGCAAGGGAGAGGATTGTCCCCTCTGCTCTGCCCTGGGGCAGCCTCACCTCCAGTGCTGGGAGCAGCTTTGGGTGCCACAATACAAAAAAGACATTATTGCTCACTACAACTGAAAGGATGTTGTAGCCAGGTCAGTCTCTTTTTTCAGGCAACCAGTGACAGGGCAAGAGGAGATGGCCTGTAGCTGCATGAGGGGAGGTTCCAGTTGGACATCAGGAAGAGTTTCTTCACTGAGAGGCTGCCTGTTCCCAGGGGTGGTGGAGTCACCATTCCTGGAAGTGCTCAAGAAATGACCAGATGTGGAGCTTAGTGCTATGGTTTAGTTGGCATTAGTGGTGCTTGGTCAAAGATTGGGCTTGGTGATCTTGGAGATCTTTTCCAACCCAAATGATTCTATGATTCCGTGACATGCAGCCCAGTATATCAGGTCACAGCTCCCTTACCACATAAAGAGGAGAAACATGGAGTGATGTCTTAGGATGATCATCATATAAGCCCACTCTGAAACCATGATGCCACCCCAGATTTCCTGTTCCACCACAGGAGAGCTACAATGAAATTCCAGTCTGTGACTGGTACGTGTGAGGCAGAGCACCACTAGGATGCTGGAGATTCTGTAATATAAATTTAAACAGCAGTATATCATCACACCATTCAAAATAACATTTAGTTTTTCAATTGCTAAGTCTGGCCTTGAATAAATACCTTAAATACCTTCCTTGCAAATAGTTTTTTTCAGAAATATTATTTCACAAAAGGGCTTTATTTCCAAGGCATATTAGTTTCTGATGTATAAGCATTTTAACCCCCTCAAAAAACAGCCTGCCAGAAAATTTATGACCAACTTTTCTATTTTTTCCTCTGATTAAGCACATTTCCAGTTGGAATGCATTGAGCTGGCAATGTTAGTTTTATCTCATTAGAAAGTGTAAAGCCTTTCAGCATTACCATTCACCCGGGTACAGTTTTTAAATTCCTGGTACAATAATCAGGTTGCAGAGAGAACAATCTTGTAGGCAGAGGAAATCTCTTCCTAATAACCAACCAAAAATGAAGGTAGGAGAGGACAAACATTCATACTGAGAAGGCCATGTTTAGGCATGAGCATCTAAAAGCAATGAAAACAAATGAAATTTGCTCTCCCTGGAAATCTTACTTTTTTGTAGCTTTACATGTGTTGAATGTACCACCATTATTACAGAGCTCCTGTGAGGCCTTTTGATGTTCTAAAAGTCTTTTCTTCTACTAATTCCATTAGAAAAAACTTTCAGGCATGAATATTTGATTGACACGTTATTAGGAAAAGTATGAGAAAAGCAGCAGTGTCACATTCAGCTCCACTGCCACAGCCATCATCTTTCCCAGCATATCTCTGTATCTTCCCTGCACAGCAAAAAGGCAAAAGGAAAGAAAAGACTATGCTCATTAGGAAGAAAAATGGAAGCAGTTCTTCTGAGCATCCCATCTGCTGCCATCGTGTCAGAGATATCACATTTTACTGCTGTCACCAGCAGGTGCATGCAATTAGGTGACAACAAAATGAACTATGGCTTCCCAGTGACTGTTTCGAGCAGATTTCAGACTGTTGGCAAGTGTGAGATAACAGACTATGGGCATTAGCCTCTGAATAATTCCTGGAATTCACATGAAAAACGTACAGGTGATTAATTCTGGTGTAGAAGACGACTGCAAGAAGTGATAGACTCAGCACCTGCGACAAAGCAGAGGACAACAGAGGGCATGGGCCAGGCTAATTCAGGCTATTGCAGTCATTATGAAGACATAATAAGGCCAGTCTGTTCAATTCTGATCTCATTTACAGCAACATATCAGGACAACCCATCCCAAAACAAATGCATAGAAATACACCCTCACTATGAAGGACTAGGGACAGTGCTTGGGTGCTTTCTTCTAAAGTGAACTGAATATATTGTTATTGTTCACAACTGGTGTCTAATTAACAGAGGGGTTAATGAACATTAGAAGCTCACCAACTTTCACGTGAGGCAAAAAAGCATAACATAAGGTTGATTTGTTTTGGGTTGTGGCTAGTGTGCATATCACTAACAAAGGAACAGTGAAATGCCTGTTTTTGTGCAGTGTTGCACAGAAAAAGGAGGAAGCCCCAGTGAAGCAGAGGGAGCAAGGATGGTGTTCCTGTGGGAGCATCTCCCAGTCACATCTCTCAAGGATGAAGCTGTACTGCCAATGACTATTCATGTACAACTCTGCTGTGCAACACAAAGATGGCAAAAATTACTGTAATAGCCAGAACATTCATCCCACCAAAGGCTTCTTTCTGAGTGCTGGGTGTCTCCTTTGTACTGAATCCCCTGTGTTTACAGGGCTCTATTTGCTCTTTTTGTGGATTCCTCCCTCTCTTATCTGAATACAACAATGAAGGAAAAATACCTTGTCTTCTGTTATCTGAGGTGATAATGGAGAATTGCAGAAACTTGTCGGGGGCTGTGAGGTGCCTTCAGCGCTTGCAGAAAATCATCACCCAAAACATAAAGGCCAATTTTTCCAGGTTAAAAAAAAATAATCTCTGAGGACTTAAGGAGCAGAGTAATACAAAATATTTGACTGTATTTGTTAGCTTCAGCTGGCTGTTAAGAATTTTACCTCCTGGTAGGCAATTCCCAAGAATAACAGCCTTGTTCTGAATGATAAGCTGGTGTGCACCCCTAATGGCAGAAGTTCTGCATTTCAATTCAGTAACCAGGAGTGGCAAAGCCATTTTTACCATGTCTGGCATAAACCACTTCAATGGGATCAATACGGGACTGAAACATGCCTGGGCAACTTGCTTTAATTCAAGCCAGTATATAGATCTTATAGTAGCAGAGGATCTTTTTTTTTTCATAAGTCACATCTTATTTCAGGAATGATATATCTACAGAAATTGTCCTCTTTCTCCAGTCAAAAGTGTTAATGTAACACTCAAGCAAAATTGTTCTCCATGCAGATGTTTTCTCCTTAAGGAGAAAGGAATACAGCTTTTTACATCATACTGCATCCCATAATTGTACTGAGAAAGTCAGGGAAACTGGGACTTTTTCTAATAGGGTAACTACAGTTGAGCAACTCCCTAAACAATATCACAGGAAGGATGTAAAAATTATACTCTAAAGTATACAGCAGTTTCCAAAGCAAACAACAGCTTGATAGGTCATTTTTCTGACCCCTGTTACTTTATTGCAAGTCTCATAATAGCCATTTTATTTTAAGAATTTAGCTATCAGAGTAATGTTATGCGGAAATTTCAATTTCTTTTTGTTTTTGAAGTTACATCTCCAACTATGAAAAACACAGCTTAAAGTTCAAGCCAGCTGAGGAGCTTAAAAGGGTGAAGTTTACTTTTTTTTTGGTAGATTCACATAATGTAATGATGCAAGTGTCATAGTTCACATGCTGAAAGGCAATAAAGCATGTGCTGCTTGAGAAAAGAACTCAACTGAATTAGCTATAAAGAAAAACTTGCCCTAATAGGCATCTGAATTCACACCACTAATTTCTGCAGAATATAAAACACCATCTCCAATAAGCAGAAATAAGCACAATTATTTTTATAATTAAATGTTGTTCTGACTCAGCAGATGGATTCGGTGCAGTTGCCATTGTTCACAACTCTCTCAAGCAGCAACACAGCTTTTAATGGGAAGCTCAGCAAACACTGCACCAGACAAGTCTCTAGAAGTGACTCTGTTTTGAGAATGGGAAAGTAAAGAGGATTAAACTTCTCTTCCCCAGTTCAGCCAAACAAGAATTAGGCAAACAAGCATGGGTGAAGAAGCACCTGCACTGTTTCACCTCCACAAAGGCAGCCTTTTTCTTTCTGGTTTCAAAACATGCTCTTTGAGCAACTTCTCCTGTGCTCTCAGACCTCTTCCTATTGCAAATTTCCACAGAGTAAATTCATGCCCATGAACTCACTCTTTTGGCAGTAGCCCTTGCTGGAGGGAGGCATGAGGCAATGAGGAGTCTCCTTAGTTCGCTTCCTCAGCCCTGCCTTCTCCCCAGTCGCTCAAATCAAGGAAAGGATCGAAATCTAGGGCAGCTCCATGAACTGCCTATGCAAATCAGCTGCTCTGCCTGTACACTGGGAGCAGGATTTTCACCTCCCACAACACTGATGTCAGTGCCATAGGAATTCTCTGCAATTCAGAGTGAAATAACTCTTTGTTTCACTCTGACCTGTGCCTGTCCTATAGCAAATAGATGGCCATGTGCAAACAGTGCCAGGCTGGAAAAATTCCCAGACTTCACAGAGGAACAGCACTGCACAATAACCAGGTCTCCCAGACATAAAATGCTTTGATTAAATTGGGGCAGCTCTGAAGCAGGCAGGCAAAGACAGTATCGATGTTTTCTCATATGTAAAGATATTAGTGGAGATTCTGACTTGAGTAATATTTTCCAGCACAGCTGAGCTTTAAATTTAATGAGATCCTCATTTATATTCTGGAAAAGGGAAGAGGACAGAAAGCTGCACATGTACTGGAAATCAGCAACAAATAACATTAAGGCAAGCAAATAAAAACATGTACTGGTAACTTTTATCCTTGTGCTCCCTGGCCTTATTAAAACCCTGCTGGAGCTGCTATCACAGCAGCTCTACCCTGCAAGCCTAACAGGTTGTATCAACAATCTCACTGCGCAGCAAGAGATGCAGGGAGCCACTTACTGAGTTATGGCCACAGGGACAGACACCCCGAGGGGCTGCTGCACCAAGGACAACTGCAGCACAACCAAAACCAGTGTCTGATAAAAATTTAAGGAAACACACAAGAGAAGTAACTGTTTTTTCCTTCTCTGTCTCTCCTACATTTAGAGGGGGACAGCAGACTTCCCCAAAAGATGGCAAGAATAAGATAAACAGCAGAAAAGGTAGAGCAGAGGGATGGCTAGAGGCAGTACAAGTAATAAACTCCAATTCCACATTTGCCATCTAACAAGTTTTTTAATATATGTCTTTTCACCCTACGACTTTAATATTAAACTTGGCAAGTAGGCAAGCCAAGGAATCAAACAAATCTGATAGAAAATACTTAATACAATATTCCCAACACAAGCCAATTGGAATCAATATGTACAACTCCCTTTCCTTGGAATATATGTTTGCGTGTCTCATAGCTGCAGGTTGTTCAATAACATTAATGAGAATTTATGTACCTGAGGAGAGAAGTGAAGGCATCAGTGAAGTAAATTTCTGGTTCAGATATAGTGGTTATGCCCGTGGCTGCCCGGAAGAAAGCATGCAAGGAAATTGCTAAACATATTTTACTTCATTTCTTTAAGTTATAGCTGGCTGTAAATTACGTTTAATAAACCCATTATTCAAACCCTTTTGAGAACATTTAAGCACCAATAATGTTTACTATGCCAATGTACTGTGTGTTCTTATAAGCCATGTATCTTACTGGGCCAGTTCCATCGCTATGATTCTCATGAGCTTCCTTTGGTTCTGGCAATTAGGCCATCTGCCAGGAGCTGAAATCATTAGCAATAAAAAGAAAGGCAATAGCTCTGCTTTGTAGTCCCTTCAGTCAGTCCTGGTTCCCTTAGCCACTGGGGGCACCATGAGAATCAGGTGAACAAAGAACAGTACCAGAGGACATTGTAAAAAGGGAGGAAACTTTAAAGGAGTGCTGCAAAGTCAACGGCAAAACAGAAAAAAAAAAAACAAGCCCAACTTTTTCACAATGAGAATTCTTTCAGAGCAGCACTAGGGATTTCATCATGTCCCTTTTCACAATGTCACACTCTGTGGTCCTCATCACTGCCTCTCAGACTTCTACCCTCCTCTTGATCGCTCAGTCAGGCATTTGATCAAAACTATTTCCTGTTATTTGTATGTGTGTGCATAGGCACACATGGATCACATTCTTGATTAAGGCATTTAAGCACTGCTGCGATTCAAATAATAACACTAATAATGGATTAACCAGCAGTGGACGTTAGTGCAGCTGATGATCTTTAGCCTCCTGCCTTGAGCTTGCAGGAAATCAAAAGTCTTTGCCCATAATTGAAGATGAGATGTAAAGAGAATGGAAATTCTGTTTGATAAAGGAGTTTGGATTTCAGAGCTCTGTTGTTCAAAGCAGCATGAAACCTGCAAATTTCAAAATCTTCAGAGAGAAAATAAACAAATCTAATACACTGAGACCAGTTTGATGGAACAGCATTTTCCAATGAGAAAATAATTGCATTAACTTTTTTTTCCCACTTAGCTGTAATATCAAAGAATATAATAATATTGCTCCAAACAATAATCTCTTTAAATGGCCTGGATAGTGTTGCTGAAAGCCAGTGGACACTAGGGTGAATCATTGGTAAAGTACAGCACAGAAAAATGACTCAGAAATTTCATGATATACAAGATCTATCTCATTCTTAAATGTGAAAATTTTTAAAAGGCCAAAATTAACTCGAGCGTAAGGTGAAGAAGGATACATGACCACATTCACAGAGCTCTGCCTTATTCCAGAAGACTGGAAAAAGCTGAATAGTGATAAAGTTTCAGTTTCACTCACCAAAATTAGCTATAATTCAGCCACAGAAAATGTTTATGGAACTGTCAGGTGACCCTCCAAGACAACAAAGAGTACACGCTCTCTTCCTGCCTCTTTGAAAAGAGGTCACAGAAAACTATATCCCTACCTAACCTCCAATATTTATTCTTTTATGCAATAAACAAACACATGCTGTAATTTTTCATTTTTATCTTTTATCACTAGGATCTCATGCCTCCTAAAATCATCAGATGTTTCCCTGCACTTGGGGGCAACATGTACATGGTATAAACCCAGGGATGAGCTTTTTCTTGAAGCCACAGGATAAATCCACAACATAATCAATCACCCCTCTATCTTTTTTGTGCATCTAACAGAGTATTTCCTAACTACCTCTGGCAGTAACATGAGAATATTGCATTAAAATAATCCAGTCCACAGAGCAAAATCAAAAGTGCATGTGGAATAAATAAAATGGCAGTAGTAGTAAACATGCCCTTCATTGCATTAATCACCATATTTTTTTCTCTTCATCAGTTAGCAGATGATTCAATAAACACACTAAAATTGCAGAACCTATTCTCAACAGACTTGGGCTCTGCACAAGCTTTTGCTTCTCCTAAGTGAAAGCTAAACACACCAAGGGAGTGTGTCAGATACCAGGATTTCACTCGAGGGTGTTTGCTGTTAAACAAGCAATCAAAGCCAGTGGTTAAAGAACACAAATTGCCAAACATCAGACCACACTCATTATGTCTAACATCTCCCATGTAAGAGGATAAGGTAGCTTTTAACCAGCAAAGGACACTGAAACTGAAGGCAAAAGTGCTGGCACTTGAAAAAAACATTCTTGCTTTCTGATAGCTCTACTGATCCCCTGCCTTCCCCCCCAGCTATCTCGGGAAAGTCAATTATACCACTCCATTTATACATGTGTAAAATGCACATGTGAACTGGTTAGGAATCAGACATAAAACAGAAACAACCATGCTATCAAAATAAAAGACAAAAGAGAAAACTGCAAAACTTGCAAGGACAAAAGATATATCAAACTAAAACTGAAAAACAACCAACCAACCAAACCCACCAAAAAAACAACAACAGAAGTCTTTGTCAGAACTGGCTTAAAAGTGCCAAAGAGAAAAAGAAATATTGCAGCATATCATCAGTACAAAGCACTTAATAATCCTCTTTTGATGTTTCTTGCAGAAGCTCTAAAGAATTCAGAGACAAAGAAAGAAAAAGTGTGATGCTGCAGAATGGGAGGTGCCAGAGTCCCTGTCCTGGCAGTTTACCCAGTGCTATCTGCAGACAATGCTGCCCTCACTGTGCACATATTCCTGCAAGATCCTCATCCTCAGAAATGCACCACCATTCCAGAGCTGGGTCACTGTGGAAGAAACTGAGACAGAGCCTGATTTGCAGTTCTGTTTCAAGTAGGGCAAAGACTTTTGAAAGTGGGAAAACTAACCCAAACCAGCCATCCAATCCCAAATATGTCTAGAAGTATGTCTAGAAGCTAGGACCAGAAAAATTTGCAGAAGAAATAAGACCAGCACAAAAACCTCCTGCAAGCCCACCAACATGACAATTATTGCTGAAGCAGATGTCAAGAGGCAGCTCAAGCTAAAAAGCTGATGTTTGATGTAAACCCACAGATCTTCAAATGTGCTTCATAGTTTTAATCTAACCTAAACCAAAGCTTTATTGTCTCCACTTTGCAGTAACCTGACTGATGTCAATGATACTGCACAAAAGAAAATTCAGGCTCCAACGTTTTGTTTTTATTGCCATCTTCATCCCAATCAAATATTTCTCCTAGGTCAAGTCTCTCAAGTGTTCTCCCATTCTCTTTTGTAGCCAAAAGTGGTGTGACCCTTCAGATGAATATCTCTCATTGTCTCAACCTCTGAGCCCACTTCATTCCTGAAACTGCTCTGAGTTCCTGCAGAGGCTTCAGCACTTGGAGATGGAATATTTTTAACCCCATTGCAGTGCTGATACTTTTCATTACCATTACACTGTTCCCATCTAACCCAAGTGCTGCCCAGCATTCCTTACCCTCCATCTTCACTCTTAAGGACTTTAGTCCTGCAAAATTGCTTGAATTAGAGGTCATTTCACTCTCATCCCTCTTGTTGTGGCTCCCACATTAGTTCAAGTGACGACAACATGGTTTTTATTGTCCAAAAATACTATTCCACCTCATCTTTTCTCTTTTTCTCCACTGCAGCTGCCTTCCTAGATGCTGCAGACCATTTTCTAGCATCTTCTGAAGCAGAAATATAACAAGAAAGAGGAATTTTCACCTAAAACCCACTGTCAATACAGAAATTTGATCAATCTCACCAAAACTGCTCACGGTCAAACCATTTGTTTCAATGAGCTTTTAGATTCTACCTTCGGGCTCCTGAAGGTGCAAAAAGAAACAGGTAAGAAAACTTGCTTTGCTTATCATATTTCATATAATTCTTACTGGCACCATGACAAACCTGATAAAAAAGTCAAGGTGAGATTTCCGAACTACGCAACAGTGGGAGTGCAACTAAAAAATGGTTGAGGTAATTCCAAAAGGGCTGGCATGTTTGGGCAAGGAAAAGGAGTCATGAGTGTCCTTGTGGGTGCAGAGTTTAGGACTATCACAGACTTTATAGCAGAGGACAGATTAAGCCAGCTTGGGGAAAAAGCAAAACAGAAAAAAAGGACAAAGAGAAGCATTCTCTGAACACCCTCCTCTGCAGCAATCCCTTCTGTTTCACTGGGTTTTGAGGCCGTTTTCCTCATGGGTAGAGTGGAAAAGCCACAATGACTGGAGAACAAAAACCAGAATGCATTTTCTTGTGGTCAGAAGAGTAGGAGACTTTCAAGTGCTACTGACAGTATGAATATACATTAGACATTTATACATTCATAGGCTACAGCCACACAGGAGCTGAATGTGCCATGCTCATTCAAAATGTATCCTTCAGGCACAGAAATATTCCTTTTTATTTCTATTTATTTTTCCTTTTCTTCCTTTTCTGTTTTTTGTATATACTTCTATTGTAAACAAATGGAAATGCAAAGATAATGTACTAATTTTTATATGGAAAGCCCATAGCAAACTCAGTTTCAGACATGAGCTATTTTACTGTATCATCTCTTTTTGATGATGCTGGTGTTAAAAATAAAGAATGAATCATTTAGAAAAAGGACAAGCTAAACAAATCTTGCAGAAATTGCTTCTCCTGCTCAGGTATGCACCCACAAACTGTGCAATGCAGAGAAACCTCAGGTAGCTTTCAGTGAACATCTCTCCTTTGACTTCTCAGCTCAGTAAATCATCTTAAGAGGGAGCTCCACGATGCCACAATAGATTTCTCCTGACCTCCAAGCAGTACATTTACAGCCAGCCTGAATAGCCTTTGTATCCCAAACTACAAACATCAAAGTTGATATAATCCTTGAAAGCTTACCAAAAGCATTGAGACAGATATCTCTAATATTAGATAAGAGAAATAGATTCCATAAATCCATTAAAAACTCTCTCCTGTTTGGAACCCAATGACTGTAGCAATTGGCTGTGGAATAGACACTGAATACAAAACATGTTCTGCTCTTGGCTTCTGGTTTAGCCAAAGGGGGAAATAGAAAAGAAAAAAAAAATTAAAACCAATAGCATATGATTTTTATTCAGGTATTCACAGGGTGAGACTTGAGTGTCATTAATCTCAGGCCAGCTGCAGTCAAGCAGTGACTCTATCTGCTACTTAATTTAGACATTCTTTGAGATATTGCTCATGTGTCTGGGCATCAGGGCTGAATGGGCCATTGGAAAGCACAGCTCAGAGTTACCACTGAGGGCAGTATTTGCTCTGAGGGTGCTCCATGGTGCACTGAAGCATTTAAGAATTCAAAAAAGCATTCCTTAAAACTCTGGGTAACCTTCCCCAGCCACCTGAGGCACCATAGTTTAAACCAGACATTTCCACAGACAGCTGGGTTTCCTTTCATCTCTTTCTTGACCAGTGTGACTATTAAGGGTAATCACATTAGTCTATTTTAGATTCAGATTTTAAGCATTCTTTCACTTAGTCCTCTCTGAGTCCTGTTTTCCAAGTGGGCTCAGTGTTGTACCAGAGCACTTAAAAGAAAAATTCATAAGAGGATTTTTAGAAGAAATTACAACAATTCCTCAAACTGATGAGGACCAGCCCTGGATCTACTTGTCCTCCATCCATACCACTGCAGAAGAACAATTTACAAGAGTCTTTTAAAGTAATCACACATTAAGAAGCTCTCACAGAGAAGGGCTCACAACCTCCTAGTAGCTTTTCACTAGTACAGTGCTCTTTAAATAACACAATGCTGTCCCTGGAAACTTCCACCTCAAGACAGTGAAGCCACAAAACTCTCTTTCAGACAACATCAAGAGACTCAGGGTAGGAAAGTCTAATGACAGAGCAATACCTGGTTACTTGGTGTTTATAGCATTTTACACCTTTCTGTAGGAGAGTGACGCATATAGGAATTTTCTAATTTGTTTTCAGTCAAATCATTCCACTGAGAATAACCTTAGAGCACTTACAGGAAACTGGGGAGCTAGACTGGATAATAAAAATACTGCTTTGGCTCTTGAGTTTTTTGCACCTGCATTTTGAATACTTTCTTAGCTCCTACTCATTTTGTAACTACATAAAGGCTGAACGATGCTTTACATACAGCAATTCCCATTTATTTATGTTGGCTCCAAATTGCCCAGAAGTTGGATAGATAGAGTGAAGTAGAGGGCAATTTTCCTTATGAATGGAATAAAGGAACCAAGTGGAAATGAAGTAGCCCTCAATGTTATTTTCCCACTTCTCCTTATAGGCTGTTTTGTGAAATGCACATCTCAGAGTTTTGAAGAATCTTTGGGTCACTGCTCATTCAGGCTGAACTCAGTACAGCTTTATGTATACTTTATTACACATGAAATTTAGGAATCATGTTTTTGAGGTGTCTTTATTGCCATATTCTTCATTTCTGAAAGGAATTGGTAGAGATAGAGAAGAATAAAGCTTGAGATCCAAAAACATAAAGTGATTCATCGAGCTAGCAAGCCTGGGTAGCTCCAGTTCCTTAGCAAATCCATCAAAGCCAGAGCACAAGAAAAAGCAAAACAGCAAAATGGTACAAAAACACCTTTTCTGAGGTCCTAGCCTTCTAACATTTTTCAAGAGCAGTTTAAGAAAAGAAAAGAACATTAAAAGAAGGCGAGAAACTTTGGAACTAGGTAAAGTTTTTATTCTTGTAGTTGAAAAGGAAGCAATTCCTGGAGGTCAGCTCCATCAAGGAAACTCAATTCACTGTTCAAGCCTGTCACTTTCAAAGCTCTGATGCACCTCTTAAGAACCTGAAAGAGTCCTCTGCTTCTGCATAAATCACAGTGCAGACAGTTTCTTTCAACACATTCATTTCTTTACCCATTTATTGGTGTAGTGGCAGGCTGCTTAATGGCATAAAGCTGTAAATAAACAAGTAAATAAATAAAGATATGCCAAATAACAAAATCTAAGTAGAGAGATTTAAACGTGATGCAAGGAGGAAGATATAGATGATAAGTTCTGGTGGCAAAAAATTTTTTTGAAATATTCAGCTAAATGAATATAAGGCATTCAGTTCAAAGGAACAAAAGGAAAAATGACTGGCAGGAAAACAGCTACCTTTGGCAAGAGTAGTGCATTTGTGAACATTTAAACAACTCCTTTCCTTTTGCTTCTTCCAATTTTGCTTCTTCCCCAGTAGTTATGAAGCTAAAAATTATATTCTTCAGGAACGGACAACACTGCCAAGCAAAAAACACCACACTACAGGAGTGCAAAACCCAGCACAGAGGATCAAAAGTGAGCTGCCTGGCTGGTGTCACACAGAGGAACCCCCATGTCACAACTGATTTCCAAAAAATGAAGCAGGACTGGCAAACAAGCCAGGGAACAGGCCTGAGACCATGAGGTTCTGCACTGGGCTGAACCACTGAAACAGAGAAAAGGGGCTGAAAGCCCAGCAAGGTTTCTACTCCTTCTCAAAGGGCTCCAGCTGGTCCAGGCTGATCCCATGGGCAAACCAAGCATTGCTATTGAAGTGGCCCCTTGCTTTTTAGGGCAGGGAAGACAGAGATCCCTTGTGTTGGCCATTTTAGCACCCAGCAAGATGTGGACTGATGGCAACTCAGCTCTATACTATTACAGGTTTACCAGGAAAAGTGAAAAGGTCAAACTTTCCATCCATAGGGCTATCCAGACAATGATGGTTGTTCCTATGTGGGAAAAGGCTAGCTGAGATCCTTGAATTCTTAGTCCTTTTCCTCTTATCTCCTTAGCTTTAGAGACTATGAGGAAACTCGCCAGAAAATAATTAACCACTCATATTTCTTAAAATTGACTTCTGCAGAAAGAAGATGGTGCAGAAAAATACCCAATAATTTGTTTTGATAGGCTAGTATGGTAGGGTCAGGGGCTGAAATACTGCCTTGAAGTCTGATTCTGCATCTCTTGGGTCCCAGTTTTTTCTAAACTATTGCTCAAGCCAGTGGAAGGCTTTCCACCAGGTACTTTTTACATGCAGCCCTTTTGAGAGACCCTTAGTGTAGGAGGAACTATGAATACCAGGAAGGTACACCTGTTTCTTTGCCATTGTGTAAAGCATAACACCAAGCCCATTTAAATTCATTTAAAAATCAGTCTTCTAAAAGAACATGTCCTACATTAAACCCTCAGCACTCCATCTACCAAAGGAAGGGTTTTAACTGTTTCCTCATATGCCAGTGCCACAAGCCTATCCAATTCTTCTCTTGAAAGCTAAGACTGCTCTCAGAAGAACAATTTTATGCTGCATACTGAAGCTAATTTTTGAAACCCATAACAAGTCGAGTTGAGCTGCCCGATGATAAAATATTGTGGTATAATGTGAGTTAAGAGGAAGACTTTGTCTTTCCATGCATTTTATTGTAATCTAATTTTAAACAAATTGTTTTCATGAGTCAAAAAGCTATAGATACACTATTGGCAATACACAGCAACTGTAAAACTGGGTGAAGAGTGGAACTAACCCAAACTCTGATGTAGTCCTGCTGCTGAGTCTATAAAGTGGGATTAAAAGCGCATTTTATAGAACAGATTTTTCAAGTGGGTTTATTTGTGGTTAGGACTTGTGATAAGGCAACATTGTCTTCAATCAATATTTGACAGAAGCAGCAGGGATCATCCTTTCTAACTGAGCTGAATACCCTTATGACATCATCTGGAGTTTTTCCTTAATTTGCTGCTGCTCCAGCAGGGAATTCTAGTTCTCACAGCTGCTTTACATCAGGTGCTTCTGGAGAGCAAGTTCTTTCATGCAATTCCACTGACTCAAACTGCAGTTGCCAAAAGCTTGGCGCATCTGCAGAGCTCAAATTATTCCAGCTCTGCAAAACCATAAATGCCTTGTATGTTTTCACAGGCCTCGGTTTTCCTCTCCTTGCAATTCTTGGGTTTTTAAGAACACTCCTTTCTCCCTCTCTTGCTACAAGCCCATAACTACTTTTCTTTCCATTGGGTGATAATCAGTGGATAAGTGAATAGTAGTTTTAGGCTTTGGGTGGGATAACATCACTGAACTCAGCTGGAATTTTGCTTCTGGCAACTGTATAGCCAGGAGCCTGAAACTTTAGCACAGTTTGCCCCACAGCAAAGAAAAATGTATTCTTAGCATATCAGGAACTCAATTGAATTTAACAGAACTTATTCCCAGAGGGAAGAATCCCTTGCATAAATGCTGAAATTCCAAAATAAGGGGCCTTGAAAAGCTTCTCCATACCTGAATGCCTGCCCTGTGTAAGTGCTGACATAGACATGCAAATTGCAAGATGAGGTTTTGAAAACCTGGTCATACAAAAAGACCTACCCTGATGATCACTGAGAATAGAAAATACTTGGCTTAGAATTTTAAAATGTTCCAAAGAGAAATGAGACTAAAATAAAACAACATACAGAGATAACAATAACTACAAATAAAATTAAAAAAAAAAAATCAGAGGATGAATCATAGTTGCCTAGTCCTGGTTTGGGTTTGCTGGAAGAGAAATAGATTTTCTGGGTCTGCCAGATGAAGAACATAAAGTAAAAACTCCAGGGAAGTCTTCTAATTTAGAAAAAAAATCAAAGCCAACTGACTAAAAGTAAAAAGCTGCACATGCCACCGAATGAACGGGTGCTACCACTTGGAAAGAACACAGTCATTAGTTTTATGAGCTGACATTAATTAGCTCTGTTATTTCTATTGGTACCAGTTAAGCTCTAGGCAAAGGCGCCTTTCATGTTAGATACAGCATGTGTTTATGGAAGAAAAGTTAATTTAATGCTCTCTCTAGTTAAATACCATGCTAATCATTATTAATGCTGGGCAATTTTATAGCTTAAAACAATACAAAACAATCTGAGGATTTAGTCTGAAAATACCTGTTGTGAGCCCAGTTAGATAATTATAATTTAGGATGGTTTGGTGTGTAAGGAGCTGACTTTCCCCAGGCATACCATCCCCTTCCCCCAGCTGTGCCTGCTCTCTGCCAACAAAAAAGCAGGGCAAATAAGGGCAAGGTATTTACAGCCTGGGAGGAGAGAAGTCACCGAGAACCTGATATGAGTCTTTCATCCTGCTGTCCTGATCTATAACAACCTCTTTGGTCTGTCTCTGCAGCATCTCTGGGAGTTACATCAGGATGTCTGGGGTCCTGCTCTCAAAGTATGACTGTGACTGCACGGCCAGAGCGCCGCTGCTGCAACAATGCCTACCTGCAGAAAATGCAACAGGAGGTTTAGCCTCCCTTTCTGCAAAATAATAAAACATTCTGCTTGGATTTTTTGCAAGGCTGGTTGTGGTAGAAATAAAAAAAATAAAAAAAATAAATTTAAAAAATCACTAAGTTGCAGAAGAGGTCTGTTGTATTTAACAGAACCTTTGTGACTCCAGTTAATGAATATTTTACATGAGGCCAGAAGTCATCCAAATTGGGACTTGAAACAAAAATCTAGGATGTTGGGAAAAGCAGGCAGATGAAAAAAATGCAAATTCTGCAACTTTGTCATTAGCTGCAGACTTGGAGCCTTCATTTCATTATCTTTAAGTGCCTAGCTGTTTGTGCTGCTGAGAGAATCTGCAATAAAAAAAGAAGCACAGATGTTTTGCTATACCAGCCTAGGCAAAACATCCCTTGAGCAGTAGACCTGGACATTATATTTAAAGGGGGAAAAAGGAAAAAATATAAATATTAAAGAAAATGAAAATTTCAGGAATTGGACTTTACCAGAGGTCTGTGTATGAAGAAGGGTAGGAGCTTTACCATAAACAGTCAAGAGAAAAGATGTCTGAAAGAAACACAACAGCAAGAAGGGAGGGGGAAAAGAAAATTTTAAAATATGTTTTCAGGATGGTGCATGGGAAACTTGGGAAAAGACATCTTAGGAGTTCTCCCAGCATCAATGACCTGAGTTTGATGTGATCCAAGAGAGGAAGGGCAGTGGTTCAAATCCATAAAATACAGAAGGCAAATTTTAGGACCTTGCACCACTAGAATAAATGTGGCTCACTTCAACTCAAAGAAAATTAACATAATACACTTGAGAAAATATTTTAGCAGTGTAATGAAAAAAGAACAATTAACACTCATAGAGCATGTAAAATCTTAAGGTGAATTTTCCCCCATGAAATAGAAGATATAGAGACGTTTCTGATCTGAGTATGCAGCTACTCAGATTAGAATAATATCTGGCATTTTCTTTGGAGTAGCTGCATATTCTACAGGAACAATAATGAGAACTTGGATTTTATTGTGTCCAATAAAAGAGTCTCAGAACAACATCTTAAGTAATTTAACCCATTTACACACTAGGCAAGCAACCATTATAGCTATAATATAATTATTTTAAAAATTTAGGTATGAACTATCAAGGTCCAAAAAAACATGGAGGGAAGACGAACAATGGCAGTAAAACTCTGCCAGTGTGCAAAATAAACACCAATTTAGACCAAAAATAAACATCAATTTAGACTTCAGCCGTATAGCTCTGGCATCCAATTCAGAACATAGATCCACATCTTCAAGTTGTCTGATAAATGTGCATCTTAGCATTTTGATTGAAGGAACAAAAGCACAACTGTACTTCACTGGAAACACTTATCCAGTGATTCCAGCTCCAATAAGTGAATTTCTATTTTGGTCTGTGTATGGAACCAGGAAGAGAAAGTTTGGGTGAACTATTTCTTTCTCCTCCATCCTTTCTAGTGTTTTTCATGCCACAGCTATTAGCACTTACTTATATATGCTCTGTCAGTTGTTGGTTATAAAAATTATACCAGTAAGCAAAGATTTTTTATTTTTGCACTCTGTTAATTTTGTATTACTTTGTGCACTAGAAATTCAGCAATAGAACTTCTTTTCTATTTAGGCTCTGTTTATAAGATGGAATCTAACTCAGTCATTGAGAAATCATGAACCACTCACGCCAAGCACAAGATTGGATTAAAAATATACTTGTATATTTGTTTGCAGTTTTCTGGGCAGCAGGGCACGTGTTTCCAAATTTGCTTCCAACACAGGGATTCATTGACACCCACCTTTAAACAACAGCTGAGATTCTCATAAAGGCACACACCTAGAGGAGCTAGGGCTTAGTAGAAGAAGCAATCTCCAAGATCCATGTCAAGATGGAGTTAGCATCAGAAGTGAGCAAAGACTTCCAACACTGACCTCTTGCAGAAATGAGAAAAGGTACATTAAGCACATGTTCAGATTACTCAGAGCAAAGCAACATGAAACTTAGTTTGTCTTCCATGCCTTGCTAGATTAAATTCCCCTTTGTGCAGGAGATTAAACTGAAATCTAAACATCTCTGAACGTGACATTACTTTTAGGCAATGAGGAGAAATACATAAGACATAATCATTGGATGGTTCAAGTTTAGTGCTCCCAACTGCAAAACTGAAGGCAGTAAGAACCATAGGTGCTCAGATTCCTTGGAAATTCAAACACCAGAAAGCATGAATCACTTATATCAGTAATACAACAGTGAATGAAAGCACATATCAAACATTTCAACAACTCCTCTCTCTCCTAACTCAGCACATAAAGAAGAAAGAATAAAACAGAATGAGAGGAAGACAGCCCAATACTTTCCAGGAAGAGCTGCTTCAATCTCTGATTATTCCATTGTCCATGCTACTTTCCAAAAGCTATCAGCTAATTCCTAAAAAGGATGACATCAGAGCACTCCACAGCATGACTTCATGGTTCAAGACACTGAACTGATTAACTCCTCCTCCTCACAACTGCCTGGTTTGAAGAGCCATGTGCTTTCCTCATCAACAACAACCACCTTTATCTAGGAAATCATTCCCAAGGTTATTACTTATGGCTGTGAAATACCAAGCATGTAAAGGAAATAATCTGCTTGAGAAATCCAAAGTTTGCTGAAGGTTTCTAGGTGGCTGACCCTGGGGAAGAATGGGAGCTGGGATTCTCCAGAGACACAAGAATGATCAAAATAAAAAACAGCAGGAAGAGGAAACAAAACCACCACCACCACAAAATAACAAAAAATAACCACAACCCAGCAACAACACATGAATCAAATGGGAAAAAATGATTCCTGAGGGCTAGTTACAGAGGTAGTGGGGAAAAAGATTCCAAAACATCTCTGTTGGAGAGTTCGATGATATCGGCATGCAAAATTTAACAAGACACACCAGGAATTAATGATCTGTCCTTGCAAAGACAGGCTTGCTCTGCTGAAGCAGGGCTACTCGAGACAATGTTCTTTTCTCCCGGAATGAGAACTATATTGTGAGAAAAGAAAAGGGAATAAAAGGGAAAACAAAGCTTCAAACTAGCTCTTTAAATTATAGGTCTAAATTTCTTAAGAGTGAGATGAAAGAGCATGTATCCTGTGTGGGTCCCCTAGGAACACTGCAGCTTGCTGGGAAAATGCCATTTTTCCCCAGCAGGATTCCAGGGTCACTTGGATGTTTTTGAAAAGCAAGTGGAAGCAAAAAAGTACAATCTTTCAAAGACAGTTAGTGATATCTGATACCTAAGATCAAGACAGAAGAGAATCTTTGAAATACTGGAAGTGACCCACCAGACAACTTATATATATTTTTATTTTTGGATATTTCAGGGTGGCTGATGTATTGAAAAATATGGCATAGAAGCTGAAGTTGGAAAGACTAGAAGCACAAAAGCACATAGCCTGGGTAGATAGATTTGGACATTACAAGCAAGTACTCCAAAGCATTTGCTCCAAATAAGTCATGTTAGGCAGATTTTTTTCCCATGGTAATAAATGTCTCTCAGTAGTTCTGTCTTCAGAAGAGATTCATGCAAACATCTGTTTCCCTGGGGTCCAATCATGATCAACACCAGCAACAAACCAGCACATATTCATCATTGCTAACAGCACAAGCTGGAGAGCAATCCTTAGCAGATGCTCCTTCCAGCCTGCCATTACAAAGTGGGCAGGAATGCAGTCTGATCCCCAGCATGGAGAAAGTAGAAACCCAGACCTGGAAAAATGTTGGAGCAAAACTGAAGGAACTACGTCACTGTGTCTCAGAGCTAACTCATTGTTTTCTCTCACCACAGTACATAAATACTGAACAGCCAGTCCAGCAGAGTTAAAAGGGAACACGGTCATTTTTCTCAAAGTCTATTTCTTAATAAAACATTTATTCGACAAGATCAGACATGAAACAAGCAGGACTCTGGCAGCTGATGTAATATTTATTATCTTTTATAAGTGAATTACAATAAGAAACATTCTGCCCACTAATCTTGCACAAGCCTAATGATCATGCTATGGACAAGATTGCAAAATCCAAATGGATGTATTTACACATTTGAAGTTTTCTAATCCTGGGTATCTCTTACAGTTTACAACATTGCTGCTTTAAATACTAAAGGTCGCAATGTCTTTAAGTCATCCTGGTTATTCCCCACCTAATACCTTTGTTCCCTACTCCCCCTTCATAGGGACTTCCATAAGGAATTTATACTTTTAGTGATCATGGTAAGAATTTTCATGGATTTTACTGTCAGTTTTAGTCCAATACTACTTCACTCTAGCAAAAAGGATCCACTTAAATATGAAAACAAACCTCAGTGCGTGCTTTGTATATTCATAGTTTCATGGTCCATGATCTAGAACCATCTTGTATCACGAAGACTATTGCACAGTGCCTGACTATTGGGACATTGCCATGGGAATTTTCTCCTCACTAATGAGGCACAAGCTAGATTTTAATATTGATGTCCCAAAAACACTTGGAAATGAAATAGTTTGATTTGTCTCCTTGACTTTCTTTCAGTCATTTATCTAAATATTGAACACCACGTGGTGACATTTATTCACATATAATAATCATGTTAAGGCAACATCCTCACACCAGCAAAAGAAATCAAATATTGGAAAACTGTGTGTTTTCTCATGTACAGAACTCATTCAATGGCTCTTTGCTAACACCCTGGGGAAGGAAGCTTAAATCCTCAGCCTGTGAAAATATTCTGATGCCTCAAGGACAGCAAAACCGGGAAATTTAGATGCCTTGTTAAGTTATGGGGATTTTCTCTTTGGCTGGGAAGTTACTTGAACCTTGCAAATTCTATTCTGTACAATTTTGCTATTACTACCCCAATTTTTGTAGAAAATAGACTCTAAAACATCTTCCTAAATTACCTCTATCTCTCTTCTTTCATTTTGGAAAATTAGCAAAAGGACTGAAACTAATTATCCTCTACCTGCCCATTTATCAAATAGATGAGCAACATTTGAGAGTACAGTTGTCAAACAGATTTCATGATTACCTTAGCTTAATTAAGAAGAGGGAAAGCAATGAATCTTGGGCTAATTAAACAGACATCCTCAACTTCAAAGCCCTTTGCCTTGGTGCTCGTCTGCAATTTCCCAACTGGAGAACAGAAGCACGACAGAGATTTGATTAGGACAGGGCTGTGTTTTTAAGCCCAGGGTGGACCAGTGCAATGCAGAGCAGCTACCAGATAACTTGGCATGGAGCAAATCAAATCCTTGCAAGACATTTATTTTACAGGCCCCAATTGATAATGAATAGCTAGACAGGTTTTCCTTACTAGAAAATTTAGAACTTCATTTTTTTCTGTTGCTTTCAGATACTCTCTGCACAACATGTAACAAGACAAAACTACCAATTATTTGAATGTAAATGTTACAAATATTTAAATAGTTAGTATAGGAACCTCTTTCTAAGACAAAAATTTAAGAATTAATTTTTTAAAAAAAGGAAAATCAGCTTTCAATAATTTAGAGAACAATAATTGGTCAGTTCATGGCCAAAGCTAAACAAAGCCAATATCTTGTATATACAATTATTTCTTGATACAATTTTCATTCCAGGTCTGAAAGCCGTATTTTCATGTCTGAAAATATTTAGACATGGTTTAATTCAAATGGTTTCCCATTTTGAAAGCACGCTTTTATTTATTACCACGAAAACATGAATATACCAGATGGGAAAGGAATACTCTGCTAGTCTTATGAAGCTTCTTGTACACAACCATGCCAATGTTCAAAATCACAGCCCAAAATAACTCCCCTCTGTTCATCACACAGCCTACGGTAGGCAAAGCCTGTCATTCAGTGGCAGTTTGAAGAGACTTCATTCCTTACCTTACTGGAAACATACCACTGACTTGGCAAACTGCAACTTTTCCAGGAAACCTTATGCACATACTGCTGACAGATCAGCTTTGCATAAATAAACCTTATGAAACCTCTCTTATGTCATCTTTCCCAGAACTGGCTACTTAAAGAACACAAGAAAGGCAACTTAAAGAAAAATACTGACTCTGTATGGCAATTCTGCAGCATAAAAGCAAGAAAGCTGTTCTCAATTGCATCTTGTTCAATATGCAGAAAAGGTAACATTGTCTTTACAAGATAATGTGAAAGAAGCATTGCATTGCAGTAGCTATGAGTGTGCAATTGTGCATGAAGAACTAATAGACAACAATCATCAGGGACCAGCAGCTGTGATGAATATCAAATGGCTAAATTTTAAGCATTTAAGGCTTTCAAGAGGTTGGCTAAAAGGAACAAAGCTGAGAAAACATAGCTATAGCAGCCATAAATACCTAAAAAGTATCTAGCAATGGAAGCTTCTGCTTATTAATCTCATAACTAAAACTACAAGAGAGATCAAAGCGAGACAGAGGAATTACTAGGGCTACCATCAATCCTCTAAAAATCAAAATCACACCCAGTAATTACAGAATTGATTACAAGTGGATGTTTCTTAAAGATAGAAGGAACAAAAACAAAGGACAGACAAAAGATGTGAGCTAGAAATAATGCTGGGCAAGTGGGGAAGGATGATGTGACACCTGGCACTTAGGAAAAGCATTTTCATTAGATCAATATTCGTTCCAGCAACTCCTAAGAGTTCTTGTAGATCTTCTACTTGTGGTGAGGCTAAGACACTTCACAAACTTCCTAGGGTCCTGTTTTAAAGAACAGCACATCAAGGGTGTTCCCACTATCTCTTCAGTCCAGAGGTCTCCAGAAAAGGAGAAAGAGTAGAAATTATTTTCTCCTTTGATCTTTCTCTGGGCAGGGAAACCTTGCCTGGATTTGGGTGACAGAGCCTCTTCCAGCATCTCCAATTGTGTTCCTGTGACTGAGCCAGCCAGAGAATGTCCCAGGAACATTAAAGGATCAATCATGGAAGAGCATGCACACAAAGACCCTGAGATACTTAAGATGAATTTGACCCCATCTTCCCATGGACAAAAGAATAAAAAAGGTCAAATAGAATAAAAAGGGTCAAATGGGCATAGGCAAATTCTGGTGTACATTTTGACATGGTAAAAATTACTTGTAACACAAGAGAACAAACACAAACTGCTTTCATAGGATTTCTGAAAGGCTAAGTGCTCATATTGGGATGATGTCACCAGATTTGAGCATTTAGAGTTATCATGCAGCAAGAATCAGATGTCTTTAGTAGCAGGAGAAATAACCATATCTCCTATTTATAACCAGACTCCAGCTCCTTATTACCATTTAGCCAAAAACTGTGCCAGATCTGCCATGACACTGAAGTATGGCAGGGGAAATTTATGCATAAGTCAATGATATGATGACAAAATGTCTACTGATGCATGACAGGGAACCAGTAGAAGGGAAGGGTCAGATTTCTCAACCAGTTAATTGGTAAATTGGATGTATGTTGTTTAAAGGAGCTGTAGATAATAACGTGGACTAAAGTTCACAGTAGACAAACCCCACGAGGACCCCATCCCTGCCTAAGCAGTGGTGTCCTAGCACTTCCTTTATGTCTTTTTTCATTTCATTAATAATGTCTTATCATTTTATTAAAGGAAACAAGGGATTGTTTAGCATCAAGGCTGGTGCATGGACTGCAGGCCTGGGTCTTTGTCAGCCAAGAGAAGAAACGCCTGGAGGAAAATCAGTCCTTTGTAGACTGGCTATTAAAGGATAAAGGCAGAAATGAAAGGCATCAAGATGATAAAGAGTTGAACAATTTGGATGACTTTATTTATAACAGGAGGGTCCAAACTTAGAAGGAAATTACAGCATCGTGCCAGAGACACAAATCTACACAACAGCTTGAGAAATTAAATGCCCAGGGCCAGACAGTTTGCTGAGTGCCTGAAGACTATAAAGGAAAAGGAGGAGAGCCAAAGAAAAAAGCTGTTAATCCTAAGGAGTAAGGCAAGCAATTCCCACATGATCCATCTTCCAAAACAAAAATAAAGTTAATTCTCACTGCACCACCGAGTGGCTCAGGGTTCAAACACTTGCCAAGCCAAGGAACAGAGCTCTCTTTAGCACCAGGACTGGCCACACACCAGTACAGCCAAAAGGGGCCTGCAAGGCAGCCCCAGTCACCAACCTGCACGATCAGTCCTAAAGCATGGGGTAAAGCTGGAATAACATGTGATAAGTACAGACTGGCTTAGTAAAGAAGGTTTACAGTTTGCAATCTGTTCTTTCACAGCGTTCTTAAATGGTAAACAAGTGGGAGCCTGTAGCTACATTCAGAATTGATTATTTTAAAATTTGTTTCATGTTGGTCAAGACCTTTCTTGTGAGATTATTCAGAGAAAAAGGAGAAAAAGATAATGAGTTCTGAATTAACAACCACCTAAGAGAGAAAAAAGGCGTAATAAATGGCTGCCTTTTAGAAAGAAGATTACTTTCAGGGAAGTAATTTCAGTGATCAATATTGTCAAATACATTTTTTTCAATGATTGAGCTCTAAAATGGACAGCAAGATGATGGAATACACCCAACAGCCTAAACTTAAGTACTTTAAACTAAAGAGAAATTTATGAGAAATCCAAATTACTTTGGAGCAAATATGTAAGCACAATTAAAGACAGTGGAATGTATAATGAGAATAATGAGCTTTTCAGGCATACTCTGAAGTCATAACTCTGGGTGACTTCAATATGGGACCAATCTACCAGTATCCTGCATGCAATGTGCTGAAAGAGTTGAAAAACAGAAGCAACAAGAAGAAAAAACATAGAAAGAGCTGAGACACACACACAAAAAAATCCAAATAGAAAATAGAAAATCAAATACTCAGGATATAAAACAAGACTGTTTCCCCATCTGCATTGAGTTCAGATGACTTCCATTCCCCAGAAAGAGCTGACTTACACCCAGACTTATTTAAGTCTGCTGACTACTTCAATCTGAAAGCTGTTCCCCCATCCAACCCCACAATCTTCCCATGAAGTCGAGACTTAAATATCTGAGAAAGCACCATTGAAAGCATGAGAGTGCTCCTGAGAGTGCTTGTTTCTTACTTTGGGAATAATCAGACAGATAAGAGAAAGATCAATAGCGTGGCTCTTGCTTGTTGGCATCTCCTGCAAATGCCCACATCCTCAAAATGCATCACTTTGCCCACTTCTGCCATCTAATAGAGTTTTCCAAAGGGTTAAAGTATCCTGAAAAAGTAACTGAAATCCTACTTCTCTTTTTAACCTTGTTAATGGGGTCACACATCACAAAAATCATGAGCCTCATCTTCCTAACTAATGTTGCTTTTGAATCCTGGCCATCATGCTCACTCTGGCTCTTCTGTTATTCACCTCTAAATGAGAGATTTTCTTTTAAGCCTATGAATGCTAGCTTTTCCCACAAGGAAAGGTTAATAAGCTAAAATTCCAGAGGAAAAAAAAAAGGTAATGCAATTGCCAAATCTTCTGTACATGGAAGGAACATCAGGAAGCCTCCTGTTTGTTCTCCCCAAGACTATGCTACAGCTAATCATCCAAAAGTCTGCAAGCCTGTAAGTGCGTTTTTTCTGCTGGTGCAACACACATATTGATGGAAACTATAGCTGGAATAGCTCCTTTTGGAGGTTAATGATTTCTTACAGGAACCAGAAAAGTAATTCTAAAAGCAGCAAACTTTGTTACCAGGACATGACTTCCCTGGAGCAAATGTTTCAAAACCAAGTGAGAAACACCTAGTAAGAACCATTTTATTAAATTCCTCCATCAGATTAGCTCTTCATCTTTCAAAGAGAAATATATTTTGAAGTATAACAAAGTCATATCCTTTATTATATCCTTGTTGGTTCAAACACTTATACACATTTGATTTGTGGTTCCAAGCAATCAAAAATTTGGGCTTCCAGCTTCTCTAAAACTCAGCTTTTAACCTAAATTTCCTGCAGAAGGTACAAAGCAGTGCACTCAAATACTACATTATGCATTCTTTCTGAATAAAACCCTTTTCATTTGACAGGGAGGAAAAACAAAGAGACACACTCTTAGCTGAAATAAATTTTATGTGCATCTACTGTCACTGGTGAAGTTGTGACCATTTATACTAAAATTGCTCCTCATACAGTGCCTTTGTAATGCCTTCTCCCATCTTCTTGACAAGTGGCTGATTCCATTGCCTAAAATCCTTCAGATTTAGATACTAGGGGACCAAACTTCTACAAATACAATGAAGGCAACCACATTTACCCAGGATATTTTACACTTTTATTACTCCTCTGTGTGGTTAATACCATAATTTTCCCCTTTGCAGTGGTGGCTTCAGAGTGCTGGCTTCAGAGCACTGCCTGTATCTATCAGTCAGTGTTTGCATCTATTGTCTTCTAAAGCATTACAGATTAGCTGAGTATTAGCAAGTACAAAACTGAACATGCACATTTTTAATCCTTTTATGTGTAGCACATTTATTGGAGAGGCTGCCCATTACTACTTTTTAACTAACATTCACAGCCACAGTACAAAATCTAATGTGCACTACAGAAAATGGCAATCAAAATGAAATTATGTTGAAATAGTTCAATTCAGTCTTGCAAATTTGAATTTAAAAAGACAACAAGCAAGAAAATGCAGCAGTAGTCTCCTTAACTTTTCAATAAACAGTAATGCTTGTTTCTCTCTCCCCAAGTCACTGTGTTTAACTCCAATGCATCAAGCACGAGAGGAAAAATATCAGCAAAAAAAAAAAGTCTTCTTGTGGATAGAGGAGTACATTCAAAGTGAAAATAGGATGGTAAGTGAATAAATTGCAGTGCAATAAAAGTTAATCTGTTTCAGAGCAGACAACTTGCTGCCTAATAATACTTGCTGCTCAGATGTGAAGCCCTGTTTTCTGGTAACGCCGACATCATTGCTTGGGTTATTCTTTCCCTCATGAATTCATCTGAATGTGGCACAGAGCTGCTGTCTCTATCAGAGGATTGCCTTTCTCACACAATTCAGAAACATGATAAATAATTAGTTCAATGAGATATTACTAGCAGATCCAGAAATAAATAGGAGGCTTTTGTCAGGCTGAGAGTAAATGCTAGTAAGATAGAGACAAGCAAGTGCCATACAGCATTCATCACTTGTAAGGTAAATGACTTCTTCTGAATTCACTCAGGCAGCAAATGAACAGCTGCCAATGCTGATCAGGGAGAAGTAAAATGTTGCATCTAGGGATGAAGTGTTGCTGTCTTTCTTTTTTTTTTCTTGTTTTCTTTTTTTTAGTTAATTTCTTTCCTCCGTGGAAGGAGAAATTTTGACTCAGAGGTCAAAAAAAAAGGTTTCTCAGCAGAGCTTCGTTGTTCATGTGGCACTGTCAAAATGTACAAGCTATTAGCAAAGCAGTACCTCTTTTATCCCATTAAGTCCTCTACATACAGCAAGATGGGGAAGGAAAAACACCCACTCAGTCCTTACAAACTTTCTGATACTTCTGACACTTCCTGTGTCCAACCAGGACCTCCCAGTCACTTCAGGAAAGTGTCTGCAGGAGAAAAGCTCCTACTAAGAGAGGGAGGGAGGGAGGGGATGGAACCAGACAATGTCTCCTCCCAAGTATTTTGGTACCCAGTTTTACAGGAATAAGCTAATTTTAGTGGGATAATAATCTGGGAAGATTTGCTGCCTTCAAATTATAACTTGCACTGCAGAAAGAGTCCTTACTATTGTTTATTTGGGTGCAATACAGAAAAGAAAATTGAATAAAGAACAAAATCAGAGAGTATTGCACATCTCATTTTTAACTAAAGCCATGAACCCTTTTTTAATCATACAAAAATGGAGGGGTTTTGCCACTCTTTTTGTGGCCTGCATTTATTTCTATTATTCCTAAGCAATTAGCACTATATCACCTCACAGAAAAAGAATTAATTATTGATCCACTCATAAAACATTTAAAATTCTTATAAATTTCCCTTCTGTACCAATGTAATTATTAATTAACATTTTGCTGCCTTTCAGACTTGCAGCAAGTTCGGTGGGGTTATTGTAACAATGGATACAGTCAAAAGAGTAAGTCCTCAACAGTCAATTATTTGCTCTGTCAGGAAAACTCTCACCAAAATGCAAATGCTTTGAACATGGACCTCTTGAATACTGATTCTACAATGTACATTCAAGTTAGCAAGAGTGATGTATCCAGGTCAGACTTGGTAGTGATTTCTGAACCTGTACTTTGATGGAATTCTAGATGCTTTAAGCTTCATGTAAATCTTACAGATGGCATTTCTATCCAATATGCACTGAGCCAGGTTTATCGAAGGTTCAGAGAATTCAACAAATTACTGGTAGGAAGGAGCTCTCCAAAAGGGGGAATCTGATCAAAGTATTTGCACCACTTGGTTTGGGACACAGGAATGGGAACAATTTTTTATACTATGGAAGGTCCCCTTATGAGAATTTTCTTCTAAGTTAAAATTATATTTATTGAAAAATAAGGTGCTCTTTGTTTTTGTTTAAGAAGTAATGAGAATCTAACCACATTCTTTCATAAGGGAATGATTAGCAGAGAGGCTAAAGGCCAACTTTTAAAAATTTCTTTAGCAAAATTCTTAAAAATAAACCCTTCATACTAATAAAAAAATAAACTAGTTAAGTTAGTTAAAACAAAATCATTAATTTTACATCCAAAGCATATTTCAGGAGAGATCAAATTGGGAGAGCAATCTGTTTTGTACATGCCCTGCCTTAAAAACTCTCTGAGCAAATAAATGAATAAAGAAATTAAAAATTTTAAATGACCTACCAAAACTGTCCTTCAGACAAGGACAGCAGACTTCAGTGAAGAAATTACAGCAGAACTAAGCTAGGATAAATATGAAAAACAATCAGTGGAAGAATGAAAAAGGAATGCAACCTAACCCTGGTCTTTTACAGATGTCAGCCCTAAGGTTTTCACTATACTAGACTTGCACACTTTTATAGACTTTGACACCATTTATATTTATACAATACTTGCACTACACTTGTAAAAGAAGACAAAGAAGATAAAACTCCAGGTGCTCAGTGTCTTCAAGTCAAGGCTGGTGGCCTGGACTTGACACACTGTGGTTTCAGCTTGGGCTCAGCCCTCTGCAAGATGCTGGACACGTATGTATGTGCTGCTGTCTCAGCTGTGTATTGTCCCCCAGTCTGGGGGCTTGGCACAAACTGCCACCTCTTTGGCTTTCTTCATTCCCAGGGCCCATGAGGAGTTGTCATCTCCCACATGAGGAGTTCATCACTCCTCTGGTTTTCACCCCTAACTGCTTTACAAGGGTGTGAAGCTGTTAATGGTTTCATGGTTTTCTGTGCTGCCTTGTTTTGTCAAGGCTGCCAGAATGACCTGATCAAAGAAAAGCTGGGCAGAACCAGCCCAGGCCTCATTTCAACTGAAGTGTGCCTTGGGGTGTCTGTAACAAAAAGTTTGTAGACCCAAGGGTGTTTTCTGCAGGGTGCACACAAATGCCCAAAGTCAGGAAAATCAGAGCAGGAATGTATCTTAGGGCATGATTTTTGATTTTGAAACTCGAGATACCAAACCTATAGCCATTGGTATTCACCAGCTGAGATGATATGAACATCCTCTTATCAGAAAAGGTACATAATCTTGTAGAATCTTACCATCAGGAGAAAAAAAACCTCATCACACTTTATCAGGGACACATACTTAGAAGAGGTCAAGCAAAAGTATCCCCTCATATATGTAAGACTGACAAGAAAACCAGCAGGAGGAATTTATCAATCACTAGTCAAGATTAATCTGGTGTTCTTTTTTACAGCATAATAAGCTGTTCCTCTCATGCTCTGATAAAGTTATTTTTACTTCTATTATCCTGAGGTCAAAAGAGACAGAACCAAGGTTGCACCAACACCTGCACTTTGGCTGGGTTAGAAAATGGCTTGCTTTTTATTTTTAAATAACCAGATAGAATCTGTTAAAACTTAACTTGTTTTCTTAGTGAAAATTCATCTCACAGCCTCTATGACTACTTGTTTTGGTATAATGCAAGGGAAACTAAAAATAGAACAAAAAAAAAAAATCTTTTGAACAAGAAACTGATGCTGGAACAGCAAACCGTAACAAGGACTCCAGAGATCTGGATGCCTTTCTGTTGGCATGAAAGCACCTGGAGGAAGCTCTGGCTCTTAATCAGAGCTAGATTTCCCACTGAATTTGATGGGATAAAAACTCGTTCCTTCCCAGTTGCTGGCAAAAAAATTTGCATGCCTTTTCTGTACAATAACAACAGTGTCCCTTCATCTCTGAGACTCAAGCCTGTTTCCTTCGAGGTCAAGCAAAAAATGTGACAAACAGAGGGGAGATTAAAATATAGGTAGGCTGTGCTTTTAAAAGTCATCAGATTGCTGGATGAGCAGAGACCAGAATATGACTCCTTGGGCTGCAACCTTTTAAAAAGAGGCACACTGAACAACTTCAATGCTGAGCCAATTGATTTGGTGCACATTCCAGGTAGGTCTTGTATATTATGGTTTTGATCTGCAGTCAATTATCCACTGTAATAGCATTAAATTCCAATGTAATTAAATTATTTTACTAGAGGATGTTCATAATAGCATTAAAATACAGTCTATTTAAGTCAATATGGCACCACATAATCTATAAATTAGTCTTAAGCACTATCCACAAGTGCAAAAAGGATGAAAATTAATGCAGACTAATGCAATACAAAGTATATGGATATTTACAACAATGCAGGCTGTTTGCAATAGAATGTCAATGAACAACTCCTTACATCAAAATTATTTCACTTGGCTACCATTGGTTGGAAATTGCAACAATGTCTTGGGCAAATGTTCACTCAATTGTTATTCCAGTTTTGATCTCATCAAGAAGATTTGTGCAATTCTCCAAATTTTTCCACCAAACTAGAAAAACAAGGCAAGTTATTTGTCATTAATAAACTTCAGATAAATCCTGTTTTGTCTTGCTAGGAGTTAATAGGAGTTTATCCATTTAATTCAAAATAAGAACATGTTTCTAAAAAAAGTGATTGAAGTCCTTGCATAAATTTCTTGTTCTTTCATTGCAACACAGTGAAATAAGAGAAACTATCTGTATACTAAAATTTTTGGTTTGCATTGCAATGTTGTGCATATTATTATTACTTGAATAATGACCCATTAACTTTAAACACATGCCTTTGAGCCAGACTAGGCATTTGAGACATCTGCCTGGGTCAGGCAGATTTGACATTGGATCCAGGGACATCTGCAACCTTCTGGAGCCACGGCTGGAGCCCAGGCAGGACAGTCCAGGACGGAATACACTTGGTATCAGAACCCTATATTTATGTGCTGAATCTCTCCATGTCCAACAGCCCTTTTCCTAGAATAAGGCGTGGCAAACAGCAAATTGCAGTTTCCTAAATCAGTTGAGATATTAATTTGAGGGCTGGTGAGTTTCGAACTAATGCAAAAGCAGTCTGCCACTGAGATCTGTTATTAGAACTCAAAGTGTGACAGGGAAGGTTTATGATATGCTGTTATTTTATAAATAAGCCAGCAATGGAATAATTTTTCTTGCAGTGCTAGTAGGAACTTGGTGTTACCAACTAACTGCTACCAGGAACTGCTGATCAGTGCCATCACAGAAGGCAGCAGGTCCAGGTCTAGGCTCCAGCTCAGTCCCAAGCTCAGCACCACCTGGAATCATCTCCCACTCATCATAAGAAGGTTTAAGTTTGTTGGGCACCCAGACCTTGCCCAACACCACACTGTCA
This sequence comes from Molothrus ater, assembly GCF_012460135.2. NCBI lineage: Eukaryota > Metazoa > Chordata > Aves > Passeriformes > Icteridae > Molothrus > Molothrus ater. Next base: position 11,509,725 of record NC_050480.2, on the reverse strand, counting down.
TAGACATGCTTTATGAAAAATCCTTTCCTTGGGATTTTTTTCTCCTGAAAAGCTGAGAGGCCTCAGAAACAAAATGTAAACATTGATTACCTGCTGCTGTAGAATGCAACAGGTGGATCTGAGATTGGTCTCATGTGATTGTTTCTAATTAATGGCCAATCACAGTCCAGCTGTCCAGACTGTCTCAGTCAGTCACAAGCCTTTATCATTATTTTTCTATTCTTAGCCAGCCTTCTGATGAAATCTTTTCTTCTATTCTTTTAGTATAGTTTTAATATAATATATATCATAAAATAATAAATCAAGCCTTCTGAGACATGGAGTCAACATTCTCATCTCTTCCCTCATCCTAAGACTCCTGCAAACACCACCAGCACCTGACTCCATGGCAATGTCTATCACAGTTATCAGGGCTATCCTGACCAAGTGTGAGCAAGCAGCTGCTCCAGGGAGAATACATGCCATCACAAGGTCTGAGCTCTTCAGGAGCACCAAACCACACCACTGGACCAAGTCCTGGCTGCAGAAGTGTGGTCAGTGAGCTCATACAGACCTGAACAGGCCACCACACCAACAATTCATTCTGCCCAGTCTACACCCAGGTTAAGCCAAACATGGGATTATTTATTAAGAACTTAAGTTCTTACACCCTTCAGAGCCTGTTCTCAAAGAATTTGCACGGATTCCTATGTTTTGTTCAAGATGTTGCAGAACATATCACTGGATTGCTCCACATTCTGCATTCCAGCAGGCATTTTGATCAATCCCTGTCACATTTTCTAACCCTCAGCATCTTTCTTTACTGAAAAATAAAGTTATCACGCTGCTCAGAAGACAACAAATTTCCCTTCCTTCCCCTGAAGAAATCTCGTATAACAAAATCAGCTTGTTTTCCTCATTGCTTTATAAGGACTTGAAACAGATGATGTCAGCCCTGAAAACTTCCTGAGGTTTCCATACAGTTTGACATTTGCCTGTCAATATGAAGAAAGATTATACAGAAGTAAGAGTTATTTGTTCTAAACAGTGCTTCAAAATGCACAGTTACTGACTCTCATAGCAATCTGTCTGCTGCATGTAAGCCTAGCATTTTCCAACACACTCACAAAATCTGCATTGTGAACGCTCATTAATTCAAGGAGATGGAAATTATAATTGTTATTCTTCCCACTACGTACAGAAATTAAAGCTCTGACTTGTGAAAGCACATAAGCAGTTACCAAGTGTTGAACAAGTGCTGTGAAAGGTAATAGGTAGAATTCATTTCCTGGAAAAGATAAATAACACTTCAGCAGCAGCAGCCTCTTGATCACTTTTTCCCTGGGGTTTTGGTTTACTGATTTGTAACAAAAGCATCCCTACCAGAAAAGTCCACCAAGAGCTCTGCATCCTAATTGCCAGAGGTCATTCCCCCTTTCCACAGTGGCACAGAGAGGAAAAGATCATTGAGGAGCTCCTAGAAGCTCACTCCTAACTGGGAGCGAGTTGTCTAACCTGCTCCTGCTCTCGATTCTACAGCTGATGAACTTCTTCAACACTTGCAGAAGAGGTGTGTCCAACAGGTATTTAGGTGCTTTATCCATTATTACCCCATCCCACCCCACATAGGGAGGATCACAACTGCTTCCTTTCTGCTCCTTCTTCTGCAGAGGTACAACCAACATTGCACCACAGGGACGTTACTCAGCCAGGATAGATATCTTCCCCATCTCTACCAGCAGATGCAGGATCCCTTTTTCCCTGTGACCATCCCAAAATAGTCCCCAAATAGTACTTAATGATTTATTGCAATGTAATTCAAGAGGCATTTCCCTGGATTATCATGTACAAAGCAATGCCCCCATAAATATTTTTTTAATGGAATATGGCACTAATTTTAATTTTTAAAGTATTTTCAAAGAAATATCTTCAACCAAAATCTTTTTGTATGCTTTCCAATTTTAGATCCTCTATGTCTATACTTTACTTTTTTATGGTAAATGGCTCATCTTTTCCATGGCCACACAAGTAAGAATACTCCAAATACTAAGATCATTAAAAAGGTACAGCTGTTAATTGAAACAGTTGATCCTAAAACCAGTTCCTTTCCTAAGAAAGATAAGGATTCACTGATGTCCAGAGCAACACATGAAGTTCACTTCTCCTTCAAGCTAACAGGTTCTATGAAATCCAGTTAGTGAGGTTTCTTCCTGTACTTTTTTACTATTTCCAACCCTTCCCTCCACAAAATGAATCATGATCCCCCTGCCCCCAGTCTCTTGTCCTTATTTAAATTTTCCTTTTCTTCTAAAAAATACCAATTAAAATAGATATATTTTTACATTACAATTCTAATTTCAGCTTTCCACTCTCCTTCCAGCTCTTTCCACACCACAGAGAAGCTCACCCAAATTTTCTATTTGGTCTGAACAAATAAGACTATTTTTTAAGCAAGCACAACACTAGTCCTTTTCAACCTCTTACATTGTAGCCAGTTGAAAACTTTCTGCTAGCTTTTCTCTTTTATTTATTTTTTTAAAATCAAGGGTAAGATATGCACATATTTTGTTCATGCTCCTCATTATAAAGATGATAGTGAGGAAATTAATTAGAAACATATGAGTAACCATAATCTTTTTCCCCTCCTCACTCAGACTTCCTTTTTATGAATCTGTCACAAGGTAACTCTAGACCTCATCCCTTAACAAAGAAATACTGAGATAGTGCCTTGGGTTCACAAGGAAATGTTTACATAAGAAACAGATAATTAAGTTCTTCTGAAAATAGAAAAAGCTGTAAAATTCTGATAAGGGGCTAAAAATGCAACTTTTCCCAGTTTGCTCAGCACATTTACTAATGATATTTCCCTTTCTTGTGATCCTGCCAACAGCAGAACCTGGCCATCACAATGCAGGCTCATGGGTATTTTGTCTTGGACCAACCTTAAATATCTGTTTTTCATGAATTCTCAGCTTCATCTTAGGATGGATTCCAGTTAAGAGGAATAAAAGTCAAGTTGACAAACATCAAATGTAAGAAAGCAGACCTTTTTTTTAATTAACTGTGTTCTACAGCAGGGAGAAGTCAGCTCAGTGCATTACCTGTTTCTGCTCCGTGACTGAATCTGTGGCCAGATCCTGAACTTGTGACTGTCTGCTGATCAAAAACAGGGACTGCCAGTTCTGCAGTCCCCTCTGAAGAGCTGGGCAACTACTCAGGTCCTTGGGGATGCAGCTATGGGGCCAAAATCCCATGGGATTATGGCACTGAAGATAATGTAGAGTACAACCTTGCCCACTCTAGAGCAGGACTGAGAGCTGTAGTCTGTAACATCTCAGAGAAGGGAGTGTGTGTGCACACAGACCAGCTGGTTCATCATTATAATTATTAAATGACAAGGGCTTAAATGGATTATCCACCATCTCCTGCTGACTTCTCCAGTTCACAGCTCCTCATTAGAGTGTAAGTCAACTTCCATCAAGCACTCGAGACAGCTTTGCTGTCTAGAAATACTGGAAGGTCAAGGCTATGTCTCACAGCATATCAGATATTATTTTAGTCTGTTAATTGTCCCATTATGAGGATAAGTACCATCTTGTAGTCAGTGAAAAAGAAATATTTATGCCAAATAGTACTCTCTATTATATATTTAAGCCCGTGGGCCTGATGAGATGCATCCCAGAGTCCTGAGGTGATTGGTTGATGTAGTTGGAACTATATGATCTTTCAAGGGCTTTTCCAAACCGAACCATTTTGTGACTTTGTTGCTCTGCACTTGCTATAGTCACATACATAGGACAGTTCTAAGTCAACCACTCTGCTCTGGTACTTTTTTCAACTAGTAAATATCATTCTCTGCAAGTGAAAGTGATGGCACAAAATACAATCAGCAAAATCCAGTGAATACAGAATGAATTCCCTGGGTATTAGAGACCTGGGCATAAAACTCAGAAAATACCTGGCCTACTTTTCCTTGCATTAAGGATGTTTTTTCTCTTCTTTCCCATCTCCTCTGGCATTTACATCTGTGTTTAGGGCACACTATAGGGAAGAAAACTGTCATATAGGATCTGGTGGGAAATGAGATGATAAAGATTGGAGGAGATGTGAGTGTGACATGCACAATGGATAAGTCCTGGAAGACTGAGCACACAGAGTCAGCTGCCATATCTTCCAGCTGCTCACCTGGCTGACAACTCCCAACTGTGTCCAACTACCAGAGACCATGAAAACACAGAAAAGGGCAGGCAACAGGAGCACTGTATCAGATCCCCAAGCAAGGACAAATGTAACCATGGTTTTGACCATTTTCTATAAAGGTTTTTATATGGATAAAAAACCAAATTAGCACCCAAATGTCAGTGTCTCAGTGTAAAAGGAAGGCCAACACATAACACCTGTCTACCAGATAATTCTGTGTAGTCTCTCTACACAGAAACCCACACAGATTTCTATCAGAGATTTCATGTACCATTCACACCAACCATTACTTCCATACAGCAAATTATAGGATGAAAACAGCCATAGCAAGTCCCTGTACAAGACAGACAAAGCACATATCATCTACAGACAAGCTGAGGCTCTAAAGATCATTTTCAGGGTTGTGCAGATCTCTGAAGAGGCATAATGGGCACAACTCTGAAGCCATAGGGAAAGAAGACACTGCAGTCATATGCTGAGTCCAGCAGCCATGTGCTGCTCATTGGAGTGAATCCAGCAGCACACCTGATAATGCATACATGCTGATAAACTGACAGAAGGAGTTTGATATGTTTTACAACGCTGCATAACTTAGAGCTGTATCCAGAAGCACCTTCCAAAGCAATGACTTCAGACAGGCATCCTACACGGCTGTACCCGAGCCAGGAGCAGCTTGGATTCACAGCCTGCTCAGTCTGCTCCTCCCGCCGCCGCCTCTTGGAGCAGCGAGATCTCACTCCACATCCCACCCCTCAGAGGGGCTGGAGCTCTCAGGAAAAGGCCTTGTAGGATTTTGATGGAGACAATGTGTGTGTGTCTGCACCTGAATTCGTGGCATGCACTCAGAGCACACAATGGGGCCAATAATCCTGCCTCACTCCAGTGATGGAAGCGTAACTGCGCAGCACTTGGAAGGTGCCCAAGTCAGAGGCAGTGAAAGGATTTCAGGAAAGATTTAGTCCAATATTATTAATCAGCTACAGCAGGACAGATTAGTGGACATTCACATGAGCCTGTCTCTCAAGTGGGACAAAGCCTGCTTTTCCAGGAAAAGAACTGCTGAGAGCAGCATTAGTGCCTAATGAGATGTAAGGCAGAATGGATTGCTCCCACTCTCCCATGCTCTGTTTCATCTCCATAAACACAGCCAAAGTTAGCAACCCATGAAGGTAAACACCACCACCACCACCAAGGTGTCTGTGAAGAGCCATGATATCCAAACACAGAGCTCTTTGTGAAACACATCTATAAGACTAAGCACGAAATTCTGGCACTGCTGAAGGCAATGGGAATTCTGCCAATAATTCTGGACAAGGAAGGATTTGATCCTTGTCTTCTAATTACAACAAAGTCCTCCGTGAAATACAAAAGAAAATAGAGTGTTTACCTTGCTTATATAATGCTTTATTACTAAATATCATAAAGCTTGCTCTAAATTAAATTATGCAAAATATTGGAAGCTACAATTTCCAGCTGAAAAGTGATCCCTTAAAAAGATATCTTCATGGATAAAAATTTTAAATGGTGATCAGAACTCCTATTACTTTTACTATTAGAATTATTGCTAGACACTTAAATATTTCTTAAGAGGATCTGCTTCTCATATGACAACAGACTAAGAGTTGCCAACAGAAGCATAGATGTTAATTGCAAACATTTATTATACTACTAGGGTTTACATTTAGCAGCTGTCAACATTACTGACAACTGTAACAGAAATCAGAAAAAATGGAATTTCTGCTTGCCAGAAGGGCAGCTGGTGCTTGATTTTCCTGCTATTGATGTTCCTTTTCTATTTGCTTTCAAAATGTGTTAAAAACAAGTCCTTCACCAAGATTTATTTAAGGCTATTCTTTACCTAGCAAAGAGGAACTTATTAGCAAGCAACTACTCAAAAATAAATATTTTAAAGAATGTGCTTCAAACTCTGATGCAATCCATTCCTCATCAGCTTGATGAAGCTAGATTGCAGAGATATCAAAATTTAATGGGCTATCTTTTTTGCAGTACTCAGAACTACCTTTCAAAAAAAAAAAAAATCCAGACCTCAATGGTTTCTTAACCTAAATATTATCAGGAGAAATAAGCTCAAATGCTTCAACCTAAAAATATGGTAACACAGTGTTGCTGCCATAGTAGTGCCAGCATTTTCTTTTAAAAATCACCCTTACATGGACTTATAAATTGAGATATGGCTGAACTAATAAGCTTTACCCTGAACAAAGCTGCAGCAGTTGTCAAGAATTCCTTAACTTTACATCTCAGCGAAGTGAAAGGCGTGGACCAAACCAGAGGAGCAGTACTACTCCAGTGGATTAAAGATGTTCTCCACCTGCCTATCTGATGCAGCAATGTGCCTAAAAGTGCAGTGGGAGATACCAAGGCCACATCCAAATCAGAGGTCAGGGCCACTAAAGAATCTCCCAGGCTGCAGTGTCTGGCTTGCTGGCAGATGCTTAGCTTGGAAAAGTCTGACACAGAAGGGCAACCTGTGAATCACTTCAAGTTACAGGTTCCAGGATCTACTGTAAGAGTTGAGAGCTACTGATTTACTGTAACATACTGAAGATGTGATGTCTCACTCTCTGATAGCTGAAGAAAGACAAAAAAAACAACAACAAGTAAAAAGGTGCTCCACATCAGTGATGGGATGTCTCACTCTGATAGTTGAAGAAAGACAAAAAAACAACACCAGCCAACCAAGTAAAAAGGTGCTCCACATCAGTGATGGGTTTTCCCAGAATGGAGGGAGGAGATGTCCTCTCCTGGGAATATCTGATAGAGGAGTGGCTGAGTGAGGCAACACATCTACACAAAACAACTCAACATGTATTCCAGTCTTTCTTTTTCTTTTGACTTTTTTTTTCTTCCATATTAAAAACTTACTATTATTTAAAACTCTGCAAACATAATCCTTTATGAAGCAAAATGAGTCTTACAGCATCTTTTAAGACTTAGTATCCTAATCCTTAAATCATAGTCTTTAATATTGTTATTATGCACTTGCTAAATACAAAGAGCCTGAAGAGATTTTCTGCTTCTTTATATATCTTTTCCCATATGTGCTATTTGTCTTAACCATTTTTTCCTCTTTTTTCTTGTGCAATGTGTTTTTACTATACTTCTGATATTTCTCCACTGTTTTCTTGCATAACATACCAATGAACCAAAGAATAAGATACAGAGTTGACATGCACTATAAAATGATAGTGTGCCTGCATTGTGGTGGGCCAGAAGGACTTCTCATCATGAACTACAGCTGTTTCCTATTGGCATGAAGGCATCCTGGATGTTAGGACTGCAGAATCCCAAACTTTCTTGCCATCATTTGCCTGCAGTTGAATCTGATGTGTGCTTGTGCTGTTCTCTCAGAGCATGTTAGGTGCTAGCACATGGTGTCTTAAGCATGGCTCATTTTATTCCTTGTGAATGAACAATTTAATTCTGACTTTACCCTAAGAGCTTTACATAGTTTCCAGAAACTATGTTGTCTGGAAGGACAATAATTAGAAGAAGTGAGTGGAATTTGTGATTGCTTTTCTCACACTTGTTATTTGCCAGATTCCTGAAGGCCAAGAAGCAAATTCAGTATTTTTCATTTGGAAACATGCCAGTCTTACTCATGTTTCATCTTGGACATTTACTAGCCTTGACAGACATACTTGGAAGCAGAAACAGTTTAAAGGAACTCGAATTTCCTAAGCCTGCCTTTTGTCTTTGAGCTTCATTACCACAAATGAATTGAGATTTCCAACACCACCCAGACCCTCATGAATAGGAACAAAAACAAGCTGCCCCCTGAAAACCCTCTCACACATCACACCTTTGGGCCAGAGAAACCTACTCAATGGAAACAGTTTGATTCTCAGGATAGAGACAAAAATAAATACTAACGAAATTTCTAAATGACAAGACAGGGAGAAATCTTGGGTTCAACTAAACTTTGGACCTAGCTCTTAGAATATTTGAATATTGAATATAGAATATATGTTTCTTCAATGCCTTTTTATTTCAGTAAGCAAAGGACCAAAAGGATGAAGAATATAGGTCCCTGGAAGCAATCTGAGTTACTGAAAGACTTGATTTTTCCACAGATTCCCTGTTCTGCCATTTTCACATGAGCTGGAAGTTAACCAGCTGATATTTGGACAGTGCTTTTTAACTAACAATTCTTCAGGAAATTTGTCATCTCTTTCAATGATCTTTATAGGCATCAGAAACTGAACAGCTTAGCGCACAAACGGAAATTCAATATTTTCACCTTGTGCAAAAACCCTTGCTCCTCATTGGATCTGCACTTGAAGGTAGAAAACCATAAAACCAAACCCAGTAGGGGAAGGAAGGCTCCCAGCTGTTCAGTACCCAGAAGGTTTTTAGCTGTTTGATATTAATCAGTAACTTCCTAAGATATTGATGCGCTTGATAATACATAGAAATATTTGTATGTCAACAGTAACATACAAAGTGCAAGCCTGACCCAAGCATTCACAGAATTTCTTTCTAGCCTGGCAAAATAGCTTGCAGCCTACAAGTTTTTTGAAACTTAATGGCAAAAGGAACACTGCATTCAGCACTTCCATTGCACACAATAGCATATTACTTATCAAACTGTAGCTATATTATTACAACTACTAGTTATAAAAGAGAAATTTCTTGCATGGAAAGTCTGAAATTACTCCCTTGTTAGCAACTAAAGCGTCAAAGTTCATAAAATATGAAAGATTTCCAAAAATACTGAATATGGCACTTTCAGTGTAACTATTAAAATGCTTTCATTGACATATAATTTCATTTTTGGTTCACTACCTTAAAAGTACTCAAATTGCGCGGGAATCTGCAGATATATCCAGAGTGCACTGCACAGTAATGAGGAGAGGATTTCTTGCCTGCTCTGAACTACTGTCAAATTATATTTCAGTTTGCAAGCAGTGTCAGATGACTTTACTTTCCAATACTTTGCTGTGTTTCATGAAAAAATATGAGAAAAGCAGTCCAATTTATTTTTCCTCTCTCAGACGTGAGCTGTGTTTCTACAACATATCTGTTCAGAGTTCCCAAAAATACAGAATAACACGCTAAATGTCTCCCCAAAAGACAGTGATACAATTCACTAATCAAGCAAATTACATGGAATAGGAGAAAAAGTGGATGCTCAGTTACTGATGGCAGACTGAGGCCATAAAAATACAATAAAACATCTCTGTTTATTACCTTTTTATGGGAGTGTTTTGACTTTGGATTTCAGTATCCAACAGAAAAACAGATCCATTATAGAGCTGCAATTAGCACATGTGTCTTTTGCCTAAATCCTCCCTGTTCCTCAAGAAGGAATGCAGACATTTCCCAGCGTGTCTCTGCTTTAATCAAAGCATTTCAGCCAAGATGCAGAGAGGCCAAGCAGGAGCTAAAAGCCCTGGGTGTCCCAAGAGTTTCTCTGTGTGTGTTGCCTGCTCAGGAGGTCACAGATGGAATTGGATGAGGGACACTCATCACAATTTTACTTTTGTTGAATTATGGGGTTTTTTTCTGCACTGTTGTCCTGAATAACCTGCTTCAGTCGTTCCCAAGAGCCAGACCTCCTCCAGACTTTGCCTGCCTGGTTCCTGGGAGCAGTATCACAGATCACACAGCACTCACTCCACTACATTTCCTGACTTTTTTGACATATTTCCTTCTAAAAATAAACCAACTCTTCTGTTGCAGCGAAGCAGAAGGATGACCACAGAAGGACACATCATGCCAATATTTTGAAGCTTTTTATGAACTACATCATTAAATGATGACAGTAATTTTCTCAGCACAGCTCCCTTCCACTGCACATCTTGGATGCATTTTGTCTGCAGCTAAAGTAGGTTGTGTTTGTTGACTCACTGTGGATTCAGCTTTTCCCCACATGCTGTACATCTGCTGCACATGCCTGCACAGCCCCCACCCTTCAACACCCACAGCACACTGACATACTGAGTAACAACATGTGAAAGATTTCTACTCAGCTTGGGCATTAAAAAAAATCCCAACCTGATTATTATTTTCCATCTCCTAAACAAATCTGCAAGATTGAAATTCAAAAAAAAAAAAAATGGCTTGTACCAAATAATAAAAGTGGTTTTTGCTACTGTACCTCTCCTAAGAAATTCAGATCAAATGACACTCTTTCAAGCAAAATTTCAGTTTTCTTGAACATTTTTTTTCTTTATTGAATGCTTTAATACATCCTGGCCCTAATCTTACAATTTGCTTAACTTCCCAGCTGCTAATTTCTATGTGCAACTAAAACCTGCCAGTAATTGGCACTTAGCATTTCATTCATATGAAGAAAATCTGTCAAACAAATTTTTGTTATAATGTAACATGAAAGCAAAAATAGGAGTCTCTGAAGTTCGGTAGACTGAAGTATCTCTGTGTTGGAAAACTCAGCATTTTCTGAGAAATATTCCAAAAAAGAAGCAGATGGAAGGAATAATTTCTACCCTTTAGAGGACACCATGGGTGAAGCAATTGTGAACATAAGCTCAGGTGGGGCATAGCTTCTCTAATTATTTTATTTTTGAACACATTGGACAGGACTTGATTTTAGAGAGGCAAACAGGTAAGCTTATGTATGTGTTTTGTTATGTAGATTTTGTGCAATACCAAGCAAGATCTGATAATACACATGAAATTAAGAATGGTGATCCTTCTCTTTCTCCCACATTTATTGTCCCTTAGCTGTTTAGACTGCAAACTGTTGTAGGCTTCTCTCTTGAAATTAGCAAAAGGAATAGCAACATAGTCATGAGTATAAAATTAACAAGAATTAAAATCCAAATATTAAAATATTACAAAGAGATGAATATAAACCTATATATCCACAGCAGAAAACAAAACTTAATTCTTGAATTAATGCATAAGCATACTACCTGTCAGAGTTTCAGGTAGATTTTACAATGAAGTATCTTGCTCAGGACTGCATATATTTCCTTCCCCATACATAATTAAAGTTATTCCTGTTTTACATCCCATAAATATTCACTGATGCAAGAGGGAAAATAGAACACTCTCTCCCCAAGATGCTGACAGGACCAAGCAGAACCTCATAAGGGATCCCTTCAAAGATCATCTTCTCATGGCCAGAGAAACAAATTTAAATGATCTTATGTGAGCCTACTGTTAGCAATTGCACTCCTGAATTATTCATGATTTTTGACTGCTCATAATAGGAACAAACTACAGAGTTTCATTAGTACATTTCAATTAGTGTAGCCATTCTTACTCCTTGTTTGTTACAGTTAATTCTCATTTTTAGAACATTCTTGCACATTTGCTATCAGCAATGATGCCACGCTCAGAAAAAGGCTTATTAGACTCCTTACGCTTTCTGTCTGTGCTGCCCCAAAGTGTAAAAATATAACTATAAAGTCTAGAAAATTCTGCAAATTTATTTCACGTTCCACTGGTCTTTTGGTGCCTGCAGGAATAATTTTTGCCTAAACAAGAGTTTGAATTTAATCCAGTATCTGAAACTTATGAAGCATTAATGTCACTTGATCTTTGTAGGAGTCAGACACACACAAATTAGCACAGTACCTGCAAAATATAGCAAGACATATGTTAACTACAGCCTCATTTTGACCACCTGTCAAAAATCTTTACACAAAATATGCCAGAAACTAAGTTGTCACTGGTCAAAAAGAAAGAAAAAAATTATGCAACAGCATTTGCCTTACATTGATACAAGTGTTTTGGAGATTCACCCTTGCTTTAGTTAAAGTGGCGTTAGTCAAAGGAATAAAGCTGAATTCTTTGGTGGAGTCAGCACAGTTGTGCTAATGAAGGACATTAATGAACATTTCTTCCTCCACCCATCTTCCAGAACCAGGAAAGGACTTGATCCTCTCCTCTTTGGGCTAATCATTGTCAAAGTCAGTTTCTGCTCTAGACGGATACAGGACACCATTTCTGAAAGGCAGGTATCCTGCCTGTCCAGGCAGGCCAACAGCCAAGTACCCTCTGGAGAGCCTGGGTACAGCCCCTTACCCCACATCAGGGTTCCCCTACTGAAGCAAATCTCCCTTGTGTTCCCACTCTGGCCAAGATGGGAGCCAAAGCATGATGTCTAAGCATTCCTGAGCTGGGTGGCTTTGGGACAAAGCCATGCTGAGCTTCAGGAGTGCTCTTGTCACCAGTGGATATTCAGTAGTTCCCTGACCCAGCCTGAAGAAAAATCTGCTGAAATCTATGCAGTGTTGGTTCAGGTCCCCTACACCACCCATTCTTCTCTACAGACCTGCCCTTCCTGAGCTGCAGTTGTTTTTAATACAGGTGTAGCCCACAGATAAACTGGAACTAAGTGCACTAAGATTGAGGACAGCTCCACTCCAGCCAGATTCCCGCTGGTTTGCACTTGATGAGGAGTACAAATCTGCAATCTAAATCAAACCTGTCTCTACCACTAAAATTTGGACAAGGCCATGAGTCTGGGAGTCAGGGATTTCCCACTAAATTTGCCAGAGCAGGTGACCTCACAGAGGCAGAGGTGACTCAGTGCTGTTGGGTCTCACCACTGCACACATCACACAACAGCTGCCTCCTGCAATCCGACACCAGCTTCGGCCCAGCTCATTTTCCATTCCACACCATTTCCTCCTGAGGTTTCTCATCAATAAATAAAGAGACATGCTGCTACCACAGCTGCTCTGCACCTTCCTAACCCCTTCTTATCTTACAGGCTCATGCAGCCTCCCAGCCCCAAAACCCACAGAGCTGGCAGAGTGACACTGATGGAACCGAGACACCATGAGTGTCCAAGAGCTGCCTGCTTGCATGTTAATAGTTAGAATTCTCTCAGCGCCACCATCGTAAATCTCCACTTCAAACACTGATCCACACGAATTTAGAACTGCAATAAAACATTTAACTTCCTAGATTATAAAAATAACTCAGGTTTTATAGCTGTCAGAGAAGTAAGAACTAAAGCGTGAATTAGTGGGTGCAGAGAAAGCCGGAGAAGAAATATTCATGTTCAGTAAAGACACTTTCAGTTCCTGATCAACATAAAAATTGAGTAATTAGATAAAGCAGTAAAAATTCTGAAAGCAGCCTGAAATGCCATTCGTTTGACAATGAGAACATGCACAAGGAATATGGGACAATTGGGATCTTATCTCTCTGGGTAAGATGTGAGGAAAGCTTGAGCCTGTCTGCTCCGTGCTGGGTGACTGCCCAAGTCCATCCTCTGTCCAACAGGACAAACATCTGTTCCCTCCCAGCACCCACCAGACACAGCAACCTCAGAAAAAGCAAAAATGAAGGTGTTGACAAAACCTGGGAATTCCCAAGAAAAATTTTGACTTCATCAAGCCAGCACAGAAACCTAATGGAGAAAATTCTAGAACAACTTGCATTTCAGTTCCCTTCCTTCTGCTTGGCTTACAAAAAAGCATTAGAAACATCACACTTGACAGAGCATTTGCATTTTAGCAAAGGAGGAGAGCCATGTCAAGTTGTGTGCCAAACCAAGCTATTTTAGATCAGTTTGTTGGCCATTTATGCTTTCATTTCAACTTAAGGCCAAGTAAAAATGCATCTAGCATGAAAATAAATCTCATATACACAAGTTCCAGACCTTAAAATATCAGCCTTAAGTTTCCTAGCGCCTCATTCAAGTTTGAAGAACACCAGTGTTTCAATCCAGTTTCAAATCACCAGGAACACTAAAATTTTCAAATCCCTAATTAAAATATCTCACCTTCAGAGAAAATAAGGTGTAACCCAAATAGAGATGGACAAAAAAACAGTTGTAATGATTAATCACTTAACCAGGAAAACATACAGCTATAGAGGTTCTCCAGCTCTGGCCAGATCATTACCCACTTCAGCCTTCCCCAAAATGCATGTCTTTCTTTGCCTTCTACTCTCTCCCAGCAGCCTTCCCACTGTACTCCATAAGAAAACCAATCATGAGTCTCCTTCATTTTTCTAAGAAAACACCTCCAAATTGTTCACTGAGCATGTAGCTTTCCAAAATATTTAACATGACCTTCGACTTTTTATTCAGAAAACACTTCTGCTGAAATGCCCACAGAAGTCAGCTAACCTGGGTTGATCCTGCAATAGCCTCCAATAACTGGTACTCCATTTATCCATAGTCTTAAAGAGCTGTACAGTTCTATTAGCTTACATACACTATGCTCTCTCATTTTTGTTAATATGCTTAGTTCTTTCTCATTACATGCAAGTGCAAGCTATTACTTTAATTCATGTACTTCAAATTATAACTATTGAAAGGGTGAAGTAATTTAGGAAGAGTGACCTGAGTTGTCATGATCACAGATCTCCTCAATATGGAAAACACATGCCTTATCTCTATGTTTATTTTCACCTTGTAGCTTTATAACCTTTTCATAAAGCATGATTGCAGCCTTGGTCTTTTTACAACAGATTTTAATTAGAATTACTGATGAATTAATTAGAATTACTGCTCTACATGAAAGCAGTTTTAGTTTGCAGTCGTTATATGCTGGGTTATGTTTGCCTATGTATTTTATTTTTGGCCTTGGTGATGATTTCTACAGATCCTAACAGAAACAGATTTCAAACTCAATAATGGAGACAGAAATAAAATAACAGTGAGAGTGATGTGCCATGCACTTCTGTTTGACCAAATGCACCCATTTCATCAAGAGTTAACTCAAAATGCTTACTAATGCAAATAATCCACTCACAGCATGAGCTGACTTCAGCAAGTGCTCACATGTAATGCTTACTTACGTGTACAGATAGCAAGAATTTGGTACTAGGAAATGAGTGATTACAAGATCAGTTTATGCAAGTATCAGTTTCTCTTCAATATATGACCATCACTGTTATGTGTTACAGTCAAAATTACAGACTAAATTCTGGATGTCACTGTCAGAATTGCAACTGTAATCATGATGGCAGTTTAAAAAGAAGCCCTCTTGTTATAATTTCCTGGTTTGTTTGGGTTGTTTTTTTTTTTTTTAATTATTATTTTTTGCCTGGACAAATTCTTCTAGTGAATCCAATAAAATGCAATACTATAATTCACAGCTGCAGTGCTAATGGCTAGAGAAAGAGGAAACCATTAAGAGACAGCCTCTCTACTGCTGAAAGCTGCTAATAATCCCACTATTCCTCATTTTTATGACTGCATATTTTATGAATGATAATCTGTTCATTACATATTGCCATAAATATTTTGGTTTAGCAATGAAAGCAGGCATCAATAAAGTATACACCCTAGAAGCTTCTCTGCTAATACTGCAGTGTCTCCTAATGTATATCATGGTGATATTTCCCCTGGCCCCCCACACTGGGTAACTATGTGAACTATTATTTTTAGCTGGAAGAAGTTCATGCATAACTTATACACTATCTGCAGCTATAAACCAGCTTTGTCAGATGCCTGAAATCATACTGAATCTGCCTCATTAATTTTCCCCCTGCTGTACAATACAGCCATCCAATATATTAATATTCTTACAGCTTACATAGTCTTGACCCAACAAAGCAATGAGAATACTGTAAATTCTGCATCTGAGCATTGCTCATAGTACTGTGTGCTTTTACCTTCACTCAAGCTATTACAATCATAGGTGGATGTAATTCAAGGTACTTAAGAATTGAGAGCAAGCTATAGAACCCACTGAATTTTAAAAGCTATTTTAACCTATTTGGAAATACTTTATTTTCAGCTTCATGTATCCCACGTCTCTCTGTTAGCTTGAAAATTCACAAGAAGTCCCAGTTGTTTTTAATCACCTCAGCAAGAATTTGAGACTGATGCCATTCCCTCCTCCTGGTAAAATAAACTCTTATTAAACATTCTTTTGAATGACAACTCCTAGTACTGATTTTAATACCACAAACTTTGCTAATCTGCTATTAAATTTCAGCAAGGTTTATTTTTTTGGCTGATTGGGTTTATTTTAGTTAGAACATATTACAGCTATAGCTCTCTTATTCCATTTGTGAACCAATTAAACCAATTTTCAAAATCACCTGGTAGCTTGGTACAACCAGGCTAGGTGTGTTCTCCAGAGGAAATTAGGAAAATGCAGCATAACTGCTGGGTTAGAACCAGTTTATGCAGGGGTAATAAACTGGCATACAATTGTTGCTAAGCTCCAAAAAATCAACATAAAATAGTACTTAAATGTGAAAAATGCTGTGGGATTTCTGCTCTAATTAATGTGCTGCTTTATCAGAAGAGTATTTTGTAACCAAAAGTGAAGATTTTGCCACATTTAAAAGACAAAAGCAAGGAGAGCTACTCTTGGCTTTCTATTTCTATTTCATGGCATCTTCACAAGACAGTTCTTCTGTAGGCACAATTTGCTCCTGATTTGACTCTGATGCTTCTCTATTCCTTCCATGTCAACAGTCCCCTCTCAGGATCCCCCACAGCCTCTCAAATTATTTACTTTTCTTGTCTCTCCAATTATATTCTTCATTCTTTTTCCTGCCACTATATTCTGTCTTTCCCTGTCAATAAAAGACAGTAAATGCCTTCCCCAGGCTGGAGTTACACACAGGCTGGCTAGAATGTTCTGCTGCTGATTGATCATTCAGCTACTGCCAAAAAGAACCCATCAGATCTGAGTTTTCCTTGCCTTTCTCCCAGTGGGAGATAAACAGGTCTCCCTCCATTACTGAACTGCTGATTTTCACCAAAAGAAAAAAAAAAAGGAAGGGAAAAACCCAAACAAACAAACAAAACCCAGACCAAAAAAAAGAAAAGCAGAAAAAAAGGCAAGAATTTAGTACCTTTGATAACTTAGGCTTCCACTAAATTTTTCTAACACAAGGTTCAAATGTTGTTGGAGAAAAAATAGGATTGACTGGTGGACATGATGATTACAGAGACATGTTTTCTTCAGAAATCAAGCTCCTTTCCCAGAAAATCCAAAACCTCCATCAGCCATAATGGACTTTTCAAACTACCATGATAACAAAAGGCCATTTCTGGACAAGGCACCAACCCCCTCAAACTAGAAAATACAGGAGAAAAATATAAATCTTACTGCTAGAAGTATAAGCAAACATTACACTGTTTTGTCTTTTTCATTTACTATCCAGGTAGAACAGCCATATTTTATCTTGGCCAAGAGAAACCTGTCATGGTTATCAAGATGCATGGTGGTGGCCATCTTCTGCCCAGCCCTACATCTTGCTCAAGGCTCAGAACTAAGAGACAAACACAAAAACATGGGCTTAATTCCAAAATTTATTTTAAAGCAATAAAAAAAATGTTGCTGCCCTAGGGAGGTTTAAATGAATAATAAAACTGTTACATTACTGACGTTATCTGGAGAGGTCAGCATTTCTGTTTGGGGTCTATGTTGCAAATCAGGCTACAAATCAAGCAAAACAATAACCTGTCATACTTTGCATTAATGTCTGATGGGCAAAATAGTCCTCCTGAGCATTAGGTTCTTACATATGAGACTAACAGCCTAGAAAGATACTCAAGTCCATGACAGACTTCTATTATGCCAGGTCCTACAGACAAAGACACACCTGCACAGGCATAAATGGGAGCTACAGTAGTTCAAGCCCAAGTATGTGAGGATGAGATAAATCAGAAAGCAACAAACCCCAAAATTTAAACAGCCCCCCCAAAAAATCCAAATACAATCTTTGGTTTACACATTGCCCAAGTGACTGCTGAAAACCAGGAAAGCAAATCTCATCACTTGCATTGCAAGAACAAACCACAATTTAGGTCTGATTGTTCGAGAAAATTGTATGTAAGAGTGTAAAAGTTTCCTATTTATGACCCAGCATTGCTCCAAAATCATGCAACAGCAGTAATGGACAAAAGTCCCTCCACAGCAATAACCATGTAATTTTTTTTTTTTTCCCTACCAGTGATAATGTTTTGGTTTAATGCTCTACTAGTTTTATTCTCATTAAAAATGCCTTTTAAAAAATACGTCTAAAGATGATCAGCATTTCCAGTAAATCCAAAACACAAGCTTGGAATATTTGACCATTAAAATGCTGCTAAAAATTTCATGGAACAATTCAAAATTCAGAGAAAACTTGGCAAGTAAAGCTATTTATTTTTTTAAGAACTGGGGGCAAAAATGGTCCTTGAGTCCTCCAGGTAGGTCACACACACAAGAGAATTTGACCTTGTCCATTTGTTGTTGTTGTTGTTTTAACAGACCTGTTTGACATACAACTTTTTTTGGTAGCAGCTTGGCTAAATTATAAACAAACAACATGACTTTAGGCTGTTAATGCTGATTGGGGCAATAAACTCTATATTGACAAAGAAAAGCACGCCAATGTTTTCAGTTTAGGAACTGCCAGAAAGAAACACCCTTTAAAAATTTAAGCTGCCAGTTCATGCTTTGGTTTGGGGTAAATATCAGATGTTGAATGTTTTTCCAAGAAAACATACTAGAGAATTCAAGACCAGAGTGCTGAAGTCTCCATGCCAGGGCATGTACTCCACACTTATTTCACACTCCTTTTTCTCATCATTGATGTGGCAGAGAGCCTCTGAACAGTGCCAGAGTCTGTTCCCTATCAGCTAATATTAACTAGAGCCAAGTGTAACATTAAATTTTTACTTCTTGGAAGCCTTACCCTGTGCCCACGGCTATTTGAAATAACCAGCAGATGTCAAGACTAGAAAAAGTAGTTCTGGGGGAGGGATCTAGAGGGAAGTTAATTCAGAGCTCTGTCTTTGGAGATATAGGACAAATGACTGGTTTGACTTTTTTAAAAATTATTTTTAATTTCTGAGTGACATCTAACTCCCTTATTCCAAATAGTCTTCAAGAGACGAAATTATTCTCTTCCTCCTAAAAGCATCCTTAAACATTATGATTGATCTTTCCAGCAGAATTCCTTGGTGATCTCAGCAAAATACTAGATTTTGAATATCACAGTATTAGGTATTAAATTTTTGGAAACTTTATTATTAGGTAAACTGTATTATTAGGTATTAAAGTTTAGGAAATTTAAAAAAAAGTAAAAAGAAAAACACCCAACCAAAACCAATCTTTTTGGAAAAGGGCTTAGTAAAGGTTTGATGGCAAGCATAGCAAAGATACAATCATGATCGATGTAATACCTAAAGAATTAAATCAGAGGCACTGAACCTTGACATAAATGATCAAATGACCATGAATATTTCTACAGACATGTATCAGAAGGGAACCACTGGTAGCTGCATCTTAGATGTGTGCATTTCAGTATGTGCAATTTAAGAGGGGGGAAAACCCAATGACAATGGGCATAACCTTCAGTTGTGACAGGACAGTACAATAAAGGAATTTTCATTTCTAACACTATACTATGTGTTCTAGAAAATAGCATAACTCACATTTAGCATCCTTCCTATAGACTTGAAGGAAATAAGGAAATCATACTTTTTATGGGGACATTGCATATCTTTGTGTATTTTTTAGTCCACAGCCTGTGTGATGTCCACAGCAGCTCTGCACACTGTTAAATGTTAAATATACTCCCCCCACCACAGCCAAGGCTAGGCCATGGTGGCAGCTCCCTGGGGATGAGCCATCCCTTCCTGAACGTGGAACACTGGAGTCCAGGGCACATTTCACACTGCTGCACACACACAATGCTGTTCCCCAAAAGGGGTGGAGAAGAGCCATGACTGCCTTTGCTCAGCTCACAGGAGCAGAGCTCTCAAAGGAACAACTTTTGGGATCCACCACTTCAAGCACAACCACTTGGACCTCTCCAAGATTCACAAAACCTTGATGGAGCAGAGCTCCAGCTCCAGACTTTTACTGCAAGAGCCCTGAACTCTCCCTTCACACCATACAGTAGGCCCTACCAATTCCTTCTGACCTCAGATCACCCGTGAGGAACCAAGAAACTTCAGCTTTTTTGCACAACAGAAAAACATGACCCAGCCTATAAACAGGCTGCCAATTATGTTCCTGTTTGTTCTGAGCCAGAAATGTTTTCAGTTTAGGGAAAGAACAGCTTCATAGCTACCCACTTCCCCCAGGAGAATTGGTCCCATCATTTTGATATAACTGGTTGAATAGTCTAAAGTTTCTGGGAAATGTCCAAGAAAACATGCCTGAAATCACAATTATTTCAACAAAAGTAATTCAAAAGAGGATGCTGCCTTTATAAACTCTTTGCATGGGGTAGAAATGCTAGAGCATTAAACAAATCTGGGCTGGCAGTCCAATAACCCTGAGTAAGAAACAGTGTTAATTAAACCTGTTAAGGATCAGGATGAAAGCTGGAATCTCTCCAGTTCCAACCCAAAGCTGTGCTAATAGGTTATCTACTGTCTTTGCTGTGCCCTTGCCTAGATCAAATTATCTTTTAGCTTTTCTATTGAATGAAGAGAAGGGGTTTAGCTCTCTGAAGACAAAAAGTGTAAGAAATACCTCTAAGCTGCAGATGATCTGGGAGAGCTAACCTATGACACAGAGCTCATTCCATATTGCTGCTCTGAACTTCTGAGGATTCAAAAAGGATTTTTCACCATTGGAAGCAAGTTAATAGAGTTGGAGATAAGTTTCAGGATGTGATAAAGTTAATTCCCCACCTGTCCACTCCTTGTCATATATCCTCAGATTTACCAGGAGCTGGGGCAGGGGGGGAACAGGGCATTGTGTGGCAGTGATCAGGAATGGAGGAGCCACAGTGAGCGATTTGACAGCAATCACTGATCAACACAACAGTCATCTGTCTCTTCTGACATACTGGGAAACAACAGCGGTGTTTTGTTTTTTTCCCCCCACTGCAATTGGAAAGTAAAAAATGAAATAAAACTCAAAGACTAAACCAAGCATGCTTATACGAACCCTGTTAAGGTGGCTTTTTGAAAGTTTACGCATTGTTTCATGCTTGCATCAACTGGCTTTCTCTTCCAAACAGGAAAGGAAGAATGAAATATGTTGACTAAATGCTGTCATCCCATGTTAATAAAAAAAAAAAAATCACCATTCAGTTAGATCCTCCTGACAAGCTCACAACTGAATTTTTTTTTTAATTTATCTGTAAAACACCAGTTTACTTGTGTCACTACTTCAATTTATGTAGAGTGTGTTAAAAAGAGTCTAAAATTTGCATGGAAGACACCACTAAGTATTAAATGCACTAAATGGAAATCCCTTCCCCATTGAGAACTTTTTAACTAGGGTAATGAAATTTTTATCAGGTCGTAACTTAGAAGATTAGAAGACTGGTAGCACATTACTCTAAAAATCAAATCTGATTAATGTTTAATTGTAGCAATGTGCAGAGGTATTAATTAGGTGTACTTTCTATGACTCATAAATAGCTATTAGAGCAAAAACAAGAATAATTTGAAGATTAGCATGAAGGGAATGGTATACTTGAGTGGTAAATTATAATTAAATTGAATGGACTTTGTGTAAAATAATAGAAATTGTCATCCAATATAATAATTTTGATGCATAATGCAGTTATAACAAATTTTTCAGCAATCACATCTGACACCTTTTCCTCAGGATATTTTTTTGTGCAGAGCCCACACGTGTGAATTAAAAATGCATTTGTGCTTTCCAATGAGAACCACAGGGCAAATCTTAAAACCCATTTTCCTCATTTGGTTGGTACTGCACCCCTGAAGCATCCATGCAAGCTTTGTTTAAAAGGGGGACACAGGTAGGGCTCCTGATTTGTATATTCAAATAAGTATTGCGATAAAACTTGAAACTCTGAACTTGCATTTTGTTTTTGTCTTTTAACAAGCGATCCTCAAAGTCACACAGGGGTTATAAATCTTGTTTCAGGCCTGCATTTCTCCAGAGAGGCACTTTTCTGGTGCATTTGTACTGAGATGGTGCCCAGGAATATTTTCACTGCTCATTCCCCTTCCTACAGTCTTGCAGAACCATTTTTCTCTGCATTGGCTGTCCTGTAAGATATAGCTTACACTGCGTTCCTTAAAATACCACTTCTACTAATAATAAATAAGCACCTACTGTTCATGATCTTGCAGAAAATGTTAAATAAGTCACCAAGAGGCACCAACATCCAAAATTTATCAAATGAATCCAAGATTTCTGCTTTTTTATGCCAACATAACAAACTTTAGGTATCTGCTTTTGGTATGAGCTATGTTTTCTAAATGCATTTTAACTAAAACAATTGAAATTGGAATTAGCTTCTACTATTCATGTCTGGAACAGTACCAGAATGTAGAGCAAATATATATTCTTGTGCCTAATGAAGAAAAAAATGCAAAAAAATATGAAACAACTCATCCTATGTCTCTTACTTCTAAATTGTATATCATGATTACATTTCTGTCATTACTTTAAAAGCCTAAATTCATAACCAAAGAGAAGGTAATCAAATGGTTAAGATTTAAAATTTTCATTCAAAAAAAAAAGCAAACAGGGCAGTGATGTAACACCAAAGAAATTTCGTACCATTTTTATTTTCATTTAATAATAAGATTAATAACTAAAATCAAGGAGCTGCATGTTGGTCAGGCGACCCTCTGGATTACCTCTCTCTAATGCTAGAAACCTTTTTTTTTCTGCTGCCACGAGTAAAAAAATCTTTATGTGGCAGGTCTGCAATGTGAAATTGAAAAGTTTACATTTCTTGAAGGCTCAAAAATACACAAGCTCTGCATGACAAATTTCTATTATGCACTGAGTATCTGCTCCACTAGAAATATCTTGGAATTGAGAATAAAGTGGAACAAATTTGGCACAGTCTTCGTCAAAAGAGTATTTCGAATTTTCAAGAAACGTAATTATTACTGGCAACCACACTTACTTATTTTCTATTATTCAGAGAATGTGAGGTGAGGAAAAAGCGGCCAAAATGTTTTGCCTCAAGAGCAATGTGAATTTTCCCCATTTAGACTTATGTCAAATACCCTCTTAATTGCATGATAACCAATAGAAACCCAACCCAACAACTTAGCTTTCTGTCTAACTTTACAGCCTTGAAATACTTACAGCAGGAATTCATTTTGAGCAGGACACACAATGGGGACTTGCAGCTGGCTTGTAGAAGGCTACTTATTTTTAAACCATTAACTTATCTTGTAAAAACATCTTTCATTCTAATATTAATTTTTGGTTACAATTACAGGTTGTCTTTTTTTTTTTTGGAGTTTTAAAACAAGTGATTGATACAGAGAGCTATTATGTTGCCTATGTTAATAAATCAAGCAACTAGGAGACAGAATTCAGATTTAAAGCATCTCAGGTAGCTAGAACTGGTAATAAAAATTTTGTAAGCTCCTTTCATAGCTAAAAAATACTCTCACTACAACATGTAAGAGAATGTGTCACCTAATTGCTCTGTCTTTTCCATCACTACACTGCTTAATCATCATGTCCCTGGTCCACATCTCCAGACACATTCAATTGTGCTAAAAGGTGATAAATTCAGCAGTATTAATGGATTTAGAAAAGGTTTTGACCTTTGGAAGCATACGTTGGCTTCTAGGAATTGTGGATGTGCCATGTTTCATGTTAAGAGCAGATGCACCATGACATTTTACATTTTTCTTTTAATCTGTCCCCAGTGATGGGCAACTCTTGCAGTGCTCTAAAGTTTCTTGCCTCCTGCACTTCTAAGTTATTCTAGAAACAACAGTTAGGAATCCTTTCTGTTTATTTTAACAAAATATGAAATAGGCCTCCATCCTGAATTTTGATTAAAAATCACTCAGGAAGTTGTTACCTTATGGATCCTGATTTTAGAAAAAGCAAGCAACAACAATAACAATTGCAATTATCATAAAAAAAGACCATTTTAGCATCAATATATAGAAGATGTGCTTTCACCAAAATTGACTAGAAAACATTTTTGTTGATATATTTATTGAAAAGAAAATTTTCAAACCCCTCTCCTTCATGGTGCACAGCAAGAAAAATAAACCTTGTACATTTCTAAAAGCAAAGAATGAAACAAAGATTCAGTTACCAAGGTGAGTCAAAAGTTGACTTCTGAGCCACAGTGTGGGAGTCTGGATCAGATCCCAGTCTGAACTAGGTGGGGAAAGAATTTGAATCCAATTTTCTTCCAGTCCATTGAAGCCAGCACAAGCTGCTTATTGGTGCCAAGCAGAGACCCTTTGCTTTCTGCCTGGTACATTCTATCACAATCCTGAATGTTTTCTGTATTCTGGTTTCCATTGAGAAATGAGACTGGGGGAAACCTCATTTTTCCAGCTTACAGAGCACTACTGCCTGGATCAGACCACTGGTGTTTCTCTTGCTGCAGCCAGTTCCTGGCAGTGAAGAGGAGCTCATAGACAGTAAATGTGTAACTCTTGATTTACCTCTGCAAGGTTCAGGTTTGGTGGTTTTAACCTATCTGAGATCAAAATAACAAGTTTGAAGTCCCATAAAGTTTTCCCTGAGAGTAGTGTATGCGTGTAAGATAGAGAAAAAAAACCAACCAAAAAACAAAACAAACAAAAAAAACAAAACAAAAAAAAAATGAAAAGAAAGAGATCTGAGCATCCCAACCAGAAAATTTATAAAAAACCAGCTGAATACCAGCAGAAAACCCTGCTACCTGCCTAAAAATCAGCCCTAAGTGTCAAAGCCCTGCTTTACCTCCCCAATAGGACCAAGAGGAGAAGCACTAACTTTTCTCTTGATACAATAATTATTTAGTATCACTCAGAATCCTTCAGGCCCAAAAGGAAACACAACAAAACTGGGGTGCAGGGAAGCCTCCAGCACCTTCTCCACCTCCTGAATAGATTTCATGACTATTCTGCTTTCTCCATGCCTACTTTTCAACTAACCTGCCACGGGTGCCTGTGACCAGGAGCTCTCTTGCAATCTGACCCTTAAACAATTACAAAATACTCCAAACCAGTAAGCTTTCTAAAGCTTTCCTGATGTACAAATCAACCTTGGCTGTACTTTCAAAAAAATGCTAACAATGTTAGGAATGGTTGTGATAATCCTATCTGTGGTACATGTGTGGGAGAATATGATTCATGCAAAACCATTTCCCTATCTTGATTCTTCATGTTACTGTACATTACAGGAAAAAGGCAGCACAAAACTCTCAAATATTTTCAGTGTGAAAAGGAAGGACTGTAGGGAACCAACTAGGTTTGCCAGTAAACCAGAAGTGCCTGTGACTGGTGCCTCTGAGGGTCAAAAATAATAAATCTCATGCACCACTATCCTGATATTACCCATGTAGCAGGAGATAGTGAAGATTAATATCATAATTAGAAATGCTGAACAATATCTCCATTACAAGACAGATAAAGTGGCAATCCTGACAGTCACAGCAACAAATTTATTCATTGTTTTTCTTCCAACTGAATGAAAGGACGTACATTATCAATCTGGACAACTTCTAATATTTTGGGTCAATGAAGCAAATCCACGACCTGCCTTTGTGACTGCAGAAGTGCAAAATAAGCTGGTGAAGCTGCATGGCACAGCTTGGGGGAGAAGGAGGTTAGACAGGGTGACTAAAGGAGGGTGCTCCAAAGGAAACTCCAGAACACAGTCATCTGACACCAGCACACACAGAAAATTGGGATTTAGACCCAGAGAACAATGCCAAAGAGAAAAAACCTCTTCCATGCTTAAAGCAGACTGAGCTTTTATAATACAAGCCTGAAGTTGTGACAACTCTTGATAGCCAAAGGATTTTTTAAAATCAACATTCCACTAAAATCATTAGAAAGCTGCATCACAAATAGGCAGCAACGTTAATAAACTAGAAAGTTTACATTAGAAATTAAACAGGAAAGTGTATCCTCTATGACTTGTGAGTGACTTTTATCTTTTAGATAAACTTCATGCACTATTGTGAGAAGAAACCTTAAACCTTAGAGCTGCACAGCTAAGTCTGCAGCCAGTGAACTGGCCAAATAGCTCAAAAAACTGCAAAATAAGTTCACCCCAATTGCACGTTATTTTCTCAATATAACCAAATGTGTTTTGCTCAGCAATCTATTTAGCCCATTGGGGTTATTTTGGATTTCCACCAGGATGGTTCAAATTACCTCACCACTCCCACACATCAACCAAAGCAAACACTTGCTAACATTTGAGAGGTGGGCGAGGAGGCAAACTTAGTTACATCACCAGCACCTTTCCCACAAGCTGACGAGGAGGCACATGCCAACAGTCAGGGAAGAACACAGCAACAGGCCCTTGCAGGGCTGGAGAGCAGTTCCCAGCCTCACAGAGCCACGTTCCTTGCCCACATTTAGCAGCAAAGCAGTTCTCCAGTGTTAAAAAAGAAGGGATGTTGGTATGGTAGAGACAGAGAGAGAACAAGTTTCTGGTGCTGCTGCACAGTCTTGGAGTTTGCTGCTGATACCAAGACCAACAGATAGTAAAAAAAAAAAAATGCTCAGCAGCCACAGCTCACCCACTCCTGTTTCTGGGTCTTTAGGAACAACATCAGGAAACCTCACTGTGGTTACATCCCAGCATTCCTCTGAGGTCATTCCTGGACCTAAGCTTTCCAGTTGAAAACTGCAGCAAAAATGGGAGCTTGCAACCTAAGAAGAACCTGCTCTACCCACCCCTTGCTGGCAACAGTGAACACATGCAGGCTAACTTTAGCAAAAACCCACAGCAGAAGTCTCCATGGCATTCCCAGCACCGATAGGAACGGAGCCTGATCTTGAAAGCATAAATTAACAGGGCCTGCCTACAGAGCCAGCTTCACTGCTAGCCATCAAGCAGAATTTTTTTTTTCCAATACCCAGTAGCATTGTTGCAATTAAACCAGCCATTTCTTACCTTATGCTGACATACAGGCAACACAGATTAGCCACAGTCATGATTGTTAATAACCTATATGTGCTATATGTATGCTTTCATGACCAGTCACTCTGTCTTCTCTTTTATGAACAAAACAGAGCTCATTCCTTCATTTTCTTCTGGGGAACTTAATAAACTAGAACATTCAAAAAACTAGAATATACTGCTGATTCTTTTAGTAGCTGCCTTCTCTCCCTACCTCCTTTTGAAAAGCCAAGTACTCAGAACTGGACATCCCTCTTCAGCTGAGATCCCAGCAGAACCGTGCTAACACCAAACTTTTCCTCCTCTGCCACCCCCTGTGTTGTCAGCGCATCCCAGATTGATGCTTGTCTGTGTCTGCAGCAAATTGCAATCAGCTGTAACTTCCCAATCTTTTCTGTAGAAGTACTTCTAGGCCACAATTATTCCTCATTTTATAGCTGTGCATTTGATTTTTCCATCTTAAGGTACAGGAATCGGCGCTTTCCTTTGTAGAAATTCATCTTCCTGATTTCAGATTATTTCTCCACTTTATCAAGCTCATTTTGAATTTTAATCAGTTCTCCACAGTGCTTGCAACCCCTGTCTCCCCTCCTCCCACACTAGCACAGCTTGGTGTCATCATGTACCACACTACAGCTGTGACAAGGAGACGTGCTGGTGGTTTTTTTTTGAGTTTGAATATGCAGTGAAAAGCAAGAGGAAAGAAAAGAAAAATCAATGCTTTAAGAATGTCAATTTAAATAGCCAGCAAAATATTCAAAAAGTAGATTAGGAATAAAACCCCAGAAATCTTATATATCTTGCAAAGGAGCATCTCAGCTGAGCACTAATTTGTGACAAGTTTTTAGCTCTGGGGAAAGCACTGCCCATTAATTTAGCCCTTGGCAGCACCTATCTTTAATTATATAACCACATTAATAAAGAAATATAACCAAGGGAGATTCTGTGTTTATTTATGGGCCAGGCAATATGTGGTGGAAAACATGAGTTTTGCAGCACTTTTAGTCTTATTCCCATCTTAATTATGTTATTCTCAAATGTTTCCTGGAAAGAAATACCTAAATCATATAGCCATGGTTTCATTATCTCCTTTGCATTATCCACTGATTTTTTATATTAACATATTAATATATTATAATAATATATTAACAGCAGAGCCATCTTCTTTTAGCCTCAGAGTACATACTCAGGTGTTTTTGTAGGCAAGCAATTAGAAGATCGAAAAGTCTTACAAAATGTTCTTCTGTATTGTTCCATGGAGAGCAAATCTAGAAGCACCAAACAACTGCAGGATCCCATGGCACTACTACAGCCAAGAGTTACTGCTCACTGTGCAAAGTGACTTGCAGATGTCTACACAAAATCTTGCAATTAAAACAAAATAAAAAATCCTCAAATGGGAAGTTACCTCCAAGACCCCTCATAGTTGCTATCCTACAAACAGTCCATGCATATGTGTATATGCTTCCTGCTAAAACCCAACTCTTTTCAGACCAAGGGTGGGCAATTTGACATTAAAACATTCCTTATATGAACTTAATTAGGAACTTCATAGAGCACATTCACTAGCAAACCCCGTTTGCTTTGGAAACAAGCAGTAGAGAATTCCCTTGCCTTTTCCTGTTTGCTGAGTAGCAAATCCAAACACTACAGAAACCTGGGATATCAGGGAAGGCTCTCTGGGAAGGAAATAAACCAAAACCAACTTGTCAAATGGGACTCCCTGCTGCTGCCTACCATGTGGTGCTCTAGTGAGCTGCATCTGTTCAGCTATTAAACATCGTGGTGAGCTTGATACCGACAGCAGTGGCATTATCAAATATGCTGAGTGGTTATTAAGGCTCTCTAGAATAATCTTCCCACTTTTTATTTTGGTTAGCAGAAGTTACTGTAAAGTAGCTTCACATATGATAATGCTCTTTGTGCTTGTCCCTAAAAGGGAAGGTGCTGCTACACTGACAGCATCAAAAATTCCATCTGCTATGCCAGGGAAACCCTGAGTGCTTTTGCTGCAGGAACTCTCCATTGTTCCCTGGAATTCACTGGGTCAGGGAAAGAAGCCACATATGGGTAACAAGGGCGTTAATGGGGTGTCACAGCAGACACAAAGAAGGCAGTCTGCTGTATTCTGTTTGTAGGCAATAAGTTGCAAGTCCATCAAGGGGGAGGGCTGAACTAAAAATAAGAGATTCTGGACCCAAAGTGGAGCATGATGATATCTGCTGTAATGCCTCATCCTCACCCTTCAATCCTGAGGCCTGGGATGAAGAGGAGTACCTGACCCAAAGGTGGAATAACAGAGGGAAGAATTCCCAGTCCTGTACAGCAGCTTTTCTAGCCCACAAAGAATGTGCAATGCTGCAGCAGCAAGTGTGATTTACATCTCCCTGAGGGAACATCTGGACTTAGATTTCACCCTTGACTGAGCATAGATCATCACCTACAAATTCCAGCACCGAGAAGTTAAAGCCACGTTAGCAGCTTCATGCTGCTGCACTGAAGGCTTGGGGATAATTTCACGGAGAGCTGGCAAAACTGAAGGGCTGTGTCTTTCCTTTGTTCCTCAGCATCCCCTATTCAATGTAAGCCAGGTAATTATCGAAAGGCAGGAAATGCATGAGTCAGTTCCTTCAGCTAATCCACCCTCTGAAGCATTAGCATGTTTCAGAGTAAACGGGCTTTCACAAACAGCCAGATATTTAAGCCTCTCCAAACACTTAACAGGGAAACTCACCTGTTGTTAGTGGGATTGTTAGATTGTTACATTAAACATATGCCACCAGAACACAGAACATTGACAGTATCAGTTCATTAAATCTTTATCCTGTCTATTATTGTTGCAGGAATTCCTCTGAATGGTATGATCTAAGCCAAAAAAAAAAATAAAATACTTAAGAGCAGCAGCAGCCCGCTGTCAAGTGGGAAGAATCACTGCTGGATTCAAAGAGAAGGCAAATATTGTACACCTGTGGTTTTTGGAGAGAAAGCAATAGGCTGCTCAGTGATCCACCAGCAGTGGAGATGCACTGGTGTCAAGGGTGTCAAGGTAAGAGAGACAGTGATTAAAGAGCATAGGCAAGTAAGTGAAAAGATGATGAAGATACAACTGGCAGCCAGGGTTTCAGAAAACACAAATAAATTTCCTGCTCTGGCTCTGTTTCCTGAATAAGCCTGGTGCAATGAGCTAGTGCCAAGGACTACAAGAGTTAAGTAAATTAATTGGATGTAAGGTAGGAGCCAAGCTCTGTGTGCCCAGTTCCACCCTCCCCTACACCAACCCAGTGATTTTACTCCAGTTTCTCCTCACTGATACAGTGGTGTAATGAAACAGAAAAAAGGCTCAAGACCATGAAACAATCTATAAGGAGAAAAGCAAACTAGCATTAAATATGAAAAGAAGCTTTCAAATTGGTGATGACACTGAGGCTTCACAGAGCAAAACCTGAATTAAGTAAGTGGTCTAATTAACTAATTGTGAGTTACAATTAAGGTAGTATCTCACAAAACCAGAACACTATTAAGATGAGCTTTCCTTATTTGCACAAAGTGATTAACTACATTAGCAATATTTACTTAAACAAATGACTGAATGAAAGCAGCAGGCTCTGTAAAATTGCTTCTGCACCTCACGTTCCACCAGTAGTTTTTTGGCTTGATGCAGATCCTGCCCGTACTTACTCATATTTCTGCAATATTTTCAAACAAATCAATAGTGGAAGTGATGGGATGAGGATTACTTGGAGTTAGAATCAGAATCTCTTCAGGTCTCCAGCAGCACTTTTGCCCTCATCTTGCTCTGCATCAATAGGCCAACCACTCTCACTAGTATTAAAAAATAATATTGTTCATACTGCATATCCACTGAAAACCCACTACACTGGTACTTTGTGCTGCAGTGCACACTTCATCCTTATCCTCACTAAGAGCTCATAAATTCAAAAGACAGGGAGTTAATGGGCCAGATCTTGGATTCTGGCTTTCATTTGTAGGAAACAAACCCTGCTCTGTCCTGTGCAAACCTGGCCCTTCTTCAGTGGGTCAACACCAGTCTGAGGGCCACTGTCCCTCATTCAGGCTGCCATTAGGCACTAAAAGCACAGTCTAGGATATGCTGAACATGCTGCCATTGCTCCAGTCTGCCTGTTTTTTCTTTTTTTTTTTTCCCAAACCACACACTGTCAGCCCAAAGTGCCTGAAACCTGTCCTCTGCCTGCACTGCCACAGCTTCTGACACACTGGGTACACATTCCTTCCACCTGGTGTTGAGCCAGGCATGTCCAGCAGGGAGGAGGGAGTACAAATCTTCTCATGCTCTCTAAAATCAGACAAGAACTAGGCAGGAATAAGCTTGGAAATATTATCAGGGCTGACTCTCTTATATATAGCAAACTGTATATTCTTATTTTTTATATATATATAAAAGCATATAATATAGATACTATTACATCTATGTCTAAATATAATAAGCAGAACATCACCTCCAAAGAATAAGTGGACAAAAGTAGCCTGCTCTTGAATTGCACTCTCAGTCATCCAGAGCTCTCATTCTCAAAATAATGACAATAATTTCCTGTATTTCAGTTCCTTCTTCATTTGAATGATCAGCCAGGTTACAGTGAACACCTCAATGGCTCTGCTACTTCAAATAGTCAAGTATCCTTTTAATCTTAGTAAAGTTGCTAAAATGCCTGCTAAATTTTTCATTGGTGCTTTTTATACATGGCAATGTTCTGGAAGAGTTGGTGCCAAGTTATTAAAATATCTACAACCTTCATACAGAAGGATGTTGGCTAGTAGCCAGCGCCAGGAATTTTAAATTGCAAGTATGTGATTAGATTGTGATGGATCTAAAACATCAATGAGAGGAGATAACATTAACTAGGAATAGTGGGAGGCAAGATGGTCTACTTATTTATTTGTACATCATCACCTAATTCCTGTATTGTCCTTTCTGAAGCCAGAAATTTGTTATTTATACGTGAAAAGCCTTGACACACAAGGATATGCCTCCTAATTCTGGCCACATGTGGTTGCTGCTTTTGTTTTTTAATTAAGAGTAACTTATCAATGGTCCTCATCAAGAAGTTCTTCCACGTGAGTACACCATACAGTCATCACCTAAGGTGACTCCCCTGTCCTTCCTATGCCTCCTTTCAAGGGAAATAAAATGTATGCAATCCCTGAGACCCCTGGATGTTTGCCACCTGTTTCACAGGGATTCACTGGGATTGCTGAATTTGCACAACACGCAAATTTTGTGTTCAAAGACATGGCAGAAGAACAAGTTGGGGAACAAGGGAAAGGCAAGAGAAAGACATAATCCTTGAAAACATGACTGATGTAATCCATACAGTACTTCAGAGCTTTAAAAGTGACAATGTAAAAAATTAGAGGAGCTTTATGAGGAGGTCATGAGCCTCTTCAAGTTTGTGCTACTAAAATATGCTTGGTCTTGTGCTTGCTTTTCCAAATTGGTCCACTTGAATTCTTAAAAATGCAGAGTTTTTGTTATTAATATAACATGACCCAGGCCAAACCCCTTCTATTCCTAATCTTGGTGCTTTTTTAAGGTCAGAAGTAAAATTAAGTTCCGTGTTTATGTTCTCTCCTCGTGCCAGATCTAAGGTTCCATTTGTGCACAGTTTGCAACAATAAAGTCATAGGAAGACTTGCCATCAAATTCAGTACAAAGTTCTGGGTCTTAAACAGTTCTGTCAACAGATGAATCCAATTTCCAGTGTAATTTTGAGATATGCAGGATCAGAAGGGAATTTAGAATCCACTACCTGATGTGTACGATAACTTCATACAACACCAGGGCCAAATGCAATTCTTTCCATATTGTTTCCAGCTGATTCTGATGTATGTGGGCCCACCAGAAGTGTTTTAAAGACCTAGTCACCTTCAGCCAGGCTTTACACCACTTCTAGAAGGAAACACTTGAGAAGGTTCATCACTGTTGAGGGCTGGAGCATTGTGCCACTGACATGGTACTTTATCTGTGAAGTTGGGTCCTACTGGATGTGCAATTTTTTCTGGTCAAGGGGCTGGCAGGTGGTGACCCCATTACAGAGCATTCTTTTTTGGGAAGGAAGCTTGTAATCTCCTAAAAGCACAAAAGGAGCAGGATGCATAAAGGAGTTATTTGCTGGATAGAGGGAAGTGAGAATTTCTATTTTATCCCAAGGAGGAGGAAGAAAAGGAGAGGAGCTGCCTCCCTCAAGCACATTTCTAGGCCAAGGAACCAGGCTGGGAGATCATCCCTACCACACTGGTTTACTGGACCTTCCACAAAACATCAGGATTTCTCCTTGCAGTGCTCCCTGATGGCAGTCAGAGCCAACTGCTTAATTACATCATCTGTACAAATTCCATTCATATTTTTCATACAGTAATGTATCAGTCTGTTCTGTGCCAGAATTAGCACATTTCCATAACCTTCCCTCAGCAATTTGGCCTGTTTATGGCAAGAACAGACCACTGTGGCTCAATGTGCAATAACAGATTGTGCAGAGTACTTGAGACGAGGCATTAACAAATTGCTTACATAATAAAAGCCCTTTTCAGAGCTTTTTTTTAATCTTTGTCTCTGCTGATACAAAAGAATAACTTAACTGCATGGTTCCAAGGCATGACTTGACCATCTCAGTGATTCATTTATTTTCTTTCCTACAAAGTTAGATCTTTAACCTGATCAGTGAGGTAAATGATTGCTGCATTTAGTACAAATTCCCTAGATTAATTCATTGCTCCCATTCTAATTAACTTAATGTTTGTGTGCATTGAATTGCATTCTCACCTACCTGTCTAGTTTCATAAATGAGTCTTCTTTGATTGCACTGTTTTTTTTTTTACTCAAACCCATAAGCAAGTCTGGAAATAGCCTTCTTCCATAGTAATTATTTTTCAGTTTAAAGGTTAACATATAGTCTGGTTGCTGAGATTTTTGTTCCCCAAAGAAAACAACTACTGTCCATAATAGTTAAAATTCCTACAGCATTTTACATTCACATATACAAATGAAGAAAGAAATCACAAATAAATATTGCATCTATAAGCATAATAAGGAAATATCAAATAACAAGAGAATTCTATAACATCAGCCTTATGAAATGTTCTTGTACTTCAAGGTAGCAGAATATTAAAAAGCAAAACTCTGATAAACATAATGGTCTAAAGTCTTTCCAGGACTCCAAAGTGATCCCTGATGCCCACTTAGCTGATATGATGATGACCTGGTTTTCAGAGGTGCTGACTACACTCAGCTTCCATTGACTTTAGCCACTGTTGTGCATGTTCAGCACTTCTAAAATATCAGATATCTGAAAACTAGGTCTGTCTTTTTTTCTTTTTTTTTTTTTAGAATTCCTTCCTGGATGTGAATGATTCAATTTTAAACTCATTACTATTTCATGAATATACAAGCCAACATTGGCCTTCCCAAATTTTGTTTGCCATAAGTATGCATCTAATAACAAGGAATTCTAGATTTGAATGATGACTATAAGAAGAAATCATATTCTAGGAATATTATTTTTTAAATATTATTAAACTCTTCCTGGGAAAATTAATTAGCTCCAATACAAACCACTAAAATCAAAGGTATTTTTATCATCAATCTCACTGAAAGTACATCCAGCTCTCTAGGAATTGATCCAAATACAACCAAGTCAATAAAAATCAATTGACTTTCCATTAGACATTAAGCCCAAAACATGTGAAGTATTCAAAAGAGAATAACAACTGCATTTATCATAAAATATTGCAGTTCTTTCCCTGGTACACTCAAATACAGAACTCCGATCCTCACTTGAGTTTTTCTCCTTCTGTTCACTTGAGGGAAGGTCATTAGACTTGCATAAGTTAAAACTATCCATATTTTATGGATATGTACAAAAAAGTCTAACAGAGTCAGCTATTAAAAGCCTGGTGTAGCAGAGTACTGCATATGTATAACCAGGAGACAGAGGGAGGGGAGTAGGAAATAATACTCATGGTTAACTTTGCTGAAAGTTTGAAAAAATAAAACTAAAAAATGCCATTTCTACAATATATATTTTAATGTATGTAGTATGTTAACATTTGGGACAAAGAGCATGAGCTGAGTTTACTCACTACCCAAAACTCCATTTTCTGTAAGTCATACAATCTTTCCACTCCCGTGATGTTCACCTCAGTCATTAATTGTAACTCTGAAAGCCTCACAAACACATCTTGGAAGTCTAAGGACAATACTGATTAATCCATCATGCCAGTAATGCTACATCTTCACAGTATTTCAGGTTAATTGTGTTGTGCCTTGCATATATTGATGCCATCTGTTTTAACCATACCCTACTTTTTCAGGTAATGTGTTAGCAAATCTTTTGAAGCAGTTTTCCATGCTTTATCATCACAGTATTAATCTTCTTGGTTAGCATTTTGTCTAAAATATTGTTTCCTAGTGACATGAAATATAATGAAACAAAAAATATCTACTACCATCTACCCTGAGCTTTATTTCTTTTTATTTTGATATGTTTTCTATATCCTAAGTATAAACAGTTGCTGTCTCTCACTGGAATCACAGCACATTTTGCCCCACTTTCCTCCCAGACAGGGTTAGGACAACATTCAAAACATTGCCACATCTGCCTTATTCCTTATTTTAGACCTCTGAATGTTTCCTATGAGAATGTTCATCACCACTTCACATAATTCAGCAAGTCCATACCTGTAAATGAGATTAATTAATGCAATCTCACTCTGCTTGAGTTAGGAGAAGTGATCAGTTCAGCTTAAGTAGTTGATGTGCCCTAGGCTGGGTGTCTCTGGAATGCCAAAGCTTTATACTTTGAAATGCTCTGCTGGCCTTATGCTCCATACAAACTTCTTGTTCTTAACTTCAAAATCAGCTACCACCATTCAAACAGCTGCTTTGTGCTCCACAAATACTTTGATTTTCAAACAAATGACACAGACAAAAGACACAGAAACTGCTGATTCTTTCCATCAGGCATAAAAAATGTTACATTTTGTTATAAAGTCTTTCATTTTAACATGAAAGATGAAAACATGGCATAATTTACATATTTTTTATAATGGCTGAAGTCTGTTGATGGAAATATATCCTTCTCAAACAGACCAAATACCCCTTGTGCAACACAAGAGAATGACACTTTCCTATGCTACCAGCATTGACAAAAAGAGCAATTTAACAGGACTGCTTAGCCCTTTGACGTGATATCTTTGTCTAACTTCACTTTATTCCTCACCAGAGGAAAGCTAAAAATTCAAAGTAGCAACAGCAGAATGCCTGTGGAAGACAATGACATTCATATGTTTGTACACTTTGCTTTCTAATGACGTGCAATAACAGGGTAGGAAGAGAGAAAGTGGAGGTAGGAACAGGAATCACTGGCAGAATTACCTAAAGGCACTAGAAGTCACACAAAAAGGTAAGGGCAGGAGTGCACATGGTGATTAACTGAACACTGCACAAAAAGCTGCTGCCTTTTTCCATGTGACATAGAGATGGATGCAGACCCTGTCATGAAAAGAAAAAAAGGAAGCTTGCAGTAATTACCAGAGCTACCTGTCCTTCATTTATCCATCAACAGGAGAGGAAGTGGCAGTAGACTTTTAGGTAGGATATCTATTTCCTCTTGAACTAGATCACCCAGCAGAGACAGCACAGAAGCCCACTTCCAAACAAGAAGTCAAATGATTGAAATGAAAGCTAATTGCTGCAGCTCTGGATGACTAAAACATTTTAAAATCCTTTTCCTGAAGTACTGTGCTGCATAGGTACCATACACACAAACAGTCCTTTAGATTTATGCTGCTACAGTACAGGTGGAATTTTATAATAATCTATCTTGGAATGTAAAATATTTGCACTGGAACTGTTAAGCGTCTGGAAGCAATGTAGACTACACATTTTTTAAAATGTTTCTCATATCAATGGCTATGTGAAGAG
Source organism: Molothrus ater (assembly GCF_012460135.2). Lineage (NCBI taxonomy): Eukaryota > Metazoa > Chordata > Aves > Passeriformes > Icteridae > Molothrus > Molothrus ater. The sequence continues at coordinate 11,472,858 of NC_050480.2, read as the reverse complement.
GTTAAATGATTATTTTATATAAACATGTTCCTAACCTAACACCAAAAGTGTGATTCAGATGATCAAGCAGCCATTTTCAGAATCAGAATTTGTTACAAGCTTAATTTCGTTATTAGGTTTACATTGTCTTTAAGTAAACAGAATAATAAAGAGGGCAAGCACACACTGAAGTACCATAACCTAATTTATAATTTCCTCTTCCATTTCTAGAATGAAGAAAGTTAAGAGCAAGCTTCCTCAAAGCTCTCAAGCACCCTCCCCAACATGCTAGTGAGGGCTATAATCTATTTTTTTTAAGCAATAGTTCCAGGGCAACTTTTTTTGCCACCACACACAGGTGAGTTATCCATGCACAGTGCATCTCCAGGTACACAAGCACTTTTTGCTCATGCATATTCACAGTGAGTGGGTACATGCAAAAGAACATGCAGAATTAAACACTTCCTTCTAGTTTTATCTCCTTCCACTATCCACAGCATGTTTCTGGTTGTTTAGTAGATAAGACACCCCTAGTGGCATCTATACCTTATGAAAGAAGCAAGTTTTGAATGACAATCCCCTCCTCCTGTTTTTATTACAGCTGGTTTAACACAGTAGCTGCCAATATGGAAACATTTAGACCCAATGAACTATTTTTCAAGTATAACACATAGACCTCCCTGTTTCTATGTTCTCTTCATTTTAGAACTGTGATATCTCACACAATGTCTTTCTGAGCTAAAATGGATCCCAGGTCAAATTCTCAGAAGTATCTGCAGCTCAACGGACTTTAATGAGATATATGGTCTTTGGTGTCAAAAGTGCTTTTGAAAATACTGCCTTTCAACTTCCCTTTGAATATTATCCTTATTTGAATTAGGTTCCGGGAAATTATATCCCAATGGTTTTCCAAGCTTTATCTATCACTGACAACTGTCATAAAAGTCCTTGCCAAATGTCTTAGGATTTCAGGTCGATCCCTCAGTGCCTCCACTCTAGGGACAGACTACTCTGAAGCTGCTCTCAAAGGTCAAACCTCATTCCAGAGAAATTTCACACAGTTACCATTTTGCTCTGAAGCAGAACAGGCTTCAGGGAGGTTCCCAAAGTCCCTTGCAAAGGCAGCAGGGGGAGGCCAAAATCACCTCTTACAGCACGATGATAAAAGGCTTTGCTGCTTCACAGAAATTTCAAAGAATCACTAAAGTATAATTTACCATTTTCCCCTTCCCTATTAAGCTGGTAGTGTCTCTGACCACAGAAAACTCTCAATTATTCTTTTTTTAAACCATCTTTTGCTACAGCATGGGTATAAGACAGTTATTTGAGGAAAAATATTGAAAACTACAAACATTTATGAGCAGGCAATAATTTTTCATCTCCAACTCATCATTAATGAACAGAATGTTTGCTTTAAAATAGAAATACCATGGCTAGATGGAAGAGCAAATAAATATGATAGCTTTGATAGACTTCAGGTACAGTAAAATTACAAGGAAAACATTCCTTTGTATGCTAATGAACAAAAAAAACCTGTAAGAAGAAGATAACTCTGTTGACCACAGAGGGTGGGTTTGCTCCGAGATCGCAAATAAAGAGGTAAATTATAACAAGGCACCTGGTGTTTGCAAAGCAAATATTTAAATTCCATCTAGCAACACAATACTTGCCTTGAATTATGTAGGCTCTCAGTTTTTCTGGCACCTGGGAGAAGTTGCTTTGTTCACATTTTCAAACTAAGATTGCACAAAACCAGCCAACTACTTCATCCGTGTGATTCAATGTAAGATAAGGGTATAGACAACTTCTGAATTCTATTCAAGGTTTTCTTTCTTTATTTACTCAAGCCAGTAAATAAATAAAAAATCACCTTTGTCCACAATGTAAGAGTGCCTTTGCAGAAAAAGGAGTCTGGGAAGATTGAATACCATAATCCCATCTAATTTTGAAAATGATCATTGCTGAATGCTTTCTGAGGGTAAAAGTGTAATTGGTTATAGACCAATAAGTAATTTCATTCAAAAGGAACTCAACTCTTCCTGAAAGTAGAGACATTCTCAAATAAAAATCAAACGAACACATTAACAAAGTTCAGACTAATCTAAAAAACAAAATTTTATACTGCTCTGGTTATGTTTTTCTCAATTGATCACTTATTTATGATGCCATAAAACTCCATATGCTTTCAATTTTGATTGCTAGTTCCTTGCTTTAAGGCAGCTGAAATTGCTTTCTAAGACTTCCTAGCCTGACAGTCTTCCTGCTTAAGATTTACCATCACAAAAGAATGGTGAAATCAGAGGACAAATTCTAATAATAACAAAAAACACAGTCAGCTGTGATACACTGCAATTCCACTATAAGATTCCAGATTAAATCCCCCAGGATAAACATACCTTCCTCTGATACTGCTAAATTCTGTTCCATGTAATTACACTGCAATAAACTGCTCTATCTGTACAGGCAGTATCTCAGTATGATTTTTAATTGAAAATCTATGAAAAGCAGCACTGTAGGAAAAAAAGGCATTTTGAGAATGTCTGAGACCCTGTACAACATCATCTGCAAAAAACCAGCATCATTTAGTCCACTATTGACCCCAAAAGGTTCATTAATTTCTATAACCACACTCCGACAAAACAAATTTTAACCCCCGCGAACGCAAGCACAAGCAAGACAAGAAGAAACCTCACGCCTTTGGTGAGATGATTACTTACAATATGCAGCTCTAAATAATCTCCAAGGCCAGTAGAACTGTCCACTCGCACCAGCACAGCCTCTTTTTGCACAGTGCTAAACCCTATTGCCAGTCTGTCTGCTCGAGTGCTCGGCCGGTCGTTGGGAGGCCACGTGTAAGTGATCTGTCCACCACCTTTGCTAAAGATATACGTTGTCCCCGCTGTTAGAGAAAACAAAAAAAGAAAGAAAAGAAAACAGAAATAAATATAATCAGCCCACTTGCACCGGTGCAAAGCCACGAGGAAATCATATGCCCTACATAAATCAGGTTCTCACGCAGTAAATGTATTCATAGGCTGCATTTCAATGCGAAGAGGTCTTTATCTCTAAAAATTACGCAGCAAGTGAAATATTAGTGGGTTTTATATTGTGCAATCAGCACTGAATATAACTTAATTGCAAATGAAACAACTTGAAACACCATAGCTCTGATTCAGAAATGCATATCTGTTTGGAAGAGTTCTTAAGTTTATGCTTGATAAACATATTTCTGTGATGTGTAGAACAGGATGAGTTAAACCAAATGCTTTTCCCAACTGGACCTATGTGGAGAAATCAAGTAATTCCAGTTGCCTCGTGGCTGACAAAAAAAAATGCAGCTATTTAGTTACACAACGAAAATGATACATGATGGTGGCCAGCAAAGCAAGATGTTAACAAATACATTCAGATAAGACTTTCACAGATCTGAGGTTTATCATCTTGTGACAGATGGGAATAACAAGTGGAAACATACTTTACTTGTCATGTCAGGACAAAGAGATTATTCTACCATCTGAGTAAGCAATGGCTTATTTGCATAATGCTCAATGTACATCTTTCAAAAGTGGAAATCTTTACACATTACATCCAGGGTGCACTTACAAAATCTATAATCTGTTTGAAACAAATGTTGTAATCCAAAACCACTTAGCACTCAGGTGCTGAACATCATCACCAGCATATTTCCTCAGAACTAAAATAGCAGCATATCCGGACATTTTCCATTTAAAACTTGTACCTTAACAACAGCACAGAGCAGGCAAATTGTGCATGCACTTGATCTTCCATTGGAAAAGTCACTACAAGCTATCTACTCCTTTTCCATGAGGATAGGTCAAAGCTTAGGAAGATAGGTTAATTCATTGTAAATACAGAAGTCCAGTTTGCTATCTGTTCTAAACTGTCTCAAAGTGTGGCCTACTCTCAATTTTATTGCATTTTATCTACTTATACTACATTTTATCTATTTTTATTAAATAGCTAATGATAGGACAAGTGGGAATACTTTTAAACGGAAAGAGAAAAGATTTAGATTAGATACCAAGAAAAAATTCTTCACTCAGAGGGTAGTGAGGCACTGGATCAGGTTGTCAAGAGAAGTTGTGGAGACCCCATCCCTGGACGACCAGGTTGGGTGGGGCCTTGAGCAACCTGATCTAGTGGGTGACATTCCTGTCCATGGCATGGGGTTGGAACTAGATAACCTTTAATGTCCCTTCCAACTCTTACTTTTCATAGAATCATGGAATGGTTTTTCAGTTTATTCCACCCAATGCTCTTACTCCATACTTCCCATGTCCATGTAAGGAGACAGCACATAATAACAAAATTTTGACTCTTTTTCTTTCCAAGTTGACCAAAAATGCCATTATCATATAAAGGAATCTAAAAGCCCTTGAACATGTGGACTTTCAAAGCCAAAGCCAAGAAGGACTGTAGACTTAACACCATTTGTTCAGCTCCCAGATGTCTCAAAATCTTACTCTACTGCCGAGCAAGACTGCTCTGTGTCAGTCATAATGCAAAAAGGACACTTGGTCTTTTTAAAAGATCTCAAATATTTATTTCTAACCTCACTTTTCCTTTATGGAATTACATGCCTATTAATTAGGGGTTTTTGGCAGTGCCATCACTAATAATTTATGCACAGTGCGTACCACTAAAGTCACTGTAAATCTCATTTTATATTAATACACTTGTGGGATAGTTTCACTGCGCTTCAGATGGATCTGCTGGCTTTTCTCCTGATGCCAAAATACCAACCAGCATGTGTTTCAGGAGAGTTTGTTAATTTCTTCAGCAAAGACAATAGCAGCACTGTTATTTAAGATTTCACTTACACTTCAGGTGAAATCAGGTTTTATCTTTATTATAAAAAGAGTTTTGCAAGAGTAACGAAGATTGGGGCTGTGCCAGGGACTGGTAATGGACACATGCAAAAGGTGTCTGGTTTAGCAATGTGTGTGACAAAGCCCTCCTCCTCTGCTCTCCCACCCTTGCTTTCCTCCTAGGCAGTGGTCTGAAATGTGCAATAATCTGCTGTGCATCATTAATCTCCAGTTACAATACACCCTGAAACAAAGACATGTTAGACAGGTAATATCACTGCTGAGAGTCCCCAAGTTCTCCTCTCTGCTGCTACTGTTGACTTCAAATCTCCAACTGATGAGTTGGGACCTTCATGGAGTTTATGTCACTGGTGTCTGGAGTGAAAGGATTTGTTCTGTGTTGAAGAAAAACAGAGAGCTTGATCCAAAGCTCATTAAAAACAGTGACAGCCTTTCTGTTGACTTCATAAAACATTGTGTCAGGTCATGAATGAGGTTCTTATAAGTAACAAAAATGAGAAGGCTAAGAAAAAACAACTCTTACACCTCAATGTCACAGATGGAGCTGTTAGAATAGTCCCTAAGATTTAAGTGGCAGTGCATAATTCTCCTTTTCTTGGTTGAAACAGATGTGTTTACCCAATTAAAAGACAAAGAAAAAGCCTGCCAAGCATGGTGGAATCATACGGAATACAATGACCCAGAAGTAAGTCTTCAGATCTGAACAATGAGAGGCTCTGCTGTTCTTATTCAGAGTGAATCTTTGCTGCATTTTTTTTTGTTGAGTACTGCCCTTCAAATCAACCAGGGAAGAGCAATTCATTCCATGCTGCTGCCGCATTGAAGGCAAGGTCAATGTCAGTGGAGCTGGATAAATCTAGCCGTAAATCTTAAACTACATAGAATAAACATCAAAGTTAAAAAAAGTATCTCTTATTCACAAGAACATGTGGCTTAGGGGTTTTTATGAGACAGCTTTCCCTCCTTTATAACTGCCCATTTTGTAGCTCTTCGAAGTAACTGTGTGTCTGGTGAAAGACTAATTAATCCATGCTGATGAATACAGATCTGCCTCTGTCTGAGCTGCACGGGGAGTCACGTTCCTCGAATTTCCTGTATTAATTATGGAAAAAATGGGTCGGAAGCCATTTGAGAATAGATCCTCTGGTGTTTATATTTCAAGAAAGACAAATATAATAATGTAAAATTTATTACTCTGGGATTGATCTCAGCTTATAGCCTGACCTCCCATTAACTATTAAAAGCTAGAAACTGAGCAGTTGTTGGAAACAACCCTCCTTACTATCGGTTTTGGGGAAACAACAGAGGAAGCCTAATTCACTTGGTCATAAAGGCTTTTATGCTGTCTGACAAACCTCATAATGTCTCTGCTGCTCTTTCAGAGCATTGTCACGAAACCCCAGCCATCTCCCTTAGCTTGTGGCACTGTGTTGTTTGGGGTTTATCATCTCCAGAGAATTGAAAGCAGCGGAATTATAATGTCAAGAATAGCAATGCCATCAGCACAGTACTTGTAAGCAGGCAACTTTGTAACATGCCAGTTATATCTCTCAGCCACAGAATTTACTGCATAATTCTTTATGCTTCCATGCATCCACACAACGCTTACGAAAAATGTCCACACAGCTCTTTGAAATTCTTACCCATGAAAGCATGGTTCCCATTGTAACAAAACGCCAGTGGTCAAGATACAGTAATGTTTTTTTAATGGCCTGGGTCTCTGAAGCCTTACTTGTTTGCAAAATTCATCTTTATGAAATAGTGCATTCATTTCAGCACAGTCTGGCAGCAACTCAAGGACATCTGCTTACCTCTACAGTATTAAGCAGATAAATATTTTGTTTAGAGCCCATTCACGTATTTATTAATGTTTATGACTGCAAAGCTTTCCAATATTTATTGCTCTGAAGTCACATTTGATGTAGCTTAATAGTTTGCTCAAATCAACAGCTTTCTGCCTTCCTCATGTTCATTCCAATTTTGAGTTTAAGGTATATTGCACTGAAGGGTAATGTACATAATTCCATTTATCCCATATAATGTAAGTAGCATAATGTTTATTTTTGACATTCACATCAGGTTTCAGGTGCTGATGAAGTGAATGCAATGGTTTGATTGAGCTCTGGACCCTCATAAACCATGATTCCATCATACTCTGTGACTGAAAAACTGAAGACTGAAGCTTGTAAAGTTCAGTAATGAAAACTATTAGCTGCACTTTCGTTAATAGAAAAGCAATTTTTAAATATCATTAAAAATATGAAGGGTAAAGAGTGCTAGTAGCAAGAAATTACCCAACAATGTAATTTTCTTCTTTCTGTATCTTATCAGCACTTAATTTTGGGATACAATGTGAACCCCCTTATTCCCATTGGTAAGTAATTACTTGCATTGATAAACCTGCTGAATACAGTGAGACTATTTGTGCAGGCTACTATTAATTACCAAGAATGAAGAATTTACAATATGAAAACATTTATATATATTTATATACATGATTGTCCAAACTTCTATATGAAGGCATTGATTATATTACTATGTTCAGAGAAGCATATAAATCTTCATTAATACTCATTTTTACATAATCACCTATGTATTTTCAGTCTGCACAAGCTGAAGTTCAGAAAAATACACAAAATTTCTGTACATATATTTGTACAGATTTTCTAAGCTAAGTAAAGGAAGGAATGCTTCAAGCCAAAACCATGATATGCCAGGGGAAGAAAAGGAGAGGTGGGGGTTTCAAAATAGTCCACTTGGTGGATTAAAATACAACCCTTTTGTATTTCTTCTTCCTAGGCTTTGATATGTTATTAATTATTCACACAGGAGAGAGAATGTATGCCACAGGGTTGAGGTGTGGAGGGGATGGCCATTAGGGTTAACCATGGGAAGGAGATGGAAAGAGCTGCTGGAAGAAGCATTTCCAACTAAAGACCAGATTGAACTGAATGCTTGCTGAAGGCATTCTGATACACTCTCTCCCACTAATCTGGGCAGGAGCCTGAACATGGATTGTAACTGCTCTCCTGCAAGAGCACCATCAGGCCATTTAATAGCAGAAGAGGTGCATTGCATGGGGAAAGAGAAAATGTTCAAAGGGATTACTGCTCCAAAGAGCTTCAGCCACAAGGGTAGGAATGGTAGTCTTATTTTCTGGCCAGCTTCTCTTAGATTTGTGGATAATAGGGACTAGGAGAATATTGATGGTGCTCCTTTGACCAAGTTTGGCAAACCTTGATAAAGGTTCAAAGTTTTCCTGGAAATTGGTTGCTACTCCAAACAATTTCTAGTTAGGTACTTGTACCCATCTGACTACATGCCTGAACCAGGACTGCACAGACTCAACATTTGTCACCTGTAAGGTCACAAGCTGCACAAAATAATTCCTTAGCAATTCCATTATTTTATTCATTGATTTTCCCTTCCTCCAGAGTAACTGTAACAAAACTCACTGACCAAAGCAGCATTGACAAAGATCATTGCTGGCGTTTGTTAATATTGTCGTTAATGATATCATCTTCTCTCTTCAGGTAAAGATGTTGAGGAAAATAAAGCAGATAGAAAAGGTCTATCAGAGTCCTGTCAGCCTTTTATGGAGCCCACATATCACTGTGCTACAGGTGAGCTCTAAAGTTCAGTGTTTCTCTGAGAGGTGCTGAAGCCACATCATTCCAACACCTCAACTAACTCAATCAGCTGGAGCAATTAATTTAAATGAAGCAACAAAGCAGTATCTACTACTACTACTAATTCAAGCACAACTTTACATTGCATTGTAGAACTCCTCTTCCCAAAGCACTAAGGTGACCCTGATTTGCTTTATCAGATCCTACAGAACTTTTCATCACCGTGCTTCCAATTTTTCAGAGAGCTCTATAAACCAGTGCTGTGTGTGGTTTATTATATTCAGCCATGCCTAAGAGCTGTCTCCAGGTAAAGGTCTAAGTGAAAATAGAACCAACACAATCCCAAGTCACGCTGAGCATCCTGCCCTTTCTAGTGGCATTTGTTGAAGTTTCAGGGTACTACCACAAAAGCAAAGCTTTTTCCTCAGACCACAGGAAAAAACCCTGAGAAAACCACTCCTTTTCCTACTTCTCCTTTCTTCCACTCTATGGTATTAGTATTGGGACAGTTGTTTATGTTTTATCTTTCACACATAATAAAGTGGGTGAAAAAATACTCCATTCCTGTTCCAAAAGTTTGTTATTTAAATTTGCCAGTCGCTATCAAGCTCTATTGACAAATAGGGTCAGTAAGTGACAAACAACTAAAATTTGTGAGTAACAATGGCTCAAAAAATATGTATATCTATAAAGAATAACCCTGACACAGCATCAGTATTCCAAGTCAGCATCATTCTTAGTATCATAAATGACATAGTTATAATAAAAGTTTCAAAGAATTTAAGGAATTTTCCAACTAGAGTGATTTTAATATTTTAAATCAAGTAGCATCTTACACCTCAAATGACCCCATTGATTTAGATTAGATCACTTAGCTGGAGTAAAGTGCTACTCAGTTTGAGTAGGGACATTGAACTAAGAGCCTCCAATTGTGCTTAAAATTATTATAATTTTGAGAAGGACCTTAGCTAAGCAAGAGGTTGCTGAAAGGACTCCTAAGAGAATAGAAATAAGGAGTATCTGTTCATCTGACTTATTACCAAAATATGACTTGATTAAGTGACTGTCAATGGACTTGTTAGTATTATGGCACTAATTCTGTAAAATTATTTTTATTAGCTTTAAAACATCCACAGGAAAAAAAGTTCTGTGGTTTGCTGAACTCAAATATGTTCACTTACACAAAAAATCGCTATTTATTTTATGAAAGTATACAGTCTAACAGAAACATGACACGGAGTGATAAAAAAAATTACTGTTCTTCTCCAGATTCTCTCAGTTTAAAAATTTTATGGGCTGCCTATACCTATCACTTTTCCAGTATGGATGCTGTTTGAAATCAATTTGAAACATTTCTGTATGAAATGTAAGGTAAGTAATTCCCCATTAGGGCCTTGGATATTTATGCAATGTAAATGGGTGGAAAATGATATATTTGGGAAATTTAAAGCCTGCTTTAAATGTCATATTGCACTCAACATAAAACATTTTATTCCATTAAAACTCTATTATAGTTAACAAGGATACAACATGTCTGATTCTTAAAGCTTGCCAAAAAGTCAGATGGAAATTAAAAGCCAAGCATCTATAAATAAGGGAAGGTTTTACTCTTCCTACAACCTTGTCAACATATAGTTAAAGATAAATTTCTTGAATACTGTCTACAGAAGTGGAAATTGTGTGGTTGAGCAACACATATGAGAAGGCAATGGACTGAAAAGCATTTCTGTACAGATAAAATGTAAAGACACTGTTAAGGAAACTTCCCTGTCTGACCATCCAGGAGCCACTCTGGAGCCACCCTCACACCCCCTGAGCCTGGGAGACCCTTCCCATCTACAGCTCCACACTCACACAGGCACACAAGTCTCCTTCCCAGCTCCACAATGGGCTTCCCAGAGCAGAGTCCCAGACCTTCAGAGCCCTAAAATAGTTTAGTCATGGTGCAATAGCTAAACAACAGAATAACAAAATAAAATGACAGCTCAAGCTGGTGCCTTCAAGGAGGGATCCTGAGCTTTTATAACCTCACAGTCCAAGAGCACTAAACTCCATGTGGTTGGCTCCTGCGGCCCCTGAGTATCCAGGTCCCCTGGCAGGGCCACAGGTCCCCAAGCCCACTTGGGCTCAGGGTTGGGCTCCTGGCCCTCCTAGCCCAGCCTGCAGCTCACACTGCAGCTACTCACAGAGCTACCTGTACTCAATGTGCTCCTCAACACCATTGTCAGATTGAGAGTACTTGACTTCACTGACCTCAAAGACAATAGGACTATTCCAATCTCCACACTCCTGACAACAGGAATTGTCAAGGCTTAAACTTCAATTTAACCACAGCTGCAATCAGTTCCATTAAAACAAACTACCTGCACATGCACTGATTTGTTTCTTATGGCTTATTAGTTGTTCCAAATCCAAAGTGAACACAGGCTGGTTAGTTAAAGGAATTTGTAACAGGATGCAGGAACTAGGACATTAGCTCAAATACTATGCAGGTTGATAGACACCAAATGTTGTCACCATCTGTTGGTGCCCTATGTGAAATCATTCAGTGGTTCCAGTCCAGGGACTTTACAAACTCAACAGATACCTGGCAAAAGTTAAAAATCCCCTAAGCCAAGTAACTTGAGCTTGCTGACTCAGCTGGGAAGCCAGTAAGTTGAAGAGATGTGGTGGAGTTTGAGGATCCCCAGTATGCAGGAAGAGATGACAATCTTGACTCCATGTTTCAGAAGGTTGATTTATTATTTTATGATATATATTATATTAAAAGAAAATTATATACAAAAACTATACTAAAAGAAAAGAAGGGAGACATCAGAAGTCTAGAAAAGAATAATAAAATCTTGTGACTGACCAGAGAGACTGACACAGCTGGACTGGGATTGGTCATTAAGTAAAAACAATCCACATGAGACCAATCAAAGATGCAGCTGTTGGTAAGCCATCTCCAGACCACATTCCACAGCCATCAGATGGTTATTGTTTACATTTCTTTTCTGAGGCTTCTCAGGAGAAAAATCCTAGTAAAAGGATTTTCATAAAATATGTCAGTGACACTAGGACCTGAGTGTCTCTCACAAAAGTCACTCTGCACAGAAGTGCACATAGGCCAAAAACCAGTAAAAGAGAAAACAAAATTAAATTTTCTTTTTATAGGTCCATCAACAGGCAATGTTCTTGTCAGAGAAATAATAATTATTTGTAGGTCATTATTTCATGCAAAACATTATTGCCTGAAGTTATGTTTTTATACAAGCACCTACGGCAGTATCCTGATTCTCAGAAGTGCTGTTGCATTTCTGGAAACCTTTAAAAATAACTCCCCTGTTCTTTAAATGGGGATCAAAACATTTGAAATAGCTGGCCTTAAGTCATTTAATAGTGTTAGAATGGACAGGAGCTTGGCTGCAAGTGCCTAGCATGCTTCTAGGCTAAAGTCTTTATTTCTTATTGGCTTTCTTACTATAATACAATATTCCAGCTATCCAGTCTTGCATTAACTTAGTTATTTTTAAGTGACGTTTATATTATGTTCCTTGCTAAATTGTGCATCTCCTAATTTAATCTTGAAAAATCCTTAGAGAGCTTTCAGAAGTAGCCAAAACTTCTCTTGGAAGAAAGGTATAGCATGCTGAAAATGAAAGCATTGCTAACTGCAAGCCTGCAAAAGTCACTGAAAAATGATCCACACCCAAGGATGTCAGATGCTGGACTAAGATAAGATGTCGATGTTGCTTGCAGCAGAAAGATGGTACTGGCAACAACACAAATTACAGGGTTTGCTGAGAGGGAGTCTCTGCTGGGAACAGATAATTGTATTATGGGCAATGTGCAATGAAGTTTCATTTTGCTTGTTTGCCAAGGTAGTGAAGAGTAGTAAGAAGTTCTGTGGCATACATGTTCTCCTACAAATTACTCAACTACTAATATTTAGCAGACTAAAATTTTCTTGTGGCAGCATTTCTGAATGCTTTTGAGTAGACAGACATGGACTATAGTTGAAGAAAAATAGAAAGAGCGCAGTTTCTTAGAGATGTTACATCCTGAAAGGCAAAAAATAGGAACCATTCTTCTTGTTAAAAAAATGAAATGAAATGAAATGCAAGAGATGAAATCTTTGGAAAAACACCAATCCTCCCTAAAGCACATGAGTCCACCCCTGAAGCAGCTGTTCAGAGGCATCTCAGAAGGAGACCTGGCACAGGGAAGGACTGATGAGCAAGTTGCAGATTGACTGCAGTCTTGTGGCATCGTACCATCTCCCTAATTCCAAGCATGAACAAAACTTCAGGATATTTTAGTTTATATACAAACCAAGTTTTCAAGTCAAAGCTAGTCTTCTCCTGCATTATTTGCACTCAAACCACCAAAAAGTATCAGGTAAAAGAGGAACATGATATAAAAGTGTCTGCTTGGTTGTCTCAAAAGAGCTTGAAAATAAGAACCAGCAAGCAGCTACAAATGATACTTCATTTGGAGAGTTTCTGCAGTCATTATCCCAGGGATTGACTTTGGAACATCAGTGTTTACTTACATTATCAAATCTGTGCATGAAACAAACAGTGTTTAATAGGGGTACACAGACACAGCTGTATTTGTACTTGAATCTTTAAGGTTATTAGACCATTATAATAAGAGCTAACAGGGGCCAGCCAGGTTGGGCCAATTCACTTCCTTCCCACTTCTTTCTGTTCTACTACGTAATAGATTTTCAATTGAGGCCTGGCACAGAAACACTACATGCTTTGTCATTATGATAATTGCTGTCATTCTTCTTTGCAAAGTCCTTATGCTGCTGTTTGTAAGCAACAATTCTCCACCAGATTCAGAGGATAAAGAGCTGCAGTGAAAAACATGCATCTGAATGCTTTTCACTGGGTTACACAGTTAAGCAAACAGAGAGTCTGGTTTAACCACTGCATTCCACAAGAATGTTTGGAGAGAACTTGACAAAAGAGTTTTGGAGTCCAAACTGTTCAATCATCTCACCAGAGACTAACTCAAGTGCTGGCTCTGACACTCCACACAGCCAGTGCTATCAGCTGTAACTTAAATCACTCGTGCATGCAAGAAAGGCGAGCAGTTGATCACCCTCTGCAGACTAGCCCACCCTAATTAGTGCAGTGATTTTGTGCAGGTCACTCACTTCCAAGGGTCTGGCTGGAGGACATTATGATTGCTTTTAATACCCTGAAGTGAAGATGAGTATTCAATAGTCTGGAAAGCCTTACTTTAATACAGTACTTTATAATGACATACGCAGAGATGTCAAGAATCCTTCAAAACTCTAAAGGATACCAACATACGTGGAAAATAATTCTGTGATGAAAGGTGCTCAGGAATAATCCATTTTTCAATAAGCATTCTTTTAAGTTTGCTCAAAAAAACTCAACCCAAAGCAAACCAGAACATTTCCCAAGAAAAGGAGGAGAAAACAACATTTCAAATACACTAAACACCAGTCCTGCAGAGTGAACTGCACTACAACAACTTGGAAGTTTTGAGGACTCCTGCACTACAGTATTTTCTTACAGCATTTCTGTAACATAAAACATATTTCTAGGTATGTTTCTGCATCTCACACAAATATTGATTCCATCGAAGACACACAAATAGAATAGGAATAGATAGGAATTAAATGCTATTTGATTTAAAATGTATTGAGTTAAATTTTAAAAGTCATAAGAAGGCTCTCTGTCAATTCATGTAATAAGCATCAATCAGAAATTAAGAATCATTATTTAAATATGAAGGTTTTCTTCATATTCTGTTCAGCTCTCAAAGGACACTACCTACTCACATGCTGGAGTCTCAGTAAGGAGGCTATTCAATGAGAGGCTGGCTTTGTGATGATATTGCCAGCATTTGTAATAACAATGCAACCTAAACACTGCAATTAAACAACAGAGTAGTATTTTTGGAATACCCTGCTGTTCTAAAGTGCATTGTGAATATTAACATATTCCAGTAAATTAGTTTGCTCTCATTATCATAAGCAATTACTTTCTGTTTAGATGCTGCTGATATTAAATTGGCAAGCAATTTGCAAGAACTAATACATAGCATAAAAAAATTTTCAAAACTCTAACGATATGAAAAGACAAGTGTTTCTAGTAACACAGTCCCTTACATACAGATGTCTGTCTCTCTCTAAAAATCTGTGTATCTCTTCCTATCAGTTATCTTTTTTCAGTAGCAAGTGGATAAGTAACTACCTGAGGCTCTGTGACAAACTCTTTATAAACTTGGTTTTGATTCTGTGGAGTTAATCATAAATACCTCAGGCCAAGTGTGACAGTAACAACTCATTCACATCGGAAAAAGAAAGTGTTTTCATGCTCATTTTTGAAAATAATAGTTTAGAAAATATATCAATGTGAAGTTCAGTTCTTTGCTCTCAAAGCTATTACTTTCCTGATACAACACTGTCAGATGGTGAGGGTGAATCAACACCTTTGTCCTCAAGATACAGCCAGGAACAGAACAAGGCATGGAGAACCTGTCCTGCTTTTAGCAATAATGACACCATAAGCCTCTTTCTCTTCAGTCGAACAAAGCAGTAATCCCCAAGGCAATAGCATCTAAACTAAAACCCCAAGTTAGGAAAGAACCAGGACTACTTTTCTGAAGGACACTTGGAGAATGTGACAGACATCCCTTGCCTGGTTTGTTCTGCTTCCCCACAGAAAACGCACAGATCAGGTAGCACGAGCCAAACATAACCCAAAGAGCTTTGTGGGGAGTCTAAAACAAAAGGAACAATTTGCTTTGTTCCTCAGCTTGTACTTTGGCCCCAAGTTTCAAATGAGAAGCGCTGCATGTCTTTTGGCTCACATGGCACCACTGCTCAGGCTGCTGCACATGCTGAGATCGTGCCAGTGCACAACCAAGGATGGGGGCCAAAGGAGAGGGTGTGGAATAGCCATGTTATGGTACACTTTGAGCCAGAGTCTAGTTGGCAAGGTCAAAGGTGGAACTCAGCCATCTTAGAGGTCTTATGCAACCTGAATGATTCTGTGAATAGGTTATCCCTTCCTCTGAGTCAGCCTGGACAGCCAAGGAGCAAAGATCCAGCAGCCAATGGTGCTATCAGCCCTAAAGCACCTCAAAGCTGTCCCTACAGATTCAGGATGGGCAGGTTGCTCTTGGTGAGCTGGAAGACCTCAGTATGCCCAAGTGGGATTTCAGTCCCATGTTTCATTCACTAATCCTGATCTGGTAGGATCAAGCACCTGTTGAAACCACACCCTCAGCTGAGGGTATGAGGCTACAAACTACTTGTATGGGTATTGTGCCTAGCTGTTTATGCAAAATTGCCTTTAATGCAACTGTGAACCTTAATGGGGACCTTGGGAATCCAGCATAACAAAACAAACCACAGTAGTTTAAGCAATTCCCAGAATACAATTCTAAAAGTGTAACTTGTGACCTCAGGTCTCAATCTTCCAGGCTATGTTTCAGTCTGGAACCAATTACTATAACCATCTTATCTTGCAGATTGCACAAGACTATAATAGAAACACTAATGCACCCTTAACTCCAGGAGCTCAATGGTCCCTGTCTGCTGTGCTCAACTTTGTACTCTGCTGTTATAGATTATTGGGTTGAAAATATCTTAGCTAAAATTAGGCATAACTTTTAAAATAATTTAGTCAGTTCTTAAATATATTTTCTCTTATTCAAAGCTGGAGTAATTTAGCACCTTTCTTGTCACTCTCTTTTAAGAAAAATACATTACTAAATGATTATTTTTTAAATCAAATCTTCCAATTAACTTTGTGAAGTAAAACCACAGACTTTTGCAGCTAAAAATGATGTGTGCCTTGGTCTTTGAAACAAAGTAATGAAGTTCCCATCTGATTAGCAAACACAATGTTTTGTACTTACTGACCTTCAATAGAAAAAAAAAATCAGCAACTGTTTGTAATGAGAGTAGGGTTTCAGTCACTTCATATTTCCCCTTTCATCAATCCTCCATTCCCTTCTTCTTCTAATCCTAATCTGCAAGAGTTCTGACAAATTATTTGGTTTTTAACAGTGTTGTAGCCATCATGAGCAGTTCTCAGAGCCAGGGGACACGTCTCCAAATTATTCTCCTTCTGCTTGGAGGAAAAAAATACCTTACAGCTGACATTCAATATCAGTGTCCTTAAGCTACTCACTCCTTCTAGGCTAAAAGAGAGGGAATGGAAGCATCAAATTACATTTGGATAAATAAAAGATGATGCATAATAGCATACAAGGAAAAACAAATTGTTCACAAATCCCAAAAGAGCTATTTCTACGTTTTCTGGAGAAATCCCATCCCATCTACATTCAGGATCTTGCTGTACATGACATTTACACACAGGATTGTTAAACTAGAGCTATAATGAAAGATGCAGGAATATTTCATTAAACAGCAATTTCTGTTTCAATTAAACCACCTTAATGTTTGTAGACCCAAACATGGCTTTTTCATATCTGCATTACATAGAATCTTAGCAGTGGTGAAAAATGTTTTGTTTCATGAACATGACATTTCACAGGACAGGATTCCTCCTTCTAGCCTCATAATTTAATAATATCAAAAACTAAGGGAATCTGAACTTTTACTCAGAAAGAGTAGATTGTTAGAACTAACATCCAAAATGAGAATTTGCATATCTGACCCCAAAATACCTTAAAAATAAAGAGGAACTCCTAACTTGCAAATTCAAATAGCAAGGTACTTTTATATTCCATAGCAGCTTTTCATCCTCTCTCAAACTTAAATGTGCATGTGAGCTCTTCCCTACACAGATCAGGTGTGGGTTTAGGGGAAAGCTGAGGGCACACATGCCACAAATAAAGGAAAAATACAGAAAAACTTTGGATTAGATTTACTCTGTCCCTCCAAGAGTAAAATCAACAGAATGAATCTGACACTTTCAAAAGAGGCACAAGAGGGCACAAGCAAGGAAGAGGATATTATGAAGTAATTAATGTTGCCCTGTGAGCCTCTTTATGCTCATGCAAACAAGCATCTTTAAAAGATTTTGGACCTAAAGAGCAACTCTTGCTCTGAATTGTTGTGCTGCTGGCTGGAGAAGTCTGCTGTTGTTAGGTCAGTCTGATGAACTTGACATAATTGTAAAGCACAGCCAAATCACATGCAAATCCTCTGAATGCATGTCAAACTAGCCTGGATCCCTCAAATGCCAGACTGTTATCCCTGTGCTATCCCTCTTCCCTAGGTCAGCAGTAGTGTCCAAGAGACTTAGTGGTACACGGCTTCAGGAAGCTGATGCAGCTCCACTGATGCCTTTTCTTCCTCTGGAATAGCCTGGGTGGCCCTTTCTGAGTGCTGTGGACTTCAGCTGTCAGTGCACTCTCCTCCTGGCACCTGTGTCAGGGAACACTTAAATATTTTGTGGATGTTTCATCTGCTCAAGAGATTAAGCTCATTGTATAAGAAAAAGCTGATTTAAAAAAAAAGAACAAGAGCCACAAAACTGCAGATAAACAGAATCCATGAGGTTCTCCAGTAATGCAAACATAACTGATAGTCAGCTTCTACAAAACCTACCTAATTAGAGCTGTTATCAAAATGAAGGTCATGTTAAAGAGTACTAAGCACACCCTGTACTTATGCTGATATTCATGTTAGTGTTCATCAAAGTAATTTCTGTTTTAAAAGAGATGATTATTTAGTATCATTATCAGTCTCAGCCTCAATACTATGCTGTCACTATTATGCAGAGACCTCAGCTTCAGAAAAAGATTTAGTATCTCAAGTGCTCAACCAGTATGAGCTCTGTATCTCAAACAAAACACAGCTTCTGCAAAAACAAAAAAAACAAAACCAAACCCATTCTGTTTGAGGAAGACACTGTGCCCCTTAGGCTTCCCTTCAGTGGAGGTGGTGACCTGGATCCTTCATCAATAACTCAATTTATTAATTCTGCACAGCATGCAGTAAACTGCTTTCTGTAGCAATTTGCACTGATGGAGGAGAGCTATTGAGGAACTTTCCCCTCCTTTAAAGAACACACTTCAGCTGTCATGCCCTGTATAACAATCAATGTTTTCCCTTGCTTCTTTCACAGCTGCTTTCCAAGTTGGCAGTCTTAAGAAAGCATTTTCAAAAGAAATCAAAATGGTGTTTTCCTCATGCTCTTCTATGCAAGGTTTTATAAGGGAATAAAGTGCCATTTCATCTGAAAAGATCCTCTGAACTATTATATTTTGGGATTTTCTGCCTCAATGTGTTTCATTTATTTGCTTGCACTCAAGACAGATAGTAAAAGAGCAAGCAGCCTGACCTTTGGAGAATTGTCAAAAAGCCCAACTTTGCAACTACAACAACCAGTGTGACCTTCTTCTCTACCTTCTGCAGCCAACAATCACACACAAGGAGGGAGAATAAAAGCAGCCTGGTCTGGATAGAAAACTGGACTGGGTCAGGTAACACAGCCTGTTCTCAAAGCACTTGTAGATGAGCACTTTGTGAACCCTCCCAGAGCACCTGGGACCTACCAGCTGAATGCCAGACCTGTTCCCTGTGATGCCCTGCCAGCAGGAGCAGCTTCCAGCTTCGCCAGAAGAGATTTATCCACGTTTCTGTAGCTCTGTCACCTCAGACTGGATATCTCAGATCATCTGTTTTTCTGAGGGCACCATAAACACCTTATTATTTCCTCCTCCATAAACCATATCCAATTTTCACAGCTGCATGTGTACAGAGCTGGCAGGAAGGCTTTGAGAGTATGGCTCGATGCACAGAGACCTGAGAGTCTCGAGTCTTCACCCAACACACCACTAAAAACCAGGGTAACTTCTTCCCAGCAGCACACTCACTGCAGCAAATGGGATGCACTATAGGCCAGAGTTTGCTTCCAATAGATTTCCAAGGTCAACATCACCAAAAGCATTTATAGCAGCAGTGCTGGGAAGTAAAACACAAAGTGAATATAAATGAAGAGGAAACCTACCATGACCGTTGTTAATTCTCAATAGTTCTACACTCCAACCAAAATACAAGCAGCATATGTCAGTCATTCTCTTGGAAATAGAAACAGCCACTGCATTTTCTGACTCCTTTCTATACTGCCTCAAAAGTGGCTTGGTTTTATTAGGAGAAATATACAGTGCAATATCCTATGCCATGCAATATGCTCCACGACTCAGAGGGGATGTGGTGGATTTTATTGATTCAGTTTTCACACTACTGTAAACCCCATTATTGCCAGCAGAGCAACTGGAAACTGCAAGCAGATCCTAGATTGATAGACTCTGCTATTTCTAATTTTCTCAAGTATACAGCAAGCTTTATTTCTTTTTCTTGCCTTTTTTTTTTAATTTGGATTTTCCTTTCTAATAAACCCACTGCTGTGGGACACCTACTCAGTGGTACTCTAGTAAAAAGGGACAGAATTCATCCCATTAAAGGCATTTATAGGTATTATTAGGATTTTACAACATGATAGCATAATCTATCCTTTGCCTGAAGTAAACACTCTTAAAGGAAAGTCCACAGGGAGAGGAAAACTGAAGCATTTTTTAAAGTGGTGAATACTAACCAGATATATAGCTGGAGGAAAAAATAATGTTCTAACAGGAAGATACAGCAAGCAGAGCACAAGACAAGAATGATACCAAGGAATCAAAATTTGGCTATAGCATATACTTTGGAGCAATAAGAGGGGGAAAAGAAATCAAGGACAAAATGGCAGGAGGAAAATATGACTGTCACTATTAGGGGCTAGAGAAAAAAGCAGGACAGAAAGGTAAATATTTGAATACTTGCACTGAGACCAACACCGTGGGAAAGGTGAGCCAAAGATTTCCCAGCTTGTGTCTCTGGGCTCTGCTACAGCTCAGGAAGAGATTATCAGGGATTCAAGCTACCACCCACATTGTAATGATTGGAGGAGATACCTAGATTCTCATGGATCTTGTTGGAAATTCTTATGGATGTGCTGCAGAACACCTAGACTGGTAATCACCATATCTCTGCTATTCAAACATTTCCTGTAATCTTCTAGCACTTTATTCTATGTTTTTTCCTGTGTTTGTGCTGGTTTTGATGCTATCAGATTCTTGTCCATAGAAATGTTAACTACACTTGGGGCTTCTATAAAAATACTCGGTGATAATGCAGCCAGTCATTTACTGAGCTCAAAAGCAGAACTGTAGCATAAAGTGCACAATAACACTGCCTATTTAGACCATCTGAGATAATAGTCTCATAAATTGTGGCTATGCTTAAAGTGATCAACACTGCCTCTTTTTAATAGGCCTATCACAAGGTCAGCAATAGAGGATAAGGAAAAAAAAATAGTGTCTATAGCCTCTACTTGTTTAGAAGGTTTGCCATTTAGCACTAAACCAAAAAAAAAGAAAAAAATAAGCCATACTGTACACACACAACAGTATCTGAAATATTAGCAAATTCCACTTAAGAAATCTCTTAATTTCTGCCTATTTTCATTTTATTAAGTCAGTGTGACAAAGCGAATGCACTCAAAGCAAAAGTACTGATCCCAGAGACTGTTTCTTTTCTCACAAATGCCAAAATAAATTAGGAATAACTCACCTGCAAACAGCTGAAGAGAAAAAAAAAAACGCAGTGTAACAAGAAGAGATTCTCTCCAGAGCTGTAAAACTGGAAGCACCACTTGGAAGAGGTGGTATATTCTTGCTACCTCCCCGGGGTAGACACAGACACAAAAGGATGAAGCTGAGATGAAGCTGTCCTTTTGGAGGAAAAGTGCATAAACACATCTCCAAGAGCTGTGTCTCCCTTTGTTGCTTTAGCTCTTTCCTAAAGAGCTAAGTGGCAATGGAAAGAATTCCTCCCTGGGATGCCTGACTGCCTGTGGCCAGCTGAAACACAGTGCCTTGAGTTTAGATGCCTGTTCCAGATGAGACAATTCACAGTTCCTCAATAAATCCCAGAGCTCTTTATGCCAGTTAAAAGCAGGCAAGAACTCTGCTAACAAATTCAGCTGCATGGGGAGGGGCTGATTTTCCCTGCTAACACAGGTGGGAGAGGAGGAGCAGTTCAGAGGACAATAGGCAGCAAAGGAGAAATTCCCAAATTGTTAATTAGAAAAAAAAATAGCAAGAACAGCTTGTGATAAATAATTATTTAGGCTTTTTTAACTGATCATCAGATGGAGATAGGTACTAAGAGCAGAGAAGCTGTGAAAGATACACAAAAGATTTTCTTTACATCAGCCCCGAGTTTGCACAGTGTGAAGCCTACCATTAATTTTGTAACTTTGAAACTTAAACTAAGAATTGGTTCTGTCAAAGTTGCTTGTAAAATTCTGTAGCTGTAGTTGGTTTGAAAGCATTTTTCCTTTCAGTTCATATACAAATAATAGACAGCACAGGGAGAATGCTGCTAATCAATGTCATCCTCAAGCCACATCAATCTTGGATTTGTATCAACCCAATTTTACCTTAGCTAAATCTCTGCTTTAACCAAAAAAGGCCAGAAGATGAATATTTGATGAGGAGTAAGGTGGTACATGAGGTTTCCCCCAAGACCTGGGGGAAGTCCAAAATAAATGCCCAGTAGGACAGAATAACAGATAGAACAAACAAAAAACCAACCAACAAAACAAACAAACAAACAAAAAAACCTGAAAAAAAGCCCTTGCTGGTAAGCAAACAAACAGAAAACAACACAACAAAAATGTCTTTTGGTAGTAAAATGAATTATCATATTTGCCCAACTTCCAAGAAGGTAGAATGTCTCCAGAGACACATTTGCATTGAGCACAGCCCTATTAAAATTGATGACAATTATTATTTAAGGAAAATCAACCTCTGTTCCTAAAGGGGAGAATGCCACATGATGAAACGTGCACAAGAAAAAAACAGCAGTTAATTCTAGGCATCAAAGTCAAGTGATCTGTGTAGCATCATGGACAGTCCAAAGAAGAAATTTCACTCTCCACAGAAGATTATTCAGAGCATCTGTAATTTTGAATATGTCCAGAAAATATATTAGGGGACTCCAAAGCCTTGAATTAGGTCTATAAATCAACTCCAAAGTTAAGACTGTGAGTACTGCCAAGATATTCATGGGCCCAGTTCCCTGTTCCTAGAGGTAAAAGTGTAACTTCCATGGAAAAACACAGATGCTCTACTTTCATGATCTGTCTTATCCCTGCTAGATCAGATTATAAATTTCACCTAGTGCATTAGGAATGAAATGCACACCTGCATACTAGGAAGGAGTAATAAAGTCATAATTTTTTTTTTTTTAATGAATAGGGATGAAACATTTTCACCAGCAGCAGTTAGCAGCCAATTTAGGCACATCACTGAACTGTCTTGCTCTTTGCAGTTGAAAAAGAGATCCAGCAGCAGTGATGAATGACTGCAGATGAGTAGGTACATTAAGCCTACACACACACAGTGCATCCTGAGCTGCTGCTGCTGCTGTTTGCATTTACTATAAACAGGAAAAAAAAATCAAGAGAAGAGGGTTTGGGAGAAACAAAAAATGGGGAAAGTGAGTGCAGTGTGAGAGAATGTGTTACATTGCAAGCAGAATCACAGAGAAATCCAGCACAGCCTGAGAACACAGCAGGAAGGGGGGACCTGAAGGCATCCCTTTTTCTCAGAATGTGAAGCAAAGTTAATTACTGTGAGTTTCAATAGTAGATACAAAGAGTATTTCAAAACCCAACAAGACACCTTGGACACTACCTGTGGGGCATTACAGGACTCCTGTACTGACCAGACCATCAAGAGTGAGGATTCTGAACTGCAAAACAAAACAAAACCAAAACCAAACCAAAACAAACACACACAACACCTGATTAAATTAAGCAAGTGGAATACATGCTAGGGAGAAGCTGGAAAGCATGGAAAATAAAGTGAGAAAGAAGAATAAAAGTTGTTAGCTAACAAGATGAAAGACAGATCTATAGACAGACAGGTAGAGGCATAGACAGAAGTAAAAAAATAAAAATATCATAGAAACTGTATCTATGGCAACACTGAAATAGAAATTAGTAGACATTTTTCTGCATTTGAAGTCTGAAGGTTGGAAGAAAATCAAGCCACATTGCCAGCTATTTTTCTGTGGTCTGCATTATAGAAAACATGTCAGGAGACAGAAAAGAGAATATCAATCAGGTCAGAAGAAGGGAAATAGAACATCCTTCTTGCTTCCCTAATAAGCTTCACTTTCCAGTCCTTATTTTCTAAACCAGGGATGCATACAATTTTTTCAATTAAATTCTTTTTTTCAAAGAGGTAATTGTTGGATTTGGGGGACTCAATTTGATTTAAAAGAATGTAGGTTTTATATGAATTGCATCAATCTAATTTTTTTAAAAGTATTTAATTAATCTAAAGAATATAGGTGATTGGTTTCCTTGATTGCCTTTTCTCTCAAAATGCACATCAGAACAAAACATTTTTATTTGCACACTGTCAAATTTCGTCCCTATATATATTTTCAAAATTTGTTAGCGAAATGTATGATTACTGACAAAATCTGTAATCTCTTTTAAAATGCCACAATATTTCCCACTAGAATTTTGTTCCTCCAGTGTATTGTGCAGCTCGTATTTCGGGTTTTCTCTAACCTGTTATCATTCCTGCTTAAGAAGGTAAAGCTTGACTTTTCACTGCTTTGTTCTTTGTTCAGTAATTTATACATGAGCAAGTGGGTGTGAAGTGCTGGCAGATGTGTCAGGCTGTGTTGCACTGCTCCTAACAACTACAGAAGGAGAAAGGCACTGGATATTTAACCTCACCACTTCTGTTTCAACAATTAGGCACTAGTATTCAAGACTCATTTATTAGGCTGTTTAACCAGTTACAGACTTGGAAGCTGACTGTCAGGGGTATGTATTAAGAGAAGGATGCTGCAATGGGATTTTTAATATATCCATTGAATAGAAAAAGAGGTGCAAATTGTTGGTGAGCTGAGAATGAGAAAAAAACATAATTCCAGGCAATGAAAAAAAATATATATATTCATGCCCTAGGCTTCAAAAGCTTTGTATCTTAAACATCAGTGTTACTTTAATATGTTTTGGAAATAAGTGCATTTCATAAAATGTCTGTTCAAATTCCAAAATGAAGTAATTCTTCACTTGGATAACATTATTCAAAGGAACAACCTGACAGTAGCAACTCAAAATTTCCCTGCATGATGAAGTACATCTCATGCACATACTCCATGCATAAATTACATTCCTGGGGCCCTCAGAGGATCCCACATTGGATAAATCTGCTCTCCACTGTTCAAAGTGCTCTTCCCCACTTCAGCTCACAGACATGCCTCCAATGCAATATTGCCTCAGATTGTGCTGACAGTCAGGCTGATTTAAGAGCTCAGGACTCACTGTACTTCCAGTACACAATTTTTAAAGCTACAGACAGTACCCCTAAAAAGTGTCAAAAGATGTTGCACCTCTACACAAAAAGTGCTAAGCCTGTACTCTGAGAAATTGTTACAACTACACTCATGCTGTAATTCCAAATATTAATATTTTGAATTTCTGTTATTTTAGCTGAAGACTATAATAAAAAATGTTCATAAATCATAAATTCTGGAATAGAGGTCTCTAGAAATTTGTGAGTATAAACTAAAAAACCAGTGGAAACAGAACGTGGGAAATAAAATTGTGGATACAAGGACAGTGAGAATAAAATCCATAACTCTTTGAAAGAAGGTAATGGAATAAGAAATCAAGATTTTAAAAACAATTAATAATCATTATGAAATTCTGAGCATATGTCCATATATGACACTGGAAATGGGTTCATCTTACTCTAGAAATTAATGTGGCTCTTGGGAGTTGTGCTTGGCTCCAGAAAGAGGAACTAAGAAATCACTGTGCTCACTGATGTTGAGAAATTATTCAGTAGGAGAAATTATAATCCTATGATAATAGTCATACCTGTACATCATGTCAGCCTGGGCATTGTATGAATTCCCAATGCAGAGACTGAAAAGAGTTTACAGCAACTGTAAATATTTTAAAAGGTGCTGTTAAAGAGAAGCACCATGCATCCCGTCCTGGGAAAAATTCCCATGTGCCTAGGTCTTGTCCTCGTCCCTGTCCTCACCACTACAAGCTCTTAGCTGGGCTCAGCCCTCATCAGCTGATGTGCACTCAAGAAGCTGAAATGGAGTTAATGACCCATCATTCATAAATCTGCAGAGCTGGCTTCAGAGTGGCACAACGTTCCAGGCTGGATTAAAAGACACCTCTAAAGCCCTGGAATGTATTTTATATTTTGTATTTTACACCCTGCACTTGCCACATAACACAGTGAGATTGAGCCATCATGTTGATTATGATTGTACTGTGAGCAGTGCATTCAAATTCTCTAGTTAAACTGAATCTTAAAAGAAGGATAATTTAAAAAACCCTCTTTCAAACCAAGCACAGCACATCATTTTCCCAAGGTGTTTTCAGAGTGCTGCATCCAGCACTGGAGTCCCCAGGCACAGGAAGGATATGGACTCTGAAGTCCAGAGGAGGATTGTGAAGATGACCGGAGTGCTGGAGCACCTTTCTTATGAAGGCAGGCTGAGCAAGTTGGGGTCATTCAGCCTGGAGAAGAGAAACTCTGGGGAGATCTTTTAGAATGTTCCAGTACCCAAAGGGACCTACAAGAAAGCTAGAGGGGGCATTTTGATAAGGGCATGTAGTGATAGGACAAGGGGTAATGGCCTTAAACCGAAAGAGGAGAGATTTATCAGAAAGAAAATCTGATCTATCAGGAAGATTATTTAGACTTATGAGGAAGAAAATCTTTACTGTGGGGGTGCTGGGGCACTGGAACAGGTTGCTGTGGATGCCCCAACTTCTCTTGAAGTGTTCAAGGCCAGGTTGGATGAATCCCTGAGCAACCTGGTCTAGTAAAAGGTCTCCCTGCCCATGGCAGAGGATGTGGACCCAGATGATCTTTAGGCTCATTTCCGATCCAAGCAATACTGTGATTCCATCATATCATTGTATGATTTGAGCAATTCTTATTTGTATCACACAAAGGAGGATGCATAAATCACCAAAGAGAAGCTCCTTCTTTGTGCCCTTACACGCATTTGTGTCATCTGAAGCACGTGCAACAATTGCTGCAAAGATACACAGTACAAAAAAGCAGCTTAAAGCTTCTGCTTCTCTTCTGAATAATTTATCAAATGCTTAGATGTACTTTAGAGGTCTCTTTTCTTAAGCTCAGGTTACAGCACTAAGGGCCGTGGTGTGACTTCCTCATGCTCACACTGATGAACCATTATTCACCCTACTGTGACAACATCGAAGTGCAGCTCTAAATACAGGGCACTAAACAGAAATCAGAATTTCTGATGTTCTTCCAGGCACCTATCACTCTGCAACAAATATGAATGAACCAATTTATTTGGTTATTTTTACACAAGGGAGCACTTCCTCACTCACATCACTCAGCAAGTGTAAAATGCTGCATTTTGTCAGATTTTCATTCACATTTATTGAACAATCTCCCTTTTAAAAGCAGTGTTCTACAAGTAGGTGAGCTCAAAAGATGACTATTTTCCCAATAAATGCTTTTGCTATGCAGAAGAGGCAAACCTCAGCACGTAGGTTCAGAGAGGAGCTACTTAGTACTCCTGTGCAGTTCCACCAAGTAGCAGGAAAACAGATCTTCAGCCTAGTCTACATTCAGGTGGTTTTAACTTTGGAGTGTGGAGTATTTTGTTGCTTTTCTTAAATAAAGCTATACCAGTTAGTATGCAAAAAGAACCCAGAGACTGGAAAACACTGGAAGCACTACTTCTCCACTGCTTTTGTAAGCATAAACCCAGAATATTAATAGAAATATCCAACCTGACTGCAAAGCACTGCCACTGGTATCTGGACCCAGGACTGTGATGGTTCCTAAGGAGCTGTTACAGCCTAACCAGTCAGTGATCCCCAAATTAAGAAGGATTTGCATGACTAGTTTAACAACTCTGAAAATGTGGTTATAGTCCACCCAAATCACAGTGCCAGAGAATCAGAGCCTCAGAGACAGAACTGGCTCCTGTGGAGCACTTCCTGCTACTGGAGAATATAATTGCTATTTTCAAATCAGTGTTCAACATACTAATTAATCAGTGAACTATAAAGGTAAATATTATGCCTACCTGAATCCCCATGGCCTGGATGTAAAATTAAATTAATTAGCACAGCGTGTGGCTGCATTGCCTTTTCAGTAAGAGACAGATCATAGAATCATTGAAGGGTTTGGACTGGAAGGGACCTTAAAGATCATCTTGTTCCAACCTCTGTGTCATGGGCAGGAGCACCTTTCATTAGACCAGGTTGCTCAGAGCCTCATCCAACCTTGAACACTTCCAGGGATGGGACCACCCCAATTTCTCTGGGCAACCAGTGCTTCATCAGCCTCACAGTGAAGAACTTCCTCCTAATATCTAACCTAAACCTTCCTATACCTAACCTAAACCTACTGACTTGCACTTTGAAGCCATTCCCCCTTATCTTGTCACTACACACCCTGTAAAATGTTTCTCTCTCCTCCACATGTTGAAAGGCTGAAATTAGGTCACACCAAAGCCTTTTTTTTTTACCAGATTCTCTCAGCCTTTCCTTGTAGGGGAATTGCCCCATCCTTGTAATCAACTTGGGGTCCCTGCTCTTGACTCACTTAAATCCTTCCTGTTCTGGGGAATCCAGAGCTGGATGTAGTACGTGATTTTTCAAAAAAGGAAGACAGAAACTGCTTGTCAAGGCACTGAGCCCTACACAGGCAATTTTAACACAGGCTTTTTACAAAATCACTGCAAAGAGGAACTTCAGTGACTGAACTTTCATCTTCACTCTGGTAGATGGAAGAATTCAACTCTTTCAATCTACTTCTTTAGTTACATGGGATTTTTGACCTTAGAAAAAGCATGCTTGGTTCCTGTTATAGCAGCACAATACCACCATACTAGTAGCATTTACATTAATTTCCATGGCAAAAGTGTTTGTTCCCCATGGAAATAAATTAATTAATCAGTGTACACAGGCCAAAGTTGAAACCTTTCTCTGTTAATTCAAAGCTTTTTAGACAACTATCAATTTACTCTGTTTATTTCTGTTCAGAAACAAAAAATCAGGTTTTGTTAAACAATCAGGTTTCGGTTTTTTTAACTTCACCATCAATTTAATTTGCAAGTGGATATGCCAGATAAAATGCTCTTTTTCTGTTTCACACGTATGAAAATATAGATGAGGGCATGGCAAGTGGAAGACAGACACTTCCACTGCCACCTCCCTGTCTTTTCCCATGTGGGTTGCAGGGAGAAGTCTGTTCAGAAGCCAGTTAAATCAGACCAGCACCCTATTATTCACTGAGGCAATACATTGTCATTTGTGTCACAACAGGCATGGGGACAGAAAAGCTTCACTATGTTTAATACTGCCAAGTAAAATCACCCAAAAGACTGACAACAATTCCAGATAACTGGCAATCAGTATAATTTTCCTATTTCAACCATCTTAAAAATAGACCTTCAGCTTCAAAAATGTTCATCTTGAGAGATTTTTGAACAAGTTGTTGCAAAGAGCATTTCTCCTGGATTTGTCCACATAGCACTTTTCTCTCTTCTCAGTGTTGACAATGATCTGTGCAATATAAAAATCTCCCTTTTTTTTTAAACTTATTCGGCAATTTCAAATCCCTATTGCAAAAAGTCATTCCTAAATAGGTATAAGGAAATTGACTTGTTTAAGCTGACCTGTTTTCCTGGTCTTAGAGACAACCCATCATTGTGCAACCTACTGCCAGGAGTCTATGTAGTACATTCTAATATATACTTCTATTGATCCTATTGGAATTAAATCCACATTGTGGAAAGGACTGAAATCCACCCTTTTTTTTTTTTCCTTTGAGCTAGAATAATTTTTCTGATGTTTCAGAATCTAGTACAGAATGATGTAGTTCTCTATATTGTGCACTGCTATTTTTCCTACCTATAAATGAATTGGTAGTAATAATAATGGAATTGGACATCATAGAAAAAGCTGCCTGTATAAAGTAAAACAGGCTAAAAGATGGAATCAGTCTCAGGAGTGACAATTTTCACTCAAATGACCCTAAAACTTTGTAATGTGGGTTTTAGATAAGCAGAGGGGGGAAAATAGCAATATAGAGGGAAGCCTGTCAGCTGTCTTCACACATATGAAATAATCTATAAATTCTCTTCTAGACTCAAGCCTCCTTCTTCCAAGATTTTTAGCTATCTATTTCTGTAAAGAAGAAATTATTGAATATTTTGTCTGTTATAACAACAACAGTCCCTGAAACCTTTTTGTCCAACTAGTTCACTCCCAGACATCACACATTGTGGGTTTTTTTTTGTCTCTTAGAGGCTCCACAATTCCCAAAGAGACCAAAGAGATTTTGGCTAGTTTTCATTTGAAGAGTCAAGCTTACTTAGTTTTAAATGGGTTGAGACTAATGAAAAAATATGAGAAAGTGCAAAAAGGTCAAAGCAAAGTGCAGAAGTATTTCTCCTGACAACATTATCAGAAGTGTGACCATTTCAGCACACAATAAGGAAGGAACTGAGAGAAAAGGAAGGATTTGCCCAAGGGCTAATGGGAAACACAATAGCTGCAACAGAGTATTATCTTTCTCCTTTCCAGGCTGGAAACTGTGGTCATGGGCCAACATATGGCATGGGAAAATAAAGCAGACATCAGCCAAAAACCTGACTTAACAGATCTATGGAAAGTGGGATGGTTGTGAAAAACCCCTGACCTTCTCTATGGAAATGGTGACTTGCTATAAGAAATTCTAATGTAATTTCAGAATTTTGAAAATACCTTCTAAATCTCCTTACAAGAGTTTGATTTGCCTTTTTTTTTAATAAAACATGTTATTTCCCAGTATTTTCTTCTATCTTTGTACAACACATATGTAATATGACAAACACAGCTAGGTCTAGCTAAATTAATGATTTAAGCAAAATGGGAAAGAATTTAAAACCCTAAACAAACATAAACATAAAACATATCAGAAAAGTAAAAATATTTGGGATTTTGTTTAATTTACTTCCAAAAAATCTCCATTTTGAATATATATATGGTAACTTCTGGGAATAGAGGTTGGTCTAGATGGTCTTCAGAGGTCCCACAGGGATCAAGATGACAAAGAAAGAACGAAAACAGCAATGTCTCAGAATTATAGGATGAAAAGAATGAAAAATAAATTCTGGGAAAATAAGAGGACAGCATAATACTACTTGGAAGGATGCATTACATTTTCCTGTAATATTTTTTTTGCATATCTCCAGAAATGCATATTGTCCTGAAACAACTATATCATCAATATGAGTTCTAGCATTTTACTTTTCTTTGGATAATTGAGGCAGACAAAAACCATCTTAGATTACGCATAATTTTGTGTTTTGCAGCTCCAAGGCAATTGCAAAATCAACACTGGGCCATATATAGTTGAGCCAAGTAAGTCCTAGGAGGCAGTTAGAAGAACTGAGGAAAAGACTAATTTTGGTTTGCATTTTTATTTTAAATTTTTATTCTTATGGCTCCTAACATGATTTCCTTTTCCTTTGCTATATAAAATAAAAAAAAATATTTAAAAAAAGAAAAAAAAGAAAAAATAGACAGCTCTTAGCTCAGTTTATATGATTGTGGGAAATCCACATTTGCCTTTTGCAAATACCCCTACTTGGCCTATATTCTCTAGGAGGGGGTGTTAGAGGAATGAAGATAAAATTGAACTCAGGGTTTGAAGCCCAACATTTTCAGCTACACAGAAAGCATTTTCATTCCAATTCAGCCTTTTCTAAAGCTATGCTTAGAACCTTTGAGTGTTCATAACTGCAGCTTCATTCTGCTACACCATTCGAAAATCTGTCCCATTGTTTTACCTACCTGTGTTTATCAGAAAGGAAGGGACCAGAATGTCTTCTTACATCCTTAAAAGATGCCTATGCTGCCTTCCTCCTGGCTTTTAAGTCTTAAAGCACAGACAGAGAAAGATCAATAGGATGTGATGACACCTTAACAACAGCAGAATGTAAGCAAATACAACTCCATGGCAGTGGTGACCTTGGAACTCACATGCTGATTTTAATTAGTTATGGGTTGTTGCTATTAAGGCAAATAGCAAACTCACTGCATACGAAAACTTTTCACAGGCTCTAAGGGAATCTCCCAGCTAGTAGAATGGCAAAACAATAAAAGACTTACTGTACCTTTTAATACAGTATTTGGTCTAAAACTCTACAGAGGAGAGTTGAAATGACAGCAGTTACTATATTATATTCTTCCACCATGCTGCTGTCAGCAAAGGTGCTCTAAAACCTGAAAAACATTTCCTCTTACAGAGATGCCCAGACTGCATTTGTGTAGTATGTTTTACAGTTACTTTTTTGCCAGTAAAGGCAGAAACAAGATTAAAAATTACAATTCTCTTTGAAATTGTTTTTAGGTTATCACAAATGTACTCTGAAAGTATGGTTTACATTTTTGACATCAGCATAAAGAAACCCTGAGATAATGTTGCTATACTATTTTAAAATTAGATCTAAATCAATAAAGACTTTCCTTTTTTACTTTTTCATCATGACACTGTGGAATACAGAATTGTAAAAATTGTCTGGATATTATCTAACCTCATCTTTTCCTGTAAGATTAAATTCAGCATGGAGGGCAAGAATGGAAGCTGCAGTTCTTTCACTTGACATTTATGTCTTAGAGTGAGATTTTAGAATATTGTGTTTATTAGATAACATGATATCTTCATGCTTTCAGGGCTTCTGCCACTTGGGTTTCCTAAAAAGGATGATTCCAAAAGAAATAAAGAATCATATTTGAACAACTCCTAATCAAGTTTCTGAATGTGGAACATGGATATAGCACACACCCAAGGGTGTGACAGCAAAAACAAGAGTGATACTTCAGTAAAAGGAACCAAAGGGGGAAATAGCCAAGGTTTCTCTAGCCTTTTCAGATATCAATTACATCTGAAGTCTGCACTTATTTCCTCGCTGGGAAGAAAAAGGTAATTTGTGAATCATCCCTTTTGCCTGGCATTTCAGGAGCAATCCAGTAGGGAAGTGAAGGGAGATTAGAAATTATCATCTTGGAAAAAATCCCACCAGTCTGCTGGGCAGAAGACTTACAGAAAGGTCATTCCAACATTTGGGGGTTTTTTAAGCTTTCCATTACATCAATGACACTTGTCATTTGTACCAGGGAGGTGATTTGTTACCAGGACAAATGACTCAGGCAGCCCTGGAGCAGGTGGGGTGGAGGATTCCCTACGTAGCTCACTGCTCAGCCAGAAAGTGCATTCTTTTTTTTTCTTTATAACCTTTTAAAATTTTGAGCCTGCTTTGCCTTTCTCCTAACCCCATGTCACAGCAGGAAGTGAGTGCACTGGTGATTGGCCAGCACTGAACCCACCACGCTCATTGGAGCATTGGCCAGGAAATGTCAAAATGAGCGAAATCTCAAACTGATGAACCAAAACCACTACACGTGCTGCTGGGGTAACTGTTCCCGATTCCCTGACTTCTGGGACTCAGGTTGGACCCTCCCAGGGGGCTCCACTGTTGGGGGAGACCCTCCTGGAGTGATTCTGTGTCAGGAAAGAGATGCACTAGATTTTGTCGGTCTTCAGGTTCTTGTTTATTGTTATCTTATCTAGAGTTTTGCACTCTGTCCACAGCAGGCTCAGTGCACTGGAAAAGCACCAGAAAAGTGGCCAACAATCTTTTGTTACAAGGTCTTTTAAAGCTAAACTATCCAATTAAGAACTGACACCTGGATTATTTCTCCTTTTAACCCAAAAATTGATCCCAAGGAGCCCACAATGCAGATTTTTCCACCCAATTACAGAATGCCACCCAAACCCATGAAGAAGAAGGAAGAAGCACGAAGAAGAAACCCAGGATGA
This sequence comes from Molothrus ater, assembly GCF_012460135.2. Taxonomy (NCBI): domain Eukaryota; kingdom Metazoa; phylum Chordata; class Aves; order Passeriformes; family Icteridae; genus Molothrus; species Molothrus ater. The sequence continues at coordinate 11,439,503 of NC_050480.2, read as the reverse complement.
CACCCTGTGCCCTCCATCTTGCTTCCATCCACAACATACTAAAAATCCCAAAACCTAAATTTCTCAGCCAAGTGATTCACCTACACTACTCTCTACAATCTACCTCACACTTTTGTGGATTCTGGTCTATTCTGGAGTTTAGGAAACTTTCTCCATGAGTGAGGGTCAAAGTCAGTGCTCCCCTGGAGGTCAGGGCACCCCAGAGCAGACAGAGGAATATTCCCAGTGCCCTGGGTTTCCACAAAGTGCCAGCTGGCCCTCCCTGTCCTCCAGCTTTCCCTGCAGTGACACCCAGACTCTGCCCCCATTGTCACCATGGCTCACCACAATCAACCTGCAGCAAAACCACGCTGTCCCACAAACACTGGGAGTGATGCAAAGCCCTTGCTCACTGTGTTTGCATTCAATTCCTCTCCCAAAGGATTTGAGTTCCATAACTCCAGCCATTATTTATGCAAGTCCAGAGAAGCTAAAGTACTGTCCCCTCCAATAAATTGATTTGTGTCCTGGTGATTCCAGGAAATAAAAATTTTGAGACTATGATACAACAGGAGAGCTATTTGAGAAGCTCTAGCTCTAATTTCAGTCTCATCCAGATAGTTTTGCTTACATCACATAGACTAAGACAGACATCCTTTAACAAATAAAAGGACTTTTAAAATTGTTTTTTTAAGCTGACATTGAAAGTGAAAATTGTATTCCAGAATATACAAGGCATGCAGCATGGGTAAATCTCGTGGACATTGCTATGCATATCATTATGGTTATATTATCTTTCTTCCCCTGATCTGCCTAAACATAAAACAGCCATGTCTCAAACCCAGGTTAACTACCAATTCAAGTTCAAAAATGTAACATTTACTATTTGACATGTGGGTCAGGTTACCACAAAACCAACTTTGCTACTTAGGATTGCACAAAAATAAGCACTTACTGCCTAAAATGTTGTGCAAGGAGATGGAGAATTTTTTCATGATTAACAGCACTTGGCAAGGACTCTATTTTAATCTGTTACAACTTGAATGTTCATTTTTTGTTTCAATCTAGACTTTAGGGAAATAATTGAATTTGCTTGCATTTCATTTCTCTATCTCTACCAGGAAACCAGTATTAAGCCCAAATTCCAGTCAAAATATCACACCATCAGAACCTGGCAGTGAGGTTTTCAGGGAATATTATAAATAAATTGCAAGTTCACATCAAATGCAAGAAAGTTTTCAGACTTGAGGCTGCACAGTTTATAATTTTGTGTCAATTCAATGAGTAGTATCAGTTGGAAAAAAAAAAAAAAGATTTTACTGGGTTGAAAGAGTTGGGAAAGTTTAGGTAAAAAGGTCAAACTAAATAGGAAACACTTTATGTCGATGGGAGAAAAATTTACACTGACATCAAACATATTTGGAGGGTTTTTTGTCTAATTGGTAATTCAAGAATTTCTGTTCTAGATAATGTAAATCCTGTCCCTCCTTTCCTTGTACGCTTTCTTTTTGTTCAAGAATTCTTGTTCAGTTCTATCTTGCTAGTGAGAATTTTCAGATCAGCATAAGGAACCCATAGTTCCTTATGCTGATCTGAAAATTCCTTCCCCCATCTGGGGAAAATACTCAGAGTAAATCTACACTATTTAGAGGCTAAATGTAAGAGTGAGGAGAAGCTGAAAGAAAGAAAAATTAAAAACAATGAATGCATGACAAAACATGATGCAGACAAACATAGCAAAGATACTGCTGCCACATAAAAAGCTGACATATTTATGTCAGGAAAATAGTGCATTTATTTCCATGTGCATACATGCAAGAGAAGCAAATTACAGGTAGAGATATGCAGGTACACCATGAATATTGATTTCCAATAGAGTCAAGTCACTTGAAATGAGCAGATGGGAAGGAAATAAATCCCTGCTTTTCACGATCAGTTAATCCTCAGTAAATTCATTAATTTTTTAAAAGGAAAAGACTTACAGGCAGAATTATGAATCTCAAATGGCAGTGGTGTTTCCTGAACAAAACAGTTACTGTTAGTGCTCACTATGGTAAGAGACCATTAGAAATAATTTTTGAATTAAGAAATAGAAGGCAGCTTTGCAAGACAATTGAACAAGGTAATTTCTAACAAGAACAGACTGTTTTCTGTATTTGTTCCAATAAAATAACAGCTTTTCTCTAGGCTGTTTCAGATTTACAAAGAGAAGGATTAATCTTTCTGCATGCATATAAAGTACTGGCATTTTGATGAGGTAATGAGAAATTCAAATTTACCCAATACACTGTAATACACTCTCTGAATATGCCTTCCTCCACCTCTTTTTTCTCGATTAAAAATTCATGTTACACTTAATTGCTCAATTTGTCCAAAGAGTAATAAACAATTGAAGAAGCCATTGAGTACTGCATAACAAATACATTACTTAGCATGATATGACAAGAAATTACTGGCCCAATTAGTGACACAGATCCTTTGGTGCAAGGTAAGAAAAAACAAAAGGATCCCTAATGAAAATAAGGTGCTCTGCAAAGAAAAAACAAAATCTGTATATATTGTACACTTTGAAGTCTAAGAGTGTCTCCCGGGAAAACTGAAAATAAGGCACTAAGCAAGTTACTGATTAAAGCCATTTACTTCCATGACATTTTGTGGCTGTGTGTTGCCAGGGTGTATTAGGAAGATATATGATTATCTGCTGTTCAGGGAGAGAGTTGTTTGAAAAACTTAGAAAAGATTGCAGGGATTATAATGTAAAGTCTAGTTTTCCTTATGAAATGTTGTTCCTAGTGTGAGTAATCTCTTGGTTTACATGCACCATGATTGTTGTTTCTTATCCACTCTGCAGAATCAAAGGGAACTTTGAGGGACACTCTCCTGTGATGTGCCAAGTGTATCCAACATCCAGAAAAGTCCCTCAGAGTTAAAAGCATTTGGCTTTTCCCAGAAGACACCCAATACCTCACAGAATCACACTCAAAGGGAAAATGCTAAAGATCCAGTAAAAATAAGAAAAAAGTAAGAAAGCTTACTTGAAAAGAGAGTGTGGCTGGAAGGTCCAAGAGCAATAAATCAGAGCAATTAAATTCAGTGGCAATGCTTCTCTCACTTAAAAAGAAATTGCAAGAGCTACAGTGCCTTGAATGGCAGTTTTGCTGCTGTGGTGTAAAATTTGAAATGTGTTTCACAGTCAGCTTTTTAAAAGATACTGCTATGTGCACTAAAATCCACAAAATATGGAACTGCAGTTTTCCCCAGCATCTGAGTCCTTCTTTATGGTAACTCTCCTTTGGCCTGAGAAGGAGCACTAGTAAATCATCTGCTTCAGATTATCTCCAGTGTTTTATAAGCCACTTGAGAGATATTGCTAAGGTTTAGAATTCAGCCACTAATAAGGACAAAGTAAATGAGGACAGTACCAAATATTAGTACATCCTCAAACTGTCACCTTCACACTGTAGAAAAGCCCTTTAATGCCAGTGTGAAATTTCTTGGTAACTGGATTTCAGAAGAATTACTCTTCTGATGAGCAAAACCCAGTCCTATGTGCTACTCTGGATGGATCTCCACTTATGACAGGTCTGCAAGATACAAGAGCCAAAAAACCTGTAGCAATGACAGACTGTAGCCAAGGATGTTTTTGCAATCAGCCAAACACATAAACAAAACTCAAAGTTTCCTTCACAAGTTTTACCTTCACTCTAGTTCCCTGTTCAAGCTTTCTCTGCAGAAGCAAGTAGAAAGAGAAGAAAACAGGCAAACCTTTGGGAAGTCCCTTCTGTTGCAGTTAACTACCACTGCACTTTACTGCATTTTGCCTGTTAATTTTGAAACTTTTTAAAAGTACAGTGTTGAGCAGACAAATTGGAAAAAATAAGTCTGCTTATGAGAACACCTGCATTTATTCTACACCAGCATAATTTCACTGACTAGACAGGTATGATACGAGATTCATTTGAGAAGAAAATCTCTTTCTAGTTCTTGTTTGGTTTTCTGAAGGCCTGATTCTCTATGATTGTGTATAGTACTTAATTTTAAGAAATTCATCATAAAATCCTCTGTTCCTTGCAGGTAACTAAATCCATATATCTGACTGCATTAGAAAAACGGAAACTCCCCATCTCACTGCCTAACTCAGAAGTAGCAGAAAAGCACAGTAACACCTTGAGTTGGAATGCAAAACTAAAAACACACCTGTAAATTATCCTGTTAACACAGATCATCCTTGTAACTACAAAGCAAACATGTAGTGAGTGCACAATGTAAACACACCACCTATGTTTAATAACAATGAGATTTCACTGGCACAGAAAGAATTTGAAGCCTGCTGAGGAAACTAAGAGTGTCCCATGAACCAGACTTTGTAAAGGAAAGAAAAACCACATGGAACTGTTCCTTGGAAAAAAGTGGCCAGCTATGGCTAAAGGCATCTTTCTCACAGCCTATCCTTTTCTCCTGTCATCAATCAATAGGAGAAGAAAAAAAAAGTGGAGAAGAGGGGGTGGACAGAGGGAGGAAGCCTTCACATTGTCACATAGAAAACTGAACAGTACAGAACTGTACAGAATAGAAAACTGTACAAAACTTAATTTCACATGGTTACACAGCTACACAGAGAGAATTGGGAGGTTGGTTTGTGCTACATTGAATTTTTAGGGAACACTTTCCTCTAAATTTTAAAGCAGGTTAACTAAAATAAGATGAAAGAATGAGCTGATGTCTGTTATTTTCCATTCATTTTCTATATATTATTTACATGCTTCATGTATGTTGCTCATTTCAAACAGATAAAACAGATCTACAGTGGGCAGATTTTTCACTTGTCTTTGTGGCCATGTCTGCCTAATACTTTGTTACAAACTGAAGACCAGTTCATATTTTTAGAAACTCACCTTTTTACTTTCCTATAATACATATTGTAGTTTTATAGATATTTTATTTCTTGTTATGTCACTAGAACACCTGTAATGTTATTCCAAAAAACACCTTAAATGTTTTCATGACATATCTGACTTCTTATGCACATAAGTAGTTCCCTCACTTTAGAAAGCAGAACCAATATTTTAAACTGAGAGATCTACATTTAAGCACATTTTCCACTTCAGAGAACATAGTCCCTAAAACTTAGTCTTAAGATAATTCAGCTGTTATATGATTTACACATGTCAATTGGAACACAGAAATAATATATTGTATATTAACCAGGAAACAGCTCAGATTTAATGATAACTACTGTTCCACTACTCATAATAGTCACTGCTACAGAAAAGAGAATGAGTAGCTGTCATTCTCTCCTATTTTGTATGCAGTTCAGCTTCATCAAGATAAAATGGTCTGATTACATTTAATTACAAATCGACTATACAAATAAAGTCTCATATTCCAAATATTAACCTTGTAAAACAGGATGATAAAAATAATAAACAAAGCCACTAAAAAAATGTCCCAGAAGTGACAAAAATAATAAAATCATGCCATTGAAAACCCTGAGCTACTGTACATTGAGGAAAAGTAATTTATGTGGAGATAGCTTACACATTTTTGAACAGCACCTGTTCAAAATGCAAAGGCACAAGAGTACTCTATGTTTATCAAATTACTTCATGCAATATTACTGTATCATACTTTTAATTAACAAACTCTGTGCAACAGATTTAATGACATACTGTAACTCCACACTCACATCCAGTTTTACTCATGCTTTAAGGGTCTACCAAACAAATCACACAACATTGCCAGGGTATTTTTTTTGTTTTATTTTTTTTAACCTTAGTTAAAGAGAAATGAACTGTTTTGCCTTCTAGAAAAAGACACACCAAAACTACAAAACAAGGGGCTTTTGGTGCTACTGATTAAGACAAAATTAATGCAAAAATCACAACACCACACTCCCTATGTATGGCAAACTTCCATTTGCATCCTTTTATTCTTGGTGGGGAAGAAGGGGGACAATAGCAGATCTGAAAGGGATGAGAGTCACTTATTCCTTTGTGGTGGATGCTGTATGAGGAATGTTGCTGAAATATTTAAAAATATTTTAAAGCTGAAAGGCTCTTCTTTTTTTCAAACTCAAAAAGATCGCAAGCTGCTTTTACCCACAATCTACTGCATTAAATTCTTCTAGGGAGGATTCAGCCATATCTTCCTTAGCCATGAGTGCGAATCTATTCAAATATATCAGTCTGATATGGTTTTCACTCAAGATAAAAGGGAGTTGGTTAGATCCAAGGCCATGCTGAAGACTGAAATGAAGAGCATTTCAGATTTATGATGTGTGCTGCTCAAATTCTACTTCTATAGAACATGCAGTAAAATTCAGAGTGAGTGAGACTCCTCAATAACAGCTAATATTAATACTGCAATGAAATAACATGGCCAGCAGATTTCTGTTAATTGAGATCCCTAATCCTTGCACTCTGAAAGAATGTAGGTGCTCACAGTTTCCCAGCTATGTTCTTCATGCTCCTGCTCTTCTAGAAACCCTCCACATCCTTCAACTACTTTCAGTTAAAAATGACACATTGCCATTGCAGCACAGTCAGTCCTTGAAAGTCAATGTACATTCCTCAAGAAAGGAAGAAGCAACTGACCCCAGATTACCTATTTAAAATGTTGTGGGATTTTTAAAAATATTAAAGGATTTTTTTTTTCTCTTTTTAAAAGAGAACTTGACAACTTTTTGTGCTGACTTGGGTAGCTTTCAGAGTAATCACTTCACAAAATCCTGCTTCCAGTTCCCCTGCCTCACTCCCCAGCCATCTCATAAAAACCATCCACATAATCTCATTAAAGCATGTGTCTACATTAGAATTTGATAGCTAATTAACATTGCCTAATTCCACAACTAATAATGATTAAGAGCCAAATCAGTTTATTTCCTTTGAAAAAAGGCTATTTACACCTTTAGACAAAATTCTGAAAGGACATCAGCAAGCTGCCTACAGAAGTAGATCTTGGCTACATGTATTCCTACACTGTACATATGGTGTCCCTACAGAGTTTTTCACCAGCAGTTTAAAATTCACACACCTGGTGGCACCCAGAAACCCTGCCTAGCACAGGGTGAGGCTACTGAGTCGTGCTGCTAGGCCATATGGCTCTTGATCCCTTCAGAAAGTGGGACCAGTTCACCTGGGTTTCCCATGTGGACACATCCTCTGACTCTTCAGAAGACCTCAGAGCTTTGGAAAACTCTATTCTGTGTCAGAACAGTCAATGCAATGAACCAACAAAGCAGCATTAATTAAATTAATTAATAATTTAAATAAATTAAAGGGTCATCTGAAGCATCCTTTTGGTACTGAGTGGATGAGCCTCAGCACCTCTTTGCTTCTAAGGTGGATTCAGCTCGAACGGAAAGAGAGACTCCCGACTGATCTTGTTGGGCAGCTGAAGGCACAGAGCTAAGAGGGAGGTTTATGCATTCAAAAAAGGTAAGAAAGGGTATTCCTGAAGATAAGAACTGAAAACATGAGATGGAGTAATAAAGTGAAGCAAAGAGAGGGGTGAAAAAAAGTTGGGGCTGGTCAGTCGCAAACAAAAATGCAATAGGTAGGAGAAAAAAATTGGGCATTGGAAAAGCAGATACAGAGATTGGGAGATGAAAACAGAAAGAAAAAAAAAAAAGAAAAAAGCAAGCAGTCTAGTTTTAAGAGCTACTCTATTGGGATTTCTGCAGACCATACAATAACTCCTCTGAGTTATCCTTTAGGACCTTGATCCAAAGAATAGGCTTTGGATTAGGGAGGAGCCCCAGAGTATAAATTTATTTATATCTTCATATATAATTCAGCTCTGTCTACCAACTGCAATGTATACTGTGTACAGAATTTAAATGGTTTTCTTTCTTTGAACCTGGACACTTGTATGCAAAAATGTTATTTGTCAAAGTTAGTCAAAAATGTTATTTGTCAAGTTACTTATGGTTGGACTCCATGATCTTAAAGATGTCTTCCAGCCTAAATAATTCCATAAGTCTATAAAATTATTACCCTATTTTATTCATCCCTATGCACTGTTAGATCAGAAAGGCATCTCTCTCATCTTGCATCTTGATTAACTCACTCACTTTAAAAAACTCTGATCAGGAGTTATATCCAGCTGGTGAAACAACCTCATGTTTATCTAAGACACCCCAAAAACTCGCCACAAATCGACCCCTTCTACAGCTGAATACATCCACACAATTAATGTGTGAAACACAACAGCTGAAAAAAATTACTGATAGTACGAGCCTTAGCCAACATGCAGGGTAAAAAAAATGCTTTAATGTTCTATTTATAAGCTGTGCCTCTGTTCTTACAGAATACATTAAATAGGCTGGCATTTAAATTGAGTGCCTTGGGGAAGACACATCTCCTGAAGCATTTAGTCACCTACATTAAGAAACAAGACTTCTCCCCAGTTTAGCAACAGGTTTTATAAATGTGTGAAAATTCTTTATGGATGTATTTGTTAAAAACACGAGATCTTTTTCACACCTGTAAAAGGCATTTAACAATCCTTAGGGAGAGTTTTTCCAGTTTCAACAGGTAAGGCATTATATTTGCTTTAAGTGGAATGGTAAGCGATTCCACTTGATCTTCTTGATTTTCTTTAAAAAAGGAGAAAAAAAAGAGATGGTCTTAATTAAGCCTACAGTTATTATAAATCAATGGGGTGGCATGAAAAAATACTACTTACTAATGAAAAGAAAACCTAATTGGACACAGAATGTGGGCAGACTGATGGAGTGTATATGCAACCAATCTCTAGGGGAAAAATGTCCAGGGTAAACACTTCAAAATTAAAGCTTTTCTGTTGACTTAATGTTTATTCCACATAAATAAGCTCTCCTTGTTGATAGCTTCAATTTTTCTTAAATGTAACAATTCTAATTTTTTTTTGAGCACTGCAACTGTCAAAATATTATTACACAACTCAGAGAAAATAAATGTATACTCTTTGATTGTGACCAAGATTGATTTGACCCTGATGCTGCTACTTTTGGAAACCAATTTTCTTAATCACATAGTCCTCTTTATGAAACAGCTCATTTATAGATTCTTCTCCTTTCATAAATGGAGGCAAGGTCAGCTAGTCTTTTAGCACAATATATTCCACTGTGCCTAAGTGAGGAGGACTGAAAGAAAATTCTCTCTACAGAAAACACATTATACACCCCATTTCAATAGTGCATTTTACATCAGTGTTTCAATATATTAAATAATCTACATGATACAGTGGTCCATATTATGTATCATGTATTCATTCCCCTGCAGCAGTTCCAGATTCTGTTCCACAGAATAATGTAATGCCACTCTAGGTTCTTGTCCTGCATTACTTTGTTTCAGCTCGTATTTCTCATTGTACATGTGGTTCCTTCTCAATTATGGCAGAGCTGCAATATGTGAATCACCATAACTGTGACATCCTATCAATATCTACCCAGTGATAGGTCCCTTTCCTTGTGTAAAACATTACAAAAACAGCCAAGACAAAAATGTTACAGGGTTACCACCTATATCTTCAACCCACGTTTCTACAGCTGGGCTTTTATCTGACTTATATTTCTCACCTTCAGAGAAGACATTCATAAAGCAAACAAGAGGTAACTGCTGCATGTGAAGTAAATATTTTAAGAGGAACTGATTTCTGAAAGTATTCTTCAAAAGTAAGTATCAGAGCCCAGTGTTACTGTATGTTAATAAGTAGGGAATAATCTATGAATAACTATTGCATGGATAACCAGGACCTCATTAGAATTGTGAGTCATGGAATATGAATTAGGTGAATGAATCTTTTGGTAGTAATACACCTTGGGACCATTATAAAAGACCAACTTTCCTCAGACAGGAATAATTACTTGAGCCACGGTTTCTTCTGGAGGCACTGTGAGCAAACTGGTGCTGAAAAATACAATCCCTGGCAAGGACTGAAGAAAGGAGGAAAAGGACAAAACCTTGTAAACTGGAATAGAATGAATAAAGAGTCATAGAATCATAGGTTGGTCAGTGTGGAAGAGACCTGAGAGGTCATTTAGTTCCAAATTTCCTGCCATGGGAATTTGGCATGGAACTAGACCAGCTTGCTCAGGGTCTCATCCAGCCTGGCCTTGAACACCTCCAGGGATGAGGCACCCACAGCTTCTCTGGGCAGCCTGTTCCAGTGTTTCACCCCCCTTCACAGTAAATCTAGCCTAAATTTCCCTCTTTCAGTTTGAACCCATTACTCCTGGTCCTATGACTCAGTTCCTGAAGAGTCCATCACCAGTTTCCTTGCAGAACCCCTTCAGAAACTGGAAGGTTGTTGTTGAGTCTCCATGCAATTAGACTTATATTTGTCTACCTAATTAATAAACAGTTTTTGACTCAAAGTCTCCCCCATTCAAGTGGGGAAATATTTAGTGACTTAGCACAGTAATTTTTTGTAGATTTGCAGATAGAATAAAAAAGGGAATAAAAGCATTTTTGTACTCCTTTCCTAATCTTTATTTCCCAGCTCCTGACTGGTGAAAACAATTTCTAAAAATGCTTGACAAAGAGAAGGCTTTATGTAGCCCCTTCTAAACCCAAACTCCTCTGCAAATGTAGATGGGATTTCAGCATAAAATAAAGCTTTGCAGTTCTCAGTCTTCCAAGTCTATATATTCTGCTCTCAGCAAGAGCAAAGATTAATTAATCTAGCTAGATTCTTCCGTTTTGGCAAACTTTTGGAGAAAAAAACTCTTATTAGCTTTAGATATTTTTAATTACAAGTTTAAGAGATGATCAAAGACAAAGGGCATTTCTCAGATCCTTCAGTTTTTTTAATAACTAAGTCTTTGATTAACACACATTTAAAGGAAAATTATTAATCCCATTTAAAGGAAAATGATTAATCATATTTAAAGGAAAATGATTAATCACAGCCAAGACATTGTCAATCCTAGGCTAATAACCATTTCTACTTACACTTGCACATGACAAAACCCACTGTACCAAAAAGCTGGGGCTGGCTGGACTGGCAATTAAAGAGCTGCCCCAACTTTGTTAAGGTGGCTCATGCATTTCACATCTCAGTTCCTTCTAAAAATTATCTAATCAAGTTTGGAGACAAGAATTGTCTACTAAAACACAAACCAACACTCAACCAGAGTTGAAAAGAGCAGACATAATTTCTACTTATTTAGTTAGTGTATTTTGAACCGAGAAGACTATTTCACAAATCTGCACATGTTCTCCTGTGCACATGTTTAATTCATGGGTTTAAGGGAGCTGGTTTTAGGATACATCTAGAAAGAAAAAAAAAAAAAGAAAAAAAGGTTTATTTTCCTGTGTTTTGTAAAACTGTTCTCCAATGAACTGATGGAGATATCCAAAAGAAGGTACCAGAGAAGTTTTCTTTTTTTCCTGAAGTAAGAAGCCTCTAAGACTGAAGTTTGCTTTCCAGAAGCTCTCCTCACTATTTAGGCTGGCTAACAATAAATGGTATTGTCATGGAGATGGGACATGGAGGAGTACAAAAGAAATTCATAGCATTAAAAATCCCATCATTTTATGTTTTGTGTAATGTCCCAATTTTTTTCCTCATTGCCATCATGATGTATGCTAAAAGGTAGTAAACTATTTCACGATAAAATACAAATTCAAATAGTCTCATATTTTCATAGCACACAATCATGTACTTCTCTCTTTTCTTTTTCAGAATAGCTAAGTCTGGTTTTCACAATGATTGACCACAGACTTGAGGATCACCCACCATTTAATCCAGAAAAGGAGGTGGGAAATGTTGGTGGAGAAAAAGGGACAAAGAGAGTATTCCAGTTACTTTTGAAATAAGAAAGGTAAAGGTTTGAAGGATGAAACCTGCAGTTTCAGCAGGTTTGGGACCTGATATTTGGGACCAAATGAGGCATCTGAGAAGAAAACAAAGAATTCCTCCTCTCTGAAGAGGTAAGGCTGCCTGATGGAGCTGAAATACCTGCTCTCCAGACTGAGCACAGGAGCAAAACTGGATCACTTACAATTAATCCCCTTTGTCACTCTGTCACAGCAAATCTGCAACCCTGAGTATTAAGGAATCATTAAAGCACAGGGATCTGGAATCTTTCAAAAGTAATAAATCACTTACTATAGGCAAATTTATTTTAAAACTTGTACATACTGTGTTCTGGTAATCATACAGCTCCAGCTCTTGTTACATGAGTGTAGGCTTAGATTGCAACCATCAGGTACCAATTTCAGTTAGATTTATATTCCAAAAATTAATCTCACCTAAAAAGTACCACATTTATGATTTTTGATGTCACAGTTATACCTTGAGACAAGATTACACCTGCCAAGAAATTATGAGATTGCAACCGCAGTGAAAAAAAACAATGCAGAGAAATTCAGAGAAAACACAGCAAGGATGTCACACATTTTATAGGATCCTGGGGACAATTCCCACCTGTCAGGGTGAAGCTGAGGCAGCAGAGCATCTGCCATGTTCCCAACAGGTCAAGTGGACTGTGCTGTACAGGGTACACCTTGCACGCTCAGGGGAGATTCTTACCCCTGCAGTTATCTCACCTCTCATTCATATGGCCTGAACCTTTCTCCAGGGACTGAAGGATGCAACAGCTTTTGATGAAACTATCAAAGATCTGAGGCTGAAGCAGCAGCAGGGCAGTTTTTCATGCAGCAGCCATGAGTGGATGGTACAGGCTTAGCCACATCTATTCATGTCCCTTTCAGAATTTACTAGGTTGTGTCATCTCACTGAACACCACATACACCTTAGCATAAGCTCAGGAAGAAAGAATCCTCTCTAAAGCCTTAATATGTGCAGAAAACACCTGTGTTTATGAAAAACAATGGTTCTCACCAGGGTACAGCAATATCTGCTACCATAAGGAAATCCATCAAAAATTATTATCTAGTTTAGGACAAAGCAGCCTTTTATAGATCATAAGTGTAACTGGAACACACATAACTTATTCCAATTAGCTGGAAGTCCTGACATAGCAGGTGGCAGCAGTGCATCCATTACTATAATGTGGAAAATATATGGTGCATGGAAACAGGCAGTTGTATTTATCTTGATTATGGAACCTGGAAACAGCACCTTCTATCCTATCTGCTGTGGAAGAATCATTTTTCCTGACCCTCAAATGGAAACGAGATTTTAACAACGTACACAGGTGACACTTTCATGTTTCTTCTGCTAAATGAATATCAGGGCTATGAGTCTTCTATGGACACTTAAACACCCATTACAAGAGAATTTGATTGTGAACATGAAGTAGAAAAAAGTCAAAATGAATTTTAGGTTATACAGGCACTTAAAAATCTCCCAAGCTAGAGGAGGGAAAAGATCCTTCTTAGCAGAGTACACAAGGCAACAATAGTGCATGCACTAATAGCACATGTGAAATTACAAACCTTTGTCTCCCTTCTGGAAACAGTAATTATTTGTCATTATTGCTCTGAACCCATGCTGCAATTACAGGTTTCCCTCTAGTCAATTCAGCCATAGGAGATCTGGAGCTAAACCCAGCCTGTCTTCCCAAACAGGCTTATGTATCAATGGGAATTATAGAAACACAGCAACTACTTCATCATTCCCACCACAGATGCCTAAAATATGAGAGATCAAACACAACTAATCAAAGTCATGTTTCACTATATTCTACTATTAGAGAGGAAAAAAAAAAAAAAAGCTTGCTACAATTGGAAATGAGAGATTCCTGCACAGCCAAACAAGATATTAAAATCCCTGAAGAAATAATAACCTGATGCTGTTGCTGGCCCTTTGGCTTAACTATCTTTTAAAGCAGTGGATGACACTGTTGCAAACGCCTGACCTAAGAACAATACATGTAAATCCCTTTTTAAATAATAATTACAGAATATTATTCCGTATACATTCATCCATAAAATATTTTACTCAAGATTGTTACCAGCCCTACAGGAGACAGAGAGAAATTTTTAATTTACCAATGGGGAGCCTGAGAGCAACTGGCAATAAAACTAACTCCCCACTCTTGCCCTGGTCAAATACTCCATGGGAACACAGTCATGCAATTGCTTGGGACACACAGAAAGCTGAAATCACACCTTTATGTACAAAGGCAGCTTTTGAGAGAAGACAGAGATGAATAAAGTCTTCTTGGTAAGGACACAGGAGATCAGAATCTGGCTCATTAAACAGTTCAGTGGAATTTCTACCTTAGTTATCTTAATAAAGTCTTATTATCTTAACGCTTGGAAGGTATATTGGTTTTGGCTGGAATCGAGTTCAATTTCTTTCTAGTATTTACTATGGGGTTGTGTTTTGGATTTGTGCTGGCAATTCAGGGGTGTTTTGGTCATTTCTGAGCAGGGCTAACATGGAATTGAGGCCTTTTCTGCTGCTCATCCCACCCCACCAGCAAGCAGTGGAGCGCACAATGAGCTGGGAGGGGACACAGCTGGGACAGCTGAATGTCCAGAAGGCTGAACCCTTTCTGCACATGGGAGGGGGGGGACAAAGTCCTTGGATTGCTTTGCTTGCATGCATAACTTTTGCATTACTTACTAAACCATCTTTATCTCAAACAATGAGCTTTGCCACTTGAACTCTCCTGATGGTCTCCCCCATGCCACTTGCGGTGAGTGAGTGACTGAGGGTGGGCCTTGCTTGGTGCCTGGGTTTGAATCATGACACAATTCTTATTAAAAGGAAAACATACACACACAAATATATCCATATGCACACATGGGCAGGACTGAAGACCAGTCTACTTCAAAAAGCCCATCATTTTTGAATCCAGCACAGGTTTCCAAAGATGACAGGTGAAGACAGCCAAAGGTTTACAACTCAACCAGGAAACTATTTTAACAAGGGAATGGTACTATTGGTGGTGAAACTGGGGTATCTGCTATGGCCACACAATCACATGGATAGTCTGCCTCTTCTGCAGACTCTGCTCTCCTTCAAGGCTCCCAACTTATTATATTTACCATGCCTGAAAATGGCCGATTTGGCCCTTATGTAGGTGTATTTTCAGAAAAGCATATTTACGTAGGAGGCAAAGCATTACATTTTTCTTTCAATAAAGAATTATTGGTAAAAGGAAAACAGAAATTATCACCATTTTTCACTTAAAGTCATCTTCTCTGATAGGGACTGGATAAAAGACAAAAAATTCTAAGTATAATCATTTTGTTTCACATGCATGAATTAGTATATGGGACAGCTAAATGCCAACTGGTATCAGCATCATGCCTACCAAGTTAAAACACAGTGTTTTGTTATTCTTACGAACCATTTGTGGGGGAAGTTTTAATTCTGAAAGCAAAAGTGGCCTGTCAAAAATACTCTGTTATAAGAAAATTTAAAAGAAGAGACAGGAAATGTTTGTGCATATTGTTCATTTAAAGAAAAAAAAACCAAAGACAGCACTGCAGAAGATAACAGAAATTATGCATAAGTAGAGGCCCATGCTAACTTTCAACAAGGCTTTAGCTTATTGTTTTCATTTATATTTAAAATACAAAGACATTTTAATTAAATTAGCATTTATATTGAGAGTCCGTAAATTAATGGAACATTTAAGAAGTAGCCAGAATATAAAATTACACCCTTTAAATTGCTAAAATACCTGGATAATATTTCAGCATGTGTAGCTTTCACATCAGGGTTAATTCATTTGCCTGTCTGGGCAATAGTGTTTACCCTATACAATTTTTATCCACTCAAGATTCTATTGCTATATGAGATTCCCAAGAACATAAAACTAGCAGCAGTGAAGGCCCTTTGTCTCCTCTCTTAAATTAAACAGGACTGCCCATATCTTGTGAGGCATTAGCTTCCCTCCCCAGCCACCAGCTGGGGATGCTGGTCAGGCTGGAAGGGGAGCTGTAGCTCACTGACACACCAGAAATGTTCTCCTGGCTCTGGAGTCTGCAGCAATGCAAAGGAAGATTTATCCACTGGTGCAATCACACCTTTGTTTAGATAACTCTCACTGACATTTGATAGTCCTCAACAGATCTGCCAGCAGAAATGCTTTAAAAAGCAATGTAGATACCTAACTGGCAACCTTCCTGGAAGGTGTGGTCATGAAACACTGCAAAGCACACCTTCCAACTATCTCTGCCAGGAAAGGATCCGGCCTGGGTGTTTCTGACCGCAGAAACAGCAGCATCCTCTCTGTCTCCTGGTGCTGACACACCTCAGAGCCAGGCTGATGAAAAGACCTGAAAATCACAGCTTGGCAGCACCTTGAGCTGGAGAGGACATGGCTCATTCAATCACTGTGAGCACAGGGTGCAGAAACTTCACACAGGATGCAAAATCTCCACACTTCACACTTTTTACAGTAAACAGTAAAGTTTACTCATATTTAATGTCTTTTTTTCAGAGTATCTGAGAAATGATGTCAGAGAGTTTATTGTGCACTAGTGAATCTGCTACAGTCTGTGGGTATTGAAATTAGACCTAAAACAAGTTTGCTGGCCAAAACACAGTTTGAATCAGCAACACTGAGTGCCAGTGGTGACACTACCTAAAGACCCAAATTTGAAATGCAAAGGACAAGCAGGGAACTGGAGAAGTCCCATCTCTCAAATCTGTTACAATCTTGGATTCCATTTCCTGGAAAACTACTAGTAAGAGATGAACTTACTGAGAAGCTGTAATTGTTTTTTTCCCATACTACAATTTAATACACTTTATCAGATAATTAAAATTGCAAAGCTGCAGGGTAAATGTTCAAAAGGGTCTTTGGCTGACTGCAAAAGAAAACATAGAGGCCATGATGTAGATTAAGATAGAATGGCTGAACATGGCAATACATCCTGACTTCCTTAAAAGGGTTATATATAAATATTAGATATATGCCAATACATTTTAACTACTATATCTTCATTGTGCATATTTAACTCCTTGACAATTATGCAATATAACTCAGAACATTTGGATGGATGACTCTGCTGAAATCAAAAACAAGAAATATTTTATATATTGCTAAGTACTATCCAAGAACATTTAATGGGTTCCAGTGAAGATGTAACTGTAGTATATCTAAGGTAATGGAATAAGCTGTCCTCTAGCTCCGTTTATTAAGAAATACATCATTATTAAATCTTAATCCATTCCATAAGAAAATAAGCAAAGGAGGAATAACTGTAGCAAGACAAATAGCCTTATTAGAAGAAGATATAAGAATACCTTTATTTCAAAATTGGATTAGAGGTATGACAGACTGTGCCACATAGAAAAAAAAAAGCTCTGTGCCATTTATCAAGGAATCTAAAATCTGATAAAATGCATGTGTGTGCTGAAGGATCGTTTCATAAACACATTTAAGTGAATATGATACAATAAATTGAGCCTATGGACATGTGCTGAATAATTATTTGTGATAGCAGTAAAATATGATGGTGGCATTTATTATGTCAGGGTTTTCTGCATGACAGGTAACAGGGTTGGTTTTTTTCTAATTATGATTTAATGCTACATCTTTTAGTTTTTCTACTGCATATATATACTGAACCTATACTGTATGAAAAAATAACATTTTAAAAATGCCTCAACAAAATTAAAAACTTAATGCCACACTTCAAATCTAGAGCTTGAGAAAACAACTGTCTACACCAGAGAATACAAATTGACCTAGTACCTCCTAGATCTACTAAAATATCTCATTAACATTGTATTTCTATTAGATAACAGTAATGCTCCCTGATTTCCCATCTCTTCCTGCTATGAGTGAAGAAATTTATAAAGATGCCAAAGAAACAAAAGGACACCGATTCGAATTTTATGCCAAATAAACCTTGCTCTGAGGGACTAGACAGACTTCATGAATGCAGAGATTTCGTAGTGGACAAGTTCCATCCAGAACACTTTGGTGCATATTGTTAGTGGGCATTCAGTAAAATCTGGACTTCTAGGGACAATCTTCAGCTCCATCCTCTTGCAAATCTTATTTGCAGCCACTCCTCTCTATGGAGATCTCCCGTGCCAGTGTAACATGAAAGAGGATTTCAGTACATGGGGAACAGCTTATTAATTTTACACAGCTCTTGAGCTATTTTGAAACTTACCCTGGAGAGTACTGTCAGCAGTGGAATGATTATTTCCTCAGCTTTCTTGTCTTTTTTTATTCAATCCATCTGCTTAGCACAATGGGCACATAACCTCTGACTGAAATTTCTAGATGCCACCATAATACAAATATTAAAAACTGTAACACTCTCTAAGATAAGAAATAAAAGACATGTTGCATGACATATTATTTTAAAAAAATATGAAAGGAAGCTACTGCTGACCTTCTCTCTGTGATTGCTGGTTCTTCATATCTGTGGGTATTGCACATGGTAAATCAGACAGCCTCACAGCAGTCTAGAAAGCCTTGCCCCGGTCATTGTCACAAAAAATGGCCTGTGAAATCATTCTGATGAACTGCTAATTATGCTAACAGTCCTACAGTAAATGAAAGCAACTAATCCTTTTCAACAAAGCTGTCTTCATTGAATTAAATCCTCACCTCATTCACATTCACTCATGGAATAGAGAGAAAATACTTTCCCTACTGATGCCAACATTCAAACATCCAGAGCAATTACATGGAGAGGAAACATTTAAATGGCAAACTGTATCTGTAAAACAAAATGACACGAGGTGAAGCCACCAGTTCAAATCTCAACTCAATGCATTATGACTGCCCTTCTCACTTAATAGACATCAGATACCATGAGCAACTGGAATTACAAGACAAGCAAAGAACAATATTTAAAGGAACTGCCCCCCTTAAGGACACAAAAATGCAAGCAATGATGGGGAGTTTGGAAAGATTTCACTTATACTGAAAGACAGGCAAAGCTCATCTGTGAGGGCACGAGATCTCAAAGTTTGGTGTTGTGGCACACAGAAAGTTCCTTATTTTAGCCCTTTTCTACATCTAAAATAATTACAGTAGCTCTATAAAAATCAAACCAGATAACTGCAGAATTACTCTGTGGGGAGGGGGTGAGAGAAACACAGAAATTTTCAGAGGGAGAAAATATGCCTGTTTATCTTAAAGAAAGGTATGCTGTCTGCTCAACTCACTTTCCTTTTCTTCCTGCCCTCTCCTATTGTTGTCATAATATTGGAAGAATTCTATTATCATTATATCACAAGGGTTCCACGTTACTGGAGTTTCATACCTCCTTGATGCTTCCAGGCAACTCCTCTAGCACTGACTCTTCCTTGTCCTCACAATAGCCAACTAAATCCAGCTCCTACCAATCCACTCTTTTATCACACTGTTCTTATTGGTTACAGGTGTGGCCTGTTAACATCAGGCCTACTCCTAATCTTTAGTAATTGGTTCAGCTGCAACTCTTTAGGGGATAAGATTACATTCTATAACACCTTCATTTACCCATCCTGTATCCCCCTACATCCTATGTCTTTACAAACCTCTTTTTCTGTTTTGTTTTTTTTCTACATGTCAGTTCTGTGCATTCCACAGTGTGACCTATAAAGCAAAGGAAGGATGAGTGGTACTTGTTCAGTAATTGTTTAAATGCTCCGAGATCTTAGCATTGGCACAACACAATGGAATGAAACAGCAACACAGAACTCAAGTCTTTAATTCCTTTTCCCATTCCAGGCTGCTGTGTGACTTATGGAAAGATGCTTTTCACATTTAGGTAGGCAAAGCTGTGTGTATTCCTGGGAATAACCACATGGCTGCTCCTTAACAAGCACAAGCAAAGGCAGAGCAGAACAACCCCTAAGCTGTGTTGTGCTGGTCTGGTTTGACACGCAGCAGTGGGAAGAGCCCTGCCCAAGGAATGGCTCCCAGAGGGATGACTGAAGCCTGGCATATGCTGAGCCAGCATGGGATCTGCTCTGAGCTGTGCCAGTGGAGAACAGGGTGTTACACACCCTGGCCATGCCCCAGCTCCGGCTCTCACACCGCGGGCAAGTGCACAAGGGGCACAGAGGGAATTCTCAGGTGGCCGATCTGGCCCGTGTGGGATTTCTTTGAGTCATTCAGGAGGAGATGAATGCAAAGCTGATTCAGTGTGTCTCAGCTCCCCTCTGTGAAACAGGAATAACCATCCCAGACAAGCCTGTGCCAAGACAGGCAGCAGCTCTGGAGAGACAGCAGTGCATATGCAGAACAAGGGTTAATGCATGTGCTACTTTTCCACGTGACAGAAACAGAGGGGTTTTAGCAACGTTGAACTCATTTACACTGAGTCTCATTTAGCCATAATGACTGCTCATTTTCTCCCTCTGATCTTCCTTTTTCTCCAAACTATACTTTGTCAATTAACTGACACCTACAGAAGACAAAAGTACCACCACACACTGAATGCACATATAAATTTTTTCCTAGATTACATATATCTTTAAGTTTTTTTCTCTTTCAATTAATTACACTTGGTAAAATGAAATAAGGGAGTGATTATCAAATAGCCATCTGAACTCAAGCTAATGACTTGAAACAAACAAATAGTTTGTGCAAAATCTCAACCTATTTATTTACTCACACACTGTTGCCATGACCAGCTTAGGATAAGTCTTTCTCACATTTCCAGCAGTAACCTTGTACTGAAACACTGACATTCATCCCTATCTCAAATGCCAGCAAAACCAATACAGGACACACTGATTTCACTGAAACCACCTTTCCAAAGCCTGTAAGTTCCCTGGCATGGAAATGTCATCCTACAAGAACAAATAGGATCTCAGGAATCTTCAAGTGAGTTACTTGTGATTTATATCAGCATCAATAGCTGCCTCTGTTGATATGTAGAAGATACATCACGTTTTCCCCAGTTTAATTATTTACCTTTGCTGACCTCAGGCTCTTTGAAGCTAAGTTTCTGCACACTTATGTGGGAGCTGCACTTTCATTTAGATAATCATATAACAGCCAAAACCACTGCCAGCTACTACTGCAATTTAAATGTCTGGGTTAGGCATTTATGGGCCACTGTCCTTCCTAGCAGACCAATAACTCCTCTTATCTGCATGCTTAACTGCAGTTTTGTAATGTTTTGCACAGTAAGAAAGTCAAACATTTCAAAATGAGATGTTTGTTTTTGCTGTTTTTGCTGCAAAATAATGTTGCTACTATTCTTTCTTCACCAAGTTCTCCCTCTAAATGCCATACAGTGGATTTTACTACACTCATGTCAGACAACAGCTAAAGCTGTCAAATTGTGCTGAGTGGTGGAAAGAAGCTTCAAGAGCTAATGTGAGAAAATGCTACAAAAGTTAAAAAGCATCATTACAAAATTAGTTCTGCCTTCAATCTTATTGTATGACTGGTTCCTATTAGATGTCAGCACAGTCAAAATGATCATTTGGCCTATGTACCCTCATACATAACACCTTCTAGCCAACAACTTATAACACCACCATATTGCAAGTTTCCTAGATACAGGACTCAAAAAATAAAGTCTTCTAATAGAGGAGGTATAATGGGAGCAGTCACACTCCCCCAAATTCAGTAGAATTTCCAAGAAACAAAAAGTTCTTTGGAAAAACATTTAAGCAATAAAATAACTGCAGTCTTTACCCTCACCTTCACTTGCCCATCAAATGTTCTATTTAGCCTCACCTGAGATAACCGGTTATTTACAAAGAGGACATCCACAGCTCTTCTATGTTGGTTTTGGGTTTTTTTTGAGTAGTCAACAGCAGTATTTGAGAGCTGCTCTGAATGCCAGGCTTGGGGTGCGTGCCCCAGGCAGATTTAAAATCACAGCAAGACAAACTGCAAACACAAACTGCCTGAGAAGAGGATGAGTGGAAAGATGGGGCTTGGATGAGCGCCACAGAATGTTCTGACCAACTGGGACACCAGGATTTTAGGATGCATCCATTTAGACACAGCCAAAGGGGCTAATCTCACATCTGTTGTTTTGTCACAACTTCTAAACTCCTCTCTGTGGGCACTGACTATCCAAACCCAAAATAAGGGCATGATTCAATTCATGCTCATATGTTTTCCATAAATATGGCAATTCATTATATTCACTGAAAGCTCCCTCTTAATTCTTGTCATGTGAAATAAAGTGAGCACATCCACTAACTACATCAAAAATTTCAAAAATACATGTGTTTGCATTATTATTTGCAATATTTTCATCACAGTTTAGGCAGCATTGTTTCAGGGAGGGGGACCAGGACAGAAAGGCTGTGCACTTGAGACACATCCTGTCTGACAGAGGCAAAACAAATCAGGTCATGAAGTGGAAATTTTGGGCTTGACCTCAATAAAACCAAATCAGGCTTGAGTCAACGATTAGAAACATTAGTGCCTTTTGTAGCACTCAGTTCCTTTATCTCCACTGGTCAGTCAGGAATTTGTCCCCACTTTCTCTTCACCTAGAGGGCTCTAGAGCTGCAAGCACTGAGAAGCACAACCAGCTCCAGTGACACAAAAATGCAAACATGGATTAAGACTATATCTGATTCTTCTTCAAGGTAGAGAAACTTTCTCATGTTTTTTTTTGAAATTTCTCCAAGTCTAGTCATTCTCTGTTCTTTATTTTACAAATGCAGATGAGCTGAATTAATTAAGTAAATTAGAGAAGCCCTAACTCAGTTGCAGATATGCAGGGATAAAAGAACACATTTAGAAAGCAGTCAACTTGCTTTAGAAGCTTGTTGGCATTTCTTTGCATGCACAGCTGCAGTAAAAGAGAGCTAAAGAAAGAGTGAACACTTCTAACATTTTGGAGTAGCTGTCCAAGGGCATCCCCTGCTAAGGCTCTCGAACAGCAGAAGGATCTGAGCAAATCTTCTGTTGCTGAGCCTCTGTCTCTCCATGTTTGAGCAGCAAGCTCTTCAGGGCATACCTAGCTATGGATACAAAAAGAAGACTTGTCCTTGTGCCACTTACAGTTCAAATATATGGAACAAACAAAACAAAAAAAAGTGCATTCCTCACCTCTCCAGGTAAACCCTGACTCATCTCCAGCCTTGTCTGGATTTCTGGGACTCAGGATCCCAGATATCATGTACTTATTGTATATACACACTTACTTTGTCAACCAAGCCCCTGAAAAAAAAAATCTTTTTGATTCTTAGGCCACCTACAGTGCATGAGGCAGTCATACCCTTAAACTGGGCTGTTTTGGTGGATTTGACCATTTCAGTGCTTTCAGAAATCCAGAATTATTTTTCTAAAGTGATTCAAAAATCATGGGCCAGAGATGATGACTGCTTCGAAGCATGGCACCCTCCCTACCAACTTATCCCAGTCCTATGGAGTGATACCCAACAGTAACATCTGCTTTTCCTTCCCTCCTCCTTTCCCACTTTATTTCAGTGGCTCATTTTTTCAGTCAGTTAAGGGCAAAGGAATAATTAATTCTGTTCTTCTGACCAGTTGCATCTGTGGTTAGTGACTATTGTCACTGAGAAGTTTTTTAACATTTTCAACTCTTAGAGAAACTCTCTCTTTTCCAGCTCACCACTATGGACTATTTTCTCATTATCACAGAACAACCATGATATGTAAGAGCATGCAAATGCCTGTGAATAAATGTATATAAAGTCATGAGAAAGAGGCAGGGAAGACCCTTTCAGACATCCATGTAGCTATTCAGAAGGAAAATAATATCTAAATTATGGTAAGTACGTGACCCCTCTATTTTTGTTACTTTTAATTGTATAGAATACTGTTTTTATATATAATAAACTTTCTTTCATCAAATTAGACTATTCCATTCTCCTCATAATCACAGCTACATTCAGAAATCAGCTTATTATCACAGCAAGATCTATCAGCTGTGCCTACACTGTATTTACAAACTAGAAAAGAAGTTGTTAGCTTAGAAAAATGCATTACAGATACTGTGATAGACATGGGGACATCAAACTTAATCACGGAGAGATAGATTAACTGAGTCTGGGGAAAGACAAGAAAGAGGTCACCAATGTCATCTTGATTGCTCAGAAAGGTTAAGGACCACTGCAAACCTTGACCAAGGAAAGACAAAAGACAAACTTCAGTGAACTAAACTAAGTGATCCATTGAAGTCACAATAATCAAACTTGGTTTACCATGGTAATGACCATCTGGGTGAGAAAGGGGAGAAAATATTAGAACCACAGAATGGGTTGTGCTTAAATCACACTGGGCATAGTGCTTTTATCTATAGAGTTCTCCCCTGGAGTAAAATGAAGAGACAGAAGGAAATTTTCCTTAAAGCCAAGTCAACTTTTCACTATCAGAAAAAAATCCATCTTTGAAAATTAGAAACAGCGGGAAGTACGCTGCATTGAATGCTAAATTAATTTCTTCTGATAACTTATTTCAAACAGTATTTGATTAAAAGACAATAGACATGCTTTAAATCTAAAAAACATGGTTACCACAGGCTGAGGCAAAAGTGGTGTTGCTGATAAGTGACAACAGCATTGTTATTTATTTAGCTCTTGTAAAGGCACCCCAGTCAATCAATAGCTATGCATGTACCAAGGCAGTGGGACTTGTA
Source organism: Molothrus ater (assembly GCF_012460135.2). NCBI lineage: Eukaryota > Metazoa > Chordata > Aves > Passeriformes > Icteridae > Molothrus > Molothrus ater. The sequence continues at coordinate 11,415,084 of NC_050480.2, read as the reverse complement.
TAAAGATGCTTATCAGAAATCCATGGGCAACATTCCACTTTTGATTACAGTGCTGCAGACTGTCCCCAATCCTGCTGAGGACTGGGTGCCTCCTTGACAAGCCATACTGACAGAAAGAATAATATAGAAACCCCAGTTGCTAATATGCATATCCAACTGCACAGCCAATTAACCACTAGGCTGACTGAAATTGCTTTGTTATTCACTCCTTTCCAACTGATGTTAATACTTTGGCAGCTGATGGGGATAATAACTGATGGAGCATATTGGAAATTTTGAAAGGGGATATAAAATTTGTATAATTTAAAGACGTTGAGAAAGCTACTATGCTTTAGTCTTAAAACCTGAAAATGTCTAAATGTTTTGTGTAAGAAGTACTCAGAGCAGGAGAGCCAGAATGTATTGGAAAATCTGTGAATGAAATGGAGGCATTTAAAAAGATTGTGATATACAAACAGGTTTGAAATAACATTAAAAAAGGCAATTATAAGATGAAAACGAGACTTTTCCACCTCTACCTCTAACATCACACTGAGTAACAATGCTTGAACATCTGGAAACATTTACATTTGATGTTTTAATTAAAATATAACTCTTTCCTGCAACATAAACGCATTGTAACCAAAAATGTCATTTCATTAACCCTAATCCCTAAAACTATTTAATTTATTATCTTTATATAACAAAGTAACAATTCCAGTTTATTAAAACATAGTAAATGGCCATGAAGTTACTTTCACCTACACTCATTAGTCAGGGGTTTCTTACAAAAATAAAACATTTTCCGTACATCATAGGGACATCTTTCAAAGATGTCTGGGTCATTTATTTCACAATGGTAGTATAAATTATTTCACTGCCATGCTGCAAGTCTAGGCCTGCATTTCTTATTTGGTGAAAACTCCTGTGGAGTTCAACAGACATCCTCCCTGAGCAAGAGCTGCCTGACCAGGCTGCTTTGTACTCCAGCACCAGTGAGCTGGTGACTCTGCTGCAGAAGTCTCTCCAAATGAACATCATTTGGGTGACTCCAGTGCACATGAGCTCTGCCAACAACGGTGAAACAGAGCCTGGAAGAAGCTGGCCTAGCTCAGGAGTGGGAGATCAGTATGTCCCTGCTGCCACATCATGCTCTGGATGGGAAACACTGGAGGAGTGGATGTGCTGTGGTAACACACCATCCTCAGCTCTCTGCTCCAAAACCTGCCAACTTTTATTCCTCAAAACTCTCATTTTCCACAGACCCATTCTTCCTGCCTAGGAATTTGGCTGCTGAAGCTCAGCCTCCTAAATCCCTCTACTGTTCCACCACAAAGGTCCCTAGCACCAACCCAAGCTGCCACGTTCTTAAAACCTGCTCCTAGAACCCCATTCTGTTTACTTCAGAACATTACTCTGTTCTTCAAAGAGAAGCCCATTCTGTTTACTGCTAAACCACTAAACCTAAACTGCTAAACCTAAACCACTGGCCCACATGTGGGTCCCAAGCCTCATCAAGTCAAAATTCTTCTGGCACTCAGGTCCTTAAGTGCTCAACCCCTACTACACACAGAACTCAGCTTTCTTTTCTGCCTGTGAGCATGTGGACCTTATTCCCTCCCCATTTTTGCTTTTTCTTTCCAAGAACATTCACATACCAACATGCAGGTTTCATTATTCACCTCCTGGCTCCTATTCCCACAAATTTAAAAAAGAAAACAGAATCAGTTTGTATTTAGCCTTAACAAGATCCTGAGAGCACAGGAAGCAGAAGCAACAGAAGTGGACACACTGTACTTGCCATTTGGTAACTGAACTGGGGAGCCATAAATGAGTAGACAGTAAAGAAGTGCTTGCAGGAAGACAGGAGTGAATGAGGATGATGACAGCCATTCATATGGCTACAGTTTTAACATATTCAACACACAATTTTCCTTTCACACATCATCCATCATGTTCCTGTATTCTTAAAGAAACAGCCTTTCTTCATTTAAAGTTAACAAGGAAGATGCAACCTCTGTCCTTTTTTATGGGTTTTGCCATGGACCATTCCTGCTTGTGTAACCTAGAGTATGAACTGTCCTATGCACTCAAAAAAACCCCAAAAAGCCAGACTTCATGGTAGATACAGCTATAAAAAAAGCAATAGCCACCTTCTTAAATGGATCAAGAAGGACATAAATCATCAAATAAACCACATGCTACAATAGACCACAGGTGAGGGCTGAGCAGTGTATGTTTTATATTTATGAATATTTGTCTTTCTTTTACTTCTCAAGACTTCTTTTTACATTGTTGATGTCATGATCCACAGAATTATTTTCTTATTCATTCCTGTGGTTAAACTTTCTAATTTTTCACCCATCTTTCACCTGAGTTTAATGAGGGTCAGAAAGCAAAATTGAAAAATCATTTGGTCAGGCTTGAAAGATGTTTAATTTTTACTTTTAGTGCATTAAAAGACTGTGTGCTGAACTCCTTTTTGTCTAATATGGTGAGCTAATTGCTTGGTTGGGATTCTGTTTATGTCTCTGTGAGGCACAATACTGTCCACTAAAACCACAGGAGCTCACACTGCTAAGCAAAATCCCAGCAAAATTACCTGATGAGAATGTTAGCAGCAAGACTGTGGTTTGGTTTTTTTTAAAGAAATGGAAGAAATCCAACCATGCTGGGCTTTTGGCTTTGCTCATACTACTAGCTGAAATTGTGTTGGCTCAAGGAAAACTGAAAGATAAAAAAATTAAGCCCAAGAGGTTGGGGGTGTCAGGGCTAGCCAGTGCCAGGGGTAAAGGGGAAGGGTGTGGATGTCTGAGGACTGTGGTGACGTTTATTGAGTGCCTGAACAAAGTGATCATTCCTCCTTCCTTTCACACTTCTAATTCACCATATTAGAGAGCAATGCTTCCATTTGGGATCGACTAATTGACCTGCCCTAAAAGCTCTTTTCTACTTTTAGCAGGTGTGATGCTACAAAAAAGCTCACAAAGTAACAAAAAAAAAAAAAAAGATTCTATGAGCTCACCGTAAAAACTGCAATTTTTTATGTACAATCGTGTTAGAGGAGAACAAAATTCATTATTAATTCTGCAAAACTGAGCTAAGCTTGAGGGTTACAAGCCTGAGAAGCAAATTCTCACCTGGCTAAGTCAGCAGGGGCTAGGGACACTGGAGAAGAGCAGGTAAGGAACAACCACACACACACACACACACACACACACTCCCTCCTTCCTCCCCCAGTTCTCTCTGACGGATGCTCAGAGATGCAGTGCTGGGCTCCACAGGAACTGTGCCCAACACTGCTCAACCTGAGACAGAAATGCTTCTGTCAGGCTTACAGAAGCAAATGGGAACACCTCTCTGAAGAATTAATATTGAAAAGAACCAAATGTTTTGGAATGCTGTCAGATAGCAGAATTTCTCACAGACATAGGAAAGCAAAGACACTTTGTGTTATCAAGTAAACGTTCTGAAATGCCACCTTATGACAGAGAAAATCACTCTCTTCATAGAATCAGCTACTTAACTTCTGGAGAGGCTCCTGGGCTTCCTATGAAGTCCTTAAGTGGCAGCTCCACCCCTTCATATTTCATTTTCTTTAACAAGACTTATTTCTTCTGAGAAACCTGCCTTTTTACACATCACCCTTCAACTGGATCCAAGGTAATGTTTTCAAAAACTGGCAAAAGGTGTGATTTTAAAATGCTTTCTAAGGAATCATAGCTGGTACTTCTACAATTATGTTTCTTTTCCCCTCATCCTTTTAGCCTTCCCTCAAATGAATAGCAAGCCCCTACATGACATCCCCATATGGGCAGAAATTGAGAGAATAATAAGCATATAGACACATATGTGCACACACATACATCTTTAGTTCTCCCCTGTAGCACATACATTACAGAACATGCAGCATTCTCAATCTTGCACTGCCTCAAGTGCACTATAGAGAAGAGCGGTGGCCTGAATTTCTCAGTTGTTTTGCTTTTAGTTAGACCAGTCATATAAGTTTTTAAAAAATAACAAAATGCTTAAGAAGAGGCATTTCTGTGCACTTTTCTAGCAGTTATGTATCAAAGGGTATTTAGCACACAGTGGGGATTTTCAGGTAAACAACGCTACTGCTTCCACCAATACCAGCATTGTTAATCACTGGAAAAAATCCAATAATTCCTAACTACCTCGTGCCTGCAACTAGGTCATCTTGCACAGAGAAGCAGAGGTTAGGTACAAGATCTGTTTTTTTACTTTGCAAAGAGCCTGTAAATGACATCGCATGGTCGTGCAAATGAAGCAAGGCAAGACGAGAAAATGAAGAAGAATGAAGCTGTATAATCTAATCAGAAACCAACAAGGGGGTTTCTTTATCTTCTCTTCCTCCCTCGGAGACAAAGGGAGGCTTTAAATCCTTAAAACACAGTCTGGTGTTTCGTTTTCTTTGACAGCTTTTGGTCCTACCGAACATATGTAATGCACACTTATTCTGCATGTATTGATGTGCAGCTTCTCGCAAGTCTGCGTGCAAAAAGAAAGAGAACTGCACGGGGGCTCTCCAAAAGGCACTGAAGCAGCTTCCTGTCACTTCAGAAACTAACTATCGGAGCACTGTCGTTCTTAAGCAAAATGTATTTGCACTTGGAAAGAATTTCATCTCCGTCCCTTTGCTGCCCGCTACAGCGGGCATCGCCTCCCTCCTTCGGTGTGCCAGCTCTTACCGCTCCCCCGATCCCCAGCATAATGAGCTGACCTTTGCTTTAGTTCATCGACTTTCCACCAAGGTAATGAACTGGAAGCAGCGCGATCATCACCAGCGGTGTGAGCAGCGCACCGGCTCCCTCCCCGCCCCTCGCCCCTCGCCGGGGTCCCCGGGCGCCCTGCCCTGCCCTGCCCCCGCCCTGGGGGCGGCTTGCCCTGGCCGGGTGTCCCCGCACCGGGGCAGGGAGGGGACGGCGACTGGAGGGGGGGGACGAGGCGGGGCGCTGCCAGCCCAGGGCCGCAGCTCCGGGCGCCTCCGGGCTGGGCTTTCCCCCGCTGCGGCGGGGCAGGGAGCGGCGGGGAGCGGGAAATCTCCGCTCCAGCGCCTGCCCCGCGCCCGCGGACCGCGCAGCGACCCCGCGGGGCGCACGGCACCGACACGCCGCCAGCCCCGGGGGATGCCCGGCGGCCCCGCCAGCATCCCCCGCCCCACCGGGAGCGCCGGGACGGGCCCGGCCCCGCAGCCCGGCCCTTCCTTCTCCGCCGTGCTCCTCATGCTCCCCCCGAGCCCGGCGCAGCCCCGGCAGACCGCGGGGTCTGACCTCTGCGGGGCGGCGCGCCCCCGACCGCGCAGGCACCGAGCGGCACCCGAACCCACCGTGTCCGCCTCGCAAGGAAGCCGGTGACCTGTAGATAGCGATAGGCACTGAATGATGTTTGCTGCTGCCGTGGAAATGGTGAATGTGGTGAGCGCCCAAACTGGAGGCGCCCCACGCCACCCCAAGGAGGCCGCTGAGAGTGAGCGGGACTATCCAGAGCAGGGCCAAGCGGCCGCCGGCGCTGCTGCTGCCGCTGCTGGCGGGTCCCGGCTCCGGGCTGCCCCTAAGGAGCCCCCCCATCCTCCGGTGCGCGGCGAGCCGGCCCGCGGCGTCCTCGGGAGGAGCGGCAGCCACAGCAAAGGAGGCAAACTTTGGGCAGAGGCGCTCGCACACTCGCACACGGCGCTGGCTGCAGCTCACGGCACCAGGCGAGCCATCTCTTCCCTTTGGGAAAGCCTATGAGGATCCTTTTCTCCAGGTCTTCTTCTACCCAAAACAATCCGAGACATAGTCAGAGAATCCAGGCAGTTCAGAGCCTTCGCAAAGAGGTGGAAGCGGGGAAAAGCCCCGTGGCCAAACAATCGTTAGTTTCAGCTTTCCCGGGGCTGGTGCTCATTAACAATACTCCACAGTTGCAAGGGCTACGAGAACACCAAGCATTCCCCCATCCTCAGTAATCCACAGTGTAGCCAATCATGCCACATTTCTGCTAAGAAAGAGAAAAGGGGATGCCACTCCATCAGCCAGCGCTGGGAAAGCAGAGAAAAATCAAACTGCTGCTCTTCCCTCCATTCATCTCCAAACTGGTGAGCCCTCACCGAGCGAGCTCTCTCCCGGCGCGCACACACACTCACACTCGCGAACACACACTCACACACTCGCACACGCCGCCAGACAATAATCAGGCTGCTCCGGCAAGCTCAGTGGTCTGGCTATTGACAGTAATACCCGAGGATGTTTTCAGGGAGAATAGTGCACCCTTATGAAAGAAGCTGGGAAAGAAAAAAAAAATAAAAATAAAAATAAGCATGCTTGCGAGGAGCAGGGCTATGCAAATCTGCAGTCTCCGAACAGCAAATCGCTGAGGCTTGGATGCAATGCAGAGGACGAGCCTATGTTAAAGAGGGAGGCTGAGTTCAGCTCCCACACAGTCGCGCTGCCTCTCCTCAGCCTTTCGGGAGCCGCGCACTTCCAGAACGCGGCTGGGGCGGTGTGGAGGGGACACACACACACACACACACACACTCACTCATACACACACTCACACACTCTCACACGCCTCTCCTCCCCACCCGCGCCGCGGAGTCAGCAGCACGGCAGGAGCACTTCCCCTCCTCCGACAGTTCAGAGGTACCAGTGTCTCGAAAACCCACTTTCATCTTAAAAAAGAACGATTTGGGGGTCTTTTAATTGGCCTAAACTTCGCCCATCAGATGTTTCCCTCCGTCTATTCGGGCACCGGCTGTGATTATCCGGTCATTACACACACGGCGCCGAACAAAGAGTTACCGGGATTTTCTCCGGCACTACTCAACTACCGCACCTCGGCCGCCCACCGCAGCCACAAGCTGGGCTGGAAAAAAAAAAAAAAAAAAATCCTTTCTGGGCTGAGCCCCCCTCGTTTCCCCGCAGCTGCAGGGCGGCGCCGGCAGCTCCCGCATCGCCGCCCGGCTGCGGGGCTCGCCCCACGCCTACCCCCAAAACAGGGCGGAGGGCTCCCCTACACCATCACCAGCCTCGCACAGACACACACACAGAGCCGAGGGTGCCATGGGAGCCGATGTCACGTTCAAAAGCCGAGGGTCGGTATGCTAAGGGCTAGCCCATCACCCCGCGGCGGGTCCTGCGCCCCCCGGAGCCGGGCGCGGAGGCGCAGCCCCTGCAGTACCGCACCTGGGCACAGCAGGGTGTGCGAGCCGCACACTCCCGGCCCTCCTTTCCTCCTCCTTCCCCTCCCTCCTCCCCCGCTCCCAGCCTGCCGTGGATCTTGTGCCATGCCTTCAGCAGCATGAGATCATGGGTGCGGGTAGCGGATGCGTGAAAGCGAGAGGGCGAGCGGTGGGCGTGAGAACGGGGTGGGTTTTTGTTGGTTTTTTTTTTTTTTTTTTATACATTTCGCGTTAATCTAAACGAAAACCGCTGCAATTCGCCGAGGCGCTAATTCCCGCGGGTGCGAAGGGAAGTCACAACCTTTGCTCAGCCGCGTAGGCTGAGGAACGAGAAAGGTTTTTCGCCCTGCTCAGCCCAAGGAGGATCGCTGCCCCCGGCCACAGAAACACCCTTTGCCGCGGGGTCGTGCCGAGAGGCCACGAAAAGATCCCGAAGCCCCGGAGCAACGCCGAGCCAAAGTGGCTGCTCCTGCCCTGCCCACCTGGACGAGTCGCATCGCAGCCTCGCCACGCACGCAAAGTTTTGCCAGGACGCCGAGGTAAACTATACCTAAGCCTTAAGGCAGCGAGGACAGCAGCACTGCCCGAGCCCTTTCTGCGCTCCGTGGAAGAGCAGGCACGCATCCCGAAGGGAACCCGCACCCGCCTCGGCCGCCCTGTAACACCCCCGGCTCGCCAGAGGGAAAGGCAGCTTAGGAGGAAGTCAGTTTTCCAACCTGTCTCCAAAAGCCTCCATGTGAGAGAAGAAACACCAGTTTTCCAAACTATCAGCTTTCAACTGTCATGCACTGTCACCTCCTAAAAAAATAAAGGACAATAATTTCTCTAAGTTTCAGAGTTAGGGAAAGAAGGAGAAAAAGGTAGGAAACCTTAAAGAAAAGTCAGCCTGGATTCGACAGCTCTCATAAAATTAAATCTCCTGATATATGTTTCCTGTTGATGGAAGTAATGTGTGTTAGAAACTTCATCCATAAATACCACTAGGTTTTCTATCAATCTGACTCAGGAAACAAAATATTTCAGTCACTGGAACCAGTTTTTCATTAAACTGTTCACATGTTGCTGCCGTTTTAGAAACAGGCAGTAGTTAACTTGACTGTTTTTAATGATTCTAGACATCCTACAGACGAGGAACTTAAAATTGTTATCACTCCTCTGAAATAGGAAGCCGGTATTGCCAACCGTGTAACGATGCAGTTGGCAACACAATTGTGCAGATAAAATTTCAGCTGGCAAGCCCTGTCTAGACTAAGTTTGCTTGGCAGTACTGTTTTAAGGCTGCCATCGGGATTGTGCTACCTTACAGCGGGAGTTTCCTTGTCAGCACCCAGGAAATCATGGCTCCATCCCCACTGGGGGATTCCCCATTAGGTGTGTCACCTTGCTGAGAGAGGCTTTCCACAGGTGCCTCCCAGCCTGAGCACAGTTTGTTCAACTTTGGGGGAAGATCCACTTTGGTGTGGATTCAGAAGGACTTGGTGGAAGCACTCTGTGTTGTTATAGATTTTTGTAGTTTGAGTACCTTAACCTAAATTATTGCTCCATCTGCCATCTACTTTAGGCCAGGGAGGCCTAAAGTGCTTAAAAAACAAGGACAAATGAATAAAATGTTTAGGTACTTCCAAGGTACTTAATGTAATATTTTACTGAAGATAAAAGCGGTTTTTTAGCACTCTACTTTATTAAATATGTACTATTTATGCAGTGCATATACACTACTGCCACTGAAGTTTCTAGTTTCAATTTGTGCCTGGAGACTACTTAGTGAAGTTTTTTTTTTTTTTTATCAGATAGATTATAATGGGTCATTTTTAGGTGCTACATTATGATATTAAACACTGCTTAGGGACCGTTAAATTAATGGATTGTTTTGCTGCATCCAAACCAAGAGTTGAGTACACAAAGACCAAATCTTCACAAAACTATTTAGGCATCTAACTCTTACTTAAGAGCCCTATTAAAGTGTGAATGGGGTGACTGCCCTCTAAGTAGGCATCTCTTTTTGGATCTGGTAATGTGATCAGCACCTTGGGTGTAGCAACTCTAATTTTAACATTTGACATTTTTCTGGCTCTGCACTCTGAACCACAAACAAGAGAGGACTATCCAACTTTCATGGGGAAGAAAGGTGATCTAATGCAGTGCAAGGGTGAGAAATGGGAGAGAATTAATTTGCAGAAAATATTAAAAGATTGAAAATTAAAAGAATACCAGGAAGGTGAAGAAGGAAGTGTGAACAAAAAGAAGATGGAGACAGGAAGGCAAAAGAGGGACATTCCAGTAAAATCTTCTCTTGCTCTTTTTTTTTTTTGTGTTTTCAACAAGCTAATAAAACTTCTTTCCAATTTGAAGCAAATCCTGGTAGTCAGACACTTATACTCTTTGCATGTTTTGATTTAAAGAAGGTTGTAAGTGAGTGTCAGTCTCTTTCCTTCAAGTAAAGAGTGATAGAACAAGAGGAAATGGCCTCAAGTCATGACAGGGAAAATTTAGATTGGATATCTGGAAAAACTTCTGCAAGTCTTGTCAAGCACTGGAACAGGCTGCCCAGGGGGAACAGGCTGCCCAGGGAAATGGTGAATTAATTGTTCCTGGAAGTATTTAAAAGGCCTGTAGAGATTTGGGTTAGACATTGGGAAGAAATTTGTTATTGTGAGGGTGGGGAGGCGCTGGAACAGTTTATCCAGAGAAGCTGTGGTTGCCCCATTCCTGGAAGTGTTCAAGGCCAGGCTGGATGGAGCTCTGAGCAATGTGGTCAAGAGGAAAGTATCCATGTCCATGGCAGGAGGGCTGGAATGAGATCATAATTAAGGTCCCTTTCAACCCAAACTATTCCAGGTTTCTATGTGGCCCTTAGGGACGTGATTCAGTGGCCTTGACAGTGCTAGGTTAACAGGGATCTTAGAAGTCTCTCCCAGCCTAAATGGTCCCATGATTCTGTGATTCTATTTAAGAAGTTTAATTGGGTGTTTTGGCAGTTAGTTAGGCTAATGACAAGTAAGTTAAAAGCTTCTGCAAGTAAACACTATGAAGAACGAAGGTAAGCAGCATTTCTTATTTAAAATGCTTGCCTTTTTTACCCCTGCTGACATAAGAATATGAATTTCTGTTAGCTGAGGACGAACTGAAGTTGAAATAACCTGGTTTTAATCCCCAAGGACATAGAATTGTACTTCCAACACAATCAACATGCTGCTATCAGTCTGTGAAGGTTCACTCAAAGAATGAAGAAGTGGTACAAAAGAAGACAATAAACAAGAGTTTGTGTAAACAAATAAATGTTCCACTGCAGGCATAGTAAATAAAATGTGAGAATGAACTTTAGTGTTCACAAGGTAGTTTTTAGTATCTCAAGAATTTATCTCAGTGAAGTTAGTCCCATTTGACACTTACTCTGTGCAGGTCACATTGGTAGTAAATGTGACTTTTAACCAAGGTATTTCCACCAAATGAACTCTGTTAATACCAGTAGACTCCTAAATTTTTTGAGCAAGAATATCCTTATTGTAAGAACACATCTTTCCCTGATTTGTCCTAGTGTCATTATGCTATAAACACCAAATGCTCCTAAATAAAATGTATACAAACAAAAAAAAGTACTCCCATAAATATCATTTACATTACTTCCTCAAATTAAATCAGATACTTCTTGCTGGTATGACCATATCTCTCTGCAACAGTACAGATAGATCAGCTAAGATGGACAACTTCAGCAACACCAGCAAAACTGAAGTGCAGACCATGCCTTAGGCCAGCAGAAGTTGTCAGTTAAATTCAGGGTTTCTTTTGGTTAAGTGCCACCTTATGCGACCAGGCTTCCCTGGCCATCTCTAGTTAATTCTGCACTTAGTGTTGTAACATCCACTCTTAAACTCCTGAAGCCCAACTGCTCTTCAGCAAAATAATAAGCAAACAAACAAACAAACAAACAAACAAATCACCCCAAAATGCCTCCACAAATCTGTGTATTACAGGAATACTATGTAATTAGCTATACCAATGTTTTATGCTACAGGTTTTCCCCACTGCTAGGCTTAGACCCTCCCTTAATTTGAAAGCACATGGACATTCTGTGATTACAATTAAACAGATCAGACTTTACGTTTATCCAGCCCACAGACAGAGGCTTAGAGAAGAAAACAGTCAAGCTAATGTTTCCTCTTTCCAGTATAAACAGTGCTGAATTTAATGACCTATACACTGTATCTCCCAGTACTTTTCTGATGTCTGGAAAGAGCGGAGGTGGTAACTTTTCTCTTTTAAACGGCACAGAATGTTCCTTCCAAAAGCCAGTTAATTGCAAGATACTGAACCAAGGCCTGTCATTCATGTCCAGTTTGTGTCCTAACTCTACATAACCTAGGGCAGAAACTGTTTGCTTTATGCCAATAAACTTTATCATATGAACTACTTGAAGACTTAGAAGGTAAAAAATATGATCCAAAGGCAATGAATGGAGTATTTGTGCAGCCACAAAATGCAAAGAAATTCAAAATTTTGGTAGTCATGTGAGAAAGGAGAGCTTACAAAGGTAATACTTAGGCTGCTTTCTCTGTAGTGTAGCTATTCTCTCTCTATGAATAGTTCAATACAAATCCTGGTACAGTTAATAAGTCTTTCTGTCCATCCAGATAGGCTTAAATCTTCATAATAAATGTTTCTTGACACAGTGTGCATGAAGTAATCTCTTTCTTGTTATTCCTTGCTGTCAAAATCAAGCTGATTTTCATTTTGTTTCATTTCATTGAAGACATGCACACAAGCCAGATCTTTTCAATTTAGAGCAGAAGGGACTTGTGGAGAACATTTTCCTGGGGAAATTTGACTGGGGAATTTTGACTGTGCAGAAAAGGTCCCTCTTTGTCTGAAATAGCCCTGGTTGGTCCTTAAGTCATTGGGGGCACTTTGCCAGGTTTGTCCATCCTTACTTGAATTAGCCCTGGTTTGAGGAGGATGGCTCAGAATCCACTGGGGGTTGGCTTTTGCTGGCTCCCAGTGCTGTGATGCCACTTAATGTCATATTTTCTTTTTCTATTTTTTTTTTTTTTTTTTTTTTAGTTTAATGTAGCAGAAAGATTTCTGACACTTTGTGTAGCTTCCCCCTTTGACTCCAATCTAAAGCCACAGGAAAAAAGGCCAAATCCACCTGTATGTGGCATTTAGGAGATTTGTAGTCCTGTAGCAAATGGTCTCTAGCCATGCTCTCTCTGGGCTACCACATGAGTGGTTAATTCCATGGGCAATTAGGCTGCTGCTGCAGAACCTGCAAAAGTCTCTGACTTCTTCCAGTGCTGCTGCAGGAATTGGCACTGCATTGCCACAGAAAAGAGACATCCCTGGTACAGCTTGAATGCTACTGATTTGAACTCCTCAGCAAATACTTCAGCTAGGGACAGAAAGCAAGCCACCACAAAAATAGCTCGTAAATTAGTCATCAAGAAGTTTGATGACAAATGCCAATAACAGAACGCAGTATTCTGCTCTTTTGTATCCAGTACAAGCATATGCAAAACCTATTTGTTGATAAAGGCCTCCAGAAATAGGAAAAATGTGTGTATTACAGAGTTGTTTGCAGCTCTTGATACTGTTTACCATGCACAATAACTGAGATATTAAAGCCATGTCAAGGAAAGCTCAGAATAGGCTTAGTGCAACATCCACAAAATGGCGAGATTGAATTTAAAGACCTTACAAGGCAAAGTTAGTTGGGTTTTTTTGGTATTTTTGTAGGAACCACTGGTAGCCAAGAGAGCTTTAAATGGTATTTCTGGAGTACCTAAAGTCAGGACTGCATTTCTAAGCAGGGTTTCCTGACAGGATTTCTAAGATATCCCTCATCATGACTCATGATCATCACACAACACCCCTCACTTTTCTGGCCTGGGTCGAGAAGAGGATGTACAGTGAAGTTCCACCTCCTGCCTTCCTTGAACACGTTAGTCCTGCTTCAGTCTTGGCAAAAAAAGGGATGAGATGCAGCCATCTACTCTTGTCCAGTGCAATACATTGCTTTAGACTCCAGACAGCAGTAGTGTTACAAGTCAGCTGCAGAAAGAACTGAATTTACAAAGCAGAGTTTCAAGAAGACGACACTGACTTTTGGCAGTCATAACTTAAAAATGTCCAAATACTTATTTAGCTTTAAGCTTCTTTCTTTCTTTTTTTTTTTCTCCCCAGAAAAAGTGTCACTGTTGTGCAGAACACATTTGTAACGTCAAGCAAATTTCCTATAGCTGAGTTGTGAACCTCTGAATGTACAGGTTTAAAATGAAAATGCTGACATAATCTTAAATGTAGTGGCACAAATAGTGCCACTACAATAATCCTTGTAATCTAATATATTAGCCCTAGGGGGATGGAGACTGAATTGCTGGTCTCAGACAGACTTTCTGAGGCTCAGCTCAAATTGCACAATTATTCTACATCCTTCAAGTTCTTTAAAATACATTTCAGATGCAGTATTGCACATTCCAAAAATATTTGCTCTTCAGAGATTGATTTGACTTCTTTTCCTACTTTAAAGAGATATATGACCTCGGAGGCATGTGAAAAATCATTAATCAAGTTTAGACTGTGTAACACCCTTTTGTATGTGAAAGACTTACTTTTTTTCTAGATTCCCTCAGTTATGTTGCCAAGGTGATTCCCCCAGAGAGCCATGTGTTTATCTTGACAGGTGTTAGTGAGATCTGGGGAATCTCAATGGAATTGTTACTGGTTGCTTTGAGGTACAGTAGAAAACATTAAGCCTGCAAACTAATGAACTTACCTTATTACATTCTAAATAAAATAAACCACAGAGTAAGTTGGATTAATCTACTAATGCCTTTCTAATGAAGCTTTTATTGGGCATATGGTGTGGTCTTGCTACTTTCCTCATCTAACTAGCACAAGCTAAAACTCAAAATGAAAGGTATGTGTGTCTCTTCTGTGAGATACCAGTCTCAAAAACTTGCCATCACAATTCAGAGTACTGTTTTACTGGCATAACCTCTGATTATGGTTTGCAAGACTAAATGGATTCAAAAAACAAGAAAGCGATCAGATTAAAAAAAGGAAACAAGAGACACCACTGATAGGAAAAGAGAAAATACAACTTCTATTGCTGTTCCTAGGGGAAAATTTAAAACCACTGCTGGTAACTTACAATTACTCTAAAATCCATTCTGTGACCTGTCCCGACAATGTCAGGGAATCATTAATTAAGTACTTCCAAAGCTAAATAACCATTCCTTAGTTACAGTCCATTTGTATTTTCCAGCACTGAGCTGTAACACACTGTATTTTTATAGTGCATATTAGAAGCAATAAAACAATAGGTGCTTTTAACAAAAAAGAATGAGTCTTAAGCAAGGTGAAACAAAATACCAGCATTTTGTTTCAGCCAGCTATGCCTTTCCTTCTAATTGCCATTTTCTTTCTCTCTGTATATGTACAAGATCAGAACACAAGAAAAAAGCATTCCTTAGCAACATTCATCTTCTGGGAGCATGCTGCTGAATTTAGGTATAAAACCATAACAGCATCTCAAAGAATAGCAATAGCTCATATACTTCAGCTTTGATATACAACTTCAAATCCTTAATCTCCTCTTTTCAGATTTCCACATAAAGTTTTACTCTACTTCCATATTTGCAAGTGCCCATTCGAGACAAAAACATCTTTTCTTACCCAGGCTCTCGCCTCCCTGTATTTACTTCAACAACAAATTAGCAGCCAAATTTTTTTTTTTTTTAATTTTTTTTTTGTTGTGAAGGATAAGAAATGCGATACGGTGGAAACAGACAGTTTTTCTTTCCTTCAGCACCAGCAGCCAGAAACAGTATGAAAGCAATGGATCATGAAGAAAAGCAATTTCCTACTTCAGGGATTAAGCAATACTCTCTTTTGTAATGTTAAATGAAAGTTTTAGTTATTTTTTTTCCAAGTAATGCTGATTTTTTTTCCCCCAATGTAAATAAATACGCACTGGAGAAGCTCCAATAGTCACAAACACATCACTTTCTAGCCAATCAATAACACAGATAAAACCCTTTGTGCTGTGCTTCTTTCAGCAGGCTTATTGATAGGGCAAGAAAAATTAAGCTACTACAGAAGCCAAAGGTAATTAACTTAAGGAGAGAGAATATCTGATGATATATACATTCTGTTCTTTTCTTAAGGACAAATACAGGGGATTCATATAGAGAAAATAGGCTTTTGGGGAAGCATTCAATGGGGACAGCTATCTGCATTTTGCTGGCACATTTCTCATCCAGTGACAATGCAATATGAATTACCTGTTATGATGATTGATGGCTTGACCTTCCCCTAAAACCCAATCCTACAATCCTCTTTGGTGGTATGGAAAGTTTGGATCTTCTATACCTGCCTCTGCCAGAGTTTTGCAAAGGGCAGCCTTGGACAAATGGCTGCAAAGCATTTGCCATTGAATGGCTAAGTGGTAAGCTGGGTCAACAGTACCATTCCCAAAGATAAAAGGTATTGTATGAGTAAGGCTTGGTGGAGTTACACCCTTCACACCAATGCTGAAAGGTTTTTATCTTCCAGCACTATTAAACAGAACATTGCAGGATTAAGTCTTCTCCACCTACAAGTTTTTGTCTACAAAGCTCTAACAAGAATATTCAGTGCAACTTTAAAGCCAATGCCCTGTTTAAAGCACTTTGAGATTGCATCCTGATGAATGCCACTGTTTGTAATAATTGTGGAAGCGTGGCCCTCCCTCAATTTTTATATATAGATAGATGGGAATCCTGTAAATATTTGATCAACTTTGCTTAAACAGGCAATTTGTATGGGAAAACATTACCATTGTAAAGAAACTTTGTTGGCCAAGCTTGTCCTCCTTAGCATATATGCAAATAATGGGTACAAATATCAAGAGATTGGAAACAGAAAATAATTTTATTCATACCTGTGTTTTAATTTTAATGAATTACATTAAAGAAGTTCCTAGCTAAAACAAAGTGCCTGCTATATAATTAAAATGAAGAGTCACAACCAGCTTATCTTTAAATGCAGGTTGTAACAGGAAAGAAAATCCAGGACTTCTGAGCTGCAATTTTGTGGCTCTATCAAAACTTGCCTAATTTTACCTATTTATTTCAGTGCATAATAAAAGATGTACTCAGAGAAAAAAATGTGCAATGCATACATATTTTTAAAGGCTTAGAAAGCTAGCAGCTTTCTTTTAACACCCTTGGATCTAATTTTGTTTCTAACAAGTAAAATGAGAAGAATGGGGCCCTAAAAAGGATTATGGTCTGAAACCTGCTCTTTGAATCTTTGCACATGCTAAAGCTGTCACAAATTTGAAAAGAAAAGATGGGTGGTGTGCTGGCCATCTTTGGTCACAGAGTTGAGCATTACTGCCCAGAAAAAGCTTATGGGTTTTGTCAGGAAGGTTTCAGAAACCACTGTATTGAACCACTAGCCTATAATAGCTCTTCCACATTTCACAGGATGTCAGTTCCTGGAGCTGTTTTTCCTTTGATGCACACAAAGTACTGCCAGTAATTTCAATCAGAATTATGCCATGCACTGGAGGAAGACAATCACATAATATGAATTATCACATTTTTTCCATATCCCTGCCTCTCACAGAACTGCTGGTTTGTCAGAGGAGTTGGTACAGTATATGCTACTGATCTGTGGCTGCTTTGTTTAAAAAAAGCTAGTACTGGTGTAGTCCTTCTCATATAGATATATCAAAGCACTTTATAAAGCAGCAAAAGGAGTGGAACCAAGAAGAGACTTACAGTGAAACCCTTTTTTTTCTTTTCATTTGGTAACATGGAGTGCTCTCAAATTATTTGTAGTGAAAAATAAAGGGAGCATTAGAAAATTAAAGAATCACATTGTAAAAAGTGGCTTAATTTTTAAAATGATGTTCCCTTTCATAATTTTTGTGGTCTTAATTTAAAAAAAGTTAAATGCCTTTTCTTTGTTGCTATTTTTTAGTTGGGATTGCACAAATCTTCTTTCAAATACTTTCTTTTCAGAGAGACCTCTAAAGCTAAGATTAGTTAATTCTTATAACTCCAAATCAGGGCACTTCCTTCAATAAAACTCCTACTCTTGATGCACTTGAATTGCACGGGAAAACGAGCAACAATCCTTTGGCTAAGATTGAAAATCTACACCAAAATTACAGGCACACAGAGGCTTATGAATTGCAGAATTCACAGAATGACTAGGTTGGAAGAGACCTGAAAGATCATCAAGTCCAACCCATGCCCCAACACCTCAACTAAATGATGGCACCCAGTGCCACATCCAGTCTTTTTTAAACACATCCAGGGATAGTGACTCCACCACCTCCCCAGGCAGGCAATTTCAGTACTTTATCACACTTTCTATAAAAACTTTTTCCTAATATCCAACCTAGATTTCCCTTGGTGCAGCTTGAGACTGTGTCCTCTGGTTCTGTCAGTGCTGCCTGGAGAAAGAGACCAACCCCACCTGACTGCACCCACCTTTCAGGAGCTGTAGAGAGTGATAAGATCATCCCTGAGTCTCCTTTTCTCCAGGCTAAACACCCACAGCTCCCTCAGTCGTTCCTCACAGGGTTTGTGTTCCCAGCCCCTCTCCAGCCTCGTTGCCTCCTCTGGATGCGCTCCAGCGTCTCAATGTCCTTCCCAAACTGAGGGGCCAGAACTGGACGCAGCACTCAAGGTGTGCCCTCATCAGTGCTGAGTACAGGGGAAGAATGACCTCCCTGCTCCTGCTGGCCACACCATTCCTGATCCAGGCCAGGATGGCCTTCCTGGCCACCTGAGCACTCTGCTGGCTCACGTCCAGCCAGCTGCCGACCAGTGCCCCCAGGTCCCTTTCTGCCTGGGCACTGTCCAGCCACACCATCCCCAGCCTATAACATTGCCCAGGGTTATTGTGGCCAAAATGCTGGACTCAGCACTTGGACTTACTAAACTTCATCCTTCCTTATTAGAGCCCATGCAAGAGCAATGCTCGTGTTGCCTCACACTTTTGACCTCCCAAACGTACACAGTGGGCAAAACCCACAAAGTGAGGGTTGAAGGACAGCTTGTTCCAGCAAACATCCCACTGACCTGAATGGAATTTACCCAAGTCAAAGGCTTAGGCTCTGCCTTATTCTTGAATTGTTCCAGCAAAATCAATATGAGCTATAAATTATTAGAAGCCATTTTTAATTCTCACCTACTTTGCACTAATGATCAATTTATCATTAATGCAGAAAGAGATTTAAAGCAATGTCTATGCCATTAAAATAAATATCCATTAGCTATAGAGGATATCCCACAAGTGCATTTGCTTCTTGTGGAATTCTTCCAGAGCACTGGATCTATATACAGTATAATATAATGATATTTAACTGGTAATGAGCTATTGAATTGCACAGGGGGAAATAGCTTACAACCTTAAAAACTTTTAAAGTAACTTCTCTAGTCAAATGGGCTTCAATTATACAGCTCAGTGTATGAAAAAGTTTTTTTGTCAATAAAATGCATCTCTTAGTTTGCATTTCTTTCATTTTTTTCATCAAAAGAGATTTATAATGTGCAAGCAATACAGTAAAGGCTTCCTTCTACTAAAGAAGCTCAGAAATACACAGATTCACAAGATTAGTTTTCCAGAAGGAAAATTCTAATTATGCATTTGAGGAAGTTTGCTTATTCCTTTCCAGTACAGTTTGCAATGTAAATGTTGTAAATGTGACTAGCAGCAGGGAATTCCTGTGTCATTACTCAGTACAGACCCAGGTGGTAAACCACAGTTAAGTTTTTGTTAATTTATTTAGACTCCCTAATTCAATTTCTCCGTATGAAAAGGACAAACTGATGTACCACTGAGGTTTTTGGTCGCAGTGCTGAGATCAGCAGGTTATTTCATCAATCTTGAGCTACAGACATATAAACCTCACTAGGAAGTTGTCTGACGTGGGTGACTATAAAAGCAAGGAGTGAGAAAACCCAGAGCATTAACACAAACCCAGCCATTAATCTGCAATGCATATTTCTCTCCTGACAGAAAAGATTATCAGATTTCCAGTTGGTGGTGAAGGGGATGACTCGACTCTGAAATCAGTAAATGCTGATCACTGATCCCTTGAGGCAAACTTCTTTTTCCATGTATCTTTTCAGCTAATGAATCTCCAATAAACCTTTATCATATTTGTCTAATAGATATGTGGCAGGGTGAAATGCTTGGCACTTCTTTTCCTTTTGGTTGCCTGGTTTTAGTGTGAGCCTCCGTGCTTGAACGTGGTTCAGGGTGACACCGTGAGTCGACATCTGCTCACAGCATATTGGTGTGCACAAACACAAGCAGAGCCTGCAAAAATGTGAAGCAATTCTCCCATTCAGCTCAGCATTAACAAACCCTCAGCAGGAATACAGGTACAAATTTGAGCATTACACCCCAGGAAGACATAAGCCTACTGGGAAAAATGTGAGGAGAACAACATGACCAGAGTCTAGGGAACAGGGGCTTCAATAAAGCTTGAAAGAATTAGGCTAGAAAGGAGACAACTGAGATTGAACATGATAATAGCTTTCAAATGCATGAAAGGCTGTTTCTAAAGAATAAGGAAATCACCTGTTCTCAATCACAGTGATGGACAGGACAGAAAGAAATGTGCTAAATTGCAGCAATTAAGATTCAGGGTAGATATTGTAAAAACCTTCTCAACAGTGAGGATAGTGGGGTGCTATAAAAGATCACCTAGAAGATGGTGGAGTCTTCATTTTTAGAATTACTTCTGAACAGCATAGTCTTCTTGGAATTACTCAAATATAATTTATTAGCCTTTCAGGACTGGGACAAAATCCTCCACTCCCTTTCATCTTAAATTTCTGCAAATAGCACTCCTGTATGCAATCATTTTTGCTGGAAATTTTTAAACTGCAGAAATAAAAATATTCTCCACTACTAGGCCTCCCCTTGCCCATGCTGGTACAGAAACAAGCCAGGAAATTTCTTATCCATACCCTTTTTTTTGCCCTATGTGATGTTACTAGAGATGACAGGTCTATTTGTCTGTTTGATGCAGAAGACAACAATGAGAATAACCAACCTTATCTAGGTCAATAATAAACAAATGAATAAGAAAGCAAATCTCACCACACCACAAATTCCTCTGCTAGATCACAAAACAAGAACAAATGAATTCGAGAAGAGGAAAATGCTTCAGGCACAGAGATTTTAGATGAGTAGAAAAGAAAAGAGGTTGCTACATCCACTTGGGTTTTGGAAGAATAGCCTGCGATAACCATATCATCTATACCTATATCATATATATCTTTATCTATATGTGTGTGTTTGCCACCTTTTAACACTGACAAAAATTGTCATGATTAGATCTTTCAATAGTATTCATTGACTCAGTCTGTTCTGATGGGACTCAACTTCCAGTTTAGCTTTGAAAACTTGTAGTTTCAAGTAATTTTAATTCTTTATGGAACTACCATGTTTAAGTGGGCAATATTCTCCACCCCCCCTTGTAAGTGATTTTGCATCTCTGAGTGGCTCAGGGAGTTGGATACTGTGGTGTCCTATTTGAAATTTCATGGAGCCATTTACATGTGCTAAATGAAGCAGCACCCAGTGCTCATCCAGATTTGGACAACTGTGCATGAATCTTTCAAAAGTGAACTAAAACACGATAAAAAAACTCACTTCAAAATATCAATTTAAGACTTGAATAAAATTTGCTTGCAATAGTTGTGAGGTAGAGAACTGGAGTGTCAACACAGCAGAGGGATAGGGTTATGATCTATTGCTACTGAGGATAGGAAATAATAGAAATTTCCAGTCCCTCCCCTAAGGTATGTCTCTGTAAATTTCCATGTTACATCCTTGACAAGTCTCCTAGTATTTGTAATTTCTTCTTTTTTTCCCTGGTAATTTACAGTGATGTGAAGAGTGAGAGAAATCTCCAGAGCAAGTTCCTTTCCTTACAGCTCCCTTCGGAGAAGGAACTTTGCCTTTTTGCTGGTATGTAAAGTATCTCAAGATTTGTCCCTCATTTATTAAATTCATTAGAGATCATCATGGCCATTGAATTTCTTTTCAGCAGGATACTCTCTTGTCAGTAATTCCCTCTCCACTGTTCTTCAAAGAAACAGTTTTCTTTGATCCATATTATAACTGAAACTCCACAATTTGAAAATAAACCTGTTGTATCTCACTCCTCCCCTGCTGATGAGTGTATTTCCAGTCAAGACCATTCTCTCAGAATATACTTTTCAAGGATGTGAGTCTTTTCTCACACCTTTTGCATTACCTTCCTGCTTCATGACACTTTTCTGTAATAATCTGAATACAGATTTAAAACAATTAATTGAGGCTTCTATTCCAGATACTTCAACAGGACAATACATCTGTAAAATATAAAGCATCTAAATAGTGCAAGAATTGTGAAAAAAAATTGAGAACAGTTGATAAAAATAAACCTCATTATTATCTAACCAAATTCACAGCTGCAATGTCATACCCATTAAATTCAAGAATCAGCATCACTAGAGGAATGTGAAAAATCTATCCAATAGGAGGCCATCAGAAGATACAGGGAATATGGAAGGAGCATTGAAGAGATGTGCAGAATGTAGAACAAGAGAAAGAGAAGTAGCAGAAGATCTCAAAACAGAATTCCATAGTGTATTAGAAAATTGAAGCTAGAATGTTTTACTTTCTGGACTCTGATTTAGCAAAGGATCAGGCAACTGCAGAATACACAACAGCAAAATCTGGTGATTCACAATTATTTCTTCCCCTATAAACTTATGAAATAGATGATTAAATTTAGTGCAGCTCTTCTTGAAAAGGAAAATAGAGCTTTTTCTATCATATTTCAGAAAAGCTTTAGGACTGAAATGGAATACATTTCAAATGGAAAGATCAAAGTTACTGTGTTTCATCCCAGAATGCACAAAGTTAAAGAAAGAAATTATTTTTTTTCCAGAAATGTTTTGATCCTGATTACTTATCCATAGGGAGGTTGAATTTTTGCCAAGTTGCATGAAAAACTATGCAGTTTCATTGATTCATAACTGTCCAATTATATACAATCTTTGCTCACTGCTCCTGAGCAAGGACAATTTTCATGTCATTATTTTCCTTCTGGTTTTCAGCAAGCCAAGCATCACTTGTTTCAACAGAACATCATTACGGGTTGCTCTCCAAATACATTTTCCAGTGGATCATGTTAGGAAAAAAAAAAGAAAGAAAGAAAGAAAAAAAAAAGATAACACAAAACCAAACTGAAAGAAAACAAACCCTTTAAAAATGACAACAAAACCACTGCCACAGCAGTACAGCTGGGATGCAAGCTTCTCTGCCTCTCTGAGAATTCCTCCAGCCTGCATGGGGAATATTGACTGCTGGGCAGATTACCATAGCTATAAAAGAGAGCATGGGGAAATGAAATGAGGAGGATAAAGAGTGGGAGTGGGGTATGTGTGTACACTTGTTGGCCTGCATGTGTGAGAGAGAACAAAGAAAAGCTCTATATTTGGGTTTATGTATCCTTTGCAATATTTCAGAGGTTAGCAATAGTCCCCAAGAAAGCTTCTGCTCATATCCTTTCCTGATTAAGGCAATAAATATTGAAGTAATCTCATATTCATGAGTAATTTTCTAAATGAAAAAAATCAGACATTTTTAGAAGGACTTTAGCCAAACAATCATGGACTACTTAGGATGGGCCAGGTCCCTTTTACCAAACAAATACTTTGTTGAAGCCTTCTGAGATATCTGTAAGACACTTTTAGCACCCAGACCCACTATCCCATAATTAACACAATGAAAGTATGTTTTCAGAACAGTCCAGTATGTATGACATTTTTTTACTTTTTTTTTTTTTTAATTTAGAATGGCTTACAGATAACAGAGTCGCTAGCAGATTAAAACTGTTGATATGACCTATAAATGACTCCATATATTTCTCTTCCCCACCCTCTCCTTTTTAAGGTTTTGTAAGCTTTGATTTCAGGAACCTCTCACTTATTCATTTACAGCAACATGAAGTAGTATAACCAACACACTTATTGCATATACTGATGCAATTGCATATCCTCCATGGAGAATTATATGTATGCTCTGAATGACATCTATACCTGAAAACGTCTCAGGGTGAAATGCAGATGGAACAGACAAGAGTCCTCTGGTCTCAGTTCAAACAACAGGAAAGCATTCTGCTTTTCACTTGGAAAGGAAAAACCAACCCAACGATTTCACAAGTTTAGAAATCATAGCAAACCCATTCAGGGATTATAGCCTTAAATTTATATTTGACTATATAGCCACCTGACAACTCTGGGGCTTACACATTGTGCTAAGAAACTTTCTAATAAATGCATGTGGTATTTTATTATCATGAGACAATCTGACTATAAATGGCTGTAGACTATTAAGGAGTTGGAGTGTAGTGAAAAATGTGGTCACAATCACAGATTAACTAACTGTTGTTTTTTTGTTCTGCAAGGCTCCTGAATTCAGCAGTGTTATTCCATTAGCAAAGCAGTGCTCTCTTCTGCTGCCACATGAAACACAAAGGATTGTGAATAAGCTCTGAAGGATCACAGGGAACAACCTAATGCTCCAGCTCTGTTTTCCATCACCACCACAGGATAGCAGACTGTGCATGCAAGAGACCTGATGGAGCCATGCCAGCCACTAAAGAGGGAGGGACAAGAAACTCTGCAGCACTTCTCAGCTGGGTTTGGGTGGAAGAGATATTGGTGGACATTCCCACCTGATGCTTTTCAGTGCTTTGCAGAATGTTTGGGCAGAGGGGATTCAGGCTAGAGTCACCATTTCAAGCCTAGTAGGTCCAATCTATCCTTTAAGAACATCTGTATTCAAAAATTATGATCCTGATTCATTCCATTAGGCTATTTTCACCAAAGCTTTCTCAAGATATTTCTGAAAAATTAGGAGCTTTCATTTTTCAAGTAAGATGTGCTTATTTGCCATAGAGCCCTTCTGCCTTTCTTGCATCTGCTCTCGTTCTAATTCTTACACAGAGACAGTGACACCAGTGCTGATGATAATGACACTGGCAAACATGCATACAGAATTAAGTTAGAATGTGCTAGAATTAGTACCAGCACCTTGGTTATTCCTCTCCAAAGGAAGGAGAGAATAAATTTCCCTCCCTTCTCCCCATTTAGCTTTCTTTTTTCTACTGTAAATAAATGCAGAATATATATATATAATAAAAGCAAAAGTGAGGTTCACCTGCAATTCAATTAGTGATGCTGAAGGCTAAAATGATATGAACAGCATGCACAAACAATAAACAATAGCTCTCTTAAAAGGCATATACTATTTCTAATGGCATTTTTCAAAGCAGCCCTGTTAATTTTTGTGGTATTTGAAAATCCTCAAATAAATGCAAACAAGTCAAAAATATTATGCATTCCAAGGAAGTTTTGAATTAAGGAATCAGTGAGTTTGTATTATAAGATATTTTACCAAATATCATCTGTGAACAATAAATATCAAACACACCAACAATAAATATTAAACCTTGCTGCCGAGGGACTTGTAATGCATATAGACAAAGAGGAAGACTAAGCAGTTAATAATTTCTTGTATCTGTGCTTGTTTTAAAAGGTAATATGAAAGTATTTCTCTTGGGTTCCATTCCCTCCAAGTGCGACACACAAACACACACAAATTTTAATGAGCCACTTCAGGGAGCTGATGCTGAATAACTCTGAAGAACTTGACAGACAATAGATACAAAGGCAAGTGCTTAAAAAGCCAAAACAATGGGTCAAGTCTAATCTGCACCTGTGTGAATCAGGGTTTCAAGATTGAGTGTGATTTGATTTAGAGCAACAATGGAAGCCCAATCACTGGTGCTGAAAGGAAGCTATCCAGGAGAATACTTTTATCTGCCTATGGTACCAGATAACAGGAACTGGAGTGGCACAGTTTGACCCAGTCTGCAGTCACAGAGGTGAAATTTGAGGCATCCTTTTATCAGCCCCCCAGTCTGAAATAACCTTGGGAGTAATTCCTTGGGAAAAGACGATGGCTGCTATAGTCACCTCCTTTCACACTTTCTCCACACACTGGTGCAGGTGTTAATAAGTCCTGGTTGAACTGTGTAAATTCCCTCTAATCAGGCCAACTCTGAGTATCCTGACCACCTGTTGGAAAGGCTGTCATGAAATGTCTCTGAGCACGAGTACCCACCTTTGAAGCACCACTTCCCTCTGCAGCTATATGGAATTTGGGCCTATTCTTTGTCGCTGCAAATAGAACTGAACAAATAATTGACTCACAGGCTCTTTTACAAAGTCAAAATAAATAGTTGTTGAGGTTTCTTTAAACCCTTTCTTTCCTAGTGAAATGTAAACACTTAGCATTTTATGATTTTAGATTTTGTTGTACTTTAAATGTTTCAAAAAACTCTGTTTTTAAATGAGCTTTTTAAAAGCTGGGATTAAAAAAAATGAATATTGCATTATTTTAGCTGATGTGATTTAGACGCATCTCCACAAACCAGTGAATTTTTTCACCTGGGAGGAACTCTAACCCCTCTCTCCACCTGACAGGCTTTCCAGAGTTTGTAAGCACTAGGTGTAAATTCTGGAGTTCACATGGCCAACTGGAGCTCTGCAGAGTAGGTTGGACCTTTGGTGGTTCAGATTTATTTGTGAACATTTGTTCCTTTATTGTCTTTGATGATATAACCAGCCACACTAATTTTGGATATAATTGTAGGTAAGCATGGTGTTTGACCATCTGTTGCAGTGTCTACAAAAAGATTTGTACTTGTACAATACATTTAAATTCTGATAAAGTTGAACAACTAAGAACATGCCTAGAAAGGAATTTTTTGGAGTTCAAAACTTTACTCATATAAACAGACCCACTATTTTGAAAGTGGTTTGTATGTAACATGCTGCATGTTTTGTGATTGTTGCACAGTATGTGTGATATTCCAGTGTATTGCTCTCCTCCTCTCCCCCTGCTTTATATGCTCACATCTAATTTTGTGACCTTTTGTCTTTTGGTTTTGATATATCCTGCTGATGTTGTTGAATATATCACAGTGCAAAACAATGGTGACCAAAATTTCAGAATAAAGAACTGCACAACTAAGTTGTGCTGTGAAAATCTGAAACAAACAAATCCCAAACCCATCTTTACTGCTTTTGATTTTCCTTTGTAAGTAAATCCAGAAAATTACTAAGGGAGAGAAAAGATCAAGGCAAGGAGTTAATTGTATTGTTCTTTTGTATGGAAAAACAGTACTAGTCAAAATATACTGTAGATCAATCTTCTCACAATTAAGCACTAAAACTCTACAGGAAGCAGAATTATCAAGAATCATATCACTAAACCCTTAGAAACTATGAGTATTTTTGTCATTGAATGTCATAATTCCCCATTAACCATGATGAAGTTTCCTTTCATTCATGAAGGATAAGAGAAGACAATTGTTTTAAAACTTTTTCTAAAAGTAGTTTTAAAAGCTACATTAAACTTGCATGAAATGTTATTTTACAATACTTGAATTGATTTAATTCACATAGAGGTCCATGCTAGTCACCACTGACCTATTTTTATGATTTTTATATATATATATATATTAGCTAGTAATTTTGTTTTGTTTGTTTGTATTTTTGTTATTTTTATAGGGATTACTTAATTGTAGCATAAAAAGCTGAAAGAGCAAATGCTTAAATAGCCTGGTATGTGACATGGTACTGTCCCTTTTCTGTTTTTCATCAGAAACACCTTTCAGTAGAAACTTCTTTGGAAGAAGACAATAACAGAAAGTTTGAAACTTATAAAATCTTATGAAAGCAGCAAATAAGCAAAGCCATACAGCAAAAAAAACAAACAAACAACAAACTGGGACATCCCAGAGCACAACAGAGAACCTTCAGGACAGGGGAAAGCTAGAGAATTAGGAGTGATTAATGCAGAGTGCACTGAAGGGATCTAAAACTGTGTCTGCTCAGATAGTTTAACCTGCTCTTGAAATCTAAAATATTCCTTGACATACCTTCAGTTTGCTCATCTTGTGTAATTAAGGCCTGGGTTCTGGAGCCTGAGCTTTTGCTTCCTGGGGACACTGGGTAAATGCCTAAGACCAGAGGCTTAGTGCTCCCCACAGAGCTTTTTATAAACAACAGTGATTTAAGCTCTGAGCAGAAGCATCTACTAATCACAATGCATCAGCATGAAACTCTATTCCAGAAATCAAACTCACACTAAAAATAAATCAAAATAAAACACAACCCCACCCCTCACCAAATGCTAGTTACTCATTCCCTTAGCAACTCTGATCCACCTGTAACTTATTTTTGAGACTAGATGCACTTCCACACCATAATAATTTTATAATTCTTTATTTTGGTGGTGTTTGCTCCTTATCTACCTCTTCAGACTTAAAAACATGAAGTCTTTGTTTCCTCCAAAAAAAAAAAAAAAAATGGTCTTACTCTGGTTACTCTCAGTAAAATGCAAACCATTTCCCTGAGCCTAGCACATAAATTTCCAGAGTTGTTAGAGGAACTGGGAGCCACTCTCACAGTCCTCTCAATCTTGGGGACATTCTTCTCTCTGACAGGAGACAGCAAGTGACAGTCAAAAATGCCAAATAAAAACAAAGCAAGCAGCGAGGCTCAGGAACAATAGTGCATTTTTACAGGTATAGTATAATTGTAAAATAATCATCAGACTCATTGCTTGAGGGGATTAGAAAGCTGATGGTGTGTAATTATAAAGGAGATATTCTACTCAGCAGCACTTAATTGCCTGGTCTTAATGCTGCCTGATGCACGTGGTACAACACTTCTGATTCAGTGAGCTGTCCGCTCTGCAGAAGCCCAAAAGTAAAGCAAAATTTCAATGGCAAGCTGAAAATTTAGCAGGCTTATAAATAGAAATCAAGTTTGGGAGGTATATGGCATATAGAAAGGCAAGCCACTGAAAGGTGAGGTTTGGGAACTTCACACCTTGATGAACCTCTAAGTAATAAAAAAAAAAAAAAGATAGAAGGTAAATTATTTGGGATCTGGATAATTAAGATTACAAAATAATCTAAAGGATGATTTTGTTTGCACGACCTCACAACATTTTAAAAGGTCCAGAAACACTCGTTCCAAAAACCATCAAAAATGCATTTCAGAGCTAAGTTGTCACAACTAATGACACCATATTTTCTGTGTGGTTGCCAGTGCTTATTTAAGTTGCCTCTGATCCGAATGCTCCCAAGAAATAACCCTAGTTGCCCTTGGAACTTAGACAGTTTAGCAATGAGAGCTTGAAGAAATGGGAAAGGTAAGTCAGCTAAGTTAAAAAACAAGAAAAAAAATGTTTTCTTGTAGTGTTTGTCACTCAGCAGGAGCTTAGAAATTGATGGTTAGTTGGATTATAAGTCACTGAATCTTGATTTTGACTGTAAAGCTTCCAAAAGGATCTTTATAGGAATCCAGGAGACCCTGGAATTCAGAAAGGAGTAACAATAATTGGCAGTAATTTGGAAAATGGCACATTCTCTCTACTGTTTGATTTATCTCATTGTACTAATCACTACCCTTCTGTGTAACTGCCAAAGAAACGGCTTCATTTGAAAATAGATTTGTTATAATTAAAAAAAAAATCACTGAGCAATTGACTTGTTCTTTTTACATGTAAACATCTCTGCAGATTAATTTCTGTTTCTACTTAATGAAGCAGGTTATTAAACTTGCTTATCAATTTTTTAAACACTTGTCATCTTTGATAATCTTAGAGGTGTTTCTCTTTCAGGCTATAATCTGTATGTTATTGATAAACCAATTACAGATTTCAGAAGGCAAATGATCATGAAAAATGGATAATGAATGGTAATAATTAAAAAAAATCATACTTTTTATATAGCACTAGAAATCAGGAAAAAACTGTATATATTTCAAAATAAAAATGCTAATCATACATGTCACTTTATAGCCATAATCTTTCTACACAGGTTTAGATTAGATGCTAGAAAAAAATCTTTTGCTTTCAGGGTGGTGAGGCACTGGCACAGGTTGCCCAGGGAAGCTTTGGATGCCCCATCCCTGGAAGTGTTCAAGGCTGGGCTGGATGGGGCTCTGGGCAACCTGGTCTAGTGAAAGTTGCCCCTGCCTGTGGGCCAGTTCACAGAGGTGAACAAGATGATCTTCAAGATCCCTTCCAACCCAAATCATTCTATGATTCTATGACAAAAGAACGGCCAGAGTGGCACCGAGGCACTGAAGATTGTAAAAATAAAACACGAAGCAAATTAGCTCACCAAAGAAGTTTTTCATGGACAATGAGTGCAATAATGATTTGTAATCAGCCTAAGTAGTATTTGCTGGCAGAAGGTCTAGCTCTATGCAGGTGAAAACCATCTATGCAAAAGGATCAAAAAGAACTTTTGTTTAAAGCTGGATGAGGGAGAAAGAATACTGACTGTGATTGTTGGCAAGGGTTTCCTACAAAAAAGCTAATCACTGAAAAGTGGCTGTGTTTAGGCAGGGTTGATCACAGCATTTAAGGAGAGTGCAGAAGAGATTCAGCTAGAGAAAATAAAGCATGTATCAAACAAGTAAGGATGGTATTAAGGACTAGAACAGCAAATTCATTACCTTCTGACCCAGATGATTGTGCTTTGTTTAATTTCCCCATCTCTGCCTTAATTTTTTCCTTTCCAAGTGGTTTTTACATTCAACCATGTGACCAGTCATCTTCAGATGTGTTGTAGATACTTGGGGTTTGTTTTTTTACTGTAAACTGGCCAGAATGCTCTGGAACTGGCATTATTTCAAATCTATCTATCTATCTATCTATCTATCTATCTATCTATCTATCTATCTATCTATCTATCTATCTATCTATCCATCCATCCATCCATCCATCCATCCATCCATCCATCCCTATATATTTATCTATGTCTAATCTTTATATCTCTATCTATTGGGTGTGTTTGCACCAATTGATGTCTAGGATTTGGAATTTAATTGGGACACAATTCCCAGGAAAGGGATGCTGTTCCTCCTTTCATATGGAGGTACTGGGTTCCACTTACAGGGAGGTAAAACCTCTTGGTTTGCTAGTAGGAAACACTAGGCAGGAAGTACATTTTTTTTTTTATTCTAGAATAAGTGTTTGGTAGAGAAACAATGAAAGACAACTGACTTTGGTAGGTTTGGTCTGATGTAAAGTGACTGTGGAAACTGGTCATGATAAGGTTTCTACTGTATTTTTCTTTCTACAAAAGGATCTAGGCTACTGCTATCATTTTCAAACTCAATCCAGGGACTTCTCTGAACCCTTCCAAGATGCTTAAAGTATGAATAAATTTAAGGTACTGCTAATTCTGAATGTTTTCAATGCACATGTAATGTTTTCTCCACTGAGGTAAATGGCAATCTTGAACAAGGTCAAAAACACATTTAAAAGTAATGGCTGCTTAAATCATTTAAAGTGGCATCACTTTGCCACAGCTTAAGACCTTTTAAACCCTGAGATCATCATGTCTTAAGCACTGAGAGTAGATTTCAGTCTAGCATATTACATGAAAAAGACATCTTTGCCATAAAACAAAAAGGTGTTATTTGCAGATAAATAGCAAATAAGAGGCTGCAGTTTCCTTGTGAAAATTGGTGAAGAAAAAGATAAATCTGTCTCTTCTCTTGTCTTACAAAAGATTTTCCAAAAAGGTATCTTCAGCCAGAAGTCTCCATGCTAAAGACATACTGATTTCTAATAATGAAGGCACGATGTAAGGCTGCATTTGCAGAAAGACTACCCTGCATCTGATAAGACATATAGCAGCATATGGCAAACTGACATATGGTAAAGGATGACTGTGTACATAAAAGCTGCAGTTTTCACTCACATTATCTGCCCATGGTAGAAAGGAGAAAAAAAGCCTCCTTCTCCCTTGCATCTTAGATATTTCTAGAAAATCTTCTTCCAGCAACTCTAACATTCTTTTTTCTTTAATCTGTTGGGTTTTTTCCTCAATTGTAAATAAAGATCCAAGTTTGCTTTAAAAAAAAAAAATAAAAGGCAGCTTGGCAGATTAAGCCATTTGGGATTGAATTAAGGGTATCCAATATCAGATATGGAATTTGGGCTTTACTGAAGCATATGACAGTGAAAATGGGTGGGAAAATATGAGGGGAGAGAAAACCATGACCAGACACTCCTAAGCAAGAGATTGAAACTGGCAGACTTGGTTGGATATAACTGGAGACAAGAATTTGGCTCAAAGTATCTTTGATATTTATTTTAAAATAAAGAACATCTGTGAAGACTGAGAGAAGGAAAACATTTTCGACATTTTATATTTAAACATTTTGAGTAATAAAGTCCCACTCTAAGAACACAAGAAATGTCAAATGTGCCCTATAAATACACAAATCTCAAAAGCAAGAACTGATGCATCTATAGCTATTATTCCCCTATTTTCTCTTCAATGTACATTATCTGTATCACTGTAAAACAGCAGAGAACTGAAATTTCCAATTTCCTCAAAAAGGCAGTTGAAAAGTTTGAGATGCATTTACTCTTAAAAGCTTCAGACTGCAATCTAATATCAAAATTCCACCATATACAATTATTTTTGTATGGGATTAAGTGTTTTATTTTCTCATTATGCATGCTATTCATAACCAGCATTTTATCTCTTCACTGTGGACTACAAAGGAAAATTAACTGTCTAAATTAATGTCAAGAATTGGCAACCATCCCACATGGACTATGCTATGCAAAGGACTGCACACACCCAACTCTCTTACTTTCTATTTTTCTAGGCATAGCTGCAGTTAATATCCAGTCTACCACTGTTATTGTACAGAGAGTGTGTCTAATATTCTTCAGATCCAGGGGTTTTTGTTTTGCTGCATCTAAATGGGACTCTAGCATTGGCTAAGTTTTACCTCATTACCTCCAATTGACATAAAACTGTTCATGAATCTTACATTATTTGGGTTCTCCTTTTAAATGCAGCCTTTATCACTTCTTTAGACACAATGAGATATTTTAATTTCTGCCTACAGTAAAGCTCACTGGCCATTGTGCTTGGGATATTATTATCCCAGCACTGAGCAAGCATGACACTCTCACTGTTTTCCACCACCACTGCACTTCAGTAATGACAGTTAGCTGCACACTGTGTACAGGTTTTAGCATGAATCCACTCAGCTGTTCCATCTTTCAGTGGGAGCTGAAAATAATTATTGTACTCTCTCATCATGTCAGCACACACATTTTGTTTAGAGGATGGTTTTGTTAACAAGAGAGGAAATGCTGTCCAGTGTCTATTCACTCAGATGCACCTGGAAGTGATTAGGTGAGAGATCTCTTTCAGATCCCTGCTGTAGCTGATCTGCTCTGAGATCCTGAACCACATTTTTCCACATTCCAAACCAGTGCCCTATATACCAATCTGTGAAGTGTTTTGTAGTGGAACTGCTGAAGCTGTTTCACTACATGCCAGTCATTCAATATTCACAAGAGAAGGGACAAAGGACTTGAATTTGGATGTCCTGTATGCATGAATGCCTTAATTACCAAACTATAGTATTTGTTTCTCCTTGTGGGTATGGAAATACTTGGACAATGTGGTGCAATTTCAGCAGGGAGTTTTACCAAGACCATCCACTTCTGGCATCATTAAGTCCTCCTTCAAACAATTCTGAGTCTAATGGATTCAACCCTGTGAGGTATTTCTGCTTTCTCACATAAAATTCTAACTCCCTTTCTAACTTTTCATCAGGTCCTGCACATGAGAGAAGCAGGGAATGCTCAGTTTGGGAATTTGGCCAGGGTATAAACTACATATCTTGAAAGCTCTGCAGTGAAGAAAGAGTTACATAGCAGTCACTGTTTCAAGAGACATAAACTCACTGCAAAAGCCAACAGATACTTATCACATATGGCTGGGGGAAAGAATAACCTAAAGGAACAGATGGAAATCCTACCTGAAGAGCATATCAAAACACAGGCAAGCCAAGAGAGTCAAACACAGTCTTTTGTCCTGAACTTGTGAAGGCTCACACAACTTAAGAGTGCAGGAAGTAATAATAATCTCCAAGTTCTGAGTCTGTGGATGCCTCTGCAAGATCCAGGTGTATGGCTATGTTTTCACAGAGAAATAATACTTTTAACTTAAAGACCAGGTACTCCATGAACTGTTAAGCTATAAGCTCACAACGAACCCCTTTTCCCTGATTTTCCATCTTAACAGCATTAGTTAATAATTTGAAATCTAGAAATTTTACCAGTCAATTTTTATTTGCTGCATATATGTTATGAAAGTGCATTCAAAAGTGTTCTTTATTTTAGAATCCTAGAAACCTTCAAAATCTAGAGGCTTATGAGTGTCTTGACGAAGCCACATCTGTCCAAGGTGAGGAGCATGATGGATGCTCATCATGGTTTGATGTGGAAACTGCTTTCTAAGCAAAAAACACCAGACAGAAACAGCACCCTTTTCTTCTGGTACAATTTGGAAAATTAATATACTAGATTTGCTGTAGTTAAGACTTCTTTAACTCCTTTCATCTGTTCTCTTTCATGACAATGGAATTAGGCCTACACAATAGAATAAAGAAACGAAGCTATCCCTGGAGGAACCTACTGAATGACAGTAGTTAATTGAGCTAAACTCTTTTCTTTCCACTCACTTTTCCAATTTCCCAGCTGTTAAGCCTTTTTTATTTTCAAAGGAAAAATTACTTTTCACCCTATGGGTTTACTTTCATGATGATAAAAAAAAAGTTAGATGCATACAAGTTTTTACTTTGTTTAAATGGAGAAGTTTCGTATGGGAAACAATAAAGCTTCAAGAAAAACACAAGAGATCAAACCTGAACCTTGGCCTTATCAGCACTATGCCCAATATTGCACACAACATAACTTCCTGTGCATTTATGGATGTTTGTCCACACTCAGGACTAAGAACTTGTCTTGAGTTTTGCAAATTTCTCTCCCCATGTTTTCAACCAATTTCTTGAAGTCTTTCGAGATGGGCAACGCATCATTAAACAGTGGAGGATCTAGAGCAGCAAGGCTAAGATGCTAAAGCCACAGGGAAGGTATCAGAGAGCAGCAGTCTCCACAGGAGCTGCAGCATCAGAAAGCCTCAAAGCAGAGTCAGATGTTAGCTCTTCAGAAAAAGCTTGCATAGTTCGCCTTTTCTTCCTCCCCCACTATTTAAAAAAGAAAATACCAAAGGGAAAAGCAGACATATGGAACAGTCCCTCATATTATGTGAAGCTTTAGTTACCTACTGTGCCCTGCTTTTAGTACAATTTAATGTAATAATGATGAAATGAAATCAATAATCTCACACGAGACCAGAAATTATTGGTGTTTTGTAGTGTATTCAATCACCATTTACATCACTGTTATATCCAATTTCTATATTGGCATGAAATAATAAATGTTTATATATGTGTGTCCATATAAGAGTCAATGCATCTAACATTTTCTTTTATATTGTAGAAACTAAATGCTGTAAGCCTTTTTTTTTTAATGAAGAATGCGTTTTTCCAAATCTCAGGGAAAAAAAAAAACCATCACTCAACACTAAATCTTTGTAGAGAAGTTTTAAATCCTTTGACAAAGTATTAAACCAAAATAGTGGTATGAAACCTGGATGTCTGGTGGCCTTCAATATCCCTTTTTGATTAATTAAAGCTTTCAATGCAGTCAGAGTCAGCAACATACCACTGCTAGAGAGGTAGGGACATTAGATGACAAAAATGTACTCTCTATTATCCAGGGCTAAGGAAGGAAAGTGCTAGCAGTAGAGCATAAGTTTAATATTTTTAAATTTCTGTGCAAATTTGAATGAATAATTTTTGGAATCCCAGATATAATAAAATAGAGTCAGACAGGTGTTCAGACTTGCAAAGTTCATGAAAACATTCTGATAAATCTTACAGATACTGAAATTAAACACTTCTATTAATCAAGACGGAATGGTGTAACAAGATTTAGACCCAGTTTCCAGTCTCTCTCGTGTTCTCATTAGTGACTCATATTTAAACAGCTACTGTGTTAAATTCACCCTTACTATTGTGGGGAAAACTGGGCATTAATTTACACCAGAAAAAAGTCCCACTGAAATGAAATATTCCAGGTAATCCACGTTTGTGAATGTGCTGGGCAGCTAATCTGCTGTATTCCTCCTACAAACCATGGAACACCACCACCAATCTCTACAAACCTACCCTTGCTGACAAAGTCAACTCCATATTATATTAACTTCCACTTAGAATTAGTATCAAAAATACCAGGGAACACAGTTTTAAGTCCAAAGATTTAGAGGATGATAGGCTGCTCACTGATGTCTGAAAGAACAACTAAAATAGAACTTGTAAATATTAAAAATGTTACTGTAAGAGATATAAATACATAATTCACATAAAGCTCTTACCCAAAACCTAGCTTTGACTTTAGTACAAAATCTTCTCCATACAAACCTTAGGAAAGAATCATAAGCAAATTCCATTTTTATTGCCTATTTTGTTTTCAGTGCCTTTATCAAAATGTAGGGAGAGAGTAAGTTTCTGCCCAAAATAAATGCATAAAAATCTGCTCTCTGGCTGCATTGAATCATGCTACACTCAAAGTATTGAGGCAACCCTTTGCAGGGTTCCCATCACAGTTTCCCTCCTAGGAACAGGCTTCATCCATTTCCAGTGCTGAAAAAGCCCCCAACAAATAGCTTTGGTTGATTATCATAATATCATCTGCCAGTGCTATTATGTTGTATCAGCAGACACATTATAAACTTCTATTTTAGGTGCTAAATTTCCAAACTGTGAAAAAAAGGTCTGAACAGAAAGTTGATATTCAATAATGAGTAATTTTCGCATACATTTAAAAAGAGCAGTGCATTCATATTTTAATACCACAGGGGAAAAATGGTATTTAATTCCTATTTCACAAGGAATTCCTATTTCAATAGTTCAATATTCCAATAATTCCTATTTCAAGATACATTGCTGCATAAAAGCAACTTACAAGGAACTTGTTACCTGAATTTTTTTTTCATTTTCTTCTTCCTAAGAAGAAGAATTGAGGTGATGCAAGCAAGGTTCTGCATAGTGTGCTTTGTAGGTTGGATCATTTTCTCACATCCAGAGTGTCTTTTTGAGTTAATATCTTGACTTCTTGCACAGGAATAGCTCTGTACATAGTGCCAGTAAAGTTCTTTATTCCAATCAGCACAATACAATGACTGGAGTGTTTTGATGAAACAGCGAAGCCCTACAATACAAATCTGGGTTTTTTTTCTATTAATATTTAATATTTCTGAGACCTTGAAAATGAAATGGCTTTAATTGTTATATTTGATTTTTTTAAAAAAAATCTACTTTCTTGTAGCTACTTTTATTTTCCAAATCCTTCAATGACGGGTGAAATCCTGGCCAATTCAAGTCAGCTGAGTTTTGCCACTGACTTCAGTGTAACCAAGATTTCACTTGGTTACAACAACAAGTTTTATATCAAAAAGAAAAAAAAAAATCTAAATGTAATAAAGAGCTCTGACTAACAGCAAGTGCAAATCTGTTTGATAGATGATGTAGCCTATGTACCAATAAACACTACAGATCATAACAGCCCAGCAAGGACATCCTTAAGCTACTGAGTAAGAAGCTATGCATATGTTTTTAAGAACAGATTAAATGCAAAATATTGACATTTATGTTGGTCTATCAAATGCATCAGGTACATTTGGGGAAGAAACACCAATAAATTGACTAGTCTAGTATAATCAAGTTTGAAAATCTAGGTTTACTAGGCCAAAATTTAATAATTCTTAAATGCGCATTAGCAAGATAAATCCTAAATTGAGCTGGCTGAGTGCTTCATGACTGTTCTCTTTATCCACTTAGCCATCATTGAAAATGGAATATATTGGCAAAAATAATTGTCTGTTTTGTCTCTTCATCCCATTGTTTACTCTTGTTTCTGCCAAAGCTTTCAGCAAAAATTTATTTTTAGGTATTGCTAGATATCTTAGTAATAGTTTTTTTCTGCAGCAGATATAAGAACACATACAATTTTAAAAAATCTTTTAAAAAGCCTATTTATAGTTGAAATTCATAACAAATAGGAGTAATTGTCTCTTGCAATGAATTAGACTAACTAGTTTTTAAATGTGTATTTTAAAAGAATACATCCTCCAAACCTTTACAGAGTGTTCCTCTGACAACAATTTTGCAAGAGCAAGGAAACAATGCCACTGTGATGCTGTGAGCTGGGCAATACTATGGTAAACTGTTGCTAATTATTATTAATGATGTGATGTTTTTTTATTTATAAATCATAGGTTATGTGATCAGATTAAAAAAAAGGCCAATTTAGATTATTATTGTACCAAAGTGGTTCTGCTTTGTTAGGTTAATTTACTTGAATTCACTATACAGCAATGACAGTAATAGAAAATGTTAAACCTCTAATTTTCAATGCATATCCTTGTTGTAGAAGTAAAATACTCCCTGCATTCAAATACAATGTTCTCTATATTAAATGCTTGATCCTTTGCAGTGCTGATTGGAGGAAAAAAACTTGACAAGGCAGTACATATCTAACTGGCCTATCTTTTAACAACAGTGAAGAGTTTGGACCCTTTTTCCAATCTATTATTCAATAGCACTGTGTTTTATGTCTTTGCCCTTATTAGAAGAGATTAGGATGAATTTGCTATGCTAACTACTGCTAAACTAATCAAAATAGTCTGGAGTATCCAAAAAGTTATTAGACATTTTGATTAGATTTGTAAAAATCAGATGGTGATCATTTAGCTGATACAATACACTTAAAATCAAACTAAGATTAACATAAAAATATTATTCTAACCCTGTCCAGCCAGGTAAGCCAGGTCCAAGAAGGACCAAAATTGCCTATTTAATAGACAGAAAGGAAGGTTTTGCTTAGGAAACATCTAACAAGATCTCCAAGACTGAAACCTCAGAATG
Source organism: Molothrus ater (assembly GCF_012460135.2). Taxonomy (NCBI): domain Eukaryota; kingdom Metazoa; phylum Chordata; class Aves; order Passeriformes; family Icteridae; genus Molothrus; species Molothrus ater. Next base: position 11,376,969 of record NC_050480.2, on the reverse strand, counting down.
AGCCTTTCTCTTTAAATCAACTGGTTATTAAAATTATATGGCAGGTTTTTGGTGTGGCTACCTTTTATAAAAACAGCAATTTTGCAAAGGATTCCTGGTAATTCTTGGAACTTTTTCCCTCTCCCTCCATTTGCTTACTTGAAACAGAAGTAAATATAATGATAAGCAGCCACTAGTTATTTTCTCTTTTTATGCATTTAATCTATTTGCAACCTTTGAAATTTTTTGGCTCCTGAGAGCCAAAGTGGAAATTATACATGTATTAAAAGAGCACCAATTCAGTTTTGAAAATTTCTAGTAAAAAGTCATTGAGGGAAATCTTTCCTGTCCCAAACCCATATTACCTGGAACTAGAATCAAAACATATTTTGGCCCAAAATCATGAATCAGTTTCAGCAACCAGTTTTCATGTTGTAATAAAACTCTGCCTAGATCAATATATTCACTAAGGAACTGCTTAGTTGTGTAATAAACACTTCTGAGTGATTTTTAAGCTGCTGATATACCAGGGTCTACCACGTCCTGAGGAGATACACTCACAGAATCACCACTTAAAGAGGTAAGGTTTGCATCAATTTCTAATATAATGCACCTGAGAACAACAAGATTTCATAAGTGGTTGCTTGAAATACAGGATCTTATTATTCGTTTGCACCCAAACACAACTGATGAAGAACATAGGGATTTCTTTCTTGCAGATCATAAAAAATGTAAGTGCTTGAAGTCTGGTGGTTTTGTGGCTGAGCCAAGACACTACTCAGGTTGCAAACAAAGCACTAAAAACTGCTACTAAAAATACTTTGAAAAACATGGTGAGAAGTGATTTTCTTGCAACTCAAATTAAATTTGTTCCCTTGGTAGATGACTGAGCAAGAGGTATTATAAAAGTGAAGTAAGGCTCAATACAACAAAATTTTGCTCTCTCTTTCCCAACTTGATTTTTTCATATCAGATTAAAAATTAATCAATTGATAAAACTTTCCATATTAATGCATCCCACAACCTGATTCATTGAATGGAATAACTAAAAAGCATAATGAATTGATTGGCCTATGCTGTATATTTTGTCACATATTCATTAGGCATAATTTCCCACAATAGAGAGAGTTTTAAAACTAGATACAAATATTGCAGCAAAATTTGAGACTATAAGCATTGTGCAGTAGAATCCCATATCTGAGTTTCAAGCAACACAAAAATATTTATCTAAAATTACTCCCAGGTGGAATGGTGATACCATTATGTATCCAGCCAAATATTTGGATTTGCTGATAGTATTTGCTGGGCATAGGAAAAACCCCAGTAAAGAGCCTTGCAATCAAAACAAAACAAAACAAAAAATATACATTAGGTGACTTATCAAAGAAATTACAATTCATGCATGTTTTGAAACTCAATTTTCTGTCCCTGTGTTTCATTTTACAAAACAATACAGATGGAACTAACCAAGGAGCAGGCAGTTCATGCCTGCTTTCCATCAGATGATTGCAGGGGAATTGTTGTATCCTTTGAAATACAAGTGGCATCTTCTCACCTGCTGAGTTTAATTTCAGAGTCCAGAACTATCATTAAAAGAACTTTTTTTTAAGATGTGTACTACCTTTCATTCTTTCTCAACACTAACAGAAAGCTTTTCTCGACAGGCAGATACCTTTAGCTTCCCCTAGAGAAAGCAAATCGTCCATCCAAAGGATGCATGAATGGGAGGCATAATGTTCAAACCCCTTTTGGAGTGTTTTAAACACTGCTTCTTTCCTCATGAATGGGAAACATGAACATAGTCTAAATATCAGCATCTGAAGCTATGCTCAGAAGTTTCTGAGGTATCCAATCCCTTGTTTAACTTCACAGGCATCTCCTTCTTTAGTGCCACCATTGCTTTTGAGCAAGTCAGATCACTAAGGTAGCTAAAAAGCATGTCCAGGAAACATGTTCATGATTATTTGCATGTGCAGGAGATACATTTTTCCTACCTAGTCCTGTATAAACAGGATTTAGGTTCAATTTATTTTTAGATTTACCAAAATATAAGCATGAAAAAGAGAACAGGATTAGAACTGAACTATGTCAACCTTGTAGTCCAGATCACCCCCAAAGTCTAGGTCAGCTCATATGAGGATAAAAATTACATTATTCAGCTCTTACTAGCTAGTCAGTAGAAAGAAAAACCTTTCCTAATGTCATCTTACTCTTTATTGATTCTTCTCCTCTTGTCCCCTTTTCAGTCCCAGCTCTCCCTTACATAAGCATAATCAAATTACAAGAGCACTATCTGATCAAATTCTACTTTGCCCATTCTTGGCTTCATCTCTATTATTAGAGTCTCCCTAGTGCCTTTAATTTAATGAAAAGCCCTGCAGCCTAAATGTCATTGCTATTCTAGATTCCTATTTTAAATCTTCAGGCCCTGCAAGGCCTCACAGAAGACACTACAGGAGTTACAAGGGTGGAGCATACACCAGAATGCAGGGCTGGAGCAGACCCAATACCTGAGCAATAACTCTCTAAAGACAGGAGAGCAGTGTGTTTGTCTCAACAGGGGTGCATGAGGTGTGGAAGAAAGGTGAGATTGGGTGCAAATGATACTGGGTCTTAAGCAAAGCCAAAAAAGATGAAATCTCTTGTGTATTTTTTTTTATTATTATTGAGTTTTAAATAGCTTAATGAAAAGTGTGGGATTTTTTCTAAACTTTGGGGAAAAATAATTCTGATGTTATAGATTAGCAGTTTTTTCAATTTCCAGCCCATCTGTGGGCAAAAATTTACACCTGTGATGAAATGCAGGTCAGTTGGGTATGGCTTTCAAAATGCCTGGTTTCATTCATATAAACACTCTAACAATTTTAAATACACACAAAAAATACCTGCTAATGCCATCCTTACCTTTGGTACCTAGCTGCACTGGAAACAAAATTACCATTCAATGAAAGCCTTGTCAAAGATGAGATAAAAATGCATCCTGCTTCTCTTCCTCTGGCAATTTGGACATTCATGTCAAAGTTATGTAAGGGCCAGAGATAAGAAAATCCACATATGGTAATTCATACACCCAGTTTACTATAACATATGGCACAGTATAACATGAACATGTGCTCACTGCCCTCCCCCATTCCTTCTTTTTTTTTTTTAAATTTGGGAGTCTCATAAGTAATTTCTGAATGTATGGGAAGTTTTATATGCATGGAAAGCTCAGCAGCTAGTAAAGAACTTGTTAAAATGGACGAGTAGATTAAATCCACACAGTAATAGCAGAGATGGTTACCTAGGCTGACTATTCACAGAATGGTAGTACAAAAGAAAATGGCATTTTTGGTGAGTGCTGGCAGTGAGAACAGGCTCCATGGTAGCACCAGTCTTTAGTTCCACTTACTTGGGTGATCAGTTTATAAGGCTGTTTAATGAGAATTGAGCAGCTTTCTGCAAAGCACTTTCTAGACCAGAAATCTGTTGAATAGATGGAATTTTAAAGTTCTACATGTGAGTATATTACATAAGCATCATTTCATATGCACCACTATATGTATGATACATAAGTATCCATGTATGCATATATCTTGCAAAAGTACAAAAAATTTTCACATTTTTCCTAATATTTATGGTGTTTCAATGCTATTAAAAAAAAAAATGGCATCCAAACATAGAAGGCAACTCATCAGCTGACTCCTTACGTGACAGACCCAGAGGCAACTCCAAATCATCAACACAACTGCCTGAGGAGACTGCCAAGGAGCCAGCTGCTGCTACTGGAAAATCTTCCAAAGCTTTGCATCTGTGGCCTGTTACTGCTGTCCAAAAACATCCACCACAGTAAATGAAAACAATAGTAATAATAAACAAAAAAAAAACAACAGCAACAACAACAAAAAATCCATCTATGTTGTGAAAAACTCATAACATGTTACATAACACACAGTATGCATCAGGGCAAGTTGCATCTTTTCTCCCAGATATTCCTGTACTGTAATCTTGCAGTATATTGTTCCTGACTTGCCTCTGGTGCCTTCCATCAACTTGCAACATCTGAGCAGTTAAAACATTAAGGAAGCAATTTAGGAACATAATCATGGATGTGTAGTGGCTTTTTAGACACCTAGATCCCAGCTGCCTGAAGGACACCAGGTTATGTCCCAAAGGTCATGCAGATGTTTAAAAATCTCTTGAGACTGTTAAACACAGTCCTCTCACAAATAGCTGTCGTGTGCTTTAGCCACAACAGGAAAGTTAGACTTTATGCAAGATATTTTTATAGGATTTAGAAGTGAAAGTAGCTCTCTGACTTGCCCCTTCTCAGTGTGCTCTTGAGTTTCTGGATCAGTATATTTGCAAAATGTAATTAGACAGGATAAATACTGAGATGGGATTCACTTGTTCTACCTATTAAGCAGTAAAATCCCTCCTCTAAACACAGGAATAGAAATTCAGGCAATTAGAAAACAGTCCTTTCAAAGAATGCTTCTGCAAATTACCTCAGGTTGAGTTTGTTGTTACTAAGACTGACAGATGACCTGATAGCTTTTTCACTATCATTCTCCAGAAATTATTGAAATAGCTCAAATGATGAATGATTGATCAATGAATGAATATCCAGAAAGTTGCAATAGGATATGCTGAACAGGCTCTGAGTTCTTCTGGTACCTGTGATCTACAGCTGTACAAGACTCAGCAATGCAGTATTTAATCTACCTCCATGTGGAATCATTAAAAAAAAATAAATCTATCAAACCAAGTGAAAATCACCAAAAAAAAAGAAAAAAGAAAATTCACATGAACAGAAAATATCCTTGTGTGGATAGTTTTATTTTCCTCAAGTAAGGTATGTTCTGTCTTTGTAAAGCATTGTCTTTTCTTTATGTTGTTGGAAAGCCAGACAAGATTAAGGGATGAACAAAATCTGTGGTGTAAATGAAATAGAATTAGCAATAAAAACGTGTCCTCACAGAAAGTTCAAGAGTTTTTTAGAGCTTAAGAGGAGGACGTTTTTCCTGCAGACCACAGAGCTAGAAAAATGCTCTTGAGTTACAGGTTTTTCAAAGAGAACATTTGCTTTGGCAATTCTGTTTCATGAGGTTTAAAAGTTGAATTGTGAGTCTGCAGCACACAGAGATGAAGGTTCTAGATGGAAACATGTCTGGCTAGGTTGGGTTCAGCAATCCCCATGGGGAGCCTCAGTAATGTGAAGACATTTGAAAAAGCCCATACTGGTAACATTGATTAGGATGACAGTCTTTATGTTAGGTGCTTTAAGAATAATTTAACCAATCCTTTAAAAGCTACAGAAAATCTGAAGGATATATTTTCTTGGGGTTAAGGTTCCAGTTGCTTTCTCCTTCCATATGGAGACTACAGGCAACTTTCATAAATGGCTAAATCTAAAATAATTCCCAAGTTAAGCTTTTTATGCAAACTGGATAGTTTTAGGTTCTCAAATACTAGCTCATTGAATGAGTTATTCTAAACAAGGCTATCCTTTCCTTCCACATCCCACAGATATTTGTAGTGTTTGAGAAAGGGTTTTAAATGAGCCTTTTAAAATACTGTATTGTGTTTCTTGAAGCTTCACTGTGAAGTCTGATGAGCAGAGGAACAGTGATTAATTGTAGTTTGCTGTCTTGCATTCCAAAATAGCAATTTTCCAATTTAAATCTCTTGTATATTTTTGTAAGAGTGTAATTTATATTCTCCCTCCTGTGACTTCCCAAGTTAAGACACCATTTAGATATAATTCCACAATATTAGAATTGGGGAAAATGAAGCTCTTTTGACTGAATATTCAAGCAAAGAATCTGTTTTGGGCTATGCCATAAATCATGCTTGTCAGATCTTTCAAAGGAATTATTCTGTACAACTACCTTGTCTATTATTTAGAAAGCACAGACACTGAACAAGATAATTCAGCAGTACTGTATCTGATTTACATATGGTTGTCTCCCTTTAATCTCTGGCTTTCAAAGCACCATCTATTTTCAATTTAACTTCAAAATTTTTAAATTTTATTTTGATTGCCTCATAATTGCACTGCATGTGAATATTTAGAGCCTTTCGGGCTTCTACTCAAAGATGATCTGGGGGTTTGATGATAACTAATGAACCATGGCAACCAAGTGGTGCTGAACTCTTGCATTCAAGACACATAACTCACCATGAAATTACTGACACTTTAGGTTAGGCTGCTCTCTTGTTCTAAACATTTCTCAGGAAATTTTCTAATGGAAATCTTATATGGAACCAAGAGACTAATTCACAACAGACAATCAAGCATAAGGAAGCAATCTTCCGACTTGTTCCAGAATATTACATTTCAAGCAAATGTAATTTACATGTACATAAATTCCAAAACCTGCCACTGGAACCTCCATGTCAAAAAGTTACCTGTGAACCACTTTCCCACAGAAATACTTTTCAACAGAAGTGTTTGTTTTCAAGTCATTTATATTATGAAACATCACATTTTTATCTGGCAGATGGAAAGCTGAAAAAGATAAACTGGTTGGTGAAATCCTGTTGAAAACCTGAGAATTTAAATATGCAACTATGGGGCAGATTTCTTTGTTTATAAGGTTTAGAGGATGATTATTTTGATTTCTTAAATCACTACTGATAAAATGAAATATCAATTTGCAAAAAAAAAAAAAAAACCAAACAAACAAAAAAATGGAGAAAAATATATGAAAAAATAGGAGTTGTTCAGCATTGGAGAAAACAAATCATTGCTAAAACAGAGACAGATTAAGATTTCAAAGAATTCTTACTCTAGAATTTTATTGAAGGGGAAAGATGAAAACAGTAGTACCAGCTAGAAAACTTAAATTGGGAAATTCTTTGGAATATGTGTCAATAGTATATTATATGACGTGTATTAATAATAACTAGGGTAACTGTCCAGAAATTACCACTTAATTATTTACTTTCTTTAAGAATTAAAGACATACAATTTTCCTGCATTGAAACTAGCATTGAAACTTGAGCTATGAACTGCCCTCTAAAATTAGAATTGCAACACGAAAGAGACACTTAAGTTAATCTGTTTTGTGAAATCAAAAATATGTGTGGCAAATTATGCTTCAGACTGGACTGTACAGATTATTTGGGTCCACACATAAATGCAGGTTTGACTAAAGAACCTACAGGGTTTAACAGTAACCTCATCAATTTATTTAACACTAGCTGGATTTACTTGTATAAATTGTAATCACACTTTGGATTCAGACGCATAAATCCATTTATTAGCACTTCAATCTCAGGTGATTTAAACACTAAAGCAAAACTCAGTGGGATGCAGGCACCTGAGACACATAAAATTTGAAAAAAAAATTCTAAAAGTTGATTTTGATAGCCAAATAAACTTTTAAAGGTGAATCAAGAAATATAAGTAGGATTTTGCAAAGATTTAAGTATTTACTATTAAACGTGTTGGAGTCTGGCTCTTTTAAAAATCTCACTAGGTATCTATAAGCATCTTTAAATCCATAAGTATACTTATTTTTCTCTCTACCCTCTCTCTATTCAAAAATATAGGAAGGCCTGAAGCAGTTTCCCACTTGGAATGATTAATCTCTGTATGTAATGATTGCTGTTTCCTAATAAGCATTAATAAGCCCCAAGAAGACTGTTCCAAGGGCTTGTAAAAATAATACTTAAAAGCAAAGATTTTCATTTGTAAAGACCAGACTGCACCAAACAGCAAATATTTAATTCCCAGCTCCTTTTAACATTTTAATTTTAACTCCTGTTTTGTATAGTCAACGGCCTCAATGTAAATCTTCAGGACTACATTTTTGCATTTTTAAAATGCTGCTAAATACGACTTTTTGGGGGTGTGGGTTGGCGGGGAGGGGGCAGTTGACTCTTCTTTTAATACTTTTTGGTGTAGCCTCTTTCTTCTGTATAAAAGCCAAGCACTTTTATTTAACAGAGAGAAAAATCACAGCTCAGTTCTTTCAGTCACTGAATACTCCTCTTTTTGAACACATGCTCCCTTGTGACACAGGCTGCATCACGAGCTCACTTGTTAAAGTCCTGGCACTCTGTTATTCACCATAAGCTATGGAAATGCCATTAACTATTCCATTAGCTTCTGTTCTGTAAGTAAAATGTCAATTTTCTGCACCTCCACATGTTTCTGATATGCATCTAAGGGGTGCTAAGAGTTTGGTTTAGAAAAAAATTAAATGAGGCAAAGACTCATCAAAGAGACTCATCATCTGGAGAGTCTGTTTTGACCTTTTTAATTTTCCTTGAAGTGGACATGTGTATTTCCATCATGAATCCATTTAACTTTGAGCAATCATTAGCCAAACAGGGATTTCCCTCCAGCAAAAGCAATTCCTGACTGTTTGCCTAGGTGTCATAGCACAGTGCAGAGACACCTAAATGTCCCCACCACTACTCTGGGCAGCAGAGGCAAGAATTATGTTTTTCTTTCACCTTACCAAAAATGCCAAATGTATATACAGAAGAAAAGTTAATTACACTGACAAATCATAAAGAATAGTGAACCATGTATTTGTTGGTTGAGGGAAACCTAAAAATAAGTAAAAATTCATGAACGGTTTCTTTCCTGAAAGCTGCAGAATACACCTTCCACTAGAAGTTTTGGGGGTATTTTCTGTACTGTTCTAAAACTGATAAGTAATGGAGGTAACTTTGCAACAATTATAATTTTCTACGCTGAAAGTTTCCTGATTGCACATATCTTCATACAGTCGTATCCAGTTCAACCCTGTTTGGTGTCTTCAGGTGGAAAGCATAATCCAAAAGAACTGGCCGCCAAAATAAACAGAGCAGAAAAGCAAAATGATGACTAGGTAAGGCATAAGCATCTACCAATTATTCCTGTTGACCAATCCTCAAAGGCAGCATGGGATTTTTTCCTAAAGAACAATCTCTACCTGTGTATTCAAATAGATCACCTGTGTGCCTTAACAGATAGCTACAGGAATGTTTTTTTTACTTGCACATTAATCTATACAAGAGGTACATCTATAGGCAGGGGATGTGAGCTCACAGATCAAACAGGTGAGTCTCCTTGTGCTTTTGTGTAACCAGACTGATCCTCCAAGGCACTGCAGATCTACACACCAAAATATAAACTTAAGCGTCTATCACAGGATGTAAAATTTTCATGGTAGATACTGAAGGAAAAAGCAATTTTTCCTGTACTTGCTACAGCTTCATATCACTACTGAAAGAATATGAGGGAACAATCCTGTTATTTTATACCAAAAGAGCTTACTGCCTTCCCCTTGAAGTGTTTAGATGTTAATAAATTCTGAAGTCATAGGTAACTAGACAGGCACTGTACAGAACTTCAGTCAGTGGCTTCTGACGTCAAGGACTTTCTTGATAGTGATAATTAGCTTTAAAATATTCCTCCAGGATCTTGAGATTCAACACTTAACTGTGATGGCTTCTGTACTGCACATGGCAGTTGTTCAGGGCAACTGGAATTCTCTCCCTGAACAGCCACAACCTACTTTTTGTTTCAATTGGATCAACACAGTGGGTGTCAACAAAATCTAAGTTACGTATTAGCATAAATATATGGAGATCTGAAAGGGCTGCTATATACAGCACATGTAAATTATTTACATCTACTCAGCCCAAGTGACTGCAGACATTGTAAGAAGCACAGCTGCTGCTGGTGCTAGAACCTTGAAGCTGTTTCTTAATATGAATATTCATCATTACTCTCTTAGAAGACTGTAGGGGAAAACATAGTCAATAAAAGTATATTCTGTGTTTTGTAATCAGTAAACAATGTAAGCAAAATAGTATGTGGAGGACATAGAGCAGCTGCTCTTTCCAAATGAATGCCTAATTGTGAAACATTTAGACCTCAGCCCTATGATTTCCTTAACAATTCTTTTTCTTGTTAGGCTAGATTTGATGTCCTTGTGCTTTATTTAGATTTTCTGTTTTTCTCCTCCACTCACATGTTACCACAGATTCTAAAGCAAACAATCATGGGACAAAGGATTCAGATAATGTAACTTCACAACAATGACCTACATTTATACACTGCTTTTTATCCCAGGGCCTCCCTAGGCACCATAGGTACAGCATATGTGGGATTTTCACACTTTTGGTAAGCAAAATATACTTATGGCATAAGTAATCCATTTGCCACTGACACTTTGGGCTGATGGAGGAACCCATAATGTGTGCACCACTGCTTGACTCCTGGCCCTCAGGCAGGAGAGTGGTTTGAGCACTGAGTGCAGCAAAGTGCACTTGGGAACCTCACCAAAGAGCCCCATGATATCACACAAGTTAACCTTGCAGAGCTTAGGGCTTGTTGTCAAGAGCACAAAGCACATGTGGAAACAGGGTTTCCTTGCTGCACAGAGGCAATTCAGTAATTGTGACTGCACAGGTGATTTCCTAAATCTGTGTGTAGTGCATGTGTAATCCAGAGTAACTCATCACAGGGATGCCAACCAGCAACAGACATCTGCTTTCATGGCAGCACCTCACAAAATCTGCTCTATAATGAAAACTCTCCTTCTTGGAACTCACTATGCCTTTGAACATTCTGGTGTCTGCATTCATAAATACAGTGGTCACAGATCTAGCTTCATTCTTGTTCATTTCTTATTGTTATTCAGAAAAAGATTTGGTCTGTTTAAATTATACTCTGTCCTAAGAAACAAATACAAGCAGTTTTATCTGTGCAACAATAAAAAAGATAAATTTTACTGTTCCAAATACCTTCTAAAGCCTCTACAGAGATCAAAAGGTGCTATTATTTCCAAAACAACCTTTTATTTTCAGAAAATACATAATAGTGTTTAGACAATTTTTTACAGATCTAAGTGAGAGCACCTAAACATTCCACCAACAAATTAGAAACACAATCTTTCAGTAAAAAAAAAAAAAAAAGACTACCTATTTACCATTCTCAAAAAGAGAAATGCACTTACATAACTTCAGGTATTTCAGTGATAAGGAAATTTTATTTATATTTGTAGAATGAAATGCAATTCCTTGGCATTCTAAAATATGAAATTCATCAAGTATCATAAATATGGTGGTAACTGCTGCATGAATCTTGCCAGCTGAAAAGGTTAAATCTGCACAGCAAGCAAATGTTGATGCTCACCAGGAAAAAAACACTGGACTAAGGTGTTGAACATGTAAAAGTCAGCTGATCTCAAAGCACAAGAACCTTTTTTTTTTTTTTTTACTGAATTAAATCACCAGCTTTTATTTATAAGGAAAAATCAGTTATTGTCACCAGAGACTACATTCTGAAAGACAAAGCTCTTGTATCATTAATATTACTGTGAGCTTTTTTGAAAGATCAAACGTCCAGTAAATGGATATTTACTGGGCATCCCTCAGCACCACTGATTCACATCTTGCTATTTTGTTCTCCTAAATCCTATACCTTCCTAGATAAAGTAGTATCTACCTAGAAAAGTCATGGGAAACTCAGTATATTGAAAGCTGTGATTTCTCAGTACCTGTTGACAACTAATTAATGTTCTATCAACTTTGCTATACTGTACTTTCTACCAAGAGTGTTTGCAAAGAGAGACACAGATACAAAACAAGACAGAAAGGGGTAGGACAGAAGCTACAAACAAGTCAACTGATTGTTCCTGACCACATTTTTATTTTCCCTATACTCACTAAATGCTTCAGGAGAGTTTCCCTACTGTATGGGTTCCAATATAATTTCCCATTCAATGGACATGTTGAGTGTCACCTTCCAAAGTGAATCCCACAACTCCACTGCTTTTTCCATCCTGCTGGGAGTGACTTTTTCCTTCTGGCATTACTCTTTATGCCCTAGGCAATGAGTTCTGGCCTGCACTAAGAATAAAGTCACATTCCCAGCCATCAAGAAACCCCACAACAGAATGACAAGTTCCATGCACAGCAGGCTTTCCACACTACTGTGGTACAGTGCCAGATGTTTCAATAGATATTTAATGACTGTGACATTTCATTTTTATTTATTTAGTCATTGAAAAGAATTATTATTATTATTATTATAGATAATTTTCAAATTATTAGAGCAGATCAAATGATGCTTCCTTTGTTTTTTGCTGCTAAATGGTAGCGGAGTAGAACATTTAATACAGCTTTACATCTGCTGTATCTCAAAATGCAACTGAGGAATTAAAAATTAATAAATAATGGGTTTGTCTTGCCTTGACAAAGAAATATACTGTAGCTCTCCTTTTTCTTTGCTTTCATTTTAAAGAGAATAAATGCTGCAAGGTGTAGGTATCATGAGGAAACAGAAAGACAACTCAGCCTGAATCTTCTGTAATGGGTTTTAAAGAAGGCCTTTCACATTTTCTATCCTTACAGTTATTATGTCATTTGGAGGGGGTGAGGGGTGGGAATTAAAATATTTCAAGCATGTGTCGCTAGGGGAATAAATTGAGAAAAGAAAAAATATTTCTTTATAACGTCAATCTTTACACACACAATCCATATCCTTTTGTTTGTTTGTTTTAAACCTTGGTGATAATAGTTTTAGATTTAGTATTTACTTCAAGAGCTTGGAATGTTTGTATTTGGATAAGCTAAAAACACAGGTTTTTTTCTACCTGCAACCAAGTAAAGCCATAGTTACATTTGTTTTCTGAATTTTTCCAAAAGAATATTAATGTATGTCTATGCATAACAAATATTGTCAACCACTTTGAAGGATAATCTATTAAATGATATGACTTTAACTGTTTTAATTTCCTTTACTAACATAAAGCAAATATTTAATTATAACAAGTGGCTAATCTGTTCACACTATTTTGTCTTAAGATTGTGTTTTGTTTTAGAATTTTCATTTTCTGAAAAATAGTTTTTAGCTACCTTTATTCCTTATCAGTAACTCTCTCTCTATTATCTTTTTTCTCTTTAATCTCTCATGTTTCTGTTCTTTTTTTCTCCCTTTATTTTCACTTTGCCCATCCCTGCTTTTCCTTCTCCACAGAATGTTTTCTAATCTGTCCTATAGAAACTTTCTCTGTATTATTTACAAGCCCTCATTTTCAGACAGATGTTCTAAGCATATGCTGAGGTGCCTTATGATTCAGGGCTTTACAGATATTAAAATTCTCTTAACACTGCTTTGGCATAGCTTACTATAGAGACACAGAGGCTGAGAAGTTCTGACCTCCAAAATATGAAGGATCTCTGCAGTGGCAGAGCTGGAGTTTAATTGAGCCTTTGTTATTTTGCCTTCACAGTTTAAATAGATAAATACAGAAAAGAAAAAAGCTTTCTGATACAACACAACTAATGAGAGAACCTGGGTTAAAAGTGTATGAAATGCAGAGTGAAAATGCACTTGAGTATGTCCAAGAAATCACAGAATCACAGATTTGTTAGGGTTGGAAGGGATCTGAGGAAATCATCCATTCCAACCCCTCTGCCAGGGCAGGGTCACCTGGAGCAGGTGACACAGGAGCGTGTCCAGGTGGGCTCTGAATGTCTGCAGGGAGGGAGACTCCACAGCCCCCCTGGGCAGCTGTGCCAGGGCTCTGCCACTTTCAAAGTCAAATTCTTCCTTGTGCTGAGGTTTTAAACGTTTAAAAACTTCTTGTGTTTTAGTTTATGGCCTTGTCCTCTCACTGGCCATGAGTGAAAGGACCCTGGCACCTGCCTTTGAGATATTTATAGGCAGTAATGAGATCCCCTCATTCTTGTCTTCTCCAGGCTAAAAATGTCCAACTCCTGGGCTGCTCAGAACTAAATTTTCACCAGTTAGAAGAATCTTGACCAAAAAAGTTTCAACTTTAAGTTTCAACTTTAACTACTTGCAGTCCATTATGCAACGAGGTTAAAAAAAAAATAAAAAGGACTTTAGACCTTTTGGAGATAAAACGTTTTAAAGCTAAATAGAGCCTCAAGTACAATCAAAGTTGGATTTTAGAAAGAATAAGGTTTAGAAAAATATTTCTGAATAAAGTGAAACTGTGACCCCTTTTTTTAAATAAAAAAATTTATACTTTCATAGGTAATTACAGATGCCAATTTAGCAGAGTCATTCAAGATACAAGTTGTTTCATTAAGATAATAAAGAAAGGAAGACAATGATGTAAGATTGTTTAAGATACAGGTTGGCTGATTCTCTCTGCAATTAATGAATGAATTAATTAAACTTGACAAAAACCAAAATGCACTAGAGAGCTCATCCAAGAAGCAGTCCCAATTTGGCAGATGACTGTAACCCAAAGAGCAGCTGAGGTTACCTGAAAACTAACTGGTGAAAAGAAAACACTTATGCTACTGGGGCTGGGACTTGCACATTTCTGCTTTGATTACAGTCACAAACAAGCTCATTTGAGTCAGTCAGCACAACTTCAAGTGGAAGAGTTAGACAGCCAAAGTACCTTGGGAACAGAAACCCATCAAACTTGCAGTGTCCATTACTTTTTCCTCTGCAGATTTTTCTCATGCATAGATTTAAGTACCATGGAAGATACTCACCATGGAATTATTGAGTTCTTGCTGCTAGATGGTGCACAGCTAAGATTAGAATGTCTGTGCATCAGCTACGGTCTGAGATCCAAATTTTATCCAGTTTGCTGGCTCTGCGCTTGACAGTTTAGATTAACTCTTTAAACACCCATTTGAAAAAAAAATAAAAAAATTAGGTGCTAATTTCTTAGCCCAGTCAGCAGCTTATTAACAACCTGAAAGGAAACATGAAAAAATTCTACTACACAGTGAAAGGGAATGCCCCAAGAGTTTCCAAATATAATTGTGTTTGCAGGTTTGTCTTGGTTTTTGATATTGTTTTTAGATATTGTTTTTCTACGGCAAAGTTGTTTCAGAACAAACTTCATTAATTTTGCACTGAGAAATACCTCACAGACGTGTTTTTCTTTAATTACAGTAATTTCTTGCTCAGACTGATGCTTTCTCTAAATGGCAAATTCTTACTTTGAGTGACAAATGATTTTGAGTAATTTGAGCGTCTGCAATAGTCTTCTCACATTTCCTACACAGCTTTGTTTTCCCATTTGTCTTATCTCATACCTATCTACAAAACAGATAGTAGATTAAAGATTTTAACTTCAGCTTTTTTTCATTTTCATAAAAAATATTGCTTATGAATATTGTGGATCTGGGGAGTTACACTTCAGAACTTCACACAATTGCTTTGAAGAAAGACACCACCACACCCTCCTGTGAGATTCCAGACTATCACATCTATGATAGCAAGGTAAGTAAATAAAATTCCTCCTAGTACTTGATAAATGTCACAAAAACCAGTTGTGCACAGGGTTGAATAGTCTGTTGGTGTGCAACACTGATGCTCTAATTAGGCCAATTTCAATCAGAGTGAAATGGCAGTATCATCCAAAAACCAAAATGGCAGTATCATCCAAAAACCAGCAGGTTGATGACAGGTATTGATGACTGACAGGTATTGATGACAGGTGTCATCTCACTGAGGGAAAAGATGATCATGGTTGTCAACATGGTGTGATTCCCTGCTGCATGGACCAGGCTGCCCAGGAAGGGATGCTCCACAGGAGACATCCATCACAATCTTTCCTGCTGGCCACTAGAGACTTTCTCTTTCTCTATCTGCCTGTTTTTCCCTAAGGCAGTATGGACATAGTTGTAGGTCATCAGCTATGTGTCCCTGGAATGAAAAAGGGTTTGTGCATGTCTGGCTGCCTTAGCTTTGTGTTCTCTAGATTGTTATACCAGTCCCTAAAATACCTGCTTTGTTTATTCTTCATCTGCTCCTTAGGAGCCATTGTCTGCTTCATGTTTTCAGCAGAATGGTCTGGAAAAATAAAACAAACTCTAGTACCAATTTATACTAAGAGGTCACACTCAGGAGGGTAAATTCACATTTCCTCCAGTTCTAAACCCAAGCAGAAATGGCACATGGTGGCAATGAAGTCAGAAGACACAATAGCAACAAGTGCTGCCCTAGTGCTATTAGACAACATAAAACCAAGCCACATTATTTTAGTATTTGTATGATCAGAATGATGATTTGACATGGAAGCAAATTTATTGATTTTTATAGAATTTGCCCTCTGTGTAATCTTTTAAAATATGGAATTTGGCTCCTTTTTGTGGCAATGACCTTTTGGGGTGAATGCCTTGGTTGATATTTCCTATAAACTCCAGAAAGTCATCATTACAATGATTTGGTTTTTTTTTTTTCTTTTTCTCCTAGGTCGCTCAAATTTATCACCTCCAACTTTAACATTTAGGCCCAAAAGATAATGGTAATAAAGACAACAGAGTGTGGGGAGTTTCCTTGGCTGTTTATCTTGTTGTTCCTTTTTTAAAACTAAGTGGAGGAAGGGAAAGATAAAAGGAAGAAAAAAATCAGTTATTCTTTCTCTCTTGTGAATGTAGCCATGGGAAACTGTGCTCCACAGGTCGTGAGACTTAAATTACAAAGGCTGAAGGCTGGTTTCAGTCACCTCACATCAGAGCACATGTCTGCACTTTTAAATTTATATTCTCCCCTCAGTTTACAGAAGGCTGCCTGAGATCAACAGCATCTTTTGATCTCCCCGAAAGTCACCTGTCTCTAGGCAGGGACATCACACGTACAGAGCCATCTCTGTTCTTCTACAGCATCCTGCGGTTTTAGTCTTTCAGCTTTTCCAATCCATCTTTTAGAGATACACACAAACATGCTCTTCCCAGCCAGCTCAGCAAGCTGTCCTACCTGGAAAGCACAGAATGTCTCTCTGAAATGGCTTTTTAACAAGTTTCACAAGGATGCAAAATTACCTAAAAATGATGCTCTAGATGGTCAGATGGAGCTGCCCACAACAGGCACCTGGAGCTGACATACAACTGCCTCAAGCTAGGGAAAGCAAATTTGAGAATAAAGCATCTCTTGGAGAGCAATTGCCTGTGTGTGTTCCCACTGTGAGAGATTCACATTTGTGAAAAGCAAAATCTTGGCAGGCAACCCCTTGATGTGCAGAAATTTGCAAATCGTTTCAGTCTAAGCAATTTACCCATCCTTACCAGAGAGCACTAAGGCTGCAATTGTACCCTGATAATCACAGCTACTGAATTCTAAGCAAAATGAAATTTCAGCACAGAGTCAACACTGTTAAATCCTAAAATGCTTAAGAAAAATGTCATTTAATTAAGAACTTTTGTAGCTAATGCATCAAATTTTGTATACTAGAAACTTAAACCCAGGATTTATGGAAGTTTTAAACAGGAATTAAACAAGATGAAGGTCTGGCATTATTTTGATAAAGCTTTAAAACATAGCAGTGCACCTCCACCCTGCCCCTCACTAAAATGTGAGATTAGGATAAGTGGTACTACATACCCTTCACTTTCATATCTCTCTTTAGATATCTCACTGCTTAAGAAACAAAAGCTTGCCCATGAATAAAGGTAAAAAGAGGGTTTAAATGTCAATATTTTTTAACAATAAGCTCAATCATTCAGCACATTTCTAGCACTCACTAAAAATATCTGGTCTCACAAACAGTGAGAAGTGAATGAGTTGGATCATGAGTTTATCTCAGCATACTAAAACCTCTGATCTAATCATGACACTAAGATCAAAATGAGGAAAAAAAAATCATAGCAGAATAGAAAAAATAGAGCATGTTGTGAGAGTGTCTGAACTGGCTTAGTGAGCTAAGAGAATTGCTAATTTATTAGGTAAAATTTCCTTGCCTCAGACAGCACAGGTTACTCTCAGTCTCTTTCTAGGATTTAGAAACAAGTAGGGAAATAGCAAGGTATGAGTAACAAAAACTCATATGAGTTACACAAACTTACAGGCACATGATGGCACACCTTGTTTCAGTCTCAAACACCAGATCAAATCCTAGACACTGACATGAATTTGAGTAATCAAATCACCTGAAAATTCTGTCTGTTAGAACAAACTTCTGCATGTGACCAATATAAACACATTCCTGCAAGACGGAGTTGGAGATTTACCTATTTTCAAACTAATCCTAAAACATCAATAGAAAGCACTGCTCTCTTGAGTTGTTCACTTTCTCTAGAATGGAAATTAGAGTAGTTTTGGATTAATTTTGTAGTATTAAGCTTGTAAGATGAGCAACACAACCACAGATTCAAGTATGAAGAAGAGCCCAGTGGAACGAAAACGGCTTACTCAAAACCTGAAAGGAGCTTCAGCTTTTTGCATGAGATGATTAGGTTCACAGAGGGTCCACAGAACCTCTACATGTCTCCAAAAAAAACCCAAAAAACAAATTAAAAAAAAAAAAAAACAACAAAAAACCCCAAACCAAACAAACAAACAAAAAAAATAGATCCAGTATGTTAACAGAGTTAAATTGCTCTTTTTCCATCTTAGATTTCTGGAATCTTGAACCCTTTTATAAGAAATGCTTCTCCTACCAACTCTCTATTTCTAATGGTTTTCCCAGAAAGTGCTACCCATCATCTCCTATTTTTTTTGTTCCATATAATTTAAGTGTTTTCCAAATTTTTAGTCAACAGTAACATTATGGAAGATAAGCAACTAATGATCAATTTTTAACAGATTACAGGGCTTAAGCCTTAGAGACAGGACACAATAGCAGCAGTACATAATTTTATCTGTGAGACACCCATTTTCTATCATTAAACTCCACTATATAAAAGGAAAAAGTACAGTACTCTAAGCACAGTTATTTCAGCAAACAAAACACTCAAGGATTTTTAAGGTACAAAAATAAATAAATTGCAAAATCATATGCCAAAAGGCTCTAACCTTGCTAGAAAAATAAAACCAAAGCCTTGTGGAATATTGTTTTAGTTGAGGAGTGGTAGCTGTAGGATGTCTGAATGCATACAGGCACCAGCTTCCTAATGATTAGCACAGTTTCATTGACAGGCTCTGCTGCAGAATCACAAAGCAAACATAAATTGCAGCAAATTAGCAGAAGATTTTTTCCTTTCCTTTCAAGAAGAAAGTTTAATGGATGTTTTGCCTGAGGAGCTGATTTCAATGGCATCTCAGCAGACGAGGCTGCGCTGCCAGGAACCACAGGAGCGTACAGTAAATTTAATAATGGCCCCATGCCACAGCATGGCTCCTACAGCTACACAGCAGATCCACAGTCAGGCACAGGCTCTGCACATTCAGCACAGGAAACTGAGCATTTCAGAGCCATGAGGGCCTGGGTCTCATTAGGCAGAGATAGAACTTGTGGCTGTCTACAAAGATAGCTGCCTCTTAGAAATCCATCTTGCTTCCAATGAATTTAACACAGTTTTATCCAAAAATTCCGTCACGGCAGAATTCAGCCCCCAAACAAAGTTAATGAAGAATGGCAAAAGGAAAAGGAGATTTGGAAATATTTAAAAAAGATGAAGAAAATGTAATATCAGGAGGACTTTTTACTACATCTGATTGATCACCAAATTAATCTCTCCCAATTTAAACACACAAAATGGAACATCAACTTCATGTGTCAAAAATGTGAATAATTAAAATAAAATATATATATACATATCAATGCCAGGAATATTGATATCATAGCAAGCCATTTGAGTTACAATTGGCAATATTTGCCAGTCTCCATTCTGGAGCATTTTAGTTTACTCATGGCAAACTGATGCTCAGATAGGTAGAAAAATTTATTTCCTCCTTTTAAAATCGGCAAAGAAGTTGCTTCCAATCTGATCTTTACAATTGACTAACCCCAGCATAAACACAGGGCAAATATCAGTACTGAAAGCATTTGCAGAGATGATGTTTAATCATGATAGCCACAATATCATTGCTTGGTTATTTTGCCATATGCAGAATTGATAAATATGTTCTCATAAATAAATTCATTGATCTCTCTCCCAAACATTAATAAGAACAGACATCATGCTACAGAAACAAATCCATTTGGGATGCTCTAAAACCTTCTGGGAAATGTGCACATAAAAATAGGCATTGAAGATGAATAAATATTTTGTTATTATCACCATTTTCAAGTGTATCACTAATGAACTCAGATCTCAAATATCATTACACACTTGATGCTTTTCTCCAAGAAGTATGAATTATTGCTGCTAGTTGGGAGTGGACAAAAGTTTTCATTGTTACGTTAATGCTTTCATATCCTCTACATGTCTGACACATTTTCCTTTAAAAGTTACACTCTTCAGTCTGCTGGATATCACTTTTGGTATCCAACACAAAAATAGATCAGATGAAGAGGTTTTTTTTATTTCTGTCCCAGTCATGTCCTACAGGAATGAGTCCCAAACTCATCCTGCCTGTGCAGGCAGAAGAGCCACTGTGGGTGCTGAGCAGGAGCACACCTGAGAATCCCAGTAATGACCCAGGTTAACAAAATCAAAGCCAGAAAAAAAACTTTTAATCTCCTTTTTGAGTCCACACTGTCCTTGAACTGTTTTGCTGTCCTGGGGGCCAGGGGCAGAGGGGACATTTCCTGTTCTGCCAGTGCTATTGCATTCTATCTTCTTAAGGTAATTACTCTGGCTTTTTTGAGATATACTGGATTTTGACTTAAGGCCTTTTATGCCACTCCAAGAGGAAAAAATAATAAAGGTTTTAAAGTGCTTGAAAACAGCCTCAAGTCCAGCCATAAATAACTACAGAATTACAACCAAAATGTTTACTAAGATGAGGGAAGAGATAAATCACATTATATCTAAATGGAATAAATATACTAATAAATAGAAGTTTTGGAGCACAGATGGCAGTAGAAATAAATGTCATTGCAAATCTTCAAATATTTTCCTTTTAAAAGTTGATTTAAAATGAACATAAATGATGACACAATCATATTTTAAGGACAAGTGTAGGTTAAATAATTTACATGTATTAAATACCTATGCCTTGGCAAAAAAGAAAAAAGAGACAGCCTGGACAGGAGCATTTATTCTTCATGATCATTAGACATTTTTTTGGTCGTGGTGGCAGAGTGGTATATGAAGCCTAATTATTATTTTATGTTACTTTCTTCAAAAGTTAAAACATGTGCATATAAAACTTAAAGAGATGTAGGATTTTAGGATGGGATTTAGGGTACTAAAAGCACAGGCAATATGCAGTGGATTACCCTGGCTCTCCTTTGTGCCTTGGCAACACACAGCCAAGACACAACCGCGGGATCGCTGCCACCTGCCAGCCCCAGGAGCCAAACCACACGATCCCACGGAATAATAAAGGATGTTAGGATTAAAAAGCAGATGAAGCTTAAATCCTAAAGGTCTTCAGGGACCTCTGGGATGTGTGCTACTCCTTTTATCAATCTGACTTGCCCACAGAGATGAAGGTTCTTCCCAGCCAAACAAGTCAATCTAATGAAATGCCTGGATTTTCACACAACTGAACACGTGCAGTGTGCAACTTGTATTAAGCCTCACCTTTGGATTTATGGCTTTTTCATCCTGAAGGAAGAAAAAGGAAACAGACAAATTGTTCACACTGTCAACAGCCCCAGAAATTCAGATAAGAATTTCACATTAGGAGGACATCTTAAGTCAGAAGTCAGAATTTTTTTTTTCTAAATGTTGTTATTGGGCCATGGTTACAGGGTCCCTCCCATTTTATTAAAAGAAAAAAAGGCACAAAAAACCCAAACCAAACCAAAACCAACAGCTATATGCTAATAGAGTGATGAAAAAAAAGATTTATTCAGAATCCCTTAACAGTGGTATGAAGGAATGATTTTAATTATCTCTGAGAGTATATTAATCTAGAAGCTCTTGTCTTCATATAAGACCACTTTTATAATTCTGTAATTCACATTTTTACTCCCAAAAACATACATATTAGAATTATTTTCAGAATATTCACATGAGGGAATAGCATTTACCAATGTAGAGGTGCTTCTCACTGGTCTATGTTTCAGTTTAAATAAACTTAAGCATGCACAAGGGCTTGTGTAGAGTTATCCTATGGAGTTCCTTCCCCATACTTTCTATTATTCTTAAAAATTAGAAGGCTTTACACCCTTAATACTTGAGATCACTTAGAACTTTGCTTCAAACAACCCAGAATTGCCCAAAATTTATCAGCTAAGGCTGTACAACTGCCAACAACTGTATGCCAGGCTATGATTCCCTACAGCCTTCCACATTCTTACTCCTTCTTGCTTAAGTCTTCCAGTTTTAAAAGCTTTTTAGCACACAAGTCCACCAACATTTACACATCAATATCTTTGTATGGCACAAACTGAGCAGTATTAACCTCTGTTCCCAGCATGCCCTCTCCATACTAAATACTTCTGGCATATCAAGCTGAAGATGTAGCTACCCAAGAACTTGGCTTAGGATTCAGAGCTGGCCTAAGAAGTTTCTAGGTCTGAAATTTGCTCCAAATCTTTCCCCCCTCAAGCCACCACAGTTGTGCTGGTGAGGATGAATTACATGATGTGACTTAAAAATATCTTTGCCCTCACACATCCACCAACACCCTCATTTAGGAAGGTACATGGAACAGAAAGTTTATGGAAACTGAAAAAAAAAAAAAGAACAGAATTCCTAATCTTAGAGAGCTTCTATGTAGGGTTACAGTATAAGGGATCCAGGGGAATTTAATGTTTCTATTTAGGATGATCCTGCTCTAAATGTAAAGACCCATCAATTTTGACTTTCAAAACTGAGATTTTCCAAATTATTCAATTACTTAAATTCATTAGTATTTTTTACAACACAACTTTAACCCTGACTTCATTCTTCATAGAAAATTGGGCTAAGAAACAAGTTGAAGCAATTCCTTAGAGCTTATTTATCTTCTGATCAACTACTGAAAAAAAATTATGCAGTGGAGAAACAGCCAAAAAAATATCTTTTCTACATATCTGAAACTACAATACACTGCATTTTTGTTATGGGTTTATGAATCAGCTTTTCTCTGTTGCCTGGTGTACAGTATCGTACACAGGAAAAGGTTAATCTTCAGAGAAAATATCATCTCTTCGCCCTGTGCTTTTGTTGGAGTCACACAAGCTTTCTTTGAAGTTGCTTGTCATCCCAGTAAAGCTGTTTTAAGTAGTTCAAATTAAATATCACTAGTATTACAGGTTGGTAGCAAGTAGAGGCAAGAAAGAGAAAAGCTTTGGGGTAGAATTTCAGGGGAAATAGGATTATGTTTGCTCGGTAACATGTCCCCCAAATTATGATTTTAAAAGCTGTTCAGGCCTCAGTTGTACAGAAATTCAATCTACTCAGTTCTGAAAGTATCTGAACTTTATCTGACATGCCACTATTGGTCCAGCTAATTTGGAAACATTTTTCATTTATTCCTGGTAGTGCTTTCAATTACAGAGATACTATCATCTTGAATATTTCCTCCTATGAAGACTTGCCCCCAGGGTTTACAAAAGGAAACCAATTAAAATGTGTCCC
This sequence comes from Molothrus ater, assembly GCF_012460135.2. Lineage (NCBI taxonomy): Eukaryota > Metazoa > Chordata > Aves > Passeriformes > Icteridae > Molothrus > Molothrus ater. The sequence continues at coordinate 11,353,671 of NC_050480.2, read as the reverse complement.
CATCCTTTTAACAGGGAAAAAAGACAAGACTGAATGAAAGAGGAAAGATTGAAGCTCAGCACTAAATCAAAATATAGCTGAGGAGCCACACTTGCCACTGGATCAGAGGAAAAATCATGACCACAATCAACCTAAGGCCAAGCTAACATGTTTTGGTGAACCAGAAGTTGGAATAAAGAGGAAAAGAAAAAAAAAAAGAAAAAGAGAGAGTAGAAAGGATTTCAAGTAATTTCAAAATTTCTGGCTTTAGTTTCAAGACTAGGTTTAGTACTTGAAGGAGATGGAAAATTCCCTGACCCTCTCTATATGACTTTGGATTTCCACATATTAGAATCAAGTCATTCAGCTGGTGATTTGAGACTCAAATTGTAACTGAATTTCAGTTTGCTGCTAGAAAGCATCTGTCCTGTCTAAATATCAGACCATTGACCTGATTAGAAGTTTTCTTAAGATTCACAGTATTTAAAAGAGAGAGAATTTTAAAACATCAAAACATGCTGTAGTGAGGACTCCCTTATATGGTAAGGCAGACTCTGAGTTTGAGATGATTTGCAAATGGTATCTGTAAATATTAATGCACTTTGACATTGAATATTGCATATCATACATTTTAAGTGTCTTTTAGTGTGTGGATGTTTACAGTGAAATGATGTGCTTCTGAATATGTCTGCTTTTAATTCCAAGTGTGGCTTCATTAAAGGAGAGTGATAACATAAAGCTTAGCAGCGTGATCATTCCTTGGGAATTACCACAAAATTGACATGCATCCTTAACAGAAACTTTTAATTGGGTTTGTGGGCACCAAACAGCTTCACTTCAGCTGTTCTTCACCCTCTTTTCTACAGTTCCAGCTTTCCAGTACCCAGCCTGGGTATTGACTGCTTTTAATACAGAGGGGTTTTCCCCAGGCTGGGACTTCATTTTGCAGTTGCCTTCATCAAGCAACCAGACACTAAAAACCTCATAGGATTCCTTCAGTCCTAGGAGCATTGCTTCCATCAGTAACTTTTTCATACTGTTATTACTGACTCTGTTAGCTTCTTTCATAATTCCCTAGAATACCTGATCAGAAAACAGCTTCTAAGTACTCCAAACACAACATCAGTACACAAGATTCATAAGGCTCAGTTAAAATCAAATATTGAGGGATCTTAAATATTGCAGTTGATATTGAGAGTATAAGTACTCTTAGAGATAGGGTATATGTTGAGAAAAACGTGGATATTTCATTTAGATTAACTGCTGCTCAAATGGAGTGGCAGGCCTAAAGTGGCCAAAACAGGTGCAATGTCTGTTCTGCAGCATGGGAACAAAATCATAAAAGCTGCAAAAATATCTGTATAATGCATCCTTTCCTGTGCCTTTAATTTGGACCCTGCAACACCTCAATTTACCTAGATCAGAGTCGGGGCGTTTTCTTTATTCTGCTTTTAACAGAAAGGTTTTCTTTGCCTAAATCTTCTGCAGGATCTGGCTAAAATGAACACAGAGAAGGCTGTGTCAAGAGACTGACAAAATCTCATTCTGCAATGAGCCCAGGAATGCCTCATATATGTGGAGTTACTTTGAATGTAACCCACCTATGCAGCTGTCAAGCCAGAGCACATGCTGAGGAAGAACAGGTTGCCTTAGCAACCCCAGTCCTGTTGTAGAGACTTCAGAAAAACTGAATAATTTTATCTTTCTGAAGCACCATTGTGCCATTGTGCTTAAATACCTTACACATTAAATAGACATTCATTACCAAGCTCTCCATACACACTTTGAGCTATTTTCATGCTATGGGTTATAGAAGGCTCTGCTTGGGAAAGGTTTTCATCCTCTTTCTTACCATCTGTGACCCTTGCAGCTGTCATCTATGAAAAAAGGTAGCACTTACCCATTGCCTTTTTTGGGGGGTTTGTTGGAGATGAACAACTGACATCATTCCAGAGCTAAAACCTCTCTTCCAGCTGTGCTGTGTATAACGATTAATCTAGCTCAGAAAACAACCAGGTACATAAAATTGATATTAATATATGATATTGTTAGGATGTTCAGAGAAATCTGTGGGAATAATGACTGCACTCGACCAGTATGCTTATTATTGTGAAGAGCTTTTGGCTACACAAATTTCAGGTCTGAGCTGTACATAATATGCCATTAAATTGTAATAATTGAAAGTTCTAGAGAAAGGAATCTAACGATACCCAACAGAACAATTTTAGTTCCATGAGAATATATTTAATTAACCCTTAATCATTTTCACCTTTATGACACTTGAAACACTTCTAGGATTTGATTTACAAAATTATTATGCCATTAATAAGAGAAAGATATTATTGACATACCAAAATCCAATTTAATTACTCCCTTGATTCCTCCAGAGGCAGAGAGAAGCTTGCAATTTTCTGACACTATGTTCCATTTTTAATATTGTGAAATAAAAAATATCTCCGAGTAGGCCAGAAATGTTGCATAATTGCTTCTGTCTGAGCTACTAGTACAACTATACCAATGTATTTTGGCTACCTTGAAAGATCTTTTTTGGCTTTTCATGCATCAAGTATCCCACTTAATACTCTTTGCTATTCTTTGCTAGAAATATTCTTGCATGAAAGAATTTCTACAGCGACTGCCAAACAAATTGCTATCATTTTCATTTTTTAAAGGTATAGCTTGCAATGGATTTAAGAAAAAGGAAATTCCTGAACTTCTTTAGGAATGGATAGCTCATCTAACTGACCACTCCAGAATTTGAATGTAAACAAGAAAAAAATTCCTTAACTTGTTTTCAAACTGTCAAGAAAACCATGCCTGTTCACTTAAATAATTAATAGACTGGTATATCTTAGCAAAAAGCCAAAATTTACATACTTCCAAATTTACATGCTGCAAGATCCACATAAAAGAGTGGAGGAAAAAAACAACTAACAGAGTTGGGACAATAAAGGCTTGAAAAAATGTTGTTATCTGTGCATCAATCTCTATAGCTCTTCCTGAAGCACCATGTGCTGCCATATAATATCACAGGGGCCTAGCAGTTCAAGGTGAAATTGTCCTGATTAGGTTTCTAATAAAAAAAACAACAAAAAATAAGTAATCTTGGTTGACAGCCGCAGGCAACACTTTCCTTGCAGTTTTTACAGCTTTTCTAATTCTCCTAAACACCTCAACTTCTCAGCGTTTTCAAGACGTGTGTAAAGTCCTACTTCCTTTGAACTTTATACAAATTATGCCACTGATATTTGTCATCAGAAATTCCAGATGTTCACTGTAGTGAGATATCAGAAAAGATAAGCTGAGCATATTGAGATTTCTTCAATTAGTTCATCCCACCATGTTGCCCTGCACTGTAATTTTGTGCACAGCTATATTTATTTCTCATGTGCAAAGTGGGTCTCAGTGGCAAAATAATCATATGAAGTATTTAGACTGGTATGTTATCAGGGACAAATCTTTTCCATTCTCACCTACTGGAGATGAAAATCAAATATGTTTTAAAGTACACTTGAGGAATGTCCTATCCCTTTTCTTAATAGCAGGTTATATGTTTATTGGTAGCTAGGAGCTACACAGCCTTAGCCAGGAATATGTAATATTATTTTGGAAAGTACTACTGAGAGTGGACATTATGGTTAGTTCAGCTTTTGGCCACTGGATAAATGAAGCTGCATTATTTTGTATGTATCCTGATCACAAAAGTAGCTTTAAGATAGATCTTACATTCTAGGTGTCAAAGGGTCCAAAAGATGCACTATCCATACCAGTTAAATATATTAAAAATTAGAAGGAAATATATGCAGCAAAATTATTTAAATCCATCCTTTGTGTCATAGTAGATTGGTAATACAAAGTGAGTATCACCCTGGTTTGCAGAAGGAAGAAATTTTGAGAGGCAAATGACTACCAAATTCTCAACACCATACAAAAGCTCAGAAGACCATAAAAATTCAGCGGCGAATACAAGAGAATATAATAAATACTCTCATTTATTAAACACTATAAATAGAGTGAGTGATTTTTTTCACATGTGTATGCACACATTGAAAACATGAAACAGTGCAAGCCTCAGGATATCCACATATGCCTGTGAGCAATACTGAATTATCTGCCTTGCATCTGGGCTATTACATACTCACTAATTACATTTTCTAAAGTATAAGACTCCTGTCTCATTTAGTGTGGGAATGTGCTTGTTTTGATCTTAGCTCTTCAGTGAAGGTGGCTGGTGTTTATAAGGCCACTCATTTAATGCTGAATGCTGACTCAATATTTAGAAGTTTTGTGGTTCAAATTGTACCTCAGTATTACTTAACACACTCTCCAAACACTACAGTGGAGAGAGAATTCGGTTCTTTCTCAAATTGTTATCATGTCAAATTCTCTAATATTGAATTCTCTCATAAACTTAAACTAATGTATTTTTATAGTGTCTTGTTTCTAATATCCTCAGCAACAGGCAGGGATATCCACCATTCAATGTGTTCAGTGTGAAATAATTAGGATTTGTTTTTCTGGAAACATACATGTTTCAGCCCCCAATGCAGAAGGGGATTACGAAAACCAAGCCACACTTGGAGTTTAATCTGGCAAAGACAGGTAAAGTCTAGCTAAAAGGCATTTCTGTAATAAAAACAAATATCAAAAAAATCAAACATTTTTTGTGAAGCCATGTTTATAATACTGAGAGAGTTCTCCATTTAAATCAGGGCTTTTGATTTTTTTCTTGATAAAGAGTAAAAATAAAATAAAAGAACTTTTTAAAAAGAAATTTTATACTTGAAATGGCTGAGTATGTTGAATTCCTAGCCAGGAGAGACTGCATAGTGAAGCACTAACCCTTCAGAAGTGGATTTTAGTGCAAGTGTTGACACAGTGTTAGTTATCACGAGTCCAACACCAATACATTATTCCTTTAAGGTAACAGACAGTGTTGAAGCTGCCCTGTAATTTGGCACAGAACACTTCTGCACTAATGCAATATGACAATGTTATTACGTCTGCTATTTTCCATGCCATAATAGCAGTATTTGTTTCCACAAACACGCCATTACGCTCACTAATATGGCTGTGCTGAAAGACTGCCCGAATAGAAACCAGTGCAAACCTATAGAAAATATAATCTCTTATAGATTTGTTTTGCTGTAATGTTTCAGAGTAATTTTCAACCCTATTCTTATTAAAAAAAAAAAAAAAAAAAAAAAGAAAAGAAAAGATGACTTCCCTGAGAGGATACCTTTCACTACATAACCTGCTTTTAGATGTGGTTACCGTGTTCATGATGCATTTTCCCATTGGATGTGTGTCCATTTGTTAGAACAGCCACCACCTGTCCTTTTAGTACAGTCTCTGTATGATACCACTTGTAGGAAAAACCACTACTGCAAGCTTTACATTAATCAGTGTAACACTTCTGTCTATTACACCTAAAAGCATTGGTGCCCCAAATCTCTAAGTGTCATACCATGTCAAAAGAAAAAATTATTAACCCGATAGCAACTTGGGGTCTAAGCTTGTCCTGCTGTGTTTATCTTCCAGCAGACAGGACATTGCAGCTGGGACACTGAAAGTTCCCACCTCTGCCACCATGAAGGTTTAAGGTATACAGGTACTTTATACTCACTGGACTGCTGATATTTACAACTTTTTTAGTTGCTGTTCCTGACTACACTTTTAAAACTATAGCCTTGCACTTAGCTGACCCAGTTCTTTTTCTATTGGAGTGTAGTCCCTAAAAGAAAAAAAGCTTTCATTTTAATTTCCACATATAATTCCAATAATACACTGAACAGCACAGGACTAATATGTAGTTGTTATCACAAAAATTAAAGAAATATCTTGCACAGTGAAATGTATTATGTCACTTTCCATGAAACCATTTCTTTCATTATTTCCTCCATATCTGCTCTTTTGGAAATTTAAGATGAGAATGATACAAGTGAAACATTTGCACTGTAAAGCCCAGGAATGATGCAAGTCAGATCTTCAGTGCTCTGGGGTTACTATGGGAAGTGCATGGAAAGCATCAGCTCAAATGCAGCAAGGTAATTTGTGCACATTTATGCAAATTGCTGATGATAGGAAGCTGGGAGGAGTGGTTGATTAACCAGATGCCTGTGTTACCATTCAGAGGGATGCTGACAAGCTGGAGAAATGCACTGACAAGAACCTCCTAAAAAATGCCAAATCCTGCACCTGGGGAGGAATAAACCCTCACATCAGGGCAAGCTAGGGCTTGACCAGCTGGAAGGCAGCTTGGCAGAGAGGGATCTGGACATCCTGATAGTCAACAAGTTGCATGTGGGTCAGCAATGTGCTCTCATGGCAAAAAAAGCCCAATACCAGTTTCTGGTGGTAAGATGTTGCAGAATGGTTGAGCGATGTGAGAGATGGTGCTAAAATGCTGCAGAAAGGTTGAGAGATGTGATCCCTCCACTCCACTCAGCACTGCTGAGATGCATCTGGAGCACTGCCTCCACGTGCTGGACTCCCAGTGCAAGAACAACATGAGAACACAGGAATAAACCTATGTTTACCCAGCAAAGGGCCACAAAAGCCATCAAGAGTTCTCTCCTATGAAGAGAGGGTGAGGAAGTAGCGGCTACTCAGCCAGGAGAAAAGGCTCAGTAAGGATCCATTAATGTTATGAAATAACTGATTTATGTGAGGTAAAGAAGACATTTTTCCTAGTGGTGCCCAGTTACAGAACAAGAGGCAATAGGGACAAACAGAAATCTATGAAATAGAATTTAAACTTTAGGAAAATATTTGTACTGAGAGGGTGAATGAGCACTGTGACAGGTTTGCCAGAGTGCTTATGGAGCCTTCATCTTTGCAGAGGACCCAGACAACCTGTGCAATCTGACTGCTCTGAACAGAGGGCTTGGACAGCTTCCCTCTCACCTTGGCAACTTTATCACTGATGTTTCTGCTTAGATATGTCCCTTAAGAACTCGTGGAGCAAAACAGAGGTGAGGTGTGATGGGTTAAATCCTGGCTGAGACTGAACACCCACCCACCCATCTGAACACCCACTGCCTCTTCTCTGACTGTTGTTTTGTTCCCTTCCTCCTTCATCTGTCCAGCATTTTGGCAAGAATGGCACACTTTCTAACTGTGTTTTAATAGAGATATCATCACCTTGGGTAAGGGACTGAGTACTTCTAACTGTTTCTGCTATTACCACTGACACTTATTTTTAAGTGGTCAATTGCTGAGGTTTGAGAACTAAAAAAAAAAACTCTCTATGAGATTTTGACATCTTAGGCATTCCATTTTATATAAAACAGTATATTCACATGTAAAGTGAGCCAAGGGCCTGCCTGAGTAGCAACACTGGGTTAAATTTGAGCTCCTGTCAACCAGTGTTGCTCCACGCACAATCTGCAATGGAAAGATGCTCAGGAAGGTGCCTACATCCTTCCTGAAGGGGATGCATTTTCAGCAACAAGCAGCTGCTATTCCAGACCTGTCACTGGAAGGTTTCCTCACATGAAGGGAATTTGTCTTATTTCAGTGCCATGAAGTTTAGTCTGTGGCGTGCAGCCTGGGCCACTTTTCAAAAGCTGTAGTAACATTTCATCATTTCTCTTCCCATTATGTTCTTCCCAAACACAGCAGAGAGCAGGCTCAGAGCATGCAAATGACACTGACAACATCATTTTTCCTCCTTTCTGGCACATTTACCACTACAAAAATTCTCTCTGGTTAGATAGGCTTTGCAGATTTTTTTGGTATCTGAACTAATCTAAGGAACCAAGATAAAGCAGAAACCGAATGTATTATATTTGCTAGACTCTGCATTCTATTCCAAAACATCAGTATTGAGGATAAATTTATATTTCATGCTTGTGATTAAAAAAAACCAACCAAACAGTTAAAAAGATTTTTTCTGGCAATAAAGTAAGTATTTTTAGCAATGAGCTTCTAAAAGGACTCCCTTACCATCATCAGACATGGTATATTGTGAAATATTTGAATTGTGTGCAATGTAGTCCATGATAAATGAGCATTCACACGTAAATATCTTTCTTAAATAAGCTCATAATTTGCCACATTTATGCATTACCTGTCACTTGAAGAAATAATTCATAGAATATTCCAGGTCCACACAACAACTACTACTAAAAGTTATAAACTGAGTTTTTCCTTTGTTAGGTGTTATATCTCCAACTCTCTATTCACAGGTTTTAGTTACTTCTGAAACAACTCAAAAGATCACAAAACAGAAATAACAATGTAAAAGCAAAACAGAAACATTTTTCTCTTGTAGTAGGTAGGGGGATGAAACTTTAAAAATGTATGTTTAGCAATATGACTAATCATGTACATTGCTGAGAAGTGCAAACTCATATACATAAAGTAAACCCAAACCTTTGCTCAAATCATTGAAAGTTTTTCAATATCACATTTCATTTCTACCATAAGAGCAACTGCAGATAAACAGAATGAGTCCTTTCATCCTTTCCCTAGTTTTCAAACTTTCATGGGAATAAATTGTTAGCTTTTGCATGCAGTTAATTTCCTAGCCCTGTGATAAACACAATTTGAGGCAAAAGCTTTTCAGATTATAAATATTCTGCTGGTTTTGGGTTTGTCCAAGATGGCATGCCTTGCTGTAGATTGGAGAACCAGAACAAGACAGAAAAATCCAGAATACTTGACTAGGCAGTTATACAACACTTCCTATTATCAGTCATTTTTTCAGATAAAAGTATACAAATAGAAATAAAAATACCTGAAAGAAATCCCATCTTCTTATGGGTATAAAAATGTGCAATATTTGGATATTACAAATGTGATAAATTAAAACCAAAAGTCAGCATCTTACTGTTATCATTTACCGTGGAACACTATGGTTTTCCATTATTATTCCACCATCACTCCTGCATAATTCTATTTAGATCAATAAGGTTAAGTTGGAATAAAACTACATTATGAAGCTGGTGAATCAGGACCCTTATTTTTGACACATTTAAGCTTTTCCTGGAAGACCAGATGGTTGCTGCGTGTTATTCAGATGAAATCTAAAAGAACTAAAATACTCAGCATGCTTTTATTATTGGCATATTTAGTGTGTCACCTAAAGAAATCCACAAAGGGAGATAATAAGCCTTCTCAACTGTTTCCCAGTAATTATAGCCCTTGTGATAGTGCTACATTAAGATAACAAAATGTAAAATGTGTTTTCAATCAGGAAAAGAAAAATCCATTTGAAATATTTATGCAGGAAAGGGGCTGCATCAAACAGGTAACCATCAGTATATTAGACTTGGAATCAAGTGCAACAAAACCAAGTTCTGTCTGTGTTTGATACTGCACATTGTCCAAAATTTATAAAGCATATTTTTTGTTCTTACCACAAGCCTTACAGATTTTCACAGGGTTTACCAGTCCAGTTAAATATCTAATATTAAAACAACATAAAGCTTTAGGCACTTGCTTCAAATGTTGTCTCAGGTTTTCAGAGGGACTTTTTTCCATGTACTTACGGTCATTGCACAATGGTCCACTAAAGGAGGTCATGCTGCAGTCACAGCTGAAGCCATCCCACTGCTGAAGGCACACGCCCTGGTTTGCACAGGAATCCTCTTGGCACGTTGTGCTGGGGCCTAGTGAGAACACACAGAAAAGGACTTGCACTTCGTCTCCCAAAGAAAGGCACTTCCCACTGGGTCACATTGAGTGGCTGCCAACATCTCAGATCAAATGAGCAAAGAGTTACCAAGTCAAATGCACATCAACTCACTGGTTTTGGAGCAGCATGTAACATTAAAATGGGGAGGTTTGCTTTAGTTGTAAGATCACTATGTCAAACACATAAGATTGCACAAAACAGAAGCAGAATTATTCCAGGTACAGTGGGAATGTTAACTTTGTTGTCAGTTATTTGCTAATCTCACATCAGACCATTAACTGGCTAAACGTTGTCTAAAAACTTCATTATTTCTTCCTGTAAACACATTTCAAACAGCAAAGCCAGATGCCACAGGAATCAAAACTCTGGGATATGAAAGACTGGATAATGAAATAGAAAAATGAAACAAGTTTTAAGAAATAATAAAATGAAGCTACACTATTACAATTATTTTAATCCCACAAATTATTTTAAATGATTTAGGTCTGAAATTCAGAGGAGTTTGGGATTCTTTGGCTGGAATGTTGACAAGAACCGATTCACATGCTTTGGGGATCCCATGCAGATTCCTTCTAAAAGGGGAAATGCAGAAAATCAGACTACTAATGAACTGGCATGCCAAAATGTGACATACACATGAAAAAAACAAAGCTACTCTATTTCTAGAGAATCATAACTAGACTACTGAAATATAAAGAAATTTCAAAAAGGAATGATCAAAGCACTAAAGCAATCACTGTACAAACATATTCAAGACTGAAAGCCTTTATGCAAGCAATGCTGGAAAATGAAGGTTCATTTAGCCCATTCTTTTAGAGGTGTGAAAGGCAAAATCAGCAAAGAAATAGCACACTTTAGTTCTGAAATGTACAGAGCATTTATTGCAGAAATCCAACTGTGCATTGGGGGTTTCAGTCTTGTTTAATACACACAGGGCTATCTACCTTGCAAATCAGCTTTCATCAATGCAACTTTGTCAGCAAAATAAAAAAAAAGCAAAATATAGTAAATGTTAGTAAGCAATATTGAAATGGCAGCAAACACAGAAAAAAACCATTCAGAATAAAGTGCATGCTGCTGTTAAAGAGAGAAAGAAATGCCATATAATGCAAACAAATTAATGCTAATAGCCATAAATCTTCAGGCAAGCCAAAATAAGAAAGCAGTAATTTGCCAGTATTTTACTAGAAATATAATGGTTAATTGAGCTGATGACATGTAATGGAGGAAAATTAAAAGTGTGGGGTTTTTTTCTTCCTTGGATACCTATGAATGCATTAACAGAGTAAATGCATGGCTGAATCCTGACTAGCCCTTTGTCACGTTCAGATCCAGTGAATTCAAGAATAATTAGCACCATCATCCTCTGTGGTCTGCCTTGTTCTAGGCCTCTCTCTGTGGCTGGTGAATGAAGGCTGAAATGCAGACCGTGAACCACAGTTTACTATGAGCCCTCACACACATTTCACACTGCAAGGAAAAAGTTTGGTTCTGGCATTATAAAATTGTCCCAAATTGTTTTGGGGGAGGCACATCAATATCTGTCTGAAATTCCCACAGCCAGTCATTGATGGTAAAGGGGCAAAGCTGGTCCAAAGATTACATAAATAAATTAAAAATCACACCCCAGAGAGAAATCCTTGTAACCCTTCTTTCCCATAAGACCTTCAAATATCTCAGTGTGGGATTTTCTTTCGATTTGCTGGTATTTTTAAAAAGTCCATATCAATATGATTTAAGTCATCTCCATGGCCTCTTCCTTAAAATGAGGCACAGCTCAATCTCTGAAGCAGGGCCTGAACAGTCATCAAAGTCACTGAGAGGGAGGGCTAAGGTACACTGCATCACTGTCTTGGCAAAATTATTACTTCTTCTATTTTATCCCTTTAGGATAATAAAAGTAACAATAAAAACAAAAGTATTAATAATAATAATAATAATAAAATTAATAATTATAATAGCAATAATAGTGATGATAAAAAAATAATATCATCCTCATCTACAGCTGACTGCAGCAGGCAGACATTAGATAGTGATTTCTTTTTCTTTGGAGTTCTGAGCCCAGAAGTTTAAACATTTGGGCATTACATCACCCTTTCTTGAGCAGAGGATTATAATGACAGAATCCCGTAGCTGACAAGACACAATTTTTTCTCACCAGATTCTGCTACTCGGAAACTTTACAAAACTGAAGTGAAAATATCTGTAGGTGTTTAAATGTTATATATTCATGGATTTATTTACACTTTAGTTATGCAATGTTGAATTTCCTCATCTTTGCAAAAGTAGAGCAGAAGTCACAAGGACTTGAAACTACATAAACTGCAGGACCCTGTAGGCACATTAGGAAGCGTATGTGAAAACACATATTTAGAAAAAAATATAGATACAATAAAATGTGAGGTTTTTTTTTTTTAATTTTTATTATCAAATTGATCCTTAGCATTCTTGGCTTATCTATATTAGTCATTATTCTAAAATTGCCATCAAGACTAGCTTACATATAAGCATTTCTTTTAGCAAAAGTAGGATTATTTTTCCCCAAAGAACTGAAGACACCTGTATAACGGTGGTAAATACTATGATATTTACCCTAACAAGCTGATATTTTCCTATATATATATTTATTTATTGAAGTACTAAGGTAGTAAGTAAAAATACTGCAACACACTCTTTCTCTAGCTCTTTTTCTTTTATCATATTTAATTTTTTAAATATTCTAATTTATTCAGTCTTCACTGCAGCTGTTTTAATTGACTGAGTTTGGGAATCTCCTTACATTTGTCCTATGTGAGGGCTTGCATGCAATATATATCACAATAAGCATTATAAACTGACACATAGATGCTTTACAATATATTATTAAAACAAATTTCTTATCTCACTACCAAGAATCTTCATGTATGTTAATACTGTGATTTTTTTCCATGTAGTTCAAATAATACACAAATTGCATTTTATATGCACATATACACACAGTGCATTTTCTTATAACTCTATAAAAATTATGGTTGTATCATATTTTAAGTGGGAAAAGGAAGTACAATTGATTTGACTGGAGGAAAACTGTGTTGACACAACCTGGCTTTGGGGTTTGGTATTAACAATTCAAAGAGCTAGTTAGCATATTTATCTTTCTAGCTGTTAGCTTCTATCTGTTCTAGTCATTGAAAATTTGTCAAGAAGATGGATTCTGCCAAGTGTAAATTATGTTTCATGTTCAATGATAGAGATATCTCTCTGCTTGTGGTTGAAGCTTCAAAAGGCAAACCTTCCAACATGCCACAGCAATCCCATGGTGACCTTGCTCAAAATGTTTAATGCACTTATGACCGTCAAGTCATTGAGAGAAAAAAATTAGGTACAAAATCTAACAGATAAAATTAATTAGAAGTACATTATGGCTTCAGAGTTTGACAGTTTGACAGAAGAAAGAAAAAGAGTTTTTGTAGTTGTTTTTTTTTTTTCCCCTGATGTGTACCTGAAAGTTGGGGAATTCAATTCCATAAATCTGAAAAACAGCAAATCCAAGTGCCTCACTTCTCAGGACAGATTTTGCAGAACCTGATGTCTTAACACTGGGCATGTACCAGCTGTCTTTGGGATTGAGAGTGGTGGTGACTAACACTTCTGAAATTACTTCTGCTGCTGTGTCCTGAGCTCTTTGGACCTGATGTCTCAGGAGACTTCCAGGTCTTACACATCCAGTGGCAGGGTGAGATTGGTGCACAACTCCCAGCTCTGTAAGGATGGAGAAGTCCTGGCTGGACACAGCAGCAGAGGTAGGAACAGCTTGAGGCATGCAAGAGGCACCTGAATTCACAAATGACCTAAATCATCTTTTAGGTGGCAGAACAGTTTTTTGGAAATCTGAATCAATGGTCTGCAAACAAAAGACTGACAGATGGGTCAGACATGAGGACTTGAAGTAAACAAGTGAGATGGAAGATATAACTTGCAAGGGTAAGCAGGTTAAGGGGATATTTCATTCCATGCTGTTAAAGATTTCCTTCTGCAGGCAAAGACTTTTGAGGAGGAAGCTCTCTGGGAGCAAGGCAGCACATCTGGTTTGCCCAGTTTCTTGTGTCAGGTGGTTTTGGTGCTGGGAAAAAAAACTCTCTACCAAAAAGGACAATAGCTTTATGGCCTTTATTAAATTGTTGGTAGCTCTACTAAATCCACCCATAGCTGGGTTGTGCCAGTGGCTTAAAAGGTGAATTCACACACCAGGCCTGTGGCAATACTTCTTTGAAGTACAGAAAATTCATTTAGAAAATTACATAATTTCAAAAGAAGCTCTGAAATGCATAATGGAATTAAGACATACTTTGACTCTCTGGAGGGATGGTGCAGGGATGGAATTGCTAAAACCATTCAGAAGGCAGAATCTAATTTTCTAGACTCAGTGGCAAACTAATACATATTTTTGCACTCCTGAAAGACATATGCAAAACTCCTATCTTCTATTTTTCTGTAGCTTTAGTGTCTGTTTCTATATACTAACAATAGAACTTATATTGCTAATTTAAAGTAGCAGGTAAAGAACAAAAATGTTCCACTTGTCCAAATGCTCTATAGGCACAACAAAAGAGGAGGCAGACTTTATCCACCAGGAAGCTTTATCTCCTAAAACTTGAGGACCCCCCAGCTCTCCTTGGATTTTTACAATGTCAATTTGCATACTTAACAAACTTGATATCAAAATCATTAAGATTCCAACTTGAAATAAATTTTATAATGTCATTTACACATTTTTCTGTCCAGAGAAGAATGGCACTGGAGAGAAGGGAGCACATATAAAATTGAACATAAACACAAAATCCAGAATTATGTGAATAAATTATATATGCAGGGACAGAAAATGTATTCAAATTATTCCATAAACCATAGTAAAAATAATGTGGGATCAAATGACAGCTGGAAAAATAGCTAGAGATTGACATTCCTGAATTAGAAATACACTTCTTCTAATTCTGTCCTCACTTAAATTTCATGATATACCAGATGAGTCAATAAGGGCATAATATTTTGAGATAAAACATATTTGTCTGTTACTGATTTCAGATAGAAAGGTTCATATCAATACTAATTTAAGGGGTGAGCAAAAATACAGAAGATAGAAGATTGGTATTAAAAATGTTCATAAATTAGCCTTGAATTAACCAACTCAAAATGTCTGCTTTAAAATTGGAATTACTTAGCTAATGTCTCAGCATTAACTAATGTCTGAGTGTTATGAAGATATAAAGAACTTCACTGAAGCTAATTGTTACTGTTGTTATCATTAATTAAAATACATCAGTAGTAAACAAAACACATGCAAAAAAAATCTTGCTATTGGGAAGTAAGGAACCTACATTTAACATTCTGAAGTTAACTCATGTTCTCAGATTAATCTTTGTGCTTTAGGGCAGGCATATGCCTGTCTCCATAATACTAAAAAACACAGCCTTTATGTAAGAAGGGGTGAAGCAAGATCAATTAGAAGCAGGTAAAATATAGTCTCTTGATATATGGAGTGTAAATATCAAAAAAGCCCTGCAGGATTGGCACAGTACTTTCACTATCATATATATATATATATATATATATATATATATATGTATAAAAAACCCAAAAAACAACAAAACCAGCATATTTAATACCTTCACATCCTCTTTCTATTTGCCCATTGCAGAAGAGAGCATCTGAGATGAGATCAGGGAGCCGTCCGTTCAAGTCAACTGATGCAAGGCAGCCTTGGAACCCCTCCTTTGCATGCACCAGCTTGGGCAAGGATTTAAACATTTCTTTGGCCACTCCTCCAATATACAAATCACCTGGTGAGGAGAAATAAATATTAGATACAAAAAAAAAGAACCAGCAGAACCTTTGACCCACTTGATCTTCTGGCCTTTTTGTGCTGAATGACAGATATGTCCAAAAAATATTCTTTGAAATAAATGTAGAAGAAAACAAACACTGATATGCAAAATACTACAGCATTGCAGGACTGTATTTTTTCAAATGTAAATGTAGACTTCAAATTTGTATGGCTGATTACTTAGAAGTATTTGGGCAAGCTTTCCATGTGCCAGCTGACATGGTCAGGAAACATGCATCTATTGCAGAGAGGAGGATTAAATCACAGAATCCCCATCTAGAAACTCATCTAGCACTGGCACAATTGTTCATATAATTGATAAGCAATTTGTTCATGTAATTGTTCAATATCCAGGGAGGCTGGCCACAGACCATGCCAGCTGATGGACACAGCACATTGAGATAAAAGGCAACAGGATCCACCTGAAGTCTGTGAATCCAGAATCATCCTTTCAGAAGTACACCAAGAAATAAAAGATTGAGGGACACATGAAAGGAGAAACTTAGAGATACCATTGTTAAACACCAAAATGACCAGCTATCCCCACTGAAACTCATGTGGGATCAAGGGGAGTTAGATGCCTTTAAAACAGCAGTACAAACACTGAGCAAATGGAATTTTACTGCTGCAAATTATTCTAATGGCAGACACCTATAACAAACAGCTTGCTCTGATGAACCTCAGGCAACTTAGGACTAAACACCAGGGCTTTTTTCCCTTCAAGTAATTCCTAGCTCTGTGATAGACTTACTTTGGAAGTACATAACTCTAAATTTCCTCTTTGACACCAAGGGAAGGATGCTTTTTTGTTTTAAAACAATTCAGGCTCTACATTTCTTTCATATGTTGGGTTTGTCTGGTAGACAGAACAGCCACCTTTCCATCCAACATCACCATAAGAACCTCCCTAAGTATGCCTCAAGTGTCAGCCTGCAGGTTTAACCAGGCATTAAATCCTCATTGATGACATGCTTTTTTGCTAGCACAAATTTGTGGCAGTTTATCTGAATATACATTCTAATCTACATTGTGCTTTCCAGAACAACCCTCAGCCTGGCTGATTTTGGAGCCTAGGCCACAAGACCAGCTGCTCTAGTGACAAAGAGCGTTTCTACATGACTTCAAATGCAAAAGTGTTGATTTCCTAAGTGATTTCTGAGCTTTGTAGGCAGCTTTTACAGAATGTACTATTGTCACTACCCCATGGGGCTCGTTTTAATCTCCATCTGATTGGTGTAAATCACAGATAACACCTTTTACTGGTTCTCCTGGCATATTTCTTGCTTGAAAGAGACTGCAATTTAGTGCTGTTTGTAATGGTTTACAGTTTACCTGTGAGGAAATAACCTGAAATGAACAAATGTCTGTAAGACTGAGAAAAATCTTTAGTCACCATGTATCATCCCTAAAATTCAACTGCATTTGAATTAGTGAAATAAAGAGAAAATGGAACATGCTTAGGAAAATGCGTATTAACATATAGAATTAATAAGCAAACTAACCAAAAGTCTTAGCAACCTTTGTTGCATCATACATTAGGACACCTCAAACTTTACCCATTCTAAGCAGATAATTTGGAAAATAAGATCTTGCTTTCCTCTAGAGCTCTGAGGTGCATTGTAAATCTCACAAGCGTGAGATTAAACATAACAGATTAAAATATGGTGATCCATCTGTTCCCATAAATGGGATCTAATTCATTCACAGCAGAAAGATTCCTGCATTTTTCAATCTGATGAACTGAAAACAAAGTTAAAACACCTGTGTCATGATAAAGGTTCTTCATCTTTTTCTCAGACAGGGCATCTAGAGAGCAAAACCTTTCCAGGTTTCCTGAAGTTTTGTGCCTTCAGTCACTGCCAGCTCAGAATAGAGAGATAATTCATCTCAACTGATCCAAATAGACTTAAAAGAGGGAAAGCATTCCAGAGAATAATATTAAGAAAATCACTTATATGATAAAAAAGTTAAACTCGATCTATTGCACATGACATGTGTAACCTCTTTTTAAAAATATACTGTCCAAGCAACCCTTTTCATTCTGTGATTAGTGACATCTTTAAAACCACAACCTTTCAGATTCATCTCCTGCTAATTCCTGATATCCATCTTTTAAATCTATTGAGATTGCTATACACAGTCATGCAGTAGCTGCCAGTTATGATGGATGGCTAGCAGAAATCCAGGTCAGTGTGCCAACATATAAACTGGAACTCAGAATATTTTCTCCTGAAAATGTACACTGGAACATTGCCAAATAGGTATCATGTGCAGTGAAGTACAATATATTGAGTCTAAATAAGCTACATCCCTACAACTTACTTACAGTACCTTAAGAGTGTTGATAATTAGACTGATGATTTTATACTATTAAAGATACAAATTTTACAAATACATGTTCTGGGTAATATTTCAATTTTGTTGATGTTCAAAAAAACTTTGAGTTCTGGTTTTCAGAATCAAATGTGCATGTAGTTCACACCTAATACACAAACATATATCTTATGTATTGAGCTGCCATACTGACTATTAGACTTCACCTTTTATAAACTATATAAAAGTGTTTTTATGACTATGAGGTAATCTTCCCAGATTTAATATCAAATGTTTAATACCATATGTGTTTTGAGTTTGCTGCTGCTGGCATGAAAAGCACTTTCTCTCAGATACAAAATTTTGCAAAGCTCTGGAATTAAAACTCAGATTTTTAATTTTTATTTTAAAGTTAGTTAATTTTTTCACTTGGTAATTTTTATTATCTGCCATCACAAAATGTTTGCATTGTTACTTTTATTTCAGTTAATGACATGCTACTTTCATGCTCATCTCAATGAAGAAGTGGTTTCCAATAAAACTCAATCCATTAGACTTTCAGGCAAGACAAGATTGCAGGAAATATTGTTAATTAAATTCTACCTCAAACCTGTGATGACAGATATTCAGAAAAGATACAAGATTTTCCCTGTTCCTACTAAGAGAGATCAGAGGACTCAACATAGTGCAATACAAATTCCCTTTCTCACTTATGTAAGTACAGCTTCACTACTGGAAATTTTACTCCAGAGCAAATCCCTTGTTGTGCAGCTGCCTATTTACAGGTGCGAATTACACAGAAGTTATTTCATGAAGTAAGGTACCACAGTTCATCAGATCAATAGTACAAGCTTATGACACTGTGTAAACTGGCTGGAGCCTAAATGCAACACTAATGCTACACTGCTACCCACTGAAAATGTGCAACCATCGTTTCTGGGACTAAAGTTCAGCTGCTGCCTTCCTTGTACATGTTCTCTTCTAAAGTTAAGTTTGATTTTTAAATGCGTCCCTGAAAACGTCTCATTTTTCTCATATTAATCCCGATTTTCTTTAATTTAAAAAGGAAAATAACAAATTTATATAAAATATCCACCAATTGTCATAGGCAAAGTTGCAGGTAGTAAAAGAAAGAGGTGAGGTAATAGAGTGACCCAAGATTTCCTTCTGATCACTAGAAAAGTGTCAAATAAAGCAATTTATTTCAGAATCACACAATTCTCTTCTTTTTTCTTGCATTCAGAGTCAGTGCACAGATTTATCTCTTTTTTTCTTTTTTTTGGAGTTGGAGGACTGTCTCCTCTCTTTGTTTTTCTGAGGGAAAAAAAAAGAAAAAAAGAAAATAAAGAAAAAAAAAAGAAAAAAAAAAGAAAAAAAAGGTGTGCATGGCAGGCCAGAGGAATCAGCTGAAGGCAGCACTTTCACTTTCAGAGCTAGACCTCCTCATGGCAATGGTGGCACTGCTCAGTTGTGCCATAAGCACTCCTAAAGAGAAGATTTTAGTGGGTTTAATCTGCATCTTTTACAGGTACTGCAGATCCTCAGTTATTCCCACAGGATCTTCCCTATTTATACCTATTAATCTCTTTACTGACTTGGAGCTGATTTGTGCTTTAATAACAAGTAAATTTAACACAGAAACAAATTGCTAGCTAATAAATTAACCCGAGTTCTCAATGTATTCATTATTGGAATCACACTTATGCAAAAGCACACAGAACACCACACAACAGTGAGTCACACACAACTGTTGGTAAAACAAATGCCAAGTCCTCCTGTAATAGCTCATCTTTTTTTATCCCAAGCCTCTGCATTTCTTCAAAATAAGAACTTTGCAAATGCTAAACCAAGGAAATGTAAAACAAAGATTGAAAATGCTGTTCTATTTTCTGACTAGCTAATAGCAGTTATTAAGAGTTGTTATCTGGCACTAGTGACATTGCTGACAGGTCACTTCACTGACTTTTCTCCTTTTCTCCATTCCTGAGAATTCTTACATGATATATGCTGGTGGGCAAAAACCATTGACTTCATTTAACAGCTACCATTGTCTTGAAACATGAGTAGAGAGGGAATTGTTTTTCATGTGTTTATGGTGGTAAGAACATAAGAATGCTGCTCAGGTGTGACTGGTGCACCTAGACCCCTTAACAAACCAGCAGCAGGTTGGTACAGAAGATTTGTGACATCAAGCAGCAAGTACTTTAGCCAGGATATAGTTGGGCTTGTTTACTCTCCTACATTTGTGTGTTTCATGTACATATCTGGTGCTCATTTCTTGAACACCTTTGCTGACAAGAAAGAAAAAAACATTCAAATATGGCCCCACGTATGACTAAAAAAAATAAAAAATAAGGAGGATATACAACAGTGTAAGGAATTGTGGCTTGACTTTTTCATAATGCATAAAGACAATATCTCTGGAATATTTTTATATGCCTGAACAAAAGCATCGTCAAATCCATCATGCTCTACAAGAGCAGACATTCTCTCCCCCAGTCTCTTGTTGTGCTGCTGGTTTTAAAAGTACTTTCAGTTATTGTCCTAATTTCTCTTTCCTTTTGGAAGAAGTTGCTTTGTCATGTTTCTAATGTCACATTGTACTAAATCACTACCCTGGCTAAGATTGAGAATGCTTCTGCGGTGTACTAGGGTGGTGTTAATCCCCAGGAACAAGATGGATGGCCCTGGCATACCGTGGTGGATTCTGAAAACACAGCAGGCATCTCCACAATTCCTTTATATGACACACGAAAATACAAAGGAACATCTGGCTGTGGTGAAGCCAAGGTGTCAGGCACACTTTTCTCCAAATATGCTAGTTCAAAATGATCAAGCATAAAACAGCTTCTTCCCTCAGGCAGGCAAAGACAAAGGAGGACGGCAAAGACTGAGAAATGCCATAGGGAAAGTCTAATCTCAAATGAAAAAAGTGTTCTCTTTATTCCAGTCCCTCCTAAAACAGATGAGCTACTCTTAACAGATCAATAGAAATCACTTTGTAGTATCTTAATAATTGCACTACAAACTTCATGGTGGAACTCATCCCAGGACAACCCACACAATCCCAACTCATGGTATCTTTAAGTCAACTGAATTGTGAAAATAAATTGCTCTCCACAAGCTGAATATGCACTGGCTAAAAGAACAGACACCTGTTCTGGTGTCTGATCACAATCAAGGGCTGCTGTCTCAAATGGAAATGTCAGGTAGGCTTTCAGATGTCTTTGACACTCTGAAATATGGGAGCCTACTTGGCCTTGATGACCTTCTCAGCTCCCCAGCACACAGAATCACCCACCTTTTGCACATTTGCTTTGTGCAATAGCCAGAGAACAGCAGAGATTTTTCTTTCAAATTTCAGCACACACTTTAGAAAAGGAACTGAGCCTGAATAGTGGGTGAGTGGTCATTCCAGAGTCTCTCCTCACCTTATCAACACTGAGCAAACATTTGCTCTTTGTTCCATATCAAAAAATGTTTGCTCCTTAAAAAAACATTGATGAGACATAATTGCTCTTTTTTTTTCCCCATAAACCAAGAAGTCTGCACCATAGCCCATTAATAAACAGAAGAACTGTTGACAAAGGCTTAAATGCTGCATCCACACAGCTTCTGCAGCGCATACGCTCCAGCATATGGCTTTTCAAACCCCCTTTGCAGCAGAGAATATGCACTTTGCTGTGCATTCACAGGCCTGCTTGCTGCTAGAGCAAAGCATGACTGGATTTTGTCTACCACTTGCCAGGCAGGGCAGTTGAGGGAAGACATGAAAATGCAAACTTAGTGTTTTATGTCCACTTACTCACTTCAAAGAGTCTGTTCCGGAGCTTCAGTATTGATTTGTGGTTGATGTCTTTTGGTTTTGATGTGATTTTTTTTTTTTTTTAAGAAAAATAGTCTTTTCAAATATTTTTCCTATTGGAGTGATGAATTCTATCACTTTTAGACCCTCTCTCACCTAAGGAGGGAAAGGGTGGCTAGTTTACTTGTCCAGGCTCTGCTGAGTTATCTGTCCTTTCAAATACTTCAGGCAAGAGGCTGTTTTATGATGTGACAGGTGGTGGCTTTCATCTTTCACATTCCCTATACTGATAACCAAACAAGGCAAAATGTTTACAGGCAAATAAAAAGGAAAAAAAAAAAAAAGAAGAATTTCTAGGTTAGCAAGTCACTCTTTTGGGAAGGAATATAGAAACTGATCTTTTCACCCCAATTCTACACTGCTTTCAGTATCTTGTCTGAATACACTATTAAATGTATTAGGAAAGGGAAAAAAAAAAAAAAAAGAGAAATCACCAGCACTGAAATGCTGACATTGTGGGTTTTCTTTAGGCACACTTATTGGCACAATAGTGCATATTGTAGTTATTTGTCAAGAGAATTGAACTTTGAAGATATTTCTTCCTTTGAGTGATACTTTACTGTTCTTTTTACAATTTCACTGCAGCACTGCCCTGTAGTCCACACTGACAGGAAAAAAAAAGGCAAGGAGAATTAAGAGGTACCAGAAAGAATTTACAGTTGATGGGTGCACGAGGAACAGCATCTTCCAGTTTTCACTTGCCACCAATATTCATGGCAGTCCACAGTGGAGATACAGGTGCTGTTCCACCTCCAATCTCCTGATTCCATCACACTACACAGAACTACATTGAAGACTTTCCACAGTTCCACAAATATTCTTCTGCCAAGAAACTTTTCCTTGTGCTCTGCTGGGTGTGCTGTCCAATTCTGCACCCACCTCTCGGTGCTCAGATTTCATTCTTATTACAATTTTCAACTCAGTTTAGTGCTCCTCAGGGATTACACAAATGTGCCCATGTTTCACAGGCAAGCAAAGCTGTGTCATAGGGAGTGCTGGTGTGTGAGAAACAGTAACCACACAACAATGTCCTCAGGAGATAAGCATTGAATAGACAAAAGGAGATATTCAAGATGTAAGTGCTCAAATCTGAAGACTTCTCCAGGTTAAAACCCACCATTTCCCCAACAATTCTGTTCTCAAAAAGAATTATTTTTCTCACAAGAAACAGTCACACGAAAACATTTAACATTTTCCTGACAATAATATTCCTCAGAGTCCCAGTTGCTCTATTTCTCTCTGCTTGTTTTTACCTCCACTAAAGACTAGATGAAGAGCATTGGCATTGAAAAAGATTAAACAGATGTAAAACCAAAGCAGTCTGCTTGTGCAATGGACTGTGAGGAAAGTTGGTGATGCATGTTAAATGGTAAATAATAAAATCTAATTGCCATATAAACGTGCGTGGCAATCCATCTCCCACATAATCAATGCTGGGCCAATTACTCTGCATGAGGGGGATGGCTGTGGTGGAGAGGTGAGGCATTCAAGCACATCAAATGCCCTTCATTTCTTTCCTGTTCTGACCACTTCTAGAGATTGCACACACCTCAAAAATAGACAGAATCTAACAAAGCTGGCAATTGCATGGCACAGTATATTCAGATCTCCCTTCTTCCCGCACTAATTTTTTCCCTCTCTGCTTTATCAGCCAACACATGCTCTTTGCAGAGCTTGCTTTCAAAATAGTGAGGAATTCCTCTTTCCATCAGACCTACTAGACCCCAGACATCATCATCTGCAAAACTCTTCCTTTGGCTAGAGCTCCACATAAAGCTACCAACCAGCTGAGGCGCTAAACATTCTTATTTGGAATGCAGGCTGGCAGAGTGTGATTTTTATATGATATTTCTTTTGATCAAGACAATCACATTCAGACTCTGAGGATATTCCATGGAGCTGCCCTTTTGCAAAAAGGATTGCTCAGTTAAAATACCAAGGTTAATGACAGTTCACAGCAGCACTTTTTAAAGCAAATTTAGGATGTGCTTCTTCACTCTGTGTATCTGTGGGGGGGCTAGGATGCAGTGGATGCATATTTATACTAAATATTCAGAGGTTTTGGTAAGTTTTAAGAGCATCTATGTTTCCTGTATAATTCTTAACACAGCTTTTACTTGGTGTTCCGGAAAGGCTTGAAAGAAAGTCCACAATTATCATCAGTAATAACCTGCATGTCAAACAGCTGTAGGAATGAAGGCAAATTTATCCAGTCGTATATGTATGACAGACTGAGAAGAACAGGGGAAAAGAGGCAGAAAACAAAAACCCTTTCACCATGTACTCATCTGACAGACTATTGCATTGTAACTGACTTCATAGTGCAAACTCTAGAATATCTTTATTAAACCTAGAACTGCTGGAATAAATTTTCAATTTTTTACCCCGTCTTATAATTTTGGTAACTTGGATACAATTTCTGAAGGCTTAGCACTATCAAAATTATTTTCACAACCTGGTAGACAGCATTGTTTAGAAGTAGCATGTGAAAAGTGGTCAAAAAAGGAGAATAAAGGAATTCCATTAGACCAGGTTGTCCAATGACCTATTGTTCTCTACTCCTAGAACTTTGCTACGTAGGAAGATCCAAAGAAGAGTCCTAAGTCCCTTGTTTTTCCTCTGTACAGCGTCTGCTTTCCTTCACTATCATGAAGACAACAGCTGCATTTGCCATTGTCTACTCCAATAGGTCACACTGGGAAGTTCTATTTGCTGTTGACAGTATTTGGAACTCTGTATTTGGAACAGAACATTATTTCTGCATGAAGAATTCACAGCCCACTGGCAAGGTCATTACATTTAGCTCAGGCATGATTATTTGAGAAATTTAGATATTAATACTTGCTCATTTGTACAATGTTCTGTGCTTCTAAAAGCTTTTTTTCTCTAGTGATAAAAATATAAAGGATCACTGCTGTTGATGGAGACTTTGCAATGTAGAGAAAAAAAACATATAATGAGGCAACAATAATAACTGCCTCAGTATAAAACAACAGAGAGAAATATTACATGAAATTAAAACAGCTTCAATTTCCACTGCTGAAACAGGAATTCCTCACTATGATCAAGATTAATTTAGCTCAGCATGAATAACCTACTTTGACAGGCAAATGAAATATCAATAGATTAAGGGACTATTGCAAATCATCAATGAATATGCCAGGCTAATAGATCTACTGATAATTTAGTTAATTGCATTCAAAGTTTACAAGGATGAATTAATTGCCAAGCAAATCTTTATGCACATTGAAGAACTCTAATTTGGTACATTTGCAAAACTACTGGTGAAATCAGAAATTAATAGAACTACATTTTTTTCAGGTGCTTCAGTCTAGTCTGTTTTCACAATATTGGACAAAACAGCAAATGGAAAAGCAAACACAGATAGAAGCAGCAGCAGCTCTATCTCAAAAGAATAAAGGAAGCTAGGGGCCAGTGAAGAGATACAGAAATGAAAGTAAAACAGACAACAAGAGATCTAGACAGGTTATTTTAATCCAAGTAGGCTGATTCTGATGTGTGCTCTAATATGAATAGCATTTTTTGAGGATGCAGTGATATGAAAGCCCAGGAATAACATATGCTTACAATGGGCTCTAAAACTGACATTTGGGAAGGCCACATGAAAGATGATGACAGTGAGACAAGTTGAAATTATGAATGTCAGTTCAAAAAAGCAGGTCTTGACAACTGAAATGATGCACAGGCAGCAAAAGTTAACCCATAAATGCTGAGCTGTGCAGGCTTTTTTCCAGAATGGTGATTTCCTTCTAAAATTATATATATTTAGCCCAATATCAAGATTGGGATGACTGCAGATCATCTTAGAGGATACAGCATATCTGTGAATATATTCTATGATCTGGAAAGTTTAAAATTGGATTGGATACTGAAGCACTGAAACTACCAACTCATATAAAAGTTTGTAACTAATTATTTTTCAGACTAAAATAACTACAGCAGTCTTTACCTTCTTGTTTGATAAGAGTACAATATCTCAGCTTCTAATTTCAATTTATAAACAATTAAAATGCTAAAATATTTTAATTTTCTGATGGGCATTCCAAGGGAATTCTGACTGGATTTTGCAGGGTTTTTTATGCTTGCTGTTTAAAAAAGTGTGTGAAAGCTCTGGGGATTAAAATACTGCCTATATGTGTAGGAGAGAAGCAAGAGGAAGATTAAACCCTGGTAGGTAAGTGGATATAAAGTGTGCTTGAGGATGTCCTCCTCCTCGGAAGCAGATCATGCATCTTCAAGTACTTATAAAATAAAATAATTTCTGACAGAACTATAGTTTCCCATACCACACTGAAAAAAAATGTGGAGAGGGAAGAGACATTATAGACATTCCAAAACCCACAGCCTGAAACAGGGAGACAACATTTCTTTGGCAACAGAGAGGAACAAGGACCACAAAATGGTTTGTGTTGGAATGGACCGTAAAGATCATTTTTTCCAGCCCTTTGCCATGGGCAGGGATAACTTGCATTAGACTAGGTTGCTCAGAGCCCCATCCAACCTGGCCTTAAACATTTCTGGGGATGGGGCATCCACAGCTTCTCTGGGCAACCTGTGCCAGTGCCTCACCAACCTCACAGGGAAGAATTTCTTCCTAATATCTAACCTAAATCTACCCTTTCTGTTTGAAGCAATTCCCCCTTATCCTGTCACTACAGGCCCTTGTAAAAAGTCCCTCTCCAGTCTTCTTCCAGGCTTCCTTCAGGAACTGGAAGCCAAAAATTAGGTGACCCCAAAGCCTTCTCCTTTCCAGACTGAGCAATCCCAACTCTCTCAGCCTTTCCTCATAGCAGAGGTGTTCCACCCCTTGGATCATCTTGGTGGCCTCCTCTGGCCTGGCTCCAGCAGCTCCCTGTCCTTCCTGTGCTGGGAGCCCAGAGCTGGATGCAATATTCCAGGTGGGATCCCAGCAGGGCAGAGCAGAGGGGCAGAATCCCCTCCCTGCCCTGCAGCCCACGGTGCTCCTGACACAGCCCAGGACACATTTGGCTCTCTGGGCTGCAGCACACGTGGCCAGGTTGTCAGCACCCAGGACATCCCTCTGGCTGTCCTGAGCAGCCAAGACCCCTGCCAGGGGGCTCAGAGACCCTGGCACAGAGCCCAAGATGCCTGTGGTTTTGATTATGACCCATGGAGCAAATTACCAACCTTAGATGAAGATCAACAAGCCACAACAGTTTAAGTGGAATATTAGCGAAGTTATCACGGGGTAGAAAAGTAGTTTTTAGGGTTTTTGCTATGGGGGTCAGGAGGCAAGATGGAGGGAACTGGGCATGTCCAGCCTTTCTCCTTCTTCTTCTTGGCCTCCACCTTCTGCTGTGATGTTGGCACTTACAGATTGGTTTAGAGTAGAAGCTCACTGTCTAACATAGGTGATAGGTATTGGAAAGTAATTGTAAATATGTTATACGTAGTTTTTAGTATAAAGATATAACACCACCCTGGGGGCAGGCAGAATCCCTCGGACTGTCTTGCTGAGCTGACCTCGGCAGGGCAGGAGAAGATTTTTTATAGATGAGACACAATAAACAACCTTGAGACCGAGAAATGAAGAGCCCTGACTCCTTTTTCAAGCGCCGGGCTGGGAAAAGAGACTTTGGAACTCTTCTCGGGGTCACTCTGACCAGCCAGAGATCCCAACACCAGGTCACATCCAGTCCCCCATCCACCAGCACCCCCAAGTCCTTCAGGGCAGGGCTGCTCTTGATCTGTTCACCCCTCTGCCTCTGTTGACACCAGGGTTTGCCCTATCCCAGGTGCAGCACCTGCTCTTGGTCTCATTAAACCTCATGAGAGCACAATGGGCCCACTTCTCCAGCTTATCCAGGTACCTCTGGATGGCATCCTGTCCTCAGGTGTGCCAACCACACCACCCAGCTTGGTGTCATCAGCAAATATGCTGAGGGTGCACTCAATGCCTCTCTCTATGTCAATAACAAAGGTATTTAATAACACTGGTGCCAACGAGGACCCCTGAGAGACACCACTTGTCACTGCTGTCCATCAGGACTTTGAATCGTCGATCACCACTGAATGCAACTGTCCAACCACTTTCCATCATTAAATCCACCATTAAATCCACCTCTCTCCAGTCTGGGGGAAAAGGATGTTGTGGCTAACTGTGTCAAAGGCTTTACAGGAGTCCAGATAAATGACATCTGTAATCTTTCCCTTGTCCACCAATGTAGGCACTCCATCAAATAAATAATTTTCTCTTGTTTTTCCTGTGCCCTTTGAGGCTACTCATACCCCTCAGAACATCAGAGCGCAGCATCAAGTACAACAAGCAAGAATTCCCCTCCACCCAACTCTTTCAGGCCTTGAGTTGCAGCCATGCCAACCATCTGAGCTATCCTGAAAGCAGGACAGAGAATCTGCTCATGAAATAAATGAAAGGAAATTTGCTGTGTAACTGTGTTGGCAGGCTTGAGCTGCACTGCTTTTGCTGTTCAGACTCATTTATCTTTACGGGTTATTGCTAGAACTGCACCTCAGCACACTTTGCTAATTTTCCCTGTGAGGAAAAATAACACAGTTCTTGGAATCCAAACACAGAATTATTTTCACTCATTTATTTGTCCCCAATTTATAATTTACCCATCTAATTACAGCAATAATTAGGCTGCAGGATGTAATATATGTGTTTCCACAGGTAGCTGCTGAAATTTTACCAGAGGTAATGCAGGGAACTGATGTGTGTGATAATGAACTTTCTGTGTTATATAGCCAAATCCTACACCCAAAAGGAAACATATATTGGAAATTCTCTCCCATACTTTTATGGCAGCTGTCTGCTCTCCCAGACAACTTCCATGCTGTGCAGGCTCAACAACACAATCTGTGTCTCATCTTTGTGCTGAATTCACTGTGTATTTGCAAAAACCCACATATAGTGGGTTTCTTTTTCTAGGATGAGCTTGGATTTCAAAATCAGAAATCTGGTAACTCTACAATTACTCAGAATGGCTGCAGGTTTCATACTATCTGCACACATCTATATTTTTCCTAATGATAACTCTGATTAAGCAGATATAGTGATAGCTATTGATATCTGGTTAAGCAGATACAATTGATATCAATACACTATTGATAGTAAGAAGTGTGATTTTGCATTTGCTTTGTTGCCAAGGCTAAGATAGTACAGGACAATGAATTAACTGTAACTATTTATATCAGGAAAGTATATGGAGGGTTTATAGCACAACAGAAACATGCCATTGCAAGAAACACAAATATAAAATAGAAAAGAAGCAACTACAGTAGATAATTTCTACTAAATAATAAGGAAGGAAAAAGAGTAATGAAAGGCAATTTTTTCTCCCTTTTAGCCTTCTGGCTAAAAAGTATCAGCTTGAATCCCCTCCCAAATCCAACCAAAATTCTCATTATATACATTGTGCCGTATTTAAAGGAACCTGAGAAAAATACAGTATAATACATTTAAATCAATAATCTAAAATGAGGCATACAATTAAGAGAAGACAGATGCTGAGGACCTGTGTATGCTAGACCAGTTTTAGAGAGGTGTTTGCTATATATTCCTGCACTGAACACATCAGGCTTGTTATTCTTTCACTATCCACCTTCCCTGGGTGGTAAATTATAGAAAATCACCTAACACAATTCACCTTAGTCGCTTCAAATCTCAGTATGGTTTCTCTTTTCGTGCTCCTCATTCCTTTTTTTTTTTATTCCGAAGGAATTCAAGGTTAGAAAACGCGGCAGCTATAGATACAGTTTTACTTCAAAAGCGTAAGGCGAAAGCAGCATTTTCAAAGTGCCGCACACAAAGGGATGCTCAGGGATGTTCAGGGACGTTGGGTTTTGCAGGCTGCTTTTTTTTGCTGCGCCCTGGCAGCGCCTTCAGTGAGATCACAGCGCTCTCTAGTGCCTTCAGCGAGCACATGGAGAGAACCTGAGCCCCTTTCCTTAAATAAACCGGCACACCAAGGACCCACCACAATCGCTTTGGAAAATATGTCGAATAAAATGGCTGTGTTAATTATCAGCTCGCAACAGGATTGGGTTTTTTTTGTTTTTGTTTTTTTCCCCTTACCCATGCCTGATTTAGCTACTAGGAAAAGAGGCAAACATATTAAAGACATACAGATATGCATAAATAGTACTGGCCATTTTAAGAATGTCAAGGAACAAGCTGGATGCATTTTCTACAGCATCAAAAACAATGTTGAAATATTAAACTTCATCAATAAAAAATCGATTATGTTTAAAAGAGTGCAAGCCCGAGAAATAGCGTGTAACAAATTTCAAATGCTACTTTAGGAATGGAGTGTGAGCCACCCAAAAAGCTTTATCAGAAATGCCAAGTTTTTAAATAGAAGAATCTCTTATTGAAGATTACGACATATCAGGATACTGTTTTCACAGTCTTTCTTACAATCTTAATAGCACTTTCAAGTGAGGCAAACATGTAAAATATCACAAAATCCAGCATAATTACCAAGGTCAGCTCATTATCTGTGACTCAGAGGCACTTAAAAGAAAATTCAGCAAGGAATAAGCTCTTGATGGAATATTAATATCTACTTTGAACATCCTGGCTTTTGAAATATCATATTTCTTTGACTGTTATGAAATTTCAGTTTTCCTGCCAACAGCCTTTTTAAAGAATGGTAAAATACACACTACTTTTCCACATGACCAGGACATATATTTTTATATCTGATTAGGTAGTCATTATTTTAAAAGTTTACCTATACATCCTTTCAAAAAGATATTTTCCTCAGATGCAAATTAGTTTTTCATAAACCCATCCACAGAACTCATTACTATCACTTATTTTAAAATATACATATGTTTATAAAAAATAGATCTTAAAAAATCTAGCTGGATTTATAACATGTAGGTTCAGTGCAGGTAACAAAGTTTACCCTACCTGCCATGGAAATAATGATGCATTACATATTACATACTCACTTAGTTGAGTA
Organism: Molothrus ater; assembly: GCF_012460135.2. Taxonomy (NCBI): domain Eukaryota; kingdom Metazoa; phylum Chordata; class Aves; order Passeriformes; family Icteridae; genus Molothrus; species Molothrus ater. Next base: position 11,323,042 of record NC_050480.2, on the reverse strand, counting down.
GGTTATGCTACTTATATGACCTATGTTCATGTAAAAGTCAAGTTTTTACATAGACATTGTAAGCCTCCTTTAGTCCCTCAACTATATTTTGATTTATATGGGCCACTTTGTGATATTATAATTTCCTACTTTTTTTTTAATTTTAATTTTTTTATTCCCATGGGATCCTCACATGTTTCAAGTTGTACCTACCTTTGTAGAAGTACTTCTAAACTGGCATTGTCAGGTTAAGATGATGTAATCTCTTGTGATCATACTGATTATTATAAAATAAAATGTTTCATACAATATTACACAATTATACAGTACTGTGATTTATTCTGTTTATTATTCTGTAATGGCCCTCACTGTAGATAATACAAGAATCACTCTACTTACTTTTTAGATCTAGATTTCTGGCTCCAGCTGTGCTCTGTGTTGTGATTTTAGTGTCAATCTTTACAGTGTGTAGGTTGTTGGTATCCCTTGATATCATGACATTATGCCACTGGTTGTCATTCAGAGGTTTATTAGAACTTCCCTTGATGAGGTTGGCACCGTTTCCCAAGTCAAACACATAGTGTAAATACCTGGGAAAAGAGAAAAAATTGGAAAAGTTTCCTTTTTCTTTACATAGCAAGGGGGCAATAATTAATATGTCTGATATTTTTCTATTTGCTTGTACTCCTCAGCAGCGCTGGCTAAACCAGAGGACAACAATGAATGCCAGATGGGGAAGCAACTGTGATTCCGAGAAATTGCCACTCGTTTGGATGAGTTGAGGTGCAGTCCCAAGTTTCTGGAAAGCAACGAGCACTCCATGTACCAAGACATGCATACATACGTAGAGAGAGAGAACAAGAGGGAGGCTACAAACTAGCACTTCTTTGTGGTAAGCACCAGAGAAGTTATACCTATTATTTACTTTCATACATTTCAGCCATCTAGCTTCATCTGAAAGAAAGAGTCACAATAAAGCACATGAAGTTCAACAGGAAGAAACATTTATCCATCACATCTATCCAGTCAGAAAAAAAAAAAAAAGATTTGCATCCTAAACTTTGCCGTGTATTCTTCCTGCACACACATTTTGAATGGACTGGTTTTGCTGTTATGCTAATCCATACATACCCTTTCACTAATTCAACCACAATGAAATCATTTCCATCGCCACTGTTAAAAAGTATCAATCCATCCAGGGAGGTGGTTTTGAACTGGAAAAAAAGGTGCATAGATGTGTACGCTTGTAGCGTGGCCAGTGCAACATAACTTGCTTTTGTTTTAAAGGTTACAGGGTCTGCTATGATGTTCCTGAACCCAAATCTTGCATTTAGCTCACAATAATCGATGTCTCCATTTTTACATAAGTCAATGTATGCCATGCCATTAAATGTGAGACTCTGTAGATGCCCAATAAAATTAGAAGGCACAGAAGACAGGTAGCGCCGTTCTGTTATTATTCCTGTTTCTATGTTGTGGAATTCCAGCCGTGTGTGATCGCCAGCCATTTGACCTTTAAACAGCAACAAGAAAACACGTGTTAGTCTCTGAAAGAGGAGGTCAAAGAGCACATCATGTGATTAAGCATCTGCATCATTTCCACTCTTTTCAGAATGTGCAAGGCCAATTTCTGTCTCCAATGGGAATTCTTCCAAATTCATCTTAGTTACTGGTAAATCTAGGAGCCTTTCCAAAGCATTCAGTACATTTGGAGAAGGCCAACAGAAAAATTTCTAAACTGAAACAGTTTACCAGAGTACATTAAACTGCCAACAAAATCCCTCACTTTAGTTACACCTAACCAGATGTGGGGTTTCACTATAAGCAGGTGCAATTACTTAACATGAGGAACACAAAGGCCAATCTCAGAGCTAAACCAACAAAATCAGAGTCTCATGAAAGAGAAACAGAACAGCTTGAGGGATTTTATTCCATGTGTTTTGCTTCAATGTGCATGACTTGACCAGCAGTAGGAAGGATTCCTGTTTCAGCTGTCTTGGGGACATTATTGCCGGCCCTGCTGCAAAAAGCCCTGTGTGGCAAGGGTGAAGAGATGCTTGAGAGCAACTGGCTTTGTACCATGGGAATAAACCATGGGAGAAGGGGCAGAGCCCAAGGGATGGGCAGAGCAGAAAGCCTGCAGGAAGGGTGCATGCCAGTGTTCTGTAATCCTGGAAACAACAAGGGACTTGCTTACGTTGGAAAGGTGTCCAAAAGCAAACCCCTCAGCTGCCTTTGAGTTCTCCCTGCCATGCCTGGACCACTGCAGAGCAAGAAGCCTGAAATCTGCTGACTGCAAAGCTAATCTGGAGGAAAGGATCAGCACTGCCAGAGTACACTGCATACAGGTCAGGTAAGTTTTTAAGCTAGTTATTAAATACCTTACCCAGCACATCAAAATTGTGTTCACTGAAGAGTTTCTTTTTCTGACAGAACACCCAATTTTTTCCATGTTTATTTTAAAGAAGTAGGGCAGTATTTTCACAGGGCTGATTCATGGTCACATTGTGTGGAAAAACAGCTTCTTATTACTAATGAATTTCACCACTTAATGTACCTTTTGCAAACCATTTTGCAAATTCCCCAGTTTCTTAGCTGTTTCACGTCTCTCGTGGAATACAGAGAAAGTGAAGAGCAGACCAAGTCAGGCTGGAATAAATACTGGCATAAAACAGCTCTAATACAAATTTTCACAGTGGCAAAGCTGTTGACAAGCCAAGTTCCCTCTGTCCATCCCCAAATATTCTATTCCAAGAGAGAGTGTGAGCACTGCCCCAGGCTGGACATGTCAGAAGTGGTGCACAAAGCCTGGAGCAGGCTGACACAGCTGTACCTTTGTGGGTGTCATAAGCAAGTGTCTGTGGACATGTGTGTGACAGGGAAAAGACAAGGGAAAGAGAAATGTCAATATCTCAGATTTGCCCAGGGAGATGAATTCATGAGCAGGTTAAGTCACAGCACTGACATACAAGTACAGGCATCAGTGAAGTTACAGGGAAAATAGCTCTGTAAGTTTTAACACCATTCAGGCACAAAAACTGCTCTAATAATTTATGATAAATATTTACAAGTAGCTTACTTAGCTTTGAGATGGGTTCTGAAGGAGAACTTGTCATTGAACACCACCTGGACTCACAGGGCTGAGCACTGCAAGAGGCACCCTAAACCCCAGGGACAGCCTTGTTTCTTTGATGTTCCTGTTTCTAAACATCAGTTCTGAAGATACCACTTTCCCCCAATGTATTAAGGAAAAGTGGGTTCTTCCATGCAGTAATGAGTCAGGGAGCTGTCTTGAAAAATGCCAAATGTATAATTTTTGCTGGGACAAGGGCTGTATGTTGGATCACAGCCAAAGAGATGAGGATCAGGTTTCAGAGAGGAACATTATATATTCCAGTCTTGTATCCCTTCAGATGGCATTCCAATAATGTCATGGCAAAAATCCACCAAGCTTTGGCCTGTAGCACAATATCCCCACTACATTAAATGTATTTCTTTCTTGAGCATAGTAATAAAAAGTTCCAGAATCTGGGCTCACATCCCAACATTTCAGTTCTACAAACATGCAAACAGGACTTGAGATTTCACATAATGCTCTACAGGATTTGTAAATGCAGCAATGAAGTAAAAAAGAATGTAGTTTGTACTTACAAGGTGGATTGTGTGGGGATTTGTTGGAGCTTTTTTGGTTGGTTTTTTTTTTTTTTTTTGGTCTAGTTTTGGTTGTTTTCTTTTTTCTTTTTTTTTTTTTTTTTAAGTTGGTCAGATTTGTGGAAAAACATCATACAAAGGGGCAATTGAATTTCTGTTCATAACCATAGGCTATTCTGTTACCCAAATTTAGTGAATTTCCAATCATTTTCATTTTCTATACAATCTTAGAAAACAAGGCTTATTAGAGATGGAAATATTAAACTCTTCTGTGATGAGTAACTTCAAAACCACCTGCATGGCTTCCAATGAAAGCTAGTTGTGCCTGAATTATATTATGTATCCATGCACACATCATGCATTTGTCAAAGAGGACCAAGCACAACTCACAAATGAACAAGTGGTATTTTATAATCTGCAAAAATTAGAAAGTCAGGCTGAATTATTTAATAGATTTTCCTGCAGCTTAAGTTTTCTGGATCTGATGGGGATTCTTTCATATCTGGCACAGGAAATGGAATCAAAAAAGGAAAACAACATGTGGAAGGAGAAAGCTGGAATTTTTTAGCAGGAAGTCAGTTTACTTCCTTATTCTCCTCATAAAACTATAATAACTTTTCACATGAAAAATTAATGGGTTGTATTTTAATGAAATTTCTGACGAAGAAAAGTTTAGAACAAGCACACTTTAATCCCATAAGGCAACCCTTTTCCTATGCTTTCAGGAAATTCAAAGCAACTACATATTAAATTCTATTACACACATTTGAAATCTAATTTTGTAAAGGCTTTTAGAACACTCAGTGTTGAAAAAAACCTAAAACAACCAAAAAAACCCCACCCCCCCAAAATAAAAAAACCAAACCAAAACAAAAATTCTCACCACTTACACAACAATAAAGACTTTTTTTTGTAGGAAATGTGACATTGATGGAACTAACAGCAGATTGCCTACATTTAAAGTTCCCTCTGTTTCTTCTCATACAGCATTTTCCTCCTCACTGATGAAGGAGGCCACAGATTCAGGAATTATAGGATGTCTTTTTCCCTCCAAAATATTGGGATGAGTTTCTCCTTCTGGATTATTAACATTAAACATTTGTGCATTATGCAAATGCAGACAAGTTCCAGCTCGAAGAACTGAGAGGGAATTCAAGTCAACTGGCCATTTTTGGTTGTACATACTGGGTTGTGGAAAGAATACAAATGTTGCACCAGAAAGCTGGACCCAGGTTATCCTGCAGTATTTGTAAATTAGAACTCTGGCATGAGGAGTCCAGGAATTGTGAATTTGGATATTGCATAGGATTTTGATCTAAACTATTTTTTCTATATTAGGATCTGTCTTGAGTAGCAGTTGAAGCAGCAAGATTATAATATTTATTGGTATACTTCCTCCTATACTATCGAAAAGAAAATAAATTAATAAGGCCATCTGTATTCTTGAGAAAATGACCCTAGGCATCATAACATACACAGACTTCAGTGCTGGAAGATATATTGGTAATTTCTGATTCTAGAAAATATGTTCTTGCAACTATATGAATTATTTTCCTACCAGTGACAAGACCCTCAGTGTTCGGTTGAGGTGAAAAGGGATTATTAAAGAAGTTACACTCCTCTTTAAAAAAAACAACAACAACAACAACAACAAAAAAAAATTAACTTGTTACTATTTTAACAAAGCTTAAAACCAATGATAAAAGTTGTTTAATGCTACACAAAACCAAAGAATAATTCTAAATAGCTAACAAAAATTTTAGGCACATTCTTCTGTGCAAGGAATCAGGGCTAGAAGCCAGATAAGCTGCTATTAACAACATGCATGTGAACATTGTCTTGTACAGGGCAAAATCAATGTGTTCTCTATTAGCATTTCTGATCATATAAATACAGAAACACATTTCTATTCATCTGCTAACATGGCTGCCATTTTTTTTTCTCCCACCCCAACTGCTATTTTAGTATTTGAGAAAAACACGCTGCCTAATATATAATTATTGAGGACAGCTGATGCAAGATTCAAATCACAGTAGAATATCCTTCAAATGTTTATTAAACTCTTTCTTCCAGCAGTGACTTAGAGTTTAGCCCTAACAATGTGTTGCCAAAAGCATTTTGCTTGCCTTCTCGTTAGTGATGTACTAAATTACTTCTCTCCAATCACTGTATATAAACATTCATTTAAGTCAGCACGAAGGTTTTCATTAATTTCAATAGCAACCTTAGAGCAACATTAATAGCAAGGGTAATAACACACTTCTTGTACCAGCATTCTAAGATGCATAACATGAATTTGGAATCTTACCCAGGAAAAAGGAAAAAAAAGCACGTTTCTCTCAGATAAAGCCATTTTGCTTCTGTATAATTTTTTTGGTTTTGTTTTTATTTTGCCTTGTGTTTCCCCCTCCCAGCACCACAGAATCATGGAACCCCAGTGCCACAGTACCTGTCACGGCCTGCTGGTCATCCACCATTAACTTTAAACCTTTTCCTCGCCGCACCACACGCACTGTGTGCCACTCATTATCATTGAGGTTATAGCCAGCAAAAAGGGTTTCTGGGCCTTTGCCTGTAGGACATGCCAAACAGTCATTATGCAATCTTTAAAGCAGTTTACATGCGAACCTCACAGAGAAAGAGAGAAACAGAGAGACTGGCTGGGCAAATGTTAAAACTCACCAAAAGTCACATCAAGCAAGAAAATTACCAAGTATAAGCAAAACATAGAGTTACTATGTACTGTATACTACAGAACTATTAAATTAAAACACTTCTAATGTCTATTCAGCTATGTAAACACATTGTGTATGCACCAGGTTTTCATAAATAGGCACAGTCAACATGGATTTAATTGTTCACTTTTCAATCTTATATGAGCCTTTAAGAAATAGGATTACTGAACCAAAAGAACTTCCAAGTACGCATTTACAAGACTGGATTTTTAAAATGCTCCTTTATTAAAAATAATTTGGTGGAAAATAAAAAGTGGTAAGTGTGTGTGCATGTGTTATATTTTTTCTTAATCTATCTCAATTTCTCTGTTTGTTTAGCTTCTGTTTATTAGGACTTCTTAGAACATTATCTATTACCTCATCTAGATGACTTGCTACTATTCAGAATCAGTACCTTCTGCTGTCAGTAGATCTTCAAACCATGCTTTCCTTTTTCATTTCATGGATATGGGTTTTTTGTTTTTTTTTTTGAAATCTGCTATTTCTCAGCAGTACAGCAAACACTTTTTATGCAAATTCTATATATAGCACAATGTACTTGTGCCAACCAAAGTATTCACAAACCTAGGAAAAAAGATACCTTTAATGCCCAGGAAAAGATTTCTTATAAGAAAAAGATTATGGATGTTGTGCCTTGCACTGTTGACCAAGAGAGAAAGAAAAGCCCTGAGTTTGTACTGTCATTGATATGAATAGATGATAGACCAAGCGCTGCATGAATAGATCAAAACTCATGTGGTGACTGTCCAAAAGGCAAAGATAATCTACAATAAAAAAAAAAAATTACATTGTTGTAAAACAGAGACCTCCCTAGCGTGTTTTTCAGTTCCTGCGGCAGAATAAATGTTGCTGATAACTTAAAGTTGTCAGTTAAATTCTGGACTCTGTGCAAAAGAGAAACAGAGCCCCTGCAGCTGGTCCAGAGGAGGGCTACAAAGATGATCAAGGTACTGGAGCATCTCTCTGATTAGGAAAGGATGAAGGACTGGGGCTGTTCAGCCTTGAGAAGGGATGACTGAGAGGGAACCTCACCAGTGTCCATGAATATCTACAGGGAGGGACAAAAGGATGGACCAGGGTCTGCTCAGAGGTGCTGGGCAGTGGGACAAGGGGCAACAGGCAGGAACTGAGGCTCAGGAAGTTCCACCTGAACATCAGGAAGAAGTTCCTTACTGTGCAGGTGAGACAGCACTGGAACAGGTCACCCATGTAGGCTGTGGATTTCCCCCTCCATGGGGATATTCAAGAACTATCTGGACACACTCCTGTGCCATGTGCTCCAGGACAAAACTGCCTGAGCAGGGAGGTGGGATCAGATGCCCCACTGTGGTTCTTTCCAGCATGACCCATCCTGTGATTCTGTATAAGAGACACATTATAAGATAACTTTTGACACAGAAACATTAGGGTTACCCTGAGTCAGACCATTACCTCCACTGTGCCCTGCCAGGTGACTCTATCCCATGTGTCAGTCTTGCTCTGAAAGGGACACACAACTAGCTCTGAAACTTTCCCACTTTTCTCTTGGGATTCTGTTCCATCCAGCACAGGCTAACTGTGATGGGTGAGATCTGTTAATAAAATCAAAGCCTAAAAATCAAAGCCTGTCTGACTTCAGAACTACACAGAAAGAAAAGGACACTAAGATCTTGATGAAACTGTTCAGCATATTGGACAGTTTTCATCTCAGATATTTTCCATCTTCTGTCAGCAATTTTTAAATTGCTGCTGGTTTATTGCCCTGCTTTAATATGCAACCTTTGTTATTTTGGGCATGCCAAAGGATCTCCAGGAACAAAAATGCAAAGCAAAGGCAGTGACAGTCTCATAACACTGTTTTTATGTGTCTGTGTTGACACCAAGCTAGCAAAGGTGTTCAAACCCAGCAGAAGCAGATGATTGGGGTCAACTACATGAATCATTCTGTTCCTTAAATGTTTGCTTTCTTTGACAAGAGAAAGACCAGTTTTGCAGAAAGCTTAAGTGAATAATATTCTCTTTGAATGTGCTGATATAGATGCAGTGACTAAAACCTTAAGCAATTTATTTTAAGCACTTCAGTGGAAGCAATTCTACCTAGATTTGGAGACAACGGATGGATTTTTTTTTTTTTTTAAAGCTGAAATAACATGAGAAAAATCTTAGTGAGAGTCATTAAGCCTGCCTAGGCACACACCCTTTAATAATATCGTAAACATATTCATACTTATTTGTTAGTCCAACTTTTTTCTTTTTTAATTTTTAAAGTAGTTCAACCACTTAGTCTCCATTATCTTGCTTCATATCTCTAAAAGACCTAAAAGCATATGCAATTTTAATTTACTCTCACATTAACAACCCTCTATAGTGTCTCTTTCGTGCAAAGGTGCCTCAGTGTATGCTATTATCAAATCCAACTTGGCTGCTCACATTTACAGGCAAATCTATCTATTCTATTTTAATGGCTGGGGACTTGTAAACTCTTCCTGTTGTAAAATTAAATGTGTGCTTTCCATCAGTCTATTTCCCTTGCAAGAGTACTCAGAGTAAAAAAATCAGGTCAGAACTCGGTGAAAGCTGCCTGTTCCCACTGCACACAATCCAAGAGAGGATTAAGGGGACCCCCGGTGAAAGGGCTCTGAAAAGGACAAACCTTGGTATGACACACCATGGGAGCAGTGCACTGAAAAGAGTCCTGGCCTTGGACAAACTACCCACTTGCATGGGAAAGAGGCCTTTCCTTCCTGGGTCTGATCTCTAACAGAGAAAAAGGGCTTTTGATTTGTCACAGAGGGTACAAAAAAACTACAAAATAGCCAGGCCCAGTGCCCAGGGACTGTGTATCTACCTGTCCCATCACAGTGCTTCTCTGCAAAGTAGGACAGTTTTCCATGGCAGCTGAAGAGGGAGATAAGAAAGGAGGAATGCTCAACATTCCTGTGCTAATGCAGTGCTTGGGCTGCTTCCTGGCCAAGGACATGCTTTCACACAGAAAAGCAGCAAATATGATTGTAAGCAGAGTATTTGGGAGAAAATTGTCTAAATGCCTAAACACAAAACCGTGTAGGAATCCATTGATACCACAAGACTACCACAACTGCAGAAGAAAACTCTTAACATACCCTGTTAAATGTCATTGGTCAACCCCAAGCATAGTTCATATTAGTGCTTTCCTCACTGATTTTCAAATGTATTGACCTAAAATTAATTTAAACATCATATTGAGATCATACAGAGTCTTTTTCTGCCCTGGTTATCATTCTCATGGTGAATCTACTATAAATCTATATCTACTAAATCATTGGCTCTCCAGTCTTGTTCTGACTTTACACTGATCTGACTCCACTTAAATCACACCAGCAGAAAGTGCTCTTGAATGAGTGTATTTAAATAAGAATTGGCATACTTCCACCTTTTATTTTTTGTCAAGGGGTGTTCTGGGATTTAAAAAACCAAATTGTTCTATATCTCCCACAAGAAGAAAAGCAAGAGCCCCAATTAAAAGAATGGGTGCATATATATAAAATTTTGTTTTACGTGGACTGCTACTATTTTTCCAAACTTACGTCCCTCCACTCCTATTTCCCATACTGTCCTTCCCCTGGAACTCACGTGTCTCTTTCTAGACAGGACATGGTTATTTTGCTTCACACACCCAGCCAGCACTGGCTCACTTTCTGAGCTACTGTTTCTCTCAGATACTAAAACCTTAATCATAAACCTTTTCTTTCTGAGACAAGATGCAAACTGGAAAAAAAAATCCATTTACTATCTCCTCTTGCTTAAGTATTAAATTTATTATCAACATCTAGGTTCAGCTCTTTTCCTATTTTTAAAGGCTTAAATTACCACCATATTTTATGCATCCTTAGAGAAAATGGAGTGTAGCAAATAAAAGATGCACTGTCACTTTTATGGCTACCATGGTTTGCTCAGAGTCCATCATGCCAGTAAAATTTCCACATCCATTTAAAAGCAGATAATTGCTTGTACAAACACCTTTTTTCAAAGCAAAATGCAGACTGTGCAGTCAGTCAATATAGGTACAAATCTTGATGGTGCAATTCATTATGAGCTAAGAGATATAAAGCCCTAAATATTCCCAGTTATGTTTACTCTGGCATTCAAAGCTGAGCTTACTTTGTTGTCAGCACCTCAGCTGGAACTTAACAGCCTTTCAAAGTTAAAGGAATAAAGTATGAACCTCCCAAAGGGGAAAAAAAAAATCTAATTTCCATCATGCTGAATATTCTAAATGTTCTTTGGAGATTCCTATTCTCTATACTACCTTGTGAGGAGCTTATTCAGCCTAACTCAAGCGCTGAAGATTTGCTGAATTCCAACAAGTCAATCAATTAACTTTAATAAGCGCAACTTTTCCTCTTAGAGATATCTATCCTACGGTACTTAATGTTTTTAACCAACTACTTGAACTAAACTGATTTTTGAAAGAAGATACTAGCTCTTGCATTGTACCAAAACATGTTCAAAATGAGTTGTCTGAATTTGTTTCTCACAATGCATAAGGCATATACCAAAATGCTTCGAGCATTCAATTCTGCCATCAAAATAGATAAGAAATATAGAAAGAGGCACTGTAAACAGAGACTAGCAAGGGAGACTGGGTGGTTCAGTGAATGCTGTACTAACCAGTGGAACCCAGACAAATGACTACTATTTATTTATTAGTCAGCAAAAGAAAGATCAGTGTTTTCAGCCTGGTTTGCTGATAGAAAATTGTGCATAGTGCAGCTATCAGTAACAAGACAAAAAGACATTTGGACAAGAAGACAAAACCCTGGAATCTATTCAGTTAGTAGAGAAAGTTACTTGAGGTCAGGGTTGTCAAGACTTCAGCTAAAATTATAAATATTTTAGGATTCAGCTTGCTATGTATAGACAGCTGTGTGGCTCTGAGAGACAGCTCAGAGTGTCATTGTAAATACCTGGTGCACAACAAGAGGACTCTGTGCCATCTCAGTTATCCTGCTTCCAGAGTAAATTTAGCATGCCTCTAATCCAGGCTTCTAGATTCCAGCACTCAGCCAGACTCACAGTCACTGAGCAAACCTCACGAGGCATCTGCATTACCAGGCTGCAGCACAAAAGGTTCAGGAGAGGTTCCTCCAGAGCAAGGACAGAAACACAAGACATACAGGGTAAGGCATCTTAACCTTCACTGTCCTTCCTGTGGCTGGCTACAGAAACGTTGCTGGTCTTCCAAAACACTCATTAGCACAGCTGAGCTTAAAAAGTCAATTAATGTAGTGAATCAACTGTGTTTTAAATGACTGTGCTGGTGTCATCCCAAAATTCCCTTGGCTAAATATGTTTCTTGCCAACAGAAAAGTCTCATTGCCTGTTAAACATCAGAAATGTGTATCAGGTTATCATTTACAGCTAATTGATAGGTAAACTTGAAAAAAAATCTAACTGCAAGTTAAAGAAATTTTGTCCACTTTATTTTCTCCCCAGCAGACTCATATGGAAAATTCCACAAGAATAGCACATTCACTGAATTGTATCAAGAAAAACATATCAATCTTGCATAGCTTGATCCAAATGCTTCAGCCCACAATAGTTTTATTATAGGCAAAATTGCTTTTGGCAATTTGGGTAATGTATTGGCAGTTAAGGATATTTTTATCCCTTTTTTTTTTAAAACAAAATTTGACATTTCTGAAATCAAAATGAAGGAGATTGGAGCTGCTAATATCATCCATCAGCCTTCATTGCAGCTGTACAACAGATTCACTCATATTCCTTAGAATAACAGGAATATAATATTAAATATTTCCATCTAGGCATATCTATATTCCTACATTTCTCTCTACAGAAATGTAGAAAGCTAAACAAGATACTTTTGAAAATTCTACTGGCTTCCCTTACATGGCTAAACTACAAACAGACTGCATTTAATGTTGATCTAGCTCACTAGCAATGAGAAACAGCATACACCGTGAATTCACTGGGGAAGAAAAATCCATGGAAGAATATAAAAATAACCAATCCAGAAACCAAGCACCATATCCAGTTCTGAGGGCACAGAGTTTTCATTTGTCTGGTTCTTTTCTCTAAATTTGCTTCCCTGACCATGGTCTGAGTTGCCGTGCATTTTCCTCCTCCCAGCTTTGTCTTTCTTTTGGAAACTGTTTAATTTAGGGTGCAATATCACACATACTCATCCATTTATCTTCTCTTAAGCTGTGATATATTCACTGTGACACAGCTGATGTCTAAACAGAGCCAGTGGATCCAGGTGGGAAGGCAGAACACAGGCAGAGCTATTGGACTAAATTAAATCTAAGGATTCTGCCAAGAGAGGTGCTGCTGATGAGCCACTGTCTTGTGAAAGTCTATTCTCTACAAATAGAACCAGTACTCAATTTCAGCAAGACGGAGAAAGAAAGAAAAAACATCAGAAAGCAGTAAACTTTAGAGTTGCAAGTCCTGGCCTCTAGAATTCCCTGCTAGACCAAAGGATTCGTAGAAGACAGACATATGCTCTCAAAAGTGTGCCTTGGTTATCAATAATTGGGTCTATTCTAATCTGAACTGTATTTCCTGAAACAAAAGGGGGTTGAAGTTGCAATTACAACTCTCTGTGAACTCAGAGCACATGAGAGGATAAAACTGATCTTGTTACTGCTTTATGACCCATCTTAGAGACCTCTCTCAATGTATAACTTAAAAACTTATGGCTTAAAATCAGTCGCATTTTAATTTAGTTTTGTAACTCATCTATCTAAGCAAGTGTAACACAAACAGCTCTAAGACATGTAGTTTTCCTTTTTCTTGGAAATAATGAAAGAAAAGTATCTTTTAAAAGCAGCTAAACCCAGTAATCAGCTAGATCCCTGTTTTTTTAATGAGTGCAGTTTCTCTTTCATACTGTTCTCTGAGGATTGTGACTATCAGAAAATGTGCTAAAGGTACTAAACGTTGTATGAATCTACCCCAAAGCCCTGAACTAAAGCAAAGTCAACGAGCATGAAAAAATATGGTTGTTGCTTTGTCAGCTCACTGCTGAATGCTCTGAGACATTTTCAGAAACCATGGTGAACCTGACAATTGACTTTGCTGTAGGTGAGGTGAGCGTGAACTTTCAATACCTGGCAGTCCTATGCTAATTTAAAGAAAACTGGAGTGCAAGATTATTTACTCTGTATTTACTCCAGGTAAAGAAATGTGCACTTGCAAAAATTGTGCAGCTTTACAATCACACTGTAAGGTCACATCCTGCCTTGGATCAGGCTAAATGTTTTAAAGTGCACTCAAGACTTATCAGGGTAAATTGGAATTCAGCAGATTCAATTCCAAAAACTACTTGTCTGGCTTTAGTAAATCTTAATTTGTTTTCACATTAACCTGACATGGCTGCTATAATGAAAAATTCCACAGATTTTAAGCTGAATATGTTTGAGCATTTTGTTTTAAGTCAAACTTAACACAAACACTTTCAAGTCAATACCTTTGACTCCATTTGACTAAGCTACTGCTGGACATTAGGAAAGCAGCAATTTCACAAGCCTTCTATCCCATTTAATAACTGAATTTATTCTTTTTTTAAATATCATCTACCATAAGCTTGCATATTGCATGAAGAAGAAAATGGGAAATTTTAATCCCTTTTAAAGACTGAAATTATCCCATGGATTTTTGAATTACACTGAGCTTTCTAATTATGAAAGCTTATTTTAATGAAAATTCTTTTTAGGTCTTATTTAATAATAACTTTGTAAAACTGATGGAGAAAAGAATGGCTAATTCATCTGGAGTTACTAGTTACTTCTAGAGTTATTATTACTTTTCCCCCCTCTATAAAGAGAATAGGATTGAAAATCATGAGAAATGATGTGGGAACTTAGGAACTCCGATGTAAAATAGTATTAAAACTAACATTAAATCCCAATTTTAAGCAATATTGCAATTCATTTTTTTAAAAAGTAAATATACATTGTTCAGCTGTTACTTCAATGGCAGCCAGAATCTCTAATATTCGTTATTTCTGTATAAATTCAGAGTTTTATAAATACTACTAATTTTTGAGATGTGGCTTAAAGTAGGGGAAAACAGCAATCCTAAGATAAATTGAAGTTAAGTTTCTCCTTTCCCAAGAAGGGTTTGATTTTTACTTCAGACTCATTATTCTGATCTTGACTACCAAACCAAAAGACCCAAACCTTAAAAAACACAGAGACAGAAAGATACATGTCTTGTCATGGATTTCCAGGAGCAGCAAGAACATTCTTCTAAGTTTTTTCAAAAGAATGGACTGTGCTACACCTGATAATCTCCATTTCCTTAGACATCATCTCTACAAGCTATTGCTCAAATAAGGTCCCCTGAGCTTCCAGGGGAATTTTGCTGCCTCCTCTGAGCCCAAGAGATCTGGAGGAGTTCTGACTTGGAAGAAGGATTTCACAGTAAGATGGCTACCTGAATAACTTTTATAATGTGGACCTTAATCCGTGTCATTCAGCTGATAACCAAAAAACGACTGAGAGCCAAAGGTGCTCCAGGCAAAGATGCAGCAGATCTCCAAGTGTACCCTTAGGAGCCTGAAGAACCTGTGCTACTTCTTTCCACTTACACCAGTGAAGTAAAAATAACCTAACTTACAGCAATCTTTGTAGGAAAAGTAGGCACACATTTTGATTATTTCATTTTTTTTTCACTGCGAGAATTGGAATGTTTGTTGTACATTGGCTAGATTATAAGTGACAACAGGAAAAAAAAAGAAGAAACAGCTTTGCCACATTAGCCTTTCTGACATTGATATTGACTGTGCCCATTTATATCAAAACCATGGCTGTCAAAACTCGTTACATTTTTAAATATAAGCACAACTTAAGTATGCTTATCCATAATTTACCTTTTTATAGAAAAAAAATTATCTTTATGTTTAGTTAAATTAACATAACAGAAAAAAAACCCATTTAATATTTCCTTTTACCCTTATATCTTGCACAATGTTCTTAAGAATAAGCAGATTGGAAACTAGCTGGCATAGAAAGGAAGAGAATTTGGACTGTGACTTTATTTTAAGAATAGGCTCCTCTTAATTTACAGGTGTCTTCATCCCAAAAGCAGTTGTTATAAAATAGTTACAACTAAATCTCACACTCATATCCTTTTTTTTTTTGTAATTTAAATGCTAAATTATAACATTTTGCCTAATTAAGAATAATGAGAATAATATTTAAAGGTTTATTATTATTGATTATTTAACTGTTTTAAAATATTTTTATAATCATCATGGTTCAAAAAGCACAATTTCTTAACACTGCTTATTCTTGGATACTTCTAGGCAGACATGAGTCAAGGAAGGAGGACTAAAATAGACATTTCAGATTGTTTTCAGAAATCACAAATGGATGAATACAAAGGCTGATCCCTGCTCTATGATCAGCCTCCACTGACTTTTGATACTCTTGCATGCCTGAGTAGAAAAGCATAGCTTTAGTACATGGAATTGCTTCTAACATTGATAGAATCTCTCCAGTGTTCTTGTGCCATTTATCATCTCTTTAGGGCTGTGCTCAGCATCAGCAAGTGACAATTTTTTATGAAACAAAACAAGTAAGCTTCTTGACAGAAGTGCCTACTTGCACTTTCTTAAGGTGTGCTCTGTATCTTGATTTATGGCAATTTTAGGGAATCAAGAATCCGTGTTGCTGACTTTCAGAGGTAGTGCTGCTCTTATTCACAGCCAATTATCTCCTCAGCTGGGTTCCTAAGTGTCTTGTATCATGTCAGTGGTGGTGGCAGCTGTCTCCTGCTAGCTGGAGATGTGAGAAAGCTTCTTCCCCCCAGAGCAAACGGTGTGGTCCTTTCCTCCCAGGAGACAGCACACTTGTTTTCAGGCTGCTGAAATGTTACACAGCAAAAACTGCAGAGACAGTTCAAAGTATACCAGCAACCACAACAAAAGTTCAGTAGGTAATTTTCTCCGATATTCAACAATTGTGCTTAAATTTTGGTAAAGCTGTAACTCCCTCAATGGCAGCGAGCATGGTTGCTATTTTTCACTTCTGATCCAATTTCCACAAGTCATATATAAACAGTTCATGGCATGTAAGTGAAAGATGGAATTGTTGACTTACCTATTTGAGCTTTCTTTTCCAGACAGATTTTACTACTAGTGAGAAATGCCTTAATTTGCAGAGTCAGAGAGCAACTGTTAACTAATGATATTTTATTTCTACATACATGCACTTCACTCCCTGGAGGAAAATCTCACAGAATATAAAATGAGTGAGAAATAATACCAAAGAATTAGTATAAGCTACATGAACCACAGCTCCCTTTTTCCTTTAATTGATTTTTCTCATTCCATGTCTTGGTCTTCATCTTGTGTCTTGTTGCTTCAAGACTGCCTAGACAAGTAACTGCTGAAGAATTCCTTGCAGACTTCCCAAAGGGGACTGCATCTCACAAAGCCAACTTTATCTTGATGTCTCAGCTCAACAGAGCAATATCTCCTTTGAAGTGACTTGTCTGATGGATTGAGGCCTAGAAATCAGCTGGAAGGGAGCATAAGTTAACCTCTTGACATGTCATCCAAAAAAAGTAATGTGCTTGGATGGAAATTTCAACAGCTACCTGAATATAATTCATTAAAGTTATTGTCAAGAAGAGATAATAAGGAAGCAGTTATGTGGTTCCAGTAATAAGCTACTGAGTGCTTAAAATGTTATGATCGATGTTTCATGCATTTTAATAGACATAAATGCAAAATGTGCTAGATACAGAGTAAGTGCTTTTAATATAAGTAACTGCTCATCAGTGACATGCACTGGGTAGATGTTTTTAATGTTATCAGCTCTTCAAAAAAAGCACATTGAGAAATGAATTACTGTTCTTATAACATTAATGAAGAATAATGTTGTAGCTGAGGGCTTGCTAGGCTCCTTCATCAAGACTGAACTTATGAAATGCTGCCTTGCTGAAGAGGAGTGAAGCAAGGATAAATGAGGCACCTTTCTGAAACAGCCAGGGAGCCATTAGTAAAACTAATACATACTTACACAAAGGTTTTTGCAGATACAGTAAAGGAGGGGCCATCAAAATGCCACAGATGACTCAGAAACCAGAATCTGTGAACTTGTATTTGTGCAAATAGGTGGACACCTCAATTTCTGTGCTACATATGAAAAGGACAAAAGCTCTATGCCCATGTGCTGTTCTCTACTGTCTATAATCAGATTTCCCTGATCTTAGTGCTGAAAGAGTAAGATAATTCCTTACCGGGGATTTATTCCAGACTTCCAGCAGAACAAATATAGAAATGTATCAAATCAATTTTGATTTATGCAAAATTTTAGTTTGGCACCCTTTTCAATTTTTTTTCTTCGATTGAAGAAGAGGGAGCCAAACATTTCCTAAGCAGCTTGGCTCTCCTCATCAGACAAAGCTGAGAAATAGGATCAGATCTGACTCTCACTGAAATTAGTTGCACTTTTTTTTGATCATTTAGAAGTAGTATCTATTAATATGAGAGGGACAGGCAGAAACTTGGCAATTCCCCTCAACATATGCCAGACCTGCTGCAATGCTCACTGGCTGTGCTAGGGAGAACCAGACACCCCATTCCAATTTTACTCTCTTTGACTCTGTTTCTCCTTTCCCTTTTTTCCTACCAAATCCATGTCCATTCTATTAAAAAAAAAAAATCCCAAACACCTATTCTATGATGAGTTCCTTACAAGTGTGTATTAGGACAGAATGGCAGCTGTGAGCACGTGTTGTGCTGACCAGAAAAGCAGTATCCACCTGCAGAGAGATGGCAATTTGGTTGGTTTTCCTTGCAAAGTTCTTGAGATAACACAGCACCACTGAATTACTATGGCTTTGTTATTGGAAAAAGACCAATTCACTTACTTAATAAATTTAAATGCTTTCTGAACTAAACTATTCATGATTTTAGTATCTTTAACACAGATTTTTTAAAAAAAAAAAAATAACCAACTAATTTTCCATTCCCTGAAAATAAGTCTTTAGACTGTAGTATCAAAATAGAAAGACTGGAGTGTTTCTCCATAGAATTTTCATTTATAAGCACTTCTAAATGTTTTCTGCACACATATTAATAAATATTCCTCTCAAGAGCATTATATCTTAGAAACAGAGTCCTAAGAAACAAAGGCAGAAAAAGGAAATAAAGGTGTTTATACATGAAGTCTGATGGTATTTTTAATCTGTGTATAAATTTAGAAATATCATCAACTCACCAATGCTGAATTACTGTTATTTTTTCTTAATACTGAATGCCAACAATGAATTTCTTTTTTAAGGAGCCACAGACCAAAATTTCTGGCCAGAAAGCTCTTATTATTAAGTAAAAAAATAATAAATTCACAATGCCTAGTGAATATAGAAGAGCCATCTTAATTAATGGCTTACCCTAATTTGACTTGATTTGTCAGTTAATCAAGAAGGTTTTTTGAGAAATTGTTGAAATATTTGCTTGTGTCATCTGCTGCCATCTGTGTCTTAACGCTCTAATTTTCATGCAATCTGATGACAAAGTTTAGAATGACTGTATACAACCCAGTTGATGACAGATTTATATTTTTTTTTCAGCCTAGTGTTTCTCTGAGTCTGTGATTACTTTCACTAGCAATTTCCTGTTGCTCTCAATACAGGGTATAAACTAGTGATGAAATAATTAGGGAAAGAAGTTGCAAATTAAGCTGGGAAATGGTACATAAGACCAGCTAGTTCAGCACTGTGCTTTGAAGAGCAGCACAGAAAAGCAGAACTGCTCTGCAGTAATTACTACTCTAATACAGTCACAGCTTCCAGTAATGGCCATGTTTGGGACTTCTGGAGCTGCAGAAACAGCCTTATCTCAGAAAGCCCTTGATGTATTTCCATTTCATTTAAAAAATCAATTTATTACCCTCCTGCTGCTTCCTATGGCTGTATAATCATATATTTATAAAAATACATTCATATTCTCTCAGGTATTTTTTTTCCCTAGCAAGCCCAGCTGCCCCATGTAGGAAAGCTAATCCATCCTTGTAATCCTCCCTGCTGCAGTGCCCTGTGTTTTCCCCATTTAAGTTAATCATGAGGAATGGGAATGGAACACATGGAGTGTTCAGGAAGGGATAAGCCATGACTGCATAACAGCAAAACGCTGCTTTCTCTCCTGGTCTTACCTCCTCTCCCCACAGCTACTCCCATCCACTGGGATTTCTGGTCACTTTGAGCACTGAACTGTATTCTGAGAGCTATTTACAATGGCTGCACAATTTCCTCAGCTCAGTGCCACCACACTCCTTTTCTTAGCTGGCATCATTACGGTGATTTTTTTCTAGCATGAATTACCTTGTGTGTATTGCTGTTTAATTCCACCTACCACTTAACCAGTCATTCAGCATTTTGGAGCCCCTCAGAAAATCCTCAAGCACAGCATTTCATTTGATTTTCTTAAATAATCCCCTTGCATTTTCCAATAATATCACCTCAGCGTTCATCTTCAATCACTCATGAATATGATAGCAGAAATTCCTGTGAGAACAGGTGGGAGCAGAGCTTTGCTGTGGAATGACTGTCATGGCAGCCCAGTTCACTAATATGAATGACATTACATTAGCTTTCATATATTCTTCTCCAGAAGAAAATATTATTCAATTCCTTTGCTATTACTGATTAGAACAGGAGTCCTTATTATCCCTGCAAGATTTGTCTGTAACACCCACTTTCTGTCATGGAAAAAAAAAAATTGTGAGGATAATTTAAATCACCAGTCCTGAAATGTGATTAAGTCATCTTGCTTCTCAAAAGCCAAAGGAAGAAAACATAAAAGTAAAATAAGAGAAATTTAGAACCTGCTTTACATGAAAAACTTACTTTCAAGTGCTTCTTCCCATTAAAATATTTAAAAGGCCTAGTCTACTTCTTCTGAAAAGTCCTTTTATGAAAGATTTGCCAGGACCAGTATGAGCTAGACACACATAGCTCCCTTGCATATAAATCAGGATTTATTAATTCAAGACAGCCTATTCTTACAGACCCAGCACATCCTGGAGGCTGCCTTGTCCCTGTTGGTAACATGAGAGGCTCCGTGCTTGCAGCAATCTCTGCTTTCCTACCCTCCAAGAGTCCTCTTGTCATGTTTAGTGTTTTAGAGGATCTCCCACTCCCCTTTCAGAGATCAGAGGGAACAACTTCAGCCCAATTCAGGCTGTTCCCTTGGGCTTTGCTTGTGAAACTTTGGCAGCATTCCAGACCTCAGAGCCCATTGATACATAACCACACCGTGGCCCTGACTCAGATAGCCCCACATATCCCCCAAACTGACAACTATCTACATATGGCATGGCAAAAATTAAAGTCTACTCTGAAATATCACAAATGGAAAGTCTATTCTCAGTAATCTTAAAGGAGTTTCTGAAAAAAATTCAAGTAGGAGTGCTAAAAAAATCTTTACTTGAATGTAAAACTAATGATTTTTCACCACCAATTAGGGCAAGTAATTTTCAAATTTACATAAATAGCCTTCTGTTTAAGCTTTTACTGTTGCCAGTGCACAGCAGACCACTGTGCCTTGAGAAAGCCACAGTTATATTATTGTATATTTGATTAGTGAGGGCCCTGTTAAACCAGCTTTAGCTTTAAAATACCATGAGTAGAATGTGTGACTTAAAAAGACAAAAGTAATATGGGTGAAGGGGTGAAAAGACAGGAAAGAAGCACACACACAAACAAACATCTGTTTTCTAGTAAGAGAACTTGAAATCATAGTTTACTGACAGCCTGCCAGGAGACTAATGGCAATTTGCTCCTCTGTTGGCTGAGGAAGAACAAACATAGATGAAATTTTATATGGAACAAGTAGAATGCAGCACATAAATAAATTTTATTGCTGTCCTTCATGTAGGCTGAAAGCACTGATAGAGCAAAGCCCTCAGTCTCCAGCAGCCAACCCTGAAAGCCTTGTCAGGGAGAAAGCAAATATCATAGACCTTAAATGGTCAGCCACTATATATAAAGATTTTATTTTCAATTTAATGAAGGTTTGAGCTTTTTTGCTCTTAATGTGATTGTCTTCCATGCACCAGCTAAGCAGATTCAGGCAGGGGCCTTACCACTGGCTTTGAAAAGTTATATGTGCAAGACTCTTTTAGATTTCTTCATAATCAGCTTGTTGATTCAAGTTTTCTTATTCTCTTTATTAGTTCAAGATTTCTTAACAACTAAAACTGGATAAGGAAGGGATAAAAATGAAAGCTTTTTAGATAACTTGAGCATTTCCCTGCAAAATATCTCTGCTAACTAAAACATAGGCTTGAGATGAGAAATCAGTATATCCTAAGTCTGATTTTCTCAGTCACTCCCTAAGTGAGAGAGCTCATTCTTGGAAGCCCAATGTGCCTTCATTGTTTCCTTCTCAGAGTGCTCCCTCAAGCCAAACCATATCCATGTTAAATTTCTCAAAAAGCCACAAAATAAAATGGATTTCAGACCTTTATTATCTTATGTGAATGGCCCAAAAGCACAGCATCCCCCCTTTGCTGCCACCTCCTAATACATATCCTCTTTGTGAGGCTCAATGGCTTTTCCTCATGATGAAACTCCCTAAAATTTCCTAATTTCAACATCCAGCTTGTTTGATAAACCTAATTCAGAAGAGAATAATTGTGATGTACATAACTGAGGGTGCACAAGTTTACCCAGAAACCTTTCCCAGCATTTCCCTTCAGCTATCTGAAATTTCACTTCTTTGTTATAGATTAAGCATTCCACATCTCAAGAAGTGATGTCTCTGCCTTTCTGTACATAACATGTACTTTTCCAGGATGTTGGTGCTTAGATGTAGGCCAGATGAATTCATTTTGGGATAGCATAAATCTGTGTTGCTGAAAAAAGCAATGCACTTTTTCTACTAGAAGTTGCTTTTCTACTGTCCCTACAACATCCTGCCTCCCCCTCTTCCTGTTTTATTCTATAACAGGTGTCAGAAAACTGCAGCAAGTCAAAATTAGCAATTTTGTTAATGGATCATTTTAGTCAAATTCATCGCATAGACACTTGGACCTTTTGTGCTGGCAGAAAAGCAATGGACCATGTAAGAGCAGGACCAGCAGACATGAATACAATTAGAAGAACACCTTTTTAAGTAAATGACAGGGGTTTTTAGAGATATTCTGCAACACAAAAACCAAAGAATGGTATGCAATCTTTTGAAAAATGACCAGAAGTGGCCCTGCTGGTTCACTTTACTCTCCTACCATTCAAGAAACAGCCACTACTTTTCTCCAGAGCAGGTGGGCAAGCAGACTGCAGGAAGAGGTGAATGGCTTTGCAGTCACTGCCCCAGTGAGCCAATTAATGTGTTGGGCTCGCAGGGTACAACCTGTGCAGCACCACTTCTTTCCACCCTGCATTTAACAGAGAAAGGAATTAGAGGCATCTCTCATAACTGGCTGCTGTGGCTGTACAGAATAAATTATTTGCTATCCCTTAATGGCTTCAGCACACACAGGCAAGCTCTTTTCCTTCCAAACCTGAGCTTTCTTCCCAAGCTGAGATGCTTTCAACCTTTGTTCCAAACACAGAGACTGGAACAAGACAGGCTGGTCTCAGCCCAGCTTCTGGACTGAGGACTGCAGTGAGAGTCTCTGAGTAAAGCAGCAGTTTTCCCCATTTTTGCCATGCTATCTATTAGCAACTAGGAGATTGCAATCAGAATTTGACTGAATAGGACCAGGTATGTTTTCAGATGTGTTGCCTAGCAGCAGATTCTGTTTTTCAGGAAATTATATGAAAAGGGGCCTTTAAACTGTTATTGCTGAATGAGTAGGAATCCAGTGACTTCCTATTCTAAATCTGCAAAGTATAGGCAGAGTTTTAAAAGAATTATTTATAATTATTTCAAACTTTGTGCTGCAAATAGAGGAAAGTTCCTGACTGAACTTGCAGAGAAAGTACCCTGCTGATTTGCTGCATGTCCTCTATGGTAAAACTCTTTTACATATTTTTGCCAGGCTGTCAGCCACACTTAATGAGGGAAAGATCAAAACTCATGCAATCCAAAAGCACTCTGCAAGAAAACAGGCCAAGTACAAAATCTTAAATTTTGGGTGGAGCTACAAAATGGAATCGTTTTAATGATTTTCTACTGCCAACAACAGCAAAAATAAGAGCAAGTAATATATTCCAATAATTCTTTTTACCATAGTAGGAAGTTATTACATGGAAATGTAATAATGATTTGCTTATCACAGGAGATTTAGGAATATCCCTAAGAGCACAGCTGAAGATGTGCAATAAACAAGATTTTTTTTTTTTATTGAAAGATTTTGTAATAAAATGCAGTTTTACAGGCAGTAGTTCAAAACAATGTACAGTCTTCATGTAAGATTTTCTGCTGCTTAAAATTCATGTGCACATTGAAAATACAATGTAATTGAACACCATTGCTGGTTCTTTAATAGATACAATTCTCTTCTTATTTACCAATAATCTTACAAAGCTCCTTGTCATACCCTGGATTTGTAGGATACTTTGACAAGAAAGAAATGCTTCAGTAACAGATATTTCCAAATAAAATAACTTTATCATCTGTAATGTGCACATCTGCAGAACAGGAAATTTTAAAAGGATGAGCATACAAAACAAGGAAAAAAGATTAAAGGCTACAGAGAAGATCAGAGAACTGAAATGGCATGAGAAAATAAAATGAGAGGAACAGTAAATTATATGGAGAATGGATGAATAACTAGACGGACACAAGAACAAGGGGTACATGTAAATACAACCACTGAAGGGGCACTTTGCTGGAAGAACAAACATGAAACTTTCCAAGCCCAGGAAACTCTTCCTAATTTACAGAGGTAGACAACAAGTTTGCAAACCTGGTTCGCTCATTCCCTGGGGAATTGTGTATACATTTACTACCACAGGACTCTGCTCCCTGACATCCTGCAATTCATAATCATTTCTCCTGACAGTCCTGCATTTGAGTATAACTGAATTCAGTGCCACTGCTCTGTGAGTTATTGCCTACAGAAGCAAACCTGTGTACTGGAAAACTGACCTAAATCTCCCCTGCACTGTGTGCCACAAGCTGAGCAATCCTTCACAGAACCATTCAAAAACGTGTCCTCTATTTTTTCATACTGAACAAAAGTATCAGACTGGGAAATGAGAGCCAGCTATTTACTAATTAACATTATTAGTGGTATAATGTATCAGTTACTTAAAAAAAACCCTACAGTCCTACTTGGCTAACTCATATAAAAATATAGAAAATTTGTTTCCAGAAATGATAGCAATAAAATAATAATAATAAAGCACTCACAGCCCAAAAGATGAAATAATGTGTAAGACTGCACACATTTGTGACAAAAACATATAGAATATTAAAACCAGCAGCCTTTATAGCTACCTGGATTTTTCCAGATACTAATATTTTGGAATCATTAAAACTGAAAAAAAAAAAAAGGAATTAATTTAAGTCAAGATCCTAGCCTTTAAGGTTACAGCAGTGAAAAATATGAAATTTTAGCACATCTCTTTTAGTTCAAAAGTCATTCAGAAACTGTTACTGAAATGCAACGGAAATTTTATTGGGATGAAGTTCTGTCTCTAAGAAATACTAGGGAAAAATCCCATTCAGTTTAATAATAGGATTCACAGCTATTTATAATTTATGCTTGATAGTTTGCAATTAAAGGGTAAGAATTACTTCCTTCATTGAAAATAAGAAATATTTTGGGGTTTATATATATATATATATATAAAATTTATTCTTAGGCAGTTTTTAAGGATCAGTTTATCAATTCTTTTTATAATGTCAAAGACCTCTACAGCTATTTACTTATTTTTTACAGAACGATTAATGTCAAAAATGCTGTTACATTCATTTTATTTAAAACAACAGAGTTCACTGCAGTCTCATTTTTAAATGAGGTCCTCACCCCTATGAGCACTAATATGGAAACCACAGCAGCTATTTCAGTTCACCAAATAAGTTGTTCCCTTTCTCCTGGTGTCAGCCCCAGCACTGACCTACATGTACCTGCAATTTGAAAGGACCATTTAATTCACTGCCTAACAGACAATTTAATTTCACAAACTTGTAGCCCTGAAGAACACAATGAAGTTGTTTAAAGATGTACAAACCAAACATTTCAGCAGTGGTATTTTCTGATTGACATGAGGCAGAATTTCTGGTGATGTATGATTTTATGGGCATACCAATCATCTAACCCAGCACAAAATATTTAGCATGTCACATATTGTTGATGAAACACAAGTTCAGTAGTGATCTGATATCTGATGAACATTTTAAATTTTTTAAAACATTCTGTCCTCCAAACAAGGAAGACTCCAAAATGCCATCTGTTCTGCAAGACAGGACATCAGCTAAAGGTGAAGGCATGACCATGTGTAGAAAAAGTTGCTGCCATAATCTTAGCTCTGTCAGCCAACACTTATTCATTTGATCTGCAGTGAGCAGAAGACAGGCTTCAGGAGAAAGTGAGAGGAGGAAGAGGTGCAGTATTTTATTCCCTGGGTTTAGAGTTCACAGCAGGAGAAGGTGCTTACATTCACATTTTCTTTTTTCTTCTCTCAAGCTTGTTGATGTTCAGCTTAAGTTTTTGGATTTTTTTTTTAAATTGTCTCTCCAAATTCAAACCAGATACCTTCATCCTGACCTTACCTCTGTTACTAGGCTAGTTATGACATAGAACTCTCAGTCCCAACACTGAGGTTATAATATCAGGACTAATTTCTAAGTAACAGAAATAGGAAATGGAAAAAAAATGTTTTTTCAAACATGAAAACCAGATTTACTATTAACCTAAAATCAGGATTGATATATATCCAGCTCTCAGCAGAAAGAAGCGAAGCACTCAACTATCACAGTGTTTAGCAACTCAATACTCCAATTCTGGATGCTGTAGCTTTGAAACAAATTGTGTCCCACTAAACCCCATTATATTTTCTAATAAGCATTTTTAAGGACTGCTTAGAGCAATAATTCTCCATAATCTAGAAATTAGGATCTAGAAATTGCTCACGAAACATCTGGTTGCTGAAAAACTCCAGTGCAGACAAGAAAGCATTGTAGTACTTACCGTACTGAAAGCTCACAAAACCCTGCTGAGTACACACAAGCACCACAGGGAGATGGAACTAATCACCCAAGTTCATTTCTAACAACCAAACCACTATAAACAAACTGTAAAGAAAAATAACTTATGAGTATTTTATACCAAGGATATTATGTGGAGAGGTTATGTTGCTTCTGAATGAGACCGAGAACTTATAAGTGTTAATCCAATCCAGTAGATACATTGCTCCTCTTTGCAATCCTCTAATTGGAGGCTTATTTGTGTTTGCAGATTCTCTTTTGATCCAAACCTTGCTCAAAAAATGAAACCTAGAAACCATTTAAATTTATCTTTGACACATCATTTAATCCAAAAGAGATTAAAAAATGAAAATACCAGATATATTGTGGCTTCATTTCTGGGTGGTTTCATGAATTTTCTGATTTTATTAAGAAAGTTAAGAAAAAAACCAATATTGCTTTTACTAGGAAAAAAAAGGTATTTAACAAAGGCAGACACTGTCATTACAGTTCTGCCCAAAAAGCTGCTTATCTTACACCTCTTTTTTTTCTAATTGAGATTTCATTAGTAGAAAACAATAGTGTTCTGTGGCAGAAGAAAATGCTTCTGAGATTTTTCATGATTTTATATATTTTAACAAGTGAGAATTTTTTACTTTCTTATTATTTCCTTTTTAATATGAGGACAATATCTTTATGGCTTGGTGATTACAAGCATTTCCTTTATTGTATTGAAGTCTCTCTGAATTTAAGAACAGGTTAAATTAAACACTTGCCTCAGGAAATTTTTCTGCTTTTTAATACCAATGCTGTATTTTTGTCTTGTAAAAATTATTAATTAAAAAGTCTATTAACAAATGACACATTCAGAATAAGTTCAGATCCTTGTTTTTCTTTATGGGTTATAAAACTATTAAGGAATGTTATGTTAATATATTTTAACTCTACAACTACAAATTAAACCTGTGCAGTTTGTTGTTTAGTATTTTTTTTTTTCTATTTTCACAAAGCCAGTCCTCTGGCCTGCAAAACCTGTTAGGAAGAGAAAGAGAAAAACAACCCAAAACTCAAATCTACCATACTTACTATCAATAATTTTGTTGACACCATTCAGGAATTCCATAGACTCAAAATAAAATCACAGTCCTTTTTCTCCTTTCAGAATATAGCCTCTTAATCCAAATAATATCAGAGAAGTTAAAATTTAGTCCATTCATCTGGCAAATGTTTCCCTCTGTTTCATAAACATGCATATCACAGAGAAAAATTGTTCAATTCAAGGATTTTTAACATAATTAGAGTGTAAAAAATCATCATAGAAATACTCAGACTTAATAATGCCCTTATTGCAATGTATAACATTTCCATAAATCAAAGATTTAGCAAAACCAAATTGTGCTATAACCAGCTGGTAAATACAGGTAATTGTCTAGGGGGATTGTAAAATAGAAATTTTTGTAGTAAAAACTATTATGTTCCAACAATCTAACGACAAGTTGAAGGCAAAATGTCAGGAAAATTAGGAGGAAGGCATGGGGAAAAAGTGTAACAGCTTATCAGAAATGCTGGTTCAAAAATTCTATGGCGACTGTAAATATAAAATATCCTATTCAGAATAACACAGTGCTACAGGCTCCATTTCCTCTAGGCTTGTTTACAACCTGTAGAATGCTTCCTTTTTAATATTCTAGTTAATGTTATGTCCTATGGGAAGGACAAAAAACAAGTGCTAAATTATATGATGACTTTTTACACAATGATAATTAATCATCACATTTCATTAATAAATCATCAAATGCTTGCAAGCTGTCCACAATCTTTGTCATTCTAGTTTGCATATTTTACAATGGTGGAATAACATTTTAAAAAGTTTGAATAGGCACTTACTGGAATTACAGTTAATCCTGATACAGTCTAGATGGGGAAGAATAGATGAAAAATGAAAATTTATCCTTCAAGGTAATAGCTGCAGACATCCAATAAAATCACAGTCCACCCTTCCGGGGACAGACACATGCAAATATGGCCACTCCATATCATCAGTCTTTACATGGTGTTATAACCCAGATATACTGCGAGAAATCTTTACCAATAGAAACGACAAATAGGGTAAAAATGGCCAATTTCAAACAAAGCTACATGGTGACAAATCTAAGTGAAAAGTCAGGATTAAAAGTCAAAGATGCTTAACTGAGGCAGGCTGCAACTTTCTCCCCATCTGTGAAAGAACAGGTAATTTGTCTCAGTGCAATTAGAAAGTGCTCCGTCACAATGGGTCATAGAGCAGGCCAGGCCACAATCAGACACCTTGGACAACTTGTGGATAGTATAACCTCAAAGGCTCATCTTCACAAGCTAAGGATTGGCACACAGAGCTCATCACCCAGGCCCAGAAATAAGGGGTTGTGGGTTTACATGTCCTTAACCTCTAGATTTTAGATATGGACAGTGACTACTTGAAAGTTATATCAATACAGAGAAAAAAAATCACATATTTATAAACACTCATTAGAGAAGGAAGAGAATCCTTTTCTATTTTAAGATTATTTTCTTGCCTGACTAAAAAAAAAAAATAAATAACAAAGAGAAAGGAAAAAAAAAGGGGGTGTTGGAGAAAGAAACAATATTATTAGGGCATGGGTTTATTTACTTTTCCTTGACTTTCATGAACTATAGAAGTAGGCAGAGGGTGGTATTTGGTGTTTTGTACAAGAAGTGATTAACCTGATTTGTGCATGATCCTCTCCTGGGCTACCTACATCCATTAATTATTAAAAAAAAAAAAAAAACAAAAAAAAAAAAAAAAAAAAAGAAAACCAAACCCCAAACCCTACACCATACTACTTGGTTTGTATGGCTACTCCTGGTTTACACCTTTGAGGAACATGTATACCATCAAACCTAGATTTTGTTTCCATATAGCTGAGTTTGTCATGTGTCGTCAACCGCATCAGAAAAGTGGTTGCAAACAGCCAAGGAGCAGCACCTGCACACCCCCTTTACAGAAAGCACTCAGAGCCTCCCACCCTGGCCTCCCTGCAGGAGGGGACAGGCAGGGAAGGGTCATCACAACACCCTTTGCTCCTCCTCCTCCTCCCTCCTCACCCCTAAACACCAGGGCAGCGTTTCTGTGAGCGACCTTTGGATGAAGTGGAGGATCAGGTGGTTTTTTCTTACCCCTCACTCCCCACCGGTGCTTTCTAAATCTGTGACTAAAGCAAAAAAACCCACTTCATTCCCTTTAAAAATAGGAATGAATATTTTTTATTCCCTGAATGGGAATAACTTCATGGGATGGGCATTTTCCTCCTGTTCTGTTTCCGATCCTGACTTGGACTTATGCCACTTAAGCATGGAAGAAGCACTTTTATTTCTTTACCTACTATTTTTTTTTTAACTAGAGAGAATCATAACCTGGCATTTTGTCCATCATATTTTAAACAAGGAAACCAATTTTTCTTTTTTTTTTTCTTTCTGTAAAAGGGCTTGTGCCTCCTGTGTTCACAAGGCTGTTTGCTGAGGGCCGCAGTCTTTGGGCATTGAAGGGTTGTGTTATCGTTCGATACTACAAAAATACCACTACAGAATTGTTTAAAAAAGAGGAGATGGATTTAATATAGATTTGACACCTAAAAAAAGGAGACCAAGAAATCAATCAGTGGGAATATCTAACTGCAACATTTTCAGTGTTAAAACCAGAAAGTCTTTGAAATATTTGCATGTCATCGATTAATTGGTGGAGATAAAACTGAGCTGACCTATATATATATATATGTTGTTTCTTCTTGCAGATTGAAATTGTGAAATTACCATTCCAAAGAACTTGTGGAAGGAGACCAATCTTCCACAACCAAAAAAACACAATTTAACCAAAAATTACCACTGATTAACTTGTCCTCTTTTTTTAGAATACACAACAGTACAAAAATATTGTGACGGGTAATGTTAAGACTAAATAAAGAATACAAAAACGCAAAAGAAATAAAAAATAAATTGTAACAATGGCCGTGTATTTGTGTACATATGCAAATGCCACATTGATGTGTGCTTATATATCATCTCAGTTTACTTTTAATGTTAAAACAGGCTGTTTCATAAATGTTTGCAAGCAAAAAGAAAAAAAATGTAAAGAAAATGTTAATTTCTTGGAGGAAGAGGTTGTTACCTAGGTTGACCGTTAGCTTAACTCGTCCTGCATCCAGCTCTAACCGAAGGGTATCTGCAGATTCCCTGGAAGTCGTGGCCATTAAAATGCCATAAGCTCTCTGGGACCTGAACCTTAAAGAAACATCTTCGGCCTCTGTGTGCATCACCACAGGAAGCTGGATTTTCATAAACATACTTCCATCATAGCTTAAAATTGTTGCCTCTGGAAACACAAAAGAAAAAACCAGTTGTTAAAGATTTATGCTCTGTCTACTGAAACTCCTTAAAGGTAAGATGGTAAACGTATATTCAGTCAGCATGAAACAAAATAACTACGTATTACTTTTCATTATTATTACTGGGAGACACAAGGGAAGTCAGGTTTGGTGTTTTTGTTAATGTTTGTGTTGATTTGTTTTGCTTTTAAGTGGCATATCCTGATGCTTTTTAAACAAACAAAATTGTTCTTTAATGACCCTGCCAGTCACATGTGCACCTTCAACATGATCAGTAAAATCACCTGTAAGGCAATGCTTGAAAGACCAGGCCTGTACTGCTCAAAATAGGTCAAATCAGCAAAAGATATTCAATTAACCTTAGCAACATAACAAAAGCCCATGCCTGACTGTCATTCTCCTTAGAATGCTTAATGTATAAAACCATTAACATTGCTACAACCATGGATTGCAATTGTCATATAGTGAGCAAATATCTTCCTGAAACGCATGACTGTCCCCAGCACTGTTTGGATGGGGCACAGGGTGTTCCATGACTACAAAATCCATGGTATGAACTCAAAAATGATTATATGAAGCCTCAGCAAGAGGATTGAGAATGGAATTGGCATATTGAGGGTAAAGTCTTAAAACCCCCAAGACAAGTGAAGAACTGTCACTTTCAGACATTCCAGGAAACCCTCCTGGCCAGAGGCTCTGGCACAGAGCAGTCACAGTCTGTTAGACCCCAGAGCAACCAGTCACAAGCTTTCTTTTTCCAGCTTCCAGGCTGGTAACGAGAAAGGTAGCAAAGAGACAGCATTTCTGCTCACAGAGAGGCACTGCAGTTCCTAGAAAGCAAAGGAAACATTTCTGAAATGTATTAGTTAAGTCCTTTTTGGCAGGACAATCAAACATTGTGGGCAGAGAACACCTATGGGAAGCTTCTCTATGCTTCAATTTGCTTCGGTGTAATGGAGGCATTTATCTCAAAGTTTATTGTGACTAATACTACTGATACTATGATAAAGTAAATATCACAGCTGTGTTTGCCAAAGGGGTTCCCAGAGCATATCTTGTATGCTGCTAAGGGCAGATAAGCTCTTCAAGACTTCCAGCCTACACGATCCATGGAGGGACAAAACGCTCTACTAATTCTGTGAGAGGCAAAAGTGATAGATGAAATTTTGCCTAAAACAATCAGAAAATGGCTTGGGTTGGGAGAACCTTAAAGATCATCCAGTTCCACCCATGTCCCCTGCCATGGGCAGGGACACTTCCCACTAGACCAGGTTGCTCTAAGCCCCATCCAACCCGGCCTTAAACACTTCCAGGGGTGGGGCATCCACAGCAACCTTCTCCTGTGTAAAGAATTTTAAATTCCCCAATACAAATTTGGAGAAAATAGTCTGATGTTGGGGAAAAAAAGTGGTTACTGAGACCGCTGTGAAAGTCCCTAGATGTAACAGGTTATAAGAATGCATTTACAGGTTTGATGATTTCTGACTATGCAGGTAATCATGTTTTCACCACATTTTAAATCTAAAATTGTTCAGTGAACTAGATTAAATACTTGCAACAATTTGAAAAGTGATTTCAAGTCAAAGAGTTTTTTCAGTGGAAGGTGATTTGCTTTTTGATAGTTTGGGGTTTTTATTTGTTAGTTTGGGAGGGTTGGGTTTTTGTGGGTTTCCTTGATGGTTATTAGTTTTTTGGGGGAAGTCATGAAGAAGGGTTTTCCATTCCTTCCTATATCTAGCTGTCTAGTCTCTGCATAAAAATCTTTATGCAGAGAAGATTTTTAACCAAGATTTTTTATCAAGGTAAACATAATTCAGGTGAAGAATTCCAGGAAAAAACCCTAAAGTTCCATATTAACATAGCAGAAAATAAAAGATATTTTGAATTTTCTATAAAAACAGTCCCCATTAATAGTACTCAGGGTTTTCATATACAGAGCAAACCCAACATTCATCAGTGCTAGAGTTCTGTTGCTAACAAATTATCTTAGGATAATGCAAAAAAGAGAGCTGTCAGAATCAGCACTGCTACTTTTTGCCAACCTTCCTTTAATTATTCGAGTTGGATTTTTTTTGAAAATTGCAGAAAAAGGAGAGAAGGATCTTAATTGGAGACTTAATTTAATTGGAGATGGCCTGTGAGTAACACCATGGTGAGCAGACCAATTGTGATTAGATACTTAATCCTCCTAAGACATACTGTGCCAGCATTTTGGGAACAGATGTTCCAAGAACAGACCAAAGATACTGAACAGAAGATCAAATAACTTAAAAGCTCTGGGCAATGAGGAAGCCCCCTCATGTCAACTAGCTCCTTTTAATATGTCAATATGCCCTTTCCAAGGCACAGGCTTTTCTAAATATGAAAGTATATTGGGGAAGGGAAAAAGGGAAAAGAAAAAAAAAAAAAAAAAAAAAAAAACAAACCAGAAAATCTCACAAAACCCTCTTCAAACTACCAAAAAACACCCAAAAAAAAAAAAAAAACCCCAAGCAAAACCAAAGCCAGAAACAAAACAAACCAAAAATGCAAAGGCAAATGGAAAACAACAAAGAAACCAAAAACAAACACAAAACCAAGGCCCAAAAAACCCAAATAACAAACAAAGCAGAACCAAGCACAAAACTGCAGGAATGGATTGCTAATTTACAAGGTCTGCCAGTAAGAAAGTAACCTGAATGACAAGAGCCACCAGTTACAAAAACCTTGAAGGAACAATTCAGCTAAAAATAGGTATTAATTTTTGCCACTAGGTTTGTTTTTTTTCCAAGAAGATGTCTCATCTTTGCATGAAATCTATACTGCTAAATATTCTCGCATAAGTGTTGGCAGAAAGTCTTTTTTCTCCTGTTCAGCTTTCTCTTAATTATTAGATCAAAAGGTAATACACTAAAAGTTTAGCTCAGGATGTGATATTAATTTAAAGAAAGAAGGGAAAGAGTAATAGCTTCACAACCACTTCACTGCTGTAATCATAGTGCTGAAAAGAAAAAACAGCTGAAAATCCTTATAAAACAATCACTGACAATTTTTTTTATGGTGGCAGCAGATAAGTGCATAGAGTTATTAAGGAATACATAGCATTATATAGAACAGAGATTCATATAAAAATATTTTATACATTCATTCTTTGACAGTTTTATAAACTTGATAATTCAAACTTTTCCTCCTCCTGTGGTAAAAACCAGCCAACCAAAAAACACAAATGACCCAAACTCCAAAACAACCCCCACTGAAGGGTTCAGTTACCTTCTAATTTTTTTTTTCTTCTATTTGTTTCTTATTAAAATCTTCATGGCTAGATATTCTTCTTTTCTACATACACACAGACACACACCACCTCAATTATCTCTGTGTCTAAAGCCAAGGATGCACAGATCAGTACTGACATGAGAGGAGATTCAGGACCTTAATTTCCACTTGAGCTGGAATTACCTAAATTGCTCAAGACACAGGCACCAACTCTTCTGGAAACTTTCCTGCATCTGCTCCTACCCTCAGAAATGCTGAACTGGATATTTTTAGAGTGAAGTAGAATTTCCTGAATAGATGCCATTCTTCAACTCACACCTTATTTAAATTAAACTGAAGCAAGTATGGACTAGGCATTTGGATTTCAGGGTTCTTTCTCATAAGATTTGGAGTCAAGTTGGAGTTGTTTTAAAAGCATGATTCTTGGTGAGTACCAGTTAAATGCCTATTGCACATAATTTAAGAAATAAAACAGGACTGTGTTTCCTCTGGACCCCTCAATGTCTCAAAGAAAGAATTATTAATTTTTTCCCACTTTTTCAGTTTCAGTGTGTCTGCAATAATTTGAGGACTGTATTGCATCCCACAGAGCCATTTTTAAAGCATGAAATCACCCTCTGTGTCTGCTGTCACTAAAATCCCACACAGACTTTGCCCAGAAATGACAGACTATACAGTCCAGAGTCATGCCAGGATATGCATGAGCAATCTGGATCATCAATAACCAAATATTCAGGTTTGTTCTCTGATCCTGTTTTATTTACCAGTCCAAGTAGAGCAACAACATCGTGCTCTGAAAATGCTCCTTATATGATTTTACTCCTAGAAATTGTGTGAGCATTCAAATATATTGGCTGCTACTGAGTCAGATTTGAACTATTTGTTCTCTTCCCAGGTGTTTTGTGTTTTCTACATGGCATCCTCTTCAGTCCACCAGAGCAACAAAGCTGCAGCCTTGGAGATTTATAGGGAATATTTCCATCAATTTGATAGAAAAAAATTCTCTGTATGTGATTATTTACTGGATAAAGCTGAAATGATTCCTACTAATTCCTACACTGCTATTATTTCAGGACTGAGTCACACTGTAAGTTTGTCATAGCTTTAACACACAGGACCAATCAGTTTAAGACAGTGATGGTATTAGTATAATATTTAGAACACCTGATTCTTCATATCATCAAAATTTTAAAGTATGCAGGTATAATACAAGGAATGAGAGCTACATTTATTTAATGTGTATATGTGTATGTAGGGCATCTGTGCATGCACAATATGGACATCTACACACACTCTACTTTAAATAGATTTTCTCTTCAGAAATGTCACTTTCATAAACCTTTGTTTGCATGCTTACTTTTCCTTATCCCTGTTTGATGATTTTACTGTTGTTCCTGGCTATCCAGTCAAAAGAATGCACCTGTAAAAGGGCTTTGCCAAGAGGCAGTCACTCACTCAGTGACCCACAAAGTAAGAGAGGACACCAAATTACATCGCTGTGACATCTGTCCGTGCATCTGCTAGAGTTTTCATCATCTACTAAAGCCAATCTACAGGTCATTCTGATGTTTAACCTTACTCAAATTCAAGAATAAAATCAGCTATAATTTGCAACAGGATAAAATAGTTGTGGATATAAATATATATGTGTGTATATGTGCATATAATTTTAAGAATACACAAATTAAAATAGACCACAGTGGTGTTCCAGGGGTTTTGTGCAGGAATGAGCTAAAATTATTTCAGGTTCTGTATCGTAGACT
This sequence comes from Molothrus ater, assembly GCF_012460135.2. Taxonomy (NCBI): domain Eukaryota; kingdom Metazoa; phylum Chordata; class Aves; order Passeriformes; family Icteridae; genus Molothrus; species Molothrus ater. The sequence goes on along the minus strand of NC_050480.2, from coordinate 11,287,209 downwards.
AAAGGATGTTAGCACTACTGTTTCAGGTGATTATGAAAAATAAAATTAAGTGGCAATAAAAAGTAATTCCACACTTTTTTTTTTAATTAAGACACCTTAATTACTTAATGTTAAATATTCTAATTGTTTAATATCCAGTATTTTATTCTAAAGCTTGATTTTCTTCGTGAATCTGTATTGTTTGCTGAAATTAGTGCATGCCCCTTTTATTTAAATTAGTTTGAACAATTGTAAATGTGCTGCTTATATCACCAAACACAAAAGTTTGTCAGTTCCTACACACGGGTAGCAGTTATAATAACATTGCGGAGTAGGATGCCAACACGATGCTTTCAGAATCCCAAAAGCTATAATCTTATTAATGCATGACCACTTGGGATATGAATATTACTGAGAAGACATCTCCTTTCAGTGCAGTTCCCTCTGGAAAGGGAAACCCAAGAGCAGGAAATGATCTCACAGCGCTCAAGTGCCACACATATTTCTGTTGGACAAGAACCAAATGTTCTTGTGGAGGAGCCAACACCACCACTCCAGTACCACCATTCCCAGCAGGGGAATGCACTGGGAAAATGAAGCCTTAAGCTAGACAATGCTTGAAAATAAGGCATGGGAAATAAAAGGCAAAGGTTTCTTTATAAGACATCACCACCTGTCCAATATGAGTATGGGAATTGCTGTGATGATGCCTGCTTTCAGTTCTTTGTAGATCTGCGAGTGTTTGTGTCTCTGAGGCACATGTTTCCTGGCTTTTCCGTGGAAATAAAATGCAAACCCGTTTTTGGCTGGAGCCCCTGTGTAATAGGAGCGTTTGGCCACAGGGTGGTACACCAGCCATGTTTAACCGAGGGCTGCGGGGATGCAGCAGCAGCTCCCGGATCCCTCTGCCGGCCCCGCTCCGCCGGGAACAGCAGCCGGGAGAGCTCAGCGCAGCTGGCCATGAGCCAAAGGCATCCACAGCCAGAAGAGAAGACAGAGAAACCCCACTGAAGAGTCTGAGAATCTACTTGCAAATGATGATGACAATATGGATGTGCGTATTGTACGGAGGCAGCCGTACCACGTGCATGCACATCTCTACTGACGTGCAACTTAAAACATTCAGTGGGGGCTTTACTTCTCAATTTGTGATGAAACATTTTTGTCCCATCTGAAAAACTTGAAAAATTAATCCAACTAGGTGGAAAGAGCTTACATTTTCAGTCAATAAACTTAAGGTATAGATTTCAGGTTGAAGACAAATCTGAAGAAAATACAGTGTCAACTGTGAGATGAAAAATTACAACTCCTGGCATTGAAACACTTTCTATTCCAATAAGAATAAAAAAAATAAAATATTAAATACATTTATTTTTATTGTTTACCTCCTTAAATTAAATTTTTTTCATTAGCACATTTCAATTTTAAATAAATTACAGGGTTTTCTGTCTATTAACTAACCTCAACATCTGCCTTCCTTGACACTGTCCAGCTTTTCAAATAAATAAAGGGAGTTTGTGAATTTCACCATTACCTTTCTTAGCTAAGAGGAATACTCAGATTTTTAGGGAACTTCAGACAGTTTCCTTGGGGACTTAGATATTTTAAAAAAGAGATAAGTAAAAAAATATTAATTCCTACTGACTCTTCTGCTTTGACTCATGGGTGAAGTTCTGGCCATGGATTTAAGTGACAGTGTGAAATTCAAAAGTAAATTTAATGATATATGAATATATTGAAATAAATAGACAGAGAACAAGACCTCATTTTGGAACTGGAATGTGACAATTTAGCTGATGCCTTAAGATTTTAGCCTTTATATTTTTCAAATTCTGTGCTGCATTTGCCCATAACTCTAAACTTCATATAAAGTGCAAACTACTCTTCACACTTTGGCCAGACAAAACAATTTCTCTAGGCCTGGAACCCCAGGACACCCTCCAGCCTCAGGCCCTGAAAAGTATAAACAAAAGTGAATTGGGGGGGGTGCAAACTGGGGGGATACAACTTCATTACCTGAAGCTGCAATTGGAGGATTAACCCCTGATATGTAAATGGACAAAACTTATATCTGTCTGAAAAACTTGTGACCATTGTCCATCTTGGGTGTAGCCTCTGGGGGGCTTAAACTCTGCCCAAGGTGTATTTATTGAAGACCTTTAACATGTACTCGCTTTATTCTATCAGGTTTGGCTGGCTTCTGTTCCAGATAGCCACTCCAAGGCATCATAGCAATGCAATAATATTTAAAATTGCTTTCACAAAGCTTTTCAGAGCTCAGCAATGTATGATGAGGCACAAAAGGAGGCATTTTTTAGGAGATATTCAACAGTACTGACTCTGTCATAGCCACCTAATTCTTCTCCATGCACCTTAGAGTCTCCCCTGAGATCTTTCCTCCAGAATTACTGCTTTGAGTCTAGAGCAGGGCTCCATTTCACATCGAGAGAAATCAAGGATGCTTTCTTTGCCTCAGGAGAGTTAACAATAGTTTACCATTTTTAATCATTGTACAGGATTTAATTTATTTTATGGCTGTGTTTTCTTTTTTAACATGTAAAAGTAGAAGTGCAGTCATGTCACAGAACCTACCTCTTTCGCACGATCTGCCAAGGTACCCCGTGCCAGAGCAATCACACACATATCTGTTCCACCCATCCCTGCACACACCATTGTTTTTACAGGGGTTGCTAAGGCAAGGCTTTGCAGTTTCTCTTGAGCATGAGGGTTTTACTCCAGCTGTGCTTTGAATTTCGGCCATCTGTCGAATATCTTTGCTTTGGCCATCAATAAATAAATCTCGAATGCAGCCGACGTATCCATAATTGAGGAGTGCTGTCCACACTTCAGTTGGGAAGACCAGGCCTGCTTTATTTTCTGGTAAGCCTCCAAGATACAAGTCGTCATCCAAGTCAAGGATTTCACTTTCCCCTGGTGCAGTGTATGGAGTACGTAACGTGTTTACAGATATCGTCCCTGGAAAGACAATTAAATGGGTGATTTTCAGATATTTGATTTTGGTGCTGCTTCTTTTACTCAATCATCTACATGTCACATTAGCTCCTGGCAAACAGCTGTAAGTGAAGCAGAGTTATTTTACTTGTACAGCTATAGAATCATAGATACACTTCAGTATTTCAATTGCAATGTAGTCAGGAAGTTAATGATCTAAAAATCCTTTATGCACAACACTGCATGAGCACAATATGAGAAATCCCAGTCAAAATCCCCTTACCAATCTCCTTGGTACAGGAGGAATGCAGTTCATAGTTATTTTCAGAAACATCCTCTTTGTGCAACAACAACAACAAAAATATCTTCGCTCCCTCATATGTACTTCAAAGTCTTAAGGCCAGGGTTGCATCGATAGTTTGCAAGCTGGGAGGCAAACCTGAGTCTGTGGTATGGGCCCAAAGACACAGTACTTTAAAAAAGACTTTCACCATTTCCAGTGGGCTTTGGATAAGACCTTTTTTTCTTTAAATGTAGAAGGAAAATGCTCTCATCAGCTGCCAGGCAGGCAATCATTAGGAAGGAAGTGATGTGGTCCTGGAGGGAAAATCAATGCCTCTGACACTTATCTCCAAATGTGTGCATGTTACAATGAGAGGGAGAGAAGATGTATAGAGACCTTCAGGAAACCAGAAATATCTTTTCCATTTTAGTCTAAAAATTTAATTTAAAAAAATTGAACCTAAAATAGAGCTCTTTTTATGAAGTGCCTGAGCAGAGAAAATTTAATCATCAGCAAAGATCCTTTTTTTGGTGGTACTTTGTTTAAAATAATGAGGTATGCAACACCTACAATTTGAATAAGAAGAAAATAAATTTAGTACATACAGTCACAGAGCATACTTATGCCAAGCAATTTTAATTTTATTTCTAAGTAAAATTACTTGGCAAAAAAACCTTCATGTATATCTTCACAGAAGTGATTCCTTATCACTCTATGTGGGTACAAAAGCAAACAAAATATAAATTAAAATATTATATAGATCACAAAATGCTTCCAATGACCAGTCATAGCATGCAACACTGTTATCTGCTGGGCATAACATTAAAAGTCTTTTAGTGGTGACAAGACGCTGAAGATGCCATGAATTTAGCACACATATATATATATACAAAGGGAACATGATTCACCATCTCCACTGTTAGCCTGAAACTCATTCCAGAAGATAACACTGATTACCAAAAACGCTTCCACTGTGGTAGGAGTTGTGCATAAGAAGAAATTCACACTTTACACAGCATACATACTAAAATGTGAGTTTTAAGCAAACAAAGGCAGGTCAGAAAAAGATCATTCTCTTAGTTGGGTAGAGCCTAAAATTTAGGCTTCTCTTTTAGTAATGGACTCCTGTGGAAGCTATATTTTTTCTGTTCTTTTGTTGGTTCAGTAGGTTAACTTCAACACTGACAGAATTAATATCTAAAGAATTTGGATGGTTAGTAAAAGCTGTTTGGGGCAAAGCTCTCAGGAGGTCCAACTCCCATGTGAGAATTAAGACATGGATTTTAGAAGGACTGGATACCACAGTCTCCCTACTATCAGAAGAGAACTAGCAAGATAAAACAAAGGCTTGCATAGCATTTTTGCATCTTTATAAGCATGGTGGAAGAGTGAGGATGTGGTCAGTTTTCCCTTTTATGCATTCTAAGAAATGTTTTCTGTGCCAGTTGAATAATCCCATAGATATAAAAGTGAACTTCCAAGAAAGTATGCATGAAAGTAAGAAATATGCATGCTGAAACAAGATACTTTTTCTTCCAAACTTCCATCTGTCTAAAACAGATAAGAGATTAGGGTTTGCTAACTCTAAAAATTTGTTGTTTCTCCTCAGCTTCTAGAAGCAGAACTTGGTACTTATATAGAATGCTTGCTATAGGTTTGACCTTAGGCACACATGCATAAACATTTTGAGATTTGATTAATCAGCTGAGTCAAACAAGGACACCTGTGAATGACCTGTCAAACCAAGAGGGACTTTTCAAAGAGCATCCTAGGGTATCAGGAAGGATGGCTAACAGCCAACAGATCTTTTGTCTCTAAAAAACATTTGAGAGACTGTAAATATAAATTGTACTTGTCCTCGCAGTGTTTTTTTACTGCTATTGTTGCTTGCTGCCATCTGTTGATGCACAGGCTAATTTAGGAGCAAACACTCTAAACCCATGTTCAGGCAGCACCCACTTGTGCACCCACACACATTAACTCAGCTGCAGCCTCCAACAGCAAGCTCCAACATGTGAACAGTGCTGCTTTCTGCTGGACAAAAACAGCCATATTTTCAACACATTAACAAAGAATCCCAAAAACTCCTTTTCTATTAAATAATAAATATCTACTATGTCTTGATTACCTTGAGCTCAGAGAAAAAAGATAAATCTCTGCTAGTGTAGCTGCTGCTCTGTGTTCCAAGTGGAAGCTTTGCAAGCACAGAAGGCTTAGGAAGGTGAATGATAGGGGAAACTGGTGACTGTGAATTACAGTAAAGTGATAGACTGAAGCAGGAATTTTTTCTTCTCTGTGTCATAAAGGATTACCCTGAAGAGAGCTTAAGTATTATTTTGAATAGATGTCAACAGCTTCTTAAAGAAATGAACTTTTTACCTTCCCAGGTAAAAAACATGAAACCCCATAAAATACTCTGTGTGAGAAGGCCTCTGAAGCTTTATCTGAAACCTTGAAATCATGGCATTTAATGACTATGGGTAGAAAAACATGACAGGCAAGCACACAGCCATCACTGCTGATGATATCCAAATTACCTTTTATGTATCTCTGACAGACAACACACACTTCACTCACTAATTGCTTTGTAAACACAGATGAAAAAGGGAAAATCCAAGTAAAATAAGGGAACATAAAGATATTCCAAAATACAGTAAAAATTACAGAGCCTTTTAAGTATCCTACAACCAAATGCAGAGCTCAAGTCCATAGAATGTTGGCCTACAGAAAATAAACAATGGTTCCATCAGCACCTTTGGATTCACAGTGCACCCAGAGCTGAGACAGAGGTGGTAGCACATGCTGTTTCATCTTGGTGAGGAGTTTTTTTTTTTCTTGTTGTGGTGTTTTTTTGTTTGGTTGGTTTTTTGTGAGGAAGGAAAAGGGGGTGATTAATAGTTTTTCTAGTTTACTGCAGGGGTTTGGGTTTGCTTATTTTCCTGTGTTTTGTTGGTGTTTGGGGTTTTGTTTTTTTTTTAAAGCCTGTTATCTTTCTTGAGGGAAGCTTTACAAGTTGTACTGAGAATGTCTCAAGCTGGACCTCATAACAATGGGGAGGCTGCCACAGAAATTGGGGACTTTGATGCACACCTCCTTTCATAGACTTCAGTTCTACTTTCTCTGGAAATTATAGGCAGATGAAAAGGAATTGCTTTGATGAATAACCACCGTGCTCCAATCCATTCAGTTGTTTTTGCCTATGAATGTGAAGGGACATCACTTTCCATAGAGGAAGAAAGGGAAACTCAGGGAGCATGCAAATGTCTCGTGAGGCCAGGACAAAAAGGGTTAATAAATTTCCTTGTAGAGATACTAAAATGCCATTCTCAAGACAGAATTGTCAAATTTTACAGGAGGAAAGAATGGGACATATATCTTGTTTAACAAAATAACCTAGAGACAACAGATTTTATGAGGTAGCAGCAGAATCAGAAGAGGACTCAAGAGGGAGAGAAAATTAAAACTTGAAATTGTAACAGCTCTGGAGTAAGAACCATCCTTAAACTTCCTTCTTTTCATAACAACACTCAGAACCAGATAAGTAGTGATACCACTTCTTTGAAAAGAGCCATAATGCCTTCCAGGAAACAAGCAGCTTCCATTCAAAGTTTTTTAAGACTCAAAGTAGGAAATAATTTTTGTATTTCTATCAGAATAAAAAAGCAATGGAGGAATGCTGACAGCAAAAGCAATGAGGATGCTGACAGCACTTGGTTTGTCCTGTCTGAAAGAAGTAAAAAGGAATGACAAAGACAAGAAGGTGTGGGGTGACTTATTTAGTCTGGGAATTCATGATCTAGCTTCAGATTCTAAAAACAAGATTCTGCAGCATTTCACCTGAGAACACAGTGCAATATCACATCCAGAAACTTCTTGCTGTATTTGAAAAGCAGTCTGAAGAAAACTAATGAAGTTATGGTTTTCAGCAAGAATTATTGACTTAAAGGGTAACTGATTATGAGAAGTCCTTCAAAGGACGAGTCAACAATATAAGTCAACAATAACACACATGTGAGCAAAAAGGGAAATATATTATTGATTACAGAGAAACCTATTGTGCCACTTGGCTGAGTGTTGGTTAAGTTTTATCTTGGACTCTGAGAAAGATGCAGATCAGCCAAGAAAGCTGCAGATCATTGAAAGAATATTCCTCAAAATGCAGTATAAACCCATCCTCCCAAGTATGAAAACTATTAACATCTGTTGAAATAGGAACACATAAATCTGGCTGTTGTTGAAAGGTTAAAAAGATGTGGGAAGTAATATGTAGAAGAGTACATGTGAGAAAAAAAGAACCTGCAACAACACCACATGTAATAGACATCACAAAGCACTACTTATAGTGAGATGTTGATTATAGTTAAGCTCTAATTACATACTCCAGGGATCATTTCTGGTGTTCAAGCTGAGACTAAATTTAGCTCAAAATTTCAGTGACTCAGCCCTTAAATGCTACCTACCTATGAATAGATGCTGATACATTGTGTTTTATGCTGCCCTGCACAACTGGAGGTTGACAAGAAGAGTAAGTTTCCTCCCTGAATTCACTATGTAATGGTGGTTTCCAAAGGATGAATGGTGGTTCAGCAAAACAAAATAAAAATTGCATGATTATCCTTGTATATGGCAAACAGTTTAAAAAAAATGAAAGAATACTTAAGTTTCAGAAAACAGTTATTAAATGTATTCCTACTGTGTTACAAGATACACTGTGAGCAAAGACCTTTACAGCTGCTTCATGGTTGTTTTTTATTTCGTTTGGGTTTGTGGGTTTTTCCCTAATTCTTTTTTTCTGCAGAGTTTGCAGTACTGTTAAGAGCAGAACAGGCAAACATTTCCCTTAGGTATGACTTAATGAGCCTCTCCAATCATATTCATTATCTCAGCAATTTACTTTTTCTTAAAACTGTGTATAAGAAACAAAATCACATTTCTAAATCTCGTCTCTCTCCTGATCAGTTAAATATGAAGATTTTAAGTGCAGCTACTGCAGCTGTTATGATCTCTCTGCTTACCTGGCATGGCCTATTTTAGGGGATTTTTTTTATGCCTGTGAAAAATATCTGCTTATTAAGAAACATTGAAAAATCAGAGCAAGGTATTAAGTGCAAATACATCTTCTGTGCTAAAACACAATATAATAGCCATGATGAGGACTGTGACTGCAGCATGCAGCCCATGGCCAAGACAGGACACATAAGAGGCAGCTATGAAGCTGTGGTCCTTGCCAGAAATTCAGGATGTACAGTTCAGGAATACTGGGGGGGAACTCAGGACACAGCAGCTGGCAGCGCTGCTGCACACCTAGCAAGAAGGATGGACCAGGGGAGAATATCTTATGAATATTTCTCTTTACCTAACCCTTAAATGTTAACTAAATATTGTCTCAGCAACTCTGTCCTACCAATGATCCTTTTTAGGTAAGAAAGCACTCAGAGTAAGTCTTCCAGGAAACAGAATGGGATCCTAGGGTGAAAACAAGAATAACAGGTCAAAGCTTTCAGCAAAAGGAAATGAAAAGGCACCGTATCTTCCCTCTTCCTTCTATCTCTCAAAATCTGAGTGCATTGACAGAATTACTAGTGAATGGGGCCTGGATGATGACAATTTAAAAATGTGTTCTCATTCTCCCTCCCTCCTCCACCACAGTCTCAGACAAGCAAAGGCAAACTCAGTAGTTTAGACTGGATGCTCACTGTGACTGAGAGCTGGAGGAGAGCAAAGAATGAGAAATAAATCTAGTACTTGCTGATCCAGCTAATATGAAAGTCAAGGAAATTAGCAAAGCTCCTTGAGAAATGTCACAATATTCTCCCGTAGGAGAGATCCACTCTGCATTGGATTTGAAGTCTGGGAGCAAAAGGTTGCAGGACACCAAACTTAATTTAAAGAAAGAAAAAAGAATCATGATTTATTTGAGCTACTTATTCATTAACAGAACAATCTCTTACTTTATGCTTGATAGCTAGGAAAATATACTGTCAATGGCAACAAGAATGTCTCAGAAAAGCAAATTTTTTTCTATACAAGTTATATTCATTCAGGTATATAAAAACTCTGAAGGAGAGATAGTGAAAAGTAATCATATTAATGTGATTTTTAGTATGTTTGGTCTGGCCTAGAGAAAAGAAACTGAAAAGCATCCTGAAATAGTAAAGTGAATTTTATTCTTTATGGGTAAAACACACCAACAAGGCATAACGTGACCACGAGGTGGAGGGGGATGAGATACTCAGGACAGTGAGGAGGGCACACAGCAAACTCTCTTCCCTGGACTTCAGGAGAGCAGACTCTGGCCTCTTCAAGGCACTACTCAGTGGAGCCCAATGGCAAAGAGCCCAAGGATGCTGGCTGGTGTTCAAGGATCACCTTCTACAAGCTCAGACACGATGCCTCCTGACAAGGAGGCAATGGGGCAAAAATGCCAGCAGGCCTCCATGGATGGATGAGGAGCTGCTGAGCAAACCCAGAGCAAAAAAAAAAGCTTTCAGAAGGTGGAAAAGAGGACAGGTGGTTTTGGTGGAATGTAGTAAAATTGTACAGGGTGATAGGGATAATGTTAGGGAAGTCAGGGCCCATTCAGTATGGAGTGGGGCCCCCCAAGCCACTATATCACATTTATTGTTACATAAAATCCATATTTTTTACTTTGGCACATGGTCTCATTGTCATCTTAATTCAGGTAGAGGCATCTCTCTAATAATTTTAATAACCAGATCTTACCATCATTAGGACAAACAAAACATTGCCAGTGTTATTGGTACTTCTCCTCCCATAAACTACTATTGTATGTATTAGAGTAACAGGAAAATTTTGATTCTATTTCACATTGCAGTTAAAATTCAATTGCCAATCCATAAAGCCTGTATATTTTTATTCAGTATTCATGGTAATAGTTCAATGTCTCAGAGTTAATAGGTATTATGATTAGTTTTCAACAGTGATGGGGGAGTTGCATAAATTTCACCTATCTTGATCATAGGCAAATCATCAGATGGATTAATTTGATTATTTATAATTCTACTTAAAAAAATAATACGCAATCCTGATCACCAGGAAGGTTTTCTTTCCTGAAATTACTCTAAATTCTTGCTGATGTCCATTAACAGTTTTAAAGAATTAAAGTATGCCCTAAACTCTCTTAATGGCACCTGTGGGTCATGTTTTGTGAAGCAATGAAAGGGCAGAATTTACCTTCAAATGTAAACAATTGCTATGCATTTATTTCATTCCTTTATAGATCTGTTGGCTTTAGATTTAAGAATAAACTTTACTTTCAGCAGTCCCACAGGCATAATTATTACAGGATTTACTGCCTCATATGTATCACTGAAACAGCACTTAAGAAGAAAGCCTGAAATGAAAACTGTAATATAAATAATATGACTGCTGGGTGTTCAATTCCAATTGAAGATTTTGAGAAGTTGTGTTTTGTTGTTCAGTAAGGCAGTAAGGTTTTTTTTTCTTTTTTGTTTGCTTTTGTTTGGTTGGGTTTTGTTTGTTTTTGTTTGGTAGATTTATTTAACCTCGAGAAATCTAAATGAGCAACTGACATAATAACTAAATCAAGGTTGGTACCATTAGAATTTGAAGCTGCACTTCCCAGAAATCAAATTATTATTTTTCATAATCATAGTGCAGGTGGGTTTCAGCATGGATTTAACGGAAATCTTCAATTTAAATTTGCACCTAAGATTTGCTTTATCTGAAATATGATTTGTGTGTAGTAAGATGTTAAATAAAATGATAAATTTTTGGGGGTTAAGTTTCATAAAGAAACTATAAATGCAAGCTATGGAAAGGTAGTCACCAGAAGGAACAAAGTGGGGGAAATCCCAAAAAGTCCAAAAGAAGCGTAGTTAAATTTTTCAACACCCAATTTACAGCCTACATAAACTTCATGTTGAATACTGATATTAATTAGAAAATCTTCAGGACTGAATTACAGACTCAGTATATTCCCTGCCCCCTTCCTCCCCAAATCCTGGCAAGAAGTACAGGAAAGTCACTGTATAAGGGAGCTGTCCTTAAATTGATGTATATTGATTATTTTCTTAAGATATATACTCCAGATGAGAAGAGGTGATGCACATTGGTGATTTCACTGGATAAATGCACTTTAGGCCATATTACATTTCAGTAGCATGAGAAAGAGTTCACGAATTCTTTATTTTTACCACTTCTCAGTGAGATTGCTTTTTGAGTAAACTACTCCAGAATATTAATCACACTGATAGAATGAGACAAGTCAATTATTTCCATTTCTGCCGACATGTGTTGTTAGTAATTTATCAGAATATTATTTAAGTACACTGAGATCTGCTGACATGATTGGAAGATCTGTGTTGTTTCTGTGGGGCAACTATTCCCCTTGCTGGAGATTATTGTCAGCAATTCTTTTTTGCTTTATTTTCATTCTTCAAACTTGCCACTTCAGCTATTTGATGTAAGCAAGCACAGAGGGAGATTACTGTTGGTTTTTCAACCACACAACACACTTACTTGCAAGATTAAGTACTTGATTATCCAATAATGTAAATATAAGATATTTTACTCAGCAAATTATTGTAGTCTGGCACCTGAAAGTAATGACTTCTTATAATTTCCTTATTTTTCAGATGATGCCCAACTCTGTGGCAGCATCAATATGTTCACAGTATTCTCTCAGATACAGCAGAAAAAGCTATTCTGAATGCAGACAAAAGGAACTTACCTGACCGCCCATCCCGCTGAAAATCCACATGGTACCATTCCCCATCATTCACCTTCTTCTGCAAGGCTTTTATTTTTATAGTACCTGATCCCATGTCTAACAGTAGGTAGAGGTGGCCATCAAGCATCTCAATGGCAAAAAAATCAACCTTCACCATCTGTGGATGTTTGGCATCTTTTTGGTGCCTTGGTTTCCCATGACTGAAAAGAATGAGGCCATTTGGCTCAGTTGTACGAAAGTCAAATGATATTGAGCCTGTTTTCTTGGCATTCCACTTTGGCAGAGAGATGAAAGACTCTGGTGTTTCAAATGTGATTGGATCTAAGGTTGCAACATTCTCACATTTAAATGCTACAACCCCATGAATCTTCATTTTAGGATCTCCTTGCTTGGCAAGTCGAGACAGCTCCAACCTGACATCGTTATTTTTATATACAACCTGCAAGCAAAGCAGAGAAGTTACTCAGAGAAACCTGAGCATTTTAGCCAAAGCGACACAATCTTGAATAGGCACATTATTTAGAGGATAATGGTGATGATATATGAATATGATAATTTACATACAAACAAGATGAAATAACTATTTTCATTGACTAATGATTTAATAATTGTTTTCATTAAACCAAACAAAGTTGCTCTAAAAATACCCCTGGAGTTAATTCCAACAATCTGAAAGAATCTACACATAATTTATACTATGAGTTGCAAATTAGCTTGTGTGGCCTTGATTACTTAAAAGCCTTTTCTGCACAGCCATTCTGCTGTTATAAAGTATTAGATTTCATATTCCTCTAAACCCTTTGTCACTGTCTTAACTCTTCTGTTCATGTACAGAAAATATACCAAGGTCAGACACTTCATAATTTAACATCTTTTCAGTTTGTCCTTGGGGCTGAGGAGTAGTAACATTCATGGAATTCATGAGGCTATGTAAGATAGGCAAACCAATAGCATAACAGATCAAACCCAGGAAAACCTTTGAGCCTGTTCAATTTGACAAAAAAAAAAAAACCCAACTTACATATTTTCTCTGACTTTTCTGATAAAAATGAAAGACAATATTAGTTTTAAATCCAATTGACTTTTGCAGCATATATTCTTGCTCCAAATCACATTTTAGCTTGGTTCAAAAAGCCTGCCATGATGCAACCACTTCCCAGGGTTTTAATGTTTATTGGTGTTTTCTCAAATTGCTGCTCTTTCTTTTATTCATAATACAAGAGCTGCTGAAATGAGCTCCCCAATACCAAAGGTGCACACAAGTGTTTTGTCAATACTTTTAATTGTGCAATAAATTATACACCCAAGCTAAAATACCACTGAAGGGCTGAATACAAAACCATAGCGACAGAAGCTAAAACTTTCTTCTCTGTTTCTAAGGTTAAGCCCTACATTAAAAAGCAATTTGGATAAAAAGCAACAGCTCAGCAAAACCAAGCACTTTGTGCTGAGGCTTCTTCATCTACAGAGCTGCACCATTCAAGGCTGGATCACATCTGGCCTTGATCCAGTGTTCCAACTATGCAGTGTAGTTTGGAGCTGTTCAGGGGACCCATCACTGGGACTTTACATCCTGTTGGGGGTTAGAAAGTGCATACTAAATACTTAGGATAGAGCTTCCAGATTAATTTCCTCTGAGACCTGGTTTGAACACACGTGAAGCCCACTCTGACACCCAGTAAGGGAACACATAGTGGATGAACTGCAGAACTGTGCCACTGTTAGAAACAAAGGCACTAGCACTTACACAATCTAAGATGACATACCCCACGAGTGATAGTTGTTATTGAAAAACGTTTAAAATTAAAAGAAAAGGAAATGATTGATAGAGTGACATTTTTCAGTAAGAATTGTGTTCATTCCAATTATACCATTATCCACAATGCAAATTTCATCATAAGACTTGTCAGAATTATTCTACTGTAATAAAATGTATCCTAAAAGTTAATAAATAAGTCTATTTCTTAATTTTATTTCAGAGTTGAGTACAAGTAGTGTTGTTCTCATGAGAACTGTTTCTCCAAAGACAACAGATAAACCTCACTGTGGATTGCTGACAGCAGAATGCTACTCTGCTACAGAGACAGAGATAATGTGTTCTTCAACTGAAGACATCAGAAGTGAATAGAATTGGACTACACTGTAATATTAGGTAGTAAAGTTCCACATTTCCATTTATCAAATACATCCACAACACCTGAGACTTCACAGACTGTACCAAGGAGTTTAGAACAGTACTAGAGAATAAGCACATGCAAGTGACCCCCTCTGGGGTGGCTTTCTGTCTTTAGAGGGAGAAGGAAGAAGAAGCCAGGAGCCTTGGAGGTTACTTAGAGATATCTGGTCTCATGAAGCATTGACCACTTTCTATGGCAAGGGGATTTTGGATAGGTCCTGCTTCACTTGAAGAAGTTACAGGGGCAACTTCATGAATTAGACCAAAAAGAATCAAACACTGACAGAGGATGCAATAAATAAAAAAGGAACAAATGGACTCTTATTAGAACTAAGTCCTGCTTGGTGACAATGGAAGTCAATACAGCAACAAAGAACATGAGAAGATCTTAAATTGACAACTGAACAAGAGCAAGTTCCAGGACAAGGTGAATAAATGTACAAAGAGAATTTATTGTTTATGGACAAATCAAACTGTCCAACCTTAATGAAACTGGTTAATTGAATATTAAATTAGGAATTGATAGATATTTAAAAAAACTCAGCAGACTAAAGGAAAGCTAGGTTTTCCTTGAAGTCTAAAACAGCTTACTATGATCTGAAGTAATTTGGCAATTCAGAAATAATAATTTCTAATAAATATGGTTTAAGAACATAATGGACAAAGTGAAATGGTTTTCTTAATAACTTGTCAACAGCTCTTTAATTAACTTAATATATAATGTATGAGGGAAGCGTTGCTAAAATACTTTAGTAGCAGTGACAAATATTTTCAATTTTATGCCACCAATGTTAAAACATCCTTGGAATCCCTAAATGTTTTAAGTGACAATTTTGTGCTTCCCTATTCCACAACTGAAACTTTGTAGCTACTGAGAAGAAAATTACTGCATTTTATTACATAGGTTGTGGGGGAACTTGAATAAAGCCTATGTTTTAGAGTGCATATGTTCCAAGTATTAGAATGTGCTTATGTTCATTTACTCTTTCTAAATGGAAAATTTTGAACTGAATTATCATGGCTAATTAGTAATAAACCAGCAATATACGAACCATAACTGAAAAGACCTGTAAACTATTAACTGAACACAGCTTGCATTTGGGAGCCTGTTTCCTGGTGTTATGCTGAGATTATAACCCCTCTCCCTTATCCATGAAAAATGTACTCAGCCATCAGTGAAGCACAGCAAAAGGAGAAAAGTGGTACGTTCACAGAAACTAGTTGTCGTTAAATTTTGGGAAAACCACTGAAGAGTAAGGAATAATTCTGAGACTAATATCTGCTTTATAACTCATGAAGGTACATGCTTCAGAAACAACAGCCTCTAGGGTACAAATAACTTACTGATTTATCCATTGATTTTGCCTTTTAATTTTTCTCTTGCTTCTGGGTACATAAGGACAAGCATATTTTTAATAGGTCTTATATTATCTGCTATTTCCATCTGAGGCACACAGCCCACAACGCTAACTCAGTACATTCTCCCTCCTTTAGAGACAAGGATCCACAATCAGTCAAGTGAAGGGAATTGGCAATGGAGAAATATTGGATTCACAATCCCCCTTACTCCACACAGCCCACCAGTCACTATGCCGGCATCCATTGGGTTGGTGTCACCATCATATTTTTTTGAAAAATCCTGTTTGCCCAGGATTTCTCTCCTGGGAAGCTGAGAAGCATCAGAGAAAAAGGAAAACAATATTATCTGATTTGCTTCTCCTGTGTTTTGCTGCTTTGGAATGTGTTTGGTCATTGATGGGTTTTATGTGAATTGTTTTAACTTAATGACCAGTCACCATCAGCTGTGTTGGACTCTCTCTTCAAAGTCACAAGTTTTCATTATCATTCTTTGTAACCTTCTGTCTGCATCTTTTCTCTATTCTTTAGTATAGTTTAGTACAACATTCTTTAATATAATAAAAAATAATAAATTAGCCTTCTAAGAACATGGGGTCAGATTCATAATTTTCCTCCCTTCATCTGAGGAACCTCAAAAATACCACAGGTTGGCCCTGGGTTTTAGCTTGCTCTTGCACTCTCATACCTGAGCAGCAATCTAAGATTCCTGCATGTGAAACTGCCAGCCCTCAGGGAATTGTATCATGCCATTAAGAGCACCTTGAATTTGTCTTATGTTCAATGTTCTTTACTGCTAATATCAAGTAAGCGTCAAGATGTCAGTCTTTAAAACATATAACTACCTCATTCTTGGAAACTGCAAAAGGTCACCTGAACTCCCAAGAAAAACAGAGCAGTTAGCAATTTCCCATATAATTTGCAACCAAGCTATCCAAAGTGAGGAATAAATTTATGTCCTAAGAGAGACAGAACATTTTACAATCAAGATAACAGGCTTCCTTTGCTACCACCCGGGCCACATGCTGGGTAACTTGCAATATCACAGATATTTGTGGATTCATTTGTTAAGACACAGCCTTAAGACAGCAATTATTACCTAAAAGCTCAGCACTCTCTTTAATGTGGTCTGTAGTCATGGAGAACAACCTAAGTTAATTCATGCTTCCCAAAGATATATCATGTATAGGTTGTTTTTTTTTGCAAGCTGGGGCACTACTATTCAATGAACTCCAGAAGTGTAAAGAGGTATAAATCTATGAATGACCCTGAGAAAAGGTGAAGGAAAAGAGAAGGACTTTATACTAGGAATGTATCCTAAATCTGTAAGTGTTCAATTAGCAAAAGTCTAAGTCCAGAAAACTTTAAAACAATTAAAAAAAAACAAAACAGAAGAACTCTTTCAGTTCTTTCTATTGATGCTATCCCATGAGATTTAGAATGATTAAAGGTGTGAAAAAATCCAGATTACAACACTATTTTCAATTCAAAATGCAGCCCTTCCCACATCAAATATTATGAATGAAGAACAGGCATTATTACAAAATAACGCCTTACATATTTCAAAATACTGACCACCTCTGCTAACAATGGCTTTTCAATCATTGTGCTTTAAAATACTTTAAATTATTAGGAAGTATTTATTTCAAAATAATTTACATTCTTAAAACCAAAGATAATCCTCAAGAATCTGATCACATCACCTGATCTGCAGCACCTAGGTTTCCTTGAGAACCAGAGGAAACCCAGGATTTCAGAGCACCTGCCATTATGACCTTGCTGCAAAGAACTTGTCTATTTACTTAAATGAGAGATGAGGTAAAATACTTTTATAAATGCAATTTGAATAAATGGATGAACCCTGTATCAAAACGTGTTAAAAACTGGATTAGATGAATTTTGGTTACCATAAACCAGTACTTTGATATTTTCATATTTCTGTGAAACCTGGATCACCTGGTGCATGTAATGGCAGTTAATTCTCCAAAATGGAGAATAATGTCACCCAAAATGGCTCAGGTAGGTGCTGCCAAGGTACAGATTTCCCCTGAAAAGTGGTCTCAGCAGGAGGGAACTTGCTGATGTCAGAAACTGTAACAATGGGACTTGCAATAAGGGAAACCTGAGGCAATTTTTTATCAGACACTAGAATTTCCATGCTCGTTGAGACCTACCTGGTGCCCACAGCATCACATTCCCCAGAAATTCAGCTGCAAAACTGACCACTAACAGTTATCATGGTTTTTTTAGCCCTTGATGTGTGGTTTTGAACTAATCTGGGAACATCAGCTTCTCACAGGAGGCTTGTCATTTTGCTAATATGCCTCCATGCATTTTCAAGCTCCAAAATTAAAATATCAAGGAACACAATAAACGACACACTATTTAGACAAAACTTAAGGAGCCCAAGTTCAAATGTTTGCAGTGGGGTGCATTTTTGAACACAATGTGAAAGCACACAACATTAATGACAACAGTTATTAAAGCCTCTACACCATAAACCAGCTTTGTTTTCTGAACATAGAGAAGTAATTAGGGAGCATATTGAATGCTTCAAGGGAATAACTTATTCTTCCTCAAGTGAAATAGTTTTCATTCTCCTGAGGTCAACATTTGTTATCTTTAAACACAAATGTGCTGGAAATGGGGCACTTAGAAAGGGGATCATTGAGCAGCAAAACAAAACCCAGGTATCTCTAGAGCCTAAGTGGGAGGTAAGCCTAAGGACAACAGGATGGGGTTCCATAGTATGGATACATAAACACCTGGAGAAAACAACAACATATTCATTTTGTTGCCTTATTTTAGGTCAATTAATATGGTCTGGGAAGCTGCCCTGGAAGATTAAGCTCAAAAAAAAGCCCTTGACTTAATTGATCAAATAAACAAAAAAAAAAAAAACCAGAAAAGTACTACAGTGCAGCAAATTCCTTGGAGTATATATCTGGGATTTTCACATTCTGCTGTTTCTTCTTCCTTGTCTGAGCATCCAAAACCACAGAGCGCAAACAGATCACAATCAAACTTTTGAAAAATATTAAATAGGCTTATGCAAGGCAAACGTATTATTTATTCAGTATAATTATGTGCTTTGTTCTGCTTTTTGTTGCACTGTTTATAGCTTTATATATAACAAGTAGATTTTTTAAATCAGACATACTCTCCACAGACTACTTTGGCCTAAGGTAGAAAGAAGAAAACCATTATAATAATTCTTGTGTTAGGAGGTCAGGACCAATAATCAAGGGATTTGGGTTTAACCTGCACCTAAATGCCTCACAGAGAACTTAATTTCTCCTTCCTTCTCTGTAAATTAAATACATCATCTTCTCACAGGACAGCAAGACTGAAGTTCACATTACCAGCACAAAGTCTAGTGAAGTTTCATCCAAAATCAGACTCGTTTACACACACAGTTTCCATAGGGTGACAATCCCCCATTTTCTTTTTAAGGAAAACAGGGATGATATAGTTCTCACTTTCTAGTCTGCAACTACAGAGTCCAGAGCTCACTGGTCATTCAGATAAAAAACCACCAAAGTGCATCCATTCTGTTCAAAAGCTGCACAAAATAAAAGCTGAAGTTGAGCAATCCATGTCTCAGGGTGAACACAAAAGCATAGAATCCCATGATAATCCCTGATAATGCACTTGGCAAGTGCTTTAATGCCACACTACATGGCTAACTAAAGACAACAAATTAGTGATGTTTGTTGTTTTTGTAACTAAGCTACATGGATGTTTTCTGCACTCCCCTTCCTTAAAATAACAGGATATATTGCACATCAGGCACTTGGAAAACTTCTGTTTACACAAAGCAGGCATACTTAATGTACACAAATTTATACTCTATTTAAACTGCTAATTATCTTATCCCTGCAAATTCTAGGAAGGAAAATGGGCACCAAAAAAAGGCTAAAATTACCATAACCATAGGGAATTTCACTATGATTTCAACAGTACACCTGCACTTCTACTGTGGGTTGAAAATCATCACTCTCCTACCCCCAAATAATGATGTAAAAACAATAGAGGGGGAAAAAAAAAAGTCAAACCAAACTAGAAAAACAAACCCAAAAGAACTCCCACAACTCAGTCCAAAGCAGGTATATTAATTACTCTAAGGAAACAAAACAGTTGTTAATTGATATGTACACTTGTAGAAACAAAACCAGCACTGTCAGAAACAAAGTTATCAGCATACTGGGAGTGTGAATTTAGATTCCCTGCGCAGTATGGGCAATGTCACCTATTTGCAGAATTAATACAGTCATGACAGCTCATCTTCTAGGCCAACTAGTCTTTTCTGCTGGAGTTCTGAATGTGGATCCCAGAACTGCTTGTTTCTTTTCTCTCCTCCTTTGACTGCCTGAATAGAGATGTTTTAAGGGGATGCCAGAAAATGCCTTTTTATGTTCTGAGTTACTGGAATATCATTTAACATGATATATTGGCAGAACTTAGGAAAAAAAGAAAATCAACATTTTTTTTCTAATAGCATTGATAATGGGATTGTTATGTTTTTCACCCTGCTGTGGACACAAGTCTTTTGAAGATCTTTTTTCCCCTCTTCAATAGACTATTTTGCTATTCTTTGTATGTCCTGCTGTCTGCTGCCAGACTGCTAAATGTTTCTGACTGTGGTTGCTATGCTTTCTGTTTTTAAGAAATGGGTTCAAGTTTCTTTTCTTTTTTCCTTTTTTTTTTTTTCCTTCCCATGGCAAGGGCTCACAGAAATTTCTTGGCAACAGCTAAGTTGGAGAGTTTAGGGACAAGTTGGTTCCACAAAAGCTCTATTGGCTCCTTAGTAAAGATAAAGCCTTTACCAAGACGTAAGTCATGAAATAAAAACAAGAAAAACACAGGAACCACCAAAAGGAAAACAAAATGAATCATTTAAGGCAAAAGCAGCTTTGCATTAATATACTGCATGAAGTCTAAGAAAGAAAACAAATTATATGCTACTTCCAATGACTGTTTGGGAAAAGGAAAAGGCTACAGGAGACTCAGTTTTCATGCTGGATTTCAGTTTTTTTCCTCTTGTTTCTTTCACAGTGCAGTAAGAATTACCAAAGATTAATTCTGTAGCAAAGTCAGAAATGTGCTGGTTTTCTTCTTTCTCCATTAACCATTCTCACTCAAGATCAAGTAAAAGAACTCTTTAAGGACTACATGAAAGAGGGGCTTTAAAGCAGAACACCATCACTACCATTTGTAGGGTTCAAGGATTATTTCTTTAGCATAATATTCATTATCTCCTATAAATTCCTTATCTTTAGCCCTTAAAACTTTAAATTCAAGGTCATAAAATACAGAGGCAAATAACGGGAAAAACACAAAGATCATATATATGCAAAAATTAACTTTCTAAGGAACAGCTCAACTCAAGTGCATTTGAAGGCAACATGTCAGATGTACATAAAATCTGAGTTACCTTTCATTATGGTAGGAGTCAAATAAGTTAAAAATAGAAGTTGTTACAAAAAGAGAAAAATAATGAGTCTGAAAATAAAATCTAAAATGAGATAACACAAACCAAGTAGGGGAGGTCAGGGGTCTGAACACAAACAGAAACTTGTTAAAAAATGCAGTTACCAACACACTAACCCTGAACACCTGAACTATTTGAACAAATATTTTTCCATAATAAACATGATTGAAGACATAGGAAAATAACTGTAGGCTTCAAATTAAATACAGAATGTCAATTCTATAGATCCTTTGGTGAAATGAGGGAGGTTTATTCCACCCCTCACTAGATCTCCTTCCTTCCTTCCTTCAGCCTCTCCTGTAAGTTTTTTATTAGCTGCCAACTTATGAATCTTAATTTATTGTTTCTCCAAAATAATAAACACCCAGCTGGCTTTTTCTTCCTCTTCTCTCTCACCTGTATAGGTTACTCCAGCTGAATAGCTGGCTCTTGGCTCTGGGTGTTTTTAGCTACTCTCTGGTTTGGACTCATCCCCCTTTCCCAATTCCTGGTTTGAAAGACCCTTCTGTTACACTGAGAGGAAAATGGCCCTCTTTTATGAGCTTTTGGCCAGACTCCATTTAGAAACCCTCTCAGCTCTGTTGGCTGACTATTGGCTGAGTGAAGTTGGCTACCAACTGACAAGCTGTAGAAACTTTTCTTCTTCCATTCTGAGAGCCAGCACATTTCTTCTTCCCCCTTAGCTTAACAGCTCTTCGATTTTGTGATATTAATTTAGCAATAATTTATGCAGTTGTCAGCTAAATTCTGCTCTACCAAGATAGGCTAAATAACTTAAAAATAAAAATTAAAATCACATTCCCACCCATTAAATATACTGGGCACCTTCCTGGAAGACATCCAGGAGAATCCTTCCCTACCTTCACCTGCAATTTCTTTTGAATCCTTACAATCTTTTTAACATATCCTTTTAGCTTTCCAGTACTGCAACATGAGCAACTCGTCACATCAGTGTTTTGCAACCATCTTTGTCTTCTCAGATACCTATGAAAATTGGAAGATAAGTTTCATTCAAGATTGTTACTGTGATTGCAAGACCAAGGCATCAAACCACCACACATTATTCAGAGGCAGCTTTTCCCTCACCAGTGCTCCAAGACAGAGAGGTACAGCTGGAGGCTGCTGCCACTGCTTTCCTTTGCACTTGGTTCTGTGCCCACATTCCTTCTCTAAAGAGCCTATATTTTCTGAAGTGGCAAATGAAGAAGCAGCACTCATGCAGAGCAGCAAGAGGAAAAGCAGGGCTCTTGCAACATCAAAAAACCTGATCTGTATAGCCCACAATGTGCGTGGCTAAAAGCATTTAGAGATTTTCAAGAAAATAATTCAGGAATGAGATATTTTTAAGGCATTGCTTTTCTATTTAAAGCCATCTCTAACCAAAGTCTACCTATGGGTCAGCTTTATGCTAATAAATTTTATTGAGGTTATAGGTGTCCTCCAAAATAGAGGCAGCTGGTTGAACTAATTAAAGTTAATTACCACTGTACTGATAAGGAAGAGGGATGCGTTATTTGATTTTCAAGACATGCCATCTCATTGCAGGGAAAGAATGTAACAGGGCACACTTAAGTGTGGTATTTAAAGGGTCTGATTCTGCTTGATGACCTCCAAACCTGAGACTTTGGGGCCAGATTAATGTTAAAAGGAATTTCAGACAATACAATTTACCTTTGGTTTGGTACTGAGCAAGAGGTCCTCAGCCTCAAGCCAAATCAATTCTTCTGAGAGATAATCAGAAAAAAAAAATCACATAATACCTCAACAATGTTCATCTAAGAATATTCCAGAAAAGCAGCTTGCCATACAAAATGAACTGCCAACAAGTACCTCTACACAAGCTATTGCAGCTTATTGCAATTTAACACAATTTTCAGCTTTTAAAAGTATATTGTTCTGCAAAATATTTTTGATTATGTAAATGTGTCTGTCAAAATAAACACTCCTCACAGTGAGCTGGGTTTTTAAAAAAAGCTGTGAAGAGAACAAGGCTGAGTAAAGGATGATGCAATTAAGCTTTTATCACTTCCCTATGCCTTTTGGTACATCAATTGAGTGTCTCAGCAATGTTCTGCCATTTGTTTTCATCATTAGATTTTTTTTTTTTAAATTTCAAATAAACACTTCAACTTGAAGCTACTTTAAATATAAAACATATTGTCAAATGTTCTCAAATACCCTTCAGAAAAATGGGAGAAAAAACAGGTTTTTCCTTGGACAAAAGTGTCAGGCAAAAATAATTTTCTATTTTCCCTAAAACACTTTCCTGGGACTACACATGGCATATGCTGAATTATACATATATAAAAAAATAATAAAAGACATGCATGAAACCTAAATAAAGAATCAAGGTAACCACATCTATGGTAGTAACAATTGCTTGTATTTATCTCAGTACAACTCCATTTTACAACATGATACAAGATTATGCAAAGAGTTGTAGCATTCATTTTCTTTGGAAAAGTTTGACAAAATTACTTTCAAGATTCTGCTCTCTCTAGTGGGGCCTTAGTCTTGCTGAAGTGACTTGTAATGTTTAATAATTGTGAGAAAGCCTCCTATTTAAAGGCTAAATCAGGATTATTTAGCAAGCAATTGATGGTGTCAAACAAAAACTTTAGTTCAGGAGTAGATAAGAAGGCAAAACTCAGTGCAGTAATGACTTTCATATCCACAAAGACAAAAGCATTTACCTTTCAACAGAAAATAAATAAGCAGTCTCATTCTGACTGAAAAATAGATTTGAATGCAATATTTAATAAGTATGAATAAAAATTGTGGGGAAAAAAAAACTTGTGTAAGGTATTAATTGTAATATAGACCAGGGCACATAACTAAATGCTGCTGTGTGATGTCAGCAGAAACAAGGAGGGCTCACTCTGTCTGCTTGGGCTGGAGTCAGACCCAGGGAACCAAGGAGTCTTTGGAAGTGTTTGGCTTTAACAAAGACAAAAAACTACCAAGAGGATGAGAGGAGGCAGGTTGCTCTCAGAAATTGTAATGTTAATAATTTGGTCTTGTGAAAGCTGACCCACAGCTGAGTGTGGCAATACACTTTCAAAGTACAAGTTAAGTAACTCAAATTCCTAGCAGTCTTTGATATTAATAATCTGACTCAACAGATACAGCAGTCTCGAGACATTTTCGCTGTTATTCACATTATTTCTAAATCTGTCTCACAGAAATGACAAACTTGACAAGTCTTATGCTTTCTAACAACTTCCTCTGTGCCTGTACAAAAAGGAAGGTTGGCATACTGATTAATGTGATTTACTTCAACTTGGAGCATTTGCTCTTATCCATTACTTACATAAGTCTGGCGTTTACTTCATAGCTGAATTGGAGATTGCAAAACACTACCTTTTCCATCTCTAGTATTGGCACAAGGAATTGTATCATATGTTACTACCCATAAACTTGGACCAATTTCCAAAGCATCTTAATGCACCATACCTTTTTCATTTATGTTTTTGGTCAGAGAGAAAAAAAAAAAACAAAACAAAAAACACACACAAAACAAAACAAAAAAAAAAAGGGGGTTCCTGCTCCTCTCTGTTATATTCATTTAGCTGAAATAATACCCATGAGAGGTTTTCTCATCAGCTTGATTATATCAACATATAGGTCATGAAACTGATAATAATGGAACCCCCAAACACAGATAAAAAAAGAAGGATTTTTGCAAAATTTTAAGGTGTCAGGTGTACCGGGCATTTTGGTTGCATGTTCGTAGCTGAGCCAAAATACTGGGGCTTTACCCAACATCTGTCACCTCTCTGAATTTTCAATTTATTTTATCCTTCTCTTCCTAGGCATAACCTGATAATTTGCAAGTTTGAGGATATCTGAGCTGTACATGTAATTAAAGAAAAAACCAATTTTTACAAGCTACAATTCTCATTTGACACCAAAATAAGCACTTTTTAAGACTGGATTTGTAGAGCTGCAAATACCTAAAAAACTGACTTGACTATAGACTTTTGAATGAAAGAATAAGCTCTTTTAAGCATAGAACCCTAAAATGTTTAGGTAATTGACTTAAAAAATGGCTTAGATTTTTTTTAAAACCATTTTGATTCTTATTAAATGTATGTTTCAGGAAAAATTGGTGGAAACATCAACCTAGCTTCCAGCTAAACATATTGAAGCAATTGTAAAAAAGTTAAATAACTACATTTTTAGTTTGACAATTAGATGATACTGGCATTGTCTCAATAGGCACACATGGATTTTTATATTTCTACAAATCTTGTTCACTGAAATGTTTTAAAGCATACATTTAATCTTTAATATCTGAAGGTAAAGAAATAATTCTTATCTCATTATTGCTTTCAAGCTGTCCAGTTAAAACTAGGAAAATATGCACAGTCTAAATGGCAAAGCAGCATCTCAGTCCTCACTAGCTTTTACACATATGAAATTCTTTGGAATAAGTCTTGGAAATGGAAAATTCATTTTTTTAGGGTTTTTTTTCCTCTGCGACAGTATAGATTTTACATTTAAAAAAAAAAAAATCAAACCTTACAGAACAAACAGAATCAAATGATCTAATTCATGTCTTGTTCAGAATTATCACAGAATATGGGGAGTTGGATGGGTCCCATCAGGACCATCATTGTCAGCTCCTGGCCTTGCACAGAACAACCCAAGGCTCACAGCGTGTGCCTGCGACTGTTGTCCAAATGCTTCTTCAACTGTGTCAGGCTTGGTGCTGTGAGCACTGCCCTGGGGAGCCTGTTCCAGGGCCCAAGCACCCTCTGGGTGAAAAACTTTTTCCTGATATCCAAACTAAACCTCCCCTGACTCAGTTTCATGCCCTTTCCTCATACTCAATTGCATTTGAGATGACCCCTAAAAGCAGAGTCTCATCTGAAAAAGCACAGAACAAATCTGCCAACTCCTGACAGGTCTGAGAGATGTTTCTCCAACAGAAACAAGTATCATAATAGCAGTGGTAAATAAGTGTATCTTGTGAGCAAAGGTTGGAAGAACCAGGGCTAGGTGTTCATGCTTGTCAATTTTATCAGCCAATTCTACACTCTGATGATGCATATTAACAATATTATGTTCTCACAGAACTTTATGACCATATATTTTAGTATAATACATCACCAAATCTCCCTTTCTAATATAATATATCCCTAGTTAATGTGCAAGAAATCACAGGAACATAGCCCACTTACTTTCTATGGTTTTGGATTAAATGACCTCAAAAAGATCAGCATTTCCAGTAAGGAAAAGAAAACCTTGACTAAAGAAGTGGAGAATATGGGAAACAAATATCTAAACATCACTCTCAAACAATGTTTGCAGCCTTACAATGTCCAGGAAAATGACATTTTGAGAATTCCTGTTCTATGATTCTGGAGGAACAAGACTCATCAAAATCTTCCTGCCAGCTTTTGTCAGTTTATTGGCTGGCTCTTGAAATCCAGTCTGTGTTTTGCAATCTTTTAAATTTGCCTTATCTCACAGAGAGCAAAATATTCTGGCTTTTCCCCCCAAATATAGTGACAGATGAAATACAGAGAAGTATTTTCTTTTCAAACATTTTCTTGGAATAGCTTTTCCTCTATCTTGCATATTTCAATTTTAATCCTGATGTTGCTGAGTTGTGCTGAATATTTAATTTATGCTAACCTGTCACTTATTTTTTTCTCCCCAACTACCTAGGTATGAATATTTATGAACAAAGCAGTAGCTGACCTGCACCTTGTATCATCTGAAAAACATATGCACACTGGGCAAATGGAATGAGAAGGGGAAGAGAAAAATTTCTTT
The DNA here is from genome assembly GCF_012460135.2 of Molothrus ater. Classification (NCBI taxonomy): domain Eukaryota; kingdom Metazoa; phylum Chordata; class Aves; order Passeriformes; family Icteridae; genus Molothrus; species Molothrus ater. Next base: position 11,260,478 of record NC_050480.2, on the reverse strand, counting down.
TTCCATCTTTAGAGCACAAAATAAGCACTCTCCATAAGAATGGCATTAATGAAAAGGAACATGTTGTTCCTTATGGCAATTATTTTAAGCATCCCATCTAGAGGCTCAGGAAGCTCAGTTATTTCCAAGTATGGCACGGGCAGAGTAAAAAGAGTGAGGAAAAGGACATGGAAAGAATAGGCACACTCTGAGTGACCAGTGATGAAGCTCAAGTCCACATCAAGGGACAAAAAACTCTTGAGTATTTTTAATTTCTTCCTCTTATAGATATTTCTTGAAAGTGGAAAGGAATAACATGAAACTGCTGACTCAATACACATCACTTCCAGCCTCCACAGCAAGAGACCAACACTGAGGGCTATTCAGCATCAAATCAATTTCCTTCCCACCAGTGTTTCAAAGGGTAAACATTCAGAACACTGTGTGCATTGAAGAGGGATTAATACTTGAAATGCTTGAAGAGCCCCTGTGATGACCCACTTCTCTGGGCCTCTGCACTCCCCAGTCTCCAATGATTCCATCCAGTTTGTGCCTATGCAAAAGCATCCACAAGTCCTTGAAGAAATACTGTCACCATCTGGGAGACAAAGTGAAGGTTATGCTTTTTAATGAGGTATACTCCTAACACCTTCTGTGAACGTTTCCTTTGTATCTTCCCAAGCTATATACTTTTAAGATAATATTAGTACCCAGAAAATTTACATTTTTTAGAAATGTAGGAAGAGAAATACTAGGAATAAAGGATGAAACTCAGGTCACAGTGAAATCACATCACTGGGACTGTAAGCTTCCAGAACTCCCTCCTCACACACTTCCTGTGCCAGAACACAAACATCCTACATTTTTCACACTTCCTGATTTCCTCCTCCTCTTTAAATGTTTTATTTCATGAAAGTGTAATGAATAATGTATATAAAATACTGTTATGGGATATTGATTTACTAAGTCTGTAATGAACACAAACTCACTATGATCCACTGAGTAGGGTGAGTGGGAAACATTTTAGAACTACTTTCAATGAGAAAAAAATCCATAACACATCTCTAAATGATTCACAGAAATGATTTGCAGCAAATCTATTAAGTCTTCCATCACAGCTCTCCAAGAACAGCATGCTTCCCTGCAGAATAGCTTCTGCTTCTTTATACAATCTACTCTGAAGTACCTCAGCAAAGACTGATACAGGCCTTTTACCAACACCTTTGGGAAAGTGCTCTACTCCATAATCTATTCTCACTGTCAATCATTTTTTCCTAATATCCATCCAATTTAAATTTTCACTTTAGTAATCCCATCGCATTACCCCCCCTTGTGCTTCTGCGCTTTCGCATTTACAGTCTTCAAATATTTATAGTTATTGTTCAGGAAAAAAACAGACCTTTTCCCTCAGCATATCAGTGTCTGTGCCTGAATGCTGTTGGTCTTCCTCAGAGTGCTGTATTCCCTTACACATTACAAATAACTGTCAGAGAAATTAATATTTGCTGTTGCCGGACAAAAACAGCCCAGAAAACTCCTTTCCTCATCACACAGTTTTCTGTGAGAAAATGTTCACTGCTGTTACATCACCAAAAAGATTTATGGATCCAAATAGTCCAAGTAAGGAACACAAACAACTAGGTCTTTTACAGGGGGGAAAAACCCAACCTTCACCTATAAATTTTGGATACCTGCTCCTAGACACAAATTATTATTAATAAGCACACTGTATTAACAAAAAGCAACATATAATCAAAATACCTTGGATGTTAATCTTTCCATTTGCATTTCAAATGCTTCAGAACAGATATTTTAGGAAAGGAAAATTATCTTTATTTTCCTCTCTCTCCTTTCTTCTCTAGTGCCTCTTACCTGCATTAGATGCCCAAAATCAGCCAAACATCCTGCACCTTTCACACATCAGAGACCATGGTCTATAATGATGCTGTTGAAATCAACATGTTCTCCTAGACTTTCTCCAATCTGCTTCCCATTCAAAGTCTAGGTTGGAAGGATCCTCAATCTGCTGGTCTAACCTTTTGTGGGAGATTAAGATTACCTAGCACCCTGTCCAATGGCATCATGAAAGCTAACAGCAGTGGGGACTCTGTTCCTGGGGAGGTTATTCCAGTGACTAATCTCATTTTACCAAGTTTATTGTTTATATCAATATAAAATCTATTGTGGTACAATGTGCACCCATTGCTCCTTGTCTTCTCCATGTTGGTCCCTGTGAAGAAAGAGCCTCTGTCCTATTTGTAGCTGCCCTTTAAGTACTGGAACAATGGGATGAGGTTCCCCCAAGCCTCCTCTTTAACAGAGAGCAAAGACCCTACAGAGCTTCAGTCTTTCCTCTTGGGGTAAATCATTCAGCTCTTCTGCTCATTTTTGTGGCACTTCTTGGGACCCTCTCCAGTCTTCCTGCCTATTTTTTTAATTCTGCAGACCAGAACTGGGCACAGTACTCCAGGATAGCCCTATCCCCTTCATTCAGGTAAATATTTCTTTACATAGACTTCTGAAGATTTTACTAATCATCCCTGTAAAAGCTGCTGTGAAGAATTCATATTTGTGTTCCTCCTCCATTCATAACTGTCATGTTTGACTTCACCTTTCAAGTACTTATAACCACAGTGGGTTTTGGAGACTTACAATTCTTGACACATGATCTAATTCTTAATTTCATCTTCCCCATTAAGGCTGCTATAAATATTGGCCTTTCATATAACAACCTTTCAGCACAACTGAAGAATTCCAAAAGTTTGATTCCTTCTCAATCAAACCCCTTATTTAAACCTGAAGAAAAACACACTGCATTCTTAATCATTCTAGTAAAATACACCGATGGTCCTAGATTTTGAAACTATTTTTTCACTGTGGTTATTTTCTGTTCCTCCTGAAATTACAGCCTTAAATTAATCAGTAAACTGCATTTCTTTCTGATATGAATGGACTTTTTCGTCACTAATGATATAGACCTCCAGTTTTCCCCATTTTCATTCCATGTCAGCAAGAAATGGACTCAGGATGTCTCTTTTGGGATCCCCTACTTTCCATTCATCAAGTCTAACTACTCTGTAATTTATGATTATCCTTGTTAATTTGTTGAAAGTGCTACTCAACAGAGATGCAGGTAGTTAAAAATCTCCCATGAGTATCCTTTTATATGGAGTATCTTGAGAAGAGACAGAATTTCTTCAGCACCACTTTAAATATGCCTAATGTTTGTTTTGCTTTGTTTATATTTCGTCACAGGAAAATCATTCACAGTTTCCTAGCACAGTAAGTGTTTTTAAATATTATGGCAACCCATTTACTTCTTCCATTTCTCCTATACAGATTATGTTACAGTAATCCATACTGATCTATTAAAAAATTACCTCATTAAGTTCATCTGAACCCACTAATGAATTCCACATACTTCATACTTTCTTAGGAACTAACTTGCTCTTTCTGGACATTTTCTGTATGTACAGCACAGGTTTTTCATTGCTATTTTTCTCACTTTTACTGGGACAGTGAATGTATAGGTCAAGTTCTCTTTTAAGCAACATTTCCTTTACTTCTTGGCTACTTTAAGCACCACATGACAAACCCCACAGGATTTGATTTCAGAAAGCAAGTAACACATGTTCTCATATATTTTTATAATATTAATTTAGATTAATTTAGTTACTCCTTCTAGCATGAAAGATAAAGTGCCATAAAATCATTATAAATAAATATGCCATTCAATCAGTCTGACCACAACTAGACTAAAGACAATGAGATAGATTTTCCACAGTAAAGCCTTGATATAACTCCTACTAAGGTCAGCAGAAGTTACTGGCAATCACATCAGCCTGGAAATCAGGGATAATTAGGTGAAAATCTGTGTATTAATTGACCTAGGAGACACAGGAAAAAACCACAAAGATGAAACAGCTGAACTTTGAATGTGCATACTTCAAAGTCAGTAGTTAAAATTAGCATAAAGTACCCAGATTCTACTTTTTTTATATTGGTGTTTATCAGGTCACTCTTCAGGAAACACAGATGTATTCTGAATAGAAATTGAAGCCTTCTAAGTTAAAAGGAACCTGAATAGTCTTAATACCTCTAGAAAAATCTGGTATGCTCCTAGTGGACAATTAACTAAACATCAACATTTGGAAGTGGAATCTGCACAGAAGAAGGATATTAACCTGAAAAAAATCATGACAATGAAAGATGAGAAAAGTTAGAGAAGGTATAGAGAAGCAGTGACCAAAAGACTGGAAAACATAGTCCACAGAAAAAACACAAAGGATTCAAAATGATTGAGTTAACAATGAAGTGGAAAACTGTCACAGCACAAAGGTACCTTAACACAGCAGTGAAAGAAGGTAGGTACCACAGGGCCCACACACAAAGGAAAAGAAAATGAAAATAGATCAATTCAGGTATGAAGACACATATTTACAAAAGGGAGACCATTTCACTACATGAAACATTTCCTGTGAAATGTGGTAGGTTCTATATTACTATATATATATATATATAAATGTGGGACAATGAAAATAGTACAATTGCTACAGTTTTTGAGAGAAATTAGTTCAGCTAAACCCAATGACCTATTTTATACAGGAAGCCACGTTAGATTAGGAGCATTCCTTGAAAACTGTGACAGTTTAGATTAATCGGAGATTACAGAATAGGGACAATCTTCAAGACTCTGAGTGTCAAGATTGCACTTCATTTTTATATGGATATAAAGGGGTCAAGGTAGCTACAGAAGTCAATGCACTTGCTTAGTGTTAGCTGAATAAATCACTGTTGCCTACTCAAGCCCTGTGCATTTTTCTGCCAGTACCAAGATAATCCACAGCTTCATAAGATATGTGGCTTCAGCCATCCAAGGATTTCATAGCATTTCTCAATGTGGAATTATCCCTGCATATGATACACTGTAGGTGTCGGGAGAGAAGAAGCTGTAAAGAATCAAGAGTTAAGAAGCCACAGGTCAGGAAATGGGGTCTATCCAACACTCTGCAAACCAGTTTGACACTTCTATTTGGAAATTTCAATAACAGTTTTCAGATAGGTATGTTCCAGATTGCTCATGAGCATAATGTCTCCTTAAACACCTTGTTCATTTACATAAAAGGAGAAGATGCTCCTCCTTCTTAATTATTGAGATGATCTTTGAGTGTGATGTGCTGAAGGAAGCTTTGGTTTTGCCCTGTGGAAATCAATGGAAGCACCTCCATTTTTAGAGTGGTGCCAGGGCCAACTTCAATTAAGATCAAGTGATGCATTACAGAAATAAAGTAAATAATGTAATTGATTCTAATGGGAGGTACATGAATGATATATCAGGCTACAACTTTTATTGATAGCAATTAATTCCTGGGCATATATTCCACAGAAGCTCTGCCCATCCTCTGCTAAATCTTAGTCTACCAGCCAGCAACCAAATTTTCTTGCCAAGGATTTGCTCCTGCTAGTACTGGATTCTCACACTGGCAATGTAAATCAACCAGTGTAAGTGTGAAAGCTGTCCTGCTTTCTAAAAAATGGAACAGAAACCCTCTTCAAAAACCCAACCTCCTCCAATTCAGACTTTCTCATGTCTTCCAGATTCCTGCATGTGACTCAACACAATGAAAGCAGGAAAAAGCGAAAACTACTTAATGCTAAAGTGTACCAAATGCTGCAAGGGTCTGCATCCCAAAGATCAAATGGATAGACTGTTTCCTTAAGAAAAGCTTTAGGGTTCAGTTTTTGTTGTTAGTGGTTTTGTTTTTCATGGGAGATAAACTATATCCAGGAGCCTATTTCACATTTAAACTGAAAGCCATTGTACAAGCACTAACAGACATAGAAACATTTCATTTTATAGTACCATACTCCTGTGAAAAAAAGTGCTGGGCAATGAACTAAAATGGAACAAGCAGTTTTCCAGTCTGCAGCAAAGTCCGGGTTTGTGCACTTGCTTTTTCCCTACACTAAATACATCTGTGGAATTACAAAAAATAATCACCATACAGAACAAAATTCTGTTGCTAATGTTTCTCATCTGTGTTGAGATGAGAAAGAATCATTTACAACAATCCATTACAACAAATAGCCAGACACAAAAAAAAAAGCAATTAACAGATAGATTTGGAGCAGTTCCATCCTCAATAAACAAACACAATGGAAAGTGAACAATTGATTCTTAGAGAACATGTACCTAGTCTTGAGAGATCACTCTTTTTCATCCATTTGGAATGATGTAGCTCTGTCCACTTCCTATTAAAACCCAGACACACATATGACTGTGTGCTTTATAACCAATGTTTTTCTATTATCATCTTTGGTAGACAGCAGCCTGCAGAAGTAGTACCAACAAATAAACTGCATCAAAGCCTCAATTCTCGCAGAAGTGAAATGTGATCAGTTTGAAGATATTCACTCCCTCAGCCAAGTATTCATCACTCTAAGTCATACTGCACAGTACCAGTAACAACTTCAAGATTTTCTGTAAAGCACATGTATTTCAGACTTACACATAAAGCAACCTGTATTTTAATAAATTTGTTGGACTATTACACACACAACTTGCTAATAATCATAAATAATGATTATTTATTTCACTAATAATCATACAGAAATAACAGAGTTTCCATAAAACTAACTCTATGATCATGATCTAAATATGAAGAGGCATAATCAAAGTTGGGAGGACTGATGTTTGTATCAAAAGCTGCAGCATTGAATTGTAAATTTATTGTGCATTTGGACTATTCAAAATGCTTTTCTTGCAATTTATATGTCAGTAATACATAGTCTTAAACACCTACAATTTATTCTTTATGTAAAAACTAAATATTAAGTTCACAAATTTTAAACCTCCTCTGTTAAAACTGACTTTCTACTCTGGTCTATGTTTATGTTTGGGTTTATTATAGCTCTACCATTTATCTTGGAAAAAGCTTTATAAACCCTGGAAGCGGGGAATTCCCGTGTCTGCAGTGCATATCTAGCCAGCTATAAAGCATTAATCATTTCCAATTTGGCAGACTGCTAAACTAGTAAGGGAATCAATGTTCCACAGGCCTGATTACATGTCACAGCTTAGAAGATCAGCAGCTTGTAGCAGCAATGCCCATAATCTACTATTTCTATAGCAAGGATACAGGAAGGAAAAGCCAAGACCACAAAGTGAAGTAACAATGCTGAATTGCTTCCCTGTGCCTTATTCTTCCTCAAGTTCCTCCCCTCTTTCCTCCTGCAAGCATTATATGGAACAGGATCGCCCCAAAACCCGGAGAGCAGGGAAAAGACCTTTGAGTTGGGAATTCTATATTTAGTTTCTAAGGTGAGATTCTTATTGCCTTTCAACACGTTAAATGGCCTTTTAACATTGTCATGTATATATTTATTTAAGCATTCTCTACACAGATTGAATTTAAAAGGTAAACAAGGGCAAATTTGGCAGTTGGTAGATCCTTGATGTCTACCCTTTCCATCCTCAATAAACTTACTTTTACAGAAAGCAGTTAGTGACACAGGAAGGGTTTATGTGCCAAATATTAGACTTGATGCACAGCATACAAGACCTTTCACAGCTTAATCCCTCCTAGTCCCTTGTGCATCCCATTTGCAGCATTGGATGGACCCATAACAGCGCAGATATTTCTACCCAGGGAATGAAGTCTCACAAAGGAGAATAAGCTCTGTGTGAACAGAACATCCAGCTTACACCATTACCATCAGCATATCTAAGAGCAGCCATGTGGCCACCTGGGGAAGGCTCTATTGACAAAAGTGTCACTCATGGAAAAGAGCTGCCATTCCTGATTCTCTGTAAGAACCTGAACTCTGTTAATCCTTCAGGACACGTTTGCAAATGAACTCTTCACGAATTTATGATCAATGAAGAGCAACATCTTTAAAACATGAGATCTCTACTTGCTTTCCCTGAAATAAAGAAACAATCCATTGATTAGATAGCTACATCTTTCCTCCTCTTCTAGAGAGACATCCAGTGAAATTGCAGCCACCTTTAGAGAAAATTACTGTTAAAGGTTAAAAGTTTGAAAAGAAAAAAAAAAAATCACCTAAAACTTATTATTTTGCTGTCTGCTGATAAAGATTTTCCTTCTCCTCTCCAACTGAGGAAACTCTTTATGCTACAAGCAACTTCAATTCCAAGAATGGAATTAAAGCAGGATATGAGAGAAGCCCCTCTCTTCTCATGTTAAGTCTACAGTTACCTTGTGAGAGACAGTAAATTTTCACTGAACCAAATCTATTTTAATTGGAATTCCTATTTGCACTTTAGTATTACATTTCTTCTTCATTAGTTGTTGGTAAAAATGTTATTAAAATATTCAGATATGATCTTCATTTCTATCCCACTGTATATTTAATGCTACTGAACTTGTCATTCAATACACCCAATAAAATGAAGCAGAATATACACTCATTTCCTTCTGATTAAAAAATGTGCAGTTTTTTTTTGTTTTTTTAACATTTTACAAAATGTTTCACTTTGAGATACTCCAATGCAGTACAACAGTTATTCCTGTCAAATAAATATAATTACAGAAGTTGGGAATTCTTCATACTATAACTCCATCTTAAAAGCTGCATAAATCAGCCTGAGATTTCACTCTATGAACTATGGAATTACGTGAGTCTAAAAATGCAATCACTTCTATACATTTTAACTATAACTATCCTAGAGCCATACCTGCTCTATATTCCAAGCTACTTAATCAGAAAATTAATAATTAAGGAATCTATCTGTTATAATACACAGAGCCCAGGTAACTGTGTGCATTTCATTTTTGCAATTCAATCCCATGACATCTTTCAAAGCAATCTGCTCTATCCACTATCTTGAATAATGACACTAAACTTCAAGCAAAATAGATTAAATTCTGTGCCTTGAGATACAGGAATTCCTCTATAAACCAGTAATAGATTATGATAGAAGGAATAGAACCATCTGTACAGTATGAACTCAAATACTTGCCTATTTTCTTTTGGTTTACAATGAGTAACAGAGCATTCATTAAGTAGATTTTGCTATCTCTAATCTTACTTTTCATGAAGAGTGTTGCATAGACTAGAAAGAAAATTTCAAAGGGCCATGATTTTACTATATGAATTTACATATTTCTGGGGAGGAAGGCAAGGTTCAAAGACATCTCCTTTTCCTACTTCTTTAAGCAAAGGACTAGTATTGCTTTCACAGGAGCTTTAAGACTTTGTGAAGTAACTATAACAGGTCAAATGAAATAAGAAAAATAAAATATACTTTATTAAGAGTGCTCATATTTCTCAAATCAGGAAACCTGGGATACCACAGAAAGAGTAATTTCGTCCAAAACGTGAAAAAAAACGCCATAGGTACTAAAATGACTACTGCTCTTACTGAAGGACAGAATGAGCTAAAATCTTAATTTCAGTTAGAAAAAACCACAGCACTGAGTGCAGACCTATACTTATGTATTTTACATTTATGTATTTTTCAAAACAAGTCTGGTAATTTCACTTGAAATTGTAATTTTATTTTTTTTCTTCCTTTTTCTTTCGTCCTCAGTATGATATACAACATATTGATGTCAAAGAAAGAAGACACAAGCCATTGCCCCCATGTTCTGAAGGCTCCACACTTGAGAATTTCTATTTTCTTTTAAACAGTTTTCTCTGTAAATGGGCTTCCTTACAACAGAACATATTTTAATTCCATACAGATAACTTAAAAACTTTAAAAAATCTCCTAATTTGTATACACTCATTCTAAAACTACACTTTCCTAAATAGTGGTTTCCTTGTAAAATTACTCAATTTTTCTTTTTTTGTTTCGTTTTAAAAATTACAAAGTGTGTTTAAAATCATAGACTCTGTATTTCAAGTTGGTCTGTTGGGAACAAAAAATTGCTTTTATTTGCTATGCAGAGCACAATTACCATATGTCAAGTTTGGTGATACTTTAACTGATACCTTGATCAAAAGCCTCAAAAAACTTTCATTCTGGCAGTTCTAGTCAAAGTTTTTAATTAAAAAATACAATACTCAGATGTATCATGAATTACTTCATTCTTCCCTTAAGCTACATGACATTTAGAGCATCTGATATGAATTTCAGGTGAAGTGGTCCAGCCAAGAAGTGACCATAAAACCACTGCAGGAATTACCTCTAGAACAACTTCAGTGATATCTCAACATCCCTCTAGCTTTAAAATATTTAGAATCAAAAGGTTTCAACAGAAAATGGTAAGTATTTTCTGCATAAACAGTAGGAACACACAGAGCACAGGATAATGCTTACAGAAAAATATGTACTTGTGCTGTTTTGTCCATTCAAAAGTGTCAATATAAAAAGGCAATAAATAAACAATACTCTAAAATGTTGACATGAACTCCATGGGAATCTGCTAGCATTCTGTCATTGTTCTTGTGACATTTGCAGGAATGAATTATAATTTAATATTTGGGAAAAAAAAAGTTGCTTTGATCCTGGGAAGTCTGACAAACCCCCAGATTTGCTTTGTATGTATTTGAGTATTCAACATTTAAAAGTAGAGGCCTGAAAGAAGCCTCTTACAGCTTAAAAAAAATCTACCAAAAACAGGCAAAAAGAAAGAAATTCATTTTAACTCTCTGAAAACCTTCCTCAGTATTTATTTTATAGGGTAAGAAAGAGAAAATGAGCGTAAGAGAAAAAGAAAAATTAGCTCACAACCTCTCTGATCAAGATTGAAACAGAAATTCAGTGTCATTATTTCAATATAAGGAACCTATCATCCATAAATTTACTTTGTTTTTCCCCTATAGCATTCTTTCACCCTTTAACACCTTTCACCAGACAAGGCTAAAGCTGTTAAAAATACATTGTTCTTTCAGAAAAATGACCCTATTCTCTATCAATACCAGTCAAAAGGCTGATGCTCTTGCTCACATTAACTAAAACACCACATAACAGAAAAGACATCAGACCAATTTCAATTGGCACAATCCTGATGGGCTGGACATACAAGAGTCCTACACTTCACACTACAGAAAATAAAAATGTTGGAATGGTGATCATTTACAAATGCTGCAGCTGATCCTCCTTCCTTGGCTCCAGAAATAGTGGTCAGAAAGGAAAAGACCAAACCAGCTTGAGAAGTTTATTTTGTCCTAGAGGTTTTTTGGAGGGTGGTAAGTTACAGGCTCTGAATGCTTTTTCTTAGGAGGACTAACCACAAACTGCAACTGTTTCATACTTCAAATGAACCTGAATTGTCCACAGTGAATAAAGGAGAGTTGAAAAACCTACTAGGAGGAACCATTACAAAACTGGAGCTTGAAGCAAAGAGAGATCACACGGTTTCAAGGTACATAAAGATAGGTAAAAATATACGTAGAACATTGATATCTTAACTTCCATGTTCACCTATCATTCAGAAGTGTTCCCACTAAATGTGGGTTTCCTGTCTGTTGTTGACATCACAATACTCCCTAGTCCTGTCTATCTAATTCTGAGATGAGGAACATTTCTTATACTGTCCCTCTATTGTGATTTACTGAGCCTGTGTCACTTTCCCTGCATTTAATTTGAGGCCCCATTTACTCCAGGCATTGTAATTCATTGTTGGGCCATTTACTTGGCAGAAATACAGTGATTCTGCTTGGCACACTTACCCTTCCATAGTAAAAATTAAATAACCAGGGGCAAGTGGGGACATGCAGTATTAATATTCTTGTTCTAGTTCACAGCAGCACAAACAAAAGTAATTCAAGAATAAAAGAAGTTAAAGCACTCATTTAGCATGACCAAAGGTGTTGATGCACTCATCTAAAGTGATCTCAGGCCAGCTGAAACTATTTTCAAATTTAGCTTAGTGTTGTCTGGGGAAAAGAAATTAACATTAAAAATACACATAATTTGTATAAAGTAAATTGTGATTTTTGTTTCAAAAATGTGTTTAAAACCTAGCTTCTTAGTGATTTCAGAAACAAATCCCCAAGGAAAAAAGAAAAGAATCTCTGTATTTAACCTTATTTAGCCTGTTGGTAGAAGGTAGACAAAGCTCAATTTTCATGCTTACTTAAATTAGTCAGCAATTTAAACACTTGATTTCTATATTGACTCAATTAGAGTCAATGTGCAAATCTTAAAGATACTTTTTATTTCAGAGAGAACTTTATTAGATCATACCAGCCTGGATTACCATTCTGACTAGATTATACCAGCTGTTGAAATGTCCAAAACTCTGCAACAGGAGGAGTGTAAGGCAGAGCTATCTTCTAAGTGCTAACAAGAATAGAAATTATGTTGCACAGAAATAAATACCTGACAGCTCTGTGTTGTGCTTAACAAAAAGATGTGGGCCACAAGAATGACAGGAAATACTTTTTCTTCACTTATACTATAGAAATTGCAAAAGGATTTTCAATCACAGCTAGGTATTGTGGGCAGAAGTATATTTCTATATTTATGTCAACTAGGCATGGGAAGACAATTTTATTTCAACACTGCTTATTATTTGTATTGAATGCTAATATAGTATTGCAGCATGTGGAATTGTTTTGATAAATGGTCTCTGTATGCAAATACTTACAGCCAGTCAGGAGGGGAACACAAGAGTGTGAGCATTAAAGCTCAATACTTACATGAACATCACCAGGCAAAAGACAGGAGCAGTCCAGAACCTCTGTCCTCATGGTCTTGGCCATTAGTTATGCTTTTTCTAGCACTGTTATATTACCATAGCATTGCCTAAATATCAGAGCACTGTTCTATCATCAGAACAAATCAATTTCATGCAGCAGCACAACTCCAGCGAGGCAGACAGGCAGAGAATTCCCTGTAAGCTGGTGCTGACTGTACTCACCCAAGGAGAAGGTAGAATAGAAATTTTATCTTTCCAAAAAAACAAACCCTCCCTCTGACATTCTGAACGCACCATCACAGCTCCTGGCCATGCTTTGTAAGAAGTGACTGTCACTGCTCTGTGATCAGCCAGCTCCTGCTGCAAAGCCCATTGAGTCAGACCTTCCAGAGCAGGAGGATGAAGGTATGCTGAGCTTCTTAATTTCAAGCAAATCAAATGCATGCACAAAGAACATAACAAGCTGACACATAAATGTGTCAGAACTAGGATCTAAGCAACAAAACCTGTGTAAGCACTCAGGAGCAGGGCAGAAAAAGCCAATCGCAATTTTATAGAATCTAAGTCAACTTCCAGCATCTCCATGACACCTCCAGATGCCACCTTCATGAACAGAAACTGCTGACTTGCAGATTTCAGGACAGAAAGTTAAGATTTCACATATTATATATCTATTTAATAGATCTGGAATAAATCTTCAAATAAGATTTATGAATAACAAATACGTATGTGAGAAAACAGCAGCAGAACTCTCAGGGTTAAAAGAATGGCATTTCTGGTTAACAAAGAACACTTTTCCAGGGAAACCACTCCCAGAACATCATCCCCAGATGCAAAAGTGAGAAAAAGCTGTGTCTGTCAAGGCAAGTGCTCTGACAGGACACAGCACAGACACCCCAGAATGACAACAGGAGGATGGCAGCACACTTGCAGTCTATCACAGCAGCTCATTTTCCTGCCAGTGGAACATGGAGAGACATATGGCACACACCTTCCCAGCTGAAAACAGGCAGGGGCTGCTGCTCATTGTTTGAGAGCTACAGAGCCAGAAGTAAGCAAAAATCAGAAGTAAAGTAACCACCGTAACAACTGCTGACTTATGAACATAAGGACAAGGCAGCAGAACAAAAAGTGGTTTGTCACTGTCAGCAAAGGGAGCCCAAGAGATGCAGTGAGGGCTTCACACCCAGCATAGCCTTGGCTTTGTGCTGAGCACCAGAATTCCAGGCCAGACCTCTCAGATGTTTTGATGGAAAAGTTGATGAGAGTGAGAGAACGAGTGAAGTCTATGGGGTACAACTGTGACCTGATTAAATAATTTACTTAGACATTTTGCTACTTCAAACCAAAAAAAAGAATCTGAAAAAAAAACCCCAAACAAACAACCCCAAAAAATCACTTGGCCTCTCTCAAGGGCTTGCACAGTTTTGTTTGGATACTGAACTCCTTGATCAGGTTTGACTAAAAGCTAGCAAAGCCTAGGGTAAATCTACAACAGCAGGACTCCAGTGTCTTAAACAGAAGCCAAATTGTTCTTCTGGATTTGCATCTCTGTACTTCACTGAAATGAAGCAGAAATCAAGAAAATTAAAACGTAATAAACATCTATTAAAACAGAAATTTAACATGCAAAAAAATCCATGCTTCACTCCCCCCCAGAAAATATTTGTGGTTTGTATTTTAAGTTTTTCTTCAGGCCCTCTCTCCATTTCTCTCTGAAATACATATTGCTGGCTTATTTGTTTGTAGATGATTTTTAAAAGCATTCATTGCATTATCTACAGAAATCTGCTATTTATTTATTTGTGTCATGCCCCAAAAACCCTAGACAAAAAACTGTCAGGCTGGAACATATAATTCCCAAAATCATTAGAACATGAACCCTTTCACTTTTGACATATTCAATGTTTTAACGATTGCAAAGGTCTGTTAAAGTACAATTCCAGGACTGGACAAAGTTAGTAGAGGACATTAAATAAATGGATATTGTTGATAAAAAGAAACATCCTTTTAGGAAAAGCTAAATTACTGAAGGATTTGGAGGGAAAATGAGATAAATTAACTGTAATCATTAGCAAAAGCTTTGAAGGCCAAGCCATATAACATAATTTAGAAAACCTAAACCATGAAACTGGCAGCACAAATTAAGATGCTTGCAGACAGCTCTTTGTCCACAAGCAGAACAATTACAGAACAGTGTAGCAGTTCAGGCCAGAGCTGTAAATACCACTAGTGAATTCAAGAGTGAGCAGTCATTTTCATAGTGCTGGGAATGGAGAAGGATTAAAGACAGCCTGGCTGGTTGGGTCACTGAGGTTGACATAAGTCTTGAGTACCACGTGCTCTTGAAGCTTAGTGTTAAAATCTCAATTTAGCAAACCCTTACATGCTTGTGGACAGTAAAGCTTCTGAGCTGTCAAGGTGCAATATTTCACCTTACAAGTCTTGTTTCTTTCCCTCATCAGTATCAATTGCTCCTCCCTACATTATATTTTCAAGAGATGTGTTTTAAATATTAAACCAAAGTTGATTCAAATTCATTAAAGTTTTAGTAGGCAGCTTTTTAAAAACATAATCTCTATTTAATATAAACCAACGTGCATCCATGTTCTATTTATTGCTTCAGGTGATGGAAAAGACTTGAAATGTGGGCATCCAACTGATTCTTGTCAGCATGGTGCAATACTGCACAAAAACATAAAAATCAGGAACCATCTTTTCCATCTTCCTGAGCCTCCAAACAATGCCCAATTGGTTCACTGTTGAATTCAGCAGTGACTTGCATTCATCTGTACCTAAAAGACTATTATGAAGCAGAGATCAAAGATACACAGCTACTTTGATAAACAAAAGACTGACAGGGGCCTTTCACAGATCACAGCTCATAGCAGCTGTAAAAAGAAATATTTTTCCATACTCGCACTCCTAATTTCTCCCTACACTTTGCTGGAGTTGTCCTTTTTTCAGATAGTACTTAGAGAATCAAGAAAACTTATATTAAAAAGCATTCTCCACTGTCATCACTTGCCTGAAAACATGTTTATGAATAAAAAAAATGCACTATAAATTGCCATGTGATAACTCAAAGTACAGAATGTTCTTTAGCAAAGGAGCATTTCAAAGTGTGTTATCATTCTATGCATATAAATGGCAGAAGAGGCATAATGTCAAGACATGACCTTTTCAAAAGAGAAAGATGGATGCATTGAGAAATATAACCTCCCCACTTCCACATTAATTCATACAGCCTCTCCAGATGAAGTACACATCTTCCAACTCCAAAATACACAGAATTTAGTCTCTCTCCCCTCACTAAAAACTATAGCTCTTTTCTTTAAATTCTGTGTCAGTGACTCTTCTCTCAAAATTGTATCTGTGTTGACAAGAACAAAATACCCCTGACCTTCAGTAACTAAGACAGTAGTTGACAAACATCTTTACAAAGGTATCTTCATTGCAATGTTAGCAAACTTAGCATTTTATCTGTGTTGTTTTGGTTTTTTTTTTCCTTGAACATTGACATGGTTCCTTACATTTTAGCACATCAGCTTCTCTGCTAGTCTTGGCAACCTGAGATTTATTAATCCGCTATCCTTCAGTGCTGCTCTCCCACGTCACTCAGGAGAGGACTCAGAACCCACAGGTGTCTAGGAAAAAGTTTGCCAGACATTTCCCAGGAGTCCGACTGCAATAGACACTAAACACTGCCATTAAGAATCACATCTTTCCTGACAACATATATTTTTCCTATCCAAAATAAATATCTGAGAGCAGAATGGTAACAGAAAAAGTGAGAAGCCAAATCATCAAGCTAAAGATTGTGTGGAGAAGAGAAGCATGATTAAAAATTAATGTGAAACAAAAAGAAGCAGTATACCCAACAAGGCAGTACAAATGCAGAAATTCAGAAATTGTGATTTGGTTTGTATTTTTAGGCAGAGGATGTCAGAATTAGAACAGCTGTAGAGAGCTGACAGTATCAAGTTTGCATTAGAATTCAAACATGAGTTTTCCTAAGAAGTACAGAGTGGTTTCAGAGTAGAAGGAAGACAGCAGCCATAAAAATAAAAAGGGACAGAAAAACCCCACAATCCCCCTGCCAAAAAAAAAACCTCAAAAAAACAACAATAAGTTAATTAAAAGTTTGAAAAAGGTGAAAAAGTACAGCAAATAATGTTTATCCTATTTGAAAATATGCATCTTCACTGAACTTTAAATATTATTATAACATAAGAATTTTCCTCAGGTGAAATAGTTGCATAGAACCTACAGCATGAATGAACAGCCCACAAAAATGGGGAAAATTGTATCATTTTGAGGTATTTTACTCTACATTTTTTAGTTATTTCAACATTTTAACATGTTAGAAATAGAGCTTCTTAAAATGTCCTGCTCATGTCAGAACTTTCCATTGCTTTGGGAAAAACTAATTTTCTGTTCATTCAGGCACTCTATTCTGCTTTCCAAAAATGGTCTCTTCAGCAAAAAAAAATCCACTAATTTGCACACAGAGCCACTCTGGAGGGATCCACAATAGATTTTTTCAATGCACACTTACACAATACAGCTAAATACAGTAGTGACATGCCAGCTAAAGTAATTTGTAGAAACAAAGCCAAATGTGAACATTTGCTGGCAGAGCAGTCACTGTTCCTGATATAGTCCCAAATAAAAAGTTTAGTCCCAGTTAGTACACTCATGATACAGGTTGTTCTCCGTGTGTCCTCTCCTTTCAGAGCTTCATTTTGTCAGGACTTAACTTCCCACAGAGCCAAACACAAGCAATGCAAAATTTTAGTTTTAAACTAATACAAATAATGAACATCATAATTAACTTCTAAAACAGACAGTAAGCCCTTAGCCTTCCATAAAAAAAATGAGATAACCCTGACTCCAGACTTCTTTTAGATTTGAATTTTTCAATAAATCTGCCCACACACATTTCAATAAATGTTGAAATGCTGGTATCACCTCTAACTGCACCAGAAGTCACGGAACAGCGCGTCATACTCACCACCAAACCTAGACATGCCTAAAATTAGGAAAAGATTTTACTCACAACTTTTTGTTAGGGTTAGTTAGCTGGGTAACTTAGTTCTCTAGTTACATTTACAGTAAACCATGCTAATACATTTGACTGATTTTTCCAGCGTTCACTTGATGACACTAATTGTTTAAAAAACATTGAAGATGAAATGAAAGAGCTGTTTTAAGGCAGCTTTAGAATGTCTCAAACCCTTAGAACATCACAGATTATTTACAACATATAATAGGGTGAGGAACAGAGATGTATTGAAATACTAAAGTAATCTAATTAAATTTGGCTGACTTTTTCAGTGGGGATTTCATTTTTTCTTGACTTTTTTCCTTTCTTTTGTCGTTCCTTAAACTTAAGTCATATTTAATTCAATTTTAATAAAGATATTAAAATGAAGACAATTTGGACACTCCAAAAAACCATCACCACAAAACATATTGTTTTTCCACTTGCAAAAGGATGGGTTCCTCTAAACATTCTCCCCCTTCCCCCTCTTCCCTGTTCAAAGTTGGATCTCAGAGGTTTTGGGGAAATAGTGTTTAGAAGAAAATGAAATTCTGTACTTGAAAATGCACATGCAGCTTTATGAGACTTGGGACAGGCCTGAAAGTTCTAATTTTTTTTTACCTTAATCCTTATAATGTTGATCTTCTGCACCCCTGTCCATGAGTGTGGAAAACAGAGAACTTTAGATAAATCTCTAAGGCATAAGGGGGTTTTGTAAGTTTAAATTTCTGTATTAAGCACTATGCAAAGCTTTAGTGGAAAACTGTTATTTTTGGACTAGGCCCAGCTCTGCATGCAGAAATAAAATATTTAATCTCCAAAACACTTATTTTGCCACCATGATTACCTTCTGGCATTACCAGAAGGTCCAAGTCAGAGTGAGGTTCTGTAAAAAAGTAAGATAATCTTTACACTGAGGAGGTTTTGATCTGTCCAATATGCCTTCCCTAGGGTAGCAAAGTGACTCTGGCAGTGGTGCCCAAACTCTAACCTGCAGAATTGGCAGCACTCTGGACTTATTTCCCACCTCAGACAAAGGACTTACTGCAGGTTTTGCTCTTCTGGCAATGTCACAGCAAAGCTTTGTACCAAGAGGCCCTCTTACATTGCTGGATAAACAAAGCCCAACACCTCAGCCTTCCATTTCACTTGACTTTCAGAAATTGTCATCATGGAGCATAGGAAAATATATACTTCCCTGAGAACCAATGCTGACTGCCTCAGAGAAACAGCTATTTCTTTCTTAAATAGGTTTCTACATCACTTTCCCTAGTGCAGCTAACATGAGGAAGTAAATGCTTAAATTACATCTCTTTGGGCTTCATTAAAACAGCATTTATCAGTTTGTTTCCAACACAGTTAGGTACAAGCAGTATGACCTTGACCATGTCAGTGCAAGCCAGCAGAGACAGCCTTTAAAAATGCCACATTCCTCATCTTAGGAAATTGATATTTTCAGTCCTAAAATGTCTTGGAAAACTGCTTTTCAGCAAGTCTGTTATATTAAATGGATTACTAGATCTAAGGGAAACTCCAAACAAATTAATAACCCCCACAGAAGAGATCCAGGATAGCCCAAGTGATCTTATTTCAGAGAAGATGTTATCAGAAAATTGTCCTGTTGTCGTACATATTGAAAGGCCTCCAGAAGACACTCATTCTACAGTACAACAGTGTTCTTGTTTATAGAGGTAACCAGATAAATCTCAATCATTTATAACATAAATCTTAATCATTTATAAATTATCCAGGTGGTGACAGATCCTGGCAACTAAGGCAAAAGGTTTGAGGGAAAAAAAAAAATTAAATCTTTTGCATATAGACATGACCACAATATTAGACCATGCAGGATTCAAGAAAATTCTTTACAATACTGGTTGAAAACTACTATTATTTTTAAGAGGTTTAAATAAATAAACAACATTTTACTTAAAAGTGTATTAACCACCACACAAACAAAAATATTGCGTACTAGTTACAGATAACGAGAAAGAGGATTGAACTCAAAATACAGAATTCAGATTCTCAAATACAGTTTGTTCAGGCCTCAGTTTCTGGTGATATTATTGCCAGAGACAATGATGGCAGAAGGATTTTCCTGGGAAGATCCTTCAGTTTCCCAGAACAAAGTCTTCAAAAAGAAATAATACATCCATCTGGCTCCTTCAGTCCATCAGGAAATCTTACCCCTTCAAACTGAACTACAACAATGCATCTCTTACAATCCCATTGCAGCCTCACAAATTTTAATTCTCACACTTTTTTCTATGTGCTCCAACTGGCTCATCAACTGCCTGCTACTTATTGTATCTCTCTCCTCTGCACTGCAAGTCTGGTAGTGATTAATCCCACATTCCCTAATTCAGTCCTACCCCAATGCTCTGAATTTGAATATTCCACAAGGCAAGGGGTTAAAGGAACAGAATAACCTTTGGCAGCTCTCAAAATGGAGGCAACACCACTGCTGAGACCATTGTCCTTATAGTGGTACAGCTACAGCTTTGTTACAGGTGGCACAGCTTGGAAGATCTGGTTTATAACCAAAACATTTGGTAGTTTCAGTAGAAGTGTACCTTGCTTTGTCCTTGGACCTGGAATCACTGAGCCCACTGAGCTGACACAAAGATACTGTTAAATCAATGCAACTGGGCACTGATTTACTGTGCAAACACACAGCTGACCAAGCCACCAGGACCAGTTTGAATAACATATCCTCAGATGTGAGCAGAAGTTCCTCAAATGCTATAAAGATATATGTTCTGCATGGAAAAGATATTGGGAGTCAAATGTGAACATATGGGAGATAAAGACTAAAACAATCTGCTTGAGACAACCAGTTCTGGGTACCACAGAGAATGTCCTGCACAACAGAAATTTTATGTCTGTGAACTTTAGAAGTAATGCTAAATGCATGCAGGTTTGTAGGACTGGAGATTTATTTAGTTTTATTTAGCACTGAGCAGGAAAACAGTTTTTTACATTGATTCTAGTTGAACACCAAATTCTGAGCAATAATAAGGAGGCAAGCAGAAGGCCAAAACTAACACTAAAAGGATTCAGTTTGGGGGAAAATGTCTTAGCACAAGTCTTATTCCTGGACAGCCATTTCCTTTCACATTATTTATAGCTACTGAAATTAGTCAACATCATCCACAAAATATTAATAAAGTAAATGCAGACCAGTTTTTTTCAGCATCCCATTAATTCAGGACAACATGGTTCCTCAGATTTTTTTCTGTACTTGCATTGAAATATATATAAGATATATATATAGATATTATTTTTATTACAGTACCATTCATTTGATGCTATTTGAATGCAGGGAAAAAAAGGTCAGGGCTTCTCAGTTTAAATTACCTAAAGGAGAATTTGAGTTGTGCCAAGAACCAACAGAATTTTAAAGGTATAACAAACAATTTGAATGACATATTGGGATTTGAATGTTCAATCAATTTTATTCTTAGAAGCAGTTCAAAATAAAATTTGTTTAAAACAGAAAGAAGAAAAACAGCACATCTAAAAAAACACACTAAAAGAATTCCCTAGAAGGGGAAGTCTAAGAGATGTTTTCTGAAAGCAGGCCTGGAGAATGAGTAAACTAAGATTGAAATCAAAGAGAACTTACAGCTAGAACAAGGAGAGTATTGGGGGAAAGGAGGAGGAGAAATGGTTTTGTTTTCATCTCATTTCTACAGGGGAAAAGCCAAAAAAATCTATACCAGATTATTTTGAATTTGTTATTTTTGGTGAAGTTTCTGTTGATGTTTCACTTGGTTTTCTCAGTTGTCTCACATTCCTGAGCACCTGTATACAAGAAATTCTACTAAAAAACTTTTCTTTGAAACTGTACTTTGCTATCCTGTACACCTCCTACCTCTTCAGCACAAGTAATCTTAATTCACAGAAAACAGTCAAGTCAAATAGTCAAGAAAAACAAATCCAAAAGTTTTTCTAAGAACAAAACCAAAACCTTTAGAACAGAAGGATGGTGGAAAAAGTGACAGTTTCTGCATCATCTCAGCTGTCAGACAAATATATTCTACATCTGCTTTTTTGACTAATCCCCTCCCTAGCAAATGAAGTGTAATGCAAGCACAGTAGCCTCCTATATTTAGATATTTGGGGGGTTTAGGTAAACATAGTGCTAGTATCAAGGCTCCTAAATCTTTAATTATAATTCTTTGAGCATTTTATAAACCTTGAAAGCTTACACTAATCAGTGAAGTTGAATACTTTTTGAGAGTTGGCTCAGGAAAAACAAAGCCTACACTAAACAGGAAAATGAAAATCAGGCCTTTTGATAACAGCTGACAAAAAGCAGTTAGGAAATGTTTGACAACTACAGTAATTCCATTATTTAGAGGAACCATTTTATCAGTAATCTAAACATGGGATCCAAAAGGGACATTTTCCCATCTTCGTGAAGGATTAATCTGTCTGACACAGCTAAGAATCCCAGGAGCAGCCTGTAATAACCACACTATTGCTCCTAAACACGAGGGCACCACACACTCCAAAGTCTGATGTGAGGAAGCTAATCAGAACTGAATAGAGAAAAGCAGCACAGTGACCTTTATAGCCATCATTACAAGATGCTATGATGGACTTGTTTTGTAACCTTAACCATCAAAAACTTATAGCTGAGTCATCCTTCAGTTCAATCATGGACTCTTGCATTTGCAGCAGGCATATTCTTCAAAAAAAACTCCTTTCATATAATGAAAAATAAAAATTCATGTCAACCAGCATGACAAATATTTATGTATTTGCCATTTGTTTGGAAGGAATCAGGAACAGTTTTCCATTCTGTGTGTATATGAACTTCAGTGTATTTACACTAACAGCAACATGAAAGTAATATTTAGAGCATTGTTATGTTTCTTCCAGCTGAATTTGAAAAGTTAAGAGCATACCCAGCCACTCTTACAGCTATCAAAACAGTTTTGATCAGTTACAAAAAGCAGCTGCAGTACCAGCTCCTGGATGTTGCCTACCAACAATAACAGTAATAATGTTAATTATATGTGCAAACATCACTGAACACTGGATCAATGTTTTACTTTATCCAGTCCTTCAGCTTCATT